>NC_082710.1:39505294-40777169 GCF_030144855.1 Hypanus sabinus | reverse complement strand
CTGAAGCCTCACTGACTTACTGGGAGACTACCTTATTCCAGATGAGCATTTAACCGGTATAGCAGGACTCTGGCTAAGTTTTTCCCGGCTACTGACAGCAAAGAGATGCATCTGAGGTTGTCACATGCAAACAGCTTACATGGAGGTACAGGTGGGAGCTGAATGCCGGGTGAGGGGTAAAGGTGGAAGTCCTACCTTGGGAGGTATGACGGGTCTTCACACCAGAGGTGCTATCCCTCCCTGACACCTCATACACTTTGTCTAGATCCTATGTAGTGGTCAATTACATGAGACATAGCAGCCACCTTTCTGAAAGCTACTCTGCATCTTCCTATACACGTCAATACATCCCTCAAAGAAATCCAACAAGTAAACAAGGCAGCAAAAGTGATTTTCTGAGGAATTATCTGGTTATTGGCAGGGAAATTGTAAAGTGTAGTACTATTGCTGCCTGAGGCCAGCTGTAGTAAATATGACCACCTACCATGTTCTGTTGCCCTACGTTTTACCATGCAGTCATGTAATTTTCCCTGCTGGCACTTCTGCTGGGCCACAGCTGGTGTTATTTTCCTTCTGCCATGTACCAATGCTGCAAAAGTCCACTGATTGTGGATAAGTGATTGAGGGTGGTTGATATTGAGGCTGAGGAATCAAGAACAAGTTGACCTTTCCTGGGGAAGCCAACTGGCCCTGGAAGAAATAGGCCCAAGCAGTCGAGCCCTAATGGAGGAATGGAGAGGAGTTCCAGGATAGTGGACAGCTGGGAAAGTGGAGAGTGGAGAGGAAAGCAGAATCAAAATTAAGTTAAAGAACAGATATTTATAGACATATTAAGTTTTGAAGTTGATTGAGCCTTCTTTTCAAAGTGGAGTAAAATGGGCAAGGTATTGTAGTGAAATGCAATTAATTTAAAATAGTTTTTTTCCTCTCTTGAAGAAAAATGGACTGATATTGAAATGATTTTTCATAGCTAAAACATTGTTGACTTCTGTTTATGAAAATACAGCAGTGAGTGAAAATAAAATTAAAAATAGCACATCTAAAATGCTCTCTAGGGTTAGCAATTCCATTACCATTAATTTTTAAAGAAAATTTTCTTGAATATGACATCATGCTTTAAATGTTTTGTATGCCATTTAATGACGGTGAGCAGTTTGCTCGCAATCTTATATTTCAGGAGTAAGAAGAGACACGAGATGCAGCGGTGCTGAAAAAATACTGCACAATTCGATATGAGTCACTAGAATCTGCTAGCAATGAGAGACTTACAATGGTTTCAAAACCTTTTATACATAAGTGGGAGATTTGAAATGCAATGGTTTCTAATTATTGCAGCTTGAAAAATATGAATAGACTGTGAGTCAGACCTGGAGTTATCACAAGGCACCTTTCACATTACTCATGGTGATAGCATACTTTGAGAGATAACACTGAAACAAAACAGGACCATATTATAAATTAGAAAGATTTGAGGGGGAAGTTTAATTCCAAGGCAGAAAGCCAGTGAATGTCAGAATTTATTGTTATGCAAGCGCCATTAGTATCCAGCTGGCTAGCTGCCTGCCACTGGGAGTCCACTAGCTTTATGCTGTGGTGTTTAGATGGCCTAGTACACTTAACGGGAGAATGAAATAAGATTCAGGAATTTTTTTGGTGGCCCTCTTCATGATTCTTGCACTCTTTATGATTCTTGTGGATTGTTGCTGGCACTGTCATGAATATGAACTTGGGGTCATAGACAGTAAATATTAAGAGGTAAAGTTATGTCCATGAATAAAAAAATAGGAGTTACAACAAAGTTATAGAGTTATGCAGTCACACAGCATTGGAACTAGTATGCACCTAATATCTACAACAGCCAGTGGGCACACATCCATATCAATCCCATCTTTTAGCACCTGGTCTTTAGTCTCTTTTGCCAAGGCAATTAAGTTTTCATCTGGACACTTATTAAATCTGTCAACTCTGAATTTTTGTTGAGATGCACATTCCCAGTCTCACCTCAGTAAAGAGCTTTGAAATCTTGTGTTTATGTAGCTTATTCTGAACTATAGAACAATTGATCTGCCAGTTTCTAAAACTGCAGGTATGCTGGAATTTTAGCCCAAAAGCAACGGTAGATCTTAAGAGAGCCCCAGTTACCTTGATGTAGGAATGTTTTCAATGATAACAATGTTTTGTGTTTCTTAGGTCAACAAATGTAAGTCACCCGCGATCGGCTGACTGTCCGAGAACAAAAGGAAAACCACTCTTACCTGATGATCGTTCAACCGGTATGATCTTATGTGACTGTGGGAAAATATCATCTCCAGTTGTTTTAATTCCTTATTTATTTCCAGAACTTCACTCGAGAGGCAGGCTTAGTTTCTGTAACAAGTAATTAGGGATCATTCCAAAAGTTCATTTATATTTTCTGCGGTTGCACCAAAAATATCTATTTTTGGCAGTGACTAACTACACCGGAGGGGAACTGAGCAATCAGCTGAGACGGAAAAGTCCGTAAAAATTAGTCTGTAAGATGAAGAAGAAGAAAATGAGTGGCTAGAAGAGATTCTACAGATGCTGGAAATTTTGAGCAACCCTCACATAATGCTGTAGGAACTCAGCAAGCCAGGTAACATCTGTGGGGGGAATAAACTGTCAACATCTCAGGCTAAAACTCTTTAAAGATCAAACATCAACTGTTAATTCTCTTCCATAGATGCTGCCTGACTTGCCGAGTTCCTCCCGTTAGTATGCAGCCATACTTTTTCTTGCCAAACCAATTAAACTTTCAGACTTGTAGGTTTCCTGACAGTTTCTTTGCTAGAAGGCACCAGCTGTCATTGAGTCCTACAGCTCAATTCAATCTCCCTTCTGCTCTCAGTCCATGAAGCACAACCTCGCCAGTGGGTAGAGCTCAGTCTGTAGGGCTTCCACACCACATTAATGTCCCTGCTTGCTTAGTTCAGGTGTTCATTGGTACAGGCAACTGAAGTACATCTCAGCTGCCCTGCTTCTGTTTATTGTCCAGGTATATGGCCCATGAAGTGTGCTGCTGTTACCAGTTTATGAACAAGTAATCCAAGTAACCAGCTGCCATAAAGTGAAGTTAATTGAAGGAATGCAATATTATGATTTTTTGTTTTCCACCGTAAAAATTTGTTTCACAGTTACAGAAATTAGTGGCAACCTCAAGGACAGAACATTTTAAAAACTTTTTGATGTTGTGAAGCCTACAGGTAAAGGAAGAAGTAGCATTATGTTCCTGTAGCTAATAATAACCACTGAAGATCTGAAGTGAATTCAGTATTGATAACTCTTCTGTTCACCTTCAATCAGCTTAAAAGTCCTAAGTTCCATACTAGTCTGATGAATAACTTGGATGCACCCGCCACAAGAGTAAGTTAGTAGTAAGGGAGCAGATGGGTTTGGTCTGGTGGGAGGTCCAGTATCACATTAGAAATGAGCAAAGAATTACAGGTGATGAACTATAATGCAATGATTGCAGATGATAATTCTGCAGAGAATTCCTGATTGATGAACTTTTCTCCTTTCCTTTGCCCTTTCACTGAGACTTCTTGATCTTTAAACTTCCTGTTCTCCATTTACATTTCAGTGGAAACAATATTTCACTATTTACCTGCAGTAAAGTTCCCAGAAATCATTCACCTCTTTGCTGGCTGCTTCCCTTTAGGCTCCACCCTTCATCAGCATGTTGCTGTTGTTCACAGAAATGCTGATCCCCACATTTTAATTTTGGAGGCACAGTACCATGCACTGTTCTGTTTGACTGGCAAAAATTTTGAGCAAAACCTTTTAAATGTAGTAATCAGAAATGATTTAGATGTCCTTGTACATGAATCACAACAACTTAGTGTGCAGGCAATTGGCAATAAAAGCTTACTAGCCTTTATTACTAGGGTTAGGTTTATAGATAGAATTCTACATATCTGTAGAACTGTGCACAATTTTGGTTACTGGATCTCAGGAAAGATGTACTTATTTGTAGGGGTTACAATGGTTTCAGAGATGAGACAATTGTTCTGTGAATTGAATAGAATGTTTATATGTTCTGGAATTTGGAAGAATAAAAGATTGAAATGTGATAGATTTTGGAGAGGCTCGGTGGATGTTGGAAGATTCCTTGCTTTAACTGGAGTATAGGGACAATGATGGAATAAAAACAGAAAACATTGGAAACACTCAGCAGGTTAGACAGCACCTAGAGAGAGATAAATAGTGTTTCACCAAGTCAATGGCCCTCTGAGTCCAGAAATGAAGTACATGAGCAGGTAAACATATCAAGGTAGCAGCTATAGATATGAAGTTATTTTTATCAGGAAGTATACAAGATGAATGGTAAGTAGAAACAGTATTTCTTTACAAAAAAAACTGCATGCAAAACAAAATGGTGATAATCTCCAAACTGTATCTTCATTTAAGAAGAAATTATTGAACCATTATTATGAATTCACATGTGATAATTACATTTATTCTAAGGATTTCGCTCATGGCAAAAGTTTTCAAATCATCAACTTCACTAAGTATTTACAGACCATTAATTCTATGTAAATACAAATAACAATGTTACATTGTAACTATCATTTGTTGATAGGTTTATTTCTTTGGAAACAAGTGGTTTTATTAAATGAAATCTAAATTACTTGTTTTCTTGTAAGTGCCTATGGCAATGAGCAAGGGGTCATTGAACCAGCCATTCAAAAGGCCTTTAAGTGCTAATATTCTGGATAATAAACGAGGACGACAAGAGAGACAAAGATCAAAAACATTGCTTCAAAATGCAGCAGTGACTTCAGGACCAACAATGAAACCAAGTAAGACAACAAAACTTCCATTTCAAATGCCTTTTTTGTGTCCAGAGTAAAATTTATGATAATACTGGTTAAAATCTTGTATCAGATTCATTTATTGGCTATGGCCTACGTGCAATGAAAAGCTATTTAAACATACCTTCCCAATTCTCCACATTATGTTATGTTTCTTTTTGAAACAATTTTACCTATTTGAATAAAGTACTCAAATCAGATGAAGTTATGTTGCACAATGTGAATAGAACACAACTTCTGTTGCTACTTAAACCCTGTCAGGGAACTGGTAATTATAATTATGGAGGAAGCATTGGGTTTTAGTGCTGTTGCTCTGTGAACTTCATGGCTACATTTGACATTGTATGTATACTCAACAGTTAAACTTGAAATTACAGAAGCTTTTGTCACTGATATTCTGCACCACCAACCAGATAGTTAGTGTATTTTTTTCTAAACAGAAAGAAATCCTGAATCATTAAATTGCAATGAACCTCAATTTGTATAATTAGTTCTTGTAAAAACTTCTGAAGATGTTAAGTTTTGTTGAATATTGTGTAACTTGTTTTTAATGATTTTTTTAAGCCATGATTAAACCTAAACAACTTCCCAGTCCTGAAATTCTAACTTTATATATCTGAACTCTAATATCAGCAAGATAATTATTCCAGAAGTCTATGAATTTTAAAACTATTTAATTTTTCCAGATTGTCTATATTTCAGTTTCTAACTGCACTGATAATTATGCCCAGTCTTTATTTCACTTTCTATAGTAAGCTTGAATAGCTAAAAATAGGGCATTTTACTCTGCTTTGTGTCAAAAGTCTTCAATGCGTCTATATCAGCTAACTTTCTGATATCACTTTTGCTGGATATCGTAGGTTACTGATGAATGCACTGGCAAAAGCTGATATTAGGAAAAAGAAAATTTACATTCTAATGTCTGCTGAAAATTTAAAAAGCTTTGGAGTTGTGCTGACTGGAATGTCTAGCTCCAGTATTTTAATAGCCAATGTACCATACTCACTTTGCATGTAAACCAGCTATTCAGGCTTTCCATTAATAGTCAGTGTTCTGATCTCAGAACACATGAATAAAGTTAAACAAAAAAAAAAGTATGGACTTACTGTATTTTTCCTATATGTTGCTATTGGCAGCTTGACTGAAGGGAGAGGAAGAAAGCCTTACTGATATTCTGTCCTAAGATATTCTCTGTCCAATGCTCTGAAAGTGGTGGTGTAAGAATCATGCTCTAATCCAATTTGATAACCAATCTCTTCATTGTGATCCTAAATTCAAACTTAATCTGTGTACTTAGTTTTAAAGTTTCAATGAGTAGTAAGTTTAAGGCTTGCAAAATAGGAGCAGATGTCTGCAGAAGACTAAATAATAACTGGTCCTATGCAAACCTTGACCTCACGTTGTCAGAGAGATTCCCTTCCTCCTACAGCAAACTTGAACCAGATTTTCCAAGTAATATACTGTATGTGGTCAGCCTTGATTTGGATACACAGGGGACGAGAAGATGGAACCACCTTTTCTACTGATGCAAAGTCAAATCAAGCTGTCATCACAATAGCAGCAATGAAAAATTGCCAATTACCTCATCTGATTTTTTTTTGGGATGTATGGCTTATATTCACAACCATACCAGGCATAATCTCTTGGTAATGAAACCTAGATAATATTACATAGGTTTATATTACCTCCATGTTATAAGAAGATCAAATCAAATCCTGAATACAATACTGTATCACCATATTTTTATGATATTGTGGTGAATTTCTGGTGTACTCCATTGATTTTATGTTTTAACCTATATTGTTCTACATAATGCTATAAAAGCTTGGCTAAGAAATTGTACAAAATAATCATTATAAAATGCTTCTTTATCCCCAAAAAACCATTTGCCATTTTTATAACATGCCTATTTATTTTATAACCTAAAATGACGTGTTTCTGAATTCATAACATTTATGTAGAATCTCATATTTAAGATGTGCTTTCATATTCTTGTTTACAAAGCATTCCCTATGAATTTTAATGTATGCAGTGCTAGCTTATCTGTATCTTCCTGCTGTTTCATAATCTTCACAATTTGATAATATTGTTGTCTATATTTATCTTCTTGCACTGTTGTATGTTATGTATTACAAAATGATGTGAAGTGTGCTATTTTGTTTTTAGGGGAATTAACTAAATATTTGAAGAGCGATGCTTCACATTCCTATGATAAACTGGCAAGTATTTTACTTTTTTATATTACACAAGAGACTTAGAAATGCATTGATGATAAACAAAATGATCTTAACCAAACAGATGAATATGGCCTTGGGTCTTTTCCCACGAGCTAGTTGATACCATCTGGGGTTGAATTCAGAGCTTCTTTGATGGGGGAGAATATAAAGCCTTTTCATCCAAAATTAAATTTATCCATAGTAAAAACTATAAACAAAAGGAGAACACAGTTCACTGGAAAACCCCTCACATTCTTAGTATTGACTATTCTATACATTGAATATTGCTGGTTCTATACATAGAGGTTCCATGTGTGCTTCAAGTTTCATTCCACAGATAAGAGCATAATGTTTACTGCAGTCCTTAGAGGTGTTGTCTTTCTGTACTGAGGAATTAAACTAGAAATCCATTTCCCCCCTCATGAGGAGGTAATAAATTTCACATTACCATTTTAAGAAGCTTGGGAGAGTTCCCATCATTGTGAGCATTATATATTTGCAGCCAACAGGGAAACAAACACTCCTTGTTACTTATCACAGTGTTGTCTTTGGAGCTTGCACTGTCCAAATTGATAAGAGAATGTCATAAAGCAAGCAAGCAGCCAAAGAGAACTATGTTGGATATGGTGGGATATAGTGGGCTGAGTTGTAGTGCCTGATTGTTATGTGACATGGAAGAGGGTGGGGTGTAAAGTGCTGATGTTCTATCACCTGCTTGGCTTACCACCTGCTCTCTGTAGCTCCCAAAACAGCCAATGTTCTGTTTCTCCTTCAAGAACAATTTGACAATGAAAAAAGTGAAAGATAAAAGCCCTGATATTTTATCAAATTTTCAAGTTGATCGTTCAGTCTTTTTTCCAGTCAATTTAGTTGGTAGAAGGCTCCAGTTATAGTGGGGAAATTATACATTTTTTCACAGTGATTAATTTCTAGATCCAGGTTTCTTGCTGTGGAGAGCATCAAGTATAAGACAGATAAATCACTGAAGGGAGGAGGAGTTAAACTCTGTTGGGCCCATCCACCACGTTTTTTAAAGGCTGCTTCCAGGCAAACATTAGTGAGAAAGTTTAACAGGTTTGCCTGCTTGTTATTCCATCCTTAAATGGTACATCACAAGGAGGGGGAAAAGGAGAGTATATTTAAAAGGAGATTTTATATTGCAAATGTTGCATATAACAGGCAGTCTAGAATTAGAACCAATGGTCTGCTATGGTAAATGATGCAAATGTAAAAATGGGTCAACCACAAAAAATATTAAAAGAGATCTTTCACTAGTAATATCACATGACATCCTCTCTTTACGTTCATGCATTCTTTGAGATTGGAACTCCTGTGTGACAATTTCACTTTGTTACAAAATTAGGTCAAGGTGTCCTAGTTTCATTTGGCCACACTTAAATATTGCTATCAGAGAAACCATCTGCATTGGTTGTCCACTAGATGGTACCATTAGCCAGAAATTTGTTGATGCTAGAGAAGCTTTATTAAAAAACTATTACCCAACAAGCTAATCACCCTTTTAGTTATGGGCCTGCCACAGTAACTTTAGTTATGTGTAGGTGCCAGCACTGTAGAATGGCCTTTCATGCTGCATTCCTTTGCGCAGCACATGAAGTATTAGGTAAGTCTGGAAACAGGGCTGAAGTTGGAGGTCATGAAGGCAAAAGGAACTATAATTATGGATTCAGTGGAGACCTTTGTGATAAGTTGTATCAGGCCTTGGCTGGCTTCAGTGTTCAAGTCTGGGGCAGTGTAGGGTCTTCATTAGTGAATCAGATCCAGACTCATGGGGACAAGGTTGGGTTTGGCCTGTGGAGTTGAGGGTTCATTGGTGAGACTGACTGTGGGGGAGCTGTGTTGCCTCATTTGTGGTGAGTACTAGGCACTCAAGCCACAGCAATGCGCTGGGTGCTGTTAGTAATGTGTTTTGCACCATGGCCCTGGAGGAACGCTGTTGTGTTTGGCTATGTCATATGTGGGTGAATGATAATTAAAGTTGAACTTGAATTGCGGAGAATGACTAAGCTATTGGAGAAGCCAGAGTTGGGATGTGATTGGGAAGTTGCTGAGGGGATGGGAAAGAGAGTTCAGTGTTGTGATTCAACGCTGTGGGTGGGTCAGTTAGTGAGTGAACAAACCTCTGTGGATCCCTTCTGCCACAGGTAACAGGAGCTTGTACATTCTTCCCATTACTGTATGGGTTTCCAGATTCCTCCCATGTACCAAATGTCTATGGTTAGGTTTAGTGAGTTATGGGCATGCTATGGTAGTGCTGGACACTTGTGGCTGCCCCAGTGCAATCCTTAAACTGTGTTGGTCATTGATGCAAAACAACACATTTTACTGTATGTTTCCATGTTTGCACTTTATAAGTATGACTGTTCTGAAGATATTTAACTAAACATATGACTCAGAAGTCAAATAGGGCATATAGAGCAACTGGTAGGGCACAAAGGAATGTCCATGAATAGAGAGACCTAGGTTCCCCGTTCACAGTTTCCTGAAAGTAGCAACACGAGTTAGTAGAGCAGTGAATGCATGTGCCATGTTTGCCTTTATAGGTCGATCCATTGAATAAAAGAGTTGTGATGTTATGTTGCAACTTTCCAGTGAACATGGTCAGGTTGCTCTTGGAGTATGCATCCCATTCTGGTCACTACACTGAAATGGGTATAAGGGTCAGCATGAATGTAGTGGGCTGAATGGCCCATTAGTGCGCTATATGACTATGAAATGACAGGTTTTCATAGACAATATTGTGAAGGAGTGTCGCATAGACATTTATGTCAATTGCTAGGGATCTGAGGTAGAAATCGTACCATCTGGCATACAAATATATGATATTTCAAAGTGGCACAATAGATGGAAATATTCACAATCATATTACACTCTATAACAACTTACTATATAAAAGGCTGAAAAAATAGAGCAAGTAAATTTCTAGATGGTGTACAGTACATATTTTCATTACATATGGGCAAAAGTAAAAAAAATTGACCTTATTCCTTCAATTCTGTTGTCTTGACCCAGATTTGTCCACGAGATGGTAACGCTTTACGATGGCTTTATCTGCCTGATGAAATCTGGATTAGAATTTTTACTCTGTTATCACACCAGGACCTCTTCCAGGTTGTCCAGGTCTGTTACCGCTTCTACCACCTGGCAAATGATGAAACCCTATGTAAGTTTTTATTTAATAAGAAGAGAAATTTAAAAGAAGAACATCAATATCATTAATTTTGTGTATTTTTGCTTATTATGCTATTACACCTCTGAAGGGCTTGTTGAGACAACTCCAGGAGTATGGTGTGCAATTTTGGTATTTAACATCAAAATGATTTACTAGTGCAGAGGGGATGCAGCAAAGATTCATCAGACTTTTCCTGAGATGAAAGGTCTGCTATCTGAAGAAAAATATGGAAGGCCTTAATAAAACATGAGAGATGATCTGATTGAAATGGAGAATAGTCTAAGATGGAGCTCGAGAGGATGGAGATGCTTTCCCTGGTGGAGGAGTCTTGAATTAAGCCACACAATGTCAAAATAAGGGGTTGGGTGTTTTGGACAAATAAAGAAAAAATCTTCACTCAAAGGATGGTGAATCTTTAGTATTCTCTTCTTTGAAGGACTTTTGAGACCTATTGATCTTATTCAACACTGAAAGCCATAGAATTTGGATGTGGGAAAAATCAAGGAATGTGGGGATAGAACAGGAAGCTAATGTTGAGGTAGAATGTCTACCATAATTTCCTTGAGTAGTGAAGCATGTCTCAGCTCCTATTTCATATGACGCACTTCATCCTCCTTCTAGAAATTCAAATCCGCTTGAGAAGTCAGGTGAGGGACCTTTCGAAATCAATGAATGCTGTAAATAACATAGTGTGTAATATCAGTTCAGTGAAAATCTGGAAATCAAATTACAACCCAAAATAATTCAAATTAAATTAATTTAAAATATGTTTCATCATAAATATATATGTATGCAATACTGTAATATATACAGTATATATGTAATAATAAAATATATGTTATATTGAAAAAGTTAATTTCTAGGCAAATACTAACATTAATCTGTGTCTAAGGTATTCCATGAGTCATGAGGTGTGCTGGACATCAGTACTGTCATTTCTACCAACTACGATTAGTATACATCTGTTCAAAACAAGCTGGAAACAAATGGCTTGTCCTCAAAATAGTTTTAGGTTTCCCATAGGAACTGCAATCAGCATGTCCTTGCACCATGCCAAGAATGTGCTGATTGCAATTTCCAAAGGGAACCTTAAAACCAATTGCACATTTACAATTTTATATGTTATTTTGGGTTCTTTTTCTGGAAACTAATCAATTAGGTTTCAAAAAATTGATTGCCCAGTGGCAGGAGACAGCATCAGTCGTCTCTTTCAGAGTGAGAATCTTTACGCAGCGCAGCAATACTGACAGAACTTTCATGTCTTCACACACTAAAGCAGGGTGATTTGCAGGCATAGGTTATTCCCGCAGTCTGGAGATCTTCACAAGAAAGTGAATGTTTTGTAAAGATCAGAGTTTATTTTTCTTCTTCAATCAAATGGAAAGATGTTTTACTGTGATCATAATGTATCTTGAACAGGAATTCATTCAGTCGTGTATAATAATCAGGGCAGGAGACTACCAAATAGGATGTGGAGCAATATATCATCAAGGCTCTCACCTCCTTGCTTGTGCACATGTTTATGAAGAGACTCATTTGTTTACGGGGGGGGGGGGGGATAATTTGACACACTTTCTGTGGAAACTCTAACACAGTGCATACTGTGTCTTTTATATCATGTGATATCCAAAATCAGTTTCTATGGGTGGAGAATACATTGACAGGCAGAATCAAGAAAGTAAAGAATAACTCCTGTCCTGCAGGAATTATCCCTTTGCGTTTGGATATATCTGCTATTGTGGTCTCCCCAAGAAGAAGTGAATCATGTGTGCTTCTAGGAAAAATGATATTTAGCATCAGGAATTTCTTCTCATGGTCCACAGGTTGGGTAGGTGGAAGAATTTCCTGTTAATGAACATCTCTGGCTTGCTACGTGGACCCTGAGAGCATACGTCAGTGGCTAAAATCAAAGCAGATGCATTAATTTCTCCACAAGTACCGTACATGTGATCCCTCTCCAATGCTAGAAGGAGTGGTAAATTGATAAACATGGCAGTTCTGAAAACTCTCCATCAGATATACAGCTGTCAGCAGTGTGTCCCTTTAAAGGCAGCAAACATCCACGAAGCAGACCTTGTAATGAATCTGTATGACAATTCATGATGCATGGAACTTTCAATTCCAATTTATGTTGGTATGGGTAGAAATGTACTCTATGTAAACATGATGTCAATTTCCTGATGTCAGGAAAATACCAAGTGTGTGAATTGGAATGGTATATAGAAGTGCCAGCCTAATTTCACGACTGAAGCAATTTCACCTCAGGATTATTGTTTGCAGCATCTATATTGATGAAGTTGATAGCACAGTGATTAAAAATAACAGGTTATTTAAAATAACACTTTCTTGTTTATAAGCCTTCTTGCCTTTTGGGTGAAAGTCTTCACTATCATGAAAGATTTGATCACTTTGCTTAGGTGTAAAACTTAGCAATTAATGTGAAAATTGAAAACATAATTGCTCTCACTTTCTGGCTTGGGGATATTCAAAAATGTATGTGAATGATGTCGACTGTGTGACTCAAGCATGAGGTTTGAACAGTCTATCCTTGTGCACCTATTTCTTTTTGATAATGAGGGTTCATAGTGAAACTCCGGAAAACACGTCCCATTTCTCACATCTTGTTGAAGGCATCTACCAATGATAAAATTCACTATTGCTTCAATGCGCCAGCACAGTCATTGGTAAAAGCTATCAGACCTGACATTGTCTACTGGATCTGTGATTCATATCCTCCTTTAATCTTCCAAGGCATAGATGACCTACAGCAGGTACCTTGAGACATTTGAAAAAGTTCTGCCAGTGCTTTCTCTGAAAAACATTCTAAAGACCATGTTATTTGCAAAAGTGCTCTCCAAACACTATTTCAAAAATAAATTACCAGACAGGCAAAGGTAAAGATTTATGGATGTGCTCAAAGGATATAACATCTCCACTGACTCCTGCAAATCTCTGGTCCATGGAGTAGGAACATTCAGGATGGTGTTGGGAGACTCAAAGCCAAGTATTGAGAGCTCAAAGAGGCCCCATGTAAGGAGTGGAAGGAGAAGACTACCTGGTAAACTGATCATGCCCAAGCTTCATTTGTGGAGGAGTCTGCACTTCCGACATTAGCTATCTCAGAATACACAAAACCTGAGTGGAAGCAAGTATTCCTGAACTTAGTGTAACAATATCCCACTTGAGGGATATCAGAACAGAAATACATCACAAAGGAAATGGAGAAATCTGTATTTAACAGTGGCAATGACAGGTAGGAGATACATCATGAAGTTTAAATGTTATGAGTGGACTCATGTATTTCCCATTATTACCTCTTCACTAATGGTTCCCAACATCAGTTTCTTATCAGCACTGGCAGCCTGTGTGTTCTTGCTCATCACCATTCCTGTTGTCTCCATCTTCACTTGTCCTCTCCCACCTGGCTCCATCTACCTTTTTCACATCTGACTCTACTTTCATCTACTTGGCTTGTATCCCAACACCATCTTCCCTATCTGCTGTTATCCTTCACCCCGTTCTCAGTCCACTCTGGAAGGGATTTTGCAGATACCCAAGGAAATGTTGTGTGAAATGCACAAGGAATGAAAAGGACATGATAGTGGGATGGTATCCAGAACAGCCAGTGCTGGTAAAGAACAATTTGCTTTAGGAACTGCTGTTCAACTGGTCAGTGATTTACAGTGTTGGTATAGTACCAGTGGACTGGTAGCTTGAGGATTTCTTCTGAACAATTGGTGAAGGAAACCATGAGATTACTGTTGCTGGACAAGAGATCCAAGTAGTTCGTGAATCCTCAAGTTCATTTATATATTACTTATGAAGCTGGATTTTACTTTATGTTTGAGTAGGATTTTTATTAGTGTAATGAGCTGAGAGAGAATCTAAGATGTGTTGTTAGAAGGGAATGTTGTCTCCAACCCCTGCAAATTAGCTGCCCGATTAGGGAAAATGTCCTATGAGGAAAAGTTCGATTGAACTTGGAGCAGGTTAAAGGTCAGTGCAGCATTTCAAAATAAAAAGCTCTTAAAACAAACCAGGAAAATTATAGGCTGGTACATCTGAAATTAATAGTGGGAAAGGTTTTGGAAGGTATTCAAAGGGACCGAATATATGAGTATTTGGATAG
Organism: Hypanus sabinus; assembly: GCF_030144855.1. NCBI lineage: Eukaryota > Metazoa > Chordata > Chondrichthyes > Myliobatiformes > Dasyatidae > Hypanus > Hypanus sabinus. The sequence goes on along the minus strand of NC_082710.1, from coordinate 40,762,805 downwards.
GCCTTGACTGATTAGGGATAGTCAGCATGGCTTTGTTCAGGGTAGGTCGTGTCCAACCAATCTTATAGAGTTTTTCAAGGAAGTTATCAGGAAAGTTGATGAAAGTAAGGATGTTGCCTACATGGACTTCAGCAAGGCATTTGACAAGGTACCACATGAGAGGTTGTTCAAGAAGGTTCCATCGCTTGGCATTCAAGATGAGGTTGTAAATGGAATTAGACATTGGTTTTGGGGGAGAAGCCAATTAGTAATAGTAGATATTTGCCTGACTGGAGGCCTTTGATAGTAGAGTGCCACAGGGATAGGTGCTAGGCTTATTGTTGCTTGCCATCTATACTGATGATCTGGATGATAATCTAGTCAACTGGATCAGCAAATTTGCAGATGGCACCAAGATTGGGGGTAGTTGACAGCAAAGCAAACTATCAGTGCTTGAAACAGGATCTCAACCAGCTGGAAAAATGGGTGAAAAAGTAGGCTGAAGAATGGCAGATGGAATTTAATGCAGACAATTGTGAGGTGTTGCACTTCTGTAGGACTAACCAGGATAGGTTTTACACAGTGAACAATAGGGCACTGAAGAGTGTGATTGAACACAGCAATTTGGGAATACAGGTCCACAATTCATTGAAAATAGTGGCACAGGTAGATAGGGTCATAAAGAAAACTTTTGCCTTTTTGGCCTTCATAGATCAAAGTACTGAGTCCTGGAGATGCAATGTTATGTTTAAGTTGTGTAAGATATTGGTGAGGCCTAATTTGGAGTATCGTGTACAGGAAGGATGTAAATAAGTTTGTACAGAGAAAATTTACAGGGATCTTGCTGGGACTGGAGTGCTTGAGACATAAGGAAAGATTAAATAGGTTAGTACCTTATTCCTTGGAGCATAGAAGACTGAGTGGAGATTTGGTAGAGGTATACAAAATTATGAGGGGTAATAGGGTAAGCAGACTTTTTCCACTGAGGTTGGTGGGACTACATCTAGAGGTCATGGGTTAAGGGTGAACAGTGGAATGTTTAAGGGGAACATGAAGTGGAACTTTTTCACTCAGAGGATGGTGAGGGGGTGTAATGAGCTGCCAGCACAAGTGCTGGATATGAGATCGATTTCAACATTTGAGAAATTTGGATAGATACATGGATGGGATGGGGATGGAGGGCAAGTCAATGGTCTAGGCGGATTAGTGTCCAGCACCAACTAGATAGGCTGAAGGGCCTGTTTCAGCACTATAGTGTTCAATGACTCTATGCTGCATGACTGAGTTCCTCCAGCACATTGCTGCTCTTAACCTTTTACTCTCTTCCACCTCCTCCTCTCCCCAGTGTTGCCGCTGATAACTCCTTCATTCTGATCATAACTCCGCTGCTGAAGGTATTGAACAGTTTGTGCGTTATGCTGCCATTAGGTTTTCAAAAATTCTTTTTCAGTATCTGGGCATTACTGGCATGACCAGTGTCATTTCTAAGTGACCAGCTCATTTCTAACTGATCTTTAGAAAGTAGTGGCCAACCACTTCTTTTGAAGTAAGGTCAAATGTCAAGGGAAGGTGGTTACACTCTTTTTGGAAACAAATTGCTAGATGTTGGTGAGTCAAATACCTTCTGTGGAAGCAAAGAGATAGTTGATGTGTCAGGCCATGACCTTGCATCAAGATTGCAGCATCTATGATCCCTCGTGTCTCTCTTGTTGTGAATGGTCATTGCCTGGCATTTTAAGTTTTATTTGTTACATATCAGCTCCTAGGTGAAAGTCTTGAGACATGGGCTGTTTCATTTGCTGAGGCGTTGTGAACGAAATCTTATCTATTTATTCAGAGTTACAGCACAGTAACAGGCACTTCTGGCTCAAGGAACCCATGCTGCCCAATAACACATATGTGACCAATCAACACAAAACTTTAGAAGAGAACTTACCATTAATAAGGAAAATGTGGCTTGTTTTTTTTATTGATATTTGAGAACAACTTTTGACTCTACTTTTCCTTCAGGGAAGAATATTAAAGTTGAAAATTGTAATTGTTTGAATGATGAATGCTTTAAGAACATTGGACACCATAAGCCACAAAGCCTCAGCCTTCTTCGATGTGATGATCGGACAGGATCCATAACTGACTCCGGATTAAGACTACTATTCAAATATTCCAAGGATTCACTTAAGGTACAAATGTATTTTCTGGTTAGTTAAGTAAATCACTTTTCTTTAAGAATATGCTGATCCATTAGGTACATAAATAGAACATATAGCCCATCATATCTGTGCTATTGGTTTGAAAGATCTATCCAGTACTATCTGACCCTTTTCCAACATTGTTGCCGTTATTTCAAGAATACATCTAATTGTTTATGAATGTTGTTGTTGAATCTGCTTCCATTTCCCTTTCAAGCAATGCATTCCAGTTATATGGCAAATAAAAAGGTAATTTTCATTTCCTTTTGGTTCTTTTATCAATTAACCAAAATCTCTCCTGCATCTCCACATCAGTGGAAAGCTTTTCCTGTCTTACTATGTCCAAATGTTTCAAACATTTGATGTTTAGCTTCTGTTCTAGGCAAAACAAAATCAGTTTCCCTGTGCATCCCACAGAAGTAGGGGCAACATAAGAGCTCAGGAGATGATGTTGCTGCCTCACAAATCCATTGCATTGAATTTGATTCTGACTTTCAGTCAGCATGTTCTCCCTGTGACTCCTTGGTTTTCCCCAAGCGATTGGTTTTCCTTCCAAATCCCAAAAGTGTGCTGGTAGGTTGAATGACTACTGTAAAGTACTTGCAGTGCAGGTCAGTGATAGGAAAATTGGAGGAAATAGAATGGGTGTGGGAGGGAGAATAGGTTATTGGGAAGTGGGGAACAAGGCTGATGGGAATGCTTACAGAGCCTGTGTAAATTTAATGGGCTCTATGCCATAAGAGGATATAGAATATATAAAATAAAGATAGGAAAACCAAAGTCCTTCATTCTGGGTACCATCATGATAAACCTCTGCTGAACTCTTTCCAAAGCCTAGACTCCTTCTTAAAGTGTGATGCCAGAAATGGACACAGTAACTATTTGTAAAGCATAAAGGCATAGAAACTTGATTACATAACACCTTTCTTTTCTATGCTAGATTTCAACTAGAAGTAAAAGATTATGAAAAATTGTGAGCTTATTTCTATGTTACCAGTGTGCCTGACTTGTCAATGTTAGGAGTAGCCCAGTCTGAGAGTTACTCATAGAATTTTCTTCACAGAGCTAATAAGAGGTTTTTTAATGTCATCTAAGTTGTACTCTCTCTTCTGATCCTTGAAAAACATCTCAGTTAGTTGCAACTTAAATAATTACTTATCACTTCTCTCTCACTGAATATCCCACTCTATCTGACAACCCTTTTACCCACCACCTGAAATCCCCTTTTCTCAATGAATTCCTTAGCCAGTTCCAAAGTTACTGATTCACTAAAACAGTTTTTAATGTTCTACAGCAAAAGCACCTCACCGCAAACTCCCCCCACCCCAGCTGAATCAGAAGGATCAACTGGTATCAATCCTCACCCACAGGCACTATAGTTTTCTCGTGGAGCTGCTCCCTCCCAGTTGTCAGGACTCAGATTCAGTCCTAATCTCCAGTACAGGTGGTATGGATATCATGTGTTCTCTCTGTGGATGCATGGGTTTCCTTCAGGGGCTTCCACATCCCAAAAATATATGGATAAGAAGGTTAATTGCAAAGTGTTGGAGGGGAATGTGGATCAAGTAAAGCAGGATTAGTTAAAAGGATGCTTGGTGATCAGTGCAGACTAGGTGGGCCAAAGGGAGTGGTTCCATGCTATATGGCTCTAACAATATCATGACCCTACCAGTTAGCACTGATTCTTCAGTCCACCTTCTCTGCATCATTCTGACCTACCCTGGTTATAGCACCAAACAATACTTTAGTTGTTCCATGATGATATAGTACATGACAGAAAGGCTTTTGCTGTTACAAAATACAGTCAGTATACCCCACACCTTGAGGTAAAAGAAAACTTCTGGAGGAACATGGTGGGTCAGGCAACATCTGTGGACTCATTCCGATGCAGGTTCTTGACCCAAAACATTGACCACCCCTCTGTCTCCAGAAATGATGTCTGACCAACTGAGTTCCAACAGCAGTTTGTAGTTTGCTTCACAATTATAGCATTTGAAGCCTCTTATGTGTCCACACAACTCCTTGTATTTTATATGCGATCAAAATGATGCTTGAAACAGTTTATTCTTTGGGCTGTCACAAATTGTAGCTAAACGTGAATCATTCATTTTCCAGTTGAAAGAATTATATACAAAAGTTTAGGAAAGTTTGCTTAAGTTATTAACTTGAAGCCTCTATTTGAAGTACCTTTTTTATAAACATAATGTCTTGCTAACTCAAAAGGTTTGTGATTGTGTAACTCTGGGTCTCTCTATCTTATTCTTTTACATTCATATTTATAGAGCTAACTGAGGGATAAGAAGAGAAAAATAAACAATACGAGTAAATCCAATGCATTATTATAAGACCATAAAACTGTAAGATCTAAGAGCAGAATTAGGTCATTTGGCCGATCGAGTCCGCTCCGTCATTTCATTATGGCTGATCCAATTTCCACCTCAGCCCAATCTCCTGCCTTCTCTTCATATCCCTTCATACCGTGACCAATCAAGAATCTATCGACCTTTGCCTTAAATATACATAAGACCTGGCCTCCACAGTTGCCTGTGGCAAAGAATTCCACAGATTCACCATTCTGTGGCTGAAGAAATTCCTCCTCATCTCCATTCTAAAAGATGTCTCTTTATTCTGAGGCTGTGTCCCCTGGTCTTAGTATCTCCCACCATAGGAAACATCCTCTCCACATCCACTCTGTCAAGGCCTTTCACCATTCAATGAGGTCACACCTTATTCTTCTGAATTCTAGTAAATTCAAGTCCAGAGCCATCAAATGCTCTTCATATGACAAACCATTCAATCCCAGAATTACTTTTGTAAACCTCCTTTAAAGTCTCTCTAGTTTCAGCACATCATTTTTAAGGTAAGGGGCATAAAACTGTTCATAATACTCTACGTGAGGCCTCACCAGTGCTTTATAAAGTCTCAACATTTCATTACATTCTTGTTTTTATGTTTCAGTCTTCTTGAAATGAACGCTAACATCACATTTGCCTTCTTCTCCTCAGACTCAACCTACAAATTAACCTTTAGGGAATCCTGCACAAGGACTCCCAAGATCCCCAAGTCACTTTGCACCTGTTTTTTTTTGTATTTTGTCTCCATTCAGAAAATAGTCAAACCTTTTACTTCTTCTACCAAAATGCATCACTATACACTGTTACGAACCCCGTAACTGGGTGTCTTACCAGCAAAGATAGAAGAGTCCATTGGAGTCTGGTGATACTATTTTCAACAGTATTTATTGGTAAAAATACACAAAAATAATATCAATGCAAATATACAGATAATATACATTATCAATACTAAACCTAAAAGTGTGGGTATAATAATAATAAGAAATAAGCTCTATCGTTGTCTAGGGGATAATGAATTGTCAGATGGAAATATAAAGTTCAGTTCAGTTCATGCAGGCTGCGGTAGTTGTTGGTCGCTGTGTTGCAATTGTTGGGGGGAGAGAGAGAGAGAAAACAGTAACAGCTATTGATTTGCTGACTATCCTTTACGATCTTGATCCATCGATGCATTGTTGTTGTGGCCATTCATGTATGACCTCTCCGTCCTTTAGCTAGACCATTCTTCCATGGTGGACTCATCACCCAGGCAAGGGTGGACACACACACAAGCCCCCACCGGTCTCATAGTGTCTCTCCTGGTGCGTCTGAGGGGTGTTCCCCAGACCTTACTTTTATCCCCACTCACGGGGTCTCAGGTGTCAATCAGGTTGAGATGATGTAGCCCATCAAACCAGCTCACTCTGGTTGCCCCTTAGAACAGTACCAGGTATACAATCCTTCTCCAAAAGACAATAGCCGTAATCAATGGTTCCGTTCCGCTTTTGTTAGTAGGAGACATTCCACTTTGTGTATCTCTGAGCTGTCTCTCTCTCATTAATTTTCATGAGCTGTTATCAATGACAACTGCCCTGGCAGAGTCCTGTGTCCCTCTTCCTTCCTTGATAACAACATCGGAATAGTAGCGATTTGCGATTCCCTAAAGGGGGGGGGGGCATTGGTGATTCTGTACCTTTCTGCCCATCAGAGTTGTTCATCATTCGTAACAACACTTCCCGACACTATATTCCATCTGCCACATTTTTACCCAGTCTCCTAATCTAAGTCCTTTGTTAGCCTCTCTACGTTCTTAAAACTAACTGCCCCTTCACCTATCTTCATATCATCTGCAAACTTTGCAACAAAGCCATCAATGCCATCATATAATCATTGATATATAACATTAAAAAAATTGGTCCAGGTACCACTACTCACTGGCAGCCAATCAGAAAAGGCTCACTTTATTCCCACTTTTTTCTTCCTGCCAATCTGCCATTGCTTTATCCATGCTAGAATTCTCCCTGTAATACCATGGGCTTGTTGCTGTTAAGCAACCTCATGTGTGACACTTTGTCAAATGCTTTCTGAAAATCCAAGTACACAATGTTAACAGATTGTCCTTTGTCTATACTGCTTGCTATTTTTTCAAAGAATCCCAACAGATTTGTCAGACAAGATTTTCTCTCAAGGAAACCAATATTTGCACACTTCATGGCCCTTGACACCTGAAACTTCAACCATACTGCTAGTGTCTTCCACAGTGAAGACTGATGCAGAATACTTATTCAGTTTGTCGTGCATTTTGCTGACCCCATTTCTATCTCTCCAATATCATTTTCTGGTGGTCCAATATCCACTCTCTCCTCTCTTTTACACTTTATGTATCTGAAGAAACCTTTGGTATCATCTTTAATATTATTGGCTTGCTCACTTTCATATTCCTTCTTTACCTTCTTAATGACTTCTTTAGTTGTCTTCTGTTGGTTTTTAAAAGCTTCCCAATGCTCTAACTTCCTGCTAAGTTTTGTTCTATTATATGGCCTCTCTTTGGCTTTTATGTTGATTTTGACTCCTCTTGTTAGCCATGGTTGTGTCAACTTTCCTGCAGAATATTTCTTCCTCTTTGGGCTGTATATATCTTGTGCCTTCCAAATTACTTCCAGAAATTCCAGCCATTGCTGCTCTGCTGTAATCCTTGCCAGTGTTCTTTTCCAATCAATTCTGGCCACCTCCTTTTGCATGCCTCTGTAATTCCCTATACTCCACTGTAATACTGATACATCTGACTTTACCTTCTCCTTCACAAATTTCAGGGTGAATTCAATCATGTTATGATCACTTGCCCATAAGGGTTCTTTTACCTTAAGCTCCCTCATCAATTCTGGTTCATGGCACAACACCCAATCCAGAACAGCTGATCCCATAGTGGGCTCAACCACGAGCTGCTCTAAAAAACCACCTCGTAGTTACTCTAGAAATTGCCCCTCCTGGAATCCAACACCAACCTGATTTTCTAGAAATCCCCCATGACTATTGTAATATTTCCCTTGAGGTATACATTTTCTATCTCCCATTATAGTATGTAGGCCGCATACTTCCTACTATTTGTGGGTCTGTATACAACTCCCGTAAGGGTCTTTTTACCCTTGCAGTTCCTTAGCTCTATCCACAATGATTCAACACCTTCTGACCATAATTCACCTCTTTTTAATGATTCGATTTCATTTTTTACCAACAGAGTAGCCCCCTCTGTCTTCACACCTGTCCTTTTGATACAATGTATATCCTTGGACATTAAGTTCCCATCTATAATCTTCTTTCAGCTATGATTCAGTGATGCCTACAACATCATAATTGCCATCATGAACTTGCAGCTGTGCTGCAAGTTCACCTACCTTATTCCATGTACTGTGTGCAATCGAATCAATACCTTTTGTCCTTTATTCACCCTTTTTGATTTTGTCCACCTTTTATGTTGAAAATCATCCCGTTGACTGCAATTTTGCCTTATCAACAGCCTCTCCTTGTTGCACGTTGCCTCTATTAATTATCTGTTAATTTCCTCAGTGGGTAATTGAAAAGCTGTCATAATTATAGTGGAATCTTGCCTGAAGGCTTATTTATACTTCAGAATCAGGTTTAACATCATTGTAAAATTTGTTGTTTTTTGGCAGCAGTACAATGCAGTACATAATAATAAAAACTATAAATTACAGTAAGTATATATAAGAAAATAAAATTAAATATGCAGTGGAAAAAGAGAGGGGAAAATAGTGAAGTTGGTTCATGTTCATTCAGAAATCTGACAACAGACGTGAAGAAGCTGTTTGTGAAATGTTGAGTGTATGCCTTCAGGCTCCTGTACCTCCTCCCTGATGATAGCAATGAGAGGCTATGTCCTGGGGATAGGAGTCTTTAATGCTGATGCCACCTTTTTGTGGCATCACCTTTTGAAGGTGTCCTGGAAGCTGGGAAGCTAGTGTCCATGATGGAGCTAACTGAGTTTACAACTCTCTACAGCCTTTTCTAATTCTGACCCTCCGTACCAGACAGTGATGCAGCCAGTGAGAATCAAAGTTCAAAGTAAATTTTATAATCAGAGTACATGTATATCACCACATACAACCTTGAGATTCTTTTTCCTGCGGGCATATTCAGCAAATTTCTAGAATAGTAGCAATGACAGGATCAATGAAAGATCAAGTAGAGCATAGAAGACATCAACTATGCAAAAGCAAATATAAATAAACAGTAATAAATAACGAAAGCATGAAATAACAAGATAAAACATCCTTTAAGTGAGATAATTGATTGTGGGAACTATAAGACTATAAGATATAGGAGCAGAAGTAGGTCATTTGGCCCATCGAGTCTACTCTGCCATTCAGTCATGGGCTGATCCAATTCATCCAGTCATCCCCACTCCCCTGCCTTCTCCCCATACCCTTTGATGCCCTGGCTAATCAAGAATCTATTCATTTCTGCCTTAAATACACCCAGTGACTTGGCCTCCACAGCCACTCATGGCAACAAATTTCACTTATTTACCACCCTCTGACTAAAGTAATTTCTCTGCATTTCTGTTCTAAATGGACATCCTTCAATCTGGAAGTTGTCCTAGACTCCCCTACCATGGGTAATAACTTTGCCATGTCTAATCTGTTCATGCCTTTTAACATTTGGAATGTTTCTATGAGATCCGCCCTCATTCTCCTGAACTCCAGGGAATACAGCCCAAGAGGTACCAGATGATCTTCATACGGTAACCTGTTTGTTCCTGGGATCATTCTTGTGAATCTTCTCTGAACCCTCTCCAATGTCAGTATATCCTTTCTAAAATAAGGAGACCAAAACTACACACAATACTCCAAGTGTGGTCTCACAAGTGCCTTATAGAACCTCAACATCACATCCCTGCTCTTATGTTCTATACCTCTAGAAGTGAATGCCAACATTGCATTCGCCTTCTTCGCCATTGACTCAACCTGGAAGTTAACCTTTAGGTATCCTGCACAAAGACTCCCAAGTCCTTTTGCATCTCTGTATTTTGAATTATATCCCCATCTAAATAATAGTCTGCCTATTTATTTCTTCCACCAAAGTGCATGACCGTACACTTTCCAACGTTGTATTTCATTTTCCACTCCTTTGCCCATTCCCCTAAACTATCTAAGTCTCTCTGCAGGCTCCCTGTTTCCTCAACACTGCCTGTTCCTCCACCTATCTTTGTATCATTGGCGAATTTAGCCACAAATCCATTAATCCCATAATCCAAATCATTGACATACATCGTAAAAAGCAGCGGCCCCAACACCGACCCCTGTGGAACTCCACTGGTAACTGGCAGCTAGCCAGAACAGGATCCCTTTATTCCCACTCTCTGTTTTCTGCTGATCAGTCAATGCTCCACCATGCTAGTAACTTCCCTGTAATTCCATGGGCTCTTATCTTGCTAAGCAGCCAAATATGTGGCACCTTGTCAAAGGCCTTCTGAAAATCCATGTACACCACATCTACTGCATCTCCTTTGAGTACCCTGCTTGTAATTTCCTCAAAGAATTGCAGTAGGTTAGTCTGGCATGATTTTCCTTTCAGAGAACCATGATGACTTTGGCCTATCTTGTCATTTGTAGTCCGTAATCTCATCCCTAACAATCGATGGTGTTAAATACTGAGCTGTAGTCAATAAACAGCAGCCTGTCTTAGGTATTACTATTGTCCAGGTGATCCCAAGACCAAGTGGAGAGTCAGTAATATTGCATTCACTGTAGACCTGTTATGCTGATAAGCACATTGCTGAGGGCCCAGGGTCCTTGCTTAAGCAGGAGTTGATTCTGGCCATGACCAACCTCTCCAAGCACTTCATCACAGCGGATGTGAGAGCCACTGGGTAATATTTGTTTAGGTGGGAAATACTGACTGAAGCAGTGGTACATTGAAGATATCCTCGAACATTTCCATGATTTAGTTGGCGCAGGTTTTTAGAGCCACACCAGGTACACCATCAGGGCTTGATGGCTTGCTGGGGTTCACCCTCTTGAAAGATGCTCTAACTGAGATCACAGGGTCACCAGATGCTGCAGGGATTTGCACAGGTGTAGTTTCATTCTCCCTTTTGAAGTGTGCATAAAAAGCGTTGGGAGTGAAATATCACGGCCATTGATGATGTTGGGTTTCACTTTGTAGTAAGTAATGGCTGCAAACACTGCCAGAGCCGCTGTGCATCAGATTCTGTCTCTAACCTCATTCAGAATTGTTTTTTCATGCTTAACATAACATTCTGTAGGTCATCCTGGACTTCTTGTATGGTTCTGGATTACCGGTCCTGAGTGCCACGTATCTAGCCCTGAGTAGACTATGAATCTCCTGGTCTATCCATAGCTTTTGATTTGGGAAAAAAGAAGAAGTGCCTGTTTGTTGAGCCTCTGAGGGAAGAGATGACATTTATTTCATACTGCCAGAAGCCTATATAACTAATCATGTGAAAGCAAACTTTGTACAGGCATTCGAATGGCACCATTCATCTGTAAGCCATTAGCTGATCATGCTGTTATTTGATGTGGGACAAAAAACAGAATATCTCAAACTTTGTTCTGTCATAGCTGTGTATCAATCATTAGTAACATTACATTTTCACCATTTGATCTTTTCAATAGCTCTTCAAAGATGACACACAATGTAAGACAGACTCTTTTCCCACAGAAAGGAATGTTTGCATTGTGCAGGTACAAGAAATAAACAAATAATATGTTACTGCATATTTGCAACTTGGAAGCATTAACTTTTCATAAATTTTCCACACCTGACTCCACTCTCCCTGTGTTATAAGGTAGCATTTAGGCGTAAGATGAACTTTCTTGATTGGGGCCTTGCTCACCTTTCCTAGTCTTAGGCAAATTACAATGCTGACCCCGTCTCAAGCACTTCACTGAGTGTTAGGCCTTGGAAAGTAAGGAACTGCTTCTCATTTCCTAGATTCTGATTTTTATCCAGGCTCAGGAATGCAGCTGCATGCTACCAGGGTGACAGCCTCACAACAGTTAGATGCTGGGAGGAGAATGCCATCAGGTTGCTCAAAGCAGTACTTTGGTTTTTCATCCACTCTTGGTGCAAGCCCTACCACTCACTGGACAGGATTTCATTTGACTTCATCTTAGAGTTAGAGTCATAGAACAATACAGCACAGAAACAGACCCTTCAGTCCATCTAGTCTGTGCCAACCAATTAATCTGCCTAGTATCATCGACCTGCATCCAGAACATTGCCCTCCGGACTCCTATCATCCATGTACCTATCCAAATTTCTCTTAAATGTTGAAATCAATCCTGCATCCACCACTTGCACTGGCAGCTCATTCCGCACTCTCACCATGCTCTGAGTGAAGAAGATGCCCCTCATGTTCCCCTTAAATATTTCTCCTTTCACCTTTAACCCATGAGCTCTAGTTGTGGTCCCACCCAACCTCAGTGTTAAAAGCCTGCTTGCATTCACCATATCTATACCTCTCATGATGTAGGATACATCTATCAAATCTCCTCTTAAACTTCTATGTCCTAGGGAATAGTGTCCTAACCTATTTCAACCTTTCCCTGTAACTTAGGTCCTCAAGTCCTGGAAACATACTTGTACATTTTCTCTGTTCTCTTTCAATTTTATTTATATCTTTCCTGGGGGTGGGTGACCAGGACTGAACACAATTCTCCAAATCATGCCTCACCAACATCATATACAATTTCAACATAACATCCCAACTCCAGTACTCAATACGTATATTTATGAAACCAATGTGCCAAAAGCTTTTGTTATGACCTATCTGTCTGTGATGCCACTTTCAAGGAATTATGGTTATGCATTCCTACATCCCTCTGTTTTATCACACTTCTCAGTGTCCTATCACTCACTGCTAAGAACTACCCTGGTTGGTCCTACTGAAGTGCAGCGTCTGACACTTTTCTACATTAAATTCCATCTGCCACTTTTCAGCCCATTTTACCAGCTGATGCAGATCCCACTGCAAACTTTGATAGCCTTCCTCCCCGTCCAGTAGATCTCTAATCTTGGTGGTCACTTATGCTGCTCCAGTTTACCACATTATCATCCAGGTCTTTGATATAGATGAGAAACAATACCTATACTGATCTCTGCGACACTCAACTCGTCATTGGCCTCCAATCAGAGAGGCAACCATCTCCAACCACTCTATTGCTTCTCCTGTGAAGACAATGTTTAATCCAATTTACTACTTCATTTGCATGCTAAGCAATTGACCTTTTTGAACAACCTCCCATGTGGGATCTTGTCAAGAGTCTTGACGAAGTCCACATAGACAACATCAACTGCCTTGCTCCATCAACTTTCCTGATAACTTCCTTGATAAACTCTATAAGACTGGTTAGAGACAACTTACCATGCACAAAGCCATGTTGCGTATCCCTAAGCCAAAGGGGATAACTAACTTAACTTCACTTGCCCTTTAATTGAAATATTCCCACAACCTATGGACTCACTTTCAAGGATCTTCATCTCATGTTCTCAATACTTATTATTTACTTATTCAGTATTATTTCTTTCTTTTTGTATTTGCAGTTTTTTGTCTTTTGAACACTGGTTGAATGTCCTAGTTGGTGCAATCTTTCAATGATTATGGTTATTATCCTAATATGAACTTATTGAAAATGCTCACAAGAAAATAAATCTCAGGATTATATATGGTGGTATATATCTACTTTGATAACAAAATAGCTTTGAACTTTGAACTTTTGATCAGCTCCTGTCTATCCAAATACTAGTATATCCTGTCCTTTAGAATAACTTCCAGTAACTTTTCCACTACTGATATCAGACTCATCATCCTATAGTTACTTGGTTTCTTCTTAGAGCCTTTTTTAAACAGTGAAACAACATTAGCTATCCTCCAATCCTGTGGCACCCAACCGGTAGCTAGGGGTGATTTAAACATTTCTGTTGGTCCCCTCCAATTTCTGCACTAGCCTCTCATGGAGCCTGAGGGAACACATTGTCAGGTCCTGGGAATTTATTCAATCTAATTTGCCTCAAGACAGCAAACACCTCCTTCTTTGTAATCTGTATAGGAACTGTGACTTCTCTGCTGCATTGTCTCACTTTGATAGACTTTGTGTCCATCTCCTGAGTAAATACAGATGCAAAAAATCCATTTAAGATCTGCAACATCCATTTTGGCTCTATGCATAGATTACCGCTCTGATCTTCCAGTTTTGTGCCTTGTAATCCTTTTGCTCCTAATATATTTGTAGAAACCCTTGGGATTCACCTTCACCTTGTCTGCTAGATCAACCTCATGTTTTCTTTTAGCCCTCCTGATTTCCTTCTTAAGTGTTCTCTTGCATTTCTTACCATATACTCTTCAAGTGCCTCATTTGTTCCTGCCTGCCTATACCTGCTATGCACCTACCTTTTTTTTCTTAGGCCTCAATTACTCTGGAAAACCAATGTTTCCTAAACCTGTTATTCTTGCCTTTTATTCTGACAGGAACATACAATCTCTGTACTCTCAAAATTCCACTCCTACTTACCAAGTACACCTTTGCCAGAAAACAACTTGTCCCAATCCACACTTGCCAGATCCTTTCTGATATCATCAAATTTGGCTTTTCCTCAGTTTAGAAATTCAACCTGAGGTCCAGTCTTTTCCTTTTGCATAATTACCTTAAAACTAATAGCATTATGATCACTAGATGCAAAGTATCCCCTATACAAGCTTCTGCCACTTGCCCAGTTTCATTCCCTAACAGGAGATCTAGTATCACGCTCTCTATAGTTGTGACTTCTATGTACTGATCAAGGAAACTTTCCTGAACACATTTAACAAATTATTTCCCATCTAACCATTTTTCAGTATGGAAGTCCTAGTCAATATGTGGAAAGTTAAAATCACCTGCTATAATAACCACATGCTTCTCACACCAGTCTGCAATCTCTCTACAGGTTTGCTCCTTTGAATCTTGCAGACTGTTGGGTGGTGTATTACATAATCACATTAACATGGCCATACCTTTCTTATTCCTCAGTTTTACCTATAAAGCCTCACTAGAGCTCTCCAGTTTGTCTTGTACTAAGTATTGCCATGACTTTTTCTCTGACTAGTAATGCCACCCTCCCCCTGTATTTACTCCCACTCTATCATGCCTAAAACAATGGAATCCCTGATCATTACATTCCCCCTCCTACAACCAAGTCTCACTAATGGCTACAATGTCATATTTCCATGTGCTGATCCATGCTCTAACTTCATCCACCTTTCCTGCAATACTCCTTGCATTGAAGTGTACGCAGCTCAGAACATTAGCCCAACCTTGCTTGACCTTTCAATTTCTGGCTTAGTATGTAGACTTAACAACATCTTTCTCCGCAACCACTCCATTATCTGTTCTTTGCTTTGGATCCTATCTCCACCCATAACTGGTTTAATCCCCCCACCCCCACCCTTTGTGCAGCACTAGAAAACCTTCCTGCTAGTATATTAGTCCCTCTCTAGTTCAGGTGCAAATCATCCCTTGTATACAGGTGCCTCCTTCTCTAGAAGAGCACCCAGTGATCTTACTTTTGGCCTCACTGGCACATAACATAGGTAGCAATCCTGTTATCACAGCCTTGGAGGTCTTGTCCTTTAGCTTAACACCTAACTTCCTGAACTCACTTTGCAGGCTCTTGTCACCCCTCCTACCCAAGTCATCGATATCGACGTAAACCACAACCTCTGGCTCACCGTCCCACTTAAGAATGTCGTGGACCTCGGTCCAAGATGTCCCTGACCCAGGCACCCAGGAGGCAACAACCATCTAGGAGTCTTATTCTCATCCACAGAACCTCCTTTCTTTTACCCTAACCAACAAATCCCCTAATTCAACATCTCACCTCTTCTGTCCCCTTCCCTTCTGAGCAACAGAGCACGATTCAATGCCAGAGACCTGACCGCTGTGACGTTCCTCTGTTAGGTTATTCGGCCAACAGTAGTTGAGTGAAACGATCACAGGGGTATCAGCTGCCTATCCCTTTCCCTTCCTGATGGTTGCCCAGTTACCTATGTTCTGTACCTTGGGTGTAACTATCTCACTTTACGTCCTCTCTGTCAACTGCTCAGCCTCCTGAATGGTCCAGAGTTTATCCTACTCCTTAATATGGTCAATATGCCCTTCTTGCAGGTGTTGTTATCAGGGATATTGAAGGTCTCCCTGCCTTCTCATACCCTGCAGAAGGGAGCAGTCCACTATCCTGCCTGGCATCCCCACTGCTCTAATTGTGGAATCAGAAATAAGGAAAGAATAAATAACAAAAAACTCTACCTTTGGCCTTCACTTCTCCTTGGTGAAGCCTTGATGAGCCAAAGCCTCAACTCCCCACTCCAACACTGGCCCACTCACACAATGGCCGCTCTATTTAAATCTAACTTTTTTTATTGAACCTTGCCAAGTGCCTAATTATGCACAATCTAATGCCTTCTGGAGACTGTGGCATGCAAAATGTGCCAACTGGCTCCAGTTCACATCTTTTAAGCTCTCTCTCCCTCCAAGCAGGGAGCTCAGCTGTTTTCCTGAAGTCCCCTGGGACAGATGATGAGGAGGGAGGGCAACCTTCAGTGCTGTAGGTCGCAAAAAGTGGCAATCATGGCAGTAGCCATGCTGAATATACTAACAGAGTACATCATATTGCCTACAGATTTTCTTGAGCCACTCCATTGCTTTCACCTCACAGTCACAGGGAGTTCCCCCATGTGGAAATAACGGGCCTCACAAACAACAATTCTTCCAAGTAATTCACCAACTTCTTCTGTTGAAATAAATATGTACAGATGCTATTGAAAACCTTCAGTTTTGCTTTTAGAACTAGAGAAAGGTTCAGCAAGATTGCACAAAGTTGGATATCACCAATGAGGAACTTTTAGTGAGTGACAGAACAGCACTGAGCCTCTGATGCATTAGAAGGAATAAAAGAAGCCACTAACTGCAAATCAGAAGGATATCTTTCTAAGTTTTGATAGATCCCCTATATTGTTGTTGTCCCTCTCTGTGCCTTGTGGCACATCAGGCGGTAACCTTGCTATTTCCTTAGAATTTGTCTGTTTTTTATGAGACTGTGTTGCTAGCTTGATGCTCAACTCAGCGTGGATGGAAAGTGTACAAGGAGCTGAATGATTTGAACCTGGGACTACTCACCTCGAAGTCTGGTGTGGATGGCACTACACCACCAGCTGGCCAATTTCTCCTATCTATCTCTTGACAAAACCTAACTACTTGTATCTCTTTGATCAAGAGAATGAAAAGGTACTCTGGCCATTGACAATCAGGGGATTCATAGAATTATTTGCGGCTTCTACGATATGTTAAGAGCAAAAGGATTGCAAGGGACAAAGTTTTTCCTCTGGAAGATTAGAATGGTAATCTATGTGTGGAGCCAAAAGAGATGGGGGAGATCTAAAATGGATTTTTTTGTGTCTGCATTTACTCAGGAGATGGACACAGAGTCTATAGAAGTGAGGCAAAGTAGCAGCGAGGTCATGGACCCTATACAGGTCACAGGGGAGGAGGTGCCTGCTGTCTTGAAGCAAAGGTGCACAAACCCCCTGGTCCTGACCAGGTGCTCAGACCCTATGGGAGGCAAATGCAGAAATTGCAGGGGCCCCAGCAGAGATATTTAAATCATCCTTAGCAACAGGTGAGGTGCTGGAGGAATGGAGGATAGCTAATGTTGTTTTGCTGTTTAAGAAAGGCTCTAAGAATCAACCAAGCAATTATAGGCTGGTGAGCCGGATATCAGTAGTGGGAAAGTTATTGGAAGCCATTTAAAGGACCAGATTTATGGGTATTGAGTTAGACAGGAACTGATTAGGTATAGTCAGCTTTGTTTATTAGCAGGTTGTGTCTAACCAATCTTCTAATGTATTTTGAGGAAGTTACCAGGAATGTTGATGAAAGTAAGGCTGTTGTCTATATGGACTTCAGCAAGGCATTTGACAAGGTCCCGTATGGGTGGTTGGTCAAGAAGGTTTAGTCACTTGGCATTCAAGATGAGGTAGTAAATTGGATTAGGCATTGGCTTTGCAGGAGAAGCTAGAGAGTGGTAGTAGGTAGTTGCCTCTCTGACTGTAGGCCTGTGATTAGTGGAGTGCTGTAGGGATTGGTGCTGGATCTGTTGTTTGTATCTCTATCAATGATCTGGATGATAATGTGGTTAACTGTATTAGCAAATTTGCAGATGGCAGCAAGATTGGGGGTGTAGTGGACAGCAAGGAAGACTATCAAAGCTTGTAGTGAGATCTGGATCAGCTGGAAAAATGGGCTGAGAATGGCAAATGGAACTTAATGCAGACAAATGTGAGATGTTGCACTTTGGGAGGATCAACCAGGTCCGTCTTACACAGTCAGCGGTAAGACACTGAGAAGTGCGGTAGAAGGAGAGGATCTGAGAACACAGATCCATAATTTATTGAAAGTGGCATCACAGATAGATAGGTTTAATAAGAAAGCTTTTGACACATTGGCCTTCATAGTTGAAAGTATTGACTTTGGATGTTATGTTGAAATTGTATAAGACATTGGTGATGCTTAATATGGAGTATTGTGTGTCGTTTTGGTCAGGAAAGATGTAAATAAGATTGAAAGTACGGAGAAAATTTATAAGGCTGTTACCGGGACTGGAGGACCTGAGCTATCAGCAAAGATTATATAGATTAGCACTTTATTCCTTTGAACGTCGAAGATTTGATAGAGCGGTATAGATAGGGTAAATGCAACAAGGTTTTTTCCACTGAGGTTGGGTGTGACTATGATAGAGGTTATGGGTTAAGAGTGAAAGGTGAAATGTTTAAGGGGGAACATGAGGGGAAGTTTCTTCACTCAGATTGGTGAGAGTGTGGAATAAGCTGCCAGTGCAAGAGGTGAGTGTGATTTCGATTTCAGAGTTTAAAAGAAGTTTGGTTGGGTACATGGATGGGAGGTGTATGGAGGGCTATGGTCTGGGTCAATGGGTCTAAGTAATTTAAATGATCCAACACGGACTAGAAAGATCGAAGAGCCTGTATCAGTGCTGTAATTTTCTATGACTCTATGTTCATGTTTTCAGGAACCTTAAGCAGCTAAGGGAATGCGTTCCATTGAGGGAGTGTTTTATAGGATGCATAAATGTGTGTTTCCGCTTGTTTGACTAAGCATTAGTATGTGTATTGTGATAAGGCTCATGCATATTTACTCTTGAGTGTGTGCTGCTCTTAAATATTGTTTCAGAATACGAAGAAATGTTTTGGCTTGAATCTAATTCAATGCAATCATCAGAAAATATAAAGATTTTGTAAGTGTATTTTGGAAACCCTGGGCAACAAGGTCCTAAGAAACTTAAGGGTTTATATTCTTAACTTAAAGCCTTAATTGTTTCAAAGCAGTAAAACAGTATCCTGGATCAAAGGTTGGTTATTGTAAATAATGCGAGTTATTTAAAATTCCCATATTACTATAAAAAGGACACCTCTAATAGCTGCCTGCTGTAAAGTACTGATAATTATGACTGAACTGCTTCTTGTGAAGGTATTCAGGAGGAATGGAGAAAGATAGATGAAAGAACTAGGCAATTAATGTCTGGGCTTATTTGGACTGAAGAATAGAATGGCAGTTTTGCACCCGTCCAAATATGAGGAAGTTATAGGATTATTAAGGCTGATGGAATAAGTAGATGGTTGGCAGATGAAATTTAATGCTGATAAATGCAGCTTGTTATGCTGATTTCAATCAGTCATTGAAAAATTGTGATTTAGATGGGAAAATAGCTCTTTGAACATCCAGGATGAATATGCCTTTTTGCTGATAGCAATTCTCCCATCTCCATCTTCCTGTTATTTGTTATATATTTCTGTTATATCTTCCATGCCTCTGCTCATTCTCCCAAACATACTGTAACCTGTGGGGGGAAAAAACCTACAGATAAAATTATTTTTGGGAAAACTTAGTTTTACAGAAGTCTGAATTTTAGAAAAATTGCCATTGACCGTAGTTTTTGTGAACTTCTGCAACTTAAGCAACTTCTAAAAGTAGGAAACATTTCTACAGTCATAGCAATAGTTAGACAAATTCTATCATCAACTAATTGTAAATGGTGCAGTGTGTCAAGGTATATTCACATGAGGGAGAAGTGCAAGAAAATTAAAACCAAAGTTCCCTGGATGATAGAAAAGATAGTGAGTATAAGAGAGCAGAAAAAAGAGTGAATGACATATTCCCAGCTCTTCATTCTGATAAGAGTCTAAGTTAAAAAGGAAATAAGAGAGACAAAGATAGATAAGAAAAGAAACATAGTAACAAATCCAGAAAATTTCTACAGCCATACTAGTGGGAAAAGGGTAGGGTGAATAAAGCAGAAAGGAAATCTGTGGAGACAATGGGTATGGCGTTTAAATCATTCTGCATCTCAACGTAGCAAGATGCAGTTAAAATTCTGGTTGGTCTAAAAATTTGATGAATTGGAAAGGCAAGCTGGACTTAAAGTGGATAAGTCACCTGGTCTAATGGGATGAATCCTAGGTTACTGAAAGAAGGGAAGAATCTGATGATGCCCGATGGATTTAAAGTTTTTAATGTTACACCCTTGCGCAAGAACAGAGAGATCTGGTGAATACGCACAGCCTAGAAAGTTGACAAAGTAGTTGTTTTTTTCATTTATGAACATTTCTAAAACACTGATTCTGCACACAGGATAAACGTGTTCATATCTTGGCATCACAGTTTATGAAAGCTTCCAAAAGACAAGATGTAGGGGAAAAAACCTTCACGTCTTTAATAAAGAAGTCACTAAGAGATCAAATAGGGATTTAAAAGAAGTGTCCATACCCTTATTTCCTTAAGAAGGTGGTAGCACCTCCTTTTTCAATAGTAAGGATTCTACATCAGCATACTTCTTGAATGGAACACAATGTAGCTATCTATAGAATAGAAATTCCTGTGGGATTGCTCTAAGTAGGGGAGTAATACAAGGATTATTACTTTATAATTGTTGTTAACTGGGTGTTCTCATTTCTCTAACAGATTCTCTATGTCAACGATCCATCTAAAACTACACAGCACCAGATTGTTGTGATATTTTCTATGGCTATTCCAGCAATTTACTCTTCTTAAAAGAAGTTTCCTCTTATTTCTAGATACTAGTTCTTCCTGTTCAAATTAAGAATTGACAGGTACCTTAAGAGATACTACTAGTGAAAAATGTGTTAAAATGGCAGGGAGATCTCCTCTTGGAAAATAGATGATCTTGAAAAAGTTTATTTCTAGGCAAATACCAGCATTAAGATTCACTGTTAGTGAAATCTATACCACTGTACATTATTAAAGACACCTGTGCAATCTTCCTGTGCCTCATTTGGCACATCAGGCAACACCTTTGCCATTTCTTTAGCGTTTGTCTGTTTTATGAGGCCAAGTTGCTAGCTCGACGCTCAACCTAGTACAGGTGGGACTCGTGCAGGAAGCCAGATAGTTTCGAGCCCTGGACCTCTTGCCCTGAAGGAATGTGCAGATGCAACTACACCACCAGCACAAAAATCTAGTTATCTTAGATGATGAAAAATATGTTGATTCACAAGTGAGTGTATAAGGAAGTGAAAAGGTTCTGTCAGTTCATTGACGCTGCCTCCCTCATCTTTAACCTTTTCTGATAATGTAACATGGAAACTTTTCTAAGGTCTCATTTCTTTCATTGGTATTGATTATGAAACACTTAATGAAAATTTCCTCCCGTATACAGTGAACAATCTTCCTTTCCTTTGTTGCATCGGGAAGTTGGAAATTTTGGAATTTTGCTCTTCACATTTATGAGCCCTCCCAGTGTCCTCCTTTGAGTGTCTCCACCTGCCCCTCCGTTTGAAAGCATGTTTTAATATGCTATACATTTAGAGTACCTATTACTGTAGTGTTCGTTAATGAGGGGTAGTGCAGAGCACGCACAAGCATGGCAGCATGCAGGATATTCAACTGATCTTTATTGACAACGCTGCTGTACAGGTATGTGAACTCCTCAGATGTGGAAGTGGTTAACTGAGTGACATAAGAATAACCTATTAACTACCACAACAATTACTACATAACATTCAGTGTTTAATAATTATTGGTAAAGTAAACTTGAGACAACAACTTTCATAACCTCAGTTGAATGACTGTATGCCATCCTCAACCAGAGTCAGTGGAGATTTAAGTGAGATAATCCCATTATTTACAACAAAGTAGGGATGACAACTTGAGAAGTAATATGAGTATATGTGGTCAATAAACTTCCTGGAATTTTTTTTATATCTGTTTACATGCAGATTTTACTTATATCTAGTGTCTGTTGAACTTGAGTCACTAATGCATCCTTTTTCTCATAGCTGTATGTAATTTCAGCTAATATATGATTACAAAGATGATAATAAATATCGGAATTAGAATCAGGTTTAATATTATTGGCAAATGTCATGAAATATGTTGTTTCGGGCACCAATACATTGCAATACACAATAATAAAAAACTATAAATTAAAACAAATATACTGTATAGAAAAATAAATAAGTAATGCAAAAAGCAAGCAGGAAAATAAAAAAACAACAGTGAGGTATTGTGCATGAGTGCATTGTTCATTTAGAAATCTGATGCAGCATTCAGGAAAGCAAAAGTGAGCAATTTTACTTTATTCCTCCTCAGAATGTACTTCCAAAATTGTGTTCATTCTCATCAGTTAGTTTGAGGCAGGCAAGTTAAACATAACCTCTCTCAACTATCAGAACTCTTCACATTACGTAATTGTATTTTCTCTTACAAAACAATGTATGCCTAATGTAAGTAAATCTATGCAAAGGTATACTTTCAACAATGAAGGTTTTGACTGATATGTTGATTTTGATACAATTGTAAAAACAATATTTCCGAACACAGGAACTGTATGTTTCATGCTGCACTGGACCTAAGCTGACAGGGGATTCAATTCTACTCCATGCCAGTGCTATTTGCCACAAGCTAGCCTCTGTGAATGTCAGTTGGACAGCAGCTACTGATGAAGGGATTATAGCACTCACTCAGGCATCTTCATGGTATGTGGTTTATAGTTTGTTTAGGTGATTTGCAATCTCTGCTAGTCATAGGTGGAAATAATTATTATTATAATATCTTAACAATCAAAATTTAAATTCAGTTAGGTAACATATTACTTGTGTGGTAATTGGGATTATAATCAGATTTCTAAAAAAACTGTGATTGAAGAATTTAAGCCATTAATGGGCAATTCTACCTGGATCTGATAATGATGCGAGGACATGCACCAACAGATCCAATGGCATGTAATATATGACTGGACATCACTGTGATTTTCATCAATGCATGCATTGTCTATGGAAGACACTGTCTTTAATAGAGGATACAAGGCTTGTTTTTCATTAGTTATCATCTATGAAGTCCCTCACTGAAGACTTTTTTCAGATATATTAAATACTTAGCCTTGCATCAGCTCTTCCTAATTTCATTCCACCTCAATCCCCCCCACTCCCCACACCATAAGAATCAGAGCTGCGATCCTCACTGTTAATCATCAACATTAATGATTTGGACATGAATGGTGGACGCATGATTGGTAGGCTTGCAGAAGACACAGCAATTGGTTGTTTTCTTAACAGAAAGGAGGATGGTGTTAGGTAACAGGAAGCTATTGATCATTTGGTAAAATGGGCAAAGCAATGGTCCGAAGGAGTTCATTCCTGTTGAGCAAGAGGTGATACACTTTAGAAGAAGTAATAAAGGTTGTCCTGTCAGGAATATTGAAAAACAAAGGGACCTTGCTCTTTTTCTGCCCATAAGTCCCTGAAGATGACAGTACAGGTACAGTATATAAGTTGTGAAGAAAACATATAGGATATGAAGCATTCATTAGCCAAGATACAGAAACTCAGAGCAAGCAGATTATTGTACAGCATTATAAACCATTGCTTAGATCATAGCCAGAGTCCCTTGTACATTCTGGGTATCACACTGCAGAAAGGATGTGGTTGCACTGGAGAGAGTTCAGAGGAGATTCTCTAGGATTTTGCCTGGGGTGAAGCATTTTAATCAATAAGAGTGATTAGATAGGCTGTGGTTATTTTTTTTTGCATTGGAGGAGGCTAACTAACTGGGGACTTCATCGAGCTGAACAAAATTAGGTGGGCACAGGAAAGGTGGATTCTAGAAAACTTTTCTTCATAATGGAAGTGTCAAAAACTAGAGGAAATAGCTTTAGGGTAAAGGGGAAGAGATTTATAGGGAAAAAGTTGTCTGGAATCCAGAATGCATTGCCTGAGTGTGTATTGGAAGAAGACACTCTCATAGCATTTAAGAAGTACAGTAGATTCTAGTTAATTGGGCCATCAGTTAATCAGGGCAGTCACGTATTTGGAACATCTCTTAAAGACAGAAACTAAATGAGAAAATAGCCGAGATTCCCTTCATTTATTTGAAGCACTATGCTGCTTAATTGGGGCAGGAGAGTGGCCAAACAGTTTTTAACAAGCTTTAGATTCGTACACTTGTGTGGCAGTTAGATACTACATCATACTAAGAGAACAGTTTTTAAATAGCACCAACTGCATGTGCTTGTGTTCAAAAAGCAGTGATTTTTGTTACTGATAGTTGGTGAGAAATAAGAAGTAAGACAATTCAGAACTGTTTTACTCACAGTGGTTTCAAGATTCCAGAAATGGCCTGGAGTGAAAATGAAACACTTTCACTATTTCAACAGTTAGGAACGACAAAGAATTTGAAGATATCAACAATCATCTTGAAAGTTACAATGAAAATGAAAAGTTAGAGGATACGGTTATCGATAAGGTCCCTTTTCTCCACTAAATGCCTGTGCTGATTTTGTTCATTTACAGTCAATCAAAAATGTAGCAGAGATTCCTCTGTTAATAACTATAATCAACTAATACAGTTCTATAGTCTTCTCGTTGTCTGAACCCTTAGTGCCTAGGTGGCACATGGGGCCTCCACAAGGGTCTTCCATTTCTGCCAGTCTTTCGCTCTGCTGCTCGCCATTACCCAGTTCATGCCGACTTCTTTCAGTTCTGCTTCCACAGATCCTCGCCATGTCACTATGGGCCTGCCCCTACTTCGCTTCCCTGTGGGGTCCACCTTAGTTGATCATTTGGCATTCTCACTACATGGCCCAGCTATCTCCATCATCTTCTTTTCACATAAACTGAGATTGATTCCATATTGCAAGATGTAAGCAAGTCATGGTTTCTGATTTTTTCAGGCCAGAAGTTCTATAGTACTGTGTTAGTATTGTTCATATTCTAATTTGTTCTGTATTTCCTTTAAATACATAGTTTGTTGCTCAGTTAAATGCTAGTTTATCTTTTTATACCTTTTTCAATATATCCAAGAAACTTTCGCTAATTGGAGCAGTCACTAATTGAGCCAAAATGTTCTGGTCCCAGTGTGTCATAAGCATAATGCATTGTATCTTCAATTGCTAAGACATAAAAAGCTATGAACCATGGGTTGCTCAATGGAGTTGGTATACGTAGTTAATTGATGATCAATAAAGGCAGAGTAGACTGAAGGGCTTGTTTCTGTGCTGCTTGATTCAATGCCTCACTCTAAGCCAATGGGTTTTCAACTTAGTTCATGTCCACTATTTTTGCAAAGCTGGCCATTTTCCTTGTTTATAGCAGTTGAAGCACAAAATGGTAGTGTGTTTGGCTTATAATATCTAAAATATCTGGCTGATAGTTTCTTGAAAAAGATCTCCACATTAATTTATTACTGGAGATATTTAATGTTAAATTTATTTATTTTGACAGTGCCTGGTGCAAGATTTGCAGAAAAGCCCAAGGAAATGCCAAAGTCTGTAAACTATTAAAATAAGTTCATTATGTCTCTGTGGAGAGCTAATATCTTGTTCAAATAACTGCACAGCTCTTAAAATTATTCTTCCTTTATTTTTCCGATCTTACTTTAAAAATAAAATTATTTTCTAATATTTGTTTTTTTTAAGGATTAAAGTAGTAGCACTCTAACTTACTTTGCTACAAAAACAAAAATAACTGTGCTTCAGCTGAAAAAAGACTATCATTGTTTGATAATAAAATAAACAGTACAAACTGTTGAAAAACTGAAATAAAAACAAGAAATGTTGAGAAAACTCAGTACAGCATGAGGCACTTGTGGAGAGGGAAACAGAGTTAACATTTTTTAGGCAATAATTTTTTTTATATGTGTTAGTGTGGTTGTGTTGATAATTCATACAAAAATAATGTTAATTGTAGTCTTTACAGGCTCCTTGCCAATGGATGCCATCTTACAGATGAAAGTATCAATATTTTGGTTACAAAGCATGGAAAAAGGTAATGTCTTTCCTTCACTGATTCCAGTGCATGTATAAAGAAAGAAAAAATAATACCATGTTTTCTTTGAGTATTTTCCCTGTCTAAGAAGTGCCTTTTTAAGTATTCATTTAGTAAACCACACTTGAACTGCTTTCGTACATTAACATTTTTCCCTTAGTAAAGAAACCATTTCAAAAGAGATGTGAGCTCATCAATGCCCTACTTAGTTGAAATAAAACCTCCCTATCTATGTACTCAATTCTTCCAGTGGGAAGTAATAAAATCCTTTCAACTTTTCTGCAATTGCCCACCTCCACCCTGTACTCTATTATATATTAGATCCTAGTAATCTAATCCACTCAGAGTAGATGATCTAGGTTTAGATTAGCTTTATGAATAAACTCTTCTCAGGCTTCAACCTGGGTATAGGTATCAATTATAACCAAATGTTTTGATGACAAACTCTGCCATCTTCTTCAGGGATGATGCATTGGTAAGTTTAGTCCAGTGGTGTTTGTACCCCCATCATCCTCATCCAATCAGATTTACGCTCTCCCACCTTGCTTATAATTGAATTCCAGTTCTAATTTAGAGCAAGACCTTCATCTTTGTTAAAATTCTTTTCCACTAGTTTTACTGTATTTTAATGGCTTCCGTTATCTAAAGCCATTGGTATGGCAGAGTAGTTTTGTACTGTCTAAGTCAATCCTGTGGCCATTGTGAATGCAGTATTTTGCTACCATCAGTGTCTCCAGGTAACCCAAATGGATATACTTCCTGTACTCCTTGATGCGGGTTTCCACCGTGCATCCTGTCTGGCTGATATATGCTGCTCTGCGTTCACAGGGACTTGTGAATAATAGCTGACCTGAGTCCCAGGTTATCTTTGACCTGCATAAGCTGTGACTTGAGATTCCTTATCGGTCTGTGGATGGTGTTAATTCATTATTTCTTCAGGATCCCTGGTGATCCTTCCAGAATCTGTGGAAATATAGGGAAGACAGGCAGTAGTGATGGGTTCCTCCTTGTTAGGTTTTCTGTTTTTTTCCGCCAACCCTTTTAAGGGTCCAATTGATTTCCTTCACCTTGTAGCCGTTCTGTAGGAACGTTGTGCGCGATCGTCTTATTTCCTCAGGGAGACTCTCAGGGTCCGAAATAGTTTTCACATGGTTAATCAAGGTGGAAAGAACTGCTCTATGTTAGGAGGTGTGATGGTGGCTCTTACTGTTCAGGTATAAGTCCGTGTGAGTGGGTTTCTAATTGGGACCATGTCTGAGGCTACTATCTGGTTTGCGTGGTATTAGAATGTCCAGAAATGAGAGGCAACCATTCTTCCCCATCTCCATCGTAAATTGAACATTTGGATGTACGCTGTTCAGATGGTTGTGGAACTGCTGGAGTACCTGGAGTCCATGAGGCCACACTATGAAGGTGTCATTAATATATCTGAAGAAGCATTTGAGGCATAAGGGCAATGAACTCCTCAAAGAGGAGAGCCCTCTCTTCAAAGTCTTCCATGTAGAAATTACCAACAGCCAGTGACAAAGTGTGATCCCAAGGCCACTCTGTCTGTTCGTTCAGAGTAGTTCCCCTTATAGAGAAAATACGTTGAAGTAAGAGTGTGTTCAAAACGGTCAATGGTACCTTTATCAAACCATGACTGCAGGAGGACCAAGCTGTCCTTAATGGGAACTCTCGTGCACAGGGACACCATGTCAAAACTGACCATTATGTCCTCCGGGGTCAACCGGATGTTGGTTATCGTTGTAACAAAGTCAGTCGGATTTCTGACGTGATGCTTGCAGCCTCCAACAAAGGGAGACAGCATGGTTGTTGAATAATTTATGAGGTAGTAAGTCGGAGAATCTATCCTTGTGTATCTTAGGGAAGCCGTAAAGTCTTGGTGGTACTGGTGCCTGAGGCAGAAGTGTCTTGCAATTATTTGCTGTTAGTCTGTATCTCTTCAGTAAAGTGGAAGTCATCTTGATAATTGAATTCATGCAATCATCCAGAATCAGTTGGACTTTCCTGTGGTTCCTCCGAGGACATCAGGACTGTTGCATTTCCTTTCTCCGCTGGTAAAATCATGATTGTTGGGTTTCGCTGTAGTGCCTGGAGGGCCAGTTGCTCTCCTTTTGTAAACCGGCTCTTCTGAGGGCTATGTAGACCGCTGTCCTTACCCCCTCCATGGTAACCGGTGATAGGTTTCAGATTGCCTGCTCTACTCTGCCAATGTCATCCCGATAATGTATAACTCTGGGGAACGGAGTGAAGTTTAACTCCTTGGCGAGGACTGATTTAGTCTCTTCGTCGATGCTTTGTCCAGTTTGATTGATGACATTCCTTTCTGGGTCCAGTGTGAGATGACTGCACTCTGTTGGGATAGTTTGTTGTATTTCCTGACCTGCCTTGTATTGATCCTTGGTGAAACTAGTTCACCTTGGACAGTGGTGGATGTACCGATGTACTCCCAATCACTAGGGCAGACAATTCCAGGTGAAGAGTCCATTGTCTGTTCACAGACACCCAGAGCGGATCTAATGTAAGTGATACACTCCCTAATCAATGCCTGGATAGCTTGTCCTCGAACGTGTTTCGCAGTCGGAGGAACCACTGCAGAATGCAACCTCACGAACTTCAGGAGATTTCTTTCTAGATCAGCTTTATTTGTCACATAAACTCCGAAACATACAGCAAAATGTGTTGCTTGTGTCAATGACCACACAGTACGGGGATGTCCCGGTGGCATGCCTCCGGCGCCTACGTAGCATGCCCACAAGTTACTGGCCCTAACTCTTTTCATGTGTGAAATGTGGAAAGAAACCCGAGCACCTGAGCCATGGGGAGAACATACAAACGGCAGAAATTGAACCCTGATCGCTGGTGCTGGAAAGCATTGTGCTGTGCTCCTGTGCTGCCCTGTAACAGGAAAAAGGCCTGCCTCATGGAATAAAGAGAAGACAAGGCTGAACACATTCTGACATCTCAGAAAATGCAAACAAAACATGTTTGTATTGAAATGTTCCATCAACTGAAAGCGTTGTAAAAATATTGGAAATCCAGAAAATATTTGTGTTCTATGCAGCACCATGAAAGTTGGATTTTTCTCTTCTCCTTGTACCAATGGCTTTATTGTGAGTGAGAAATGGTGCACCAGATAACACTTGATCTGTCCTGGACCTCGTATCTATAGTCCATGTCATTCCTGCGGTGACTCTAAATGTCCATGATCATTTGGATCTATTGAACCTGTGACCACATTGCCACTGCTCTCCCCAGAGGTGTGCATGTGTGCTGACTGGTACTTAGGTGGTAGACTTGAGGGTCCACTACAGGATATCTCTAAAGACTTTTGACAGCTTATGCTCTCCAATTGTTTCTTAATGTCTTGTAATGATCAGTGTCATTTAAAAGAGCTTAAGTAGTTTAAAATAATGGTCACCTATTGGAAAGGTATCAATAAGATTGAAAGAGTACAGAGAAAATTCACTTGAAGACCTGAGTTATAGGGAAAGGTTGAGTAGGTTAGGATTTTATTTCCTGGAGCATATGGAGAATGAGGGGAGATTTGATGGAGGTAAATAAAATTAAAGATAGGGTAAATGCAAGCAGGATTTTTTTAACTGAGGTTGGGTGAGCTTAGAACAAGAGGTCATGGGTTAAGGATGAAAGGTGGAAAGTTTAAGAGAAATCTGAGGGAGACTTCTTTACTCCGAGGGTGGTTAGATGTGGAATGCCTTGACCCAGAAATGGTGGAATGGGGTTCACATTTGGATGTGTCATTGGATGGGAGGGGTATTGAGGACTATGGTCCAGTGCAGGTTAATTGATGAGCAGAATAATAGTTGGGCATGAACTAGGTGGGCTAAAGGGCCTGTTCCTTTGCTGTAGTCCTCCATGTCTCTAATGTTACTAAATCAGGAGTATTAGAATGAGTAAAGGTTTAAAATAATATATTTATTTAAAAACAAATGTAATTGAACACATTAAGAATAATTATGTGGACAATATGGTTGAGGGGTTGAGAATAAAAAATACCTGGCACCCTGGCTTAATATGATTCTGAGCCACCCGTGGATTCCGTATTGGAGGTCCAATAATTTTTGAACACCAGTATATTTTGAGTTCCGTTGACAAAATGTAAGTATGGTTTAGCTCATCAAATCGTGTTTCCTGCTTCAGGCTGTACACTGGAAGATTCGCTGATGCTTTGCCTTAATTCAACATTCACTGGCAAAGCATAATTAGTAGTTGCATGCAGTTGTGTAGTCCTGCAGAAGAGTGTTAATCTATTCCTTTTGGCAACACTTGCATTCTGATTACTTACTGGCATGTGAATACCAGTACAGGTTTGGAGATGATGCTGATTCTAGGTGCATCATGAGGATGTTATACTACAGTATTAATTAGTCTAGCTCATTTACTGTTTTAAATGGAACTTGCACCTTTTACTCCTGACAATATTTTGTTGCAGTCCTTTTAAACTTAACTTTTTCTCAGTCATCTCATGTCTCAAATTTTTAAAATTAGATTTAACTACCCTGTGCACTTTCCATTTAAATTCATGGATTCAGTACACAGGTTTTAGGCCCAAATTGCATTTGTTATTAATATTCTTTGTCCCTAAAGGCAAGTAATATTTGAGTTAATTTCAGTTTAACTCGATTGTCTGCACATTTTGTATTGCTTTAATTCTAAGTGCTTTGAGACAAATCAATCCTCAGCTTGTTC
Source organism: Hypanus sabinus (assembly GCF_030144855.1). NCBI lineage: Eukaryota > Metazoa > Chordata > Chondrichthyes > Myliobatiformes > Dasyatidae > Hypanus > Hypanus sabinus. The sequence goes on along the minus strand of NC_082710.1, from coordinate 40,732,227 downwards.
ACGGGTTCCTATGAACCCACCGACAAGCTGCCAACCGATTCAATAGAGTCTGATATGAAGTTACTAATAAGGCAGGCAATGTTCAAAAATTACAAATTGCATTAAACTTTAGATTGACACCCTTTTTAAGTGTTATTGCTGCAGAAAGGAATTTGGAAGTTATTGGTTGAACATCTACAATACTTTTTTAAAAAGTTGAATTTTGTTGGTTCGTGGAATGTATGCCATATGTTGTAACTTATTACTCATATGGCAAAGGAACATTTATTTTAGTCTGAGAAGATTCTAGTATGTTACTCATCAATAGTATTGGCCTAGAAATTCGACCACACTTAAATAGGGTCACTGGACCTATTCCTGACAAATGCAACTGGGACATCAGATTTCTTGTGAGAATGGACAGATTCACTTTGAGTGTGCAACCCTTCACTTGATTTACCAATATTGTAGTTAATGGTGGTTAATATTGCAAATTGTGCACATGGCATAGCTGAAATCATGGATCCAGCCTTTATAAGAGATCTGTCAACTAAACCACAATGATCTGACAGTGATTGTGGAGCAATCAGTTGAAAGCAGAGCAAGAAGGGAGTGCTGGGTGGAGGGATTGCTTCCACCTGGCTGACATCTCCTTGCAGATGAGATGGAGAATTGGCAATTGATCAACTGCTGGAGCCACATGGTGCCCTGGAACCATAAAGAGAGAGAAGAGGCAGGATAGAAACTTACATGCAGATCATATCTGGTGAATTTATGTGCAGATTTGCTGTCATTTTGCTCAAATTCCAATGCAATATGGCTTGAATCAAGAATAAGAGGATAACTAGGTGGGGAGTATAGGGCCACTCCAAGGATAAACCCTTGAGTGATGACATGTGTTTGGAGGTAGAGGATATGGATGAAGTTCCAAGTGAGTATTTTGCATTGATATGAATGAAAGAGCAGGCAATGGAAGAGAGTGAGATCAGTGTGAAGCATGATATCTGGGTCATTTTGAGAAAAAAGGCGGTGATAGTGGGTCTCTTGACTTGTCAAGTCCCCAGGCCTGATGTGGTGGTTATTGAGAGAGGCAAGAGATGAGATTGCTGGGATCTTGCCCAAAATCTAGCAAATATCTAATTTTGTTATTTGTTCAAAGAGTAAAACTGGGATAACCTTGGAAATTATGGACCAGTGAATCTCACACCAGTGGTAGGGATGCCATTGGACAGGACTCTTAGAGATAGGACTTCAGAGCACTTGGAAAAGCAAGGTCTATTTATGGATAGTCAGCATAGCATAGCTTTGTGCAGGATCTTTCATTTCTTTCTAATTTGGCAGAGTTTTTCAAGGAGTTGATGATGGTGATTGATGGTGTAGAACAGTAGATGTTACCTACATGGCTTTTACTAAGGCATTTAACAAAATTCCTCAAAGTTGGCTGATCCAGAAGATACGTAAGATTCATGGTGGCTTCACCATTTGGATTCACAGGGTAGTGATTGATGGGTCTTATTCTCCACATGCATTGGAGACAAAGAAGATGTACAATACACTTGTCTTTATCAGTTGATGCAATGAGAGTCAGTAAGGTATGTTGCAGATTTATAAACCATGGAGGTTCATTATTGGATGATTATGGAGGCTGTGCATTGGAGGTTTGTCTGGATTAGAGGCTTTATGCTATAAGGAGAGGTTGCATAACTTGGGCTGCTTACTCTGGAGTGGCGAAGACTGAGGGAAGACATGATGGATGTATGTAAGATTAAGGTCGTGTGCAAATGTCTTAGGCGCAAATATATAGCTTGCATTGCATTTGTGGTTTCTAAATGACAATAAACTGAATCTGAATCTGAGGGTGCTAGGGCTTTTGCACAGTATTGTAGTAATTTTATGTGTTGCACTGTACTGCTGCTGTAAAAAAGCAGATTTCCTGACATATGTGAGTGATGATAAACCTGATTCTAATGGGTCTCTATTGTGGACTGAGAGTGAGAAAGGGTACAAGGAGGGGGGGGGGGGAATCATGGTTAGGAAAAGGGGAAGGGAGTGGGAAGTACCAGAGAGAAATTCTGAAATTATCAATAAACCAATTGTTTTGAGTCAAATGACCTTGCCTTGTGTCTCAGGGCTATGAGTGTCCACACTCCTGCCACTGCCCAGGCACTCCTTCTCTGCTACCTGTCCCATATCCCTCCTGCAGTGCAATACCCTCACCATTCCCAACATCCTTTGCTCCTGCTAGATTTACAAACTTGGTCTCCACTCCATGTTGACAAATTCAGTACTGTGCAAAAGTCTTAGGCACCCTAGCTCTATATATATATCTAAGACTTTTGTATTGTATGAGAAGTATTGATAGACTATCAATACAGTATCGTTTTCCCTGGGGCTGAAATGTTAAGTACTTGAGGGCATGCAGTTAACGTGGGCTGGAGGGAAGTGGGTATATTTCAGCAGAGATGTGTGAGGCAAGCTTTTTACTCAGAGGGTGCTGGGTGCCTGGAATGCATGGTCAGGGTGGTAGTGAACGCAGTAACAACGTAAGAGTCTTATGCATAGGCACATGAATTTGCAGAAAATGAAGGGAAGTGGACCTTATGCTGGCAGAGGGATTAGGAATCTTTAGCTTAATTAGTTTGGCACAAAATCATAAGCCTAAAGGCCTGTTTGTGCATGTTCTATGTTCAATGAGTGCATAAGTTTATTTCAGTCTCAGGAAACAAATGCTGTAACATTGTTCCTCAGACAACAATGATCAGTGAGGTATTGTTGGGACGGTGAAGATGGAGAGTGAAAACATTGTTAGTCAGAGTTTAGCTGGGAAGTCTTCAGCTATAACTAGTACCTGTCAATGTGATCCAGTGTATAGGACAACCTGCTGTGCTCTGCTGAGCACACTTTCCGTTACGCTATTTTTCTCGTAAAGGAGCTGCATCAGTAAGATTTATGAATTCACTGTAAGTGATACCATGGCTGAGAAAAGCAGTGTGTCAGTGGAATAACAGCCTTCTTCATAGTCACCATGTTCGGCAGTGCCATATTTAATGATACAGCAACTTTCATGTCCTCGAAGTTTGATCGAATACGAAACGTCAAAATGTTTGAGATTCTCAAGTGGTTTGCAGCTGTGAACTATTGTACTGCTGGATGAGGGTTTGGGCACTTGGTGTGTTTAACATTGTCATTCCATCTGAAGGTGTAATGCAAGAATATCAATTTGCTGGAGTCCAAATCCTTTGATCTTTGATCTATTCTTAATTAGAGAATCATCATGAATTAATACTGCATCCTTATAAAACTGCAAGTAAAATGCCTTTGTAACTGTTGAGCCTGCTGTAATTGAGTTAAGACTAAACCCTTCTCTTGTGGTAAGTATTGAGAGAGCCAAATGTACAGATCGTACAGATAAACTGCAGGTGCAGAAACACGAACCATAACACTTGTTAAGTATCCTAAAGTGAACGTTTGCTCAGATACTTAGCTTGTTTCTTCTGGATGTCCTGATAACTTATTTGATGAAGAGCTGCTGTTGAAAAACGATCTCTGTTTTCCCCTCTGCATAGTTGGTTGCTGATGGAATGGCATTCAAGCTAAAGAAGCTATGGTTCTTTCGTCATGTTTTTATTCATTTAGGGCTGCCAGGGAAATGATTTGTCCGTTAATGATTAATTGTCTCTCATGCAAGTTGGTTGCAGCTTTAACTGTAGATCTACATTATGCCTTGAAGGTGTGATTGTGAGGTCTGCTGTATTTGAAGTGCATAAACTGGGTTATGCAATAAACCTTCACCATCAGACCTTAGCCAAAGCTGGAAAATGCTGGGAATATTCAACACTTAGGCAGTACTTGTGGAGTGAGAAATCAAGTTAATATTTTCAAATCAGTAACCTTTCAGCAGTGGTGGGGAAGACTACAGGTCAAACTTATCCCATGTTGCAGAGAAGTGGGTGATCTGTGATAAGGTGGAGACCAAGAGAGATTGATTGACCCAAAGTGGTGGCACTTCCAGTTATGAGAGCTTGGTGAAACCTTATTAATTGACACTTACCTCTCTGGAAGAGATCTAAAAGGGAGACGAGAGGGCAATTGATACTGTGAGTTACAGAATACTACAGTTGTTCAAAACCTGAAGTAAAAGATAATGCTGAAAATATTCAGCAGGCCAGGCTGTATCAGTGAGAAGAAAGTGAGATAATGTTACAGGTGATACCAGTCACAAACTGCAAAGGTTTATTATCTGAAATCATTGCATCCAGCTGCTTGAATTGATATCCTTGATTATGACTTTCCATTGTAAATCTAAGAGGCCTTTTTCTGACCTCGGGTATTGTGAGTGTCTGTCCTTCTTCAATTTCGACCTCAAGGACAATATCAAAGAATAAGAAGACTTGCTTCCATTTTGTCATGTACTTAGTCAGAAGATGAGATGCTGCTTGTGCAGTTTATGTTGAAACAGCATTAGAGACTGAAGCGAGGGAATAGGATGGTGAATTCAAATTTCATGCAATTGGCAGTTCAGGTGAACAAGAGGCATTAGCCATGATTTCTCCATTATTATTCCAGCAGTTGCTTTGTTGCTTGTCAGTTGGCTAATCCTCATTGCACCGTCCATTTTCAGCTCAAACAATAAAATGTCAGGACTCTTAAGCCCAAAGTTGTTTGATACTATTTTGTAAGACTCAATTCAAAAAGCAAAAACAAGAGATAAACTGTAAATCTGAAATTACAACAAGAAATACTGGAAATACTCAGCAGCTCTTGCAGTTTCTGAAGAAAGAAGTAAAGAACAAAATCTCTCTTGACAAGTGACGTTAGTTCTAATGATAGGTTAATGACATGAATGGTTAAATCTGTTTTTTCTCTATAAAGAAGTTGCCTGTTCTGCTCAGTTTTCCAGTATTTCCTGATTTCATTTCCGATCTACTTTATCAGCGGGTTTTCTTTTTTATGCTACAGTAACATGATGCGAAGACAGCCTCTCTTCTGGCAAGGAGATCCTGCCTTTGAGCTAGCTTCTTTTATTTGTGAATACAGTGGGCTATTTTCTTGGCAAAGACAGCACCCTGCACCTCATCCAACTAAGGAGAAAGGCAGTGCCTCAGTTTGATAGTTGGTCTGAAGGATGACATTTCCAGCCAAGAGTTTAATGATACTCATTAATGATACTTAGGATACTCATTGTGCTTGCACAATCATGTATCATGCAGCATAATCATAGTTTACATGTTAGAAAAGTGAACATGGAGCACAGTCGACTGCTAAATATGGTTGACACCTTATAACGTTTAATACAAGAGCAAGAGGACAACTAGGGACAGAATAGGACATACAAGGGAGCATTCGAAAATCCTGAAATTTTAAACACAGGCAATAATGGCACTCCAGTTTTAAACTTAGCCATTGTGCAGTACATGTTTAATACTACTGCTTTTCAGTAAATTAAACTGTGACTATGCTGGAGAGAAACATATTGGACCACACATAGGCTCAAACAAGAGGAAACAAGCCTACTATGAATTGATTAGAATTCTTGTGGGTGACTCTATTATGGATGGCATTGATGGACTTAACTCTGCTACGAGAATGGATCAAGTTACTGATCCGTAGGTAAGAAAGGTTAGGGTGGTTCCTGGTTTCTAGTTTTTTACTGCTTGCCATCAAGTCTTTGTTTGAGAAGTGGGATGCTTTGCTCCAGAATTTGTCTTGGCGTATTTCTTATTAGTTAAGTCTTTGCCATTACATGGCTTCCAGCAGCAGCTGCTGTAGTAGATTGTCATTTCTTGGAAAGGTCTAGCCACAGTGTCATGATGGCACGCCACTCCCAAACTTATGCAAAGTCATTTGACAGTCCATAAAAATATGAAAATGATTGAACTTAAGAAATAGGAGCAGGAGAATGCCATCTGGCCCATTGAGCCTGCTCTGCCATTCAATAAGATCATGGCTGATCTGGCCATGGACTCATCTCCACCTACCGGCCTTTTTCCTATAACTCTTAATTCCCCCACTATGCAAAAATCTATCCAAGCTTGTCTTCAATATATTTACTGAGGTAGCCGCCACTGCTTCATTGGATAGAGGATTCTACAGATTCTCTGGGAAAAGCAGTTCCTCCTCATCTCCATCCTAAATCTACTCCCCCGCATCTTGAGGCTATTCCCCTATTTCTAGTCTCACCTACCACTGGAAACAACTATCCTGTCTCCATCTTACCTATCCTTTTCATAATTTTATATGTTTCTATAAGATCTCCTCTCATTCTTCTGAATTCCAGAGAGTCCTTAGCATTGCCTGTACCTTTGCTGAATGTGCGTCTTCTGGTACTTGAAGCAAAACTAGTGTAAACTTTCAGTGAGGTATATTTTATTGTCTGTTTCCAGGCGAATGTCAACATCTTGACCGTACCATTGCTTCACTTGCGATAAAAATAAGTAACATGAAAGTGAGGTTTTCTCTGTTGCAAACTGAAAGAAAATATTTCCTAAGAACTTGGAACATGCAAATCAGCCGTCACGCTGAATGAGCATAAACAATGATCCATGTGCTTTTGTAGCTGTACTGTTTGTACAGTACATTTGGTAAAGTAAGCCAGTTCTCAGCTGAAGTTCATCTTTCAGTTCAAGGCACTTCTTTATGAATCTAAATTGGATGTAAGGAGTGTAATGCTATATGTTGATTGTTTCACAGTCTAAAATCGGCTGATTTGACAAAGTAGCCCAGAAGTTAGAGTAAGCGAGTGTAGCTCAGATACTTAGTCTGAGGTTCAGCATACTTTGTAGAGTCTTCTGTTCAAATCAACAAATATATAAAATGACTTTGTAGCTCCAAATTTTACTATTATGACAGTCCAAGAAAACAAAGTACACGTCCACACGAGGGGGTTAAATTCCTCTCTAACTCTGAAATCTAATCTCCCATTCAGCATATTTTACTATGAGTTTTTTTCTTTCCCTGTTCCAATGAAACTCCTATGGCATACTTACTCAATTTTGTTTTTCATCTGCAGCTTATTTTTTATTGTCCATAACAAGATCTGGCTTTACCAGTTAGTCAAGTCAAGTAAAGTTTATTGTCATTTAACTATATACATGTATATAACGTATATAATCTTATAATGTATATAGAATCAAGATAATGTTTCTCCAAACTAGGGTGTAAAGCACTCAAAACACACTATAACTTATGAAGGTAAGGATAAAATCTACAGATGACTCATACATAAATAACAAACTAAAGTGCACTAATATTAATATTGTAAGGTATGGAACAGATGAACCTGTGACACTTCAAAAGTGATGCGGCAGGGAGTTCAGAAGCCTAATGGTCTGGGGGAAGAAACTGTTTCGCATTCTAACCATTCTTGTTTTTATGCATCGGAGTCTCCTGCCTGATTTTAGGAAATCAAAGAATGGATGGATGGGTGAGATCCTTGATAATGCTAAGGGCCCTGCGTACGCAGCACTCCTGATAAATGTCCCTGATGGATGGTAGGGAGACCCTGCTGATTGTTTTGGTTATTCTCACAGTCCTTTGTAGGACTTCAGCTTTGATGCCCGACTGCTCCCATACCAGATGGAGATGCAACTTGTCAGAATGCTGTCAATGGTGCTCCTGTAAAATGCAGTTAAGATGGGGGAGGGGTGAGAGCCTTGCTTGCCTCAATCTTTTTAGGAGATGCTGCTGTGCCTTTTCGTTCAGGTATGTAATATAAAGGACCAACTGAGGTCATCTGTGATGTGAACTCTCAAGAATTTGGTGCACTTAACTCTCTCTATGGAGGAGCCATGTATTTGCAGAGGGGGGTGGGGTTCATATGCACCTTCCTGAAGTCCACAATGATTTCCTGAATTTCCTGTACTTAATGTAACAGTAAAAATTATTAAGAGTTCTCCATTTCTTTGCCATTACTTCATTGGCTGTATTGAACCAAGAAATATTGGACCAATATACCTCACGAAAGGTGTCCTAAATAGCATTTTTCTCAGACGTAAGGAAGAGCAGGGTTTAGTAATTTAGGAATTAGATTTGCATGGCTTAATAATATGCAGATTAACTCCTCAGTTTATTATGTTTATTTTCGATTTATACACAACAGACCAATACTTCCATGAAAAAGCAGCAGATCCTGGGAGGGTGGGGTGGCTGGTGTGTGTGTGTGTGTGTGTGTGTGTGTGTGTGTGTGTGGGGGGGGGGGTGGGGGGGGAACCTCTCACTGACCTGTTGCACTTTTCTCCTTTGTTGCACATTTTCAGGTACTGGACAAATTCAATGCCATCCTGCTTTACAATATCTAGTGCTACAAAAATTTAAATACTAGTTAAATATTAAATAAAGGTTAGTCATTTTGGGTTAAACATAAACATAACACCTGAGGAGATAATCTTCTCATTGACAACAGCCAATGTGAATTAGTCACCCTTATTTGTGACTCTGGTATTTGTTCCAGTCAACCAACCATTTGAGCTGCTTCTTGCATTAATTAAAGTACTGGACAAAATTCAAAACCATAAAGGGAAATGAAATAATTATTACTCCGGATCCAATGCAGTATGAAAAAACACAACAAGATGAAGAACACAATAAATATAAATACATAAGATAGATTGAGTGATTACATAAAGTGACTATCCATAAGGTAACTCAGACAGGAAATGATAAACTAGTGGTGGCTGGGGTTGTTGAGGGGTGGGTTAGTTGGCCAGCCTTACTGCTTGAGGAAAATAATTGTGTTTGGTCTGGTGGTCCTGGTGTGGATGCTACATAGCCATTTTCCCAATGGGAGTAGTACAAATAGTCCATGAGCAGGGTGAGTGGGATCCTTCATGATATTGCTGGCCTTTTTCTGGCACCTCTCTATATATGTCGTTGATGGCAGATAGGCTGTTGCCAGTGATACATTGGGAAGTTTTGACTACCCATTGTATAGCCTTCCTGTCTGCTGCAGTGCAGTTTTTGGACCATGAAGTGAAGTAGCATGTTAGGATGCTCTCAACTGCTCATCCGTAGAAGGTCATTAGCATTGATATGCATTGTCCAGCTCTCTTCAACTTCCTCAGAAAGTAGAGGTGATGGTGAGCTTTCTTCATTGTGTAGGATGTGTTCTGGGACCATGAGAGACTGTGTGAGATGAACACTCCCAAGAGTTTGAAACTGCTAGCAGTTTCCACTGTTGTGTTGCTGATGTAAAGAGGGGTGTGAGTGGAGCAAGTTCTCCTGTAGTCAATAACCATCTTCTTTGTCTTGTTGGACATTGAAGAAGAGGTTACTTGCCTGGCACTAGCCCTCGAAACTTTCCACTTCCACTCTGTAGGTTGTCTCGTTGTTGTTGGTGAGGAGACCCACCATCGTGTCACTGGCGAACTTGACAATGTGATTACTCGGGTGCGTGGCCATGCAATCACGTGTGAGCAGAGTGTACAGCAGTCAGCCTCAGCCACAGCTCTGTGTGTCACCCATGTTGAGGATAATGAAGGGGAGAAGCAGTTGTGCATCATGACTACCTGTGGTCTGTTGGTTAGAAAGTTCAACAGCCAGTTACGAAGTGGTATATTTAGATTAAGGAGTAGGAGTTTGTTCACCAAGCTCTGTGCAACAGTAGTATTAAATGCCAAACTAAAATTGAGAAACAGCATTCTTACATAAGTTACTTATATATCAGAGCATTTTTTTTAAAAGGACAATGCCCGAAAAAAAAGGCATGGTGTTGACAACAGGATTACATTATAAAGGAGACATGAATAGGCAGCCCTGCAACATATCATTCTTTTACTTTTAGATATATAGTATCATTGGTAAGGCAACATTTCCCCACATCCTGTCACTGCCATATTTTTTTCCAGAACCACACTATGCAGTACTAGTCTGATGCTGATATGAAAGTGAAGGAACAACAAACATGTTCAAATAACTTGAGTGACTCTGATGTAATGTTTAAAATAATGGAATTTCCAGAACAAAGCTGCTTCTGTTTTGGCAGCAAACGCTGCAGTGATACTGCTTCATTAAAGAACTGTCTTGGTACATTAGTGATGGTGCATTTGAAATACAATGGCCAAATACCTTAAATGTTATGTAAGCCCTAAATAAAGTTGGCTTTTTAAGTTGTTTTCATAATCATCACTATGTGCCATGTCTTATCATGTGGGTGATAGTGGTTTTTCTTAACAAATTTTTCTACACAAGTAGTTTGCCATTGCCTTCTTCTGGTCAGTGTCTTTACAAGACAGGTAATCCTAGCCGTTATCATTACTCTTCAGTGGTTGTCTGCCTGGCATCAGTGGTCGCATAACAAGGTCTTGTGCTATGCACCAGCTATTCATATGACCATTCACCACCTGTTCCCATGGCTTCACATGACCCTGACTGGGTGAGGGGGCTAAGCAGGTACTACACCTTGCCCACAGATCACTCACCTGAGTGCTACCGGTACCATGTAACCCAGTACTACCCGTCGCATGGTCGGGTGGTCAGTGACTAGACCAGCTCCCCCACCAGGCTTGCCTGGTGAGGAGGGGGCTGGACACCCTGCAGGATGAAAAACAAGACCTGTCAAAGGGTGAATGAACCCTCTCGTAGGGTCAACGGCCATCTAGCAAAAGTTCCGCGAAACGCGGATAGGGCATCCCTTGCATCGAAGCTTGGTCTGGCCATTCACCGCAACAGAACTTCCCCCAGCCATCTTGGACCCCACCATGCCACTGGATCCGGGAGGGGATGTCGAGAGGGTGGGTCTGGACCTGTGCAACCCCCTACTCACCTAAAATCCATTCACGCACATGCTGCTCCTTTCTGAGGAGTGGGATATCCTCAATACACCCTAGTCCTGTAGCGGATCAGCCTGTACAGCCACTCCAGGACGCACATATCAAACCCCACTAACTGACTGAAAGGAACCATCATCGTCCTATGGGATGGATGGCCAGAGAGAGAGAGAGAGCAGAGGGAAGGAGTGCCTTACACCTCCTTTGGTAAAGACATATCTCCACCCCACCACCAATTAAGTTGTGTTGTGGGTTTTAAATAATGCCAAATGCATATGAGAATACTGAACCAACATCACAGAATGTCCTTAGGGAGAAAGACTTCAAAATCCATCACTAAGAGTTGCTCGGTATCATCACCACTCACTGGCTGCTAGACTCAGTGCATGCACGGGAATCAGCAACCTCCTTGGCTTCATCCTCATCAACCTACCTGCTGCAGATCTGCTACTTCTCGATACTGTTGACAGTAGTGTCCACTCCACTGTTCTGTGGAGACAAAGTCTGTTTTCATACCAAGGGCGTGCTCCATGCCTCCGTGGGCAAACACTTGTTCTTGCAGGTCTTGGTAAAGTCAGTGATGACTGTGGCATATTTATTCAATCCATTAATGAACCCCTGCACACGGCCCAGTCCACTGATTCAATGCAATCCTGTATATGCTTCTCTGCCTCCTTTGACTGTACTTTCACTTTCGCCACTGCTGCCTGTACACAGATAGCAAAACCATGGTCTGGTGGTCAGATTTTCTGATTGGTGGGTGTGAGATGGCTCAGTAGGCACGCTTGATGGCTGTGTAACTGTGTGTTGGGTCCTCTGGTGTTACAGGTTGTATGGTGGTTGTAGTTTGGCAGGGGATTCTTCGAGCTAGCCTGGTTGAAGTCTCTCTGGATGATGAAGAAAGCATGGAGCTACTCTGTTTCATGCTTATTAATCTTGGTGCTCGTTTCCTCAAGTGCCAGGTTGATGTCTGCCTTGGGTGGGATGTCTACTCCAACCAGGATAACCGCAGAGAACTTCCTTGGCAGATAGTACATGATTTAATTTTGTACAATCTGCATACTCTAACCTTTTCAGAGCAAGAAGTGTTTTATGCTCAAATTCAGATCCTATAACAACTTTTGGCAAAGCACAGCAGTTCATTATGTGTATAGACTTTTGCCAGTCTCCCATTCCTCAACAACGGTCAGCACTTGTATTTCAAGTGCTACATTATGGAAGGATATATGATGCAGGCAAAATTTTAAAACATGGTATATATTTCCCCGTGAGCTGACAAGCAAGCATTTTTAGAAATGCATTCACGGATCGAATTCCAGATTTAATGAATGGAGCTCTAGTGTCCTATTATACATTCTTGGCAAGAAAACCTCTGCTGCAGGGTGATTTCATAAAACCAATGCTAACTCTTTCTACTATTTCACACTGTACAGCCTCACAGTGCCAGAGACCCAGGTTTGATCCTGAACGCAGGAGAGAACTGGAACTTACAAGTTCACTCTGTCACTGTGTGAGTTTCCATTCGGTGTTTCACATCAGAAAGATCTTGGGTTGGTAGGTTAATTAGCCAATGTAAATTTCCCCTGGTGTGTACATGAGTGACAGAAATGGGGTGGGGGTGTATGATAAGAACAAAATTGGGCCTAATGTAGGATTAATGTGAAATAAGTGGTTGGTGTTCACCTGGATTCAGTGAGCCCATGGGCTTTTTTCAGTGCTGTATCTCTCCAAGATTCTCATCAGCTCAAATTTTGGTTTGTCTACACATGTAATTTAAGTTATTCATGAATAGGAAAGGTCAAATATGCATGGCATTTATTAAAAGTCCTTTGTCCCTGCTGGATCTCATTATCCTCTTTATTTTCTTACATAGTCTGAAAGAGCTGGAACTATTTGGATGTCATGCGCTAAGCTCACAGTGCTTGACTCACGTGGCACAGGAGTGCTTAAACCTGCAGATTCTCAACATCGGCCGAATCCCAAAGCTTACGACAGCTTGTTTGACATGGATAGTAACCAATCTGAAAGATCTAAGCACTCTGAATTTATCTGGATTGAATGCGGTGAGACTAGAAAACGATACAGATAAGCGGAGGAACTTCTATCCTCAGTACTCAGTTTTGCAAGCAGTGTGTGGCCTTCAAAAAGCAATTTCTGTTATTTTTGCAGGTTCATGACTCTGTTGTGCATCACATTGCCAGACATTGCCCAAAAATGGACCGCCTCATTCTCAGCTCCTGCCCTCAGATGACAGATGTCAGTCTTTTTGAAATCGGCACTTACTTGTCTACTATAAGGTAAAAGCCCAAAGAAAGACACCTAATATCACCTGGGTAAATTCCCTGGAAGCCTGGTGCACACACTGTTGATGGACAAGAAGTGGCTCTCTATTTAGGACTTGCTGTTTAATATTGATCTCAGACATGAAAATATTACTGTTCCATCAGCTTGTTTAAGAACTGTTATATGCATGTTTCTCTGAGTTACTGTCACATTAGTAAACCCAGCCTCATGATTAAGCTGAAGCCTATACTGTAAGTAAGTATATAGTAAGTATATAGTATATATATAGTATATAGTAAGTATAGCCAGGTGTTTCACCATGTGAAGTTTAAGTCTTAGTAATAACCTCTTTGTGAAGTGCCATGATCTAAACTGGTGGGGACGAATGTCAAATACAGAGGCAGATGGTCCTTTTCCCTTGCTGTTCTCTATATCTCTGATAGCAGTGAAGTTGCTGGCCCCAAGTGCATGATGCATAAGAAGAGACACTAATTACGCAAGCTAAAGGACACATGCACAAGATACAGTGTGATGAGTGAGGTACAACATGAGATGTCTTATGAAGATAACACTAGGCATCAGTCTCAATGACTTCCACCCTTCATAAGTCACGTGCTCTTTGGGAGCAGAGCCCATAGTCACAAGAACACCTCCTCCAAGATAGTGATCTACCGTAGCTGGATGGGGCCATCTCTGGTGTCCTACTCCAGGCAGTGATTGTGAACATTCTTCTCCTGCAAGGGAGATGAAAGACTGATATTGTTTTACTGTGTGGCTTTGAAATAATTGTCATGCTGGATTAGCTGTCCAGTACTGGGAGCAGGTCTGCCATGACCCTGGCATTGATCTCCTTTTCCACCTTTGCCCTTTGGCACTTTAATTTGGTCCAAAGGGCCTCCCTGCACCATCTCATCTCTGTTGAGTTTACCCATGGTGAATCAGGGTTCCAGCCCCTGCTTGAAACAGTATCTTCAGCGGCCATTCTTGAAGCCCAAGCTTCCCACATTGGAATTCATGGACATAAGCAGTGGAGGGCCTATTTCAGAGATGAAAATCTGATGTAATTGACTGCAGATGATTTACACATCCTTTTAGTAACTGTTAACACTCAACAATGAAAACTCAGTGAATCAACGTACTAGGCATATTAACCATGCAACATGAGGCTTGAGAACGAAAACCATGCCTCAATGGCATTTGGATAAGCACTTCAAACCCAGGGGCAGAGAACTTCTGGGTCCATACATTTTTCTGTTTTCTTTATTGGGAAAGGTGCATGCTATGAGTTGGAAGATGGAAGAAGGGATTGTGTAAATTAACTGTATGATAGATTTCTGTGTTTCCATTGGTATAAAATAAATGGTACACAACATATGCTCCAGATGGAAACAAGTCTCAGCAGCCTGAAATATATATGCTAAACCAGCCCAACGTGATAGTATGTACAGGCTCTGTTGACATGCGGTACAGAGCATCAAGTGTTGCAGAAAAGATTTGAGATGTGAAAACTCTCACAAAAACATTTCCTCTATCAGCTGCACTTAGGCTGTCCTTCTAGATTCAGAATGTTTAACTACTCATCCAACTTCACGAGGCTGAAATGGCTAATGAGGTTAATTTGGGAACTGCAGATTCTTTCTCAAATGGTACAAGTGGTGGGTGATTGGATTATTCAGTTGACATGTTGCATTTCTTCGGAGAAGCTTTAAACACAAGGTTGATTCTTTTCTGCTGTCATTCTAGTAGATGCCTCCCACAGCAGTGTTTGGAATAGAATTTCTGTTTATTTGGAGTTTCTTCCTGAATGAAGTTCCAAAATTAACAAAGGGAATCCCAATTATTTTCTTGATTAGTTTTTAGTCTTTAAGAATTGTCTCAGATAAATGTCTGCCCGGATTAATGGATGGCTCAATTAACCAGAATCCACTCTACCTACAAATGTCCAATCAAGTTAAAACATTCATAATTGTGGCAAAGATATGATTTATAATAATCAAAATCTGTTTGTCCTTGCATTAAATGCTTTCAAAGTAAACAGGTTGCTCAAAGAACGGACAAAGAGGTGTTTCACAAAATATACAAGAGGATGTCAACAATAGTAATGTTTGTAACTTCAACTCTTCTATGAGAGGAACTGGATTTTTTTATATTTTTCCACTTTGTTTCAACCTATGCCAAGTACCTAAGTGCAATTGATAATTTTACCCCCCCCACCCCAAGACAGAATCAGGTTTATTATTACTGAATTACCTCATGTGAAATTTGTTGCTTTGCAGCTGTGTTACAGTGCAAAAACATTTAAAAAAATACTATAAATGACAAAATAATTAAATAATGCAAAAATAAGGACTAATGAGATAGTATTTATGAGTTCATAGACTGTTCAAAATTTTGAAGAGGAAGAAGGTGTTCATAAGTTATTGAGTGTGGGTCTTCAATGCTAGTAATGAGAAGAGTCATGGCCCAGGTGGTGAGAGTCCTCTGTGATGGATGCCACCTTCCTGATGCTCTGACCCTTGATAGTAGGATGTGTCCATGATAGAGATGGCTGAGTCTACAAACTGACATCATAAAAATGGATAATATTATTAAAATAGAATCAGAAGCCAGTAATTCTCTGAGATCTTCCACTCTACTACTATTTATGAGGTCTAGTGATAGAGTGGAAGCATCTTGGACAATATCATGTATATAGAATCATTGCTTTAAAGCTCAAAATAAATTAAAATAGTATATTAGAATGACTACAGAATATACACCTCAACAATCCTAAGAAGGCTATACAATAATACATGAGCAGCACAGGCATCAAAGAAACAGTAGTCTGAATGGTAAACAGAAAAACACATCAGGGTATTGAAAGGAAATTCACAAGCATCTCTTAGATTCCAATTGTTTTATAGTCACCAAGAACTGCTGTTCATCTTTCTGTAGAGGACATTTTCAAAATCTTTGAAGACTGCAAAGTGATTGCAATAATATTGTTTGTTTGAAATTATGATTACATCATTTCCATGAAGAGGTTATTTATTTGTTTATTTTTCTCTGTTCAAGCTAGTAAAACCTGAGGTGCAGGCACAGGCCAGCACACTCATTTCTCAATTGCTAGGAACTTTTGGATTATTCTGTTGGGGTTCAGTGTTGTGGCTTTCTGGAGATTTACATAAATATTTAATGCTATTGTGTAGTGACTTTGGGATGATGTCAGCTGTAGATATTGCTATCAGGGCAACATATACACTATAGCCTTTCAATTTTCTGTTTTAATTCAGCATATTTCTGGTGCTTTTCACTTATTCATTTCTGTATGTTATGTCTTTATATCTATTAAGTAGGTTTGTTCTTTCTTGTTTTTCCTGTAATATTATACCTGGATGGATATTATGGATTATCCTTTCTGTAATAATGAATCGGTCATGTGCTTCAGGGACATTAGATCAGGTTTTTAGGTTAAAACAATATTGTTAGGTGTCCTTTTATTTTCATTGCCTCCCCTCCATCCTCATCGAATGTGCTTTCTCCACCCTGGGTAGAGTGAACATTAGCTGCAAGGCCCTAACTTTAAAATTCCCCATTAAACCTGCCAGTCGGTTTACAGGCATGTCTCAGCTGAGTTGATCAATTAAGTGTTCCTCTTCGACCGATGTTTTAGTCATTAGTCCTAAAAACTCCCTAGAATTCGAGCATCATCGGGTGTTTAAATATGTAGTTGCAAGGTATTTTGGAACACTTTTATCAATAAAGGGCAATTTATTATTGAAGTATGTACATTCCTGGGTAGATGTATTTTCTTTCGAAGTAGATTCTATGAAGAAAAGTTTTACTTTGAAGGTATTAAAAAGTGTTTTGGGTCTAGGCAGTTTCTTAGATAATATTGGGCACAGGTTCTATCAAATTTCAACCTGATCTACTGGCAGATTGGATGTTAACTGGAACATTCGCAAGAAGAAGATGAAATGCAATCTTAAGCCTGGTCACGGGACATCATACAGGTGCTGTCCTAACAGTGTCTCATGTGGAAGCTTTAGCCCCTGCAGTTTTCCCAAGTTTCTAACTGACAAATCTTCCTGCTAAGCAGGTGTCAGGTTAAGGTTGGCTCAAAGGCCAATACCCAATTGAAGCAAATGGGAGAAACTGGATGCTGTGAGAAAGTAAAGTAGAAATTTGTTTTTTGGTTCTTAAAATTAATGTGAATCTTTTAACAGTTTTGAAGATAATTTTTGTTTATGTTTCATTTTTTAAATGGTATATTTTCACAATCATGTTATTTTACTAAGAGAGTTTGAATGTTTTGTGAAAAACATTCAATAATATTGACACCTGTGTCAACGGGTGAGCCTGGGGCAGGTCCTTCTTGGCAGACAAAGCCATATTATAAATGCTGTTATTCTGCTTAGTCCATCGATGGAGGCAATTTCTGTGCTGCATTTATCACACCTGTGGCCTGGGACGCAGGCTGCCAATGGATGACAATGCCAAGAGAAACAGCATGGCCTAAGAGTTTCACAGTCAGCAGTGTCAGGCTAGCAGAAGATCTGCCCTATTTGTTGCTAGGGAGTGGGAAAATCTGTTTTTAAAAAAACTAACTGTCAGCTTCTTCCTAACCACCTGAGAATCTGCTTAATAGCAGAGGAGCTAGTCTGCCTGGATGACTGAAAATCTGTTTGATAATCTAGGATGTCACTTAAACCCAACAAGAATTTTACCATGCTCTTCATGCACACCAAAAGGGCATACATGAAGCGTAAACGTTCAAATGGTACCTCACAAAATTACAGCTAAATCCTGAATTTATGTGGTCTCCGAAGAAAATGTGAAGAATTTGGCAGCACAACACAAAAAGTATGAGATATACACAGTAGGTGAGGCAGCATCTGTGGAGGGAGATAGGTCGTCAACAGCTTGTCTTGAGACGGAGTCCAGATGAAGGATCTTGTCCATTTCCTTCTGTACATCCTGCCTTACCTGCTGAGCTCCTCCAGTACTTCTTGTGTTGTTCCTGATTCCAGCATCTGCAGTCTCTTGTGTTTCCAAAAATTTGTAAGAATGTAGTTATGCAGCCTCATATTGTTAACAAAAAAATTTCTTCATCTTTAGATAGGTACAAGAGACCTAAATCACTCCACTGTCATGTGGAAAATCTTTTGCTGCAAGTGGAACCCAATTCAGTTAGGGAAAGGATTTGCTCTAGGCAATTTAACACAATGCTAACTCCAAAATCACCTTAATACTTTTGTAGATCTGAGATATGACATTCTTACATTTTGCTAGTTTATATTTGTAAAGTCTTGTCACACCTGAGCAATAATAATGCTGCCCAATAGATAGTGAGAATAATTGGTATCACAGTTCCTCAGCTGTGCCGGTGAAGAAGAGAACTGATTTGTGAGCTGTGAAGCCTCTTTCCTGACCACTAAACAAAATACTTGTGTTGCATTAAGCCAGTTATGTTTTATGTTTTAACAAGGTGACAGACTTCAGGTAGCAAATTGCATTCTTGTACTTTGTATATCCTACTTCATCTCCCTGACATGCTCATTTGGTTCCTCTCTCCAGGTACCTTGATATCTGTGGCTGTAAGAAAGTGACAGATACTGGAGTCCAGGCATTAGCAATGAGCTGCCACAAGTTGCAATATCTTGACCTCAGCTCCACAGCAGTTGGCAAATATGGGTGAGTAATTATCAGGCTAGATCAGACTTTCCCCCCTTTTCCCCATCTATTTAAATGCTATAGCACGGGAATCAGACTGGTGTTTCACACACTTGTTGGAGTTCTGATGTATGCTATTCTATTAGAAATATTGACCCATTCATTTTAAATAGGTCAATCCTTGCATTAATTAAAATAGAAAACAAAGGCATAAATATCAACAATGAACAGTTTTATATTCAGGCTGATGAAAAGATAGTAATAAAAACCATAGTGATGATAATATTTTTATCCGTGACTACAGTTTTATCCCTAAAAAGTTGTAATATTCACAATGTAAAATTATCAAATGAAACACAGGACATTTTTGTTCTTATTACTGCACTCGGGCGTGTAGGACTCCTTGGCCATTGTATTCAGAACATAATTGGGCATGAGGTTTCATACATAATGCAGTCTATTGCATTCCACCCAGGTGATTCATAGCCCATCTTTTGTCCTTTCATTTCCATTCAGAGACTGAGTATTCTAATACCGGTATATTTTACAATCGGGTAATACCAACTGCTGAAGCAGATAAAACCTTTGTCCTAAGATGCTTATCAAGGATGTATTTAACTACTGGGTGGGATGCCATACTTTTTTATTATTTAATAATGATTGCAAGATCATTAGTAGCATGCACATGGACACTTCTGCAAAGCAGTTCAGTATTTCCTTGTTTCTCATTCAAGTGAAGTGCAAAGGGTCTTACTTCATACCCAAGAGCATTTAAGGCAACAGAAAGAGTAGCAATCAACAACTAGTGTGAATGCTATCTGCATTAAAATGCACTTAATGCCTAGATCCATCCTACTACAATAGTCCTACTACAATGTAGTTGCCTGTCAGTATCATTACTCCTGTTGTGAAGTGCACTCTGAACAGTAATTATCGCTCTTTATTGTGATGACAATCCTAGGGTCTTTCTTCATCTAACCTGGATTTCTGCATATGTACAGCTTTAAAATAACTACTGAAGTATCATGAGATTTCCGAGGAATAGTTTTCATTCTGCTTCTCTATTGTAACCATAAAACTCAAAATGAGAGTGTTTTTCAGTATCATTTCACTCCTTCAGCAGTGAATTACAAAGTTTCAGCCTAGCTGGTAATGACAGACCTCATAAGATTTTTGTGCCAGTCTGCACTGCCAAAGGAACTTCCTCAAACCTTATACCAACCTGGGGCAGTTCAGGTTACATTTGTAGCCTTAGGTGAAGTTGTTCACCTCTGAAATTACAACATTCCAAAACTGCCAGATAAGGTCTATTTACAGAACTGGGGTTGTCCTGAGGTGGACCTTATTTGAAGTGCAGTATCTTTGGGAGACACATATTTGGAAATTCATGCTTTTGATTATCTAGGTAATCTAAAAATAAACAAGGTAAAATCTATTTAATTTCCACTAGTCTTAAAGTTCAGCTGGCAATATTTAATCACTGGAGAGTGATTTCTTATTCTTGTGGAATAACGTCTTTCCTGACAAGGGGGATAACACGTGGTTGTAAAAATAATCTCAGGTTCTGGGGTCTCTTTTGTGATGTTGACTCTGAGACTGCAGGAAATGCCTCTGACAGCTCTGGATACCTTTCTTCTTCTTCTTCCCTTTTCTTCTACTTTGTGCATCTTAATCTTGGGAAAATGGACTTAGTTCACTGCAGTATTCTCTTATTAATCCTTCTATTGCACCCATTACAATCTCATCTGTCTTATTGGTTTCCTTGTCGACAACATCATCTGATGAATCCTCTGTGTTTGTATCTCCATTGACTCCTTTCTTTTTGGCCAACCATTCATCCAGCTGGGCTTTGGTCTTTGCATCTACTTTTACCAAAGCAGCTTTTTGTCTCCCACTTGAAGTACACACAATAACCTTAATGCACACAGAATAGATTCTGGGTCTTTTTGCTCACAAAAGCTGAATGCTCACAACCTTCCTGATGTCCCTTAAACTCTCTTCCAGCATAAGGCCAAACCACATTTCGCAAGTAAGTGCCTGACTAACATATCGGAAGTTTTCTCAGATATGTTGCCTACAAAAACTGTTGTAGTCAGACAAATGCTTTCATCACATTCATGTTTCTTCCTAGCAGCATGCTCCTTCCTTGATCCAATATATTGTCCAACTGGAGGCACAGAGGCTGACACTAACACCCGTTTGTCCTCTGTTGGGCAGCAGTTCACAGTGTTCAGCATGGAGACAGCTGGGGTATCATTTAGTACCTTTCTTAATTCACTTTCAAGTGGCTTCATTGCAGGGGATGCGGCCTGCAAATAATGGATGGATCTCCTGTAAACTTGTAGTTGCCTCAACTAACCACAGCCCCACAATTCTGGTCTTCCTGTTTTTACCTTACAAGCTCAATGTGACTTGATGGTTGCATTTCATAGTTACGAATGTCATTACCACAAGAGTTATCTTTTCTCCAGTAAAGGTTCTTGGTTGGATTTCTGCAGGCTTCAGTTTACTATCTTTGAAATGCCGTTCAAACTCTTTTAGTGGAATGACTGAAACAGCTGATCCAGTGTCCAATTCCATGTTAATTAATTTGTTGCTCACTTCTGGTGCAAACCATTTTGCTTGTTTATTAGTAATTTTCACACTGTAAATCCCAAGGCTATACAATCCTATGTCACTCTCATCATTATCAGATTTTTTATCAACAGCATGTAGATTAGGGCTCTTTTGAAACTGCAACTTGAAATTTTATCTTTTTCTCTTCCCTGTGCAGTCTATTTATTTTTGTCTGCTCGATGTGCTTTATGAATGGAACCATATAACCATATAACAATTACAGCATGGAAACAGGCCATTTCAGCCCTTCTAGTCCATGCCGAACACTTACTCTCACTTAGTCCCACCTACCTGCACTTAGCCCACAATCTTCCATTCCTTTCCTATCCGTATACCTATCCAATTTTGCTTTAAATGACAATATCGAACCTGTCTCTAACATTTCTACTGGAAGCTCATTCCACACAGCTACCACTCTTTGAGTAAAGAAGTTCCCCCTCGTGTTACCCCTAAACTTTTGCCCCTTAACTCATTTGAATTTCCCCTACTCTTAATGGAAAAGTCTATCCACGTCAACTCTATTTATCCCGCTCATAATTTTAAATACCTCTATCAAGCCCCCCCCCCCCCCAACCTTCTATGCTCCAAAGAATAGAGACCTAACTTCTTCAACCTTTCTCTGTAACTTAGGTGCTGAAACCCAGGTAACATTTGATACGTATCCCGTAACTGGGTCACTTACCAGCAAAGATAGAGAGGTCCGTTGAAGTCTGATGGTACTATTTTTAACAGTATTTATTGATAAAAATACACAAAATAATATCAATGCAAATATACAGATAATATACGTCATCAATACTAAATCGGAAAGCGCGGGTATAATAATAATCACTAAGAAATAGCTCTATCGTTGTCTAGGGGTTAATGTATTGTCCAATGGAAATATAAAAGTCACTCAAGTTCATGCAGGCTGCAGTCTTTGTTTGGAGTCAAGAGAGAGAGTTTAAAACTTGCCCATTCCTTTTATGATGTCAATCCTTCGAGAGTCGTTGAGGCTGGTTTCTCCTTTGTTTTAGCTAAAGCCATTCTTCCGTGATAAGGCCCACCAATTCCGATGCAAATGGAAAAGGACGCACGTGGACTTTCCACCGGCTGTCGCTATTACACAGTTACAGGATTTCTAGCGTTTCTTCTGGAGAGTCTAAAAGGGCTGTTCCCCAGACCCTCTTTTATCCTGACTCACAGGGTCTCAGATGTCAATCAGGGTGGGATGATGCAATCCCTCCACCAACCCCCTCTGATCATTCCCTGAGGGCTTCCATGAAGTAAAGTACTCAATGCACAATTCCGTCTCCAAGAGACAATGGCCGTTTCCCGTGGCTTGGTATCGCTGAGGGGCCAGGACATTCCAAACCCCTTTGTGGATTCTGCATGTCTTTCTCTCATTTCCTGGGTCTCCTGACCTGAATTAATAGCGATCTTGCGATTCTCAAAAAGGAGGGGGCTACTTTGTACCCTTCGAGTTGGGGCACAGGCGTAACACATTCTAGTAAATCTCCTCTGTACTCTCTCTATTTTGTTGACATCTTTCCTATAATTCAGTTGCCAGAACTGTACACAATACTCCAAATTTGGCCTCATCAATGCCTTGTACGATTTTAACATTACATCCCAACTCCTATACTCAATGTTCTGACTTATAAAGGCCAGCATACCAAAAGCTTTCTTCACCACCCTATCCAGATGAGATTCCATCTTCAGGGAATTATGCACCATTATTCCTAGATCACTCTGTTCTATTGCATTCCTCAATGCCCTACCATTTACTATGTTTGTCCTATTTTGATTAGTCCTACCAAAATGTAGCACCTCACACTTATCAGCATTAAACTCCATCTGCCATCTTTCAGCCCACTCTTCTAACTGGCCTAAATCTCTCTGCAAGCTTTGAAAACCTACTTCATTATCCACAATGCCACTTATCTTAGTATCATCTGCACACTTACTAATCCAATTTACCACCCCATCATCCAGATCATTAATGTATATGACAAACAACATTGGACCCAGTACAGATCTCTGAGGCATACCACTAGTCACCGGCCTCCAACCTGACAAACAGTTATCCACCACTACTCTCTGGCATCTTCCATCCAGCCACTGTTGAATCCATTTTACTACTTCATTATTAATACCTAATGACTTAACCTTCCTAACTAACCTTCTGTGTGGAACCTTGTCAAAGGCCTTACTGAAGTCCATATAGGCAACATCCACTGCTTTCCCCTCTTGACACAAAGTATGTGTCCAACTTTGTTTCATTTTCTGCAAGTTTTGACATTTACTTGGTCTGGGTGAGCTCCTGCCACAACAGTAACTCAATTTGTTTGGCCAGGCCAGTTCCTGCTTAAACAATGCAATTTTGTTCACTCTCACCTTCATTCCTAACTGCAACTCAATTGTGTCTCTGTAGGTGGTTTCCATTGAAATAGCGATTTTGACTGCTCTTTTAAATGTAAGTTGTTTTTCAGTTTGGGGCCATTTTTGAGTGCTTTCTTTTAAAATTCCACAAACTAATCAACCTCTCAGTGCATCAGTAAGCCCATTACTGAACTGACAATCTCTTCAGTTCACTCACATACGCTGAAATGGACTCCCCTTTTTATTGATTCTTCTTATAAAACCTAAAGCATTCTACAATCAACAATAACTTTGGTTCTAAATGTTTCTGCATCACTTTGACAATAGCAACAAAGCTCACATCAGGTGGTTTGGCTGTAACTGTCAAAATTCGAAGCAAACTGTATGCCTTTAAACCTAATGCACTTGTCAAAATTGGCACTTGGTACTCATTGGTCATTTCATTTGCTTCAAAGTACTGTTCTAATAGTTCAATATACATGAGCCAATTACCTGCTGTGCACACAAACTCGTTAATCTTTCCGAGGTAGCCAGCTACTTCTGATTTTTTTTCAATGATTATTATCACCCGGTACTCACTCTTTATGAACCTGTAAATTCTTCCATTTTCTGACGCTTTTTAAACTGCACAGTCTGCATATGCTGCTCTCATTCACCATTCCTCATGTGCTGCTTTAAAAACCTGAACATCTTGCTATGTTTGAACGGGTCAGTAGCCGTCTTGGGTTCATTTAAAAAATATCCCGTTGCCAATGTTACGTTCTGTAACTTCAAAATTTAAAACTAATTCAAGGGAAGAGATGGGGGTCCAAAATGCAGGTGTGACTTTGAGTTTACTTCAAGCAAGATGCGCATATATCACGTGATAGTGTGATGACGTATACAATTAACATACTTTTACATACAACCCATAATTAATTGTTTAAATGAACAAGGCTGCTGCTTAATCAACGCACACACACACACACACACACACACACACGATTACTCATACTCAGATATTGCTTACATATTAAGGTCACAACTGGATCAAAACTATATTGCAATGGAACAGAATTTTGCAATGAGAGAGGATCCTAGGGAGATCCACAGAAAGGGCTAAGTACCTACCATGAGGGATACCAAACTGCGTAAGGCTGGAAGTGTCTCAAACCTATCACACAAGCATATTTCTTAATACTGTGGTTCCTAACTTTCTATGTGCATAGTTGGATGTTCCTGAACATGTTCAAGCACTCCGATTTGAATGATGGTGGAGAAGAAGAAGAGTGATGAAAAAGAATATAAAAGTTAGATAAGGTATCAAATAATCAATTGGGAAGGAAGTGGTTTCATCAAGATGAATATATAAACCTAGGAGCATATCTAATAAAAACATTTCCACAACTCACAGAGAAAAAACAATAGGAGCAAATACTATTTTATTTAGTGCTTTCCAAGGACACTAATAAAATACATATGAAAGTAAAGGAGATCAGTGATGGCAATGGACCTTTAAAATGGAAAGAAAATAGATAATTGTCGTTTAGATCAGAGAACGGTCACAGCCTGAGACCTTGACTGACCATTTCACTGCACAGATACTGCTTGAGCCAGTGAGTTCCTTCAACATTTCAACTGTTGTTCCATAGTCCAGTGTTTGCCGTCTTTATGACTCCAAGATAACCAGATGCACCTAGAGAGTAGACTTGAGAAAGAACAAGATATACCATTAGCATTCTATTACTTCTGTTCAAAATGAAGAATTATACAAAATCCCATCAGCCCTCTTGGGAGATGGTCAGAGCTTCCATGACAATTCTACGGGAAGAAACAGGCTCACTGAAAAGACAGACAACAAAGTAGGAAGCTTGCAACTGCTGTCCTACAGAGATTAACATGAGAACTATTATTAATCCACTGACATAAAATGATTTGGATTCAGAAATTTGACCACATTTTAAATAATGTGAATGACTTGAAATTGGGTTGTAGAGTCAATACTAAGGAACCCCTAGGGGCTTCATGACATGTTGAAGAATTAGGTTGTCCTGACTGATATCATACTAATTATTGTCTTTACTTTGATTCCCAGCATAATTGCATTATCTATTGATTCGTGTACCTTTTGTTCTCTTTGCCCATGATTTGCACACTCATGAGCCACATCGTTTGCTCCGTGGGTCACACATGATCGCTTTCCCTGATTGTCCATATTATTTCTCCAGAATACTTCCTAAAAGGAGGAGCAATATAAATTGTGGAATTTATGACATAGTAACAACAGGCCTACATGTTCACTGTGGCATCCTTGTAAAGCAGCGAAGGAGTCAGAGCAATTTGTTTTAGTATCTCATCAGCCTATTTACTTGCGAGCATGTGAGGTGAGCCTTGTGATAAGGCACAGTTACAATATTCAAATTTCAACTAAAATTTATTATCAAAGTATATGTATGTCACCATATACAACCCTGAGATTCCTCTTCTTGCAGGCATACTCATTAAACCCAAAATAGCATCAAAGAAAGACTGCACCAAATTGGGGGTTCAACCACTGTGCCAAAGACAACAATCTGTGCAAATACAAAATAAAAGAAATAATAATAATAATAAAATAAATAAGCAATAGGTATCAAGAACATGAGATGAAGAGTCCTTGAAAGTAAGTTGACAGGTTCTGGGAACATTTCATTGACGGCACCAATGATGTTATTCCCTTTGGTTCATGTAGATGAGCTCAATGAAGGGAAGAGCTTTACCTGTGATGGAATGGGCCACATCCACTACTTTTCATTGGATTTTCCTTTCAAGAGCATTTGTGTTTCCATAACAGGCTGTGATGCTGCCAATAAATGTACTCCCCACTAGACATCTATAGGAGTTTTTCAAATCTTTGCAAACTCCTAAGGAAGTAGAAGCACTGTTGTTCTTTCTTCATAATTGCACTTATATGCTGGGCCTAAGACAAATCCTCTGAAATAATAACACTGAGGAATGTAAAGTTGCTGACTGTCTCCACCTCTGATCCTCCACTCAGAACTGACTCATGGACCTCTGGTTATCTCCTCCCAAAGTCATTAATCAGTTCCTTGGTCTGGCTGACATTCAGTAAGAGGTTGTTACTATGTTGTTATTGCTATAAATCTGGCTAAAATTCAGCCATATTTTCAATCTCCCTCCTATATGCTGATTTATCACCACCTTTGATGTGGCCTACAACAGTGGTGGTGGCAGCAAACTTTGATATGGCATTGGAGTTGCCATAAGTATAAAGTGAGTTGAACAGGGGGCTAAGTACACAGCCTTGTGGTGCACCTATGCAGATGGAGATTTTGGATTTTAGTAGGCTAGAATCCTTCTGCACAACTTCTTAAATATCTGGAATTGGTTTGTTGATGCACTTCGTTCTTACAAAACATACCAGTTGAATATTTAGCAAATGGAATGCTCTTTCTATTTAGCATGTTCTAAGTTATCTTTAGGAGCTACAAATTGGCTATTTTACTCAGTACAGAAATGGAACCTGGTGTTATATTCTGCTGCAGTAGCCCATCCACTTTAAGGTTCAATGTGTTGTGCATTCAGAGTTGCCTTTCTGCTCATCACTATTGTAATGCATGGTTATTTGTGTTACTGTCACCTTCCTGTCAACCTGAACTAGACTGGCCAGTCGCCTCTAACCTCTCTCATTAACAGGTCATCTTTGTCACAGAACTGCCACTCAACATTCACTGTGAACTCTAGAAACCATTGTGCATGAAAATCCCAGGAAACCTGAGATACTCAAATCATCCTGTCTGGCACCAACAATCATTCCACAGTTCAAGTCACTTAGATCATACTTCTTCCCCATTCTGATATTTGGCCTGAACAACAATTGAAACTCTTGACTATGTCTGCTTTTATCCATTGAGTTGCTAAATGATCGGCAGATTAGATGTTTGTATAACAAGAAGATGTAACTAATAAAGTGGCCACTGAGTGTATATCACCTATATACCAGGGTGAAGGGAGAAGGTGATGATTACATCCTTCTATTTTTAAGTCATTCTCTTGGGATTGAGGATAACTTGTTTTCACTCCAGCTCCAAGGTGGCTGGTGAAGCTAATGTGGGACCTGTAGAACTCTACTACAGCTTGGAAAGGAGATGTTAAAGCATTTTGCAAAGGCATATTGACTGTAGTCAATGGATATATATGTTGTCTCATTGGTACTGTAGATTAGCTCCAGTCCAGTGGGAATCAAGATGGGAAGAATAATTTGGGGGTGGGGGGATAATGCAGCCTTGTTGGACTTTGCTTTCACCATCGCAATTGCATCTATTGTGAACCTGCAGATTGAGGTTCTGGCTTGCATAAAGCAAATGGAGGTTAGAGCCGCACATTTAGAATTTGGGAGAAAGATCATAGTTATAAATTACCGTAAAAGGTTTCAATATTGTCTCTTTCTTAATTTGCACTTACCTTACACAGAACCCAATCAAATGGACATCCTGAGATCATTCTTCACAAAGCCTGTCTCAATCTCAATGGCTGTTAACAGTATTAATCGAAGTTTCTGTGCAAGTTTATATTGGATCTTAGAGAAGTCCTCTCTCTCCCTTGCTTCCCCACAGTATTTTAAGGGAGATATGAATTTTGAATCCATAACTCTTTCTTCAGCTCTACCCCATACCCCCACCCACCCTCCCACATTAAAATTATGTATGTAGATTAGTTATAGCAAATTTTGTGTAGTTTGTCTCTGCAGTATCGGGAAAATCTCCCCCAAATATGTTTGGCTTTTCTTGCTATTAATTTATTCTGACACCTCATTATAGTGTAACAAATGTTATTACACCTACATTGATTAGAAATTTAATTAGGAGTTTCTTATTCATCAGTGGATGCATTGTGTTTAAAGAGAACAAGAAAGCTTTCAAATAAAACTAGATCCCTCAGATATATCCGAGCACTACACTGACAAGTTGTTAGAAGGATGACTTCCTTTCATCACCACAGCATCTATTTGGTCTATGCTAAACTATTTCACAGCCTACTCATTAAAATATGCAGATGACAACAACATAAGTACCTGAAAGCTTCCTGTCCATTTTTATTCTCCATTCCCCAATTGCAGTGAATTAAAATTTGAACTTGTATATTCAATGTTGTTGTGGCAACTGCTGCCTCTTTGTCCTCCACAGAGCCACCTGATTAGTATTTCTCAGCAATATTTGCCTTAATGTTCGATTCTTCAAAGAATCTGTAAGCCTTTCAATGAATCATGAATTTATTTATTGGTCTCATCTCTGACGCTATAGTTGAAGATAACTCTAAAGCAATGTCACACTTTGGCTAAATTATCCTAATGCAATCTCAGTGCAATTTTTAGTAGCTCCTGAACAGCAACATCATTAAATATGTATAATGGTACAGTAAGCACAAGAGGGCTACCCACATGATATGTGAGCACCTCACTTAAAGTAAACGAAGTTAGACCTGCATTTTGGATTCCATGTCTTTGTTTGAATGAGTTTAATGTTTTGAAGTTCCAACACATAGGAATGGTGGTTGAAGAGATGGAATGGGTGTAGGAGAGACTGGGTTGATCAGGAGGAGAGAGAAAACGGACAGAGAGATGCAGCTTATCTCCAACCGTTGGGTTGGAGGTGTTTTTCCTCTAGTTTGCACTTAGCCACAGCCTGGCAGTTGGGGAGGTGGAGGATGGATTGGTATGAGAATGGGGAGGAAAAGTTAAGATGGCTAACAACCAAGAGCTACCGAAGGCCGTGGTAGATGGAGTGCAGGTGCTCAGCAAGGGAGATGGTGTTAAGTTTCTTGGTATTCCATCTACTGTGCTACAAACAATTTTTGTGCTTTCATTGTTATTACCTGCAGTTTGCATTGGTAGTATTTTAAGGAACTTCAGCTTCATCAAATTAATGAAAAGGTTAAGCAGAAGGTATTTGTCTACAATGGTAATTTCAGAGCAATGCACATTCTCCAATAATCTCATTTGCCCAGGAAATAAGCAAATAAAAATTGTGATTGATCATTTATGTTCAAAATCAGTTTTGGAGATCTGGAACGTGTGAATTTTAAAAATTATTTCCCTACCTCTTCTCTACTAAGGCATTGATCTTCTCATTCTTTACCCTTCTCTTGATTTTTCCTTTAGATTCACCCCAACATTAATCCTGCAAAGCTCATTTACAACCAGAATATGATCCACTTATTTTAACACTCTGCTAAACCAGTCTTAATCCACAACAGTATATTGCCTCCAAACAGTACTCACTAATTTTATTTGTGGGGCATATTATAGCAAGTCTTTGAAAACCAAATATACCCCATCTAAAAGCTTCCTCGTATTCATTTTACTAGTTAAAAACATTAAAACCTCTTAAAATATTTGTCAAGCATATTATTTCTTACATAAATCTGTTGACTCTGCCCGTTTAATATTTTGTAAGGGCCCTGATTCCAATCCCTTTCAAATATCCTTTAGTATTTTTCTAACTACAAATGACAGGATAAATGGTCTATAGATCTCAGATTTATTTTCTATATCCTTAAATAAAAGGGTTTAGTATTCCATCTATGAGAACTGTTCCAAAATATCTGGAAGTTTAGAAGGGGACAACCGGTGCATCCATCATCTTCATGTCCACCTACTTCAAAATCTTTGGATGAAGATCAAGTCTTCTCAATTAGTGTCTTTCCTCAAATTTCAATAGATTTCACGAACATTCCTCATTTATTCTAGTCCAGTTTTAACCACTATGTTCCTGGAGATTTTTTTTGTGCCTCTTGCATGAAAATGGACATAAATATTTATTTATTTTCTCTGCCATTTCTATTATAATTTATCTGACATTTCCCCTGGTATTTTCCATTTTAGCTGAGTATAAAAATGTTTATAGTTACCACTGTGTCAATGGCATAACTTCTTCACTGTGATATATCAATAATTGAATTTAAGTGGTTTTATATCAGCTGTTTACATATCAACATTTATACCATCAATATAGAATTGGATTAGATTTATGATTAATTCACAATTCTTATTGCTTAAAAGTGGAGTTGTGGATTTGTATATCATGGAAGCAGGTCCTTCAACCCAATGTCCTTGCCGACCAGGGTGCCTGCCTGCATCTGCCTATATTTTGCCCGTACTCCTCAATTTTCCTGTCCATATGTCTTTGAATATTGAAATTTATTACTATTAGCTTTATTGAGATTCAGCATAGGATAGGGCCTTCCAGCCCTAACCTAATCATGGGTCAATTGACAATGACCAATTAGCCTACCAACCGGTATATCACTGGAGTGTGGGAGGAAACCAGAGCACCCAGAGGAAACCCACACGGTCATGAGGAGAATATACAAACTCCTTATAGGCAGCATCGAGAATTGAACCTAGTTCACCCTCACTGTAAAGTAGTAATTGTTACCACACTGTCCCCACCACCCATCCTTCATCAGTTCCTCTGATAGTTTGTTATATATAATTTCAACTCTCTGTGTGAAAAATCTACCCTAATATAAATACAGGATACCTAAAAAAAAACCTCACATTTTTATAATTTCTTCTCTTTGCCTCATACCCAGAATTTGTTTACTAGCCACTTATTGCAACCAGAACTTGGAATGTGTGAAACTCAGCTTCTGCAAAGAAATAACTGAAGACGCTATTAAAAAATTGTGTAAGAACAGCAAACGGTGAGTTTTGTCATTATAATTGGGTGGATGAACTGATGTTCTAATGACGCTGGCATTTAAACACCCCAAGTAGAGCATACATTTTCCAGATCATTGTGTTACAGAGTGTTTTGAATCCATGTTTGCAGCTATAGTCTAGTTTCTGAGAACTTCTACACACTGTGAAAGAAATAAGCTCATTATGGGTCTGTCTTTTATCAGAATGATGATCATCCCGAGTTGTTCCACCACACTTATTGTTAAAGTAATCAGGTCATCAACCAAACACTTAGATGGGAAGTGGTATGTGAGGACCTAAGGGCCAATGGAAATCAAATGAATATATTTTGGAGACAGAATGAAATGCATTAACTTTAATTATTGTCAAATGTGGTACCACCATTTGGGGCTAAATTTTAGGCATCAATGCTGTAACAGGGTTTCTCAACTGGGGTTCCATGAGAGGTTGCTAGAGGTTCCGCGAGAGATCAGGATTAAAAGTAACAGTGTTTTGAACTTCGCACAATGTGCGATGCTAGCGCTCGCAGTGGTGGGCAATGACTGAGCATCTCCGTTAGCAGTCTCATTAGAGGTCTCTCAGCTCAGTAGGCAGTCGGACCGTGTTTACCTGTTTGAGTCCATTCTCAGTTTTTGATGCGAGATAGGCGAGGACATTAATAATTGGTGAGTGCTGTATTGCATGGAGGGAGAGGACAATAGGCTGATAATTGCTGAACTCTGTGTGGCAAGGAGGGGAGGACGGCAGGCTGATGAGGAGCACGAAGTACATTTTCTGAGCATTGAATGGACTTGCCCAACTTGGCCTGTGCCATCAGCCTCTCCCTCTTGAATTAGCTCCCCCAACTTCCTCTTCCATGCTGCTGGCTAACTTATAGGAGCGAACAAACTACCAGTGTAGTAGAAAATTGGAGGAAAATTTTCCTTCTAAAGATGGTTCAGTGTGGCGATTTTTGAAGAGGAGGTGTGAGATGAAAGACAAAGATTCTAGGCCCAGGCCTACGGACAATTCTGATAAGGTTAATGATGAAGAATTACAATCTTCAGAGTTAGTTCACTGAACCAGTGCCATAATGGACACAAGAAAGTCCGTCTTTTTTTTAACAAAACTATGACAGTTTATTTACACAACAAATAGAAGAAGTACAAACATTAAGTATTTACAAGACAATGAATAAATTTAGATTAAAATATGATTACTACTGTCTATAAATGTCTATTCCCTGGGGGGCCTACTGCTTTCAGAAATACACCACTGTAGCCACTGTGATTGCATGCTCCATCTCCAAGGACAGCCAGGCACGAACGTAACCTCAAAAGAGGGATAGGCAGTTGGCTTTGGCAGAGCCGTCGACTGTCCGCTGCCTAGACCCGTGAATGGCCATCTTGGCCAGGCCCAGGAGCAAGCCCACCAGGGCATCTGCCTCGTGACCCACCCCCTTCTGTACTGAGTGCCTGTATACAAGGTGCGCAGGACTGAAATGCAACCAGAAACTGATTAGCAGTCCCTGCAGATACTCAAACAGGGGCTGCAACCTCTCACACTCCATATAAGCGTGGTACACAGACATCATATAAACCAGTTGTTTTTACTTCAAGTGACAAGATTCTTGGATTTAAAAGGAAACTGAGTCTTTGGAAAATTCATGTTGCAAATGGAAATATTGAAATGTTTCCACTGCTGCTAGGGCTTGAGAGCGAGAAAAGATATCAGAAAGTGTTGACTCTTATTGAAAACCACCTGGAAGAACAGCAGAACAAAATTGCACAGTATTTTTCTTCCCTTTTAACAAATGTGTATGAATGGGTGAGGGACCCGTTCTCTGAATCTTCTGCCCAGCCTGAGAACTTAACTTTGAGAGAAGAGGAAGAACTTTGGGAGCTGCAGTCTGATCGTGCACTCAAGATGAGATTTACTGATCTGCCCTTGGAAAAGTTCTGGATTTTTGTGAAAGAAGAGTATTCTGCCATTCATAGGAAAGCGATTAACATTTTGCCACAGTTTTCAACTTCTTACATGTGTGAGCAAGCTTTTTCTTGTTTAACAAGCATCAAGAGCAAGGATAGAAATTGCCTCATTTTATCCGTTTGTGCTATCTCAAGTTCAACCCAGAATTGAGAAGTTTATGTTTGCCTTGTGAGTTTTAAAAATTTATTAAAGAGAAAGAGTAATTTCAAGAGAGGTAAGCTAAACTTAACTATCTGTTTTTTCAAGAAAGGTTGGCTAAAAATTCATTCTGTATGCAAAAGACTATTGACAATTATTTTTGGATTATATCCACAAGTTACTGATCATGCTAACGTGCCATGAGCTCTAGATTTTTTTTTGCAAGAAATTTTCCATGAGACCTGAAAATTATTTCAAGAGTTTCTCAGGGTTAAAAGTTTGAGAAAGGCTGCTCTAACATGAAAAGTGCTGCAAATGATTGTACTTTATTTCTAATTTTATTCTGCTGCTTCTGGAGGCCCCACATTCTGTCCATTTCTTTGTGCTGACCGGATGTGCAGTCAGAAATTTATTGCGTATGATTTAAATCAAAGAGTCAGTGAACAAAGCAATTCAACTTATAGTGTTTTAAACAAAAAGTAGGATCCTTAAACCCAGCCATTCTCATCTGTGCTTAATTTCTGTAACGCTTAACCCATAGGCACATATTAATATTATATTGTACATTTGCTTTCTGCTTTCAGACTAAAGTTGCTTCATCTATATGGGTGCCAATCTGTCATTAATCTGAAGGCAATTCAAGATGTTAACAAGCAAGTGAAGTTGCACCATGACCAAGTGTCAAAAAATAGAATGGAAAAAACACAATGATGCTTTCATTGATTGACACAGACAGACATACTTTATTGATCCAGAGGGAAATTGGGTTTCGTTACAGCAACACCAACCAAGAATAGTGAAGAAATATAGCAATATAAAACCATAAATAATTAAATAATAATAAGTTAATCATGCCAAGTGGAAATAAGTCCAGGACTAGCCTATTGACTCAGGGTGTCTGACACTCCGAGGGAGGAGTTGTAAGGTTTGATGGCCACAGGTAGGAATGACTTCCTATGACACTCAGTGTTGCATCTCGGTGGAATGAGTCTCTGGCTGAATGTACTCCTGTGCCTAACCAGTACATTTCGGAGTGGATGGGAGTTATAGTCCAAGGTGGCATGCAACTTGGACAGCATCCTCCTTTCAGACCACCATCAGAGAGTCCAGTTCCACCCCCACAACATCACTGGCCTTACAAATGAGTTTGTTGATTCTGTTGGTGTCTGCTACCCTCAGCCTGCTGGCCCAGCACACAACAGCAAACATAATAGCACTGGCCACCACAGCCTCATAGAACATCCTCAGCGTTGTCAGGCAGATGTTAAAAGAGCTCAGTCTCCTGAGGAAATAGAGATGGCTCTGACTCTTTTTGTAGACAGCCTCAGTGTTCTTTGACCAGTTTATTGTCCATTTGTATCCCCAGGTATTTGTAATCCTCCACTATGTCCACACTGACCCCTTGGATGGAAACAAGGGTCACCGGTGCCTTAGCCCTCCTCAGGTCCACCACCAGCTCCTTAGTCTTTTCACACTAAGCTGCAGATGATTCTGCTCGCACCATGTGACAAAGTTTCCCACCGTAGCCCTGTACTTAGCCTCATCTCCCTTGCTGATGCATCCAACTATGGCAGAGTCATCAGAAAACTTCTGAAGATGGCAAGACTCTTTGTTGTAGTTGAAGTCCAAGGTGTAGATGGTGAAGAGAAGGTGAAGATGGTGCAGCGATGAACTTGCTGACATTTGTGCATATTCATCTTGAAAGAGCAGCAGAAGTTTAGGCTATTCAACCAAGTCTTACAAGAAGTTCTTTAAGTTTATGATGATACAATTTATTATAATTTCATTTTCCACAAGGTCCAATGTCCATGGAAGGCTATTCAAAGATAACAAAAATAATTTTATTCTGAGCAGCAAGCAAATTGCCATTTGTAATACTTGCAATTGTTCCTAAAATTTACAGAGGTTTAAAGTGCTTACTTTAATACCAAAATGATGTAATGCTCTTTACGGAACTACAAGAATCCCTATGAACTCTGTATTGAATTGAAAATACACATGGACTAAGATGTTAACTGTCCTGTGCTATCACCAGTGGGGTCATCAGTTGATCTGCCACCTGTCTTCAGGAGTTTTGGCCCGCTTATGATCAAGACTCCCTCGAGGGGGTGGGTCAGCAGTGCTAAAGCACCACCTCCCACTGATGAGCTTAACAACCTGGTATCTGCCTCTATCAGAGTTGTTGGTTGCTTCCATCCAACATCTATATTATAGACTGACTAAAGATCAGGACTTAATCCTAAACAAGAAATATTGTTCAAAATAGTAAATTCAGAGAAGTAGCTAAGGCAAAATTAAAGAACAAAGTGATAGGAGATAAAAAGAGAACATCAGAAGGACATAATGAAAAACAGCTTTTTTAAAGTGCAATGTTTAAATTTCCAGGATTACATATATTTGGAATGAGACTCTATTATAAATCTTAATTGTTTTAGTGGCAGAAAGGTTGTGAGCTGAAATTATGGTTTACTAACTGTAAAAAAAAATCAATGGAATGGTCATGCCCACAGTTTTTGTTAATAAGATTTGTTCCTGCCTTTGAAGTAAATGCGATAATTGCTTGTCTTTTAGGATTTTTGAATAGTGAGCTAGTTCCTAGATTACCATTGTACCACAGTCTTTGAAGAGGCAGGCAGTCACTTGCGCATTGAAAGTTGTGGTGTTAAATGGGTTGATGATCGTCTGATCACAAACAAGAGAAAATCTGCAGATGCTGGAAATGCAAGGTCATCTGAGATCCTTTTCTGTGATGTTTACATTTAACTGGGCCTCTATGCAGTTCTCTACCCTCAATGGAAGATCTCTAAATGCTAGCCAAACTTCTTCCCCTGGCTTGTAAGGTCTCACCAGCTGGGGAAGCTAATCAGCCTGCCAGGTACATTGCTTCTGGGTGGGCAGCTGAGAAGCTGAGTAGCTCTGGCTTGTTTCCACGTACGCTTGTAGTGGTGGTCTCCCACATCAATCTCCTGATCAGGGATGGCTGGAATCACTTTTGGCACTCAAAGGGGGACATGCCAGTAGAGGACGACTGGAGGTTATTGATGGACATTCTTTGCCCAAACCAGTTGGGTGCTCCGGGTTGAGTGGTTGGAAGAGAGGCAAGACAGTGCAGCCTTGTCTCCAGCTCCTGATTCACTCTCTGACTGGCATTAGATTGGGGGTGGTATTCTGATGAGAGCCTGGCTGTGGTAGCACAAGAGAACAGAAGGCCTTCCAAAATAGGATGTGAATTCTGGTTCTTGATCAGACACTGTGACCTGAGGGAAGCCATGGGCTGATCCATGATGATTGCAATCTCATGAACTGACAGGAATTTGGGAAGAGCAATGAAGTGGGCTGCTTTAGAGAACCAGTGTACAACCACCAGAATGGTAGTCTTCCCATCTGACAGGGCAGGTCAGTGATGAAATCCGCTGAGTGGTGGTGCCAGGCATGGCAGCGGATAGAGCAGCCCAGCAGGGTGCTGACGTGACATCTTGCTCAAGGCACAAGGAGCACAGGTGGAGATGAAATTGTGGACAGCTTGGGATATAGGCAGCCAGTAATGTTGCCTCCTTATAAACTCCAGGGTCCATTGAACCCTGGGTAGCCAACCAGATGTGAAGAGTAACCACCCTTCAGCGCTCTGGGGTGTACAGTGGCAGAGAAAAATGGCCAGTTGGGTGGTTACCCACCTGGGCCAGGATCCAACTCTTGGGTAGACTTCAGTCTATTTCTATTCTGCAAATCTCCAGAGCAGCTATGCATGTTTGGGGGAGGGATGGGCGTTGTCCTCGGACATATCAACTGGAGGAAGAGATCACTAGCCTTGGTGTTCTTGCTTATTGTGTGTGAGTGTGAAATTAAACCGGGTGAAGAAGCGAGCCCAACAGGCTTGATGGGAGTTGAATGTCTTGGTATAATGAATGTAGGAGAGGTTTTTGTGATCTGTCCATACCAAAAAGGGGTGCTCTGCCCTCTCCAGCCAGTTTTGCCATGCCTCCAGGGCCTCCTTGACAGTTAGAAGTTATTGGTTCTCAACATCATAGTCACAATCTTTCACAGTCAAGTGACGGGAAAGAAAAGCACAGAGGTGTGCTGGGAGAGTACAGATTCAATGCCAACATTAGATGCATCAACCTCAACAATAGACAGACAAGATGGGTTTGAATGCTGCAGCACTGGGGCAGTTGTGAAGCATTGCTTTACCTCTGAGAATGCTTGGTCTGGTTTACTTGTCCATTGGAAACCTGCAGAGGTCTTCTTGGTGAGTGCACATATGGGAGCCATGATCAAACTGAAGTTTCCATTGAAGCAGTGATAAGCATCTGTAAACCCTTTGAAGCACCTCACCTATTTGACTGTAGGTGGTTTGGGCCACTCTGTGGCTGCCAGAACTTTACATGGGTCCATTTGAAAATGGTAAGGGGTGAGGATATAGCTCAAGAATGCCACCTGCTTTTTATAGAACTTACACTTCTCTGGCCTGGCAAAAAGTTGCTTTTGAGGAGCCAACTGAGACCTTGTGGATATGTTTCTAGCAAGAGTGGGAATGGATCAGAATGTCATCCAAATACACAAAAACAAACTGATTCAACTGATTCATGAAGTTCCTGCTGCCCTGAAATCAATAAATGTCATGGGTCTGGGACCCCCAAGACAGGAAAGCTGGGACCATTACTCATTCAGGGGAAGACGCTTGCAGGGGAATTGACCCATCGGAATTCCCTTTCTTACTGACCAATCTTCTGCTTTTACTGTGTGCTTGGGGCATGATGCCCGGAAATGTGCTCTAGGTGCAGGTCGATAGGAGTATGCAGTTTAAATGGCTTGGCACGAACTAGATGGGCTGAAGGGTCTGTTACTGTGGTGTACTTTTCTACAACTCTGTGACTCTAAGTGTCCTGGAGAGCTACAGTAGAGGCACCAACCTGTTCTTTTACATGAACCTTGTTCCTCCAGAGGTGGGTGCAGGCCTTTGACTTGCGTGGGCTCCTTTGTGGGCTGTGTACTAGGTTATGAGAGAGTGGACGAAGACAGGCAGTGATCATATAGGTAGCAGGTTTGGGATATCCTCTCTCTGCACCACTCTGCTGCCTGGTTATCTATTTGAATGGCTAGATTTATCAGGTCATCCAGGCTGTCCCGTTAATCACGCACTTCAATCTCATGCCAGACCTCTGTGCTCAGCTCATGCTGGAAAACAGCAATAAGAGACCTTTTGTTCCACCCTGTCTCAACCGCAGGCATACAGAACTTTACTGCATAGTCTCTCACTGACCCTCTCCCTTGATTCAGTTTCAGGAGTCTGTGGGCAGCCTTATGACCCCTGTAGAACACTTGGAACATGAACTAAGGTACACAGGAAGTGTTTTCGCTGTGCTTCCTTCAAGACTTGACAAGGCTGAACCGAAAGGAACCACATGCACTCAGAAAGAAATCCGAATTGGCTGGAGTGCACGCATTCTCACATGCCATTATTAGCTATTTTTCTATTAGCTGCCCGCGCGCGAGAGTGCCCAGACTCTGCGGCAGTGTCTGCGGGTGGAATTCCTTCCAATATCTGAATGGTGCACTGCAGTGACAAGGGTAACTAATAGCTGCAGGAATGGAAAAAGGGAATCCAGGGTGGAAACGAAGTTGGACGGGGAGGAATACCAGAAGAAAGTAGGGAGGAACGAGAACATCAGCATTAATGAACAGGGAGCAGCCCAGATGTACTAGAACTGTTTGGAAAGAAAATAACAAGATGATCTTGAAATAAATGTAGCATGCTAACAGATGGAGACAAAGAATGTAAAAGCATAAATAGCTAGGTTGGGTAGGGGAGAATAAGACGTCACCAAGAAACGTGAAGAAAACATCTGCTGTGGTTGAAGTGGGAAGAGTAGAAGTATCCCTGGAACATTTGGTGGAAAAACTGGGACATGAGGGAAGACTTCCAGGTTGTATTGATATGGAAAAGTGGACAAGACAGAGAGCTTGCATTTGGAAGGCTGAAAGGGAAGCTATGTCTTTGCAAACTAGACCTGGAGAATTTATGGTTTCCTTTTGAATTTGGGCAGTTGCAGGAGGTAGCAGCCAAAATATTCTTCTCTCGACATGTTAAAATGACTGTACGTGGAAGGTATGTCCCAGTTTTCTACCCTTGGGGATGGTGAACAGTGAAGATCACAGAGGAAGTGTTGGGCGATGGATTACGGCTTACGGAACATGAAGATTAGTGTATCCCTCAGGTTCTGTCAGCTGCGTAAGTCTAGGGAAGACAATCCCTGGCCCTGCCCAACGTGCGAAATTGAGATGCAAATCCTCCTGTTTGTGTGGATGCTGCGTGATGTGTTTCCCTGTTACAAATTAGTACCACAAAATAACAGACAGTACACCATACAAAATTAAACAATTTAGCTTTATAAATCTTAATTTGACTGAAGGGTTTGCACCCCCCGGTAAGCCTCAGGCTCGCTCAGCTCACTCTTGTCTAGGGGGAGCAGCCTTCGGCCCCGCCAAACTGGGTAATCAGCTTGTGTGGATGCTGTGCGATGTCCCAGCCTCGCCAAAAAGCAGACAGTACACCATATGCGATTAAATGATTACAGTTTATAAAGATTACTATAACTAAGTGATTAATAATGATACAGTATATATGAAGGAAAAGAAAATAAAGAAAAGGCGCCAAACTTATCAAAGTCCAAACCACTTCGTGCACAACCATTGGAGCTCAATTACTGAAGTCTTCTGACCACCATTCGATCCCCTCCGAACTCCTTGACTCGCAGCTTAGGACCATCCGAAGTGGTCAACCAAGTA
The DNA here is from genome assembly GCF_030144855.1 of Hypanus sabinus. NCBI lineage: Eukaryota > Metazoa > Chordata > Chondrichthyes > Myliobatiformes > Dasyatidae > Hypanus > Hypanus sabinus. The sequence continues at coordinate 40,692,000 of NC_082710.1, read as the reverse complement.
CATCTATCCTCGTCTCCTCTCCTCGGGATACCTCCTGGCCTTGGACCCCCGCTCGGGGTCCGTTCCTTGCCCAGTTTACAGCATCACGTCCTCTCTCTCTCAGCCCCTCACGCCGAGCTCCCTAAAAGCCCACTAACAATAGCTTACAGACTCAGGAGAATAAAACAACATTAATCCCAATTGGTTTACAAAGGAATGCAATTCTCGTTATCAGTAAATTTTAACCCAAACAAGCTTCCAGCACTCTCTCGCAACAAAGAAGCATTCCTACTTTTAACAAAACAGAAGCCATTTTGATTAACATACGCAGTGACAGAGAAAAAGAAGAAACCACTTTTACAGGTTAGTAAAGAAAACAGAAAGGGCCCATTTTAGTCTTATGTGCACAAGTTGGAGCTCACGGTTTTCCTTTCATCGATCCTCCATCGATTCCCCCCGTGCTTCACTGACTCCTGGCCCCCCTCCAATTCCACTCATTTCTGGTGTCTTTGACCTTTCCTTTCTGGCATCTTCTCTCTCCATCTCCCGCCAAACGAAAGACCCAGATCACTTCGGTGTCAGGCACACAGCACAAAAAACACACTCCTTTCACTGGTCAGTGCATATTCCAAAGCACCCGTTATCTCTAACCATAACCCAGTCACTGCTTCTACAGAAAGACCATTACATTGGCAGTGAAACCTTTCCCAGGATGTTACATTAGAAAGGAAGTTCACCAGAGATGAGGAGAGAATCCACAGCACAGATTATAGTGGGTGGGTGAGGTTGTGCAAGTTACTAAAATCAAAGACACTAGCTGGGAGGATCGAAGAGAAGATCAGGTCGGGAGTGGTGTGGCTGAATTTATGATATGATGGCTAGTTAGGATTGATTGGGAGGGCTTACTGCCATAAACAAGACACAGGATGAAGGGTGGAGTGATTATTAACAATGAAAAGTTAAGGATGCAACCTACTTAGTGGAATTTAAATACCTAGGACTCACTGACAGCACCACATGTGGGATTTGCCAATAATCAGAATCAGATTTATTATTACTGGCATACCTTGTGAAATTTGTTAACTTAGTGGCAGCAGTGCAATGCAATACATGATAATATAGAAAGAAAAACAAGTAATTCAATTACAGTTAGTATCTATATGTATATTAAATATATTAGAAATAGTGCAAAAACAGAACTAATATATATTAAAAAAAATTGAGGTAGTGTTCATGTGTTCAATGTCCATTTAGGAATCATATGGTAGAGGGGAAGAATCTGTTCCTGAATCACTGAGTGTGTGTCTTCAGACTTCTGAATTAATAAAATTTCTCTAGTTAAAAATTTTGTTCTCTGTAATCGATAACATCGTGTGTCACTTACCGCTGTCCAGGCGCACCCCCATATATGTTCTATGGACATAATGCCTGAGTTAAAAATCTAGAGTGTGCAAATATGTATGAAATGTTCAAAGACATATTCAGATGCATTCTCATTTATTTCAATTGATTTAAACTAATTCAGCTATTGTTATTTTTCATGTTGCATGAATTTGTTGAATTTTGAAGAGGATAGTCTGGAAGAATCTAAAGGATACATTATACTTGAAAGATGAAAATATATTTATTGGTATTTCAAAATGGCTTATTTTGCCAAGGAATAGCAGATCATGAAGAAATTCTTAATTTACCATTGTTGGGGAAAAAAACTGCACTGGTTATTTCTCTGTATTCCATTCTAACTCCATTTAATGTTTTGACAGGATTAAGTGAAACCTTATTTTTATCCCACTGAATAAAATAAAGTGAATTATACTAGAAATTTATTGCTCAATATTTACCTTTTAATCACTGTGTGGATTATTCCTTGTGTAGTCTTTTGCTTACAATGTGCACTGACAAAAGTGCTTAATGAAAATCTTTCTTAGGCACTTAGGTACACACAATACTCCTATGATGAATCACCTGGTGCATGCAGGGATGACAACAATTCCTATGCAACTTTCATTTGTGACATTGTATTATGAAACTATAACCAATGTATTGTGAGTGCCATGTATGGGACAGGAGGATTATCTGCTTTATATCTCTCAATTTAAAGGGACATTTAATCACTTGTATTTTTTTGGGAGACTCATTTGGGCTTGAGCAAGTTGGGCAAAGTGCACAAACAAACACAAATATGGGTGTGTTCTGAACATCATGGAGGTCAATTTAATTATTTACAACTTAATAAAAATGGAACTTTAGCCATCATTCCAGTGGGCCTCCAACATAATGAGAAATAAGAGAAGAGGATCCGAGGACAAGAGTAACTTGGCAGAGATCCCTGAAGGAAAAGCAGCAGAAGAATATTTGCCAGGGAACCCTCGCTCACAGACGTCTACAATGAACCTGACCCTACCTTCAGCCTTTTTAACAATATACCTGGAAGCAAAAGTTTGGGGTTCAATACTGTAGGTAGGAGAAATCCCCAAAACTCGGTGGGCTGGAATAAAATTCTCACATGGCGGTAGAAGTTAACATTCTTTTAATGGCTTATTGTTTTTATAAATACTAATCTATTTCCTCTAATACTGTTTATCCTTAACTTTAAGCGTTAATCACATATGCCCTGAGTAATGCTAATTCTGAATGTTTTAAAGCACTTGCCTTGGTAATCATTCAGCGAAGTTTCTCCCCTATGTCTATGGGGAACCCATCTTCTCAGTAGTTACCTTGCAAGTTGCTCAAGTTTGCCCTCAAATTCTGGTTTTTAATGACCTGAAAAATACACCTTTGCAAACCTGACTGATGCAACGCCCTCTCCTTAATTGTCATCTCTGCCTTCCCTGTTTTCATGTTGAGAAATGAGTTCTTTCCATTCCCGTGACAGTGGTTTGCTTTATTGTTGTTTCAGAGGAATGCTATCCTGATTGATGTGCTGATGCTTCTGACGGGAAGCTTCTGCATTCATCAGCATTGTGAATGGTATAACTAAACTGAAGTGTAGGAGGTCTCTGGGTCAACGGTGTTGAATGCCAAACTGAAATCCAGAAACAGCATAGAAGAATGCTATCACATCACACTTCACAGCTTAAAAATTAGTTTGACTTTGATTGAATTGGTTCCTTGTCCAGTCTGCCAGACATTTCTTCATTCAATGGAACATCAGACAATGACATGTTCCAATGGCATGACATCAATGGTTGTCAATGGCCAAAGGATGAAGGTAACCATGTTGTAGTGGGGTGAGGCATGCACAGTTGTGTGCACCTGACTGCTCAACGCCAGACAATCTGTTTCTACATTAGAATTTCTTTGGCTTCCATCAATGATGGAATGAGGCATGTGCCTCGTTCAACTGTGGATTTGAAAAGGTAATACATTGCCTTATACACTTGGGCATCAGGTTAACAATAACATGTGTTACTCTGGACAAACCTAAACTCCTATAAGCTCAAGCTTCCCCAGATTTCAAACACTCCTTTTATAGTGAGGCCCTATTACAGTTTTCAAGAAAGCACAATTTAGTTGGGAAATTGGAAGGGCAATTCAATTTATGGTTTATTAAAGAATTAATGATATACATTATCAATTAATACTTCTTAAAAGTATGTGGCAGCTATTATGAAAATTCTGACTGCAGGAATTAGAATTACTTTAGCAAGCCTGAAAGAAGCTGTAAGACAAGCTTATGAAACCATAGTAACAGTACACAAAAGCTACATCCTGGAGATCCAAGACACAGAAGATAGTTATGTCTTAAAAACCAATTCAAAACATTCCAGGTGTTTAAAGGGTCAGCACAAAATTAACCCTCACCTTCAGCCTTCACCTTAAAAAAAATGTTTTGAATTAATGACTTACAGAATGTTTTAAAGAAAATTAAAGGGATACTGTCTTGGCAAAGCATTTGAAGATTTATTTTGTTACTAGCTTTTACTTGACACACTCAGATGACATGATGCAGTCTAATGAAATTTCTGCAGTAAACTGAGAATGTAAAGTTTGCCAATTGATTTTGATAAAGTTTCTACTCTGACTACATGGGTAGTATTATCTATCATACTTTCCAATGATAAAAGAATGATGCCTTTCAGCCCATTGAGTCCATACCAGGTCTAAGATAATTCCCATGAATTCCATTCCCCATTTATTTCCCTATTCTCTCTCACAAGCTCATCAGCTCCCCACTGATTCTCCTGGTAGCTTGTCATGCTAGGGCTAGCTTACACTAACCATTTAACCACAGCACATCCTTAACTTGTCGGAAGAAATAGGGTACTTGAGGCGGTGGCGGGGAGTGGGGGGCAACATAGCTGGTCACAAGGAGAACTTACAGACTCCACACAGAAAAAACACTCAAGCTTCAGATCTAATTGCTCCACCGTAGATTTAACTAATTAACTTCAATAAGTGACTCCCACTGATGTATGATGCATGTTGGCTCATGGTAAGAAAAGCATGTGTCTCGTTCAACTGTGGATTTAAAAAGGTAATACGTTGCCTTATACACTTGGGCATCAGTTTAACAATAGTGCGTGTTACTCTGGACAAACAATGCACAAAGAAATGTATATAGTTGACACATATCTTCCTTAATATCTTTTCATATTATGGAAAAATATTGTTCAATTGAAATGTGCCAACCCTCTACTTAAATTGTCAATCTACTTGGAAAGCAGTTTGATATTCTTTTCATTTTGTACCCAAACTTCTAAACTGTTTAGTGAAATTGTTCTTTCTTCTTTGGAAAAGAATGACAATTTACTTACAGTATTGCCTATAGTTATTTAGAGTTAATGACAAATATTGGTGTACAATTTGTACTGTCAAATTGTGGCTAGCTATACCGCTATTTGCTGCACAGTGTTGGCAAGTTTATCCTAACAACAGTATGCTTCTATTGCTTTGGATATTCTGGAGTATGTGTTCACAGGTTCAAGAACTACATCTAGAAAAATTAAAACAAAATGATATGCTATAAAATATGATTTGTAGACAATTTTATTGCAAATATATCAGAAAAATTAAAATCCCGATGAAGGGCTTGTTGAGTAGAACAACAATGACAGCACAATCACAGAATGAACACGCTCCTTCACTTCTTTTAGGTCTGATAAAAAAGGTGGACACCAGAGAGAGGTGATCCGAGAGGGGTGGCGTACAGATCGGCTTGCGTGATAGGTGACTGTAGGTGAGGGGGGAGATGGGTAATCCAGATGGTCCTCTTCTATTAGATTCCTCCTTTTTGAGCCTTTACCTCTTCTACCTATCACCTCTCAGTTTCTTACTTCTTCTCTCCCTTCCCCATCCACCTATCTTCCCCCTCTCACCTATCATCTGCCAACTTGTACCCCCTCCCCTGCCCCCACCACCATGTCCTGGCTTCTGCCCCCTTCCTCTCCAGTCCTGATGGAGAGTTTCAGCCTGAAACATCGAATGTTTACTTCCCTCCGTAGATGCTGTCTGACCTGCTGAATTCCTCCAGCATTCTGCGTGTGCATTCGGAAATGTAGCACTACTCCAACACATCTCACAGTTAGTCACATTGACAGCAACTTATCCATGGCAGATGTACAACACACCCACAGCCGTGTAGAGTGCAGGGCTCTTAGCAACCAGCAGATTCGCAGGAAAGGCTACCGTGCCCACGGGCTGAGTAGTTTTAGTGCAGAATGATAGTTTTGCATATCTCAGAACTGCAGGAACCTGAGCTAGATATTTTAAGGATGACAAAGCACCTGAACATTTAAGATACAGAGGACAAGAATGCTAATGGATTATAATTGGTTGAATATAATTGTGATGACTTCATATATACAACCTGTGATATAGCTTTATGTATATTAATGGTTAGGATAGGTTTTCTTCCCTATTCAAAGGTAAAGTAGCATAATGTATACATGAAAGGGGATTTTTAAGAACTGAGTGAATTGCATGGTAAGTTGATGTTATACTAGATATTCTTGTATAGGAGAGAGGTAATATTCTATATATGGTTCTACTTCTATCTAATGGCCTGTGCGTGGAGGAACCTCATTACAAGAATGTAAAAGTTGATTAGTCGTCGACTGAGTGCTTTTGATTTTGAAGGCATATGTCGTCATGTTGATTTGCTTGTTTCTGGCTTTCATAATTTGTGAAGAAGGGACATTGAAATAATTAATAAGAGTGATGGTGACATGTGTTGATGTTGAATATTACTCAGGGGGTAGTGAGCATTTTGTGAGGTCATCATTTCTTACTGTAATATAGGTGCAGAGAACAGTCTCTGAATTATAGACTTGCTTTCCTGTACCTGGCACCAATAAGTAAAGTTGCCAGTAGAGGATTAACTTGAATGGGGAACCATTGTCTGTGAACTGACACCACCCCATGTATGCTGAGTGCTTTGAGGATGTAAATATTAAGTGCAGAATCAGAAACTACATTATTCTCTAAATGCTGAAAGGAACTGTTCACATAGTGTAGTGCTTCTACTTTTAAAGTAGATAGTTCCAAGCTTAGCTTTTAATGAACCAAATACTAATTATCATAATATTTACACCCTTTTCAATATTCATCCAATTACTTAAGTCTTTATATACACCTGTGTGTAGATTACAGTCCGAAAAGCTTACACTCTAAAGAAAGTGGCAAGTCACTAGACATTATTTTTGCAAATTCATGTTTGAATATAATGAAACTCATTTCTACACAACTAAAGGAACATTACGAGCAGAATAAGTATTCTATTGGCAGAATACAAGTGGCCTGTAATCCTGCTACAGACTGTAATCACAATTAAGTACCTGAACTGCATGACAGATATGTTAAAAGGGAAGAAGAATGTAACCGGCCAATAGTTGGTGCTTTACCAGGAAAACAAGGTGAGAAACTTATTTTCCTCATTACTTTGCTAAGTGCAATTCTACAGCTCTTTTGAATGAATCAGATTTATGCCATCAATAGATCCAATTTTGCTCTGCAGTTGTTTCTTAAGGCATAAACTCATACCTGTCATATTACATAAATATGAATATTTTAGAATCAGAAAGCTTTGAGTCAAAATCAGATATACAGTCATTCTATTGCATCTGCTCCACCATTTAATCACGGCTGATCCAATTTTCCTCTCGGCTCCAATCTCCTGCCTTCTCCATATATCCCTTCATTGCCTGACTAATCAAGAATCTATCAACATCTGCCTTACAAAAACACTTGGCCTCTACAGATGGTAAAGGATTTCACAGATTCACCACTCTCTGCTAAAGAAATTCCTTCTCATCTCTCTTCTAAAAGAGCCCCTCTATTCGGAGGCTGTGTTTTCTAATCTTAGCTCTCCCACCATAGAAAATATTCTCTCCACATCCACTCTATCAAGATCTTCCACTATTCAATAGCTTTTACTGAGGTAACCCCCCCATTCTTCTGTATTTTAGTGAATACAGGCCCAGAGCCAACAAACTCTCTTCATATGACATAATGGAATTATTTTCGTGAACCTCCTTTGAACTTTCTCCAGTTTCAACACATCCTTTCTAAGATAAGGGGGCCAAAACTGCTTGCAATACTCCAAATGAGGCCTCACCAATGCTTTATAAAGTTTCAACATTACATCCTTTCTGTTATCTTGAAAGATCATTACGAATGCCTCCACTATCTTTTCAGCCACCTCTTTCAGAGCTCTGGGATGTACATCATCTTGTCTAAGTGACTTATTTACCTTTAAACCTTTCAGTTTCCCAAGAACCTTCTCTCTGGTTGTGGTAACTTCACACACTTCATGCCCCCTGACACCTGGAACTTACACCATACTGCTAGTGTCTTCCACAGTTGAGACTGATTCAAAATACTTATTCAGTTCATTCGCTGTTTTGTTGTTCCCCATTTCTACCTCTTCAGCATCATTTTCCAGTAGTCTGATATCTACTCTCACCTCTTTACACTGAAGAAACTTTTGGTATTCTTTAACATAATTGGCAAGCTTGCTTTCGTATTCCATCTTTACCTTCTTAATGACTTTTTTGTTGCCTTCTGTTGTTTTTTGTATGTTTCCCAATTCTCTTAACTTCCCACTAATTTTTGTTCTATTATATGCCCTCTCTTTGGCTTTTATGTTGGCTTTTACTTCTCTTGTTAGCCATGGTTGTGTCATCTTTCCTTTAGAATACCTCTTCTCTTTGGGATGTATATATCCTGTGCCTTCCGAATTGCTTCCAGAAATCACAGCCATTGCTGCTCTGCTATCAACCATGCCAGTGTTCTTTTCCAGTCAATTCTAGTCAACTCCTCTTTTGTGGCTCTGTAATTCTCTTTATTCCACAGTTAAACGTACGCTGTTTCAAAGATAAGTACTCTGCAAAGCCGTGAGCAATGGAACAGAAATCTCATGGAACATTTGTATTTAGCAGCTTAAGTTACTTGTAGATTTGTCAGTATTGATTTCTAGATGGCTACTAGGAGTATTTTAGTTTTCTTCCAGGCCTTGCGGCAGTTTCCATAATTTACATTGTTTTTTCAGAAGGAGTGGCTAATATGTCAGGATTTTTTATTCCAAAGAAACAGTTTCTTACACAGTGGAAATAAGGACAGAGGGACATTGAGAATGGCAACCCAACAGACAAAGAGGTTTTCATGATTGAAGTGTTTGCATGGAAATTAGATGCTATGGATAATATTGGAGCCTTAGTCATTTTATGTCATTTTAAAAGGAGATGGTTATTTCTTCAGCGGTTTCGTTGAGGCATGGCTTTGCAAGTGTGTGGATGTCAGCCAGTCAGAACAGAGAGAAGAGTTTAAAGGAGACAGCTTTATAGAGCGGGCAATGGAGTAGAGGGAGACAGAGTAGCAGGGCTTCAGCGATAATGGGTCGAGGCGAGGTAGATTACCTGTGTAGAATACAGACAGGAATTATGTGTGTGAGGCCAGTGTCTGTGCTCAGTGTCAGATGTGGGAAGTCCAGGAGACTCCCGGCCTCCTGGATGGCCACATCTGCACCAGGTGTGTTGAACTGCAGCTCTTTAAGGACTGCTTTAGGGAACTGGAGATGCAGCTTGATGACCTTTGTCTGGTCAGGGAGAGTGAGGAGGTGATAGATAGGAGCTATAGGCAGGTAGTCACACTAGGGCCTCGGGAGACAGATAAGTAGGTAGCAGTCAGGAGAGAAAAGGGCAATAGTCAGATGCTAGAGAGTAACTCTGTGGCTGTCCCCCTTGACAATAAGTAACCTTGTTTGAGTGCTGTTGAAAGCAAGGGGGACAGCTTACTTAGGGGAAGTAACAGTGGCCGTGCCTCTGGCACAGAGTCTGGACCTGTGACTCAGAAGGGTAGGGAAAGGAAGAGGATGGCAGCAGTGATAGGGGACTCTATAGTTAGGGGGTCAGGTAGGTGATTCTGTGGATGCAGGAAAGAAACACAGATGGGATCAACATGTACAAACAAGCTGGATGAACTCAGCAGGTTGGGCAGCATCTGTTGAAGTGAGCAGTCAATGTTTCGGGCCGAGACCCTTCATAAGGACTGAAGAAGGAGGGGGCGGGGCCTTATAAAGAAGGTGGGGGGAGGGTGGAAGGTGCCAGGTGAAAAACCATACTATCACATCTCTCATGGCTCTGCTTTCTTCTACTACCCATAGTGCTTTCCCCTTACATTCTTTCTTCAGCTCTCCTGCCTATCCCCTCCCTGCTTCCCCACCACCACCCCTTGATCTTTCCTCTGATTGGTTTTCCACCCTCCCCTCACCTTCTTTTTAGTGGCCCTGCCCCCTCCTTCTTCAGTCCTGATGAAGGGTCTCGGCCCGAAACGTTGACTGCTCATTTCAACGGATGCTGCCCGACCTGCTGAGTTCATCCAGCTTGTTTGTATGTGTTGATGTGACCACAGCATCTGCAGTGTACTTTGTGTTTACTAAACATGGATGGTAGTTTGCCTCCCAGGTGCCAGGGTCTGGGATGTTTCTGGTCGTGTCCACGATATCCTGCAGTGGGAGGGAGAACAGCCCGAGGTCGTGGTACATATTGGTACCAATGACATAGATAGGAAAAAGGAGGAGGTCCTGTAAGCAGACAAGAGGGAGTTATGAAGGAAGTTGAGAAGCAGGACCTCAAAGGTAGTAATCACTGGATTACTGCCTGTGCCACATGACAGTGAGAATAAGAATAGAATGAGATGAGGAAAAATATGTGTCTGAGAGATTGGAGCAGGGGGCAGTGATTCAGATTTCTGGATCTTTGGGACGTCTTTTGGGGCAGGTGTGACCCATACAAAAAGGACGGGTTGCACTTGAATCCCAGGGGGACCAATATCCTGTGGGGAGGTTTGGTACAGCTATTGGGGAGAGTTTAAACTAGAATTGCTGGGGGGAGGGAACCAAACTGAAGAGATGGAGGAAGAAGCGATTGTCTTACAAATAGAGAAAGCTTGGAGACGGTGCAAGAAGGAGGATAGGCAGGTGAAAGAGAAGGAATGCACTCAGGATGATGGTTTGAGATGTGTCTATTTTAATGCAAGGAGTATTATGAGCTTAGAGTGTGGATCAGTACTTGGAGTTATGATGATGTGGCCATTACAGAGATTTGGATGGCGCAGGGGCAGGAATAGTTACTTAGAGTGCCAGGCTTTAGATGTTTCAGAAAGGACAGAGAGGGAGGTGGCACTGCTGATCAGAGATAGTGTCATGGCTGCAGAACAGGAGAAAGACATGGAGGGACTGTCTACAAGAGTCTCTGGGTAGAAGTTAGGAACAGGAAGGGGTCAATAATTCTACAGGGTGTTTTTTATAGACCACGCACTAGAAACAGGGACATCGAGGAGCGGATAGCTAGACAGATTTTGGAAAGGTGTAATAAAAGGTTGTCATACTGGGAGATTTTGATTTCCCAAATATTGATTGGCATCCAGCTAGGCAAGCTGTTTAAATAGAGTGGAGTTAATTAGGTGTGTTCAGGAAGGTTTCTTGACACAATTCTATTTCCTTTACCATAGCACTGGAGAGGGATAGGAACAGACAAGTTAGGAAAGCATTTAATTGGAGTAAGGGGAACTATGAGGCTATCAGGCAGGAAATTGGAAGCATGAATTGGGAACAGATGTTCTCAGGGAAATGTATGGCAGAAATGTGGCAAATGTTCAGGGGATATTTGCGTGGAGTTCTGCATAGGTACAGTCCAATGAGACAGGGAAAGGATGATAGGGTACAGGAATTGTGGTGTACAAAGGCTGTAGTAAATCTAGTCAAGAAGAAAAGAAAAGCTTACGAAAGGTTAAAAAAAAACTAGGTAATGATAGAGATCTTGAAGATTATAAAGCTAGCAAGATGGAGCTTAAGAATGAAATTGGGAGAGCCAGAAGGGGCCATGAGAAGGCCTTGGTGGACAGGATTATATAAAACCCCAAGGCATTCTACAAAATATGTGAAGAGCAAGAGGATAAGATGTGAGAGAATAGGACCAATCAAGTGTGACAGTGTGTATGGAACTGGAGGAGATAGTAGAGGTAATAATGAATACTTTAATTCAGTATTCACTACGGAAAAGGACCTTGATGATTGTAGGGATGACTTACAGTGGACTGAAAAGCTTGAGCATATGGATATTAAGAAAGAGGATGTGCTGGAACTTTTGGAAAGCATCAAGTTGGATAAGTTGCCGGGACCAGACAAGATGTACCCAGGCTACCGTGAGAGGTGAGGGAGGAGATTGCTGAGCCTCTGACGATGATCTTTGCATCATCAATATGGACAGGAGAGGTTCCTGAGGATTGGAGAACTGTGGGTATTGTTCCCTTATTCAAGAAAGGGAGTAGAGCTAGCCCAGGAGATTATAAACCAGTGAGACTTACTTCAGTGGTTGGTAAGGTGATGGAAAAGTTCCTGAGAGGCAGGATTTATGAACATTTGGAGAGGCATGATATGATTAGGAGTAGTCATAATGGCTTTGTGAAAGGCGGGTCAAGCCTTACGAGCTTGATTGCATTTTTTGAGGCTGTGACTAAACACATTGATAAAAGTAGAGCAGTAGATGTAGTGTACATGGATTTCAGCAAGGCATTTGATAAGGTACCCCATGCAAAGCTTATTGAGAAAGTAAGGAGGCATGGGATCCAAGTGAACATTGTTTTGTGGATCCAGAATTGGCTTGCTCACAGAAAGCAAAGAGTGGTTGTAGATGGGTCATATTCTGCATGGAAGTCAGTGAACAGTGGTGTAACTCAGGGATCTGTTCTGGGACCTTTACTCTTCGTGATTTTTATAAATGACCTGGACGATGGAGTGGAGGGACGGGTTTGTAAATTTGCTGATGACACAAAGATTAGGTTTAGTTGTGAATAGTGTGGAGGGCTCTCAGATGTTACAGCGGGACTTTCTATAGGATGCAAAACTGGGCTGAGAAATGGCAGATGGAGTTCAACCCAGATAAGTGTGAGGTGGTTCATTTTGGTAGGTCAAATATGATGGCAGAATATAGTAATAATGGTAAGACTCTTGGCAGTATGGCGGATCAGAGGGATCTTGGGGTCTGAGTCCGAAGGACACTGAAAGCTGCTGTGCAGGTTGACTCTGTGGTTAAGAAGGTATACGGTATATCGACCTTCAACAATCGTGGAATTGAATTTAGGAGCCGAGAGGTAATGTTGCAGTTAGACTGGTCAGACTCCACTTGAAGTACTGTGCTCAGTTGTGGTCACCTCACTGCAGGAAGGAGGTGGAAACTATAGAGGGTGCAGAGGAGAATTACAAGGGTGTTGCCTGGATTGGGGAGCATGCCTTATGAGGATAGGTTGAGTGAACTCGGGCTTTTCTGCTTGGAGCGATGGAGGATGAGAGGTGACCTGATAGAGGTGTGTAAGATGATGAGAGGCATTGATTGGGTGAATAGTCAGAGGCTTTTTCCCAGGGCAGAAATGGCTAGCATGAGAGGGCACAGTTTTAAGGTGCTTGGAAATAGGCACACAGGAGATGTCAGGGGGTAAGTTTTTTTACACAGAGAGTGGTGAGTGCGTGGAATGGGCTGCTGGCAATGGTGGTGGAGACAGATAAGATAGGCTCTTTTAAGAGACTCCTAGATAGATACATGGAGCTTAGAAAATTAGAGGGCTTTGGGTAACCCTAGGTAATTTCTATAGTAAGAACATGTTCAGCAAGGCTTTGTGGGCTGAAGGGCCTGTATTGTGCTGCAGGCTTTCTATGTTTCCATGTATGTTTTACTAAAAAACATTATAACCAAATTCACTACATTAATAACTTGCCTCTTGCTGTGAACTTGCTCTTCACAGTTTTCCATTATACCTGTTAAAAGATAACGTGGCAGCTTTTTGAATCGTTTTTCCATGTGTCATCTAGTGAAACATTTTGTTTACTTAAAGTCTCTGGCATTTTGCCATATCTTTCCTGAAAGTGATTTTCACATTATAAGTAACTTAGTTCCAAAGAACTGCTTTTCCTGCAGAATTATCTCAGAATAAACATCTAAAACTTTTATTTGTCATGATCAATTTAAGATTTGACTGTTCACGTTAGAATGCCACAAGACCATTTCGTGAAGGTACAAACTAGAGAGTGACTTCAAGGAACTAAAGTTATGTGGTTAGTACTCACTCAGCGGAGCTGTGAGCTGACGTGGCTCTGTGCCTGGCATAATTGATACACCCATAGGTAGTTTCCTAATCTGAAATGTTTGCAGGAAACAGCCAGAAAAGTATTGAGGTGAATAGTTTGCATAACAAGTCAGGTGACTTTTTAAACAAAAACAATAGAGTCTAACTTGAAGAGTACAAGAAAACAGGTGCAGAGATTATGATATGTGATTAACCTACTCCTAATTAAGCTGGTTGGAGCCACGCACAAGTTTCTGCCGCCTGCATGCTATTATGGCATACGTGCACCGTGAGGTGCAGAGCAAAAGGCTTACTGGCTCAGCTTATCACAGTCGGGCCTAATTTTCTGAGTGACTACCACTAGTTCAAGTTACTTGTCATCAATCAAAGCCACCCTTTTTGTCTCTTACAGGTGAAGTGCTTTGCAGCTGGAACTGGTAAAGTAATTTCAGATGTCTGAGCAACTGGTAGCAAGACCTACACATCCTCAAATACAGGCACCCAATGCTGAATTCCTCAGTAGATGGAGAGGAAGACAAATTCTCTACCCACAAGGGCCAAGAACCTCTCCAGATACTCAACTGGCTGTTGGAGAGTCAGTTTTTGAATGTAATGAGAGGAATTATACTGGTGGTACCCAAGGAGGTTCAAGGACTTCACGCGCATGATGCAAGTCAGTGTGCAGGGAGACAAAGAGAAAGTTAAACCTTATATAGGGCATTGAGAGTATTCATTACGAGTGGTGTGTACAACTTTGGTCTCCTTATTTAAGGGAGGATATTAATGTTTTGGAGGTGTTCAGAGGAAGTTCACTAAATCAATAATCTGGAAATGAGCAGATTGTGTTATGCAGAAAGGTTGAATAGACCAGGCTTGCATCCTCTGGACTTTAGAAAAAAGAAAGGAGATCTGATTGAAACATATAACATCCTGAGAGATCATGACAGTGTGGGTCTGAAGAGGATATTTATTCTTGTGGCAAAATCTAGAATGGTCTAATGGTCTAATAAGCAAAATAATCCAAAGCAGAGAGATGAGACGAAGTATTTTTTTTCTCTGAGTATTGTGTATTTTTAATGTGGGGCAGATAGATACCTAAAAAGCAAGGGGGTAGAATATTACCATGGGTTGATGGGAATGCAGAGTTGAAGTTAAAATCAGATTAGCCCTGATTTTATTAAATGGGGGAGCAGGCTTGGAAGGTTGAATTCCCTGATCCTGTTCCTTATTTACATGGTCATGTGATTACGTTTTTGAATGCCATTTCTTAATTTAAGTTCCTCTATGCTCATAAAATGCTCAACACACCACACTAACTTCATTAGTCTAGTAAAATGGTGTTGTAGAGTAGTTCCCAGACTGGTAACCAGATTATTGAACTGTTGCTCCAGAGGGTCGTGCCTGAATCCCACTAAGTGAGTTGTGGAATTTAAATTAATTAAATAACTTTGTGGTTAAAGCTAGCTTCAATGATGAAGGCCATAGAATCACTTACTTGATTCAAAACACAACAGTTCATGAATGTTCTTTGGTGAAGGACAACTGTTATGCTTCTCAGTCCTGGTTCATATGTTACCGTGAATCCTCACTTTAGGAGAAATAAACATCAGCATTTCCATCACCACTTTGACTAAACATTAAATGCCTCTTCACAGACTCTTACCATGCTCCGTTCTCACATTCATGACTCTCAGCTTGCTTATACTTCCATCTAATAAACTGCATTAGGCATATTAGCTAAACACATTCACACATTTCTTTTTGCTACATAAATGGTTTTAATAAGAGCGAACAGATGTGAATTGCAACAGCTCACACTGCTGGAGGAGTGAGCTGGATTGTGCTGGATCAGCCATTACAAATCTGTCAGCCAGCGGTGGAGCTGAGATCATCGTAGTTGGCGATATGTTCATGCCTTCTCTTTTCAACTTACCACTACCCCCTTTCCCCCATGCTCTTCCAATTAGGATCCTTTAATGATGAGACATGTATCTGTCATTTTCTCCTTATAAACCCACTTAATTGCCTTTCCCCTCTCACAGAGCATACAACAGTAAAGCACTATCGGCTCTTTGGCCCATGACATTGTATTGATATTTTGTTCTACTTTAAGATCAAACATTTCCCTCCCACATAGCCCTCCATTTTTCTTGCATCCGTGTATTGCTTAAATGTCCATAGTGTACCTGCCTTTAACACTATCCCTGACAGTGAATTCCATGCACCCACTACTCTCTGTGTTAAAAAAAACCTACCCTATACTTACCTCCAATCACCTTAAAATTATATCCTCTCGTACTAGCCAAGGCACTGGCTGTCTTTCTCAAATCTGTTGGCATTCCTTGAGGACAGACAAAGGAGAGTCAGTAGATGCTGCTTACTTTGACGAGTGCCACACATGAGTCTGCTTAACAAGCCAAGAGCCCATAGTATTACAGGAAAGATAGTAGCATGGATAGAAGGTTGGCTGATTGGCAAGAGGCAAAGAGTTAGAATAAAAGGTGTCTACCCTGGCTGGCTGTTGGTGACAAGTGGTGTTCTGCAGGGGACTACTTCTGTACATGTTATATGTCAATGATTTGGATGTTGGAATTGACAACTTGGCCAAGTTTACAGATGATACAAAGATAGGTAGTGTTGAGGAAGCAGGGAGTCCACAGAAGGACTTGGACAGATTGGGAGAATGGGCAAAGAAGTGGCAGATGGAATATAGTGTAGGGAAATCTATGGACATGCACTTGGTAGAAAGAATAAATGTGTAGACTATTTTCTAAATGAGAAAATTTCAAAAAACAAAGGTGTAAAAGGACCTGGGATTCCTTGTGCAGGATTCCATAAAGGTTAACTTGCAGGCTGAGTCAGCGGTAAGGAAGGCAAATATAATGTTAGCATCTATCTCAAGAGGTTTAGAATAAGAGGGCAATGAGGCTTTATAAGGTATTGGTCAGACCACACTTGGGATATTACGAACAGTTTTGGGACCTTTATCTAAGGAAAGATATGCTGGTATTGGAGAGGGTCCAGATTCTTCTCCAAATGTTCACGAATCTTTTCTCTAAGAATACTCTCCAAATGTTGGCCCACCACTGATGCAATACTCACTGGTCTGTAGTTTCCAGAATTACAGCTGTTACCTTTCTTGAATAAAGGAATAATATGTTTGATGCTCCAAACATCTAGTACTACTCCTGTGGCCAGAGAAGGTGCAAAGATCATCTCTGAAGGTGCAGCTTTGTCTTCCCTTGCTTCTTGGTGTAACCTAGACTATATCTCTCTGGCCTGGGAACTCACCTACCCTCGTGTTTTTAAAGATTCCAGCACATCCTCTTAGTGTCTGCATTTTCCAACATGTTAGGCTGTTCTGAGCTGTCCTTACATTTGCCAAGGTCCCTCACAAGGTCCCTCTCACTGGTAACCAAATGGTTCCTTCTGTCCAGGTGGGCATGAGAAGAGAGCAATGATGTGCTGTCTGCTGCTCACAAAGAACAGTTCACTGCTTTGCTCGCAGCAAAGGTGGGATCTGCTTACAGTGAACCACCGAGCATGAAAAGCAGCCAAGGCTCAGGGAAGGGAGAAATGGCAGTTCCAAGTGCCCAGCAGATGAAGCTGCATTTGAAACCTGCTGTGGAGGACTGAATAAAACTGATGGTGCACACAAGGAAAGGGTTGGTACATTGGCAGGATTGCATTACAACCTTATGGATACCTATCGAATATCCTTTTAAACTTAACACAATAAAGAAACACACATAAATGCTGGAGGAACTCAGCAGGCCAGGCAGCATCTAAGGAAAAGAGAACAGTCGATGTTTCGGGCCGAGACCCTTTGGTAGGACTTTATAATCTTCTCTGTTTTAAGGAGAACAAACCCAGGTTCTGCAGGATTACCCTTTTGAATTTCTTTGTGTCTGGGACGTTACTGGTTAGACCCTTCTGCATATTCACATCATCCTTAATATATGGCAACCGGAACTAATAATTTAAAGAGCGAGATTAGCTTTGTTTGTCACATGTACATCAAAACGTCCAATGAAATGCCACACGATCCGCAGATTGTGCTGGGGGTAGCCCGTGAGTGATACACACTTTTGGTGCCAGCGTAGTGTGTCTAGAACTCATTTAATTAAGCAGTATTTTGAGAAAGTACAACCACTTCGTTTTGTCTGATTATATTCCTTGCCTCTGTTTATGAGGCCCAGTTTCCCTATAAGTTATGCTTTTCTTAATGGAGAAAACTGGAAGCTGAAGCCAAAACTGTCAGTCCAGCTGAACTCCCTTTTTTCCCAGGGTTAAATTATGCTAAGGTATTGTCCAGTTTTCTGTAGAATACAAATCCACAACTTAAAACAGACATAAATTTGTACAGTCGGCATAACCAATTACATTTCAAGAAAATACAAAACCTACAATTCCTTACCAAGAATTTCATATTTATTCTTCCACTCATTTAGATGTCATTCATACAAAACCATACACCAGTTTGAATTTAATGTTTCTTTTATTTAGCATAAAATTCAGAAATAGAATATAGAGTATAAAACTAAAATAGCAAACACAATGGATTGTAACTGTTATTTAATGCTGAAAAATATCTCTAAGTTTACTATTGTGCCTAAAATTTCAAAGCAGTGTTGGGAGTTCCCCATTCCCACTCTACACATCCACTGACATGCACATTTGAATGCTGTGGATACATTCCTAGTTGGCATGCAAATTTCAATCAATTACATGAAGTTCGATGAATAGTTTTACAAAATCGAGGAGACTGGGGCATGTTGAACATAAATGCGTAACCCATTTAAGCTCAAAACTCCAAGACTCTTTTAAGCCATAGAGTTCATTTACATTCAGATTACAGGTGGACCAGAGCACGGATATGGAGAAAGCATAAAATGTAAGAAAGCCATTAATGCTTTTCAAATCATTATGTCTGAACTCAGTTATGTCTGCACACGGTAATGTTATGTAAATAAGCCAAAATACGACACATTTGCAAAAGCTTGTATGCACCGTTTACACAAATGGCAGAAAAATGGACAACGTGATGCTAACTGGCTTGGTATAGAGATTTAGAAAGGTGCATTGCACATGGCATAGACTGGCTCTCTAATTTATCTAATTACAGTATTGATCAGCCACTCTATTTTCTAATTACAGACATGCTGCATACTGATGTACTTAATTGGTTGTAAGTTGCTTTAGGACAGATCAAAGTTCTAAAAATGATATAGAAAACATAGAACAATACAGCACGGAAGCAGAATTTCAGCTCATGATGTCTTTGCCAACTTAAACTACACATATGCTTGCACATGATCTATCTCCCTCCATTCCCTACCCTTTCTCATATATATCTAAATGCCTCTTAAATGTTGTACAGTCATTCTAAGCACCTATTTCTGACTGGGTTAAAAAAAAACTTACCTCATAAATCTCACTTTCCCCTCTCACAGAGTACTATTTGATATTTTCACCTCAGGGAAAAAAAAGCCTTTATCTATCCTCTCTCTGCTTCTCATAATTTTATCAATGTAGGTTATTTTTGACATGACTGCATCCTTCAGCTTTCCTGATATTGATGCCGTATCACTTGAGTATTCGAATCACCAAGGCACAGAAGGCTATGGACCTTATGCTGGTAAACAGGATTAGTACAGATGGGTTCTTCAACATTTAAAAATCAATGATCATTCAATTTAGGCTAGCTATATGAAGTCAAGGAGAGATAATGTATAATTGGAAGAAGGCCGGTTTTAATGGATTGAAAATAGATTTGTTAGAGCTTAAACTAAAATCAAAGATTGGCAGTAAAGAATTTTACCTTTCCGTTCAGATGCAGTCCAGGAATATTCAAATGAATGGAAAGGAAAAACAATCAAAGCCAGAACTCAATGAATCATGAAAGAAATAGAGAGTAAGATGGAACAAGAAAAGGTATATGGCAGATGTTAGATTCTCAAATAGCTAAGAGCCACATGGACATAAAAGGCTCAGAAGGGAAGTGAAACAAGGAACAGGGGCAAAGATATAATATGAAAATAAATTGATAATCAACATAAAAAGTACTGTACCCGAATGTTCTCTGTTAGAGTTTAAGTAGAAAGCAGATAATATAACAAGAGAAAAGATACTTAGGAACAAAAAAGTAAGTTTATCAAAGTATATTTCTGTCACCTTATCCAACCCTGAGATTCATTTTTATGTGAGAATTCACAGTAAATACAAAGAGCACCATAGAATCAATGAAAAACAGTACACAAGATGGACAAACAATCTGTGTACAAAAGGGAACAAACTGTGTAAAAACAAAAAGAAAAAAAAAAGAATAATAATAGAAATATACAATAAGTATGAGATGAAAGGTCTTTGAAAATGAGTCTATAGGTGGTGGGCACAGTTCAGTGTTGGGGAGAGTGAAGTTGAATGGTTATCCTTCTGGTTCAAGAGCATGAGTGAGAATCCTGCCAATTTGTCTGTATCCTGCCTTCAAATTTGTACTTCCAAAATGAATCACTTCACATTTTTCTGGGTTGAACTCCATCTGGCACTTCTCAGCATCCTGTCTAGGTCCCATTGCAACCTAAGACAAATCTCCTCACCAACCACAACTCCACCACCACTTGTGTCATCTCCAAGGTTACTAAATCACCCTTCCACTTCTTCATCCATGTCATTTATAAAAATCAGAAATCGAAGGGCCCCAGAGCAGATCCCTCACTGGTCAGCGATCTCCAGGTGGTATATGTTCCATCCTCTTCCATCGTCTGTCTTCTATGGGCAAGCCAATTCTGTATCCACGCAGGCAAGTTTCTCTTGATTGCATGCCTCCTGGCTTTCTAAAGTTCAAAATAAAGTTATTATAAAAGTACATACGTATGTATCACCAAGTACTTCCCTGAGATTCATTCTCTTGCAGGCATTCACAGTACAACAAAGAAGTAAAAAAAAGACATTGTGCAAATAGAAAATAAATAAATAAATAAAAGTCCTTTGAAGTGATTCTATAGGTTGTGTTCAATGGTCAGTTCAGTGCAGAGGTGAAGATGTCCATGCTGGTTCAGGATCCTGATGTTTGAAGGGTAATAGCTGTTCCTGCACCTTGTGGCATGGGTCCTAAAGTTCTTATACCTCCTTCCTGATGATAGGCTACCTACAACAGGGAAACTTATAAAATGCCTTACTAAAATCCATGTACCCCACTTACACTGTTCTACCTTCATCTTTGTTTTGCTTTGTCACATCCTCAAAGAATTCAATCAAGCTCGTGAGGCATAGTCTACCCCTCACAAAGCCATGCAGACTATCTTTAACCAGACTTTGCTTCTATGACAGGGGCTCTCAACCTTTTTTATTCCATGTACCCATAGCATTAATCATGGACCCCACAACAGGTCCACAGCAGATACTATTTTATTGGCTCTTCACTCAACCCCGGAACATCTGGAGAGCAAAGATGAATACATCAGGATACTCTTTATTGACTGCAGCTTGGCATTCAATACTATCATCCCCTCAAAACTAATCAATAAGCTTCAAAACCTTGGCCTGAATACCTCCTTGTATAATTGGATTCTTGATTTCCTTACTTACAGATCTCAGTCAGTTTGGATTGGCAACATCTCCTCCACAATTTCCACCAGCATAGGTGTACCACAAGATCATGTGCTTAGCCTCCTTCACTACTTCAATACTTATGATTATGAGGCTAAGAACAGCTCCAATACCACAATTAAGTTTGCTGTCAACACTACTGTTATTGGCCGAATCAATGGTAGTGACGAATCAACCTATGGAAGAGAGATTGGCTGAGATGGCTGATTTTGGTGCCACAGCAACAAGCTCTCACACAATGTCAGCAAGACCAAAGAGCTGTTTATTGACCTTAGGAGGTGGCAACTGAAGATCTTTCTGATGACTCCTTCTTCAATGAAGGAGTCAGCAACTTCAAATTCCTCGGTGTTATAATTCAGAGGATCTGTCCTGGGCCCAGATCACGTGCAATTACAAAGAAAGGATGTCACTGCCTCCAATTCCTTGTAAGTTTGTGAAGATTCAGCATGACATCTAAAACTTTGACAAACTTCTATAGATGTGCGGTGTTGAGTATATTGACTGGTTGCATCATGGCCCGGAAACACCAATGTCCTTGAAAGGATAATTCTACAAAAAGTAGTGGATACAGCCCAGTCTATCCTGAGTAAAGTCCTCCCCCCACTAAGCACATCTATACAGAGCGCTGTTGCAAGAAAGCAATATCCATCATCAAGGACACCCATTACTATTGCTACTGCTATCAGGAAAAGGTTACAGGAGTCTTAGCATTCACACCACCGGGGTCAGAAAAAGTCAATACCGCTCAACCATCAGGACCTTGGTGATAACTTCACTCAGCCACACAGTATGAAGTCACTTTCAAGGATCCTTCATCTCATGTTCTTGATATATGTTGCTTATTTACCTGTTGTTATTATTATTGTAATTGTTCTTTTCTAATTGTACATTTTGTTGTCTTTTGCACATTGGTTATTTTTTCCATGCAAGCAACTGAAATGCTGTACCTGCCTATTTCCCTTATTCAGTGCCTTACAGGTGAGACAACACTTCAACCGCGAATCTTTTGCCATCATCTGCTGTATCTGTTCCTCCCGATGTGGCCTCCTCTAACTGGTAAAACCCAACGTAAATTGGGAGACTGCTTTGTTGAACACCTCCACTCCACCGGCCAAGAGCAGATTTTCCCGGTAGCTAACCATTTAAATTCCTATCCCCTTTCCCATTCCAATATGTCAGTCCAAGGCCTCCCCTTTTGCCATGATAAAGCCACTCTCAGCATGGAGGAGCTTCACCTCATATTCCATCTGGTAGCCTCCGGCCTGATGGCATGAACATTGATTACTCCTTCTGGTATTTCTCCCTCCCACTTTTCTCTTCTTCTATTACACATTCTGGCCTCTTACCTCTTCTCCTCACCTGTCTATCACCTCCTTCTTCCCTTTCTCCCATGATCCACTCTCCTCTCCTACCAGATTCCTCTTCTCCAGCCCTTTACCTTTTCCATTCATTTGACTTCACCTATCATCTTCTAGCTAGTCCTCCTTCCCCTCCCCCACCTTTTTATTCTGGCATTTCCCCTCTTCCTTTCCAGTGCTGAAGAAGAGTTTCAGCCTGAAACATTGACTGTTTATTCACTTCCATGGATGCTGCTTGACCTGCCGAGCTCCTCCAGCATTTTATGTGTGTTGCTCTGGATTTCTGGCATTTGCAGAAACTCTTGTGTTTATGTTTGCCTGTTCTGTTGGGCGTGGTCTTTCATCGATTCTGTTGTGTTTCTTGGATTTACTGTGTATGCCCACAAGAAAGAATATCTCAGGGTTGTATATGGTAGATGTATGTACTTTGATAATAAATTTACTTTGAACTAAGGACTTGAAGTTGGGTATGCCAGGGACTACTTCAAAATCTACAAATGACAGCTTTGGGCCATTACACCAATCTTTTGTTATTAATTCAACACAGTCTTACCTTCTATTTGCCCACTATCCTCTATTTTGCACCATTTCTTAAGTCCATCTGGGGCATAGGCTACTGACAACAGCTTGTCCTTAGTCCTGGGCCAGTCTTTCATATTATCCCTGGTGTAAACCCATTGAGGTCTTTGGAGCTTCAGTTGGCATTTCTGGGTTTTTAAGGGATGGGGATGCTAGTCCCATGCTGAGCACCCACCCCCCTTTCTAAATAATCTTGTCATTGTCAATGTCATTTCGAAAAGGTAAACACGTTTACATTTTCAAAAAGAACAATCCAAAGGAAATTAGGATGTGGCCCAAATCTTTCTATCATTAATGGATACATATATAAGGTATGTGTCAAGATTTTTTTTATCTTTAAAAAATCATCTAGTAGCCCACAGCGCTAAGGTAGTTTTATTATCTTTAAAAAGCAGAGGTTTGGAATGTCTCTGCTAGAGACGACAGTGTGATCATTAAGATTATGCGAGAATATTCAAATATATTTTAAATTAAAGTTGTAGGAGAAGGAAAACGGGAAGTCCGTGAGGAAGTCCTTAGGGAAGCAAACGGGAAAGACTGAAAGTCACTCGAGAATCAGAAGCACAAAGGTAATTTCGGCTTCCTTTTGAAACCATGAGTTGGACAAAGCCCAAACCATCAACCGAATCGGTCAGCTCTGACGCTTGCGTTGCAACGGTTGATACCAACGGAATGTCTGCCCGCAGTATTTTCTTTCATTCGTCAATTTCTTGACGGTGTTCACCAGAACTCCGTTCGCCCATCAATTTCTCGACGGAGTTTACCGAAGTTCCGTTCGCCGACTGGAACAACTTTTGAGGCCAGCGTGGACCGAGCTCTTTTTGTGGGGCAGAAACGCTCAGCCACGGGAAGGAGGGTGGAAATAAACTTGGTCTGTGCCTATCTGACAGATGATTTCCCGGCCACCTCTCCGGTGACTAGGTTTAGAGGACGTGCAGTTCTTTAAACAATGCCGCTAGGTGGGACAGGGTGGCTGACGTCGAGAGGCACTCTTTCCTGCCCTGCACCTGGCAGAACGAACGAGTCCTGAGGCATCGTCTGCGGCTCCGAATGGCCGATTCATTTCACCTCGCCGAGGGGGTCGGGGGCAGCTGGATGGGCGCCGAACCCTGCTGTTCGGAGCACTGCACTGTGACTAAAGCACAGGCTGTGCACGATTGAGAGATACAGCACTAAGAAGTTGTTTTTAATCAGGTCGTGCAGAGGAAGGAGGGAGATTGAGCTGAGCTTGCCTGGTTGAATATTTTCTCTTTTTTTTTGCATATTATGTGTGCATACTTTCGTGGTTCCATTTCCGGATGGAAGAGGAGCAGAGACTGCGCGCTCTCTTCCACGCTTGCGATGTGAACAATTCCGGGCGCATCGAGTACGATGAATTTTTTACGGTCTGCTTGGAACTACAAGTACGCGAGTCTGAGGTCGGCGCTATCTTCGACAAGCTCGACTCCAACAGAGACGGCTGCATCAACTTCCGCGAGTTCGCCAAAGGCTTCCAAGAAGTTTCTGAGATGATTAACTTCGAGGCTTTGAGTGCTGTTGAGCCGGACTGGGACGAATTTCAGCAGAGACTGGGCGAAGAAGCGAAGTTCATCCCAAGGTGAAACCCTGAAATATTGCTAAAGTAACAGTCCCCCGGTATTGTTCCCGTGTTGTCACGGGCTATTTTAGGATATTACGGATTTGTTTTCTTATTTCGATCTCGAGTGGTTAACTGGCCCTAGTACAAGTGCTGGGGGTGTAAGGAGCCGGGACCAAGCCCCGGTCCCGGCTGAACGCAGAGGGTCCAGAGCAGTTCACCAGGTGTTGGGCCGCGATGTTCGCGATATCGCCTTGTTTGGATTTCTGTGAACGCCGCCAGGTAACAGGGAAACGGGGATCCGGAGAGTGCTCTTGGTTATTGCAGTTACCGGCCTGAGCCTTGGGGGTTAAAATTTCACTAAGGTTAAGCTGCCAGTTGATTGAGAATCGACTTGCATACGAGCAGCAAGGTTCGCCGGCGATTTGTTTTCAAGGGGTGCAAGGTGTCGCTTTTCTTAAAGCAAGCCGGATTGGGGTTTACCTTGTTCTGCTGCGTCTAAAAGGGATTTGTTTTATAGCCCAGACGTAGCAGACCTGCAGTTAAATATTCTCAGTTAATGGTCAAAATGCGAGCTACATGAGAGGAGTGCCACCCCGCCTTAAAAAGGGAAAACCTCATTTGAAACAGGAAGGCAGTGGCCGCGGGGAAGGGAGGGCAAATGGTCCACGGCAGGCTCCCAGATTCTCTCATCGTAACAGCAAGTCCAGGCTCGGTGGGGGAGCGATCGGAATGAGCTTTGGAAAGGGCGTGTTCCCATATTTGCGAATGATACTATCTAGGATTAAGAGTAGGGACGAAGATATTAGGAGCTTTTAAGGAAATTAGAGAAGAACATGGCAAAATGAATGTAATGTAGATGATTGTGGTTTGCAAAACAGTAAAACTGTTTAAATGGAGAAATTGAACACCCACATTTCACACCCCATTGACAGTCAACATACAATTGCAGCAAACAATTAAGAAAGCAGAAGTTCCATTGATAGACTGAGAAGATTCTAGTACTGGAGTAAATATGCCACAGCACCATTATGAAGTGCCTTGGTGAAGAATCCAGCTGGAGTACTGTGTACAGTTTTTGTCTCCCTTCCAGAGGAAGGCTGTAGCTGCCATAAATTCATGTGACTAATTCTCGGCTGCAGCGGATTTACCAGTGGGTAAGATCAATAGGTACATTTAATGTCAGAGAAATGTATACAATATACATCCTGAAATTCTTTGTCTTTGCAGACATCCACGAAAACAGGAGCACCCCAAAGAATGAATGACAGTTAAATGTTAGAACCCCAAAGCCCACCCAGCTCCCCCTCGCACACCCAAGTAGCAGCAAGGCAACAAACCTCCCCCCCAATTGCCTCCACCGAGCACTCAATTGTGCAGCAAGCATCAGTAAAGGCACAGACTTGCAGTACCCTAAAGACTACTCGTTCACCCAGTAATTCGACATACCACAGGCTCCCTCTCTGTATAATAAGGGAAAAAGGGGTGTCCCCATTTCACAGTGGTTGGGCAGATTAGGTTTGCATGCCATAGTGTTTAGTAAATGAGAGCATCTCATTAAAGCTTGCACTCTTATTGGTCATGATGAGCTGTATGAAGGGAGAATTTGAGTCACAGTTTCAGAATAAGAAATAGGCTGCTTAGGTCTGTGATGAGCAACTTCTTCGCTGTGAGTTTTTTTTGGAATCTTTGGAATTTTCTGCACAACAAGGCTATGGAATCGCAGCCAGCCATGAACTTATCAATTTCAGAACATTAGTGGGGTAGGTACTGGAAAATGGATCTGAGATCTCAATGCGTGTCAGAGCAGATTCTAAGCAAAGTGGTGTACTCTTTTTTTAAATGTTGTGGTCAGCAACTCTGTTTGAAAAGGTTGAGGGGTAACGTCTACTTTGTATAATAGTTACACCTACTGATCTATTGAAGGCAGGGAGGGCGAGATGATAGTGGGTTTGCTGATTACAGAGTTCAAAACACAATTGAAGACTAATCTGATATAAATAAAAATAGAGTGCCCTTACTAAATGGAGGTTATACAGTAACTACCCAATCTTCACTTCTATGCTTATCCTCCATGGAGAGATTAGCTGTAAAAAACAATGATCTTCTCACTGTCAAGGAGAAGATAATTCTAGCTAACAAAGTAGCTTAAACACAGCTCATTTATTTTCAGTGATATATGTTTAAATTCAAATAATATTCTGAAAATGCATTAAAATTCACCAAAGGTTTCTATCTTATAAAAGATTTCCAAATTACAAACCATTTCTAAAACACAAAGTATTTCCAAAGCACAGGTACAACTCCTACAACTAAGAAGAAATAGCAAAGAACTGCAGATGAATCAGTTGTATATCACAGAAATCAAAGGCAGAGGAATGGATTCTAATTCACCCCATGTTTCTGTCATTGTTCTTGATATTCCAGGGCATTCCTAACAAGCATGGACTGCTCTCTAAATTTCTGTCACTTCACACACATGTAATATTTTGTTCAGATACCTTCTAACACAAACAGTCTAAAGGCATCTTGCAGACACAGTTCCCAGGTACCCATAATTAATGCTGCAAAGCTAGCTCACTGAATAAACAAACCTTTCCAACTTGTTAACAGATCAGGTATTGAGTGATAATATAAATCTACTCTACAAACTTGCAAGCTTCCTTAAACTAAACAATGTAGCCAGAGGTGTCTTTTTTGAAATAAGCAGAATTAAATGGCTCATTGTCTTGTATGCACTTCAGCAATAAGAGGTGCACGCACCAGCCAATGACTAGCAATTTGCATTCTGTAGACAGTGTGGCTGTTATATGCATAGGTTTTGTTTGCAAAGTTTTCCTTTTAAATTCAGACTGATTACTGCTTGCCGATGACATTAAGCAGTAAAGATTTGCTCCTGTTCATAACCAGAAGGTAAACAAAAGAATATTAGTTGGAAGTGTTTTGTTCTTTAGAAGTCCCAGCTGCTGTGTTCAGAAAGCTCTGCTTGGCTTAAGGAAACACAAGGCCCTTTGGCCCAGGCAATGAATATCTGTAACCAAGCCTGTCTTTCCTTGCCCTGTTCCTGTGAATGGGTACTTTGAACACACACATGCAACTTTGAGTAGGGCACAGGACTAGTCCTGTAGGTTCCTCACTAATCACAATCTAAGGGTATCTTGTATTCCTTTTATTAATCAATTCCTAATCTACATTACTATTTTATCCCTAGTCTCATATACTCAAACCTGGTTTATCA
Organism: Hypanus sabinus; assembly: GCF_030144855.1. Lineage (NCBI taxonomy): Eukaryota > Metazoa > Chordata > Chondrichthyes > Myliobatiformes > Dasyatidae > Hypanus > Hypanus sabinus. Next base: position 40,664,099 of record NC_082710.1, on the reverse strand, counting down.
GCCTCTTGTGTCTGATATTAACAAGGGTCCCAGCTCAGTTCCTTGCAGCAGACCACGGACCACAGAATTCCAATCTGAAAAGCCTCTTCCTGTCAGTACCCTCTACGTCCTATCACCAAGCCAACTTCGGATCGAATTAGCCAGCTGCTTTGAATCACACGTGCCTCAGGATCTGCTCACCATGCCGGACCTTGTGTACGCATATAATATCCACCATCCTGCCTTTATCATTCTGTGGATTTCTGCTTGTACAGGCTGTGCTCTTGTGCTGCTGTTCGTGAATTCGGAGAGGGAAAATGCGCTCTCTCAATTCAAGTGCTGCATACAGCAATAATCTTGATGAGGAATTTATTATTGCCAACAGGAATCGGGGTCATATGACTGACCTGGAGTATGTGGCTTCAGGTGGCAAACTGCCACTTAAAGTAGTATGCAAGTCGATATTTGGCTCCGGAATTTAATGTTGATGGTAAGGAAGATAAATGCCATGTTAGCATTAATTTTGTGAGGGCTGGAACATTAAAGCAATGATGTAATACTAAGGCTTTATAATACATTGGTCAGACTGCATTTGGGGTATTGTGAGAAGTTTTGGGCCCCTTATCTATGAAAAGAAAAGATGTGTTGGCATTGGAGAAGGTCCAGAGGAAGTTCATGAGAACGATTTTGGGAATGAAAGGGTTAACATATGAGCAGTGTTTGATGGCTCCAGGTATGTATGTACTCGCTAGAGCTTAGAAGAATGGGGGTAGGGGGAATCGCATTGAAATCTGTTGACTATTGAAATGGTCTTAAAGAGGCCTAGATAGAGTGGATGTGGAGAGATTGTTTCCTATAGTGGGGTAGTCTAGCACCTGAGGACACAACCACAGAACAGAGAGATGTCCTTTTAGAATAGAAATGAGGAGTAATGTATTGATTAATTCATTTGCACAGATAGCTGTGGAGGCCAAATCATTGGGTGTATTTAAAGCGGAGGGTGATAGCTTAAGGGGAGAAGCCAGCAGAATGGGGTTGACGGGGATAATAAGTCAGCCATGATGGAATGATGGAGCAGACTCAATGGGCTGGATGACATAATTCCGCTCCTGTGTCTTACAGCTTTCTTTGCATCCACATGAGTGGATTTTATCTGTAGTGCTGTGGGTGCAGAACAGGATAAGATATGGGGAATTACTGGCATATTATGCATAAGCTGCAACTGTCTAACGTCTATATTTGTGGATGAAACTTCTGTGAGGAATTCATAATTGGGAAGGTGAAATCACTCTGAGTGACCGAAGAGTTGGCATTTGGGGGCCAGAGAGATGACAGGTGCTGGGGTTCCCTTGTAGAAGCAGAAGAATGTCAAGGTATGCCACAAGGACCTTAACCAGGTTTTCAGTGACTGATGGAATTTCTTTAAAGATTATTTTGATATATAAAGTGTGTGGGAGTAATCGACCTATAGGAATTTGCCATTGTAGCCAGATCAGTAACGCTTAGTGTCGAATTCTTGCTTGGTATTTGAGTGGCATTGTAAATGTTAACGTATTTGCAGTACACATTTATTGTTGAGGTAAAATCTGTACTACTTGCATTTCTGTGATGGGAAGAATGATGATTTTTTTACCTGGTGCTGCATTCCACCTCGCGAAGCATAGCAGTCAACGCGACGGTTTTACGCCTTTCGTTTCTGAGTTCATAGTTCAATTCCAGAGCTGTCTGTAAGGAATTTGTACGACCTCCCTGTGACCATGTGGATTTCTCCAGCTGCTCTGTTTCCTCCCTCAGTCCAAAGATGTGATGGTTAGTAGGTCATTGTAAACTGCTCTGTTGCAGGAAAGCAGCATCTATCATCAGGGACCCACACCACCCAGGCCATGCCCTATTCTTGCTGTTGCTATCAGGAAAAAGGTATAGGTAGCTGGAGGACTCGCACCAGCAGGTTCAGGGACAGTTATTACCCTTCAACCATCAGGATCTTGAACCAGTGGGGATAACATAGTACAACCATGGCTGACAAGGAAAGTCAAAGCTATCTTAAAAACAAAAGAAAGGGCATACAATAAAGCAAAAATTTGTGCAACAATAGAGAATTGGGACGTTTTTAAAAACCTACAGAGAGCAACAAAAAAAAAATCATTAGAAGGGAAAAGATGATATATGAAAGCAAACTAGCAAATGTTATCAAACTGGACAGTAGAAGTTTTTTTCAAGTATGTTAAAAATAAAAGGAAAATGAGAGTGGATATAGGACCGCTAGAAAATGAAGTAGGAGAAATAGTAACAGGGGACGAGGAGATGGCGGATAAACTAAATGAGTATTTTGCATCAGTTTTCACTTTGGAAGACACTAGCAGTATGCCTGATGTTGTAGCATGTGAAGGAAGAGAAGTGAGTGCAGTTACTGTTACAAGAAAGAAGGTGCTGAAAGACCTAAAGGTACATAAGTCATCCAGACCAGATGAACTGCACCCTAGGGTTCTGAAAGGTATTGTTAGAGATTTTTGTGGCATTAGAAATGACCTTTCAAAAATCATTGGACTCTGGCATGATGCTAGAGGACTGGAAAATTGCAACTGTTACTCCACCCTTTTAAGAAAGGAGGAAGGCAGCAGAAAAGAAATTATAGACCAGTTAGCATGATGTCAGTGGTTGGGAAGATGTTGGAGTCAATTGTTAAGGATGAGGTGATGGAGTACTTGGTGACACAGGATAAGATAGTACAAAGTCAGCATAATTTCCTTTAGGGAAAATCCTGCCTGACAAACCTGTTGGAATTCTTTGAGGAGATTACAAGTAGGATAGATAAAGGGGATGCAGTGGATGTTATATATTTGGACTTTCAGAAAGCCTTTGACAAGGTGCCACACATGAGGCTGCTTACCAAGTAAAGAGCCCATGGTATTATAGGAAAGGTACTAACATGGTTAGAACATTGGCAGGTTGGTAGGAGGCAGCAAGTGGGAATAAAAGGATCCTTTTCTGGTTGGCTGCCAGTGACTAGTGGTGTTCTGCAGGGGTTGGTGTTGGGACTGCTTCTTTTTATGCCGTATATGAGTGATTTAGATGTTGGAATAGATGGCTTTGTTGCCAGGTTTGCAGATGATATGAAGATTGGTGGAGGGGCAGGTAGTATTGAGGAAACAGGTAGGATGCAGAAGGGCTTAGACAGATTAGGAGAATGGGCAAGAAAGTGACAAATGAAATACAATGTTGGTAAATACATCGTCATGCACTTTGGAAGGAGAAATGAATATGCGGACTATTTTCTAAATGGGTAGAAAATCCAGGAATCTGAGATGCACAGGGACTTGTGAGTCCTTGTGTAGAACACCATAAAGGTTAACTTTCAGGTTGAGTCGATGGTGAGGAAGGCAAATGCCATGTTAGCATTCATTTCAAGAGGTCCAGAATGTAAGAACAAGGATGTGATGCTGAGGCTTTATAAGACACTGATGAGGCCTCACCTTGAGTATTGTGAACGTTTTGGGCCCCTCATCTAAGAAAAGATGTGCTGGCATTGGAAAGGGTCCAGAGGAGGTTCACAAGGATGATTCCAGAATGAAAGGGTTATCATACAAGGAATGTTTGATGGCTGTGGGTCTGTACTCACTGGAGTTCAGAAGGATGAGGGGGATCTCATTGAAACCTTTTGAATGTTGAAAGGCCTAGACAGGGTAAACGTGGAAAGATGTTTTCCATGGTGGGAGAGTCTAGGACAAGAGGGTATAGCTTCAGGATAGAGCGGCGCCCTTTCAAGAAAGAGCTGTGGAGAAATTTCTTTAGCCAGAGTGGTGAATTTGTGGAATTTGTTGCCACATGCAGCTGTGGAAGCCGGGCCGTTGGATGCATTTAAGGCAGAGATCGATAGGTTCTTGATTGGACAAATGTTATGGAGAGAAGACTGGGAACTGGGGTTGAGGAGGAGACAGAAAAAAGGATCAGCCATGATTGAATGGCAGAGCATCTAGATGGGCCAGGTGGCCTAATTCTACTCCTATGTCTTATGGTCTAATATCTTTCACCCCATCACTGAACTGTCCATAACCTATGGAATTACTTTCAAAGACTCTTCATCTCATGTTCTTGATAGTCATTGCTTATTTGTTTTTTTTTCTCTTGTATCTGCACAGTTTGTTGTCTTTTACACAACTGGTTGTTTGTTTGTCCGTCCTGTTGGGTGAGGTCTTTCATTGATTCTATTATGGCTATTGGATTTATTGAGTTTGCCCGCAAGAAAATGAATCTCAGGGTTGTATATGGTGATGTGCATGTGCATGTACACGGTTTGTACTCCGATAATAAATTAACTTTGAACTTCAAACTTTGATTAGGCTAATGTTAAAAAGGTGGGCTGCTGGGAAGTGCAGCTCGTTGGGCCAGAGGTGCCTGTTCCATGCTGTATCTCTAAACAAAAATATATAAAATTGAAAACTATTGCACTCAAGCTCTTTGTTCGATAATAAGCCTAGGAAACCATTTACACTTAAATTGGTGTGGTTTTGGTGAGGTTCACTTTGGTTGTAGTCACCTGTGCTGACAGCTCCATTGATTGTCAGTGACGTCATTAGGGCCACATTCCTTGGGAGTGAGCAGGGTGGAAGGTTGGCCATGAAACTCTAGATAAGTACATTGATCTTCCAAATGTGGAATGTATATTTACTTTACTGCCTAAGTGTTTGGCTAGCCTGTGGGTTTTTGCCACCTGCTGCATTGTAGTGTGTAATTGCCAGCAAGCACCTTCAGTGTCTTTTGCTGTCCAAAGAGAATCTTGTTTAGTCTGGTAAAATATGTGAAGCGAGTAGCATTGAGGTCCTCTTATCAGGACCTAGGGGAGGGCATTTTAGATAATAGGGTGTAAAATGGTTAGCGTGACACAATTAAAGCTCCAGGCATCAGCGTCAGGAGTTCAGTTCCAGTGTTCTCAGTAAGGAGTTTGTATGTCCTCCCTGTGAAGTGTGTGGGTTGAACTACAGTCCAAGGTCCAAAGAACCACAGTCCAAAGAAGTACTGGTTAGTTGGTTAATTGGTCATTGTAAATTGTCCCATGCTTAGGCTTGGGTGAAATAGGGTTTTCGCTGGGCTAAGGGCCAGAAGGGTCTGTTCCATGCTGTATTGCTAAATACAATTTAGAAAAAAACTTTGGAAAGATAGTGATGATCAGTGTTTGATGAGGTATAATGCAGGACAAGAAGTTGTCAATTTCTTGGACTGTTAGGACTAACCAGTTTGCTCAGGAAACATTTTCTTTCCGAAAAGATAGCGTTACATTTGTTAAGGAGCAGAAACCTTGCCTAGCCGGATAGATGATTTTATTGGTAAATGGAATGGACACTTAAAGACAATAAACTTATGGCAAATGGGAATAGAGGTACGGGGCTGAATGTATTCTTCTACAAAGACCCAACGTAGATGGAGTTAGGCCAGATGGCTGCCTTTTGTGCTGTAATGCCTGCCTCTCGCTCCATGACTTGCCCCTTTTATGTTTGTAGTTTTCAAATAATTTTGCTAAGTTGGTATTCCTCCATCACAAGTCACATGTTTTGCACTTTAGTACTATTATACAGTTTTACTGGTTGTGCTCCTCTTTTAGCCTGGTAGTTCTCTCTGAAATGTGCTGTTGATAGTTTAAAGAAAAGTGCTTCCTTAATTACCTGTATTCCTTTACAAAATGATTGAACATGTTACAGAGTTAAGGCGAACATTGGAGAAATGGTTTAAGTAGACGTTTTCATCATTTCCTAGGGAATTTTGCTCAAGTTTTGGTGCAAGGATAAGCACACTTTCAATGGGCAGATAAATTCCTCACCTTTCCTCAGTTTCTGGCTCTTTCCCCCTTTTCCAGTCCTAATGAAGGGTCTTGGCCCAAGACATAGAACCATAGTACCATAGAACACTACAGCACAGTACAGGCCCTTCAGCCCTCCATGTTGTGCAGACCCATATAATCCTTTAAAAAAATATTAAACCCACACTACCCCATAACCCTCTATTTTTCTTTCATCCATGTGCCTGTCCAAGAGGCTCTTAAATACCCCTAATGTTTTAGCCTGCACCACCATCCCTGGCAAGTCATTCCAGGCACTCACGACCCTCTGTGTAAAAAAAAACTTACCCCTGACGTCTGTTTATCCCCTCCATTAGATACTGCCTGACTTGCTAAGTTCCTCCAGCATTCTGTGCATGTTGCTCAAGATTTCCATGAAAATTCTTGACCAACCCATGTCACGTAGGGCCTACATGTTTGTGAGCTCAGCAAGTTTCCAGTTCTCTGCCTTTTCAAAGAAACTTAATGGTGGTAATTCCATTGCTTGAAAATCAGACTCAGGTTTAATACCACAAGCATATGTCATGGAATTTGTTGTCTTTGTGGGAGCAGTACAATACAATGCATATAGAAAAACTGAATTACCATAAATATATGCCATCGGAATTCTGAATGGACATTGAACCCATGAACAATACCTCACTACATTTTTAAATTCCATTTTGATGATATATTTAACACATATATGTTAAATATGTCATGCAAAAATTGAAATAAAAATGTAGTGAGCCAGTGTTCATGGGTTCAACGCCCATTCAGAATTCAGATGGCAGAGGGGAAGAAGCTGTTCCTGAATCGTTGAGTTTGTGCCTTCAGGCTTCTGTACCTCCTTAATAAAGTACACATGCAAGGTTCAATGTTGCACTAAATAAATAGTATTTTATTTGGAAGAGTTCATTAGAATTTCATTCATAACTTGGGTGTGTGGTTCATCTTCTAGTTCATTTTCTAGACCAGCCCTCACATTGTTTGGTTTTTCCCTAACATATAAATAAAATCAATATCTGACGAGTATATTTAAAGATAGAATTGCCACAGCTGTCATTTGTAGAGTTCCATCCACTGCCACAAGCACTTTTGATGAAGAAAATTCAGTTTTAAATGGATTTTCTCCTTATTTTGGCTTCATGATTTCTGGTTGTTGATACTGCAGTCTGAGGAAATGTTATCTATATCGATCTTGCTAACACCTGTGTTTCAGTGAAATCATCCGTCATTCCTTTAATCTCTCAGCAGTCTAGCCTGTACCATTTAGTCTTTCCTTGTAGGACATTCCTCCCAACCCAGGAATTGGTAAGTGAATATTTATTGCACTTCCTGTACTGCTGATAACTCCTTCCAGAGTTGAGATACTAAACCTGTATTTTATTTCCTAGCCTGTATAATCTGTAGATGGGAAGCTCTACTGTTGTATCCATTTTCTGTGGTGATTTCAATAACATTAATTTGAAGGTACTCGTTGCTAAGTTTTCCAGTAATGTTCCTGAAAATTGGAATGTGTTAATTTCATGGAAATTACATTCAGAGTTGTAATCTAGATGATTTACTGATGGAATGAAGGGATTAATGCCAGGTTTGATCATCGATTATCCCTGAAAATCTGATTAATTCGTCGATTAATTTTGACCTGGTATTCAGCTTTGGTAAACTCCCTAAGTTCATTCACTTGAAGATATTATTTCTTGTTTAGTTCAAAATGTAGACACTTATAAATTAATGGGAAAAATGGGGTGAGTACTAATCAAATTCAATTGACAGATGGGGTGTATTAACGACTAAATTGTACTTGCCTCCTGACATTTGGTTTATTTGAAGCAAATGTAAACAATTCAAATCTATATGGCTGCATAATATAATGCAATAAACTGATTAGTGTTGGTAATGAGGAAGCAGCCCCGATTTATGTTTGCATGGCCTTTTCCACGTTAAACAGGTATACGTTGTGTATTTGAGAGCTTGTTGCAGATTTTTTTGTTCAAAGTACATTTATTATCAAAGTTATGTATACAACCTTGAGATTTGTCATCTTGGCAGGCAGTCACAAAACAAAGAAGCCCCTTGGAACCTGATTAAATAAAAACCCGACACAAGACCATCAAACGTGCGAAAGAACAAATCGCGCAAACTACAATAAGCAAACAAATAACACGCAGAATATTAAACATCAAAACCGCAGAGTCCTCAAAAGTGAGTCAACAGCCACAAACCATTGAGGCAAGAGAAGCTGGTCCAGGAACCGATGGCCGTGTCCACAGCCACTCATTTGAGCTCTGTGACTGTCGATGGCTGCAGGTCAGAGCTGTAGATCCAGTTCTGCGCTGAAGGACCTCAATCAAATCGCGCAAATTATGACACACATTGAGCACTGAGGACATTAAACATCAAACCACAGCTGGGAGCTGCCGAGTGACGGAATCTTGCAGCATGGGACCCACGACTCCTGCACCTTCTGCCAGCATCTGCCAGACTGGTCAAATGCAGGCAGACGGCACTGAATACCTGTTCTCTTTCCACTCTCATCCTCCTCAGTTTTTAATCTTGCTCGGTGCGGAGTAATGGAGCCGGCCATGGATTCATGTTCTGCCATTAGGAATCAACACAGCCACCCTCAGCGACAGTTCGGGCTGCGCTCATGCCGAATCCCCCAGGAGACTACAGAAGCGCCAAATCAGTCAGTCGTCCAAAAATACATACTTCAAAGGGAAATTATAGGCTGCACTCAATCACAGTTCAGAAAAAGAGTTTCCAGTCATTTTGTAAACTGTCTGCAAGATGTCACCAGTTGTCACTAGCGTCATTTAGTTTTAGTTCATGTGAAATAATAGTTCAGGTAAAAGTAATTGGTTTTGACTTATGACTGGTTAGTTTGTAGAAAGCTGGGACCAAATATCTCAGAATACTGCTTTTAGCAGAATTAGGCAAAATGGGAAATGAATTGAATAGCCTTGATGATAAAGGATGAATGGAGATGCAGATTTATTTTGCAAAATACAATGAAACAAGGCATAGGGTTTGCTGGTGGAAAAAAAAATGGGAGTTTTAGGGTTGGGCAGAGTACAGATAAGTATAAGTTACAAGAATTGACGATCATAGTAGAAAGTTATTATGCATTTTGGTCATTGCTACTGACTTACCATATGCTTTAGTTTCAATTATATAGAGTTAGTTGGATTTTAAAATGATTCTGTTGAATTATGTGGTACTAAAGACCAGAGAGTAAAGCTATGGATTGAACTATAGATCTTGATGTTCTGACATCAGTAGAAATACAAGTGCCAGAATTTTTAGATGGGTTGTGGAAGTAACAATATTAAATGTAAGAGGTCATTGTCATTATAATTGTGAAACAGAAAGCTACTTCTGACTTGAACGCTGTCACGAAAGTTTGGATTGGCAGAAGCTGTTGCACCATGGAACGCAGCATTTCACCACGGGAAATATGAACTAACGAAACCTTTGGGAGTTTTCACTAAAATCTGAAAATGTGATTTCTTCCTGAAGTTTTAAATGAAGTAAGCCTTAACCACTGACAGTAATGTCTGGTTCTGAAATGTGTGAACTGTGATTCCAACAGAATTCAATATTGTATGTTTTTTTAAAAAATAATTGTTTTGCCCTTTATCTATTCCATTTGTACTATATTCTTTCGATTTCCAAATTTTATATTGGGTTCTGAATAAATGAGGTACTTAAGGATTATAAAAAGTGCAAGAGAACATGGAGGGTAATCAGGAGGGCTGAAAGAAAATGTGAGGTTGCTCTGCCAAGACGAGGTGAAGGGGAAGGGCTTCTACAGATATATTCAGAACAGCAAGGGCAATACTGGTCCACTTGAAGGTTCATGTGGTCATTTATGCATGGAGCTGAAAGACTTGGGGTGATCTTAAATAGATTTTTTTTGTGTCTGTATTTGCTCCAGAGGTGGACAAAAGAGTCTATAAAACTGAGGGAAAACAGTAGTGACTTTATCCAGATCACAGAAGAGGAGGTGCTTGTTGTTTTGAGGAGAATTAGGGGTGGTGGAATAAGTTCCCAGGATCTACCAGTGTGTCTCCTTGGACCTTGTGGGAGGTGAGTTCAGAAATTGCAGGGGCTGTGGCAGAGGTATTTGAAACTTTATTAGCCATGGGTGGGATGCTGGAGGACTGAAGGTTGGCTAATGTTCTGTTGTTCAAGAAGGGCTCCAAGAATAAGACTAAGTTATGGGCCGTTGAGCCTGACATTGGTAATGGGTTAGTTAATGCATGGAATTCTAAGCGACCGGATATACAAGCATTTGGATATACAATCGGCTCTCCTTATCCGCAGATTCCATGTGCACGGATTCAACCAACCGTGGACCGGGAAAACCTGGAAGTTCTCTCTCCAGCACTTGTTGTTTGAGCATGAACAGACTTTTTTTTCTTGTCATTATTCCCTAAACATTACAGTATATCAACTATTTACATAGCATTTACATTGTATTAGGTATTATAAGTAATCTAGAGATGATTTAAAGTATACGGGAGGATGTGCGTGGGTTACCACGGATTGGAATCGAAAAAGAAACCAGAAGTTCCCTCTACAGCACTTGTTGTTCGAGCATGTACAGACTTTTTCCTTGTTATTATTCTCTAAGAATACAGTATAACAAATATTTACATAGCATTTACTTTGTATTAGGTATTATAAGTAAATCGGAACAGGTACATCTGGTATTATTTAGCGTCAGTCAAACGTGTGTCTTAGTATATAGTATACATTTTACCTTTCTATGCGTATAAAACACTTAAGAAATGTATGTATTCCAATAATTAAACCACTGTGTGGTGGAATGTACACTACTGTGACGATCGCAGCTGTGAACTCCCGAGGCAGCCAGTAGTGTCTGCACAGCAGCACCAGGTATTCCCGGTCTGCGGAACAAAACGATTTGAGGGCATGCACACTCTGAGGATCGCACCATGTATTGTTGGCCATGAAGCATACCCCTCCTCCTTTACTCTTCCCAGCGAGGGTTTTCGACCTGTCCGCCCGGAACAGGGAGAACCCAGAGGGCTCGATGGCGCTATTCGGTACCTCCTCCATCCGCTAGGTCTCCATGAAGCACAAAACATTACATTCCTTTCTTTCCCACTGATAGGAGATTCTGGCTGTCAGTTCACAAAGCTTGTTACCTAGGGACTGAACGTTAGCCAGGAGTATGCTGGGGAACAGTGGCTGATTTGCACAACGTCTCAGCCTCACCAGGACGCCGGCCCTTCTCCCTCGCCTCTGGAGCTTCTTCCGAGGTAGTGGTGGTGTAAGAGATGAGTCTCCCATGGATCATGCAAGCAGGGGATCCCAGTGTAGGAAGGCGATACATGGTGGGTAAATGTCGTCTTTCTGATGTTCAGAAGGGTCAGTCTATCGTATCTGATGTGACTATCAGCTACTTGAACAGAAAATCGTAGAAATTAGTAGAATACTTTGGAACAAAGCTCACAACACGGCCACCATACACAGCACCATCTTGAAGCTGCAAAAATGAGAAACAAGTACTAATTTTGCTGAGTGCATTGGGTTTAAAGGCATACTGATTACTTAGAAGTTTAACTGCTCCAATTGAACCAGCTGAAGTTAGCTTTGCTGATATTGTGGCAGGGTCTCGCATACACCAAACCAATGCAGATTTAAAGGCGAAACTTGCAGAAAATGCATCAATGTAAGAACTTTGTAAGAACAATGTAAAGACCTTTTGGGCAGACAAAAATAAATAGACTGCATAGGGACGAGAGAAGGATAAAAAGTCAAGTTGCAATTTCAAAAGGAGCACCAATCTGCCTGCTGTTGATGAAAACTGAGAGTGACATTGGACTGGGTGGCCTTGAAATTTGTAATGAGAAAACTAATGAGACAGGCAAAATGCTTACACCAGAAGTCAATGCAAATTAATTAAAATGGCATTGGAGACTGACTTGGCTGTATCAGTCATTCCACTGATTGAGTTTGAATAGCATTTCAAAGTTACTAAAGTGCCACACCTAAGTTTTACAAAGCCTTTCCTGGTTCCTCGTACCATCCGTGATTTTTAAAAAAAGCTAGTGAGCCGCATTGCATGGAGGCTGAAGGAATTTTTGCCAAGGTTGAGTGGAGCCCATGGGTAATGCCAGTGGTACCAGTAGCCAAGAAGGATGGGTCTGTCAGGATGTGTGGTGATCAATACCCTCTGCTTAGGATAGAGGATATTTTTACAAACCGTTCTGGGAGAAACACTTCAGCAAAGTGGACCTACCTGCAGATGGAGATGGAAGAGGAATCCAAAGTGTTTCTCACCCCAAGCACTCACAAAGGGCGTTTTGCTATAATTGGCTTTTTTTCAAGTCAAGTCAAGTCACTTTTATTGTCATTTCGACCATAACGGCTGGTACAGTACATAGTAAAAATAAGACAATGTCTCTCAGGACCATGGTGTTACATGACACATTACAAAAACTAGACTGAAGTACGTAAAAAACAAAAACAACACAGAGAAAAACATCACACAACAACTACACTAGACTACAGACCTACCCAGGACTGCATAAAGTGCACAAAAGAGTGCAAGTATCACAATAAATAATAAACAGGACAATAGGGCAGTGAGGTGTCAGACCAGGCGCTGGGTATTGAGGAGTCTGATAGCTTGGGAGAAGAAACTGTTACATAGTCTGGATGTGAGAGCCCGAATGCTTCGGAGCCTTTTCCCAGATTGCAGGAGGGAGAAGAGATTGTATGAGGGGTGCATGGGGTCCTTCATAATGCTGTTTCCTTTGCGGATGCAGCGTGTAGCGTAAATGTCTTTGATGGCAGGAAGAGAGACCTCGATGATCTCACATGACCTCACTATCCGCTGCAGGGTCTTGCGATCCGAGATGGTGCCATTTCCGAACCAGGCAGTGATGCAGCTGCTCAGGATGCTCTCAATACAACCCCTGTAGAATGTGATGAGGATGGGGGGTGGGGGGGTGGGGGAGATGGACTTCCTTCAGCCTTCGCAGAAGTAGAGACACTGCTGGGCTTTCTTTGCTATGGAACTGATGTTGAGGGACCAGATGAGATTCTCCACCAGGCGAACACCAAGAAATTTGGTGCTCTTAACGATCTCTACCGAGGAGCCATCGATATTCAGCGGGAAGTGGTCACTCTGTGCCCTCCTGAAGTCAACAACCATCTCTTTTGTTCACATTAAGAGACAGGCTGTTGGTTCTGCACCAGTCCGTTAGCCGCTGCACCTCCTCTCTGTAAGCTGACTCGTCGTTCTTGCTGATGAGACTCACCACGGTCATGTCATCGGCGAACTTGATGATATGGTTCGAGCTGTGTGTTGCAGCACGATCATGGGTCAGCAGAGTGAACAGCAGTGGACTGAACACACAGCCCTGGGGGGGCCCCCATGCTCAGTGTGATGGTGTTGGAGATGCTGCTCCTGACCTGGACTGACTAGCGTAGCATCTATAGCGCCACTCTGGCAGAAAGCTGTGGATCAGGTGCTGCAAGGCTGCCCTGATTCTCGCTGTTACCTGGATGACATTGTTACCACTAAGGATGAGAAGGGACATCTCCAAAATCTCGAGAACGTTAAAAAGATTACGGGCTCAGGGCACGTTACAAAGTATGAATTCTTTAAACCAAGCTTTACATACTGTGGTCACACCATTGATGCACGAGGATTACATAAGTGTGCTGAGAATATTCAAGCAGTGGTGGATTCCCCAAGGCCGAAGGATGTGTCACAGTTCCGGTCCTTTTTAGGATTTGTCGATTATCATAACAGGTTCCTGCCAAACCTGGCTATTGGACTCATTACTGCCAATCGGGAAGAAATGACAACGGATAAAGAAGTATAAGGTGTCTTTCCAAAAGGTAAAAGAAATGATGTCAGACACTTTACTCACACATTAGGATCCACATTGTCCAGTGGAGCTTGCCATGCATTGTTTGGGGTGCCAAGATGTCTAGAAGAAAGGTGTTCAGCACTGTCAAAGCCACTTCCTGCAGGCCCAGAGTCAACTCCTACAACCACCACGGAGGAGGCCCCAGAACCTGAGATTACTTCAAAATCACAGGTCTGTCCTGACCCCAACCCCCCACCCTCCAGTCAGGAAAGATGTTAGCCCACATGACTAAGAAAGCCTCCACAGTGATTGAATCTTGGGGCCTGAATGAGACAATTTGAAACTTACTATGCTATGGATGTCTATATAGTAGCTGTATCATATTTTTTCATACGCGCGTGCACAAACACACACACACACACACAATGTGTGTATATATATGTGTGTGTGTGTGTTGAGGTACATTCCATATTGAGTTGGAGTTTATAGCTAAGTAGGGAGGAGTGTTGTGTATTTACTATTTCAGTAATATTTGAGTAATATTGTAAATATTTGGGTAAGCATTCTTGGTTTAAATAATTCATTACAGGTTATATGTAAAAATACATGAATTGTATATGTCATGACATGACCATGTCTTAAAGTAAAAACGATGGTACATGTGTTATCTCCTGACTCTGTGTTTCTCTTGCCAGTAGCTTTATGTTTTATATTTACAAAGCGTAACAGGTAGACCATGGAATAAATGAGCAGTTTTTGGATTTGTATTGTTTAACCAATGACTTGCCTAAGGCCACATATTTACAGTGAATATCAACAACACAGACAAGGTTCAGTGAGTGTGAATACAACTTTTTCCAAGCTAAGTATGAAAGTGAGGAGACTACTGTAATACATTGGGTTAAATAGGTGAGTGACAATTTGACAAACAGAACAAAATATGGACTTGCTTTCATTGACTCTTCATCTCATTTTCTCTATTTATTGCTTATTTTTTTTTGTAATTGCACAACTTGTATTTTGCACATTGGTTGTTTGTCCTGTTGGGCATGGTCTTTCATTGATTCTATTGTGTTTCTTGTACTTACTGTGAATGCTGCAAGAAAATGACTCTCAGGGTTGTATATGGTGACATATACTATTTACTTTGATAATAAATTTACTTTGAACTTTTGAATGTGAAGGATGTTTGCCCTATTACATTTGGTGTCTTTAATGCTCAGTTTTTGATGTTCTTTCTCACTTCAGTTTTAAATTTTTAGGCAATGCATGGATATTGTTGGTGACGGCTCCAAATGTTGAACAGAAAACAAATGCTAAAGATGCTTTTACCTTAAAAAATATGTAATAACTAGAATTGGATTGCAGGTTTTGGAGAGGCCCCTGGTTAAGCCTCCTTATCACTTCTGTTTCATTATCCTGATTTTTTTTTTCTCTTTCTCTGAGCAGACCCCAGCAAGTTGCTGCTCTTTACCAAAAGCTAAAAACAGCAGAGCCCAGGCTGATTCGCCAATACGAGTGTGTGATCAAGAACTTTATCCGAGATGTTATGTCACAGAATACAGAACTGGAGAAACTAGCATATACTGTGAAAAGGTAAAGATGAAGTGTTTGTAAACGATCAACTGGTATTGATGTCATGAAGCAGATGTTCTGTTCTTGGGTAATCCCTCAGGAACATTGTACTCAAGTTGTGATCGCTCTGCCACTACTGGGTGCAATTCATCACCTGGCAAAGTTTATAAAAGAAACCTTGGTCACTGAAATCTTGTTGTTATGAAAGGGTTTCCTTAAGTTTTCACTCTGGTTTCTGTGTAGATGGGAACCAGGGACAATGTTTATGGGTGTCTGACCATCCAAATGAAATCTTGGCCCTCTTCACTCTAGAAGGCCGTAAGTTGTTATCTTTCAGTGATTCTGCCATGAACTCTAGACACCCTATCAAGCGTTCTCGGGCACCCTTCTTCACATCATTTGATTATTAGGTTGGTTGGAATGTATCCTGACGGCAGCCGTTCTCCTCCGGCCATTCTCTCAACTCATCCTCCAGATGCTGCAGGCCGCTTGGTAATGTTAGTTAGAACACCTTCAATGTTGCAGATGTTACTTAACATGGACATTAGCAATACCAAAACTACCTTCTCTGATTTCTGCAGTCTTAGCATGGTTAGCAATGATTCCATCACTGTTAGCAGTCAGTGTCTTAGTTGGAAATAACCTATAACTGATTGGGTCCCTTTAGCCCCTCTATTATAATGATGTTTAACCCCAGTCCCACTGCATCTACCTCTGCTCTAACCACAATCCATTCAATGATGCACTTATCCGAAGTCTGCTGCTGACGGCCATGTTTTCAAGTCAGTTTCTTGTTCTGCACCTTGCTGCAGCGTTATCTATTTTGCCTCGGGCAGGAAATCCTTGTGAGATTCTCTGCATCAATACCCTATCTTTAAAAGCTACCTGTAGTCTCTAAGCTTCTGATTATGTGTTTGATCAGTTTCTAAATGATCCTGATTTAGTACCTCAGAATGTGTAATGTTTAAAGTGCAGCTATAGATGTTATTGAGTTGACATCCTGATCTTTTCAGTTCAATAACTCATGAAAGTGAGTTCCTTTGATGTATTGCTGCTTTACACTGGGCTATAGCAAATCTTGTAGCCATAATTTTTCTGTCTTGAGATGAAAGTCCTAAAAGTCTGCAAAAGAAGCACTGATGTTGTTCTGACTCTTCGTCAGATTTTTGAAAAACATCTGTTACTTAGGATTTTATTTTATAAGGTCTCAAACTTTCATAAGACTGTGATATTTATCCAAAGTTTAAAGTGAGGACAATTAATTCTGTAAGGTGGTTGGATAATACAAAATTTTCTAACCTTTGGGATATGGAATAAGATTCACCCCAGGCAATGTCCCTCAATACACTTCACACAGAACAGCTATGTTGACATTTGCATTCTTGCGTAACTCTGACATATACCATTTTAGAAGTGGGAAATCATACCTGCTTATGTCACATTTTCACTGTGTAGATGGCTCATAATAAATTTAGTGATAGTTATTAATTAAATGGTCTTCTAACGAAACAGAAATGATGTTATGTAAATTTTAAATAACTCACTGCAATTTGATCACACTAGTCTTTTTATTCAGTTGCATCCATCTAGCTGAACAAACAAGCTGCTTTAAATGTCAGAAACATCATTTCAAATGTCATGGATGTCAGGGACTTTAATTTGATTTTAAACAAATAAGTGTTTTATCTGGAACCTCCAATATTTAGCACATAGTTAGTAACATTGGAATCACTGTCTCCAGTCATCAAAACAGAACTTGTGTTCTGCAAATTTTATCTGCAATTTGGTAACATGTTATGTCAGTTAATTGTTTGTCAATACATGTGAACAAATCCCTTGTGAGCTGTGAGCTTGTATTCAAAATTAGTGTGCAAGTTTCCATATCAAACAAATGAACCCCAAATTTCTAAACCCAAGTACCCATTTGGTTGGTATGATGTTGTGGACTGAAAGAAGGCCATAGTTGGGAGTCAAACATCAAAGGATATACTATGCCAGGCAGAAAGGCATAGGTGGTGGTGTGGCTGTATTGGTAAGGGGTGGAATTACATCTTTAGAGAGAGGTGGCATAGGGTCAGAGAATGAGTTTTTATTGGTGGAGTTAAAAAATTGCGAGAGTTTAAAAAAAACATCATTGGAATCATATATAGGCCTCCAAGGCGTAGGGTTGAGATTGCAAAGGGAGCTGGAAAAGGCATGTAATAAGATTAATGACATAATTTAATAGGGGGACTTCAATGTGCAAGTAGATTGAGAAAATCAGGTTGGTGTTGGATCACAAGACAGGGAATTTGTTGAATGCCTATGAGATGGCTTTTTAGAGCAGCTTGTGTTTGAGCCGACTCAGGGAAAGGCTATCTTAGATTGGGTGTTGTGTCAAAAACCCAGATTTTATTAGCTTAACGTAGAGGAGCCCTTGGGAGGCAGTGATCATAATATGATTGAATTCATACTGCAGTTTGAGAGGGAGAAGCATAACTCACGTGTATCTGTATCACAACGGAATAAAGGGAATTACAGAAGCATGAGAGAGGAGCTAGCCCAGGTACATTGGAGGAGGATACTGGTGGGGATGATAGCAGAGCAGAGATAACTGATGTTTCTGGGAACAGTTCACAAGGCACAGGGTAGATATATCCCACACAGGAATAAGTTCTCAAATGGCAGGTGGCTGACAAAGGAAGTTAAGGACTGCATAAAAGCCAAGGAAAGGGCACATAAGGTAGCAAAAGTGAATGGGAAGTTTGGATGATTGGGAAGCTTTTAAAATCCAACAAAAGGCAACAATAAAAGCTATAAGAAGGGAAAAGATGAAATATGAGGGTAGACTAGCTAATAATATAAAGCAGGATACCAAAAGTTTTTTTCAGTTATATAAAGAGTATAAGGGAGGTGAGAGTTGATATTGA
Organism: Hypanus sabinus; assembly: GCF_030144855.1. Lineage (NCBI taxonomy): Eukaryota > Metazoa > Chordata > Chondrichthyes > Myliobatiformes > Dasyatidae > Hypanus > Hypanus sabinus. Next base: position 40,645,968 of record NC_082710.1, on the reverse strand, counting down.
AAATGATGCTGGTGAGGTAGTATTGAGGGACAAAGGAACAGCAGATGAAGCTAATGTGTTGTATCTGTCTTCACTGTGGAAGACTCTAGCAGTATGCCAGAGGTCCATGAGTGTCACGGAGCAAGAGTGATTGTCATTGCAAAGGAAAAAGTACCAGACAAGTTTAAAGGTCTTGAGGTGGATAAGTCACCTGGGCCAGATGGACTACATCCCAGAGTCCTGAGAGAGGATGCTGAAGAGAAACAAATACTTTGGTCATGATCTTTGAAGAATCACTTGATTTTGGCATAGTCCCGGAGGACTGGAAGATTGCAAGTGTCACTCCACTCTTTAAGAAGGAAGGAAGGCAAAAAAAAAGGAAATTATAGGCCAGTTAGCCTAACCCCAGTGGTTGAGAAAGTATTGAATTCTATTATTAACGATGAGGTTTAGAGGTACTTGAAAACTAATGATAAAATAAATCAAAGTCAGCATGGCTTCTATAAAGGGAAACCTGACCTGACAAATATGTTAGAGTTCTTTGACGATGTAACAAGCAGGGTGCACAAAGGGGGGGTGGTGGATGTCATTTGCTTGGATTTTCAGAAGGCATTTGATAAAGTGCCACACATGAGGCTGCTTAACAAGGTAAAATCCTATGGTGTTACAGGAAATATACTGGCATGGATAGAGGAACGGCTGACAGGCAGGAGGTTACGAGTGGGAATAAAGGGGACCTTTTCTGGTTGGCTGCCGGTGTGGTGTTCCTTAGGGGTCAGTATTGGGACTGCTACTTTTCACATTGTTTTGTCAATGATTTGGATTATGGAGTTGATAGCTTTGTGGCAAAGTTTGTGGATGATACAAAGATAGGTAGAGGGGTAAGTAGTGCTGAGAAAGCAATGCGATTGCAGCAGGACTTAGACAAATTGGTAGAATGTGCAAGAAAGTGGCAGATAGAATACAGTGCTGAGAAATGTATGATAATGCACTTTTGGTAAAAGGAAGAATAGTGCGGACTATTACCTAAATGGGGAGAAGGTTCAAACAGCAGAGGTGTAAAGGGACTTAGGAGTCCTCATGCAAGACTCCCAGAAAGTTAATTCACAGGTTGAGTCTGTGGTAAAGAATGCAAATACAATGTTGGCTTTTATTCCAAGGGGAATAGAATATAAGAGCAAGGAGATAATGCTGAGCCTTTATAAGCCATTAGTCAGGCTGCATTTGAAGTATTGTCAACAGCTTTGGGCCCCATATCTCAGAAAGGATGTGTTGTTATTGGAGAGGGCCCAGAGGAGGTTCACCAGGATGATTCTGGGAATAAAGAGGTTAACATACGAGGGATGTTTGGCAGCTTTGGGTTTGAAGAATGCTGGGTGATCTCATTGAAACCCTTTGAATGTTGAAAGGACTAGATAAGGTGGATGTGGAGAAGATATTTCCTATGGTGGGGGGTATCCAGAACTAGAGGGCACAGCCTCAAAATGGAGGGGTGTCCCTTTAGAACAGAGCTAAGCAGGATTTTTTTAGTCAGAAAGTAGTAGATCTGTGGAGTGCTCTTGAACAGACTGCGATGGAGGCCTAGTCCATGTGGTATATTTGAGGCTGAAGTTGATCGTTTCCCTGACTGGTCAGGGCATCAGGGATATGGTGAGAAGGCAGGTGTATGGAGTTGGTCCTAGATCAGCCATGATGGAATGGCAGAGCAGACTCAATGGCTGAATGGCCTAATTCATCTCCTATGTCTTATGATCTTAGTAATTTTCAGGGAGACATTATATGAACTGCTGCCCTAAGACACTGCCAGTGTGTTTGCTTGCACAGACCTGACCTAGACCTGGTGGGCTGGCTTAAAATTCCCAGCATGAAGTAGCCAAGTTCATGATCAGTGAGGGGGGTCTGGCTGGAGAATCCGCAGGTTGCTCTGATGGCCATATGAAAGTTTGTTGGCTTGTGCATTTTGGGTGTTATTTGCATGTCAGAACAGAGATATTAAGTGGGTTCCCATAAACTTGAACAGAAGAAATTCTACTGATGCTGGAAATCCAAAGCAACATCCACAAAATAAAGGATCTCAGCAGGTCAGGCAGCATCTATGGAAATGAATAAACAGTTGACATTTCAGCAAGGGACCCTTCTTCAGGACTGGAAAGGATGGGGTGAGATATCGGAATAAAAAGGTGGGGGGGGGGGGAAGAAGGATAGTAAGGTGATGGGTGAAGCCAGGAGGTAGGAAAGGTAAACAGCTGGAATCTATAGGAGAGGAGAGAGGACCATAGGAGAAAGGGAAGGAGGAGGGGCATCTGGGGAAGCTGCTAGGGAGGTGAGCAGAGATAAACTGCTAGAGTGGGGAAGGAAGGATTTTTTTCTCTATACCAGGAGAAATCAGTATTTGTGCCATCAGGTTGGAGGTCACCCAGAAAGGATATAAGGTGTTGCTCCTCCACCCTGAGGGGTGACCTCTTTGAAGTTTGTATGTTCTTTCTGTGATGGCAGCTTCCCCTAGGTCAGGGGTCAGCAACCTTCACCACTGAAAGAGCCATTTGGACCTGTTTCCCACAGAAAAGAAAACACTGGGAGCCACAAAACCCGTTTGACATTTAAAATGAAATAACACTGCATACAACATTTTTCTTTGCCTTTATGCTATGTATAAACAAACTATAATGTGTTGCATTTATGAAATCGATGAACTCCTGCAGAGAAAACAAAATTACATTTCTGCATGCAACAAAAACATTTTGAACTCCGAAAAAAAGACGTTGGGTTGAAGATTACTTTTAAGAAAAATACTCAATGTCTATTTGAGTCCTTCTTGTATTTATGAAAAACGCCGAACTTAAATTTTCCACCAGCAGCAAACCAAAAATAACGTCAGCCAGCTGTCAACCTGAAAAATAAAAGGACTATTTCACTTGTTACGTATCCCGTAACTGGATAACTCACCAGCAAAGATAGAGAGGTCCGTTGGAGTCTGATGGCACTCTTTTCAAACGTTTTATTCAAAAGGGGAGCACAAAAAGCAAGGTTAATACAAACATTCAAATCGTATATGTCAGTAAAACTCAATCTAAAATGCGGGTATAGCAATAATCATCATTATGAAATAATCTCGACTGTTGTTTAGGGGATAATATGTTGTCCGTTGGAAATATAAAAGTCACTCAGAAGTCTGCAGACTTTTGCCCTCCAGCTGGGTTTCACGTGTTTTAGAGGGATCGGTGAAAACGAAAAGAGAACTTGCCCGGGTCTTTACGCAGCCACTCCGTTAAATCAGGGGAGCGTTGTTTTCCCCTTTGTTAGTGCGATGTCTTTCTCGGTATCATCAGCCACCCACTCCCGAGGCCAAAGGAGTTAGGAGCGCACGTGGCGTTGCGCGGCTTCCAGCTCTCTCGGGAGCGTTGAGCAATCGAGTTCTTCGGGAGTGTCTCTCTCTCTGTGGGTACTGCCTCCTGCAGCCCCCTTTTATCTTTACCTGCCGAGTTGTAGCTGTCCATCAAAGTAGGGTGATGCAATCTCCACCCCCACATTGCTCGAGGGTGTTCATGCCCATGATAGTTGTCACGTAGCCGGGACATGCACGTGACACAGGTGCCCCTACGAACAATGGTCAAAACCGTTGCATTGTCTCTCGCTTCCGAGTCCTGAATTAATAGCGATCTTGCGATTCTCCGGAAGGATGGGGCTGCTCCCGCTCCTTCGGCCCCTCAGAGCTGTGGTACCTTCATAACACACTGAACAATGAAAAAATATGAATATACGTAAAATAATAGGCAATTAAAATATTTATCATACTTTGTTAATGGGATTTCTGCTCCTGGACCTCAGCGCACAGCGTCTGCACATTAGGGCTGTATGACATCACCTTCATCTTTACACAGGATCGCAAGCTGTCATCTGTGAGGCGTGCGCGATGTTTGTTTATAATAAAGTTCATGTTGGAGAACACCTGCTCACATACATATGTGGATCCAAAGATCGACAGGACTCCAAACGCATACTTTTTAATGTTTACATAAATGTCGGGGATAGCATTCCATGTTTCGAACACAAGTTTGTCTGGTTTGGGGAGGTTTTCAATATCACTCCGTTTGTGATTCTGAGCAAGAACGTCCTTCTGATGGGCAACAACTTCAAGGTCTGCTGTCAAGCGTCTAAACTTGGACACCCATATGTCTTTGTCGGCTAGGTCGGCCAGTTCCATCTCAAGATCAGGTTGACTCACACCTGCCAATGCAGTCGTATTCAGTAGGGATGGATCGATGCTTAGGGGAGTGACCGGGAGGGATAATGTGTTTTTTTCCTCTCTGAACTCACAGAAGCATTTCCCAAATGATGTTTGCATTGCGATGATTGCAGAATGTAAATACTCCGAATTTATCATGTCGTGACCTTGTTTGAACTCACTCAAATTGGGGAAGTGAGACAATGTGCCTTTCTGTAAATCTCTGGCAAGCACTGTCAACTTGCGCTCGAATGCCAAAACATCCTCCAACATGTGTAGGGCTGTGCGTCCTTTCCCCTGAAGAGCTGTGTTCAGCGTGTTCAGGTGCGCTGTCATGTCTACCATGAAGTGTAGCTTTTCCAGCTACTTTGGCTGTTCCAGCTCAGGAAAGGTGAGCCCTTTGCTGCCCAGGAAAGTTTTCACTTCTTCTAGACACGCGACAGAGCGTTTCAGCACCTCCCCTCTGGACAGCCAGCGATAAAAACACGTTGTAGCGGTGTGCTACATGCAGTCAGTAAACTGCAGTCAAAGATAACTTTATTCGAACTAAACAGCCTTGCTTTTAAGCCTCCCTCAACCCGCCCCCCCATGGGCGCGGATGCTCCAAAAGACACGTACTCACAAACCCCCGTAGGCTATCTCCCTTAGCCTGAACGCTGGCTAATTGTGAACCGGTTCGGATGTGCCAGGAAATGGGTCGCCACAACGTTTTACTTAGATTGTACAAGATCACCATATTCTTCAAATTTAGAATTACATTTCAAAAACTAACATAACTAACATAAAATACATTTTAATTAAATACGCATCATTTATTTTCCAAAGCCACAGGGAGCTGCAGCACAGAGATGAAAGAGTCGCATGCGGCTCCGGAGCCGCGGGTTGCCGACCCCCACCCTAGGTGCTCTGACTTGATACTTTCCTGCATCCCAAAGTCGTCTAGGTTTGTATGTTAATTACCTGCTGTAATTGCTCCTAGTGTGTTGAAACGCACAATCCAAGGAGGGTCAACAGGTGTGTAGAAATGATAAAATGACATTAAATCTGTGCCTTCTATCAAGCACCCATTTGTATTAGGATCATATAACACTGAACAGGTCCTGCAGCCCAACCAGTTCTTTTTAAATGTTTTTGTACCTGGCTCAACCACTTCCTCGGGCAGTTAATTCCATATTCTGTTTGCTTGTTCCTCTCCATAGGTGTGAGTTCCTCTGGCATTTTGTGTGTGTCATTCCATATTCTGAATACTCTCTGTGTGGGGAAACGTTGCTCCTCGGGTTCCTATGAAATCTCTGCCCTCTCGCCTTAAGCTTACGTTCTCTAGTTCTTGTTTTCCCAACCCTGGGGAAAAAGGAGGCGTATTTTCATCCTGTTTATGCCCTTCATAACGATACATCTCTGTAAGATCACTTCTTATTCTCCCATGCTCCAATGAAAGAAGTCCCATCTCTCCGTAACTTGGTGCCTCGAGTCCTAGGTGTAGTGTACTGTGTGAGTATTTGTAGGTCAGAGTGAGTATGACATCAGAACGGGGGTTAAGAAAATGGAGGTCTGTTGAATAAAACGTGGTTGTTCAATCTACAGCGGTGCCTGAGTCACATCAATATTACATGGTGTCAGAAGTGGTTGTGAGGGGAAAAAAAGGAGTAAAAGATGTCACTGTTACAGCCACAATCAAATTTAAGCCTATGAGGTAATCTTGCTGAGAACTGGAAGGTATGGATCCAGCAGTTTGAGCTGTCTTGCACCGCTGGCGGCGTAGCTGAAAAGACGGAGAAAGTGCGATGTGCTACGTTTCTGCATGTGCCGGGGGCAGAGGTGATAAAGGTTTGCAACACCTTTGTCTTCCAAGATGATGAGCAAGATAAAATTGAAATGTTGAAGAGAAAGTTTCAAGATTACTGCGAACCGAGAAAAAACCTACCGTACATCCGACACTTATTGTTTTTTTTACGAGGGCTCTAGGACCGACAGAGACCATAGACACCTATGTAACAGATTTGAAGAACAAGGCAAAAAACTGTGAGTTTAGGCAACTGCATGACTCTTTAATACACGACAGGATTGTATGAGGCATACGAGATGATCATGTGAGAGGCAGGCTGTTGAGAGAGGCGGAGCTTACATTAGAAAAGGTGATTGATGTTTGCCGTGCCAGCGAGATCACGTCAAGTCTGGTTAAAGTGCTCATGAAGAGATTGAAGTGCGCAAAATAAAAACTCTGAAAACTGACAAGAGTAGGACAAAGCCAGCTCCACAGGATGATCAAAAGGAAGTTAACTGCAACAGATGTGGTTATAAACATGGATACAGAAAATGTCCAGCCTTTGGTCAGACATGCAAATTATGCAGAAAACAATCACATTACAAGATGTGCAAATCACAGGAGCACGCAAGGAAAGTGCATGCTGTGGAACAGATTGAGGATAACAGTGACATGTTCATTGGCACAGCTGAAGTGGAGATATGCATCAAGAATATTGACAATGCAGAGATGGAGGATGAAGATGATTGGACTCGAGATCTGATGATAAACAGGAGGAATGTGACATTTAAGCTGGGGCAACGTGACACTGGGGCGAAGTGCAATGTAATGTCAGCAGAAACATTCAACTCACTGGACATCAGGAAGACTGAGAAAATCCACCTGCAAGCTTGTTGCATATTTCAGCCACAAGACAGCGCCATTGGGAAAGAAAACACTCACCTGTGTGTACAAAGGACAAAAACACAAGATCGAGTTTGAGATAGCACAGCAACATGTTCCAGCAATACTGGGCAAAGCAACATGCACAAAGCTAGGCCTGGTGAAGTGAATCTATGGTGTTGAAAAAGAAAATGACATTCTCAAAGACTTTGCTGACTTGTTTTCTGGATTAGGATGTTTACCAGGGAAACAACATATCCAGATTGATCCAACTGTTGCACCAGTCATGCATGCCCCGAGAAAGACTCCAGTAGCTCTCAGGGATCGAGTAGTGGAGGACCTACATAGAATGGAACAGATGGGAGTCATAACAAGACAAATTGAACCGACCAACTGGGTGAATAGTATGGTGACAGTGGTCACAGAAAGAAAGATGAGGACTTGCATGGATCCACAAGATCTCAACCGAGCCATTGAAAGAGAGCACTGACCGCTGCTCACAGTTGAAGAGATTGTCTCCCGCATGCCTAATGTGAAATACTTTTCAGTATTAGACGCAAATCAATGTTTCTGGCAGATCAAGCTGGATGAGGAAAGTTCCAAATTATGCACTTTCCACACGCCCATAGGGAGATATCGTTTCCTGCGTCTACCCTTCGGGATTTCTTCTGCATCAGAGGTATTCCAGTGGTCCGTGGCACAAATGATTGAAGGCCTGGACGGGGTGGTCAACATCATTGATGATTTACTGATATGGGGTGACACAATTGAGGAACATGATCAGAGACTGAGGAAGCTCCTGGAGAGAGCACGTGAGTACAACCTAAAACTGAACAAAAGTAAATGTAAGATCAGAACTACAGAGATCAAATACATAGGTCACATACTCAGCGCTGATGGGCTAAGACCAGATAATGCAACGGTCAGGGCTGTGGTGCAGCTACCACCACCCGAAAGGAAGAGCTGCTAGGAAGAGAGCTGGAGGTCAACTGGATTACACCTCAGCTACCCATCTCTGAGGAGAAGTCGAACATGTTCAGGAAAGCGACTGCAGATGATCCTGAAATGCAAATGCTAAGAAACATTACAATGAATGGATGGCCAACAGAAAGAAAAGATGTTCCAAAAGAAATACAGAAGTACTGGACATTTAAAGAGGAAATCAGCTATGCATCAGGACTAATGTTCAAAGTGGCAAAACTCATCGTACCAAATCAAATGAGACAGGAGATGCTCGACAGAATTCATGAGTCACACCTGGGGATAGTGAAATGTAAAGAAAGAGCAAGGGATATTCTCTATTGGCCAGGTATGTCAACTCAGATAGAGGACATTGTGTCTCAGTGTGCCGTCTGTAATGAAAACAAAAACAGCAATCCAAGAGAGCGTTTGTTTCCTCATCCACTACCAGGAAGACCACGGGAGAAGATTGGCACAGATCTCTTTCACTACAATGGTGCAGGGTATCCGCTTCTTGTGGACTACTATTCATAATATCCGGAGATCACCAAGTTAAATAACACGTCCAGTCAAGGTGTCATTACTGCAATGAAGTCGACATTCGCAAGACATGGTATTGCAGATATAGTCGTCAGTGACAATGGTCCACAATATGCCAGTGGTGAGTTTAGAGAGTTTTCAGAAAGCTGGGAATTTCAACATGTTACTTCCAGCCCTGGGCACGCTTAGTCTAATGGACGAGCAGAGAGAACTGTACAAACTGTCAAGAACATGCTCAAGAAGGCACAAAGCAACAACAGTGACCCGTACATTGCTCTGCTTGAATACCGCAACACACCGATTGAGGGTGTGGGGTTCTCTCCTGTGCAGCTGTTGATGGGACATCGTCTGAACTGCCAACATCCGCAACTCCACTGACTCCTGAAAGTAATGCTCAAGTACATGACAAGCTAAAGTACGAGCAAATAAAGCAAAAGAGCTACTATGACAGACATACAAGACAGTTGCCAGATCTGCATACAGGTGAAAATGTCAGAGTACAGAGAGGAGACACTTGTCAGCCAGCTGTGGTTGTGAACAGGCATCAGCAACCAAGATCCTTCATAGTTCGTACGCCGGATGGAAGAGTCTACAGGAGGAACAGGAAGCATCTGCTGAAGACAGGTGAGAGGGAGTTTCCACGTACAGATACACAGGACATTTCCACAGATACAGACATGGAAACAAACGACACCAAGAGTGAGGGGCGCGACAAAACCCCACGACGCAATGAAGATGAAGGTTTGGCGCAGGCCGACCGAGGTGGGAATGCAGACCGCAAAGACACAGAGGTCATTCGAGAGACTGACTCTGATGAAGGACAAGCACAGCCACAGTTGTATCGCACACGGTCTGGGAGACAAGTCAAACTTCCAGCTAGATACAGAGACTAGGTCTACCTACAGTCTCACACAGTTTGAGGCAAAGACACACGTTATAAGTTCCAAAGTGTGAAATAAACGGTTTATTAGTCTATGTTAGTAAAAGAAAATATACTGCTGTTAGTATTGTAAGATACAATGTAGAATACAGTATAAGAAGTTAAGATTTTTTTTTAGTTTATGTCATGGCTGTTGCAATGTAAGAAAGGCATTGTTTTGGTAATTCAGTGTTGTAAAAAAAATCTTGAGAAGGAGAATGTAATGTACTGTGTGAGTATTTGTAGGACAGAGTGATAATGACGTCAGAATGGGGGGTTAAGAAAATGGAGGTCTGTTGAATAAATGTGGTTGTTCAATCTGCGGTGGAGTCCGAGTCACATCAATACTACACTAGGAACATCCTCGTACATCGCCACTGCTTCCTTTCCAGTTTAATCTCATTTTTCTTATATAGGGTGAATGAAACTGAATCACTATTCCAAATATTGCCTCTCTAACATCTTGTATAATTACAACGTGATATCCCAATTTCTGACTGATTCCAGTAAGATGAAGGCCCGTGTGAAAGTGGTGGCCTCTTGGGGTCAACCAAAGGTGCCTTTTTTCTTTGTAAAGTTAGTTTTTTCTACAATCCAAGGGCATTTCTACTCCAGGAACATCGGGTACTGTAGGGCTACTTCATCAGTGAGCTGCTTGTTGATTGGAGTAGCTGTCCGAGGCGGGGATGTGGAGAAGGAGCTGTTCGGGATATCGGAGGAGCTGGTTTGTGTTCAGAGGAGCTGACCTGGCTGTGGACCGTGTTGCTGCTCGCTACTCGGAAGCGTTGGAGTTGGTGCGGTATAACTGTGGGAGATTGTCTCGGACATTTCACTTGCGATCGCAAGTCTCTGTTGGACAGTGTTAATGTATGTTGCTGCAGGCCCATTGCCCTTTTCTGGTGGAGGGGCAGTCGACATGGGAGCCGTGTAGCCTCAGTTGTAGTGAGAACTAGGCCTCAGGCCTCTGGTTTGCTTGCTGCTGCAGACCAGGTGAGCGATGTGAAAGCTTGGCATCTGAGCTCGGCTGGGGCCTGTCCCGTCGGTGTGGCTCCCCGGGGTTGAGCAGTGGAATGACAGGCTGGGTTGTGTGTGTCTGGACACTGTTGGGGGGGCTGCATCATCGATTGCCAGACTTTGTTGCTCAGGGTCTTGGACTATATGTATCTTTTATTTTGTGTGAATGTGATCCTTTGCTCGCTATTTTGATTACGTTAGTCGCTATATTTCCATATTTGTTTGCTATTTTGAATTTTGCATCTTAGCCCCAGAGGAACACTGCCTCGTCCAGCTGTATCTATGTATGGTTTAAATGATAATTAAACTTGATTAGATTTTTTTTTTGATTTGATGACAGCCAGTGTGCCCAAAAGCTGTCTTCACCCTCCGGTCTACCTGTGACACTATAGGGAAATGTGTATCTGTACTGTCACAAATCAGCAACAATGAATATATAATTGAGGCAGGTTTTTTTTATAACAAATAAACGTTTATTAAACACTGCTAAAAAAAACCCGAAAGTAAACAAATAACTAATTTAACTGAAGTCAACTGCTATGCAGCAGCTTGAACAGTTCTTAAAGCGAGAATGCGAAAACATTTCTTAAAGCGGTGATGCAAAAATAGTTTTTAAAAGTAGTAATGTGAAAGTCCAAAGTCTTACCCAGTCGCTTGGGAGAGACTTCTTGAAACAATTTAAATTCTCTTTGACGTCGTGTTACTGCTGTTCCCAGCATCAGTATGCTTTTCCCGGAGGATTTACAATCGAAGGAAATAAACTGCTTAAAGGCACTGACCTTTCTTTGGCAAAACTTTACCCAACCCTCTATTCTTCTGGAAGAACAGGGGTTATAGTGGGCATAGCTGACTAATTCCTTCGGAATGAGAATCAAACAAGGTCGAACCTGCTTTACCGTTGAAATCAACTTTCCTTGATCTTTAACTTCCCAAACTTCAAATCTTCATTCTCCAATGACTGGACTGGTGGTATTATGGCAAAACCGCCGGCAGTAACCCTTGACTTAAGGCAGAAAGTAAAACTCCACTTTGAACTGCGTCATAACATCAGAATACGCAGCAGTATGGAGTCACTACCGAATTCAACCACGGACTGCCCACGTCACAGGGTGGGGTTCTCCTTTTATACCCAGTTGAAAAATCTATCACATGACCTCTCACTGGCGGGAAAATGACATCACTCCCCCATCACAAGACCATTACCTCATCTCCAGTACAGCTTCAGTTACGTCATGGTCAAGTGACAGGTACAAGATACCCACGGGTATGTAACAGTACCTCTTAGTGTTCTAGACACTTGGTGGGCTAAATGGATTATTTCTGTTTTTTGATATTTTTAGCACTCCTTTTTGCTTATCTCTATAACTTCAGTTCTAAAATTGCCCCTGTTTTTAACTGGTTTTGGCAACTTCTGCTTCTATACTGCTGATTCTAATGTTGCAATGTAGACTCTGGTCTAGAGATTGAAAACTCTCCTCCATTTATTCACAGTACCCCCTTAAAGACCATTTCTTGGACTGCCTCATTTGGACTGACGCCATCTTTTGTCCTTATAAATGAGAAAAATGGTCAATTCCTAACTTTTTAAAAGCTGATAATCGATATTTAAAGTTCATCTGCTTTTTTTTTGGTATTTAATTAGATAGTTTCTTGGGATCAGAATCCAAATAGCAGATAAGATGGTCTTCTCTTGCTGCATTTTTAATCTCTACAGACTTGATAATGAAAAGTAATGGTTGCTGTTGCATCGGCATTTCTGTTTCAGGACGCAGGACGAAGCTGCACAACAGCTGAGTGAGCTTGAGGAGGATATGGATCAAAAAATAAAGAATGCTGTTCAGGAGTGCCAAAAGGAGGTAAGATCTTAAGGTTTCCATATTTTCTTGATGATATCATTTGCAGTAAAACATTTTATAAAATAGGATAAGAAAGGCAGCTATTCAAGAAAAATCTCTAAAACAAATGCCGAAGTATCAAGTATCCTATCAAGAGCCAATTTCAGCTTCACCCAGTGGTGAGCTGACAGAATGGATTTCTTACCTGTTGTGGAACCAATATGAATTTCATTCAATGGCAATCAATGCTCTCTACCTTGGTTGCTATGCAGATAATGAAGTGGGAAATGCTGCTGTGCTTTGTAAATGAGTTCATGAGCTGTATTCTGTGAATAATGGAAATCATTTGCTATGAAATTCTAACTTGCTGAAGCATAGTACTACAGGCCCAAGATGACAATAGGATCTCATTTTATGTTTAAAACAAATTGGTTACAACCTTCTCAAAGTTATTGGAGGAGGCAATTCTAAAGGGATTTATGGTTTATCCCTTGGTGGAATTTCAGAACTGAAAGTCCTTGTTCTGCATCTGGCTATGTTAAATCTAATTTAGAATTGATTGGTGTTGACACTGAGTGTCTGAAATGGAAAAATGTTCACTTCCTTAGTGTTAAAATCCCTCTTAGTGAGCCTTATAGTAACTGTCGTTGAAAATGACATGTTAGGTGCTGTAGTTCACATTGTTTCGGATGTTGCTTTTTCATAGAAAATCTGAAAATATATTTCATACTTGTATTTTACAATCTTTGTTGTTTTCAATGGTAAACATTACAACATGGCAGTGGTGGGAAAGCTAATCCATTAACCATTTTGATGTTAAATTTTTACTTAAAGCCTTCATTTTCGGTTGTTATTTCAAGTGTACAGCTATGTCCTGATGATATCATTGGAGCCAACATGCACATGAATCATCCTTTGAGTCTTACCCACTTGGGATAGTGTTACACTCAAGTATAAAATCTCATTTTCTAGAGAACACCATTATCTGCTATTTTGTTGGTTTTGGACCTTGATGCTATGAGTATCATATTTGCATCAGGAGTAGTGTAGAAGAGAAGATAGCCATTCAGTCGACTGAGCAGGCACTGGTTCTATGCAAGAACATTCTAGTTGTCTACTCTCCTGCCCTCTCCCACCATCTACACATACTTTCTTTATCATGTATCTATGCAGTTCTATTTTTTAATACAGTCACTCTACCCTAGCTGGAGATGCCAGATCTTAATCATACACGATTTCTTTTGAAATCCCTGAGTCACTTTCAGTTCTTTTGCTAATCACTTTCATTCCCTTTTCCAATTGTTTTTTCTTACTCTGTCTATGCTTTTCGTGACTTTAAACGTGGCTGTCAGCCTCTCTTAAAACACCTCTCTTCCAAAAGAGAACCGTTGCTGCTTTGGCTTATCCACATTGAAATGAAATGTGCCATTGTTGGATTGTCTTTGTCAATTACCAACACCTTCATATCTTTCTTAGAGTGTAGCAGCCGGAACTCGAGGCAATAGTTAAGTTGTGAGCAAGTGCTTTATAAAAACTCAATAAGCTTTCCCACTAGAGTTAAACTGACCAGTTTATAGTTAATTGGTTTTTCAGGAGAAGCTTTTAATGAATCTTTGAGTAATAAGGCTCTCTAGAATAATGACTGTGAGAGAACTAGTATGGTTAGTACTTATGAACCAGAGTTGAGCAATTTTAAACTCAATTAAGCAAACAAACTGGGGGTGGGGAGGAGGTATCATTAGTGGTAACTGTGAAACTACAATTTTTTTGGTTTTTTTCCTGTTTAACTAATGTTTTTGCATGACTTTAAATCCTTAGCAAAATTACTAGTTCTTGAAACCATTCACATCAGTTGTAGCTGTGCAATAAATGTTGATTTTGTTAGTGAGAGTTATATGTTTAAAAATGTATTATGCTCAGTCTTGGATTCTGTTTTCAATTTGCTCATGGGATGTGGAAATCCTAAAGCTAAAATTAATTGCAGTTAAAGAGTTGACTACATTGGTGAGTTTGGAGACCGAGCAAGCAAAAATGTCAGATTTGCTTCCCTGAGATCATTAGTAAAGCACTTTGTTGGGTGTTTACACTGATCTGACAGTTTCATGCTTCTTTTTCCTTAATTTACAATTTACTAATTTAATTACTTGAGATCAAATTTCCCATCTTCCATAGTGGAATTCGGGCTCATGTCTCTTGATCAGATTTCGGTTGTGCATCCAGTAATGACTACTACCAAACCCCTTCAGAGAGTTGCTCGATTCTAAACAGAAAATCTTGTACAAGTATAGCATTTATTGAGGAGTGACTCTTTCTAGTTATAACTGGGTGGCAGTATGTGTTAGTATGTGATCTTTTTACTTGCTTGTTCAGTTCAAGTTACGTCCGTTGCGTAAGGACTTGAATCTCCTTTTTTCCTCTCTGTCCACGCAAACACATGAAATTATTTAAGCTAGACATGCTTATAGTGAGGAGTAAAAAGATGAATTGTTCCCGTCATTCTCTGAGGAGATGGATGTTTCATGTAAAAACTCTTTTGCAGATTTTTGTTGTTCAAAGGTACACAATCCCCCCAAAAATTAAACAAATTTTAAGGGTAATGGGATCCAATCACTTAGAGTAATGCAAGAGTGTTGAGAGTTTGGGAAGGGGTTGGTAGGTGGGATTTGTTGTTGTTCCTGGTTTGTCTTGTAATTTTTGCCATGTCATGTATCTAACAAGTTCTTTCTTGTAAAGCCTATTCTTAAGAGAAGTAAAGGTGTAATTTGCTTCACTGATTTAGTTGAATTGGAAGCAGTACCAACAGAAGTTTATAGAAGAACTTCTTAGTTTGAAAGGGATAGTGTTTTATGTATATATGTTGATAAAGATGGAGTCATTTAACTGTACTTGCAGGAACAAAGAAAAGCAGAGTTGACTCTTGTTAGTCTACAACATCAGTATGATGCTAATATAAATGAACTTCAGCTAACAGTTACAAAACTGAAAAAGGTAAGGATCATCTCTAAAGCTGACACTGTAATAATATCTGCACCAAGTTTAAAGTTGAGTTTTTTTTGTTTTTTTGCAAAAAATTAAGAAACATATTGTGAGAAGTGTAGTAGAGAATTTAGGAGTTTCTCTTGGTACAAGAAATGGAATTTGAATTAATCCTGCTATTTGTGGCCCAAGGTACCAGAAATATATTTACTCCCTGTGTAGTTTCCTCATTGAAGCAGTGAGCTAATAAGCCAGATGTTTTTGGATAAGAAATTGGAGAAGAATTGGATAAATTTCATTGACAGTATGGCTGTTGAGGCTGGGTGGAAGTTTTGCATGTTGCAACGGTCTGGGTTTGTAGAGAGGGGGAGAGGTTGTGAAATTTGTATAGATATCCTGGAAGTCTGGGTTATTCCTACATTTTGCAAAGTTTAACTCTCTTTGTTTTTTTTAAGTCTCTGTCTTCACTGATCAAATGCCTTCTAGTTAGGCTGATCATTTATTACAGGACATACACATACTATATTCTGATCGTGACTTGGGATAGCAATGTTGCTATTGGGATGATGGGGGTTAGAGGAGCTATTATCTGTTTTTTTTTATTTACAGATATTGTGGAGCTGTACAATATGTGTATGTCCATGTCTGTTTTTACATTTTTAATTGTTTTATTTTAGCCCAAGTCCTATTTGCTATTGCCCTCATGAATTCTGCTCTAGTATAGAAATCGGTTCCTTAACCTCTTTTGTTTGACCTGGTCACAATCTGCAAACTGCAAAGTTCTTTAAGTAGTTAATAGTTCTTAAGATATATATTTACCCTTCTACAAGTTCCCAGGTGCAAAAGCATGCAGACCTTTTGCCACTGTGTTGTCCTGGGACATTTAATTAAATGAATAACGGGCAACCGTTCACGGCATAATTGTACCTCTTGCTGGTAACTAAGCACCATCAACGCGGGTTCCAACGGCCATTGATTGGCCTCGGCCATCAATCTCGGCGGCCCCAGTGACCCAGGGGTTTTTTGAAAATCTGGACTCCAGCACCATCAACGCGGGTTCCAACGGCCATTGATTGGCCTCGGCCATCAATCTCGGCGGCCCCAGTGACCCAGGGGTTTTTTGAAAATCTGGACTCCAGCACCATCAACGCGGGTTCCAACGGCCATTGATTGGCCTCGGCCATCAATCTCGGCGGCCCCAGTGACCCAGGGGTTTTTTGAAAATCTGGACTCCAGCGCCATCAACGCGGGTTCCAACAACCATGGACAGTTTCAAAGCGATTGCGCAACCACTGACTGCGACTCCAGCCTTGAACTCCAGGCCGGGTCTTCACATGCCGCGATTGTGTCTCCCGTCTCCCCTTCCCCCACCAGCACTCTGCAATCCCCTCTCCCTCAGATCCCATCGTCAGCTCCTGGGCCCTCAGAAGCTCCATCTTCCTCTCACCCCAACCCTCCCCTCTCCACTGACACAACCAGCCTCCCTCCCCACTCTGATCCCATCTCTCATCCGTGCCGGGTCTTCACCATTCCCTCCGACCTGAGGCAGAGTGCTCTGTCCTCATCAAGGGCCTCAGCTTTGTCCCCCTTCGCCCACACCTCAGTGAGCTCCACGTATGCCATGACGCTGAACTCTTCTTCCGCCGGCTCCGTCTCCAAGCTTGGACAAGGACTCTCCTAACCTCACCGATTACCCCTTCTCCCGTCTTCAACCCTCCTCCTCTTCACGGACACCCCACTCTGGTCTTCTGCCTGCTCTGGATCTCTTTATTGCTAGTTGCGGACGGGACATCAACCGTCTTGACTTCACCACACCCTGTTCCAATTCCAACCTCACTCCTTCCGAATGTTCTGCTCTCCGCTCCCTCCGCACCAATCCCAACCTCACTATAAAACCTGCTGATAAGGCGGGGAGCTGTTGTTGTCTGGCATACTGACCTCTACCTGGCTGAGGCACAGTGACAGCTCTCTGATAACACCTCTTATTTACCCCTTGAACATGACCCCACTAAGGAGCACCAGGCCAATGTCTCCAATACCATCACCAACCTTATTAGCTCTGGGGATCTCCCATCCACTGCCACCAACCTCATAGTTCCCACACCCGGCACTTCCCGTTTCTACCTCCTACCCAAGATCCACAGACCTGCCTGTCCAGGTAGACCTATTGTCTCAGCTTGCTCCTGCCCCACTGAACTCATTTCTGCATACCTTGACACTGTCTTATCCTCCTTTGTTCAATCTCTTCCCACCTTTGTTCATGAAACTTCTCATGCTTTGAATTTTTTCGATGATTTTAAGTTCCCTGTCCCCCTCTGTCTTATTTTCACCATGGACGTCCAGTCCCTATATACCTCCATCCCCACCGAGATGGTCTCGAAGCTCTTCAGTTTTTTTTGGATTCCAGACCTAACTAAATCCCCTCTACCACCACTCTCCTCCATCTAGTGGAATTAGTTCTCACTCTCAATAATTTCTCCTTTAGCTCCTCCCACTTCCTCCAAACCAAGGGTGTAGCCATGGGCACCCATATGGGTCCCAGTTATGCCTGCCTTTTTGTTGGCTTTGTGGAACAGTCCATGTTCCAAGGCTATACCGGTATCCACCCCCCTCTTTTCCTTCACTACATCGATGACTGCATTGGTGCTGCCTCCTGCACGCATGCTGAGCTCCTCGACTTCATTAACTTTGCCTCCAACTTTAACCCAGCCCTCAAAGTTACCTGGTCCATTTCCAACACCTCCCTCCCCTTTCTTGATCTTTCTGTCTCCATCTCTGGAGTCGGCCTATCTACTGATATCTACTATAAACCTACAGACTCTCACAGCTACCTGGACTATTCCTCTTCCCACCCTGTCTCTTGCAAAAAGGCTATCCCCTTCTCACAATTCCTCCGTCTCCACCGCATCTGCTCTCAGGATGAGGCTTTTCTTTCCAGGACGAAGGAGATGTCTTCCTTTTTTAAACAAAGGGGCTTCCCTTCGTCCACCATCAACTCTGCTCTCAAACGCATCTCTCCCACTTCCCGCACATCTGCCCTCACCCCATCCACCCGCCACCCCACTCGGGATAGGGTTCCCCTTGCCCTTACCTACCACCCCACCAGCCTCCAGGTCCAACATATAATTCTCCGTAACTTCCGCCACCTCCAACGGGATCCCACTATCAAACACATTTTTTCCTCCCCCCCCTTTCTGCTTTTCGCAGGGATCGCTCCCTAAGTGACTCCCTTGTCCACTCGTCCCCCCCATCCCTTCCCACCGATCTCCCTCCTGGCACTTATCCTTGTAAACGGAACAAGTGCTACACCTGCCCTTACACTTCCTCCCTCACCATCATTCAGGGCCCCAGACAGTCCTTCCAAGTGAGGCGACACTTCACCTGTGAGTCGGCTGGTGTGGTGTACTGCGTCCGGTGCTCCCGGTGTGGCCTTTTATATATTGGTGAGACCCGACACAGACTGGGAGACCGTTTCGCTGAACACCTATGCTTGGTCCGCCAGAAAAAGCAGGATCTCCCAGTGGCCACACATTTTAATTCCACGTCCCATTCCCATTCTGATATGTCTATCCATGGCCTCCTTTACTGTCAAAATGAATCCAAACTCAGGTTGGAGGAACAACACCTTATGTACCGGCTGGGTAGCCTCCAACCTGATGGCATGAACATTGACTTCTCTAACTGCCGTTAATGCCCCTCCTCCCCTTCTTACCCCATCCCTGACGTATTTAGTTGTTTGCCTGTTCTCCATCTCCCTCTGGTGCTTCCCCGCCCCCCTTCTTTCTCCTGAGGCCTCCCATCCCATGATCCTTTCCCTTCTCCAGCTCTGTATCACTTTCGCCAATCACCTTTCCAGCTGTTAGCTTCATCCCACCCCCTCCGGTCTTCTATCATTTCACATTTCCCCCTCCCCCCTCTACTTTCAAATCTCTTACTATCTTTCCTTTCGGTTAGTCCTGACGAAGGGCCTTGGCCTGAAACGTTGACATCGCTTCTCCCTTTAGATGCTGCCTAGCCTTCTGTGTTCTACCAGCATTTTGTGTGTGTTGTTGTACCTGGATGTGACAACTTTCCTGACTCTTGGTATGTGCAGTACCAGCCTGCAAGTCTGCAGGTGGTACAGTCCCTAAGTCCAGGCAGGTTTGGCTTGGATGTTTCATGCTAGAGTACCTTAAACCAGACGAAAGTCCTTGCCCTGATCATAGTGCACATAGACATGGTTTTAAGGATTTTTATTTTGCCTTTTTTGGACATATGAAGTTGGACATAGTGAGCTTTTGTATAAAAATCACTTGCCATTATGCTTTCTTTATCATGATGAGAGAACCTGAATTGTGTTTTTATTTCTTACAGTTAGAAGAACAATTCAGATCAGATGGTTCAAAGGATGAAAGCATTGCATTAAAAAGAAAAATAAATGATTTCACCCTAGTAAGTAAAACAATTTCTACAGATTTGTCCTAAAGCTTTCAGCAGCATTCAACTGAAAAGAAGTAGAAAAGAATTTCTATTTGGCATTTGTATACTGTGGCAGTTTGAGTAGGATCTCTGGGCACACCTGTTTTTTTCTCTTTGAAGGAAAACAAGAAATAATTTGAAAATGTGGTTGCATATTGGAGTGGCCTTGCAGTTGCAAGTTGGGTCATGGATAAATGCCGTGGTGGTTGTGTAGAGGCTTGGCTGAGAAGCCTGGAAGTGTGTAGTAATGGATGTTAATATCCTCCTAAATTCAAGATTCAAAAACTTTTTTGTCATTCTAACCGTACATCAGCTCTGCAGGGCAGAATGAGACAGCGTTTCCCAGGAGCAGTGCAATCATAACATAACAAACGCAACACTAAATAATAAACATAACAATAAATAGTAAAACACAACAGCCACATGTCAGTTAAAAACAAGTTATAAGTGTCCAGTGCAAGTTAAAAGTGTCCAAAGTAGAGTCAGGTTAGAGTAGCTATTTAGCAGTCTGACTGCCTGTGGGAGGAAGCTGTTTAGTAGCCTTGTGGTTTTAGTTTTGATGCTCCTATAACGTTTAGCTGATGGCAGCAGAACAGACAGTTCATGGAGAGGGTGTGAGGGGTCTTTAATGATGTACCGTGTCTTCTGGAGGCATCGACTCTGAAAGGGGTCTTAGACAGAAGGTAGGGAGACCCCAATAACCTTCAGATCAGGGTTCCCAAGGATGGATTGGAATCTGCTCTGGGATGTTAGCTTTAAATCACAGAGATAGTCAAATCAACTTTGGTTGTTCTGAGAGCACGTAATGACTTCTCCTCAGATACTGTGGACCAAATTTCCCAGTAGCACAAGGGGGGCATCACACAGAGGAGGACACTATTAAGTTCATATCCAGATGCATCATTGGCCAAGAAATATTGCTTGACAATTTTTCATGACAAATATTTAACATGAGAATGACAATAATTGCTTTTTATTTGGAATCAGGGGTTCAAAAGCTGGGGTCCATGGACTCCTCACTTAGTGGTATTGGTCCATTGTATAAACAAGGTTTGGAACCCCTGTTCTAAATAAATTCTTTGTATGTGAAATTGCAGCTGCTTTTGAATTTTTTGAACAATATGCACAGTGTCACTTTAATATTGTAATTGCAGAAAATTTTGATTATTTGGATGCCTAATTCTTAAGGAAAATAAATTACTAATTTTGGTCACTTCTGTGAAATTGACAGTGATACTGTAAGATTTATTAATTTAAAGTACAGAAATTCAAGACATCTTCAAATGCCACATTGCACAAACTCTGTAGCCCAAGTGGAACAGAGCCGTTATTCAAATACATAAATTCAAAGTTAATGAGATTCTCCGTCCATCTATTTGAATTTGTGTGCATTCCCACACCACCGTTGCTACATCGCAAGAAATCCTGGATATGTATTCTATTGTCAACATTTTTTTCTTTTTCCAAAATTTTCAACTTCTTAAAGTTGCTTTATCACTTCCTCCAATAATTTACTCTTTTATTCTGGTGAAAAACCAAGCATAGGAATGCTTTCTATCATTCTTATTGTGCAGGTGGCACAGTTAACTGCTGCAGAATTGCTGTCGGTGTACTGAACGCAGACTCCCATGCTTGCTCTGCCTTTTGAGGAACTGGAACCCCTTTTAATTGCAGCACAGTAACAAGCTGACCTGGTTGAGTTGTAATGTGCATGCATTAAATAGCATTCTGTGCTGTAGAATGTTGCTGAAAACTGCCTTGTTCACTCTGAAGGAGAACATTATTCATTCAGCCCTTGCAGAGTAGAGGGTATCTACGATCCTCTTGTAATGTAATGGGGTTCTGTAAACAAAAGGTCTTGCCGGTATCTCCACCTTCAGCCTGGAACTGGCCTGAGTCATTGTTGATCTTGGCCTTCCCTGATTGGACAGTATCATGTGCTTTATTATGGCTGGAGTTTGCAACATTTCACAGGAGCTGTTGGGGTTTGGGTTAATAAATGCTGCCCAAAGCCTCTGAATAGATATGGCAGCCTAGTAGAACCATAGAACATTTACAGTACAGAAACAGGCCTTTTGGCCCTTCTTGGCTTTGCTGAGCCATTTTTCTGCCTAGTCCCACCTGGATCATATCCCTCCATACACCTCTCATCCACGTACCTATCCAAGTTTTTCTTAAATGTTAAAAGTGAGCCTGCATTTACCACTTCATCTGGCAGCTCATTCCACACTCCCACCACTCTCTGTGTAAAGACCCCCCCCCCCATGTTCCCTTTAAACTTTACCCCCTTCACCATTAACCCATGTCCTCTGGGGTTTTTTTTCTCCCCTAGCCTCAGTGCAAAAAGCCTGCTTGCATTCACTCTATCTATACCCATCATAATTTTATATCCCTCTATCAAGTCTCCCCTCATGAGCTATTCTTTCCCCCTCCCAAGCACTCTGCCTTTAACCTCCTGCCTCTCCAGCAGCCTGTCCAGAACGCTGTGTATAAAGCAAGAAATTCTCCTTGTTACTTTGTAATCGCGGAAGAATGGATTTTTAAGGTAACCTTGTCAAAGTAACTGGTGGGAGGTTGTTTCTGCTGCTGAGGGTTTCATCTGACATTTGTTTAGAGCATATGCATTTATTCAGATTGAATTTCAATTTGACATTCGGGTTCATTATGATGTGGCATCGTTGATGTGGGACTGTACACAAATTCATATAAATGGAGGGAGACTGTCATTAACTTTGAATTTCTCTATTTGAATAACAACTGTATCATTTGGGCAGGAGATTTTGTGTTATGTGGCATTTGATGCCAACGCCATCACATTAAATTAACAGTATCAAATAGCATTGTGATCTGCAGTGCATACACTTCCCATCAAAAATTAGTCATGCTTACAATATTATTCCCAGTATTAAGAATAGTTTGACTTGTGCCACAAGTTGGGTGGAAGCCTTGTTGTGCTATTGGGAACTAGTTGTTCCCATGGTGTCCAAGCAGTGGGTGTCGTGAGGCAAGGTTTTGTGTTTTGTACCTTAATATGTCTCTTACTGTAAATGAGCTGATTCTGTAGCTGAGTCTTGAGTCTCTGATCCATCTCCTTTCAATAGGTTTAAGGTTGTCCTCTAGTGTAGGACCTATTCAACATCTCCTGACTTTATCCGGGGAACTACTAGTAGTAGTGCAGTGAAATGCAGTGTAATGCAGTGAAAGCTGATTAATGCTTGTTTTCTTTCTCTAGGAAAATGATAAGCTGAGGAAAGAGCTACTTGAAGCACAAACAGAAATAATGTTGCTGCAGAGTGAAGTAGACGCTCTGAAAAGTGATTTTATGGATCAAAGTTTGAATTTAGAAAGGTAAGAAGACTAGAAATACCTGTTTTATGTGCCCGGTGTAGCTTTGTGTACAAAGTGTTTTAACTCTCATCTAACACTGTTTACTTCTATTGCAGGGACCATGATGTGGTCAGAGAGTATACAGAGGATAGAGACAACCTAACACGACAAATTGAAATGCTTCAGTAATTATGTTTTTAATTACTATATAATAATTAATTGTTAATTCTTTACAGACATAGTTGAGTATTTTGTACTTCAAGGCTTTAACTTAGCAAAAGGCAACATTGTCTGAGCTAAAAATCCATCTGCTTATTCCTGGTGTTCCCAACCGTTTTTTATGCCATGGACCAATACCATTAAGCAAAAGGTTTGTGGACCCAGGTTGGGAACCCCTGTGCTCTTCCTTTCCTGCTTCTCCAGTTCATCTAGATTCTGTTGTAATCAAGCCAAGACAAGCTGCCATTTTTACTCCTTTTTTTCTGTGTTGAAAGCTCCCTCTCCCCCCCCGACATATCTATTAATTATTATAATTTTGTTTGCATCAGTAATTGTAAATATAAGTGGATTTGAAATCACATTTTATTCTGAGTATATTGGTAGAGTTTTTGTCTCGATCTGCCTTGTTATATAATGTGAAATTTCAATATTTTGTAAGGTGTTAATATTATATTAATTTGTAATATCTGGTCGTTATAAGTGTTTTCTTTTTTAAAAAAACAGATCTGCTAATCGAAAACTACATGACAGTAATGATGGGCTGCGCTCTGCTCTTGAAAGCAGCTTGAGCAAATATAATAGATCTCTGGTGAGTATTGAACTGAAGTGTATAAATGGATTGTGGTAGATTGTTATCTGGGTATGAAGCACACTCTAGTTAACCTAACAGATTGTCTTTGTTTACCTCCAAGATTTGCATTTGTAAGCATTGCTTTATATGCCTTTTCCTTTGAGTGTCAACATGTGTCTCAAACAGGTGCATAAGAGAGTTCAGCAACACACACACAAAATTCTGGAGGAACTCAGCAAGTCAGGCAACACTGGGAATAAACAGGGTTAAACAGTGAAGTGACTCAGTCCTAATGTTGGCTGTTTAATCCCCTCTCTTGATCCTGCCTGACCTGCTGAGTTCCTCCAGCATTTTGTATGTATTGCTCAAGGTTTCCAGTATCTGCAGAATCTCTTGTGTTTAAGCTAGGAATTTCAGCTGTCTCCCCTAGTTCAGCACATCAGTCATGACCGATGTTGCAGTGAAGGACAGTTTCTGCAGATGTTGAGGCCAAATTGGATAGTGCCAAGGAACAGATGTAAGGGTCATTATGCATGATTATCTTGTGTCTGTTCAGTCAATTGCAGGCTGGGAGCAATTCATGTTGCAAGGCTACTGTGATGATATGCACTTCCAGACAGTACTGGCGGCTCTTGGCATCAAATGGTAGCATGTTAAACTAGCTTGCTCTACTGAATCGTGCCCGCACTCTCGAAAGTGTGTTGCGTTGGTTACTTTGGAGGTAATTGTACTAGAAGGGCAATAAGATACCATGAGAAAGTGAGCTTCTTGTTTTCAAATGCAACATTGGAGACCTTGGTGGATGTAGTCCTCCATCTACAGGAGGCGTGATCTTTTGTGGTATCACAAGTTTGGTGGTTTTTTTTGCATTCAAGGTCAATAATTACACACAAAGTCCACACCTAAGGTGCCAGCAAAGCCTGAAATGCCTGTGAAAATGCCTCGCCCTCCATCAGTTGCTCTAGTAATTTAGCAAGTTGTGTTTTCTATGCTCTTGAAATCCTTGACAATGTATAAACTCCATTTTTTTTTCAGTAGTAGATGGCAATCCAATTTAATTTCCAAATACTTACAGCCTCATCGTGGAAGAAACCTGTCTTGTTGCAGTTAATGTCTGTAGTAATGTTTTCAAAGTGATTCTTGACACCCCTCCTCCCTTCACTCCTCCTGCCCCCCAATTACAGTTCAGTATACTTTTTGGCTAGGGCAATATTATTGCTATGGATGCCTTGAGCATTGTTGCTTGCTGAAATTCAGAATTAATCGCTGAAGGTACTGGATGAATATACAGTGGTCTCCTGCTGAGAGTTATTTGCACATACATTTTTTCCTCTCCTCGATTAGCTTTGTTCCATTTTCCCAGTCATAATGTTTTGCATTATGTGGTTACTAATGTAGCCAGATCTGACTGTTGGGAAAGAGTTGAAGTAAACCTCAACTCCTGGCAAAACTCCTTCAGTCAACTTCAGAAACTTCAGTGTTAGAAACACTAAACACTAAACTCTTGATTCAAGAGTAAATGAAAAAAAATCTGAAGACAAGTGGTAGTGATCAAGCTGATTAGTCCTCCTCCTTGTGAGTATTTGTTCCTTTGCCATTGTTAAGCACCTGCTGGGAGCTCCATTGTTGAGCTCTAAAATAGCAATATTTGCATCAAATCAGCATTGTGCGCTGCGCCTGGTCTGCCCATTCTGCATTCTTCCTGCAGGTATTAGCTTCACGTGACAACATGGGCGATAGCTCAAACCAAATCAGAAATGTACAGTTTGTTTGTGTTGCTCAATATGACCAACATATGCAGAGTCACTTGTGTTTAGAACTGTGTCCTAACTGTTGTCTTTGGAACCAGTTCTGTACATTCTTGGATTGCTCCAAATGGTTTTCCAGATGAAATATAACATTGAACAGTAGAACTGCTGCTTCATTACTCCAGTGATCCAGCTGCAGCCATGACCTGAACTTCTGTCTTTCATATTCTCCAGCCAGGGTTTCTTCCTGCATCCTAGGAATTTGTGGCACAGAACATTAAATGGCTTCCTGTAAATTGCCCCCAGAGTTCATTGAGTAGGATTATCTGGGGAGTTGATGGCATCGTGGGGAGAATAAAATGGGCCAGAGTTGGGATTAATTCAAAAAGGGGTGCCTGATGGTTGGCTCAGACTCAGTGGGTCAAAGGCTTGTGTTGCTGCTGTACTTCACTGACTTTGAGGCTCCAGCTGACTGCTCAAGTCGAGGTAAAAGATCAAAGTTGACAGGGCATATGGCCAAATTGTGCTCCTATGTCTTAAGGTGTAATAAAGATCTGTTATTGCTCTACCAATAGTTTACTCTATCGAGACTATCAAAACTTGCTGCAGACAAGTTATTGCCATCTTTGATGCATTGACAGTGTGGCACTTTGGGCTGTCCTGAGAAATGAATTATGCTATGAAATTGCCATCAAGCAGCAGCCAGGATGCTAGTGCAAGTTACAATAGGAAATAGAAAAAGGTTTGTAAAAGGACAATGTTATGATAGCCGTAGGGGATGTCGATATCCAGAAAGATTGGGAAAATTTGTTTGGTGTTGGATCCCAAGAGAGAGAATTTCTAGAATGTTTACTATGTGACTTTTTAGATTAGCTTATAGTTGAGCCCACAAGGAGAAAGGCAGTTCTGGATTGGGTGTTGTGTAATGAATACATTATGTTGGAGTCCTTGAAGGCACTTGATAAAATAGGCCAAAGTCAGCATGATTTCCTTGCATGACAAACCTGCTGGAATTTTTTGAGGAAATAACAGGCAGGATAGACAAAGAAGAGTCTGTGGATGTTGTTTACTTTGCTTTTCAGAAGGCTGCTGCTCTTGAGGCTGCTTAACAAGATAAGAGCCCATGTTATTACAGGAAAGATACTAGCATGGATGAAAGAGTTGCTGACTAGGAGGAGGCAACAATTGGGAATAAAGGGGACCCTTTCTGGTTGGTGCCCAGTATTATATGTCAATGATTTGGATGACAGAATTGATGATGGTATGGCCAGGTTTGTGGACAATACGAAGATAGGTGGAGGGGTAGGTAGGGTTGAGGAAGCAGGGAGTCTAAGGAAGGATGTAGACATATTAAAAAAAAATTGGCAGAGAAGTGGCAGATGGGATACAGTGTTGGGAAGTGTTTGGGCATGCACTTTAGTCAAAGCAATAAAGGCAT
Source organism: Hypanus sabinus (assembly GCF_030144855.1). Lineage (NCBI taxonomy): Eukaryota > Metazoa > Chordata > Chondrichthyes > Myliobatiformes > Dasyatidae > Hypanus > Hypanus sabinus. Next base: position 40,619,112 of record NC_082710.1, on the reverse strand, counting down.
AGACTATTTTCTAAATGGGAAGAACATTCAAAAATCAGGCGTCGAGAGATTGGGGAGTCCTCGTGCAGGATTCCCTAAAGGATAACTAGCAGATTGAATCAGTGATAAGGAAGGCAAATGGTACTTTAGCATTCAATTCAAGAGGACTAACATATAAAAGCAAGAATATAATGGTGAGGTTTTAAAAGGTGTTGGTCAGACTGCACTTGGAATATCCTGAGCAGTTTTGAGTCCTTTGTTTAAGAAAAGATGTGCTGGTATGGAAAGTGTCCAGAGGAGGTTCACAAGAATGATTCTGGGATTGAAAGGTCTAATGTATGAGGAGTATTTGATGGCCCTAGGCCTCTACTCACTGGAATGTAGAAAATTTGGGTGGAGTGGGGAGAATCTCATTGACGCCTATCAAATATTGAAAGGCCTACATAGAGTGGACATGAAGAGGATGTTTCCTCTAGTGGGGGAGTCCAGGACCAGATGTCACAATCTCGTAAGAGACTGCACTTGAGGCAGCTTAACAAGATAAGAGCCCATGGTATTACAGGAAAGATACTAGTATTGATGGAAGAGTTGCTGACCAGACTATTTTCTGTCCTTTTAGAACAGAGATGAGGAATTTCTTTAGCCAGAAGATGGTGAATCTGTGGCATTCATTGCCATGTACAGATGTAGAGTTCAAGTCATCGGGTATACTTAAAGCTGAGGTTGAAAGGTTCTTGATTAGTCAGGGTGGCAAACGTCACAGGAGAAGGCACAAGAATGGGGTTGAGAGGGATAATCAATCTGCCAGATGGAATGATGGAGCGAATTTGATGGGCCAAATAGCCTAATTCAGTTTCTATGTTTTATGGTCCTATAGAAATGCAGATCTCCCTTTTTAGTCTAACTTCATCTTAAGATGCATCTATCATATTGTTTGTAATTTTCTAGTTTGTTCTTGAGTCAACTCTCTTGCAGCTTTTGTTTAAATTGCAGGCAGTGCCCGGGTTACGTATGAGTTCCGTTCCTGAGTCCGTACATCTAATATTATTTAGCGTCAGTTAGTCAAATGTTTGATTTAGTATATAGTATATATTTTACCTTTCTATGCATATAAAACACTTAAGAAACATATGTATTCCAATAATTAAACCACTGCGTTGCTTACTAGTAATTGTAGCTTTCATCAGGACATGGCCTTTCACTCGCTCCATTATTCTCACTTTATCTGTTATCCTTTAAAATTGTTCTGATTGTTGACTGACTGTAGCCTAACGCTTTTCCAATGACTGATGGCTTTTCACCTCTTTCCAAACGCTTTATTATTTCCACTTTATTTTCAATCGTGATCGCTTCCCATCAACGGAACAGAAACACTGCAGGCGGCGGGTCCCGAGCTGCGCCAGCTCCCGAGGTCCGCTGGGTCCTAAGGACCACTGCACTGAGACAGGCTGAATGGGACAAGTGGGGGCTGTGCTGGGCTTGGGTATTTGATCATCCAAAATATTCCGCGTGGGAATTTAAACTGGAGGTGGCAGTGTTTTTTTTTATGAGGTTGAGTTGTGAACTCGACATCAACCCAGCATGGATGGCACGGGGGTCACTGGATCAACATCAACTCGGCACGGGAGCGGTCTGTCACTAGATTGAACTCGGGAACCTTCGTTCTCGAGCCTGGCGCTGATCTCACTGTGCCGCCAGTCGACCGGAACCAGGGTGGGGCGGTGCGCGTGGTCAGGGTGAATCTTACTAAGAAAAATTTAAGCGAAATGCAGAGTTAAACACTCAACACAGTGTCAACGGCAACGACTTAAAATGGCAGACAGCATTCTCCTTCCTCGGTTTGTAAGTACAAGTTGTCCGTAAGTCGGACATTTGTAACTCAGGGACTGCCTGCATCAGATTGGCTCCCAATGTGCTGTGAACATGATTTTCCTTTGTTCTTAAATGGACTTGAAGTAGCAAAGGTACTCTTGAGGCTGTTTGAGCTGTCAGAAAGAAACCAGTTGAACTGAAGGATCTCTACAAGAAGGCAAAGCTAACCCATTTGTCCATGTAATTGCTTTTTAAGTGATAGAAACTTTAACAGGTGAACCCAGCAGTTTCACATTAAAATACTGTTACGTACAAATAATATTTTTTTTTGTATTGCAGCGTGCTACAAGTTCATCACCAGGATCTGCTGCATTAAGGAGTAGCCCAAGACTCAATGAGTGTCATTCTTCTCCTATGTTATATGACAGGTGAACATCTTCACACATCACAATTTTCTCTTGAAAGACCAGTGGGTTATAAAGGTGGATGACCTGAATGGCAATCAAGGCTATTATGGAAAATAAAGATCACAATGTAGAAAGTAACATTTGATTGGATGGAAGTTTGGACGTCACACAGGAAAGCGTTAGGCTAAATGCTTTTTTCTTAGTTGGCTAGATGTAATGAGTGCCACGCAGACTGTTAAATTTTTACAGTTTGCATAAATGACTTGGAGGAGGGGACCAAATCTAACACTGCTAAGTTTGTTTCTGACACAAAGGTGGGTTAGGCATTTAAGTTGTGAAGGTGGGGTGGGAAGGGGTTTTCAAAGGGACATGAATAGGTGGGAAGGGAAGCTTCTAGCAAATGAAGTATAATGTCAGAAAATTAAACTTCATCATTTTGACACCTGCTCACTGGGTTCTATTTCCCATGTTCCTTTTAAACTAAATGGGGAAACTGGAAACTTAATTATACTATGAAAATCCCAGCACTATGAATATCCCAAGAAAGCCAGATTAATACCCAGTGGCCACTTTATTTGGTACCTTCTTTACCTCATAAAGTGGCCACTGATTGTATGTTCATGGTCTTCTGCTGCTGTAGCCCATCCACTTGAAGGTTTGACAAGTTGTGCATTCAGAGATGCCCTTCTGCAAACCTCGGTTCTAACACATGGTTATTTGAGTTACTGTCACCTTCCTGTTGGCTTGAATCAGCCTGGCCTTTGACCTCTCCTATTAACAAACTGTTTATGGCCACAGAATAGCCACACACTGACGTTTTTTTTGGCACCATTCTCTGTTAACTCTAGGGGCTGCTCTGCATGGAAATCCCAGGAGATCAGCAGTTTCTGAGATACTCAAACCACCCCATCTGGCACCAACAATCATTCTATGTTCGAAGAGACTTAGATCACATTTCTTCCTCATTCTGATGTTTAGTCTGAACAACTGAACATCTTGACCATGTCTGTATGTTTTCATGCGTTGAGTTGGTGTCACATGATTGGCTGATTAGACATTTGCCATTACAAGCAAGTGCAACACACAAAAGGCTAGAGGAACTCAGCAGGTCGGGCAGCATCTGTGAAAATGAATAAATAGTCATTTTGGGCCGAGACAGTTTATTATGACTAGAAAAGAAGGAATACCTAATAAAGTGGTCACGGAATGTATTTAGTAGGTCAAAAGGTGATGTACATTTTGGCAACAAATTGCATTGACTCCCATTCCCCTTATTGTAAATGGATTAACGTCTACCTCTCTGCTATATTTTGTGTACATAATTAAGATAAAATGAGAAGTGAGAAACATTCTGAAAGTTGTCAAATTCAATAATTGAATCTGGAGCAGACTAAAAATTTACCTGCTTAACAAGTGGCATTGACATTTATCTTAGAAGTTGGTTTATGATTAGTATATGAGAAAGTCAATCATGAATCATAACATGGGTAGTATCTGGGAGACTTCAATGTTTGGTAGGAATGGCACTTAACAATGGTAATTCCTTCTATGTTGTGACCCTAGCATCCTCTAACCCGGTATGAATTATTTCAAATGTTTTTCTTTTATCAGAAAGTTTTTAATAACCACACCACAGCTAGATATTAAAATACAAGAAATATCTTCATTTCATGTAGATATCTATCTGATTGCATCAGTGATTCAAACACTTTGGAACCAAATCTGAAGAAGGCTAATCTGTTAAGTATTTAGCTGAGCTCAGAAATGGCTTATCCTTCTAGAGTTATTAAACACATTGGAGCCCGTGGCATAGAATATCCCTACGATTCCTTCCGAGGGGTGCTTGGGTTGCCTTAAAGAGTCTAAATCTACCAACTCTAAACTCCACTCACAGTGACAAACAGCAGTTTGCTTCGATAGGTCATCCAGATCCTCTTACCAAGGTGAAGACTATGAGTCGCTTGCCGTGTGTGATCCCATGCGCAGAGGCAGCTGCGAGGTTGAGAGCTTATCCGAAAGCTGCTTTGACAGTGGTATGTCCACCATGAGGGATTCAAATGATTATGATTCAGAGGTGGAGTGCAAGTATCAAAGAAATTTTGAAAGGTCGCAGCGCACACAAGAAGCTTTTGACTGTGATGCCTCTGACACTGATGTAAGTACCTAAACAAATGATTAATATTTTTAGTATGTTGCATATAGAGCATTAAAAAGACACAAGTTATAAATGAACACATGATTGGGTTTTTAACTACCACAAAAGTTGAGTGAACAATTTTAAGGGCCTTTCTTGTTAATGGCACAGAATGCTCTGAAGGTGCTTTTAGTTTGAATGCAAAACACAAGGAATAAAAGGAGGGTCATATTCATTCTGCATGGAAGAGCATACAAAAAGTAATGGGTACAGCCCACTCCATCACAGGTAAAGCCCTTCCACCTTTTGAGCACAAAGACAAGGTGAGCAGCCGCAAGAAAGCAGCATTCATCGTTGAGGACCCCCACCATCCAGGCCATGCTGCTGCCATTGGGAAGGAGGTACAGGAACCTCCAGTTTCAGGAACCTTTATTACCCTTCAACCATCAGGCTCCTGAAACAGCTTTGATAATTCACTCACCTCCGCACGGAACTGATCCCACACCTATGGATCCACGTTCAAGGACTGTAGAACTTGCGCTCTCAGTATTATTTATTTGCTTTTTTTTTGTATTTGCACAGTTTGTGTAGTTTTTCATTGATTCTATTGTATTTGTTCTACAGTGAATGCCTGCAAGCAAATGAATCTCAGGGTAGTGACATTTAGAATCAGATTTACATGTACATGTAATAAATTTTTGGTAATAAATTTACCTTGACCTTTGATGTTCCTTGATCTGTAGAAGATAATCAGTTGTCACAAGACAGAAATCTTGAATGCAATAACTAAAATGAAGCAATATATCCATACATTGGAAGGGACAGACTGCAAAGCTTGAATCGTTCACTGATATTAGGGATTGTTGCTGGACACTTGCTGTATACTTGCAACTGTTTTGTAGGTGCCTGAAATCCACGATGAAGAAGCTTTCAGTCAGGATAGTATGAACACCGTTTTGGAGTGGCAGTCAGCTCAAGCAGTGAACTGGAACAACTCTGGAGCTAATTCATTGCAGCGTTGTAGTTCTGCCTTTTCCCCACAGGTAGGACACATGTTGCAACTTTTTAAATAATACGCAGTTTTATGAGTTCAGTTTTTTTGTTTATGTAATGTTTTGGTCACATTGTAAGTAGCTGATGAAAGTCTCTGGTTGTGATCTAACAAATCTCGAACTCTTGTATGATAATTGCATTGCAAATTAGTAAAGCAAATGTGTTTAATGATTGTGTGAACAATGTGCTTTGAATTTGATAAAAGTGAATTATAGGTTCCATTAAAATGTTGGTGTTCTTTTAAGTTATTAATTGTAGGAGTTATTTGATCAAAATTTTTAAAGCTAAAATTTAATAGGGCGGGCAAGAAGAATCTGTTTCTCCGGAAGGAGAATATATCAAGAAGAGACACTGTTATAAAATTAGAGGAAAGATGGTAGAAATTGGGAACATTCTCTTCCAGAAGTAGGTGAATACTGATTAGTTGAAATTTTCAAATCTTTCTTTAACAAAAATTATCTAAATTTGTCAAGGTATTAAGACATTTGAGAGAGAAAGAGAGGTAAGAAAAACATGATCTGCTTTACTGATGGGACAGCTTTGAATGTTCATGTTTGAATTCCTAGTCCTTTCCTGTACTTCCCTTCCAGTTTGAATTGTGCAGAGATGATAAGAATAAAATATTATGGAATTTGGCAATGTGCACATTATCTCTGCCAGATTCTTCAGTTATTTTCATTAAGAATGGAAGTGTGCTATCGAGGGCATTGACTAACCTTTTGGTATTATTTCAAGGCACTAAGATATCTCATGCTTCAAATGCTACCTAATTAAGTCTACTGTAGCTTCCTGTCTGATTTCTCCATTGTCCCTCAGTGACAGAACTTTTTGAACTCCAGAGAATAAGCAAGAAATCTGCCCACAATATTGGAGAACGGTTGACTGCAAGGATTACTTCAGGGCAACGAATGGAGCACTCTTTTCTTGGTTCCTTTTCTTTCTGTCACTTTCCTTCACATGGTGACATTCCATAGCAACTTAGTGATGAGGAACTGCGAGAAATTAAATGTGTAACCCATTGCAACTCAATGGATGGCAGTCCACATTAGGCAAAAGTAGAAGCTGTTTTATTAGCTGTGGGATAGGTTGTCAGCTCAGAGAACTCATGGTCTTTAAATGGTGAAGGGGACTGTTTTTGTATTGACTGCTAATATTAAATAAAGTACTGGATTCAGCTATTTCACGGGGGGAAAATGCCCCTGAAAGAATGCAATAACTTTCACCTTTACACTCACAATGTGATTGATAAATGATTGCTTCTAACTTATTAAAAAAATCTGGAATGACATCGTTTATAAGCTGTTGGGTGCCAGCCCAGGTTCCTGGTAGCATTCTCATCTGTGGCGCCAGTGGTAGCAGCCTTCTGCCAGGGTGCTCATGATGTGTTCCAGGGTCTGTCAGGGCCGAGAAGACACAGCGGTGCCTCGTTTTTGTCCCAAGCGTAAAAGCTTTGCTAGACTAGGCAGGACATTGTACGTGGCCTGAATCATAAATGATGCATTGGTGTGCTGCCTGCCAGATGTTGAGCCAGGAGATCTTCTGCTTCAGCACACCCTCCCACCTTGTCCAAGCTCTCCGTTGCCCCATTCCTACCATCCTGGTGGTTCATTCTCCAAGCTCCTGGCTGCCCCATTCCTACCATCCTGGTGGTACGTACTTCCTCGACAGCTGCTTACACTTCTTCCTGGAGCAGTTTGCATCTGTCTCTGCACTGGACATGGTCAAAATGGGTTGAAGGGAAGCTGCCAAGCCCCACTTGACCAGCTGTCTCTGTCCCTGCCAGATCCCTGTGCCTCAGACGTGACTTGGTCATCTCCACTCCCACTTCAATGCCTACTCTTGAGACTTTGGGGTTGGTGGAATCTCTGGACAGCAGCAATTCTCTTGTATGGGAAACCCTCAACTCCTCGTTCAGTCTACTGAAGGGAAACTGCAGTTTATTCCTCTTCCCATACAGAGCAATGCAGTTCAGGCTACGTGGGAGTCCCAGCCATCTTCAAAGGTAGCTATTGATCTTTCTTTCAATTGCCTCAATTGTTGAAATGAGTACCATATATATTAGTGTGGATTATAGGATTTGGGAAGGATGCCACACTGGCAGATCCAGGCCTTGAATTTGCCAGGTAGGCCTGACTTGTCCACACTGGTGATCCAGACTTTGAACTCCTTGGTGTTCTTCTGGATGGCAGTCTCAGGCTGCAGTCAAAGATCTACCCCTGGATCGCCCCTGGTTTCTCGGAGATGGATGAGCTATCAATATCATCCAAGGAGAAACAAAAGTTGTCCATAAGTCTGCCTTACTTTAGCACCAGAGACTGGGATTTCTCCGGCTTATAAAGTTAAACTTTGCCCATGCAGTGATCTTCTCGAGCCCCTGGAGAGAATCCATCTACTGCCTGGGAGTAGTGTAGGTGTCACCAGGAGGTCATCAACAAGGTCTCGGATTGGGGGCTGCCGCACACCTGTCCTAGTCAGAGGGCCACTCCACTTAACCAGTGTGTCCATGATCAGGGAGAAGGGGATCACTCAGGTTGTGCATCCGGTTATAATATCCTTTTTGAACCGTGCCAGATTGGCGTGGTTGTTCCTGAGGAGAGTCTCAATCCGAAGTTCCTATAGTTGTCTGGGATGAGGTACTTTATCTTCCTTTTACCATGATGTTGGTCCAGCGCGAACTCCAGCAGCTTGTGTGGTAATGACCTGTATGAGTTGGCAAGGTGACGTCATAGTACAGCTAGTTTTCCCTTCCCTTTGCATGCTTCCCTGATCAGTGTGAATCCACACCATGTGTTCTTGGCACTCTGGCCTCAAGGAATCCCTTCTTTCCATACAGTTGAATTGATGTAGCCGTTTTTGAGAAGAAACTCCGTCAGGCGATATTGAAATGTATCTTCCTTCCACTCTGAGCAGTGGGATTTACCTAAGCTGCTCAGTGTGCTTGAAGTTCTCCCCTTTGGATTTCCAGATTTCCTATGCCCGCCTCTACCTGTCGGTGACCTTTCCCCAACGCAAGGGATTTCCATATTAGCTGGGGGAGCTTAGAGCAGAGCTTGTACACCCTGTAGGGTACACTGCTGGGACTAGGGACGAAACTAGCTGTGGCCTCTCTGATTACTTCCTGGATCTACTTCTAGCAAGGCTTCTTGCCAGTGAACTCAACCGCAAGAGGAGGAGGTGGGGGGTTTGGTAAGGTGCTATTGTGTCTGAGCTCCCACTCCCTCTGAGTCACTGAGGGAGTTCTGAGGATGCAGATCCATCTCTTGTTTGGAGCTTGTGAGCTGCCTGCCATGTCTCTGTCCATGCATCGGCTTGGGGAATCCATAAGGTCGACAATAAAGGAAACTTGTTTCCTGGTTCTCTCTCTCTTCTCCATCTTCTCTGCCATTCTGTCCTGTGCAGTGTCATAAGCCTACTTCTGAGCTTGACAAGTGGTGGTTTCTCTCCCTCACTCTCCCCCTCCCCCTGTGCTATTAGTCAGAGAATGCAGCAATGGCATGAGTTTCTGGGGGAAAATGAGGAAGGTGCAGGATAGATGTATTCCAAAAATGAAGAAATACTCAAATGGCAAAATAGTACAACCGTGGCTAACAAGGGAAGACAAAGCTAATGTAAGAGCAGAAGAGAGGGCGTGCAACAATGCAAAAATTAATGGTAAGACAGAGGATTGGGAAGCTTTTAAAAACCTATAGAGAGCAACTAAAAGAATCATTAGGAAGGAAAAGATGAAATATGAAAGCAAGCTAGCAAGCAAGATCAAAGTAGACAGTAAAAGCTTTTTTGAGTATGGAAAAAAACAAAAAATGAGAGTGGATTAGGACTGCTAGAAATGAAGATGGAGAAATAACTGAGGGTCGAGGAGATGGCAGATGAACTAAATGAGTATTTTGCAACACTGTGGAAGACAGTAGCAGTATGTCAGATATTGAAGGGTGTGAGGGAAGAGAATTGAGTGCAGTTACTATTACAAGGGAGAAGGTGCTCAAAAAGCTGTAAGACCTAAGTCACCTAGGTCAGATGAACTGCACCCTAGGGTTCAGAAAGAGGTAGTGGTAGAGATCGTAGAGGCATTAGTAATGATCTTTCAAAAATCATTGGAATCTGGCATGGTACCAGAGGACTGGAAAACTGCAAATTTCACTCCACTCTTTAAGAAAGGAGTTAGGCAGCAGAAAGGAAATTATAGACCAGTTAACCTGACCTCAGTGATTGGGAAGATGTTGGAGCCAATTGTTAAGGATGAGGTTATAGAGTACTTCGTGACACAGAACAAAATAGGACAAAGTCAGCATGATTTCCTTCAGGGAAAATCCTGCCTGGCAAACCTGTTGGAATTCTTTGATGAGATTACAAGTAGGATGGATAAAGGGGATGCAGTGGATGTTGTATATTTGAACTTCCAGATGGCCTTTGACAAGGTGCCACACATGAGGCTGCTTACCGAGTAAAGAGCCCATGGTATTATAATAAATTTGCTGGTATGGTTAGAGCATTGGCAGGTTGGTAGGAAGCAGGGAGTGGGAATAAAAGGATCCTTTTCTGGTTGGTGACTAGTGGTGTTCTGCAGGGGTCGGTGTCGGGACTGCTTCTTTTTATCCGTGTATCAATGATTTAGATGATGGAATAGATAGCTTTGTTGTCAAGTTTGCAGATAATACAAAGATTGGAGGAGGGGCAGGTAGTATTGAGGGGGCAGATAGGCTACAGAAGGACTTAGATTGGAACGGGTAAGAAAGTTGCAAATGAAATACAATGTTGGAAAATGCATGGCCATGCACTTTAGTAGAAAAGGATAAATAAACTATTTTCTAAATGGGGAGAAAATCCAAATATCTGAGATGCAAAGGGACTTGGTAGTGTTACGAACCCCGTAACTGGGTCACTTACCAGCAAAGATAGAGAGGACCATTGAAGTCTGATGGTACTATTTTTAAACGTCTTTATTTATAAAGGGGCACAAAAATAAGATTAATACAGACATTCAGATAAAATACGTCGTCAATACGCAATCTAAAAATGGGGGGATAATAATAATCATCAAATAAGCAATAGCTCTATCGTTTGTCTAGGGGATATTGTATTGTCCGATGGAAAGATGAAAGTCACTGTTCCTTCAAGCTGCAGCTATTTGGGTTTAAGAAAGACGGTTTTAAACTTGCCCGGGACTTTTATGAGGCCAATCCATTGTGTCGGGGGAGTTGATTCCCCATTGTTAGTTCCAAGTTGTTTTCCAAGGTACCAGCCACCAGCCCCCAGGTAAGGGAACCGAACGCACGTGGCTTCCTTCAAATGGCTTCCTGCTATTGTGGGATCGCTAGCGTTTCTTCTGGTGCATCTGAGGGGCTGTCCCTACAGCCCCCCCTGTTATCTTAACTCGCCGGGTAGTAGATGTCAATCAGGTTGGGGTGATGCAATCTCTCTCTCAACCAGCCCACTTTGCCCGAGGGCTTGCATGTAGCATAGTCCCCAATCCACAAACGTTGACTCCAGGAGACAATGGCCATGTCTCTGTCTCATTTCCTGGGTCCTCTGACTCAACCCAATAATGCTCTTGCGATTCTCACAAAGGAGGGGGCTACCCCGCACCCTTCGGCCCCTCAGAGCTGTGGTGCATTCATAACAGTCGTCCCTAAAGGTTAACTCGCAGGTAGAGTCAGTGATGTGGAAGGCAACTGCAATGTTAGCATTGATTTCAAGAAGTCCAGAATACAAGAGCGAGGATGTGATGCTGCAGCTTTACAAGGCACTGGTGAGTCCTCACCTTGAGTATTGTGAACAGTTCTGGGCTCCTCATCCAAGAAAAGATGTGCTGGCATTGGGGAGGGTTCAGCGGAGGTTGACAAGAATGATTCCAGAAATGAAAGAGTTATATGAGGAACATTTGATAGCTCTGTGTCTGACTCACTAGAATGGATGAGGGGGAATCTCAATGAAATCTTTTGAATGTTGAAAGGCCTAGACAGAGGAGATGTGGAAAGGATGTTTCCCATGAAGACAAGAGGGCACAGCCTCAGGATAGAGGGGCGTCCATTGAAAACAGAGATGCGGAGAAATCCCTTTAGCCAAAGGGTGGCGAATTTGTGGAATTTATTACCACAGGCAGCTGTGGAGGTCGGGTTGTTGGGTGTTCTTAAGGCAGAGCTTGATAGGTTCTTGGTTGGGGATGGCATCAAAGGATATGGGGAGAAGGGTGGGGAGTGGGGCTGAGGAGGGAAAGAAGGATCAGCCATGATTGAACGGCGGAGCAGACTCGATAGGCTGAATAGCCAGATTCTGCTCCTGTGCCTTATGGTTGTGGTGCATTACGGCCAATTTACAGTTCATCGTGTAGGTGGCTCTGCTGGCTTTCTTCTCCACTAGGCTGGATCTCTCAGTAGCAACTCTGGTTATGATAGTTGGCATGGTAGCTACTCCCTCCAATGGTTTCCTTCACCCGCCGGTGATCTGCCACTGTGCCTGGAGTGGGAGTTTCTGGGCCAGGCTCCTCCTGAGTCTCACCAGCAGTGAATCCTGGGTGCTGTATCACTCTCTCCTGCTCCGCACATTTCATCTTGGCCTGATGTATTTTCAGACAACGCAGGTTTTTTGCAGACCTTGCTGCAAATGCACCTAAATAATAATGCTGAAATGTTGTATTTTTTTGCATGTGATGTTAATCAGAGGACATAAACACAAGATTCTGCAGGTGCTGGAAATCTAGAGTAACACGCACAAAATGCTGATGGAACTCAGCAGGTTAGGCAGCAGCCACGGAAAGGAATAAGCAGACGATGTTTCAGGCTGAGACCCTTCATCTGGACCCTTATTCAGAGGATCTGTCGGACCACTTCATGGCCGTAGATATTCCCTGCAACAAGTTAAAGAAAACTGAACAGTTCCTGAAGTCCAGGCCATATCAAAGATTCAAAGTGTATTTATTATGGAATGTATAAATTATACAACCTTGAGATTTGTTTGCTTACATGGAGCCAAAAAGCAAGAAACCTGAAAGAACCCAATCATAAAAAATGAAAGATAACACCCGATGTACAAGAGGAAGGGGGGAAAAGCACAAATCATGCAAACAATTTAACCAAACAAGAACATTCTGAACCAAATTCATTCCTCAGATCCGAATCCTGGAGTAGCCGAGAGCAGGCCCAAAGCCTCACTTAGCAGTTCATCATACTAGTGGGCATGGAGCACAGCAGCTGGGGCTGTCTTCTTCCTCTCAGTGCCAAGGAGAAAGGAGTGACCATTGCAGAAAGCGAGTGAAATTGGCTCTCGCCTCTGATCCTGTCACCCTGTCTTTTCAGTTTAAATTTACCAAACAACGGATTATACTTCGCATTATACACAGGAGCTGCTGCAGCAAAAAGCTCTGGTGCCCAGGAGAGAGGAGCGAACATCAGGGAGAGCAAGCGAAATCAGCTCTTGCCTCCGATTTGGGCTGGTGTTTAAGTTGTGTAAACAGCAGATTGTACCTTGCACTAGGACCCAGCTGCTGCGAAGGGCTCGGGGCCTAGTCCATGCCCCTCAGCAGCTTAATCTGGACTCAGATTTCTCTATATAGGCCGAAGCTGCTCCCAAGCTCTTCAAATCAGCTCAGTGCCCAGTGCAATCCGATCTCGGACCTGGGCCATTGGATCTCCTTTGCCCCGAGTTCTTCCCTCTGTGCCCAGAGCAATCCAACCTTGCCCCCGGCCAGTTGTACAAGCACCAAAACTCCTCTACCCTGACTTCTCTCTGAATTTCTTACTCCATCTGCATTGATTCTGCAACACACCAGCTTATCCCTTGAACTCGCCTTACCATTGCTCGCTCCCTCACTGTTGGTGGCAGTAATTTAACACAATTTACCTCAGAAAAGGTGTTTTTAGTGATATCGATTCATTATTTCCTTATTCCGGTTTCACTGGAGCAAATTATTTAATATCCATCCCACTAATTTTTGTATTCATTCACTGGCTGCTGGATTTTCTATATCACCATAGAGTATACTTAAAATGTTATTAGATGTGAAGCTCTTTGTCATTTTTTACTTGGTTATGGGAATATAAGATCTAGGAACTGAATCCCCACCTCCCCACAGAGTAGATCATGTAGCCCTTTTATACCACTTAACTTGTCATTGCAGTTGTTCTATCGCAGTGCTACTTCTAACAGTATTCCATACTTCTTTTGATTGCTAATGTGCCGAGAAATCTATCCATCTGTTTTGAGTGAATACAATTACTGATGTATCACAGCCATTAAGAATACAGAATTCCAAAACTTCACCACTCTGTCAATGAGATAAGGAACAATTTCTCCAGCCTTTAACGGCCTATGCCCTTAGTCCTAAATTGTTCAGTCAAGGGAAAATTCATCCTTGAAACTTGTCAGACAAGCCCTTTGAAAAAAGTCACAATTTTCAATGAAATCTCCTAAGTTCTCTAAAGAACATGTTTTCAGTCTGTTCAATCCCTTTTCCTATGGAAAACTTACTATCCATAGAATTGATCTAGTAAACTGATTAAGGGTAGATTGGTTAAGGATAGTCAGCAAGGCTTTATGTGTGGTAGGTTGTGTCTAACCATTAGTCTGAAAGTTTTTTGAGGAAATTATCAGGGAAGTTGATGAAGGCAAGGCAGGAGTTGTTGTCTCCATGGATTTGACAAGGTCCTACAGGGGAGGTTGGTCAAGAAGGTTTGGTCACTTAGCATTCAGGGTGAGGTAGTACACTGGATTAGACATTGGCTTAGTGAGAGAAGTCGTAAGAGTGATAGTAGATGGTTGCCCCTCTGAATGGAGGCCTCTGACTAGTGGAGTTGCTGCAAGAATCAGTGCTGGGTCCATTATTGTTTGTTAACTATATCAGTGATCTGGATGATAATATGGTTAACTGGATCAGCAGATTTGTGGGTGACACCAAGACTGGGGGTGTCGTGGATAGCGAGGAAGACTAACATGGCTTGCAGGCAGAGGGATTTGGACCAGCTGGAAAATACCCGATGGAATTTAATGCAGACATTTGTGAGGAGCTGCACTCCAACCAGGGTAGGTCTTACACAGTGAATGGTAGGGCACTGAGGACGATGGTAGAACCAAGGGATCTTGGAATACAGGTCCATATTTCATTGAAAGTGGTGTCACGGGTTGATAGGGTCATAAAGAAGGCTGTTGGCACATTGGCCTTTTATAATACTTTGACTTATGGAGATGTGGTGTTATGTTGAAGTTGTAAAAGACTTTGGTGAGGCCAAACTTAGAGTATTGTGTGCAACTTTAGTCACCAACCTACAGGAAAGATGTAAATAAGGTTGAAAGAGTACAGAGAAAATTTACAAGGATGTTGCTGAGTCTGGAGTTGTATGGAAAGATTGAATAGGTTGGGGCTTTATTCCTTGGAAAGTAGAAGATTGAGGGGAGATTTGATAGGGATGTACAACATGATGAAGGGTATAGATAGGGTAAATGCAAGCAGAGGTTTGGTGGGAGTTCAAGGAGGTCATGGTTTGAGGGGAAATTTCTTCACTCCGAGGGGGGTGAGAGTGTGGAATGAGCTGCCAGCGCAAGTGGTGCATGCGAGCTCGATTTCACGTGCCTATCAGCGGCATTAAGAGAGCTTTACCAAGAGATTTCTCTCAGGTTGGCGTCGGTTATTCAAAAAGGGAGCTTTGTTAGTCCATTGTACGTGGCTTATCAGCAGCTATAACCAGAGCACCAATCGTGAGTTAAATAGCAGGGAAGGTTCAGGCATAAGAGAGAGACACTGCCTAGCAGAGAGGTCATCACTGAAGTGATCTGAGGCAGAGTGGCAGGGCTTTGGTGATAACGAGTCAAGCCGAGGTAAGTTACCTCTGAGGAAAAGAAACCGGAAGTATGTGTGTGAGGCCGGTGTTCTGTGCTAGGTGTTAGATGTGGGAAGTTCTGTAGACTCCCAGTCTCCCGGACTGCCGCATCTGCACCAGGTGCGCCGAGCTGCAGCTCATTAGGGACCGGGCTAGGGAACTGGAGATGCAGCTCGATGGCCTTCGTCTGGTCAGGGAGAGTGAGGAGGTAATAGAGAGGAGCGAAAGGCAAGTAGACACACCGGGGCCTCAGGAGACAGATAAGTGGGTAACGGTCAACAGAGAGAAGGGCAAGACTCAGATAGTAGAGGGTACCCCTGTGGCTATCTCCCTAAACAATAAGTATTCTTGTTTGAGTGCTGCTGGGGGTCTGGCTCTGTGGCTCAGAAGAGTAGGGAAAGGAGGATGGCTGCAGTGATAGGGGACTCTATAGTTAGGGGGTCAGGCAGGCGATTCTGTGGATGCAGGAAAGAAACGCGGATAGTGGTTTGCCTTCCAGCTGCCAGATTCTGAGATGTTTCTGATCGCGTCCATGATATCTTGAAGTGGGAAGGTGAACAGCCAGGGACCATGGTACATATTGGTACTGACGACATAGGTATGAGGTCCTGAAAACAGACTATGGGGAGTTAGGAAGGAAGTTGAGAAGCAGGACCTCAAAAGTAGTAATCTCAGGGTTACTGCCTGTGCCATGCGACAGTATAGGAATGGAATGAGGTGGAGGATAAATGTGTGGCTGAGGGATTGGAGCAGGGGGCAGGGATTCAGATTTCTGGATCATTGGGATCTCTTTTGGGGCAGGCGTGACTTGTACAAAGAGGACGGGTTGCTCTTGAATCCGAGGTGGACCAATATCCTGGCGGGGAGGTTTATTAAAGCTACCGGGGAGAATTTAAACTAGAATTGCAGGGGGGTGGGAACCAAACTAAAGAGACAGAGAAAAAGGCAGTTGGTTCACAAATAGAGAAAGCTTGGAGACAGTGTGAGAGGGAAGATAGGTGATAGAGAAGGAATGCGCTCAAACCGATGGTTTGAGATGTGTATTGTGCACTTTATGCTGTCCAGTGTAGGTCTGTAGTCTAGTATAGCTTTCTCTGTTTTTTTTATTAAGTACTTCAGTCTAGTTTTTGTACTGTGTCATGTAAACCATGGTCTTGAAAAATGTTGTCTCATTTTTACTATGCACTGTACCAGCAGTTATGGTTGAAATGACAATAAAAGTTGACTTGACTTGACTTGAAGAAGCATCATGAACAAAGCGGATGAGCTTAGAACGTGAATCAGTACTTGGAGCTATGATGTTGTGGCCATTACAGAGACTTGGATGTCTCAGGGACAGGAATGGTTAGTTGGAGTGCCAGGCTTTCAATGTTTCAAAAAGGACAGGGAGGGAGGGAAAAGAGGTGGGGGCATGACACTGCTGATCAGAGATAGTGTCACGGCTGTAGAAAAGGAGGAAGTCGTGGAGGGATTTCCTATGGAGTCTCTGTGGATGGAAGTTAGAAACAGGAAGGGGGTCATAACTCTACTGGGTGTTTTTTATAGACCGCCGAATAGTAACAGGGACATCGAGAGGCAGATAGGAAGACAGATTCTGGAAAGGTGTAACACTATCAGGGTCGTTGTGGTGGGAGATTTTCATTTCCCAAATATTGATTGGGAGTTTGTTAGGTGTGTTCAGGAAGGTTTCTTGACACAATATGCAGATAAGCCTACAAGTGGAGAGGCTGGACTTGATCTGGTATTGGGAAATGAACCTAGTTAGGTGTCAGATCTCTCAGTGGGAGAGCATTTTGGAGATAGTGATTACAATTCTGTCTCCTTTACAATAGCATTGGTGAGGGATAGGAACAGACAAGTTAGGAAGGCATTTAATTGGAGTAAGGGGAAATATGAAGCTATCTGGCAGGAACTTGGAAGCATAAATTGAGAACAGATGTTCTCAGGGAGATGTACGACAGAATTGTGGCAAATGTTCAGGAGATATTTGCCTGGTGTTCTGCATAGGTATATTCTAATAAGAGAGGGACAGGATGGTAAGAGACAAGAATCGTGGTGTACAAAGGCTGTTAAAAATCTAATCAAGAAGAAGAGAAAAGCTTCGAAAGGTTCAAAAAACTAGGTAATGACAGAGATCTAGAAGATTATAAGGCTAGCAGGAATGAGCTTAAGAATGAAATTAGGAGAGCCAGAAGGGGCCATGAGAAGGCCTTAGCGAGCAGGATTAAGAAAAACCCCAAGGCATTCTACAAGTATGTGAAGAGCAAGAGGATAAGACATGAGAGAATAGGACCAATCAAGTGTGACAGTGGAAAAGTGTGTATGGAACTGGGGGAGATAGCAGAGGTACTTAATGAATACTTTGCTTCAGTATTCACTACAGAAAAGGATCTTGGTGATTGTAGGGATGACTTATAGTGGGTTGAAAAGTTTGAGCATATAGACATTAAGAAAGAGGATGTGCTGGAGCTTTTGGAAAGCATCAAGTTGGATAAGTCTCCAGGACCTGAGGAGATGTCCTCCAGGCTACTGTGGAAGGTGAGGGAGCAGGTTGCTGAGACTCTGGCAATGATCTTTGCATCATCAGTGGGGGATGGGGGATGTTCCAGAGGATTGGAGGGTTGCGGATAGGTTGCAAGAAAGGGAGTAGAGATAGCCCAGGATATTGTAGTCCAGTGAGTCTTACTTCACTGTCTTACTTCAGTGGTTGGTAAGTTGATGGAAAAGATCCTGAGAGGCAGGATTTATGAACATTTGGAGAGGCATAGTATGATTAGGAATAGTCAGCATGTCTTTGTCAAAAGCAGTTCATGCCTTACGAGCCTGCTTGAATTTTTTGAAGATGTGACTAAACACATTGATGAAGGTAGAGCAGTAGATGTAGTGTATATGGATTTCAGCAAGGCATTTGATAAGGTATGCCTAGCAATGCATGGCTTATTGAGAAAGTAAGGAGGCATGGGATCCAAAGGAACCTTGCTTTGTGGATCCAGAATTGGCTTGCTATCAGAAGGCATAGAGTGGTTATAGATGGGTCATATTTTGCATGGAGGTTAGTGACCATTGGTGCACCTCGGGGATCTGTTCTAAAACACCTTCTCTTTGTGATTTTTGTAAATGACCTGGATGAGGAAGTGGAGGGATGGGTTAGTAAATTTGCTGATGACAAAAAGGTTGGGGGTGTTGTGGATAGTGTGGAGGGCTGTCAGAGGTTACAGCTGGACATTGATGGGATGTAAAACTGGACTGAGAAGTAGCAGATGGAGTTCAACCAAGACAAGTGTGAGATGGTTCATTTTGGTAGGTCAAAAATGATGGCAGAATATAGTATTAATGGTAAGACCCTTGGCAGTGTGAAGGATCAGAGGGATCTGGGGTTCGAGTCCATAGGATACTCAAAGCTGTTGTGCAGGTTGACTCTGTGGTTATGAATGCATCCAGCACATTGGCATTTATCAACCATGGGACTGAGTTTCGGAGCCCTGGTCAGACTGCACGGAGTACTGTGCTCAGTTCTGGTCACCTCACTACAGGAAGGATGTGGAAGCTATAGAAATGGTGCAGAAGAGATTTACAAGGATGGTGCCTGGATTGGGGAGCATGCTTTACGAGAAAAGGTTGAGTGAACTTGGCCATTTCTCCTTGGATCGATGGAGGATTTGAGGTGACCTGATTGAGGTGTATAAGGTGATGAGAGGCATTGATTATGTGGATAGTCAGAGGCTTTTTCCCAGGGCTGATATGGCTAACACGAGAGGGCACAGCTTTAAGGTGCTTGGAAGGAGGTAGAGAGGAGATGTCAGGGCTAAGTTTTTTACGCAGAGAGTGGTGAGTGCGTGGAATGGGTTGCCGGTGATGGTGGTGGAGGCGGATGCAATAGGGTCTTTTAAGAGACTCCTGGACAGGTACATGGAGCTTAGAAAAATAGTGGGCTATGGGTAACCCTAGGTAATTTCTAAAGTAAGTACATGTTCAGCTCAGTATTGTGGGCCGAAGGGGCTGCATTGATCGTATTGTAGTTTTTCTATGTTTCAATGTTAAAGAAAAGTTTGGATAGGTACATGGATGAGAGGATTATGAAGGGCTATTGTCCCAGTGCAGGTTAATGGTAGTAGGCAGCTTAAACAGCTCTGCATGGACTAGATGGGCTGAAAGGTCTGTTTCTTTTCTGTACTTTTCTCTGACTCTGGATGACTCATTGGTGCACATACTTCATGGTAAGTTATCTTTTGTATAATAAGACCTCCTTATTCTTGCACTCAAAGCCTAGTCATAATAAAGGCTAAAATACCATTTATTCCTCTTGCTCTTGTTGGTCTTCAATGACACGTATACAAGTACAAAAATGCTGTATTCCCTTTGAATGCCAAGAGTGGTCTGTGTGCTTTCCTGTTTCATGTACCAAAGTGGAAGATGGCCTATTTTTTGTTACTGTGCACCCTTTCGCCATTTTCTTGCTCACCCACTTAGTTCGTCTACATCTCTGTTTAAGACTCTGAGTCTTACGCCATACTTCAAATCCTAGCCAATTATTTGTTACTGCAGATGTGAGTAATTGGGGTCCAATCACTGGGCCCTTTAGAATCCCACTAACGACAGCCTGCTGATATGAGAATATGGTTATTCCACTCTTTGTTCTCTATCCAATATCTTATTCTCAATCTATGTCAGTATATTATTGCAAAGTGTGTGTGCTGTCACCATTTTAGCATATTGCCATCAATTCTGTGTGTTCTATATTAAAACAATACTGGCTAGTTAGCAATCAAATGCAATCTTCCAAACATAATTATTAATAGCCAAAGCATACAAGTGCAATGCATTAAATTAGCCACTGAAGTGATGTGATGTCTCTGTAGGTCACAGTAGAATTGACCTGTTTTGTAGGTGCTTGAAATCCGAAATGAAGAAGTTTCCAGTCAGGATGGTACAAACACAGATGTAGAAATGGACGACTCCTACGCAGTGAACCGCAGGAATTCTGGAGCATCTTCTGTACGGCGCTGTATCTCTGCATTTTCGTCACAAGTGAGGCCTGTTGTGCATACTCCACATCTGATTTGTATTTCTGTTTAACTGTAGACAATTATAATAATTGCAATAAATAAACTGAGCCATGCCCTGGGGATACGCTATGTTCACAGTTGGGCTCATGTTGATTTCATTGATATCTGTAGTGACACTCTCCTGGGTTGGGCAAAGAAATATCAGCTATGTTCAGTTACTGTAAGTAATCATAGGGTGAAGTCAAAATAGGATTTAGTATAATAGTTAATTCTTTGTTCTCTTCCTTTCTCCCCCATGTCTTTGCAAAGTTAATGCAAGTGCTGAGACCTGGGACAGAAACTTGGGAGCCTTCCATTTAATAGAGATATGGAAAGCTCTCAGAATAGAAGAGAAAAATGAGGGGGAAAACTTCAGAAATGTCCTGAGCCTTGCAGTTCAAGCTCAAATGAAAACTACGCTTTTCATAAATGCAGTGGTGAGATTGTAGGGAGAATGAGGGTGTCGGAGATTGAAGTGGTCATCAGTTTGAATTATTGGCTTCGGAGGAAAGGAACAAACATTTTTGAAAAGGTTTTGAATTTATTGTCTATTGGCCAGCTTCTAAATGGATGTATATTCTTGTGTTTCACATTACATTCAAACTTTTGGGAGGAGGAGTAGTTTGTGAAATTAATCAGTTCTAAAGAAATGCAAACATTATGTCAGCTTTAATCAAAATGGATGTAGCAACAAATAAAACAAGCATTTGATTTTTTTCTATTTTTGCTTTGCTTTCAATTAATTGGCTTTTGCAATAACCAGAATATTAATGTATCTAAATCTTGTTCTTCAGCTTGATAACACAGCTGGGAATTCTAAGACTCCTCCGTCTAGCAAAGCCTTCAAGATTGTGCTTGCTGGAGATGCAGCTGTAGGCAAATCGAGCTTCCTTCTACGACTCTGCAAAAATGAGTTTCATGGGAACACCAGTGCCACCTTGGGTATGTTTTTCCTCCAATCTTCTTCAAACTTCTTTTCCCCTTTTGTTTTCTACCCACCCCAACATTCACACACATTTGACCATTAGTTGAGCCTAATGTTAAAACTGGGGAGTTTTGAACAGCACCTCTTTTCATCTCTGCAGCTGCATTGCTGAATAGAAGTTATCATCTAGATTTCAATTGATTAGAGGGGAGAGATTTAATAGGAATCTGAGGAGCAACCTTTACACCCAAAGGGTGATTAGTATGTGAAGTGATCTGCCAGAGGCAAGTATATTAGCAACATTTAATAATTACTTGGACTGATAGATGGATAGGAAATGTTTAGGTGGATATAGAGCAAACACAACCAAATAGGACTAGATTGAATAGCTTGTTTGTCATAGACTACTGGGGTCAAAGGACCCATTTATGTGTCATATGACTTTCAAATTCCTTCCCAAATCGATGGGACACAAGATCTAAGCATTTTCTGGATGTTCTCATATTTATTTGCTTACATTTCAAAATGCTAATGTTTCTTGTTATTGAGCTTTATGTAGGACTTGGGTAGAAACTGAACTTTTCTGTTGAACACGATATCTTCTGAAGTTTAGCCACTGTGAGGAAACAGTTTGTTGTTGATAAGATCCCAGAAACTGGAAAGAAATGGATGACCAAATATTCAGGAAATGTCTGAGGTATAAATGGTGGAAGAAGATTTTTGTTCTTCAACTCGAGATACTTGATTTTATTTTACTTCTATGTGAAATAGTATTTTACACCTGAAAGGTGTTATTTCCAAATGCTTCTAGTACTCCACTGGCAAGGCAAAATGTGTCACCCTTACTGTGTGCTCAACCTTAGAATGGTCAAAGAATAGCACTAATTATTGATTTAAGGTTGATGATCTGTAGCTGTACTGTAAGTTTACAGTTGAATATATTTGGGAATAAAAATTGCTTATTTATTATACCCAATGTCCTTAATATAATTGTTGGTTGTAAAATGTATGAAGATCTATTTCCATGATGAGGTCACACTCAGGTTGGAGGAGCAACACCTTGTACTCTGTCTGGGTAGCCTCCAATCTGGTATCCCTCCATTCCCCTTTCCCTCTCTCGCCTTATCTCCTTACCTGCCCATCAACTCCCTCTGGTGCTCCTCCTCTTTCTTTCTTCCATGCTTTTCCGTTATCTCTTTCACCAATCAACTTCCCAGCCCTTTACTTCACCTCTTCCCCTCTCCTGGTTTTACCTACCATCTTGTACTTCTCCCCCTCCCCACCCCCCACCTTCTTACTCTGACTTTACGGTTTGTTTCCAATCCTCATGAAGGCTCTCACGCCGAAACGCCGACTGTTTACTGTTTTCCGTAGATGCTGCCTGGCCTGCTGAGTTCCTCTAGTAATTTGTGTGTGTTGCTTTGGATCTCCAGCATCTGCAGATTTTCTCATATAGAGTATGGTGGTAGTTGATGTTATGGTAATAGTATCAAAAAGGTGAGACGTGTAAAAAAAATTTGAATATTTAAGGTCACACAAGGGGAGGGGAGGTGGCAAATATGCAAACTCTATCGATGATGGGGGAGTTCAGGCTAGAGCAGAGGTCACTGAAGCTGTGAAACAGTAGCTCTTGTATTGGAGTTCATTAGATAGTGGCAATTTGAAGGATATTGTATCCAAATCAAAAGGTACTAAAAGCATAGATAAAGGTGTTTTAAAAGTAAACTTTTCTTTGAACAGACTGCAAGGATTTTATGTGGTTGTGTGAGCAGATGAAGAGATTATAGAGGCAATGGAAAGGAAGTATAAGGCAATATCCCAAAATGGACACTTCAGAAAAGCTGGGGTTATTAAGTTGTGCAGTAATATTTGAAATTGCAGGGAAGTGTGTGGTTACATTTCAGCTGGATATCGTTGATATGCAAATTGATAGATAGCATTGAGCTCCATTGTAACCCTGCGTGTGTTTTCTTGCAGGAGTTGACTTCCAGATGAAAACTCTGGTTGTGGATGGAGAGCAAACAGTACTGCAGTTGTGGGACACTGCAGGCCAAGAAAGGTGATTCAGAAATATGCAAGTTTGAAATGATGGTGTCTCTATTCCAAAACCAAATACACGCGCAACATGAACATTTCATGTTTCACCTAACCAGCTTCTGAGCAAAAGGGTCCCTGTCTTCTAATCATCTCAAGCCAGTAACCTATAAATTTGGTGATTTAACCTCCGATGTAATAATTCAAAAGAAACATTTTATTCTCTGTATTTTGTGTATTTTAGCTGGATGCGACAGTAAACCAATATTCCTGAGTCTAGTGGCTCAAAACTACTGGGAGCTTTTCCTGTAGTCCTTTCTCCATGTGCATGTATGGTACAAGCAGAGTTTAGCTGCTTCAGCATAATGGTATATTGTGAAAGTTTGCATGATTGCTAGAGATATCACACAAGGAGAATACAGGTGGAATTTTTACCTTTAACTTCAAACTGATCATTGCTTCTATAAGAATATTTTGATAGTGTGTACCTGAAACTAACATAGTTTTCTACCAAATATGAATTCACAAATGAAAATTTTGAGTTTAATTGTTACATTGTAGGTTATGGTTGATAGTGTTTTAATTCCATAGAATTAATGTTTTCTAAAAAAAAATGTGCCTACAAAATGTTTCAGATTTCGAAGTATTGCCAAGTCTTATTTCAGACGTGCGGATGGTGTTTTACTGCTGTATGATGTAACCTGTGAGAGAAGTTTCCTCAATGTACGTGAATGGGTTGACATGATTGAGGTGAGCATTAAAATACATAATGTGTCCTTTGCATGGATGGCATAGACTCAGACTTTGATCTACCAAGTTTCCTTTTCCAATATGTCTAAATAATTTGACTGCTTAGTTCCCATTTTCCCAATTAAAGCATTACCTGGAAGGTGATTTAATAGCATTAGCAAAAGTAGGTAGAACTCTTACTTCACTGAAATTATTCCAACACATCTTACCCTGGCTTTTCTGGCGGCTGCTTGTAATTGGCACGGAGTGATTTTTTTTCAAGGCGATTTCTGTTTATTTAACTTCATTCTGAAACTCTCTCTGAACTTGATAACCTGTGAAAATACACCTGCAAAAGTTAAGCACCCAAGCTGTTGACCAGCTTCTGTAATGACCTTTTTAGGAGGCTCACTGGAGCATCACCATACATAATAAAAGATCTTTCTTGTGCAAGGATGGGTTAGATTGTGTAATTGTGTGAGTGACCATACAAAGCTGTCAGGAAGGTGCAGAGGGATTAGGGGAAATATAGACAGGGTATATGTATGTAGGAGTCATTCCAACTGGAAGGCTGGGTGGGAAAGTCTGAGCTCCTTCACTTTGGTACGTGTATATATGACAGGAGGCAGTTTTACTTTTTTTAAGTGACAAGAGATTGATTTTTTTTCCACCCAGAGACCATGTATAGAAATCAACTGAAATTTAACACGTAGTGCTTAAAGTGATTAGCAAGGCAAATTGTGTTTGGGCAAGAGTGTTTGGCTTCAAGTCTAGAGAGATTCTCTGCTAAGGTCACATCTGAAATATTGATCTAAGGAAGATCTGTAATAGAGGGAGGAATATTTAAGCAAACTGGGCCAGTGTTTTCTACTTTAGTATGTTCTGATCTCATTGAAGTGTACTGAACTTTTATAGAGTTTGGTAGGGTAGATACACGGTTGTTATTTCCTCTAGTTGTGATGCCTAGAGCGAAGATTCAATCTTAAAAACAAGGGGTTGGCCACTCAGTACTGAGGCGAGATGAAATCGTGTTTATTATCACTGGCATATGTCTTGAAGTCTGTTACCTTTACAGTAGCAGTACAATGCAATACATATATAAAACATGGCAGTATACATAAATTAGTGCAAAAATAAAAATGTAGTGAGGTAATGTTCATGGGTTCAATGTCCATTCAGAAATCGGATGCAGAGGCAAGGAAGCTGTTCCTGAATCATTCAGTGTGTGCCTTCAGGCTCCTGTACCTCCTTCCAGATGGTAGCAATGAGGGCAAGGCAGGACCTGCGTGATGGGGATCCTTAATGATGGATGCCACCTTTTTGAGGCATCACTCCTTGAAGATGTCCTGGATAATACAGAGACTATTGCCCATGATGGAGCTGACTAAGTTTAAAACACTCTGCACCTTATTTCAATCCTGTGCAGTAGCCCCCACTCCCCATACCAGACGGTGATGCAGCCAGTGGAATGCTGTCCATGGTTTATCTGTAGAAATTTGAGTTTGTCTTTGGTGAGATACGACATCTCCTCAAACTCCTATTGAAATATAGCTTACTGTGGTGTCACCTTTTGAGCTGTATCAATATATTGGGTCCAGGATAGATCCCCAGAGATGTTGACACCCAGGAACCTGAAATTGTTCTGATCCCTGGATGAGGACTGATGTGTGTTCCCTTGTCTTGCCCTTTCTGAAGTCCATAATCAGCTCTTTGGTCATACTGACATTGAGTGCAAGATTGTTGCTGAGATATCACTCAACTAGCTGATGCATCTTGCTCCTATATGCCCTCCTGTCACCAACTGAAATTCTGCCGGCAAATTTATAGATGGCATTTGAGCTGTGCCTAGTCACAGAGTCAAGGGTGTAAATATCTTACTTAATAAATCTTTGGACCATCGGGCCATAGAGGCTGAACCACTGAATAAATTCAAGCCTTAGATCAATAGATGTTTGGCTATTTGGGGAATAGAGGAGCTGGAATTGTCTGATCTTGAGTTTGAGGGGATGAATGACCTCTTCATATATGTTCTTTTGTCCGAAATCCAACATGCTACATTAGCTATTCACTTGTGCTCATTGTGTCACTTTAATTTCTGAGGAATGTTCAGAAAAATAATGTTTTGATGGTCCTATTATCCATTTTTTTTCCTTAAAGGGTTCAACCACTGAAACCATACCCATTATGTTGGTGGGGAACAAGGTAGATCTGAGGAAAGGAGCGATGCAAGAGGGGCAAAAATGCATCCCCACCAGTTACGGGGAGAAACTGGCTATGGTGAGAATTTGAATTATTGAAAGCATTGTTTTAAGTCTATAGAGTGTTGAAGCAGAAAAATATACTTTTGTTTTCATAATTTTGATATAATGCATTTAGAATTTGTTAACTTGAACTGCACATTTTTTAATCTAGTGTGGCATGTTTTAGTTCAGTCACAGTAATTCTCCCAAATTTAACTGGGAAAAACTTTAAAAAATGTTTTGCTTTTTCAAACTGTTTCAGTTTTATTGTGTTGCTGAGCTATAGTTGAGACTCCTGTAGTGGATGACAATTGTTTGAAATTCCTTAAAGCAGTAGAACTGCTGCTTCATCGTCCCAGCAACCCAGATTTGACCTTGGCCTCCTGTGGCGTCCGTGAAGTTTGCATGATCTCCCTGAGGTTCCATGGGTTTCCATTGGTGCCGTAGTTTACTCCCACTTCTCAAGGATGTCTGATAGTTGGTTAAGTGTCCACTTAATCTCCCTAACTCATAAGTGAGTGGTAGAATTTGGTGGGGGTGGGGGAAGAGGGAATTGATGGAAATGTGGGGCAAATAAAGTGGGATTAATGTTAGTGAGTGCTTGATGGTCTGCATGCATGCGGTGGGGAGAAAGGCATATTGTTTTACGGAAGTACACTGATTCCATGGCACACAGTTCAGCAAGAAACAAAGGAAATACGTATCATTTCATCAAACTTCTTTCAATCTAAACATCTCCTTTTGTAGTTCTAGATCTAAGACTGACACTGATGCAAGGTACAGCAAGTTAGTCAGTAATGAATCATCCTTTAGTATTTCAAAGAAATGAACAATATTCATTTATCTCTAATTTTTTCCATTGACAGACCTACAATGTGCTATTCTGTGAAACCAGTGCCAGGGAAGGCGCGAATATTATCGAAGCAGTCCTTCACCTTGCTAGGTAATCACTGATCTTACCAAATACAATGACAAGTCCGAAAGCAAGTGCTATTATTGGGAAAGGGTACCCTTTGAGCTAAAAGGAATGAAAAGGAAAACAGTGCATTTTTCCTGTAAGGCGATCAGACCTATAATTGACCAGGATGTACGTAATAGAGAAGGAGGGAGTTAGAGTTGAGAAAAGTTGTGGCCTGCCAAAAGCATATTGCAGTTTTTTTCCTTTTAATATGAGATGTCAAATGTAGAGATATGATATTCTAATGCTGCAAGTTAACAATTTGGTGGCCTGAAAAAATTGTATGGTGGTTTTTTTGATCATTGTTAGCAGTGAATTCACTGTTCTATTCAATCAAACAAGGTCTATATTCATAAATACTGTAGCTTCATGTTGTCCTTCATTGCTGTAGAATATTGAGAATATTTTTCATTCTGTATTGATCGATTAAGTGCACTTCTAAATTTTACTCATGATATTCAGCATTAAAAATGCAATCCTGTTTTCCTTTACATTATGGAATGTAACTTATTCAGAAATGCCGAAGTGATTTGTTGCTTATGAAATGTTATCTGGGGATTCTGAAATATGAGATTAATTTTGTTTCTAGAAACAGTAGTGGCATTTGAGGCTTTCCATACATTATGGGAGGGCATTTGTGAAGAAACTTCTCTACCTGGAGATAGGGCTGAAACAAGATAGATTACCATGGTCACCAATTTAAAATAGTTATAATGTGTCTAAAATTCCAAAATCGGTATGAATGAATAAGACTCGCTGTTGGAATCATAAAATTGGGCAGACTTGCTCAATATGAAACCAAGTTTCACATTTCAGGGACAGCTTCTTCCCCTCTGCCATCTGATTTCTGAATGGACATTAAACCCATGAGCACTATCTCACCACTTTATTATTTCTATTTTTGCACTAATTTAACTATTTTGTATATATTTGTACTGTAATTCAGTTTTTCTATTATCTACTGCATTTGTATAACAAATTTCACGAATGCCGGTGATATGAAACCTCATTCTGATTCTGACATTCATTAAAGATGTGTACATCATTGATGCATCCACGTTTATAGGCTGTGGCATTTCTTGGCAATTCCTATTGAGCAAAATATCAAACCTAAATTATTATTTACCATCTGCACTGTGATATTTCTTGTCAATATCATCATTTTATTGGTGATAAATTTATTGAATCTTGTAATCTGACACACCAATAGCTTTATTTTTCAATACATTTGCTTCTACTATTTAAAAATGATATTTTTAAATTTACCATTCTATTTACCAAGAATTCTCTGCCGTAATCTGGACTGCAGTTTACATACTGGAGACTGATTATAATAAACGCTTCAGATACTCCATGATGCCATGTCCACCCCTATGTATTTCATGTCATAGTCAGTGATTTCAATAAGGCCTGTTTAAAGAAATATCTGCGTAATTACTGTCAGCATATTACCTGTAGCACCAGAGAGCCCAACACACTGGACCTCTGCTATACTCAGAAACGGAATGCCTGCCGTTCCATGCCTGGACTGCGTTTTGGTAAATCTGATCACTTAACTGTTCTTCTGCCTGTATACCCTAAACAGGCAGAAGCTAAAGACCAAGGCTTCAGAAATTATGACAACGGTGGTCGCGGGAGGGAGAGGAACAGCTACAGCATTGCTCCGAGTGGGTCAATTGAGATTGTCAATAACTTTATTAAAACAGTTGTAGATGAGAGTACCCCACAAAATCATCCAGAGCCCTTTCCAAACAGGAGCCCTGGATGATCCACAGTCTGCTGAGAGCCAGATCAATGGCATTCAAGTCTGGCAACCAAAAAAGCAGCAAGGGGTCCAGGTACGAACTCTGGAAAGCCCTCTCATGGGTGAAGTGGCAATTCCGGACTAATCTTGAATGAGTGAAAGTTGCTCAACGGCTATGGTAGGACTTGCAGTCTATCACCTCTTACAAGGTGAAATCAAGAGACATAGGTGACAACAAGGCCTTGCTTCCAGATGAGCTCAATGCCTTTCACACTAGTTTGAATGTCTAAACATGGAGGAACCACTAGAGAATCTCAGAGCCCCCAGTGACACTGAGATTTCAGTCTCTGAGGTTGACGTGAGAACATCCTTCATGAGGGTGGATCTGACGCAGATAAAGCACCTGGCTGAGTATAAAAGACCTGTACTGTTCACTGAGATCTTTAACCTCTCACTTTGGCAGTCTGAGATACCCTCCTGCTTCAGTATACCTGTGCCTAAGAAGAATGTAGACATGGTAACCTGTCTCAATGACTTGTCCAGTAGCGCTTGCACCCACTGTGATGAAGTGCTTTGAGAGGTTGGTAATGAAATATATCAACTCCAGCCTGAGAAGCAACTTGGATCCATTCCAATTTGTCTACCTTAGCAACAGGTCCTCAGCAGATGCTATCTCATTGGCTCTTGGCTCAACCCTGGAACATCTGGACAGCAAAGATGCATACATTAGGATTCTCTTTATTGACTACAGCTTGGCATTGAGTGCTATCATCCCCTCAAAACTAATCAATAAGCTTCAATACCTTGGCCTCAATACCTTCTTGTGCAATTGGGTCCTCAATTTCCTCACATGCAGACCCCAGTCAGTTCAGATTGGCAACAACATGGCCTCCATGATCTCCATCAGACTGTGTGCTTAGCCCTCTGCTCTACTCACTTTACACTTATGACTGTGATTAAATCTAGCTCCTTTGCCATTGTAGACTTCAGGAGAGGGAAATCAGAGGTCCGTGAGCCAATAATCATCGGACGGTCAGTCACTTTAATTTCCTGGCTGTCACTATCTCAGAGAACCTGTCCTGGCCCCACCATATAAATATGGTGACAAATGCGTACTTTGATAATAAATTTGCTTTGATCTTTTTACCATTTTGACCTGTTTCTCAAATAATTAGCTGCTTTGTGTGTGGGTGTGTGTATTTACACACATGCATATGTTTGAGTTTATGCTAAAGAATCCTAACAAAACTGTTCTGAAAGAGCCTTTCTCCTATTTTTCCATAGAGCCTTTCAAGAAAGTACCTAAATTGTACACTGTCCTTTCCAATGTTGTTGCAATTGAGATTAGGATGTATTCCAATGTTAATATTGATTCATTATCAATGCCTGCTAATTTTTGAATGACCTTCAGATTATTAAACTGAGTATCCCTAGTTTGTAGGAGGACTTTGAGGGTGCTTTAGTATTTAACACCTTCCTAATTCATACACAAACCTTACTAGGTATACTGAAGGCATTTCTGCAGGTGATCTGTTTAATTTGTGTTTATTTTTTGTATTTGCCTCGTGTCAGTTGGTTATTTGTATCTTTGAGATTTAATTATGCCTACAGAGGTTCAAAATGTTAACGTGATGAAATGATGTTCCACTTTTGGCACACGGAATAAGTAATATCACTTTCTGTGCCAAGGCTGCAACTTCAGAGCAGGAATTACCCTGCCTGTTTTACAGTGTAGGGCTGTGTTCCCAATCTTTCAAATTAACCAGTCAAAGTTAAATCTACAACAGTTCTGTGTTGTAGGACTCTTTCTGCTGGGCGTGAAAAAATAATTGCCCTTGTGAAATATTATAAGAAGGAGCCAGCCCATATAACCTTGGCAGAAATGTTTATAGTTTCAACAAACAGCAGGAAGGTATAGTTGGATTTGAACCTGGGAAGAAATGGATGGCCCTAATCTCTTGCTTTCCCAATCAGTGATTTGATATTGGGGATATTGCTCAGTGAGCGGGATCTGGATTCATCCATTTTTCAATCCAAATTATTACAATAAACTAATTATCAGTTGTAATTGTAATGACCAACAGATTAATGAAAATGCACTGTTTTCACATTTCTCACTGATTCATCCCACAGGGAAGTGAGGAAGAAAGGTGACAGAATGAAAGTGGATTCTGTGACTAATTTGTCCAGCATGCAGTTGAACAAGAAACCATCTATGAGAAGCTGTTGCACTGCTTAAAAACTGTGAAGTCAATAACTGAAGTGCACAATACTTGGCCTGTTTGTATTTATTTTGTAATCAAGATACATTATTTAGCACTTTTTTGAAGTTTGAAATATGAATGTTATAAAAATGAAGTTGAAATATGAAGATTTCAACAAGTGAAGATGCCAGCTGAAAACAAGATTAAATGCAAATTGGACATAAAATGCTTTTAACTATGTTGATTCAGCAAGTAATGGGACTAATCTGCCTCCATGGCCAATGTATGAGCTAATAATATGGCTGTTTCTAAATTAATGATCTCCATGATTGTTTTTATATACTGGTCTTATTTTGATTTCATGTTTGAAGATATTTTGAATAATATGGCTGCTTTTTAAGGCTATTTTGGCTCTTGTTACTTCCGTAGACCTATTTATTCTGTTGGAAAATTAATGCATACTCAAGCTTTACAAACCATTTTACAGCACTTATTGTAAATAAGTTATTTTTGTGACATAGCATATTATGTTTAAGTATTAAATGATGCATTACATTACAGTAGTGGTCATGAATCTTTAATATTTTAGTATTTGCTTAAAAGGGGACTGATCAGTTTTCTCTGCAGCAACTTGATGACGTCCTTTTCCTGGTGTTTTGAGGTTGATATGCCATGTGTACTTTCACCCTCCTGGTGATTATGTGACGTAGAAAAGATGACAGCTATCTACTTTTGGGAGTGGTAGTGTTACAATGAAAATCCATGGTGGCTTCTGACTCTTACGTTCTCCCTTAAACCCTCACATTTCTCATCTTGTGAAAGATGCAAATGTAATTAATGTCCTCTAAATTCCACCTCCACCAGGAATGTACATTTGTATTGTCCCTTTAATGTAAAAATATATTGGGAGGCCAAACTCAGTGAAAGAATGGGTGAAAAGTAAAGAGGGGGAACACTAAAGGGTAACTAAAACCTTGGTCACAGAGTTAAGAGTAATCATGTGAGAGAAGGGAAGTGGTAAAGATTTTTTTTATTTGAAGGCATTAATTGAAGCAAGGGAGTTGAGAATCTAAACAGGAGGAAGGGCACTTTAAATCTGAGACTCTAAGGGATGGGGATCCATTGGGAATTGCATGCAGGGTATTGGCAGTGAGCTGAAGCAGACTGGGTGAAAGGCAGAAGGGCGATGAAGCAGCCCAAGAGTCTTTGTTTAAAGATTTGATTGAGGGATTAAGTTGCAAAATATTTGGGGCACAAATGGTCTTTCTCTGCTCAAAAATGTGCTGGTAATGAAAATAGACATTTATTTGTGATTGTGAGGATATAATATTGTGTTTCAGACTGGGAAGGTAAAAGATCAACTTATTGACTGAAATCAAGGAAGTTGTTATTAGCTCTTTTCAATAGCTGAGCAAGGAGAGGCAATATACTTGAGTTGGATAGGTTGGGAACCTGGGATAATGGATGATTGGGTGGGTATGTTAACACAGACACTGGACATTTCTATCTCTGAAAACTGGCAAGATCTCCACATAATCAAAATAATCAACTCTTTAAAAAATGCAAAACTGACTTGGCATTGTCCTGACTATATCACCATATAATTTACTGTTCAGTGTGAAAGTAAGTGTTATTGGTCCACCCCCTTGGCTTTTCAATGCCAAGGCTGCATTTCAAATATTTGGACCATACTGCTATTTTGGTTGTTCTCTATATCCTGATTAGTTAAAATGTTGTCCTAAATGGATAAAGGGACACAGCCTGACTCTGAAATG
This sequence comes from Hypanus sabinus, assembly GCF_030144855.1. NCBI lineage: Eukaryota > Metazoa > Chordata > Chondrichthyes > Myliobatiformes > Dasyatidae > Hypanus > Hypanus sabinus. Next base: position 40,586,264 of record NC_082710.1, on the reverse strand, counting down.
TCTAAGTAATGCTGTAATATTGTAACCTTTTGGGTCTGGCTACTTCCATACTGTGGTAGTCCATTGATTATAGGGGGGGGGGGAGGGGTTGTGGAAAGTCTATTTAGACATTTGGGAATCGTATGGTGTGATACTAATTATGCACACTTTGTTGTAATTGTGTTATAATCTTCTGAAGTTATTTCAGTTGACATTATTAAACCAGAAGATGGACCATCCAAGGGGCATTTAAGAAATACACCTCAATTCATGTTAATGAAATTTGCACTCAATAATTTATTTACATGACTTTGTAAGAGTTAGCTACAATATTTTGATGCTTGTGTTGACTCATGGTTTCCTGTAGCTGCATATTTTGACAATTTACATAATATGCTTATTTCAGAGATTCACGAAAGAGTGATAACTGTTCTCTTTGGTTGTTTGTAATCCAATTAGTCTTGATAATTATTTTGCTAGTTAACAGTAATGTCAATAACATGGTCGATAGCTATAACTGATAGTTCCTTAATATCAACAGTTTTTCAAATATTACAAAAATCTGTTAAAATGTAATCCTAGCCCCTTGGACATAATGTTGAAAACATGGATGAAGATTTAAACTTCGTAACAAATGTTGACATGAAGGGGCTTGGTTCTAATCTCTGTAGCCTTTGCATTGTGATATTATGTGAAATAGCAGAAGAAATGGGTGAGCATATACTATGGTGTATTCAAAAAATATCCAGTATGTTACTACATATGAATGTGAGGAAATTATTGAATCAGTTGTGGTATTCACATTTGCTTTGTACATGATCTCCAAGGCATTGTGCATAATTATGGATTAATGAGTTTGGGTTGAAGGAGCCCCAAATAAACATAAAACAACTAGAAATTGAAGGAGGGTTTAAGACATACACAAAGTTCTTCTTCTTCTCAGTATGATCATACCTGAACTGCTCATTTTCCTTGGCTCCACTTTCCCTTCTCATCCCTTTTGATCCTTGTCTTTTCAAGATCCTTTTCAATTATTTTCAAAGATTCATGGCTCTTTAAGGAAAGAACTCCCCCTTCTCTCAACCTTGCACTGGTATCACCTTACTCTAGGACTAACCTGTAGTTCTAGACCTTCCCGTCAGGTAACCTCCACTTTTGTGTTTAAATAAGATAACTTTGCATTCTTAAATCCACACAGTACAAGGCCAACTAATTCAATTGTTTTTCCATGTGTTTTGATTCTTCAAACAAATGTGATCTTCCCTTTACATTCATTTATGTTTTTCTATTGAGATCTCACCAGATAGGAAAATCATGTGGTGTGCCTATTATACAGTAATGTAACATTGGCAAATGTTCAGTCTGCTCAGTCAACTTATTCTGAAATGTAAATAATCCGTGTGCTTGCTGAATAAATGGTTTTCTCCTTTGGGTACATTGTATGTCTTTCGCCTTCATCCTAGTATTTGCTATGAACTTTCCTCATGAGGAGACCAAAACTGCACACAACAATTGAATTGCTATTTTTCTAAAGCCCTGTACACTTACCTACTTAAACTGGTAAATTGGTTAAATTGATTTATTATTATCACAGGCATTGGGGATTTTTCTGGAGTAGCATAGCATAATTGTGGATTAATTAAAATGTGAACCAGTCTAAAACCTGTTCACAATTTAACTTCAACTGATATCTTCAGGATAATGAATCAGAATCAGGTTTATTATCACCAGCATGTGACAGGAAATTTGTTAACTTAGCAGCAGCAGTTCAATGCAATACATAATCTAGAATAAAATAAATAAATTACAGTATGTGAAACTGGTTTCACTATGTAATTCTGCAAATTTATCTGATTATATTCAAAATGTCAAAGATAAGTAATTATAGCCATTGAAACTGCAATTGTTATCTTTTCATTTAAAAGTATAGAAGAGTAGAATATGCTGCCTGACTTGAGTTCTTCCAGTATTGATTTTCTCTCGCTCTCTCTCTCTCTCTCTCTTTCCAGCATCTGTAGAATCTCTTGTGTTTGAATTGCAGAGGCAAGTCAGGATGAATATGGAGGGCCAGGCTCCTGGTGTAAATCGATGGGATTAGGCAGAATAATAGTTTAGCTGAGAATAAATGGGCTGAATTGCCTGTTTCTGTAGTGTTGTGTGACTGAGAAGTTATATCCAGCCAAGCCTGTTGGGATGGAACCTATTGGGATCAGAATAAGGCAAGCCCAGAATCCTGATGACCCCAGACCTTGACCTTGATTCCTAAAAATCTGTAAACCCTTAATCCCCTGGAAGAAGCAGGGCATTTTATCTGAGCTGCCTTCACTTAAAGTTGCTTGTGGGAATGTGGAACTGTGACGGAATTAGGTCATATTGCCCATCAATCTATCCTGTGCCTTGTGAACTAATCCCAGAAACATCAGCCATGGCTTGGCTGCCATCCCGCCAGTATCCTCCTCTAATCCACCTGGGCAAACTCCTCTCTCATGCCTCTGTAATTCCATTTATTCCATTGCAATATTGATACTGTGACTTAAACTTCTCCCTCTCAAATTGCAGTATGAATTCAATCATATTATGATCACTGCCTCCTAAGCTCTCTAATAAGACCTGGGTTATAACACCATACCCAATCTAAGATAACCTTTCCCTGAGTGGGCTCAAGCACAAGCTGCTCTAAAAAGTCATCTTGTCATCTTGTAGGCATTCAACAAATTCACTCTCTTGCAATCCAACACCAACCTAATTTTCCCAATCCCTTACGTATTGAAGTCCCCCATTACAATTATGTCATTGCCCTTATTACTTACCTTTTCCAGCACTCTGCAATCTCACCCTCACACTTCGTCTACTATTTAGAGGCTTATATATGATTCTCATAATGGTTTTTTAACCCTTGCAGTTTCTTACCTCCACCCACAAAGATTCAACATCCTCTGACCCTATGTCACCTCTTTCTAAAGATGCAATTCCATCTCTTAACAACAGAGAGACACCACTATCTATGCCTTCCTGCCTGTACCTTTCAATACAAAGTAAATCCTTTGATGTTAAGCTCCCAACTAAAACCTTCTTTCAGCCACAACTCAGTGATCCCAACCAATCTCTAATTGCGCATGAGTTCGTCCACCTTATTCCGAATGCTATGCACATTTAAACACAACACATTTAGTCCTGCATTCTTTGCCCCTTTGAATTTTCCCTCTTAATAGGCATCTGTTAGTCTTGTGAGAGCATGGATCTGCACCTTGGAAGGTTTCCAGGGCGCAGGCCTGGGCAGGGTTGTATGGAAGACCGGTAGTTGCTCATGCTGCAAGTCTCCCCTCTCCACGCCTCAGATGTCTAAGGGAAGGACACTAGGGCCGATACAACTTGGCAATGGGGTGTCATCGCAGAGCAATGTGGTTAAGTGCCTTGCTCAAGGACACAACACGCTGCCTCAGCTGAGGCTCAAACTAGTGACCTTCAGATCACTAGACCAATGCCTTAACCACTTGGCCACACACCAACATACCTCTGTGGTACAATTAACTCTTTGCTCTGTCTGCAGTTGTACCCAATAACTGGCTTGTGCTTCCTTACGTTCATATTACACCCTTCATTTACTTCTAAACCTGCTGACTCATCCTCAGTTCTATCGTACTGGTTCCCATCCCCGCTATATTAGCTTAAACCACTGCCGACAGCTGTTTGACCAACATGGTTGTTGCAGTCACTACACTGGATTTTGAAGATAAAATTTGTTCTGTCAGTGAGGGGAATTAAGGGTTATGGGGAAAAAGCAGGTAGATGGAGTTGATGGCCATGATCTTGTTAAATGGTGGAGCAGATGGCCTACTCCTGCTCCTGTTTCTTATCTTGTACTTTGAGTTTTAATAGGTTCCTTCTTAAAGTTGCAGTTGGTTTTTGAGCAGCTCTGATGTGTTGCTGAAGCAGTCTCGATATCATACCCCATTGGTCTAACGGGAAGAAAATTATCGACTAGGCTACACGAGCATCAGCTAGCGAGCAGAAGGCATGATCCACTCTCGCTAGAATCAGCTCACGAAGGCAAAGGAGGACACCATTCCAACTTGACTCAAGCAAGAACAAGAATAGAATGAGAATTTCTCGAAGCATGGTTCTCTACAGAAGGATCTGTCAACAATCACATTGACATTGATCTAGTGTATGAATCCTTGCAGAGAAAAGAAACGTCATCAACAATCAATGAATCGCCAGTAATTCTCAGGATCTGGACAACAAAACAAACACTTCCAAAGGACCTCCTTTGAATCAGGATCTTCTACTGCTAAACTGATCAGTGTTTGAACCAGTCACCCAGACCACGACGGCTAATCAATATCCATTTAGACCCCGGAGGAAAATACAAGCCAGCATTCTGAGAAGACAACTCCCTCAGCTGTGCACTGACAATGGCTTCTCAATTGGACCTGAAATATTTGTAAACATTTTGGCAAGCTCAGCAGTCAACCAAGCTTTCAGCTTACATTGTGGGCATCACTTTAACTGATTTGAATTCTGAATTGAAATAGCAAATACAGGAGATTCCAAAAGAAATGGTGCATGTTGGGGAAACTTCATGGTGACTTTTATGATCAGCAGTCCAAAATCCATTAGGTACGTCCAAAAGAATTCAGGAAGTAAAATCTTAGTGTCCTGTGTTATTGACAGAGGGTAGTTTCTTCTGTGTCTGGAGTTCCAGGGCATTTTACATTTTAGCTACATTTGCAAAATAAACCTCCAGATGGCAATCACGACTCACAGTGAAAGCCGGGCTGTTTTGGCTATTGGAGGCAGAGTAACACTGAACATGGCATTTTATTAACTCTAAATGAAGAAATAAACTCTTCTCAGGCTTCCAGCCAAGTACTGATATTGATTATAACCGACATTTCAATGATAAGCTCTGCCATCTTCTTCATGGTATCATCCCTGAAGAGGATGGCAGAGCTTGTCATTGAAACGTACAGGTTATAATCAATATCTGTACCTGGCTGCTAGCCCGAGAAAAGTTTGTTCATCATATACACCGGGAAAGCATTAAAACCTTCTATTTACAAATAAGTATATTCAAAAATTAGCTAAAGACAATGGAAAACAGCTGCAATGTGTAATGCCAACTTCAGTCTGTGAAATTTTTGAGATTCAGTATCAATATCTGGAGAGAGCCTTAGAAAATTTGCTTTGAGTAAAACAGTTCTTGTTGGCATCAATCCAGAATGGAATTTATTAGTGGCAATTGAATTTTAGAAGTTAATGGATTCAATTTATTATATTCTGATTTGAACAAATCTCTAACTCTAACAAAAGGACCTACACTACTAATGTTACCTAGCTTAAATGTATGAGCAAGCCAACTTGAGCTCATTAAAAATATACTGTGAGGGAGCAAATTAGTAAAAACAAGTTATGTTTTATAGATGTGATAACACAATGTCTGAGAGACAGTTTTAAATTATTTCCCCAAGAAACAGAAAAGTTCATTAAAATGAAATATATTTCCAACTGAGAATCTAATTGTAGTGTTACTAGGTGTTCAGTCACGTATGAATTACCTCATTCATGTGAAGATCATGGCTAATCGGCTATCTGATCTGATTTCAGAAGCATTATATCCAGCTAAGTCATGTCTTGTTATTTTTTCCAGGGTGCCGTTGAAGCAAAGTTATTGCTTTGTCCATTTGATCATTGTACGCTTAAATGAATCAGATTTTATTCCTTGTGCTGTGCCAAACTGTGATTTTTTTTCAACAATATGGAAATTAGTTTTTGTTTTGTCCAGATTGTTAGATTTATTTCAGATTAGCAAACACAGAGTGAAAAGTTTGGACTTTCACTCTCATTTCTCTCAGTAATTTGCCTACTTAAGTAGAGTCAATCCATTATCTCTGTAGCCTACTGTATCCTGAATTCTCATACATTTCATTGAGATGAATATGAGAATTGCATGGGGAACTCCAAGCAGTTTGTAGTAAAGTATGCTAGGCATTGTATCATCAGACTGCACACCCTATAGTTTAATATTCCCACTTCCATCTACCTTTTATCCACATTTCCAAGTCTGATCTCCAACATCTACTGTGTATATCAGTGGTACCGTTCTTGTAGTTACTCTACCTGGTGTCCAGCTGTCTTCTCAGCAATCACATGCTAGGACTTCCTGTCCAAATGTTGAAGCTCCTTGTTTATTTACTTGGCAACTGGCTGAACTGTTTATTCTGCACTCCTCTTCCTCCATAGATCTGGTTTCAGAAAGTCTAGGCAAGATCTGATTCCTGCTCATGAACAGCATTGCTGGTGTTTGATTTGTTGCCGTATGAACAGAGTTCTGATACACAAAAAGGAAGTTGTCCACCTTGTGCTGAAGAGAAATGCCCTCCTTGTCCATTGCTTTAATGGACTTCCTGAAGGTTTGGACAAACCTTTCAGTTAACCCATTCATTGCTGGGTGGTGAGGAGTTGACTTGAGATGTTTGATGCCATTTTTATTCATGAATCGTCTTTCACTTTTCTGACGTGTATTGTGGTCCATTGTCACTCACAGTTTGTTCTGGTAAGCCATTTTTGGAGAAGATAGTCCTCAGAGCAGAAACGTTTTTTTCTGATGTGGTTGACTTCATTGGTGTGGCTTCAGGCCACTTTGACTGAGCATCCATAGCAATCAGAAACATGGAGTTCATGAGTGGCCCAGCAAAATCAATATGCACTCTTTGCCGTGGTGGAGGCGGCCACTCCCACATGCGTATCAGTGCCTGTCGGGGTGTATTTTGGACTTGGTGGCATCCCGAACAGATTTTGGTCAATTCTTCAATCTGTCTATTCCTGGCCACCATACATAAGTCAGGGCAAGGGTCTTCATCTTGACTGTAACCAGGTGTCCTTCATGCAGATTTTTTAACAACTGGTGCACATTTTAGAGGGAACCACAACACAAGATCCACACATCAATGTTCTTTGACATACAGGCAGTTGGTCTCATTTCGCTGAGAACTCCTGGAAACATGGGATTACCATGAGCTGGCCATCCTTGCATGGTGATGTCATAGACTTCTGACAATGTCAGGCCCTTCCTCGCTTCTCTTAGAATTTCAGAATTTGTTACTGGCAGTCGGTCCACCAATGTTGTGTGGAAGACCTATGCTGGGTCACAGAATGAAGACTTCTCTTCAGTTCTCAACAGTGGAAGATATGACAAGCCATCAGCATTGCTGTGTTGTTTGGTACCCTTGAACTCTAAGTTATAAGGGTGGGCTCTCAGGAACAGTGCCCAACCTTGCAACAAGATAGCAGACTTCACTGGGATTCCCCTACTGGAATTGAAAATGGACACAAGTGACAGGCTGCCTGTCACTGGTGAAAAGTTTTGTCTGTAAAGGTAGTGGTGGAGCTTTATTCCCCATACTAGACCAGGGGCTTCTTGGTTCATCTGTGTGTAGTTGCATTCTGCATTTGTCAGTGATCATGAAGTTAATGCAAATGGACATTCAGATCCATCTTTCATAGTGTGTGACAAAATGGCACGACTCCATAAGGTGACACATCATATGCCAGTCTGATGGGCAGAGAAGGATTACAACGGGTGAACTGTTCATCAGGTATTACAGTGTGTTTCTTTGTTTCCTTGAATGGACTTTCACATCTTACAACTCCTATTTTGTTTCAGTCTGCTTCAAGGCATTCAATGGATGCAGCACTGTAGCAAGATTCGGGAGAAACCTGGGGCAGTAGTTTACAAGGCCCAAATATGAACTGAGTTGTGATGCATTTTCCAGTTTGACTGCCTGTAACACTGCTTCAATCATCTGTTGTGACTTATGTATGACACACTTGTTATTAACATTTCCACAATTTGAGATTACATTCTTGAAAACTTACATTTTTCTCTCTTTGCAGGCAGACCATACTCACTCAATCTGGTAAGCACTTTACCAAGGTTACAGAAGTGCTCTTCATCATTCTTGCCAGTCACGATGATCTCATCAAGGTAACATTGTGTTCCTGAGATATCTTGGAGCACCTGGTCCATTGCTCTTTGCCAAATAACTGCGGCTAGTGCGACACCAAAGATGAGATGATTATACCAGAACATTCCCTTTTGAGTGTTGATTCTGAGGAACTTTTCGCTTGACTCCTCAATCTAAATTTGCAGATAGGCTTGTGACAAGTCAACCTTTGAAAACCTCTTCACCTGCTAAAGATGCAAAACTGTCTTCTATTCATGGCAAGGGATTCTGCACAGTTCACAGCACAGGGTTGACGCTCACTTTGAAGTCCCCCCATATGCGAACAGCTCTGGTCTTCCATTTCTTGATCACCAAGACAATGGGCATGGCCCAATTGCTCCACTCAACTTTGGAGAGAATACCATTTGCCTCCTGTTATTTGGTGTTATGACGCAGTTTTATTTTAAAGTGGAGTTTTACTTTCTGCCTTAAGTCAAAGGTTATTGCCGGCAGTTTTGCTACAATACTGCCAGTTAAAATCAAGTTGGAGAGTGAAGATTCGAAGTTCAGGAAGCTAAAGGATCGGGGAAAGTTGATTTTGATGGTCATATATACAGAAAGGTCCTGTAAAAAGGCCAACGATGTCATGAAGGTTCCCACCCACCCTGCTCATGGACTGCTTGTTGCTCTCCCATCAGGGAGGAGGCACTGCATTATCCATGCCAGAACTTAATTTCCCCAAGCAGTAAGGCTGATGAAAACCTCCACCCACTAACCCAACCAATGAACCCCCATCCCCATGACTTCACATTTCCTGTTAGAGTTACATTATGTACAGATACTCCTGTACCTCATATATACAATCAATGTACATTATATTGCATTTTCATTGTGTTTTTATTTTGTTCTGCATCAGATTTGGAGTAACAATAATTTTGCTTTCCTTTACACTTGTGTACTGGAAATGACATTAAACAATCTTGATCTTGTTGACCAAGGGTCCCCTTGAGTTGTCGATGAATTTGTCCGTGACGGTATTTGCACACATGCAGCTTCTCTCTCTCTCTCTCTCTCGATTTGCCTCTCTCTCCCTCTCTCTCGATTTGCCTCTCTCTCGATTACCTCAGGAGGCTCTTCCTGCCTGAACGTGTGCTTAAATAGTCCAGACATGCTTGGTGTTAGGTATGGTCCCAGTGCTGATATTATTGTATAAGGGCTTCACACTCAAAACTCTAGCATTAATCAGGGGTGACCCATTTTTGCCGTAGCAATAAGCAAGGCCACTTTTATGGTTTCTGAGGGTGACAGATCTGGATTTCAACACCATATTTATTGTCTGGTCTATGGAGTCATCTTGAATGTCTTTATGTTCAGGTAGGTTAGTGAGATCAGGATTGTATTCACTCCCCCCACTCACTGATCGAAAGTCTTCAAGACATTCAGCTTCATACTCAAAATGAATATCCAGGAGCCTAAACCAATCAGTCATAGGTTTCCTGTTTTAATTTCCCACTCAATCTGCAGAGGTAGAATAGTTACACTGAGGCAGATTTCACCATGTAAGTGTTAAATTACTAATTTTCAATTGATATTTGAAAATTACTGTACATATAAGCTAAATGCTCTTCACACAACATTTCAACGACCTTATTTTCAAATCAGCTTATTTGAGAAACTTGTTTTCAAACAATGAAATTTAATTGTGTGAAAACAAATAGTTCAATAGGAACTTCAATTCTTGTCACATTGTACATCTTGCCATCTGTTTCGAATATCACATATGCAGCTGTACTTTTCCATCCTATTAATTGATGCCAATAACTCATTGAAATAGCAATTTATTTTGAATTTCCCCTTTTACCTTGCAAGTGAGAATGGAATACTTTTATCAGTTTTGTCAAGAAAATAATCTTCAATAGGCTGCTCTTTTTACAATATCTTTGGTTTGCATAAACCAGTATTTGCTCTGCAGATTATAAAGAATCATAAAATTGTATGCACATTCATTGATGGTTACTTGTAACTTTACATTTAACAAGATTGTAATGTACAGATATTTCTTTTAGCACTAATTATTGACTGACAACTTAAGCATGCATATTGACTTGTTGCTCTCTTGCAAAGTAAATATACAAGTTAACCACCTCTGAGTGTGTGCCTTTACTTTTTTGAATGTGTAGTTGTACAGACATAACAAATTGACAATGAGTATGAACCTGGTTGTCAGCAAATATCACCATCCACACCGACTGTTACGAGGCACCAGAATTCTGAGGAAGGGAGAGAGATGGCCAGAGAAAGGAGTAAAAAAGTATGCAGAGACTATCACGGATGCAAGGAAAGGACGCACGTGTAGCAGTGTACAGTGAGAGATGCAAACTAGCAAAGCTAATTAAAAATAATGTGACGATGGCCTTAATGTTGAAAGATTGGAGCGACTGGGCTTGTATACACTGGAATTTAGAAGGATGAGAGGGGATCTAATTGAAACATATAAGATTATTAAGGGATTGGACATGCTGGAGGCAGGAAGCATGTTCCCGCTGATGGGTGAGTCCAGAACTAGAGGCCACAGTTTAAGAATAAGGGGTAGGCCATTTAGAACAGAGATGCGGAAGAACTTTTTCACCCAGAGAGTGGTGGATATGTGGAATGCTCTGCCCCAGAAGGCAGTGGAGGCCAAGTCTCTGGATGCATTCAAGAGAGAGTTAGATAGAGCTCTTATAGATAGCGGGGTCAAGGGATATAGGGAGAGGGCAGGATTGGGGTACTGATTGTGTATGATCAGCCATGATCACAGTGAATGGCGGTGCTGGCTAGAAGGGCCAAATGGCCTACTCCTGCACCTACTCGGGAAACCAAAGCTGTTTAAATCTAGTCTTATTGTATTGGTTTATCTTTGTCAAGATACTGTAAAAAGATATTGCATACCTGTTCAAATCATTACACTGTATTGAGTTAAAAATAACAGATATGTCAGAGAGCATCAGAGGAGTCCATGCACAAAGGCAGTGTGCAGTCTAACAGGTGATTTCTTAGTCACTTGCAATCAGAAGACCCTTTTGAACATTGTTAATGTGGAAAGATGCAAGTTCAATCTGTTTATTTATTGGCGGATAGGAGGGGAGCTGATCAGCCTCGGTTGTAGTGAGAACTCGGCCTCAAGCCGCAATATCGCCTGTTTACAACCATGCAGGGGAGAGGCATCAGAGTTATTTTGCCCCACTGCTGGAGTCGGTGCTGCCCCCAGTGTTTACTCAGCAGAAGACAACCTGTAATGTGTTCAACTGCAGACTGCTGCAAAATTCATGGACTCAGGGTCTTGGACCATTTTTTGTGTGTGATTGTATTTTACTGATAGCTTATATGTGCTTGCTATCTTATATGTGGTATGTATGTCTTGTGCTGTGTGTGACTGTTGGCACTGTTTGCCACCTTGGCCCCGGAGTAATGCTGTTTTATTTGCCCGAATTCATGGGTATTCATTTATAGTTGAATGATCATTAACTGGAACAATAACGATACAGAACAGAGTGTAAAAACTACAGAGACAGAGCAGTGCAGATAAGCAATAAAATGCAAGATCATAACGAAGTTGATTGCGGTCAAGAGTCTCCCTCGTTGTACAAGAGGTCAGTTTCAGAGTCTGATAACTGGGATAGAAGCTGAGCTTGAGCCTGTTGGTGTGTGCTTTCTGGCTTCTGTATTGTAGGATTATTATCCTCATAATTTTGTGACAAGTCATTCTCTTGCTATTTTGGGATTTTTGCCATTCAACCTGGAAATGGTCACTATTGTAATTCACTTTTGGTAATCTGGATTTTTAATCACACAGGTCTGAAGAAGCTGGCTGTGAATGATCTACTTTCTAGGCTTTATGCTTAAGTAAAGTTTCTTTTAGAAAATAGAAGTAGGCAGTGATTAAGGATAAAATCACATCAACATAAGCGAGAATATAACAAGAAGCAAGTTAGCTGTAGAGAGCTTATGGAAAGAATTATGAAAAGGGAAAGGATTGTTGTGTATAGTTCTCCAAAGAAGCTGTAAAGTGGTAGAATATATACATGCAATATATGTACAAGCCTGTGTGGTTTTAATTAAAAAAATTTAAATTGGGATAAGAAGTCTTGCTTAGGGAAGTGAATTACTAGAATTTATTCATGACAATTTTATGTAGCATTATGTCCTAGAATCAACAAGAGGGTAGATCACAATAAATTAATAAAAAGTAGTAAGTCTGATTTAGTTAACAGACTAATGGTGCATGAATATGAAGTATCATCTAATAGTAGTCATAATCTAATCTATTTTACTGCAACGTTTTGAAGGGTAAAATCTGTAACATTTACAAAGAATCTAGTTTCAGACAAGACTGAATTTGATAGGTGATTGTTCATGATAAACTACGTAAATGAATTATAGGTAAAGTGACAGAAGTTAAGTGAGAGGTATTCAAAAAGGTTTTAATATGAAACTGAACCAGTTTATACCCTAAGGGGAAAGAATTCCATCTATTAAATAAGCAATCATACACAAGAAAAAAATGTAGGGGGTTGTATAAAGAAAGGAAAGAAACATCTTTCCACAGAATATTAAAATATCTCAGGGAGAAAAAGAAGACACTGAAAGTATCATGTGAATTGATGACCTTTATATTTGGAATACTAAAGTGCAATGTGGTAGAAATAAGCTGCAGAAATGCAACATTCTTCATTGATCACTCCTACAGAGCGGTAGGCAATTCTGGACATGACACCAACAGAAGGAGATACTGGCCTTGGAGAAAGAACAGCATTGATACACACGAATAATACCCAGATCTAAAGACTCAAAATATGACCACATTTACTACAAAAGCATTCCTTAGAATTTAGATGAATAAGGTGCAATTCGATCAAAATCCTAATATATTAAGGGGAACTGATAAAAGGAAACTATTTCTCAGTTTGGAAGTCTAGGATTTCAGAGCATTGCTAAGGAGTAATACTAAGGTTTTCAGGAATGAAATTAAGAAACTCTTATCAATAAATTAGTGGCTCTTTTCCCAAAGTTACAAATGACGATAGTTTAATTGTTATTTTAAAATTTAAAATACCAAATTTGAGGAAAAGATGGGTGTACAATGAGTCATGGAATAATGAGTTAGCTTACTCCTTTTCTTTTGTTCATACTAGCTTTTACTGATGTTTCTTCTCTTCATTGCCCACAAGTAACAAGAACCATAGACTACAAGAAACTACACTTTACAATTATTGGATTTGTTCAGGACAGGGGAAGCAGCAAACCAATTGTCTTTGTTCTTCTCCCCCCATTTTGTGGACTATGAACCATTTTTTGCTCTGGATCATTCTAATCAGAACAATTGAATGTGAACACAAGGAGCTTCAAATAATGACCCGCTAGGAATTAATTAAGTTTGCTTGCAATATGCCATAATTTAATTTATAAATTTAGTGCAAAAAGTTAACATTTAGTGCAAAAAAAAGTTTTGCATTGTGCCCAAGCGGATAATTTGAAGATCAGTAACAAAAGGAGGAATGGTATGTAACAATGGGCAATTGGGGTTGTAGTTGCTGATACTGGTTCATGATATCTCCTAACCGGATGGCATGAGGCATGAACACTGATTTCTTGAACTTCCGGTAATGGCCTTCTCCCCTTTCACAATTCCCATCCGCTTTCCCTCTCACACCTCATCTCTATGCCTGCCCTTCCCTGGTGCTCCTCCCCCCTTTTCTTTCTTCCAGGGCCTTCTGTCCTCTCCTATTAGATTACCGCTTCTCCCGCCCTGTTTCTCATTTGTGAATCAACTTCACAGCTCCTTACATTACCCCTCCCCCTACCGGTTTCACCTATTACCTTGTGTTTCTCCCTCCCCTCCCCCCACCTTTTAATGTTACTCATCATCTTTTTTTCTCCAGTCCTGCTGAAGGACCTTGGCCCGAAACATCGACTGTACACTTTTCCATAGATGCAGTCTGGCCTGCTGAGTCCCTCCAGTACCTAGTGTGTGTTGCTATGATATCTCCTCATACCTCTTGCTCATTCTTATACACCAGATCCTGTACTGCTGGTCTTTCAACACATTGGGGATGCTGTGTTGGTGTCAGAAGCATGATGAAACTTATGGCTGTCCCCGGCAAAATGCTTGGACTGCATTGTTCATTGATACAGACATTGGATTTCACTCTACACAATATTTTCATGTCTTGATGTACGCTTGACAAATAAAGCTCATCTTTAGGCAGTATGGACTGTCAAAGTTTACGTAACATTAGCTCAGGTTTTGACATGCACTCTGTTGAGAACAACAGTGCAGGAGTTGGCTATGATGTCAAAAGTAGGCCCCCATTATCTATCTAGTTTGTTGCACTGACTCAAACAAAACTATGGCAAGTGTTTCTGCAGGATATGCTATGGTTGAATATTGGCATTGACTTGCATGGTCCCCTATCTTCAGTCATAAACTGATTTGGAAACCATCTAACATACCAATGAACCCTGCAAAAACTTGCAGTCTGTAGCCAACTTGATGCCTAGCAATGAAGTCCTATTCAATTACAAGGCCATCCAAGCAGAACTGTTATTATCTAAAAGGGTCAAAACAAGAAATGGTCCACAAAATTGCAGGATTTTAATAGTTTCAGAAATATTCAAGGCTTAGTAAGGGCTATTAAGACTGATTAAAAATACTGCAAAAATTGAAGATTTAATCAACTGAAAACAAAATTAGAACATCTAAATTAACTAAAAGTTAATTTTGCAAATCTATCTCCTTTATTGAAATCAATGTGGGAACAATCTCTGCACCACATCTGAACTGGTGCATTCCGCACTGCAAATAATGGAAAGTTGCCACAAACTATTGAGAGGAAAGAGTTAAGTTTGCTAAAAGTCATGTTTGGTTCCTCCTTGGTAGCACAAAATGGTGGTCGCAAGATAAAATGGTGTTAGCTTGGAATGTGAGGAAGTGGAAGAATACGTGTTCACAGATTTGAGAGTAGATAATGATGAAGTCATGCCAGTCTGGGAAAGGGAAAATGAAGAGCAAGTGCAGGTACCATCTGATACCAAACCATGGTAAAGAATTAGGATAAGGGGATAACACAAGGAAATCTGTAGATGCTGGAAATTCAAGCAACACACACAAAATGCTGGTGGAGCACAGCAGGTCAGGCAGCATCTATAAGGAGAAGCACTGACGACGTTTCGGGCCAAGACCCTTCATCAGGACTAACTGAAAGGAATGATAGTAAGAGATTTGAAAGTAGGAGGGGGAGGGGGAAATGCGAAATAAAAGAAGACCAGAGGAAAGGTGATAGGCAAAACGGATACA
Source organism: Hypanus sabinus (assembly GCF_030144855.1). Taxonomy (NCBI): domain Eukaryota; kingdom Metazoa; phylum Chordata; class Chondrichthyes; order Myliobatiformes; family Dasyatidae; genus Hypanus; species Hypanus sabinus. The sequence goes on along the minus strand of NC_082710.1, from coordinate 40,571,003 downwards.
GAGCTGGAGAAGGGAAAGGATCATGGGATGGGAGGCCTAGGGAGAAAGAAAGGGAGGGGAGCACCAGGGGGAGATGGAGAGCAGGCAGAGTGATGGGCAGAAAGAGAGAGAGAAAAAAAGGGGGAAAAACACTAAATATATCAGGGATGGGGTAAGAAGGGGAGGAGGGGCATTAACGGAAGTTAGAGAAGTCAATGTTCATGCCATCAGGTTGGAGGCTACACAGCCGGTATATAAGGTGTTGTTCCAACCTGAGTGTGGATTCATCTTGACAGTAGAGGAGGCCATGGATAGATGTATCAGAATGGGAATGGGATGTAGAATTAAAATGTGTGGCCACTGGAAGATCCTGCTTTCTCTGGCAGACAGAGCATAGGTGTTCAGTGAAACGGTCTCCCAGTCTGCATCGGGTCTCACCAATATATAAAAGGCCACACCGGGAGCACCGGATGCAGTATACCACACCAGCCGACTCACAGGTGAAGTGTCGCCTCACCTGGAAGGACTGTCTGGGGCCCTGAATGGTGGTGAGGGAGGAAGTGTAAGGGCAGTTGTAGCACTTGTTCTCCTTACAAGTGCCAGGAGGGAGATTGGTGAAAAGGTATGGGGGATGAGTAGACAAGGGAGTCGCGTAGGGAGCGATCCCTGCGGAAAGCAGAAAGTGGGGGGGGGGGGGGGAGGGAAAGATGTGCCTGGTAGTGGGATCCCATTGGAGGTGGCTGTAGTTATGGAGAATTATACGTTGGATCTGGAGGCTGTTGGGGTGGTAGGTGAGGACAAGGGGAACCCTATTCCAAGTGGGGTGTTGGGCGAATGGGGTGAGAGCAGATGTGCGTGAAATAAGAGGGATGCGTTTCAGAGCAGAGTTGATGGTGGAAGAAGGGAAGCCCCTTTGTTTAAAAAAGGAAGACATCTCCTTCGCCCTGGAATGAAAAGCCTCATCCTGAGAGTAGATGCGGCAGAGGCGGAGTAATTGTGAGAAGGGGATAGCATTTTTGCAAGAGACAGTGTGGGATGAGGAATAGTCCAGGTAGCTGTGAGAGTCTGTAGGCTTATAGTGGGTATCAGTTGATAAGCCATCTCTAGAGAAGGAGACAGTAAGATCAAGAAAGGGGAGGGAGGTGTCAGAAATGGACCAAGTAAATTTGAGGGCTGGGTGAGAGCAGGTTAAGGGGCTTTAAGGGCAAAAAAAGGGTTATCTTCTGGCAGGGGTACTCTTGTACTGGACCAGGCGAAAGGGGAAGACAGAGAGACAGAACAGTGGGAATGAGTATTGCACAGCTGAGGTTTGCTCCAGCATTGCATAGATCAGTTCACTGAGTGCTTGACAAGTATTCTTTGTGTTCTATCATTTTGTCATTTTTGAAGTGGTTAATGAGTAGTTTCCATATCATCCTAATAAAGTAGAATCTTCACAACCTTCAACACATGTACAGTGTCTCCTTCATTTGCAAATACCTCCTGCTGCTGATTCAGAAAACAAGAAGTGAATTTTAAAATATTTTTGTTACACCTGTGCTCTCTTAGAGTGTCATTTAGAGAAAATCCTAACTGCTGAGCCTCACACTGGGATTTTGCACAGAAAATGTGAGGTTTGCTGGCAATTATTTGAGAAATATATGAGGGCAGTTGGCAATATTTCTGTACAAGTCTAGACCAATCAGCATGTGTTGATGGTGCTTTGCATGATGGAAATGCTTGCAATCCTAGCAAAGCTGAATGTTCTTGCTGTTTGCTGGTATTTGACAAAGGACAATGAAAAGTCGTCGGCTGTCTTTGATAAGAGATCTTCAGTAACCTTGCTATTGGATCATAAAATGACAAAAAATAAAGTTTTGGCAAATTACCTCCAGCTCCATCCTTGAAGAGAATAGCTGTATAAGCATTCATTGCTTTTTCAACTTGATTCCCAGCGTAAAGATTACAGGAGCGTTTGTCGAAGCACATCCATATCAAGTGCATGTAACTGAGGCATTTTCCCCTCCTTGGCCTAATATGTCCTAATCTAGTCATAGAGTAGTACAGCACAGAAACAGTCCCTTCAGCCCATCTAGTCCATGCCAAAACCATTTAAACTGCCTACTCCCAACAAGCTGCACCTGGACCACAGACCTCCATACCTCGACTATCAATGTGACTGTCCAGACTTCTCTTAAACATTGAAAGTAAGCTTAAATGGATCACTATTGCTGGCAGCTCATTCCAGTCACATGACCCTCTGAGTGAAGAAGTTTCCCCTCAAGTTCTCCTTAAACTTTTCACCCTTAAATCATGACCTCTGGTTGTAGTCTCATCCAAATTGAGTAGAAAAAGCCTGCTTGCATTTTCCCTATCAATACCCCTCATATACCTCTACCAAATCTTCCCTCAATCTTCTAAATTCTAATGAATCCTTTCCTAACCTATTCAATCTTTCCTTATAACTCAGGTTATCTAGACCTGGTAACATCCTTGTAAATTTTCTCTGCACTCTTTCAACATAGTTTAATCTTTCCCGTAAGTAGGTTAACAAAACTGTCCACAGTTCTCCAAATTAGACCTCACCAATGTCTTGTACAACTTCAATATAATGTCCTATCTATCTACCTGTGACACCACTTTCAATGAATGATGGGCCTGTATTCCTAGATCCCTTTGTTCTACCACACTCCTCAGTGTCCTACCATTCACTACGTAAGACTGTGTACATAGTCTCTTTCTTCTTCCTCTCTTTTTGTTATCTCTTCCAGCTAATCGCCGTAGTCTTGAAAAATAATGAGAATGAAAAAAAACATCCTTTCATAAAAATATTTTGAAGCTAGCTGAATTTAAAAAGCTTAAATGTGCAGCATTTGGATTGTAAAAGGAACCATGACATTAAGAAATACAAGAGCTCAATCTGACTGAATACAATTCAAAAGCTTGAAAGATTAATTTGTTTATTCTTTCCCTGGTACCCTGAAAACAAAGGCACTTGTTCGTGCAAAGTATTTTACCCTATAACAATGTTCTGTTCTGTCTGCAAAGTCAAGTCATTTTTGCTCACATAAAGATGACCGGGGGCATACATTTTCTTGTTTTTCTAATGATTGAACATGTTTTTTAAAAAAAATCTAATCATAAACATTTAATGAACTGAAACAATTTTCTCTGAGAAAGGTATGACCCTGTACAAGGCAAAAACAAGAAAAAACAAATTAACTTCTTAGAAATGTCATATTTACACTTCCACACACGGAAGACGGCAGAGAACCATAAAATGCAAATGTTTCTGTGTCTGCCAAGTGACATTCAAATGATTGTAAGTGATTGTGTACTGCACGCTCAGTGAGCAAGGATATATTTCCAAATGATTCATAGCTGTCTGCTCTCCAGCTTGACCATCGTTCCATTACTGCAGCTTTGCAGTGCCATGCCAATCACAGTACATCAGTCGCTGTGCCCTCACCACATGGGCATCTTATCATGTTCTGTGTGCCATTAATGAACAATGCACCGTGTATTATTAGATTGATGCACTATTGATTTAATTTTGCCTTCTGTACAGTTCAATCTGTTAAAAGCATTAACCCTGTTCAAAACAACCTTCGCGCTTGATTAAAACATCTGAGAATATGATTCACGATATATGATAAATTTGTTTCTATGCCTCATTAGGGCTACATCAGAGTGAAACAGATGGGCCAGCAAGTCTAATTTTCTTCAGAGGCAGTGGATGACTGAAGATCATTTTGATGTGATGAAAGGACACAAAGAAATCACCTGGCAGCATCCAGTCCTTAAATATCCTGGCTCTGAATGCGCCAGCATTTCAGTTGCCTCAAAGCCTTCTCTCAACCCATTTTATCTCTTGTAAATATTGAGATAATATGAGCAGCTTTGCCTCATCACTTCCAGTGCCTGACCAACACATGGTGAGAAAGATAGTTCCCTTTTTAATTGTCGCTTTGAAATAAGCATTACTGAACATATGGAGAATGAACTGATGCCAAAGCAGATGCTCCCCTAAAATGAGCAGTGTGTGTTATGGCTTCAGTCACAATCCATTTGTGCACTGTAGTTTGCTAAAGGATGTTCAACACCTTTCAAATGAGATAGGCTTCTGATAAAAGGCTCATTGAACTCCCAATTTAGAGTTCACCAATCTTTCCTGAAAAACGGAGCAAAACCAAGATAGCTTTCTCTTAAGGTTTGGCCTGTCATTTAAGATTTACACCCGGCTTGAAATTTAGGCATGTTTTCACTGTCTGCAATTCAATGGAAGAGCCTTAGTTGGCTTGGCAAAAGAGGAGTCAAGAGCTGAAGTAGTCATCTCCATGTTGCAGGCCGTCAAGTTCAAACTCAAAGTACATTTATTATCAAAGAATGTATAATTTATGCAGCCTTGAGATTTGTTTGCTTACAGGCAGCTGCAAAGCAAAAAACCTGAAAGAACCCAATTAAAAAAATAAAGACCAACCCCCAATGAGCAGAGAGAGAAAGAAAAACAAAAGTCACACAAACAATAGAAGTGAGCAACGACAACCCATTCCAAACCAAATTGAGTCCTTAGATCCAGATCCTCAGAACAGCCAGAGTAGGCCCAAAGCCTCAGTATTCAGTCCATTATAGTAGTGGGGCAAATCATGGCCAAAGTTCACAGACATGAAGCACAGCAGCTGGGGACAATCTCACTGCTCAGCGTCACAGTCAGAGGAGCCCCCAGTTTATTCGGACGGGCGTTTAAGTTGTCCATACAGTGGATCGTGCCTCACATTAGGACTTGTCTCACCATCAGATATTTGATGATCAATTAAATGGCAGTGCGAAGAGGAAGGGACAGGGAACAGATATCATGAGTAACTCTTGAATGTAACAATAATAAATGAATACCAATATTCCTTTAACAAACCTTACTTTCCTCATCACAACTCGTACTTGGTTGCAAATAAAAACCACTACAAAATAAATACATGAAACTGAACGTGTAAAAGAAATAAGAACATGAGTGTTCTTTTACTTCAATGCCACTTTCCTATTTTAAATCTACATCTCTCTATTCCCTTGCTATCCAAAAATCTATTCATCCGCATTTTAATACACTCAGTACTTGATCACCCACAGCTTTTTTGCCTACAGATTATAAAAATCTGCCAACACTTTGTGTGATGCAATTTCTACTCATCCCATTCCCAAACTGAGCCCTGACTTTGAGACTATAACTCATGGTTTCAGACACTGCAGCCAGGGGAAGCCTCCTTATAAATCCTGGGAACAATGTTAAGTGCTTATAAAGATTTCACTCTTCTAAATTCCTGTGAGCTTAGATCTGCCTAGTTAATCCTTCTTTATGGGGCAATTTCCCATCCAAATAAAAATCTAGGTAATATTTGCCACTAAATGTTATCATCTCTCATGCCCTATCTGCAGATCTTTCTTCACACAAATCATAGCAGAATACTTCCCTCAATGTCACACATAGCAAGGGTATCACAGCTTGTGACTGTGATGTGAAGTTATGTCTCATACCAGTGCCATTGTCTTGCTGTTTCTGGGAACTAGGAAAGCAGTAGTCTTTAAGAAGGAGGCAGTGCAGGGAATCGGGAATAATTGGAAGAGCGTAATCACATAGTTAAAGGTACCTCAACTTGTGTGGTCTGGAATTCATGAAAGTTCATCGATCATGTTGTCCTAGGAGTCTCCAGCATTTAATGTTCTTGAAACAATAGAATCATAGAGCACTACAGTGCAGAAAGAGGCTATTCAGCCGAACAAGTCCATGCTGACCTGCCTACGTGCACCTGGCCCATATCCCTCCAAACCTCTCTTAAATGTTACAATTGAGTTCTTGTCTATCACTTCTACTGGTAGCTCATTCCACATTCTGGGTGAATAGGTTTGCTCTGTGAGCTCCAGCTTCCCCTAAAATGCCCCCTTAGAATTTATGGAATAGGGACTAATGTCACCTATGTTCTGCTGATATGAAAATCATGTTGATGTTAAAAAAAGTAACCAATGCAGGGAATGTTGATTGAATTTTCTGGCTGATGTGAAATGACCTGGAAATGTTCATTACACACACATTTCACTTGGGAATGTTATCAGTCTTCAGGTGCCTAACAATGAAGAAAACAGTCATGCAAGTAAATAATTAGCCATGTGCAATTTGTCGTTTGTTGTTTAATTGGTCTCTAATGAATGTTACATTTTTGAACTTGACATAACTCTGGAAAATATTTACTTTTGTTTTATAATTGCACCCAAGTGTGTTTATTGTATTTATTTGCATTTTATTTGGGGATTCATTCCTTTCTGTTCCCTATAGCTCTCAAGAATCAATCTTATTTAAATAAATTTGCTGGCAAGTTTCCCTAACAGGTAAGTGTGCAAAGGGTAAACATTTTTTTTAATAATGCCATCTGAGGCAACTGACTGAAATCTTGGAGGACTGCAGGGATGTGTGAAACAGCTTTTGTTATCTCAGAAGCAGTCTGCTCTGATGACATTAACTCTGCATTGCTAGTAGAAATCTGGTTGTACTGGATGGCTTGTGTTGAATTAGGCATGTTAGGTCTCCACAATTCCTGTTGTCAGATGGAAAAGGCATCTTAGGAATAAAGCAATTTCCTGCAAATAGTCATCTGTTAAGTATAATTGTAATAAACTGGAATTTAAGAGTTTGTATACAGGGTGCAGGGTATTTGAGGATGGCAGATCATTTTAATGCTTTAGCTTACTATTGACAAATGAGATAATTATAGCTAGAGTTGTATTCTGCCTAAAATGAGCTTATTTGTGAATAGGAATGCTAGAAGCTATGAATGCCTAAACAAATTCTAGCATTTATTATAAATAATTCTGAAATTTGAGAGATCTTACCAATGTAAAAATGGGCTATTTGATCTACATTAATTTTTAAAAAAATAATTCAATCATTAGTGTGGGCACCATTAACGGGACAGTGTTATTGTCTACCTGTCAGGACGCTGAAGCAGGGACCCAATCGCAGACCGATTACTGTGAACACTGTGATATTTCTTGAGTAGCAAATCCAGAGAGGCCTCAAAGTTGGTATCAAAGTTCAGGCAGATCAAAAGTTCCAGAGAAGTCCAAAAACCAGAAATGGGAAACAGGCGGAGCCAATATTCAGACAGCCAGAGTTCTGATACAAATGCTGGAAAGGCTCAGGAAGTCACTAGCACAATCTGGCAACAAACAGGTGAAAACACAGAACTAAAATACACTGAGCAATAAACAGAGAGGCAGATGATAGGTGGAACACTATGAGACACAAGTGGCAACAAAACAGGTAACAATGAGAAACAGATGAGAGACGGAGTACTCAGTAATACAGGGGCCGGAGTAGAGCAGGAGCGGGGACAGGAGCACATAAGGCATGAAAACAAGAAAAATTATGGCTAGGGGGAAAACGCACAAAAAGACAGAGTTCAACTGGAGGTACTGACATTATCTTCAATTGCCCCAGAGATTTTTGGGCTTGGTGTTAAATACAGAGCACACGGCAGATTTCCTTCATTAAAGGGTATTAGTAAATTAGGTTTTACAATAACTCAGCAATTTCAGGCTTTAGCTTTTAATTTTATTATTTATTTAATAGGCCATATAGCCAGATTTACAGCTACAATGTTTGTACTTGATCTCATGTCCTCAGATCATTGATCAAAATCTATGAATTGACATGACACATTAATTAAATTACTTAGTTTCTATTTTATCGCCATGCCACCAATTGAATACTATTTAATACTATTTAAGAAATAACTAGTTAAATTATTTTATTGTAGTGTCTAGGCATAGAATGAATTAAAATTGCATTATGCACCAGAAAAAAAATCGATTTTCCTATCCATAGCATGACCATAAACAGATCTAATTTCTAAGTTGTTATAAAACGACGTGGAATTTAAAATCAGTATTTTGAAACTGTCTTCTAGACCAGAGCAGTGTTCACCTATTAAAATTAGTTATACTTTATTCTGTAAGAGCAAACATTTTCAAATATCTTATTATTTCTAGAATATAAATATAAGATTTTTTGTTTTTGCTTATTTGGTGAGGGTTGATTTTTGAATTCTACAGTATTTTGGTTTCATGCTAAAAAAGGTTTGCTGATATAGGGTGAATTCCTGTGCACATTTAAGATAGTGGAATATGAACTGAATGGAAGGGAGGAAATGTGGAGTTCAAGTGAACCGATCCTTAAAAATAGCAGAACTGTCAATAAAGTGGTTAAGAAACAGAAAGGAAGTTTTTCTTGGTTAGCTTGAGCATACACCATTAGGGTGATAGAGGTTATAATAGAACTTGGTGTAAGTCCAGAGGCCATCATTTGAGAATGTACGGTTTTGGTCACCTTATTAGGAGAAAGATGTGACTGCACTAGAGTGGGTGCAGTGGAGATTTTAAAAGATGCTGTCAGAATAGAAAAGATAAGCCGTGATGGAAATTTGGATAGCACAAGCTATTTTCTTTGGAATTGGTGAGATTGGGGCAAAAATTCATTGAATGTTTAATATAATGAGGGGCTGGGAAAGATTTATTTTTCTTAATGGAAGGGTTAAAAAGCAAGGGGATATAGATTGAAGACAATTAGCTAAAGAATGAGGAAATGTTTTAGCATTGAGAGATTGGCGAGATTCTGGAACTTACTACCTCAAAGTGCAGTAGAGGCAAAACTCTCATCACATTTAAATATCACACGGAGTTGGAAAGCTGTAGACAGCAGTGGACAGTCCAAGTGCATGAAGGTAGGGCTGGTACGGTAGACATATTTCAGCTGGTACAGTCATGATGGGCTGAACTTGTCATATTTTTTCCTCCATTTCTGTGACTATGTTTATGATTTTAGATGTTAGAAGTTAATCTTTCAAATTCCCATTAGGGGGCAGTGGTGCCTAACTTGAGAATGATTGTAATTTCATGGACCATTTATAATTTACGAACATGATTTTGAAAATGCCTCATGAATAAGTTGACAGTCCTTTCCTAGAAATAAAGTAATTTTCAGTAATGGTACAGTTATAGAATTTCAGAATAGGTAAAACAAACTGAATTTCAATGGCATAATAGTCATAGAACTCTCCAATAGGTAAAAGAACATGAATTTATTGATGCGGCTAGCAATTTTCCCCAGTTACTTTGGCAGAATGCTAACAGACACCAATTGTTTCACCCTCCTAACAAGACGGATGTTCGGGTGACTTGATCCAGTGTTCGGGCCAACACTGGATCAAGTCAGGTGTATGAACTCAACATCACAGATGTCCCCACTCTTTTGGCTCAACCAAGATGGAAAGCAAGAGCATGGTCTGGACCTGAAAATGAAGCATTAAGGTTCTGACTGGATCTTGCTGAGAAAGACCCCCATGGAGTCGAGCCCACTCTTCCTGCAGCATACAGAAGATGTGGTTTCCTGATGCACACTACCAGATGCGGCATGAATGTAACCATGCTGGTGTACTACATTCACTCATGGGCCAGCATGGGAGGGTACAAGATGAGAATAAGATCAGGGTTAAGTTCAGTGATGAAAATAACCTTTGGTGCAAGAAGATAATTCTGGTCATGGAAGCTTATGCTCCTTTTGTTTAGGGGAACATTATAATAAACAAAAGGACTAGATATATGAGTAGCTGGATAGACATGGACTGATAGTCAACATAGTGTTGTGCGTGGTAAATTGTGTCTAACCAATCTTATAGCATTTTTGAGGAACTTACCAGGAAAGTAGGTGAAGACGAGGCAGTAGATGTTGTCTACACGAACCTTAACAAGATTTTTGACAAGGTTCCACTTGGGAGGTTGGTAAAGAAGGTTCAGTTACTTAGTATTTAAAATGAGGTAATGAATTGTAGTAGACATTGGTTTCACGGGAGAAGCCAGAGAGTGGTAGTAGGTGGTTGACTCTCTGACTGGAGGCCTGTAACTAGTGGTGTGCCACAGGGATCAGTGCTGGATCCGTTGTAGTTTGTCATCTATATGCAAATTTGTGGTTAACACCGAGACTCGGGGCATAGTGGACAGTGATGAGAGCCATCAAATTTTCCAATGCGATATGGACCAGCTGGAAAAATGGCAGATGGAGCTTACTGCAGACAAGTGTGTGGTTTTTCACTTTGAGAAGACAAACCAGGGTAGGACTTAAACAGGGTAGGGCACTGAGAAGTATGGTTGAACAGAGTGATATGGGATTACAGATCCATAATTTCTTGAAAGTGGCATCTTGAAAGTGAAAGTAGATAGGGTCATAAAGTAAGTTTTTGGCAAAATGGCATAAGTCAAAGTATTGTGTACAGGTGTTGGGATGCTATATTGAAGTCGTATAAGGCATTGCTGAAACCTAATTTGGAGCATTGTGTGTAGTTTTGGTCACCAGCCTACTGGAAAGATGGCAATAACATTGAAAGATTGCAGAGAAAATTTGCAAGGATGGTGCCAGGACTTGAGGACCTGAGTTACAGGGAAAGGTTGAGCAAATTAGGACTTCATTCCTTAGACCGTAGGAGACTGATGAGAGATTCAATAGAGGTATGCAAAATTATGAGGGGTGTAGATAGGGTAAATGCAAGTAGGCTTTTTCTGCTGAGATTGGGTGAGACTAGAACTAGAGGTCATGGGTGAAGAGAGAAAGGTGAAATGTTTAAGGGGAATGCTTTTACTCAGAAGGTGGTGAGAGTGTGGAACGAGCTGCCAGCAGAAGTGCTGGATATGGGTTTGATATCAACATTTAAAAGAAATTTAGATGGTACATGGATGGAGGTGTATGGAGGGTTATTGTCCGCGTGTAGGTCAATGGGACAACTCAAATCAATAGTTCAGCACAGACTAGATGGGCTGAAGGACTTGTTGCTGTACTGTAGTTTTCTACGATTCTGTGATTCTATAAAACCACAGTATAATGAATTGGGATTAATTATTTTCTGGGACTCCAGTCAAACATTGCCACTTTGGAAGAAGTCTCATCAAATCCCAGAAAAAAAATGGCTGATTAATCTTCTGTTCCCCAAAGTTTAATTGTGCATAAAACATTCTGGAGGGAGTGACACTGAGGCACTTCTAGAATTTGGAAGTGAACAAGACACATGTTTAAGTAATTTGGAGTCAAAGGGGAAGGTCTCTCCTATCTTCATATTACAGTACAATACATTACAATACCATACAGCATGATTGTAGCTTTCTGGAGTTCTCCCACTGCAACTGTAAAATTGTAATATGTTGCCCCATTAATTATGTGTTAGTTTGGCAACTTGACAACTGAGACCCCCTGATACTTCAAGCCCAATGATAAAGAAAGCAAGAAGAACGTGCTTCTATCAGGGACATCTATAAAGAAATTATGTTGCTGGATGGATTATTTGCTTTTCGCGGAGTTGTCCAGAAATTCAGGCAACCACAAAGTGAAGACTCAAGCATAACAATTTCCCTAACCTTGAAATGCTGACGCGAAGGAGGCGACCTGGCCAAGTCCTTCAATTACAGTGGCATAATGCCAGTTATGGATCACTAACCTTTCTGTGATAATGTATTAAAAATGTTAACCATATTCTGCACTGCATGAACTATGCCATTTTCAAAGCAATTTGTGAGCTAATAAAGAGCAAGTGAACTTGCTACCTGCCTTTGTTGCTCCTCGCTAGACTATGTTTAGCGCAGTTAAATGGAGGCAGTCACAATGTCACTGCCTGGCTGCCAGGTGAGATGCCACTAGATTGTTCTGTGCTCCTCTGGCAATTCCAGTACATCCATTGTTAACACCACTGCAGTGAGTCCTTTAGCTGCTATTATTGGACAAGGTGATTACAAGAAATATACAGTTCTGGTCTAAATTGCTTCCTCTTCCAAATGTAACATCATTAAATTAATTAGAGAAATACTAAACGCTAGAATTCAAAAATCAAAATATAAAGCACTACATATGACTTACTTGCATTCAAAACCTTTCTTACATCTTGATCTGCTGTAAGCTTTGAATATTTGTTGTTTTTCCAGAATGTCATAACCTAAAGCCGCCTTAAGTCCCTTGCACAAGGTCTGGGTGAAAACTGTAAAAAGTGGCTACATAGATTCAATCTGTAAACCGTTTAGTGGTTCTTGTTTCCCCAAATTGAATGGCTGCTACAATTTCTATGTAGATGTATACAAACATAACTTTAAGTACCTCCAAACACGTGTTTTAGACCTTTTAAGATGTCGTCACAAAATACTGAAGCATCCACAAATATCTGCTCATTTAAAATTATCTGATAGATAATTTATTCCATTCCATCTAGACATCAAATTAAATACCAAGACTGAGAAAACCCTTACCTACACTCTGATGGCTAAGACAAGCTAAATAGGGAATCCAGAATATGGAAAGGAAGACACCATCCTTCCTAGGCCCAAAACATTGACTGTTTCTTTCTCTCCATTGATTTTACCAGATTTTCTGAGTTCCTCCAGTATTTTGTGTGTGTTGTTTAAGATTTCTGGGATCTGCAGAATCTCTTGTCCTTATGTTCCATTTAAAGCCTCTTTGGTGCTGGACTGGTTGTATTCCAAAAAGTGGAGTTTAAACAGCAGTCCTTTTAGGTTCACTGATAACAGGATCAAAGACCATTTCCTGTCTTCATTTAACAGCCTTGTGACTGCAGCCATCCATCTGCCAACTACTGGTTTGTTTTGCAGCTATTTTTCTACAACTTATCAAGGATCCAAGCTAAGACTGATGTCAGTGGCGCAGCAACCAAAGGGTGAAGTTCCCGTCATTGGTGGGCTGTCTGGAGGCCTAACATGCATCATGTGCTCTTAAATTGAAGAATCTCCTGAGATATACCCACACTCACTTGTGGCACAAATTCTACAGAGATGGCCAAAACATTTCTGATAAGTTCAGCCATTTGTACAGAGTGGGCATTCCATTTTTGGCCTTTTTCTGAGGATGTCATGATATCAAGAAACAAATGCAAACACCATAAATCTTCCTCACCCACCTTCCACCTCCCCTCACCTGGTGTCACCTATCACTTGCTAGCTTGTACTCTTTCCCCTTTCCCCACTTTCTTATTCTAGTCTCATACTCTTTCCTTTCCAGTCCTGATGAAGGGTCTTAATTGAAATGTCCTCTCCAGAAATGCTGCCTGACCTGCTGAGTTTTGAATGTGTTAGTCTGGATTTGCAGCATCTGCATAATTCTTTTGCGTTTGCTATAGAGCTAAGACTATGGGATTGGACAAATTTGGTGCTGAAAACTTTTATTTCAGAACTAGTGTCCTTCAGCCAAGTTGTTCCAGTACAAGGATAACACTGGCAAATATCTGATACTACGAAATATGTTCTAGTCACGTTCTGTCCAAAACAAAATCCAATCCAGCTAATTACCATTCTATCAACTTACTGTCAATCATAAGCAAAGTGATAGGAGGTGTCCCTGAATGCATTACCATTGGCACATACTTACGAATAATATATACACTGATGCTCAGTTTGGCTTTCTTCGGGATGCTTGGCTCAGACATTAAAGCTTTAGTTAGTTCAGATATGGATAAAAGAGCGCAATTTCCATAGATGAATGAGAGTGTCTGCATTTGACATCAATGCAGCATTTTATCAAGGGAGCCTGATCAAACAAGCCCGTGAGAATCAAGGAGAATCTCTCTGCACTTTTGTTTCTCCATCATCTCCGCTGGCTGGAGTCATCCAACACTTGTAGTTATCAGAAGGTAACCTTGTCAGCTCCAGGATAACTGTGCAGGGGTTTCTCAGGACAAGTATCCTGGGCTTAATCACCTTGATCTGTTTTGTTGGACATCTCTTCTCCATCCATGAAAACTGTGGCGAGATACTTGCTAATCATGACCAGTTTTGGGTTCTATTCCCAGACCATCAGGTGATGAAATGCTCTGTGGCTCCATGTTGGACATTGTTCAGGTTTGGACAGTTAAATGGAAAGCAGAATTCATGCCACCTACACTTAGTGGCCACTTTATTAGGTACATGCACACACCACCTTGTTAATGCAAATTTCTAATCAGCCAATCATGTGGCAGCAACTCAGGTCATAAAAACATGCATATGGTGAAGAGGTTCAATTGTTATTTAGACAAAGCATCAAAATGGGGAAGAGGTGTGCATGATTGTTGGTGCCAGGTGGGATGGTTTTAGTGTCTCAGAAACTACTGATCTCCCAGGCTTTTCATGCACCACAGTTTCTAGAATTTACAGAGAATGGTGTGAAAAACAAAAAAAAAACATCCAGTGACTGACATTTCCGTGGTTGAAAAGGCATTGTTACTGAGAGAGGTTAGAAGAGAATGGCCAGACTGCTTCAAGCTGACAGGAAGGCAACAGTGACAAACAAGAGAAGATCTGCAGATGCCGGAAATCCAAACAACACACACACACAAACTGCTGGAGGAACTCAGCAGGTCGGACAGCATCTACGGAAAAGAGTCCAGTTGACGTTTTAGTCCAAGACCCTTCATCAGGACTGGAAAAAAAGATAAGTCAGTAGAAAAGTGGGGGGAGGGGAGGAAGAACCACAGGGTGATAGGTAAAACTGGAGGATTGGGAGGGGTGAAGTAAGGAGCTGGGAAGTTGATTGGGGAAAGAGAGACAGGGAAGGGGGAATCTGATAGGAGAGGACAGAAGGACATGGAAAAAAAGGGGGAGGAACACCAGAGGGAGATGTCAGGTAGGTAAGGAGATGAGGCGAGAGCAGGAAATGGGAATGGGAATGATGACGGGGGGGCATTACGAGAAGTTTGAGAAATTGATGTTTATTCCTGATGCACCATCAATAACTCTCGGAGACGTGAGGCGAGATATAGGCTTTTATTGGCTGGAAGAAAGAACAAGCAGCAAGTGACCACCACACAACATCCTGGAGACTGAGGCCGGGGCTATATCTCCAATTGCCTTTATACCGGGGTCCGTGGGAGGAGCCACAGGAGCAGTCAGCGGGGGGGGGGGGGGGGGGCGTGTCCAGACAGGTATATGTAGTTTGCCACAATTCTATCAGGTTGGAAGCTACCCAGATGGAATACAAGATGTTGCTCTTCAAGCCAGAGTGTGGCCTCAGTAGTGGAGGCCATAGACTGACATGTTGGAATGGAAATGGGAATTAAAATGGGTGGACACTGGGAGATCCTGCTTTTTCTAGCAGACAAGAGAAAATCTGCAGATGCCGGAGATCTAGGCAACACACACAAAATGCTGGAGGAACTCAGCAGGCCAGGCAGCATCTATGGAAGAGTACTGTCGACATTTTGGACTGAAACCCTTCAGCAGGACAGGAGAAAAAAGCTGAGGAGTAGATTTAAAAGGTGGGGGGGGGGGAGGAGAGAGAGAAACACAAGGTGATAGATGAAACCTGGAGGGGGGGAGATGAAGTAAAGAGCTGGGAAGTTAATTGGTGAAAGGGACAGAAGGCAATGGAAAAAAGAAAAGGGGGAGGAGCATCAGAGGGAGTCAATGGGCGGGAAAGGTGATAAGATCAGAGAGGGAAAAAGGGGGTGGGAACTGAGGAAAGGGAGGGGGGACATTACTGGAAACTCAAGAAATCGATGTTCATGCCATCAGGTTGGAGGCTACCCAGACAAAATATAATGTGTTGTTCCTCCAACCTAAAGGTGGCCTCATCGTGACAGTGGAGGAAGCCATAGATAGACATATTGGAATGAGAATGGGAAGTTGAATTAAAATAGGTGACCACTGGGAGATCCTGCTTGTTCTGGCAGACAAGTAGGTGTTCAGTGAGATGGGCTCCCAATCTACATCATGTCTCACTGATATACAGGAGGCTACACCGGGAGCGCCGGACACAGTACATGACCCCAACAGACTTGCAGGTGAAGTGTTACCTTACCTGGAAGGACTGTTCAGGGCTCTGGATGGCAGTGAGGGAGGAGGTGTAGGGGCAGGTGCAGCACTTGTTCCGCTTGCAAGGGTAAGTTCCAGGAGGGAGATCAGTGGGGAGGGAAAAAAAAGGCAAAATTAACTTAGATAACCACTCATTACAATAATGGTGTGTGGAAAAGCATTTCTGAATGCACAACATGTGAACCTTGAAGTGGATGGGCTACAGCAGAAGACCATGAACATACACTCAGTGGCCACTATATTAGGTACCACTCAGTGTAAGTGTCAAACGATATCCAGATCCAAAGACAGAGAGCCTAACCAATTATTTTCATTCCTCAGTACACTGGCATCATCATCAACCAGAAACTACTTTGCATTTATTAATTCAACTTTCTTAATTACACCTGAATTTAGCTTTTTCTCAAAAGTTCCTACTTCTTAAAATAAATCAATCTCAATGTCTGAGTATTTAACATTTTTACATCATTATGTTTTGGGCCACTATTCCAACTCAGTATTGGTAAAAATGTACTTCTAGTGTTTTCAACTGATGATTTAAAACAAGTGGAAGGCAATCTCTTCTGCTTCAAAAGCTGTAATTTAGAATTGATTTTATTTTGTGTTTTGTTTTCCCTGATTTAGAAAGCTCCAGTATTCAAGTTTGTGTTCTAAGGACATTTATCACATTTATAGACAGCTTGGGAGCCATTATTAGACTTTTTAACATCAGTTCTATCAATGTTTGCTGCACATAGCAAATGTTAAATTAAATATTTAATTTGAGACTTGTGTCCATTTGCACAGTGAGAAGTGGAGTCAATGACCTTAGACAACCTATCTGCTTTCAGCCAGAGGTATAAGAACAAAATAAGGCTATGGAAACTTGACATAATCAAAAAGATATTTACTCTTCATTCATTTTCCGCCTTTGAATAAAATGTGATGTTGCATTTGTGCCATACAATTTTTAATCACTGTTTAACATATATTGAGTAAAATGGTATTG
The DNA here is from genome assembly GCF_030144855.1 of Hypanus sabinus. Taxonomy (NCBI): domain Eukaryota; kingdom Metazoa; phylum Chordata; class Chondrichthyes; order Myliobatiformes; family Dasyatidae; genus Hypanus; species Hypanus sabinus. The sequence goes on along the minus strand of NC_082710.1, from coordinate 40,554,178 downwards.
ATAGTGACAAATAATAATTAAACTTTAATAAATCATTTCAAGAATTCAAATGTAATACAGATCCAGTCTAAACCTCTCAAATTAAAACCAAGAATAAGTCATTCAGAGACTGCATTCACTAAATTTAGCCTTCATTGATAAGCTTCAAGAAACAAATAATCAGCCTTGTTTCCACCCTATTGTGACAATTACAAGCCAGCACAATGTGTAGTGTATTGAGTGTCTGCTAGTTCTCAGACTTGCTTAGTGAACAGTTAAAGTCATTGTTAGATTTTATTTTCATTGGCTACGGTTGGGTGATTCAGACAATCATGTTCTATGGATTGTTTACGCTACGCTCCAGTGAATGGAAAGCGTTTATCCCTAGAACGGTGTGACCTCCTGCTTCAATGATGATCCAGGCCACATGCTTCAATGGGCACAGACACAGCTGAGAAATCACTCTGTCGGTTTTATTTTATATGAGTGTCTCTTTAAGAAAAATCAATCATATTCAGTGGAGCATGGAAGATAGGCCATCTTGTGGCATCTCCTTGAGTATGTATCTACCAAAACAAAATGAAAATAAACTCTAATCTAAAAATATGTATCCAAAATATTAATAACTGCTTAAATTTACTTAGAACCGTTTTGATCTATTTGTGATGATTTTGTATCAAACATTGTTTAAGAGCTATTTAACTCCTATCAAGTAAAGTGATGCTGGTAAAGCAAAATAATTGTTAAAATATAATCAATCATTTCAAGAACCCAATAGATAGAAGTATAATCTTGTCCATCTTGTGATATCAAGTGATATAAAACTACTGGTCACACCTAATTGGCGTTTTCTGTAATTGTTGCACCCAAAATACTATGTAATTGGAGGCAGGAAAATGACCTTAAAACTTAGTCTTTTGTGCAGTGTACAGATTCCTACAATAAAATGTATTCTAGCTATTATCATATCAGCTTTTCCAATAATGTTCATTTATATTGTATTATTTATATTATATTTTTGGATAGATTTTGAATAACTGATTCTGCAAAGATAATCCTTCTAATATTTTATCATCAGTCTAGTTTATGATGAGGCCCTCCCTATGTCAGGGTTCACCAATGGATGTGTCCCAACTATCTATGTGATACGCAAGCCAGGGCAGTACGATATGGAGAGCAAGCTGTTGTCCATGTAGCAAGCTCCCTCTCTCTATGCAACTGATAAGTCCAAAGGCATCGCAGTGACCAGTGGCAGGAGTTGCCAGTCAGGTTGAACTCAACATTGGACTGGATTTTTCCTCAGGAATTATTCCTGAGGCCTTCCCAATGAGTGGATATGAGCAGCAGAGATCTGAGATCAGAGTTCTCCTTCTAGATGAACTGCCAACCACGGCTGATGAGCCCCATCTGCCTGAAGTGACTGGTTCTATGGCACTACTAATTCACCTTTGCCCCTTCTACTGTTAGTAGAAACGATTCCTCCAGGCTTAGTAGCTAAGCCACATGTGAAGGCCAGGAGTGGCACTTGGTTGTCAGAGGCTATTTGAAGTGCACTCCATTGGGAGCATTTAATAGGTAGTAGGAGCTTATCCTCACTACCACCCCCAGCTATAACAACCTTCAGGAACCTCGATCTATATGTAGCACATTAGACATAAGTATATATAGAAATCATTTATCCAATTTCAAAGATGTGGCTTGAAAGTTTTCAGTACATTTAAATGGCTGGAACCAGCCTTCATGTGGAAATGTGCCTTAAATATTACTTATAAGGTATGGCTCTTTTGGAGAAGACACTGCTTGAAGTATAATTACAGTCAATTCCCATTTGCTACACTGAATTAAACACAGCTTTAGTGGACTAATGCACAATGACTAAAATACTAATTAAGGCAATTATTGAAGGGGTGGGCCCGATTAAAATAAGCCAACCAGTAACTCTCTCATAATGTCTGCTGTTAATCATGTTTGTGGTTGGATTTTATTAACTCTTGTCCTGTCAGACTCATACCAAGTAATAAATCTGATGTGGTTGTCTAAAACATAGTAAAGAAATCTATGAATATTTTGTGGCTTGGTCAACTTTAGCAACATTAATAATTACAAAAAAAGCACACTATTTTTGTAAACAGTAACAAATGGTGTAGTTATATAACAAAGTTCTGAAACCATTAGATTTAACCTGTGCCACAGTTCAATGGACACATAGTTCAAAATGTAACGGTTGCATAGCTTTGTTATTTAATATAACAAATAGTGGAGGAGTGGGCTATTTGCCCCTTCAAAACTGGAAACGTCATTCAATAAGGTCATGGTTGATCATTATTCTCAGTATTTTGTTCCTGTGCTCACCCGTACTATTTGATGTCTTTTACATCTAGAAGATCATCTTTCTCCTTCTTAACTGTGCCCCCGTGTTAACAAATTCTTCAGGTTCACTGTTCATTGAGTGAAGGAATGTCTCATCACATTAGTCCTATGTCTCTTGCCTTGTAAACTGATGCTGTAACCATTTTAAATAATCTTTAAAGTCTTTACAGATTGGCTACATTTTCCACATGTACACCAGAACATCGAAATATACAAGGAAATGTGTTGATTGCATCAATGACACGCACAGTCCAAGGATGAGCTGGGCACAGCCCGCTAGTGTTGCCTTGTTTCTGATGCCAATACAGCATGCCCGTTCTTACTAATCCATACATTTTTGGAATGTGTGAGGAAACAGGAGCACTGGGTGAAAACCCACGCAGTCACGGGAAGAACGTACAAACTCCTTACTGACAGTAGTATTAACCCCTCATTTAGAGAGCACAACTAATGGGAACACCTTGCCATGTTCAGTCTGTCCAGATCAGGCAGAAATTTGTAGCTTTCCTGGATCACCTCTCATTCTTCCAAATCAGAGTAACATAATCTCTCTGGATGCAGTTGTCTTGCCACTCAGAACCATTGTTGCACTCCCTCTGTGGTGCTGATGTATGTTCTTGTTGGTCAATATGTTCAAATACTTCCTTTTGTATAAGAGAGTGCAAAATGTACCATTAACTGAGAAAAGCTGATTGAATAAAATATCAATGAACCAGAATAAGACCTACTAATGAACAAGAAGGTAGGAGATGCAGCCATAATAAAATGATCCAAAAATAAGAGCAAAAACTGGAAACAGAGAGAAGAATCAATAAAAAATAAACCAACAACCTTCACTCCTTAAAAAGACAAGGCCAAGTGATTTAAGAGAACTCTCTTGTTTCTGTTGCGTCTCCAGGTGTATAGCATCTTAGCTCCAATCATATATATCACTCTTTCTTCAACTAGGATCAGTGCAAAATTGAGAACTCTCTAATTAACAGTTCTTTGGCATCAGCTTCACCCCTTGGGCATGAGTGGTTTCCTCAGCTTCCTTGGGATAATCAGGCTCAGACAAGAAATGATGGCCTTACATGGGGAGCAATAAAGACACTAAATATTATAGTTATAATTCTGTTTCATTAGTCATCAGAGGATATGGCACTAGAATAGTAATGATAGACCCTAAGACCATAGGACATAGGAGCACAATTAGGCCATTTAGCCCTTCGAGTCTGTTCTGATACTTCATAATGTTTGACCCATTTTCCCTCTCAACGCCATTCTCTCTGTAACCTTTCATGCCCTGACTAATCAAGAACCTATCAACCACTGCATCAAGAAGTCCCAATGACCTGGCCTCACCAGCCACATGTGCCAACAAATTCTGCAGATTCACCATCCTCTTGCTAAAGAAATTTCTGCTCATCTCCATTCTAAATGGTTGTCCCTCTATTGTGAGGCTGTGCTCTCTGGTCCTAGATGCCTCCACTCCACATCCACTCTATCTAGGCCTTTAAATGTTCGATAGGTTTCAATAAGGTCTCCCCTCATCCTTCTAAATTCCAGCAAGTACAGGCTCAGAACCATCAAACACTGATACATTAACCCTTTCATTCCCACAATAATTCTCGTGAGCCTCCTGTGAACCCTTTCCAATGACAGCACATCATTTCTTAGATAAAGTGCCCAAAAATTTCACTCAATACTCTAAATAGGGCCTCACCAGTGCTTTATAAAGTCTCAACATTACGTCCTTGCTTTTATATTCTTTTCCTCTTGAAATTAATGCCAACATTGCCTGCCTTGCACCAACTCAACCTGTAAGTTAATCTTGAGAGAATCCTATATGAGGACTCCCAAGTCTCTTTGCACCTCAAAGTTTTGAATTTTCTTCTTGTTTAGAAAATTGATCATGCTTTTATATCTTCTTCCAAAGTGTATGATGATACATTTTCTGACACTATTCCATCTGCTATTTCATTGCAATTTCATTCTAATCTAAGTCTTTCTGTAGTCTCTGTGCTTCCTCAATACTACCTGCCTCTTCACCTATCTTCGTACTGATCATAAAGCCAACTTTTTGCCCATTTCACTAACACATTGCTTTCTCTCAAAGCCTCTGAGTATCTTCCACACTATCAGCAACTCTTCCCATCTTGTTGTATGCACAAACTTACTGATCTTGCACCCCACATCCACATCTAGATCCAATTTGTTCATATAAATTTCAAACCACAAGAATGCCAGCATCAATCCTCGTGGTTCACCAATGCTAAAGTAGATCACATATACATAAATAACGCAAGTCACTTCTGCTGCCTGCCCTCATTGAAGGAATGAAGGTGTAGACTCTTTTCTAAATGAGGAGAAAATTCAAAAAAACAGAGGTGCAGAGGGACTTGGGATTCCTTGTGCAGGATTCCATAAAGGTTAACTTGCAGGTTGAGTCAGTGGTAAGGAAGACAAATGCAATGTAAGCATCTATTTCAGGAGATCTAGAATAAAACAGCAATGATTTGATGTTGAGGCTTATAAGGTATTGATCAGAGCGCACTTGGAATATTATGAGCATTTTTGGGCCTCTTATCTAAGAAAAGATACACTGGCTTTGGAGAGGGTCCAGAGGAGGTTCAATAGAATGATTCTGAGAATTAAAGGGTTAATATATGAGGAATATTTTATGGCTCTGGGTCTGTACTCACCGAAGTTTAGAAGAATGAGCTGTGTGTTGGTGGGGGGGGGGGGGGGGATCTTATATTGAAATCTATTAAAAGGCCTGGAAAGTGTGGACATGGAGAGAATGTTTCCTATAGAGGGACCAGGGGACACAGCCTCAGAATAGAGAGATCTCCATTCAGAACAGAGATGCAAAGGAATTTCTTTAGCTAGAGGGTGGCAAATCTATGGAATTCATTGCCACTGAAGGCTGTGGAGGCCAAGTCATTGAGCATATTTAAAGCAGAGCTCGACAGTTTCTTGGTTAGTCAGGGCAAAAAAGGTTATGAGGAGAAGGCAAGAGAATTAGTTTGAGAGGATATCAAAGCAGTCATGATGGAATGGCAGTGCAAACTCGATGTGCTGAGTGGCCTAATTCTGCTCCTATTTCTTATGGTTTTATGGTCTCTGTGGACTTCCCATGTGTAGAGCAGAGTTTTTCAAAGTGGGGATCATAACTTCTGGTGGCTCTTACAATGTTAAAAAAAATAAGTTGCCAAACTTGATTCTATTCATAGCTTGAGGTGCCAGTTGTGTTACATTTTGTTTGCTGTTCCAATACAGAGTCGTCTTTACACAGCTGCACCTGGTCACTTCAAAACCAGTCATGTTAGAAGCAGTAAATTCAGTTTGAAAGCAGGCCACCTGCAAAATAGTTTGCTGAGCTGCATGTCAAGAACATCGATACTCTCTGATTTCAGTGGGCTCCATTGACAAAATGCGCCAATTAAACTAATTTTTTCTCCAATGCAATATCTGTGACCTCCAGTGACTAGGATGACAAGAGCAGGAGGGTCATTGCAACACTATCACTGCAAGCTTTCCATTAAGTCACGCATCATTCTGACTTTGAATATACAACTGCTCCTTCACTCTCACTGGGCCAAAGTCCTTCTAGCAGTATTGTGAGAGCATTTTCACTGTAGAAACTACAGCATTGCAGGAAGGCTATTAATTTCCCCTTTCCCAACAGCACTTAGAATTGGTAACAAATCGTGGCTTTCCCAGAATTGCTCACATCTTACTAAAGGATTTTAAAATGGACTAAAATGTACTGATGTCATAGCTTGGTGACGATACCCTTATTTTCAATGAAGAAGTTCCTTGGTATGCTTTAATGATTTGTAGGTTTATTTCATTCACCACTGAGGTATCTTATAAGCTATGAGATAATAGTGATTGATTTGGCTTAACACTGTTTGGGGATTTGGCTTAACACTATCTATTAGATAGATAAAATACACTGGAGTTCATAGTGATAGCTTCAGGATGGGCTTCAGAATTTACATCTTGCTGGCTAATGGACAGTAAAATATTGTTGGATGTAACTTTAATCTCTACACAAACTTCCCATTTCCTGCCTAGAGGTTAAATTACAATGACACTCAACGTGTTTTTGTTTTAAATCTTACAAGTGAAAAGAAAGATTGCAATATTTTAAGAAGTATTTTAGCATGTGGTTAAGTAAATTGAAATAATCTTTTAGATTGCTGCTGGCAACTGAGGGTTAGGATCTTTTTTGTTTCTCTAGTATAGATTTGCAGGAATGCTGACTTCACTGGAGATCTGACTCACTGCACTGTGAAGACCTCTGAGCTTTACATGTGGGCTTGGGTTCAAGTATTTTCCTTATTGGCTCTTAAAAGGTACTGTATGAAATTAGCTTTGGCAATCTCAGCTACCAGTGAGACATGTCAAAAGAATAAAACATCTGTTACCGTTTCACACTAAATTTAACAAGTAACCATCAGGAAAGGAAAGAATGGTTACATGGAAAGTACAATTTTAGAGTGGAGATACGTTGTCAGAATCACATATGGAGTTCATGAACTGTCCCAAAACTAAGATTAGGAAGCAGTCCTTTTAAGGTTCACTGCCAGGAAGGTGAATAACAAGGAAATTTACCATTTGGGAAATCGCATCAATGTGTTTACAAATCCCTAACTAAGTGGAATGGCCCCGATTTTCTTGAGTGTGGCGTGATATACACCAGGGTGGCAGGGTCCTTGATTATGTTGGCTGCATTCCTGAGGCAGCAGGAAGTGTAGACAGAATCAATGAAAATGTGATTTAATGACTATCCAGTGGCTTCTTAGTCATTATTATAATATTCACTTTTTATTCCAAACTTATTTATTAAACTAAACTTAAACTCCTGGTGGGAATTGAAAACATACCTCCAGATCAGTAGCCTATGATCCTGGATACTAGTCTGATAACCCTTGATAAAAGATGATAAGTGAGTATTCCTCATACATTTTCATCTTTTAGAATAAAGCTTGTATTTGAATTTCAATGTGTACTTGTGAATATATATTTGCTTCATGTAGAGATTCTGTAAAGATTTACATGCTGTACTGGCTGGTAGAAATCCTATTTCTGTAGAACAGAAATTCTAATTATGAGCTCACCAGAGCATTTCATAAATGAAGAACGGTTCTGATTTGAAAGGTCAAATGACAATTTCTGTTTCTCCAAAATATTGCAGAATTGCTGTCTGATTTGTAGTTAATTTAAATAGTTTATATTTTTTATTTTTTTATTTTGTCAATTGGCACTATAAGTTTATAAATTCCAGTGAGTTTGAAATAGCATTTTAAAAATCTTCTATGCTGCTTCAGCTTTCTAAGATTGAATCCCATGATACAATTGACTTTGACAGTGCTAATGAATTACAATATAATAATTATCATGATACAATTATTCAAGCCCTGTCTGGTAATGACATATATGTTGGTAATTTTTCTGAGTGTCTGTTGTCATGTGAAACTTATTATGACAAAAGACAATAGTGCATTATTATTACTGGCCTGGATATTATAATATAGAATGCAGAGATTGGTATTTAGTGAATAAACTAAAAATACTGATTACATCTGACATTGGACCAAACTCAATTAATATTTGTCAAAATACTTCATTAAAACTGTCTGTGTTTCAACAGTATCAGATAGCAAATTTTTAACTTCTTAGTAGCTTTAAGTTATTTTGAGAAAGCACAACTATCTTCCCTACGTTTCACTATACTTACAATAACTGCAATTAGAATTATTTCTATCAACTCTTGTGACATGTTTTATGATACATCCTAAGGACACATACAGTGACAGTGAAACTCTCCCTACTATTTAAAAATAAAGTGTACAACTATGATGAGTAGCTTTGACGGTTTCTAATGTTTTTATTTGCCTGCGTACTCGATCTCAGCTTCCAAAGTGTTTGCTAATAAAATGGATATATTTTCAGAGTTGCAGTTGAAAAGTGTGAATGAAATCTGATGAAGAGTCTACTAACCAAATTATTTTCTCTGATTCTCTTTCCCTGATTATGCCTTACTTGCTGAATGCACCTTCCACAGTATCAGTAAGGTTTTGATATTGGTGAATAAAGATCACCCAGTTTATAGAAATTAATAATGTTGGATTAATTTTGCCTGGAGGTCATAGATGGGTTTGCTGTTAGGGTGTTCTTCTCATAATTTCCATTACAGCCATATTTTTATATGTATTTATAGAAGAGAATGTATTTACAGCAAATCTTGCTAATGAAGGAAAAACTGAAAATTTGCCATTTTCTGCTAAATTGCTCTACAATTGAGAAATACACGTATATGTTTGTTTTTCCAAGTTTCCATCTGAAAGCACTTGTCCATGATAGTGTAGTAAAAGTGATTAATAGCCAGCCTTTATTGAAGCAGAGATCCATCATGATATGAAGCACTATGAGTGCACTACCACATCTCCAGGCTCACAACGCAGGAGACCATAGAGCAGTGTCATAGGCACAACAAGCACTTCACCAATGAATATCCTGACCTTCCTTCCATGTTGAGGTCAGGAGCAGAGATATTTGCTGATGATTGTGTATTGTTCAATTCTAATTGCAATGGCTCAGAAAATTGGAAAAGCCATGCCTGAAAATCGTAAAATCAGGCTAGAGGCTGGGGAATGCACACAAAGTTTTGGAGAAACTCAGCAGGCCAGGCAGCATCTAGGGAACTTCAACTGGACTCTTTTCCATAGATGCTGCCTGGCCTGCTGAGTTCCTCCGGCATCTTGTGTGTGTTGCTCGGATTTCCAGCATGTGTGGATTTTCCCTTGTTAGAGGCTGGGCATCTTGCTGGGTGACTCACCCGCTGACACCCAAGGCTGTTTTGAATAAGGCAGCAGTGTGATGAAATGCTATCCACTTGCCTGGACAAATACAGCATCACAATTCTCCAAATTCCCAGCATGATTCAAGACAAAGATTTAAGATTAGCTTTCTTTGTCACAAGAGCATCAAAATATTGAAATATACAGTGAAATGCATCACTTGCGGCAACTTCCAACACAGTTTGAGACTGTGCTAAAGGCCGCCCACATGTGCTGCCACGTTTCCAGCAGCAACATAGAATGCCCATGAGTTACCAACCCTGACTCGCCAGCCTTTGGAATGTAGGAGGAAACTGGAGCATCTGACGGAAACCATCATAGTCATAGGAAGAAAGTTCTATCTCTTTACGGACAGTGGTGGGAATGGAATCTAAATGCTGGGGTTGCCAAGCATGAACTAACTGCTATGTCCCTGAAACAGTAAAACAGCATGCTGACTAGCACCCATCCATCGCTCTGCACATTCACTCCCTCCAACAACAAAATGCGTGGCTGCTGTTTACTTATGCTACTTTGACAGGACGTCCCACACCTGTGACCTCTGCTACTAAGAAAGACAAGAACAACAAACGTGTGAAAATGCTACCAACTATAGAAACTCTTCCAGTCATATCCATCGTATCATGGAAATTTATCACTGGATCCCTATTACCACTGGGTCTAATTCCTGGAAATTGCTGCCAGCAGAATTGTGGTTTTCACCAGGATTCACTGGAAGGACTGTAGCTGTTCGAGAAATCAGCTTATCAAAATCTTTTCAGGAGAAAATAGAGATTTGTAATAAATGCTGGTGTAGTCCACTATGCCAATCTCTCCAGAATTGATTTAATAGAATCAGGATCATCATAACTTTAACAAATTATCATTGGGTCTATGCGTATTTGCTCACCTAAATTGATTGATGTGGAGCACTGCCAACCTGAGGGAAAAAATAACTTAATTTACAAACTTTTATTTTCTTCATTGCAGAGTCCGAATTTTGGAAATCAATCTCCAACAGAACTAGAATGGTATGAACTCTGTAGCAATCCAAGAGGATGGCAAGCCATTATCATCTCTAAGGGAACTTAATGATGGATAGGAAATACTGGCCTTACCACTAATTTCCACATCCTGCAGAGGATTCAGTACATTGTCAGTACATACACAGACATTTTAACTCAAACTGTGCTCAGAAGGCTGTATGCTCTGTTCATATGTGTGATGATTAATCAATAAGGTACACTACAGTACCTTGAGTATTTGTCTAGTAATAGGGCTCATTCAGTGAATTTGTAGAGTCAGAACAAGAGCAGGAGAAGGATGCTTGAGTCAGACTACCACATGTAGCATATAGTCCAGATCCTAACATTTCATTGTGTAGCAGGTATTCCATATTAGGCATAGTTAAATGGTAAAAGCTGTAGAAACATTTTTAAAGCTGCTTAAGTATAACAGAGAGCTTGATTTTGAAAGAATGTTGCAACACATGCAACATTTATGTGGTTTTGTCAATATCTTCATGGTCATTGAAGCCCTCAGTTACCGTACATCAATTATCATGCATCAGTTCCCTCTAGACTAGCCTTAGACATTGCCTGTGTCAGCTCATTGGGAGTACACGGATGTATCAAAGAAATTACATATGCATTGTTGAACACTCCATCACTTTCAACAGCAGCAACCTGAGAAGGCAATGACCCTCTTTAAGAAACTGCTGGCTTGTACAGAGGGTCATTAACTAAAGCCACGTTACCATTCAAGCCTCTCTGCACAAAGTTATGCTCCATATAACCTAAAAAACATTACCTTATCTCTTTGTGGAAGTTTTTTTGAGACATCAGCAAAAAATCCCAAAGGAGAATCTTCGCATCTGCAGTTATTACTGCTCTCTATACTGTATACAGTTCCAGTCTTATATGAAAAATAAAATGATGCTAATGGCCAACCAAATGGAAAAGTTGAATGCAGCCCCATGAAGTACTTGGGACAGACAAAAAAAATCATCAGCATCATTAGTTTAACATCTGTTGTCGGGAAAATGCTTGAAGCTATCATTAAAGAAGAAATAGCGAGGCATCTGGAAAGAAATGGAGCCATCAGGGAGACACAGCATGGATTCAGCAAAGGCAGGTCCTGTTTGACAAACCTACTGGAGGTCTTTGAGGATATAATAAACGCAGTGGATGGGGGGAACAGTTGGACCATATTTACTAGGATTTCCAGAAGGCGCTTGATAAGATGCCACATGAAAGACTTATCTATAAGATAAGGATGCATAGAGTTGGGGATGATGTATTATTAGCAGGAACAGAGGACTGGTTAACCAATAGAAAGCAGAGAGTTGGGATACATAGGTGTATTTGTCTGGCTGGCAATCAGTGGTGAGTGGTGTGCTCCAGGGGTCGACGCTGAGCCTGTAGCTGTTCACAATATACATTAATGGTCTGGAAGAGGGGACCGAGTGTAGTGCATCTAAGTTTGCTGATGATAATAAATTGAGTGGAAAATCAAATTGTGCAGAAGATACAGTACAGAGAGTCTGCAGAGATATATAGATAGGTTAAATGAGTGGGCAAGGGTCTGGCAGATGGAGTACAATGTTGGTAAATGTGAGGTCATCCACTTTGGAAGGGAAAATGAAAAATCAGATTACTATTTAAATGGCAAAAGATTGCAGCATGCTGCTGTGCAGAAGGACTGGGAACGCCTGTGGATGAATCGCAAAAGGTTGGTTTGCAGGTGCAGTAGGCTATCAAGGAGGCAAATGGAATGTTGGCCCTCATTGCTAGAGGGATTGAATTTAAGAGCTGCAACTATACAGGGGACTGGTGAGACCACGCCTGGAGCACTGTGTGCAGTTCTGATCTCCTTACTTGAGGAAGGATATACTGGTTTTTGAGGCAGCGCAGAGGTGGTTCACCAGGTTGATTCCAGAGATTAGGGGGTTAGACTAAGTGAAGAGATTGAGTCACCTGGGACTGTACTTGCTGAAATTTAGGATGAGAAGAGATTTATAGAAACATATCAAAAAAAGAGAAAGATAAGATAGAGGCAGGAAAGTTGTTTCCACTGGTAGGTGAGATTAGAACTAGGGGACATAGCCTCAAGATTTGGGGAAGTAAATTTAGGACACAGGTGAAGGGGAACTGCTTTTCCAAAAGAGTGGTGAATCTATGGAATTCTCTGCCAAATGAATCACTGGAGGCTACCTTAGTAAAAATATTTAACACGAAGCTGGATATATTTTTGCATAGTAGATGAATTAAGGGTTATGGGTAAAAGGCGAGTAGGTGGAGATGAGACCTTGGTCAGATCAGCCATGATCTTACTGAATGGCAGAGGAGGCTCGATGGGCCAGATAGCCTACCCCTGCTCCTATTTCTTATGTTCTTATGTTTTTATCCTTACACAATTCAAGTGTGAATCAGTTAGGAGATTCCCGCACTCAGTTATCAGTCTTTCAGTTCATTTCAAGTGTAGCATCAGAAAGACTAGGAATAGCCAAACATTAGGGCTAGGCTGACCAATATCAAAATGTAGAAGATCACAAGCCACAAGCCTTTCTATGCACTTGATTTGCCAGTTGGCAGATGTGCAATGATGTTAAATTGCAAACAATGTTTGACTTGAATATATTCTCATATATATACATGTAGCCAGTAAGGAAACGTTCATATCTTTCATTCAAAATCCTGAGGCATGTTTAGACTTTAGTAAAGACCTGCTCCTGCAGGGTCATAATCAGATAATCCTCCATGTGCGATTTTGTGCAACTATCAAGGATGGAGTTACGAGTGTTTTATTGACAGAAATGACTGGTACAATCATGGATAAAAGTCAACCCACATGGGGCATACAGTTCTTAAAGTTACATATTAGTTCATATAAATTATAGTAAATTCCTTAATGATTATTATCACTGTTAATCCCTATCCATTTTCCAACTCAACCTCACCTCTTCAGCTTTTCCAAATCTTTTCTCAGCTTATTCCTTTTACAAGTATGGATGGTTGGTCTGTTCTATTAAATACAAAGACATGTTTCATGCATAGTTGAATATTGGAGACCCTTCAATTGGCTGTTTCAATCATTTCCCCGGGCCATTGTTGATTAGACATCCACATCCATATAAAACAGCTAGAACTTCTCCCCTACCTACTAACCTGTGAATCATTCTGGGATGTGTACAGCTTGGTTGTGCATGTGCTTGTACATTCCTTTTTGGAGAACAGTGGGGTAAGAGGAGCAATTGATTAAACATTACAAATATAGGCGGTATGTGATTGCAATTGATCTTCGTTCCCACTTGTGGTGAACTATGTGCCTGTCGGGACACGCCCCTGCTGACTGCTCCTGTGGCTCCTCCCACAGGCCCCTGTATAAAGGCGATCTGAGGCCTGACGCTCGGCCTCAGTCTCCAGGACATAGTATGATGGACACTCACTCCTGGTTCCTTCTTCCAGTCAATAAAAGCCGATATCTCGCCTTACGTCTCAGTGTGAGTTATTGATGGTGCATCACCACTCTAAATTAAATTTCTTTTGAATCACAATATCATTCATTATCTGGTATTTATTGTTCCATACTGATCTCCTCTATTATAACCACATAGCTGTATCTCAATGATCTTCCTCAGGCCTTTATTAACCAGTGGAAATACATTTTCCATCATGTGTCTTTATACATGCCTATTCAATTAAAGTAATATTTAATAAACAATAACTTGTAAAAATAATCAAAAGAACATTAAATGGAAACTCAAAAGGTTGAGGCGTCCGATGCAATTAAAATCTATTTTAATGAGGATTATGCAAGAAGTTACTTTGTTTGTTTTGTATCATATTGAAAATTAAACCTAAATCTCCCTTGCAAAATGGGGCATGTTGGATAATATCATTCCCATGGAATGCTCCATTTGTAGAAATGTGGAAAACGTGGGCAATGTTCTTCTGCGGGTGTGTCATTGCTGGCACAACACAATCTTAATACAATCTTAATTAAGAAGTTTGCAGACTAAGCAAATTGCTTAGCCATATCTTTAGTCCATCCGCTACTCATATTTGTCTCCCCACTTAAACAATCTCCAGTCTCCAGGCAGCCTCAGACCTACTGATATGCAATGCTAGCCTAGTGATCCCTGACTCCATGATGGAAACTTAAGTATCTGTTCTGTACAGTGATCTGATTGCCTTCTCGTCTGACTCCTGACTTTTGTCTTCTTTTCCCTACCCACCCACCAATACATTAACAAAGGATGGTGTCAGACTTCTGACACCATCCCTCTGTCTCCAACCCTTCATCAAGTCCAACGCTCAAGTCAGGTCCTCCTAAACACTAGCTGTGGTCCGGCTGGATCTGGGACCAAACTCCTAAGCCTAGTCATTTACTGGGTGCCACAATTTGCTGATGCAAACTCCTGTGTTGCATAATATCTGCCCTAAAGGATGAAGTAAAAAAAGGAGCAACACACACAAAATGCTGGTGCAGGCCAGGTAGCATCTACAGGGAGAAGCACTGTCGATATTTCGGGCCGAGACCCTTCGTTGGGAAATTTTTTAAGTCAGAAGGTTACCAAAGAAAGATAAATTAAAGAAGTAAAAGTTATTGTTAGTCCGAAGCTATATGCATTGTCATCAAATAATTCCTCATGCATAATAAAAACAATGTGGAAGAAAAGGAATCCCATTTTATTATATTTTGTGATGCGGATATCACCTACAAAGCCCATACTTATTACCTGTTCCCAATGATCTTTGAAATGAGTGGCTTATCAGGCCACTTAAGGATCAATAATAAACTGGAGTCATATCCCGGCAGTACCAGGCACAGATGAAGCTCTCCTCCACACCAGTGATCTAGGTGAGTTTCAACAGGGGTCAGGTAACTTTTTAGTCACCATTACCACTCATTGTTGTTTCCGAAGTTCCAGGTCATTGACTAAATTCCAAGTCCACAGCTGCTGCAATGTGATTTAAATTCTGGCATCTGCAGTTTGGGTGGTACACTCTCAATTTCATGCCCAAAGAGCAATCATCGAGAGAGATTGCTGTATGAATATTGTAATAAAGCCAATGAAACAACAAAGAATTTATATACAAAATGTTAGACATTTATGTGATAGTACTGGGAACAATATTTTATGCTATGATAGTTTATTTAGCAATTTAATTAGAGATTCAGATTTTTAAAATGATTACAGAATAGCTGAAGGCAATATTGCAGCATTCCTTTTAAATATTTTTGTTCTTAATATCGTACTTCAGTCGTTGATTTTCATTTGGGAAAACTAGTCCACCCTTTGTCAACTATGTTTTTATGTTCTGAGTGACTTTTGTGCTCATTTGATAGTCCATTAAAGACCGAAGCTGTATATTCATTCACATTCACTAAAATAAATGACCAGAGCTGTACAAACAGGAAGGTAAGGAAATGTGATGAATTATCCTATAAGTCGGTGTTCATTCATCCTTAGAGAACTGCGTCAGGTCTCCACACTCAATGTCAAACAGATATTGTCCCCATTAGGATGTGGGAAGCAGAGCTTTGGATGAGCAAACAATTGATCATAAGTAAGCAAAAACTTTAGAAAGTCAAATATAAGTGAAGGGGCAAACTATTACTTCTATCGATCTGGTACTATGAATAGAAAAGCAATTTATTGAATAATTAACAATATCTATCTAAAACCCATCTCCAAACATCTCCACACACAAAATGCTGGTGGAACGCAGCAGACCAGGCAGCATCTATAGGAAGAAGTACAGTCGACGTTTTGGGCCAAGACCCTTCATCAGGACACTGGTAACGTAGAATACTGCAAGTCTGGTTCCCTGGTTCATTAGTGAGACTGACGGCAGGGAAACTGCTTTGCTTTGGTTGTGGCAAAGACTAGGCGCATATCTCAGGGTCGCCTATTGTAGCTGACCGGGGAAGGGATGCTGAAGTAATGTGGGAGATCCACTGAGCGGTGTGTTGGAATCCATATTGGTTTGGAGACTGACCCCTCCTGTTATGTGCTGTCCTCCAGTGTTCGCTCAGTGGAAGAATAACTTGCATGTACCCTCATGCACTTTGACTATGTTTTTCTAAATTCTTTGTGACTGTATGTTTTTCTGAAGTCATGACCATATTTGCTGTTTGTGCTATGGGCTATGTGTTAGTCATGCGTTTTGCGCCTTGGCCTCAGAGGAGTGTTACTTTGTTTGGCTATATTCATAAATTATAATTAAACTTGATCTTAAACTTGAACTTCAACAAATAATACAAAAGAAATAGGGGAAATGAAGGAATCCCATGCTAATTTGGTTAATGCAAGAAATTTTAGATCTTATATATTTCCCTGGCCTAGACAATGTATGCAAGAAAGCTTGTCCAACTACAAAAGGAATATTAGAGATTTTCATACATCGATGTATGCATAGTTGCTTGGAGCTCCCACTGCTAGAATGAACTTTGCTCCCTTTGCTGTATTAGATCACCTTCTCAAGGAAAAATGATTGAAGCATGAATGAGATACGGTGAACGCTTCAGCCACCTTTTGCATAGAATGTGATGTTCATCTCTGAGCTTTGCAGTATAATCTCCGGCAGTAGCCTGGAAATGCCCAATGGCAAAATGTTTGAAGCTGCCACAGTTTTATTTCCAAAGGTTAAGCACAAGTGCTCCAAGTAACAATGCTGGAGAATTCAATTCACATGTCAGCTCTAAGTTACGGATTACTGAGTAAGCTAGTCATGTGTTTTAGGTATCTAAGGAGATGGGGGTTAGTCTATTTAAGGGAAATCCCTGTAGGGATCGAGGTCCCTGCCTGGGCTCGCAGTAATCTAACAACAATGTTGCTTTGCAGATACTTGAGTGTCCTGGAGTGAAAACCTGACAGAGGCTGGATTGATCTAGAGATTAATTCATTATTTTTTAAATCCTATAATTGTTAGATCCTTACTGACTCTTCTGGGATTGATTTTTAACAGTAGGGATGTTTATTGAAGCTGCGTTGCTGTAGCTTGGTTGTGTTGGGTAAAATAAAGACACATCAGGTGACACTGCAAAAGCAGCATGGAAGCTCTGTGGACTTGTTCCTTAATGATAATGAAATGCCGTAGATGGGGAAATGTATGTTGAATGAACAAGTTCATTTTTGTACTTTAAAAGCAATGAAAGCTTGATCTGAATTGACCCAACACTTTGATTGATGCAAACGCAGTGGAGGGGAAAAAGTCTGGAGAACAGATATCAGCCTTCAGTGAGGATTCAACAGTGGAAAGAGAGAGTGGCTTCAAGTTTCTGGGTGTCAAGTCTCAGAGGATCTGTGCTAAGCCCAACATATTGATGCAATCATGAAGAAGGCACATCATTAGGAGTTGGAAAGTTCAAGAAGAAGAATTCAAGAATTCACAATTGTTTACTGTCATTTCCTGTACACAAGTGAGAAAAGAATGAAATAATTGTTACTCCAGATTAGATGCAGCACAAAAAAATGTGAAAGGTAAAGATATTGACCTCTACCTTGCTGTGGCCAGGTGGCAACTCTCAGATACCTCCTCTTAACTACCCCTTGAAGAGGATGCTGCTCTGGACTACCAGAAAACTGTCTGACACCATCACAGACCTCATCAATTTTGGAGAACTCCCATCCACTGCCACCAGACAAAATTCCCTTGTCCTGCACTGTTTCTACCCAACATCCACAAACCTGACTGTCCAGGTAGGCATTGTCTCTGCCTGCTCCTGCCCACTGAACTCATGTCCTCATACCTTGACCCCATTCTATCCCCTTGTTTCAGTCTATTCCCTCCTATATCCATAACACTTCTTATGCTCTCGATCTACTCACTAACTTCCAATTCTCTGGTTCGAGGGGTACCCATGGGCACCCATTGAGGCTCGAGCAATGTCTGCCTTTTCATTGGCTACGTAGAACTGTTCATGTTCCAAGCCTTCCCTGGTAATGCCTTTCCAGGACATCGAATGTGCTCTCCTTATCTTTGAACAGTATTTCCCTTCCTTTATAGTTGATGCTGTCCTCACCCGCATCTCGTCCATTTCCTGAACACCACGCTCACCCTGTCTTCCTGCAGCCTTAACAGTGGTAGAGTTCCTCTTGTCACAGCCTACCACGCAATGGTACAGTTGATACTCTATTTCCTTGGGTAGTCTTAATACCAGTCACCAGTGCTGGGGATCGTTATCAGACAAAATATTTTGGTGCGTAGGCAGTCCTTGCCCTCTTGATGCCTAAGATGAGGTTCCTCCAAGCTGATCTGAGAGCTGTTCTGTTACCTGACTTGAAGGAAACATCCTGAGCTTTTAGTAGGGAGTGACCTCTGAGTTCAGACGGGGCTTCTGGTTGGTCCATATGATGTTCTTGAGGTACCGACATTGTCCACACACTTACTGATGTAGCTAATGACAGACGAGGCATATTCCTCGAGCTCTGTGTCTGTGAGGAGACTTGATAAGTCACCAAAGATGACAGCAAATTGCTACAGATGTACCACGGAGAGCATGCTGACTAGTTGCCTCACTGGTTGGCATGGAGGCTCCAATGCCCGGGATCAATCGAGTCTGCAGAGGGCTGTGGACTCAGCAATACCATTATGACCTCAAGTCTCCCCGCCACTGAGGACATCTTCAAAAGCTGCTGCATCAAGAAGGTGATGTCCATTATTAAGGACACTCACTATCCAGGGTGCACTCTTTTCTCATCACTGCACTCAGGGACAAGGCACTGATAATGCACGCTCAAAATTTTTAGGAACAGCTTCTTCCCCTCAGGCATCCTATTTCTGAATGGTCCATGAACACTACCTCCATAATCTTCTGTTGCACTATTCATTTATTTTATTTCTTATTGTCAATTATAATAATATTTTATGTCTTGTCCTGGACTGATACCTCAAAATAGATTGTGATTCTGACTCTGAGAACAATGAGCTTAAGGAGAGAACCAGAAGAACATGATGCTTCTGTTAAATTGCTAAGATCATTTTGATAAATGCATTTCACAGGTTTGTAAAACACTGTAAATGTAACACAAAGAACATGGAACTCTTGAAGACATAAAGACGTGAAATGAGTACTTCAATATGACATTAGATTTTCATTGTGATTACTGTAGACTACAGTTATATAAATAATATGTGATTCCATCTTGTAACATTTTATTACATCAGTTGATCAGTTTTACAATGTCAACTTTTAATTATAAATATATTTGGATTTCTTTTCCTGTACAAAGTGAGTAATTTTAATTGAACCCTTTTCCATTTTCCAATTCAACATCTGAAGTCGACACTACAGAATTCAATTTTGACATTTTTATATTAAAATAAAGTGTATTTGTAAAAGCATATGCAGGACATACAAAGAAAAGTGTATGGCTGTCTTTACACTTATGGTCCTGTTCAGTCTAAACATTCATAGAGGTATTGATTCTGTACGTTGGTAGCCTGAGCACATTCTGTGCAAAGAACACCACAGGCACACATAATGTGCCTTTGTGCAATACATAATTTCTAGGATTTGAGAGGCTCTTGCACAGGATGCAGGCAATCAGTGTCTATTTGCAAGAGGTACTTAGATTGCTGTCCTTCTCCACAAAGCCTTTACGTTAGGTGCACCAAACTTCAGTGAACAGATACTTCTGCACCTTAGTACGTGCCTGATGGCAGCACTGCCTCTGTTGTACTGGAAGACCAACAAGTGCTGGACAGAACAAAGTGTGTCTTTCACTAGGTTGATCACCTTCCAGTAGCACTGGATGTTTGTCTCAATGTGCATTCTTGGGAATAGCCAGTAGATGAGTCCTCTGTTCACAGCTGCTTGGATCGCGTCTTGGCAAAGACCCTTGCATTTTTCTCAAGATATTTTTCCCAAATACACCGAGATTGTTGACTGCCACATTGTCATGGCAGCCATCCCAGGGACAGCATTTTGATTTTACATGGAGTAGTTTATGGTGTCGATCATTACTGGTTCGAAGTGTGCTATTTTTTGACATCAGAGACACCATCACAAAACAAGGGGATGGCCATTTAGAATGGAGTTGAGAAGAAATTTCGTTACCCAAGGGATAGTAAACATTTGAAATTCTCTATCAAAGAATGCTGTGTTAGCTCATATGATGAATATATTCAAGAGGGATATCAAGAGGTGTGTTTGGATATTATGAGAATCAGGAAGTATGGTTTTAGTGTAGTGAAGCAGCCTTTAGATAAAAGATCTTCCTGGTCATTATGAATGACAGAACAGCCACAAAGGGCAAAATAGCCTCATTCTGCTTCTAGTTCTTATATCCTTGTTAGTTACAAGATAGCAAATTGCAGCAGTTCAACAGACCACTTCAAAACGAAACATCAATATTAGTGAATTGTCATGGTGAAAGGTGGCACAAAACTTCCGTCAGAGTTAACAATGTCTCCCAAGAACAAAGTTAATGATTTCACCAGGAGAAACAAGACAACCGCCTCACAGATTTCATTGAACTATCAGCCCTTCAGTTCCCTGCTTATATTGCACCACCACTGAAATGTTCAAACCTAACACAAACATCTTCAAACCCTTAGAGCCTTACATCTTTATCTTGGTCAACAGATTGGCAGGTGAATATTACAATGAAGAAACTGCACAATTACTTTCTCTGGCTTAACCAAGCACCAGCTCAAGGAGGCATTCTAGATAATTTACCAGATTTAGAAGGATAGTGTTGTGGGACCTCTCCAGACTCAAGTGAGCAGAGGCCGTGAGAGGTGTCAAAAAAGTTTAAAAATAATTATTTGAACTATCATCTTGACTTGCAGCTCAGCTGAGCAGAACATAAATGGAGGGAAGTCTTTAAAATTAATGTAATACACACAAAAGCTGGAAGAACTAGCAAGACATGCAGCATCAATGGAAAGGAATAAACAGTTGACGTTTTGGATTGATGAATGTCCAGAGTCCAAAATATTGACTGTTTATTTCTTTCCATAGATGCTGCCTGACCTGTTGAGTTCCTCCAGCATTTTGTGGGTGTTACTCTGGATTTCCAGCATCTGCAGAAACTCTTGTGTTTAAAATGAAGGTGATTTTTGTTCACCAGCAGTCGTTGGATGGCTGATACAAGCTTCCAGAAAATGTTCAATGATTTACAGCCAAACCTGAAGTATGTATTGTCGTGGACTTTGGGATATCAGCAGTTTGGTCCTGTCCTAGTTTGCTATCTCATTGTCTCCATGGGAAGGCTTATGGGTTTACAGTAACTGTATGGATGAATACTGCTCCAACTCTACCAGCTAACAGCAGCACTCCTTGCAAGATGCAACACAATCCTGTCACTGTTTCTCCAAATATTCAAAACTTCCATATGGATTGAACTTCAGTGAACCACCAACTTATTGTTCTGGTTCAACAAACTAAACTAGGAGGATAAGAATTACTTCCAACGTGCTTGTCCTGTTTCTTCCCCCTGCAGTTCGAAGATTTTACCTTCCTCTTCCTGATATTTGACTTATCCACTTTCTCTCCTTTCCCTCCTCTTTCAAGTCCTGCTCCTCTTCCTTTTCACACTCTTTTTTTCACTCCTCCTCCTGCTCTTATTCCTCTTCCTAGGTGGAGGCGACAAAGGGCTGCAGATTGTGGAAACTGACAAGAAAGGAAATCAAAAACTAGAGGTTACATGTGAAAGGTGAGAGGGGAAAGATTTAAAAAAGGACCTGAGGTCCAGCTTCTTTGTGTAGAGTGTGATGCAGCAAGCTTCCAGAGAAAGTGATTCATGCGTATGCAATAGGAGCATTTAAAATGTAGTTGGATAGGTTCATGGGTTGGAACACTTTACAGGGACATGGTCAAGTGTGAGCAAATGGGACTAGTTTCGGAGGACATTTTGGTTGGCATGGATATGGTGGGCTATAATGCCTGGTTCCGTGTCTATTAATAATCTAAGAGGAACCAAATAAGAGAGGCATGGTGGATAAATGGGAATACTGATGGATGGGATCCGATGAGCTAAGGGTGTTGGTGATTAGCATGGAGTTGGTGAGAGAGTGAAAAGAACCTGGAATATGGAGTGCGTGGAAAGAAGAGCGTGTGTAAGACCTGGGTGGATCAGAAAGTGGGAGAAAAGGAAACAGACCATATCTTGGGATCAACTGCCAGAGGAAGTGGTTGAGACAGCTACTGTAAGAGTCATTTAGAAAGTTACATGGAATGGTACAACTTGGAGGGATATGGGCTGAATGCAGGAAATTGGGACTAGTTTGGTGAGAAATGTGATTGGCAAGGACTGGACATGTTGAGGGGCCTTGTGTCCATGCTGTTTTGCTCTATGGCTGTGATTTGCTTGTTACTACTTCCTGAAACATTTGGCTAAGTTTAGAGAGCAGACGAATAGCAGGTGAATCCAATTCCTGTTATTCTATAGCACACTGCTTCAACGGACCAATCAGACTTTGATCCATTGTTCTCTTACTTGCTTTCAGTTTTTGAAGCAAATTGTTAAAATTGCTAACTAGTAATAGCTGCTAATTCTTTTCCTTTCACAATTCACTTCATCTGATATCAAGGTTGCATCTGATGCATTTTATCATAGGTTTTCCAATGATTAACAGATGAATTAATTTAATGGCATATTTTTCATTTCCTCCAGCAAGTTCTCTTGAAGTGGATGTACCTTACATGGAATTTATAAATACTAGCATTTAAAAAGTCTGCTCATGTTAAAATAACAATACGTATATTATACTCCTAAAATGTAAATAAACTGAAAGCAAAATTACCCCAGGATCAAGACTTGCTATACTTACAAGAATTCCAGTGTGTTTGCCATTTGAACAGTTTTAAATGCCCCTTCCCCCACCCTGCCCCCCAGGATGTTCTAAAGGAGCATAATGGTTTGCATTTTCTGGTAGATATGATGGTGAAACTTGATATTTGCCATCATATTTTTGTGAAACTGATAATGCTGCAGATTTCAAATTAATTAATGAGGGAAATCAAAAGGTTTTGTCAGCGATTCCGCCTCCTCTACAGACCAGGCTGTGTCCAACTTCATTCAATACAGGAAAAACATTTGAACTGGGGTAAATTTCAAATATTTATGAATTAGTCCTGCTGTAAAATGCAGTAAAAGTTACTTAACTGAGGTCTAAGTGAACTTCTAAAGAAACACTAAACTGTAATTATTGCTAAGCAAATCATGTGGCCCTAAAATTTCTATTTTAATTTTTTCAGAGGAGCATTTCTGTGAGTGATTTTAAAATTCCACTTTATTATTTTTGATTTATTTACTTTTGGCTTTTCAGCTACTTTAATCACCAAAATATGTTCCAATATATTTTGCATAATGATTCAAAATTTAATTAGAACTTGCATCCAGAAATATTATCTGTGAAAATAATTTAATATAATTTTTCTGCTCAGCTAGTTCAATGAAATCTCAACACCTGCGTAACAAGGTCCCTTCGGTAGAAGGGAAGTTCTCACCTCAGAGATCGTTATCTGTTCATGGAGGACTTTGCTCAAGGTCAATGGTAAACACCTTTGCTTTGCTGATGACTACAAACTCAGCACTATTACAGTTTTCATCTGTTCTTGAGAGTTTATTGAGGAAGAGTACTGTCTTTATGCTAAAGAATGAGATCTCGGAATTCATTTCAATCTGGCTTGGATTTGCTATGCAACATTTGTTGTGCTTCCACTGGATGTGTAATCCGACACTTGAGCTTGTCCAATATATTCCTGCCTATCCCTATGTTATTGGCTCCCCAGTCTGTCCTGTGATTTTCAAACTACCCCATATGTTATTGGCTCACTAATGTGTTGATAAATAGACACAGCTCCACTCATTTTTTTCCCTTGAATCTTTGAAAGAAAGAAAAGCAAGACGTGTATTTAAAAAGAATCTATACATCTCCCCCAGGATGCTTTATGGAGCTGTACTGATTATAGGATATATTTGAAGTTTGTCACTGTGGTCGTGATAATGACAAATCAATGTCATTTTAAATGACATTGGCCGAAGGATAAATAGGTTTGGGGTAAGTACCTTCTTCTTCTACAAGGTCATGTGTAATGTCATTGACACCCATCTGAGGTGGAGGAACCCATACCGAAGCAAGTATGCACTTGCTTCTGTTTTGTGAGAGAGTAGCTTTGAGTTATATAGATTTATTTCATTAGAGCTGATAAGGAATATATGTATTTAATAATAACAAACAGAGACTTCCTCATTCTTTTCCATGAGTCCTACTGAGTTCCATTTGAAATACTGCATCTAATGTTGCCTAATATATGTTTGTCTCTTATTTTTACTGTTTTAGAGGTTAACTCCTGGACAGCCCAAGAGCAAAATCATTAGGACATTAAAATAATTTTAGTTTATATCTTTTTGAACAGTTTCATTCATTAACTATGAAGATATTGACCAGAGTTAAAGGGCTTGGGTAGGGTACTTAGAAATGGAAATAGTATGGAAAACTCAAGGAATAATTTTAACCAGACATGACAACCATGATTGAACTACTTGACTTTGAAATTCTATTTTTACTTTTTGAAATAGGTTAACTAAAGCATTAAAGGACATCTGTTGTCATTCCTCTTTTTAATGTAATTTATTTTTCATTATTGTGATATGAGCTCTGTGTTATAACCCAATAATATGCGGGTGCTCTTTTTTTTTTGAAGATTACACCCAATTTCTCTGAATTACAGCTCATAAAATGTTCAGGTGTAATTTTCATGTCAGTTTGATGGGAAGCACATGACAGCCTAGGACCATCTGCTGCTGTGTTCTGTTAGCAATCTAATGTCTCTCATGGGAGGCTTTACATTCGTTTCACACTGCAGGATACAGGGGCTTCCTAACACAAGCAGGATGCACCATGCATTAAGGGATAGTCTGATTAAAAGAGCCAATATGCTCCCAGTACAGCAGAAAGAACAGCCATCATTCGTGGTGCCCTATAAATCTATTAATTTCTTATTGTTTCCAACATGGTGATCGATGTTAATTTTTCCCACGTGAAGGAGGCAGAATTAATATTTTGATTCCCTACCTCCGTATGCCAGAAAGTTAATGAACTGTTTCTATTGTATTAGACCAAATTGCTTTACTTAAATATAATATGGTCAGCTTTGTAGAAGGGACTGGGTGCCACTGTCTTTAACAGTAGCCTAGTTAACAAGTTCTGTGATAAAATTCCCCAAAATTGTATCTTTATTACTTCAACAGCTGTTCACTTTGCATAACAAGGTAACATTGCCAAGTTTAGCATTTTGTAACCATGCGGCACATTTACATGCATTAAAGACCTCTTTTCTCTCTCTCTCACCTTCTTCATCACTTGATTGCAAATCATTATTCATTGCTGCCCAGATTTATGGAAGGACATTGCTCCCTGAGGTGTCATATCCTCGCAGGTCTGTAACCGAACATGACTGATGGTTCCAGTATAACAGTTGCTTATTATGGCATTCAGTAAGCTATGATTGCTTCAATACTTTATGTTGGCAGATGTGGTTTTCTCAGAACAACATGCCTGAGACACAGGTCATTGATCAAACCCCTCTGGCTGTTTCATTATTTGAAAATTATTGCTTAATTGCTAAAAGTCAGGGGCCAACAGGGTGTATGCTTCCTTGTGACTGTGAAAAAAAATTAAACAATGGATCATATAATTTTAAAAAGATTCAAAAGAAATTCTATAGCAACCCAGAGATGAAATATTTATCCATGGAATCTGTGTCAGTTACGTTGCAATTCCAAATTTCTGTCTAAGCACTCTGTGCATCCCATGATGAAATTTATTTCCAGGTTTTAATTCGAAGTGCTACGATACAAGCTCAAAGCTCCAGTACTGTAGATTTGAGTGTTACAATATTCTGGCTGATATAACACCTTCCATTTATATGGCAGATGAATTGTGACAGAGCTGCTGAGGTCTTAGGTTGAAGCGTGTTGCAAATGCTTACATCATATTTCAATCTCTATAAATATTCATTCCTTCCACCACCAGCACACTATGGCGGTTTTGTGTACCATGCACAACGTATTAAGCAATCACTCGCCAAAGCTCTCCTATAAGACTTCCTAAAACTACTAACTCTACCACTTAGAAGGACAAAGAAGACTAGGAATATAGCAAAAAGTAAGTTTGCTTGTGTCCAAATGACACACCATCCTGACTTGTAAACATATCATTAATCCTTTATTGCTGGCTGATCTAAATAGTGGAACCTCCTTCTGTGAGAGTGGCATACCAGAATAGCTGTGGTAGCTAAAGAGGATGGCTTAACATAATCTTTTCTAGGCCATTTAGAGAGAACACTAAAAGCTGCCCTTGCTAGCAATGCCCACGCCTTACAAACTAATAGACTATAAAGTTATCCAGTCGCAAACACGAGAAAATCTGCAGATGCTGGGAATTCAAACAACACATAAAAATGCCGGTGGAGCTCAGCAGGCCAGGCAGCATCTATGAAACAGAGTACACTCAATATTTTGGGCCGAGACCCTTCAGCAGGTTATTACTTTTTCAAAAAAAAAGATGTTTTGTTTTTGTGACCAAACTATTCTGTGTGTGGAAACTGTAAAATACTAACACTTCAGTACAAAATGTTTTCACACTTAATGCTATTTAGATCTTATAGAGCAAATATCTTGAATACAGTTAACAGTCAAGTTGTTTCAAACTTAAAATTCAAAACAGAAAATGCTAATTTTGAGTAGAAAAGGTATACATCCTTTTAGATCTGCTTTTCAAAAAGGTTCAACTTCAGTGGATGAAGTTGTCTTTTTATGACGCAAGGTTGACATATTATATTAACATTAAAGGTAATGTGGATGGTGCGATCCAAATGTTTAAAACTGGCCTCACTGGAGTCACCAGGCTCCCATTACAGTCACTTGTGGATATCTGAATGGATCAAAAAACAATTTCATTGAATCTGATTTTACTGCTAGGTTGCATCTCCTGGCCAGATAAAACATTGAAGATTTAGATTTGATCCACTTCATCCCTCAATGAAAAAAAAGAGAAAAAATACATACATCGGAACTTCAAAACATTGTGGAAACTACAGTATGTGAATTTGTATGCTCTGCCTTGTGACCTTATAAAAAGTAATGGTGTCACAATGCTATGAGATTACTGCTAGATAATTGAGAAAGCTGATCCTGTTGATATACGTTTCTTCCTAGATCATCTATCATTTATTGAACATGTAGTCTGTATACTCTGACCCTTGGCTTTTGCCTTAGGCTCACAGATTTGTCTCAATGGTAGTATTCTTTCCTTTGAGTCAGTGAATGCTGGTCCAAGTCCCTCCCCAGTCCTTAAGCACATATTCCAAGTTGACCTCTGTGGAAGTGTTGCACTGTTGGAGATTTTATCTTTGGACGAGATGTTAAGTCAAGATTCTGTCTGCTCCTTCAAGTGAATAGTAAAGACTTAAAACCATCCTGCAAAGGAGAGCAGCAGACAGAAACTACTTTGCAGTCTAATACTGTACTGTTGCGAACCTGCTTGTTTGCATTAACGGGATTGCTGGTGCATTTCTGAAAAGGCTCTGGAGCAACAGCAAGAGCAGCCATGAAGAATTACTGGCCTGGATGTCCTGTCACTAAAATCATTCTGATTCTTTGGGCCATGCCTTAGTATAGAACATAGAGAAGCACAGCTCAGGCCCTTCAGTCCTTTAGCTAACAATATCTGTGCACACACGCACACACTCACACACACACGCTCATGCATACACATACACACACACTCATACTTACTCACGCTCACACACTCTCTCTCTCTCTCTCTCACACACACACACACACACACACACACACACACACACACACACCTTAAAAGTATGCCCTCTAGTTTTTGACAATTTTCCTCTGTGAGAGAGAATCTTGACTCTCTGTCATACCTATGCTTCTTATAATTTTATCAGGTGTTCTCTCAGCCTCTGATTTCAAAAAGTTCAATTTGCAGAACACTTCCCTCAGTGCTCAAAGCTGACCCTGAGTTTTCAGTTATCTGCCTCTTTATTTTTCTTTGCCCTTCTATACCATAGCAACTATGCCCGGTGTAAACTAAAGGTACAAACCTCATTTTCCGTCTGGTACATTGAAATTCTTTGGACAGTATTGAATTTAACAATGTTTGGTAACCTCTTTCTTTCTCTCTCCCTTCATATATGGCTGCATCACTTTGATCCAATTTGTTTCATTTTTCTTTTCTGTCTCTGAATAAAAGTAATTGTGGCCTTAACAACTTGCTATGCAACCTCTCACCTTTGTTCTCTCTACATCTTCCACCTCTTCACTGGAACTATTTACGTTCCTAGTTCAGACGAAGGTCCTCACCTGAAAGATTGTTTCTCTTCCACAGTTATTGCTTGAACAGCTTTCAGCCTCTTGCTTTTATTTTTAAAAGCTCTTGAAACCTTCTGTGTGTGTGTGTGAGTATATAAAAAATCTTAAAAGACACTTTGGATCTTATGCCACTGTATTTAAGTGATGTGCTCCAAATCTCATTAATCTCAATTGAATAAGTCCTGTAGATCCATTATCAAATTATTTTAGATATTGGAATAGAAGCTATTTTTTTTTTGTTGACAGAGAGATGTAAGCATAATACAATAGACAATGTAATAGAGCTGGCATCTTGTTGAGTATTAATTGAACGGAGATGGCAGTTAATGTGATTTTTTTTTAGTAATTTAGCGCAGTGAGGAAATAATTAAATGTGGTGATCCATAATGACTGTTTGAACACAGTTAAAGAATTGCTGACCTACATGCTTGAGTACTCAAGGTGTGCACAAAAACACTGAAGAGTCACTCCTCTAATGAAAAACAATATACATCATTAAAAGTATCATCAACAGTAATTGTTTTTCTATGGAAGAATTATGTGGACTGGCTTTTTATAATGCATGAGATATTTATCAAACCCACAGATAACGTCTATATAATTGGCAGAGGTAGAGAGACAGCACGTTTAGACAGTTTTGTACGATATGGACATATGAGAAAAGACAACCTTGCTTGTTAAACTGTCAGGTCTTTTTTTCTAGCAGGTGAACACCTGATTGTTAAAGAGTTGCTGTTAATTCCATGGTATTGTGGAAAACTGCAGTGTACAGGCCAAATACAATGCCATATGGAGTAGAATAAAGCATTGTGTGATCACTCAATACCCATCTCCCAATGATTGACAACAGACTGGAATTAGTAGAATCCTAAAAACGGGCATCCTGCTACTCTCTCCTTTGGAGAAGGAACACTAAGAAATTGAAGATGAAAAATAATCCAGCTTTATCTTTTTTCTAGAGCTTGTTTATTTCTTCTAAATTCTTTCTGTTTCCCCTGTAACTTATTTTGTGCTTTTAGTAAAGCTTGCATTCTAAGTGCTGGGATAGATGTATTTCCTAACATAAGGGACATGTAAACAAGTGATTGCTCATTACCACTCCAGCAATATATAGCTTGAGTGCTATTTTACATGCTTGAGCTTCTTTTGACTGGTTCACAACCAAGGAAGGCTTCTTTTGGACTAGCCAAGCATTTTTTGTTTGCTAGCACTCCAAGTTGTTCCAGGCTCATTAGTTCTTTTTTGTGGGTCTTGATACCATAGATAAACATCCAAAACTGCAATTAATTGGTATTATATCCCATCAAATAGGAAAATTAGCTTGCATACCACTTGAAGAATCCATGTACCAAATCAGCATCCTGCTCAAACCTAGGGCGTACGAAGGACGGTTTGACTTATAATCAGTTTCAATTACTTTAATTTCACTGCTTGAATATTGTGTACGATAGTACAGAAATATATACAATGCCTCACCTGTGACTTCATCTGAATAAATACATAGCTTATTAATAGGATATTGTTAAACTTCTGAATGTACAATGTTCCCTCAAAGGTGTGCACATGTGTGCATGCACTTATCTTTTGCTACTAGCCCACAAAAGGAATGTAAACAGCCCACAAAAGGTTGTCACCCTCTACCTGTTTGGCATGTATATGTGTAACTCACAATCATACACAATCACATTTCTTTTTCTGGTTTCCGATGTAGATGGTGTTGACAACATAGAGTTTGTGATGATTTGTCTGCATATTGTAGAACTGGCTTATTTATACTGTTTTTATTGAAGAAATTATTGAATCACTCTGCCAAATTCCAAAGAAGCAAAGCGTGTGAAGCACAAAAGAGCTGGTAGTTCATTTGAAGCAGAATGATTTAATGAAAATTTCAAACAACTTTAATAACATGTGAACAGATTGATATTATTACATGCTATTGTATAGCATAAGAGAGATAAAACTAATTGATGTGTATTATTTTATTATTTTTTAAAAACAATGAACAACAAACTGGACTTGTTTAATTATCCTTAGAACAGCTTCAAGTTTACTTCCAATTAAAAATCCACTGCACATTTGATGTTGTCACCAGGCAAAAAATAGCACAGCACAAGATTTTTGTGTACACTGGTCATTACAAATTAGAGGGAACATGGTGAATGTATATGACTGGGATGCAAGGATTGAGTGTAATATTCTGGGGATACAAAACTAGGTGGCAGTTTAAGCTGTGAGGAGAATGCAAGGAGGATTCAGGAGAATAAGGACAAGGTAAATGAAAGACAACAATATGGCCGACGAAACACAATATAGAAAACTGTGGTCATGTGTTTCCATGGAAAAAATAGAAAGACAAAATGTTGTTGGTAGTATTAGAGACCTGAGTATGCTTTTACAATAATCACTGAAAGTTAATGTGCGAAAATCAGCAGGAAATTAAAAAGGCAAATTCCGCATTGGCTTGTATTACAAAAGGATTAGAGAGCAAGTGTGGAGACATTTGGTTCCTATTATTCAGTTCTCTGGAACATTATGCATGGGCCTGGATCTCTACCTTAAGAAAGATAGACGTTAGACACAGGAATGCAATGAAGGTTCACTGGGTTGATTCCCTGGATGGCGAGGAGAGATTAAACAGAGAAGCCCTAACTCTCTTGCGTTTATGAGATATAATTTTAACATATCATTTTTTACAGGGCTTAACAGGTTAAGCCAGAAAAAAAAACAGGAATGAGGCCAACACAGTTGAAATATCATAGAATCATCTGATAAGGAAAATAATAAGAATGGTAGATTTGGAAAGCAAAGGCAGTGACTACACTATGCAGACCAACCATTGCAGAAGTGGATGACCCCCCCCCCCCACTCCCCATTGGAGACATCAGGATGTAGAAGAATGCCTGGCCACCTTAGACTGATTTTCCTGGGTATTACATTTTCTCTTATTTGACTGTCTATGGAGGGCCAGGAAACCTAATGGGTATACACACTGGTATCTGGTGTTGTGAATTCATAGGTTGGTTAACTGAGTCAATAAAGGTACTTGTCAGTAAATGCAGATTTTCTCTGTGCCTAACTGATCATTATTATTGAGGGTTAATCCTTGTAACATATGCCATACTGATGACTGGTTAAAACTAATGATCAGTCTTAAAATCAGAGCATGGTCATTATTGACAAAAATGAGAGCAAGGTCTGTTGAATCTTTAGTATTGTTTATTCCAAAAGAAGGCAGAGGTTCAGTCACTGGGTCAATTCAAGGCAGAGATTAATAGATTTTTGTATAGTGAGGGAATCAAAGAATATGAGGTAAGTATTACTCTGCAGACATCTAATGATCCCATAGAAAGGGCATTCATTGTCCTTTTTAGGCATTAAAAGGTGCTGATGTAGAAGATCAGACATAATCTTATGAATAGCAGGACAGGATGTTTCTTACGTTCTTATGGCCTTAGATATCTGACCCTAATTTTTACCAATAGATTAGCCTACTTCTGTTCTAAGAAACTTTATTAAGCCTTGGTTAGCTTCATCAGCTATCTCCATAATGGTGTGAGCATGGGAAGAGATTGCACCTATTTCTATCCTTGATGGCTAATTTGCTTATATACTCAGTCTGTCTGAGTTTGGCCTTCCAGGCACTGTTTTCTCCTGAACTGCAGTTAGTCATTGGAATTGCTATAGGTTTACCATGTAAATTCTACCAGCATTTACCTTGTTCACATCGCTTGTCATCTGGACGCTCTTATGCTTGTCAGCTGATTTTCAAAGCAAGGCGCGCTCTAGGAAACAGGTGAAGACTCAAGAACAGAAACAAAGTCTGATCATTCTCATCCGGCTGTGACCTGCAGTTGGTGCAACTACAAAACTGTAACATCATTAAAAATTCATCTTTTCTGAGATTCAGATAATTTGTCATTAACATTTCCCATCTCTTTTTGACTTCTCCATCTCTATTTTTTTCAATAATGAACACATTTCAAAGGCGTCTTAACTGCACTTTTTCTGCTCAGTTTCCTTAAAAATTCTATTCCATTTTCTCCATTTATATCCTATTCATTATCACAATTCCAAACTAGTTCTTTTAATGTGGCTTCATTTTTAATTCAACCAGGGATTCCCCTCCATCATAATTGACAGGGCACTACTGCCTGGATTTTTTTTTATTATTTCCTGCATGTCTGCTCTTCCCTCTTCCCTTCTCACTAATTTAAGATTTCTTATCCTCAGCTTCGGTGCCATCAGCCTTCGGACTCAACGAATTTGCCCCTTATGGCACTTCCAATGCAACACTAAAACTTAGCCCCCCATTCTCTATTCCTGTTTCTTCATTCTGAATGGAATCGTTCTCACTGGGGCAGCCGAGTTCTCTCTTCTGTCTCTACGTATACCTTCTCCCTTCCCCAAGCACCTACTCAAGCACTCATAGATGAAGATATTTCTGCTTCTTCTTGAATTCCTCCTTATGCCATAGCTGTTCCCATTAGCACACCTTACAGATCAAACAGCAATCTGCTTTCAATTTTGTACACTAACTTTTGCTCTTCACACTGAAGAACCAAACACAGATTGGATGACTAGTTGTATGATTAATGTACACAAAATAATGAGGGGTATAGAAGGGTAAATGCAGGCATTTTTTTTTACTGAGGTAGAGTGAGATAGAACTCTGTGGTTTAAGACTGAACGGTGAAATGTTTAAGAGGAACATGAGGGCAAACTTCTTCAATCAGAGGGTAGTAAGATGTGTAATGACTGCCAGTGGATGTGGGTTAAATTTCACCATTTAAGAGATGTTTGGATAGGTGCTGTTGTGACTGTGGTTGAAGTCACAGTTCAGACACTGAAGCTGATGATATAGAAGTTATTATTCAGCACAACAAGTTGGCATCATTCTGGAGACCCTCTCAGTAGAGGCTCATAAACCTAAAGGTACGTGGCACTTTTATACCCTTAACATCAGAGGTAATAGTAGCTGATACAATGCAATTTGAAAAGTTACAGTGGCATTGTTTCCTTCAATATTTGGGTTGACAAAGTTTCCTTTGAATTACTTATCTATAGTGACAAATACCCCTGAATGTTCAAACACCTTTGTCACAAAGTAATTCCCACAAATATTCTAAAAGTTTCTTGGTTCAGAAATTCCAGGCATCTATAATTAATGTTGTCAGGGCTGTCCTTGAGTACACAAATCTGTTAAGTACACAAAACTATTGATTGCCTATACCTGTCACCACAGTTGACATGCTAAGTGACAACATCCGTCTGGCCTGCCAGTTTTAACGTAAATAACTTAGCCCATGTTGCCAGATTCGATGCAGCCCAATTAACACAACCCCTTTGTCTTAACGTTTGGCTTAGAGTCACAATTTTGCAATTTTGTTTGAATATCTGCTATATTCACATAACTCCAGAATACTCTCTAAAAAGCATATGATGGAAAGGGAATGGAGGGCTAAGATCCAGGTGTAGGTAGGTTAGACGAGACCAACTAATACTTCAGTATGGACTAAATGGGCTGATGGGCCTGTATCTGTGCTATAGTGTTCTTTGACTCTATGACTGTTGTGCAAATAAGCTCCTTTCAGTTTTCAAGAGTGACCCTGAGCTTCTAGACACTTGCCACTTTAATATTCTACCTCACATCTGTAATGATGCCGGCTTCCTACACACGGGCATGGTAGTTTAGCATTTCCCAGATAAACAGATTGCAGCCTTCCAGCCTCAATACTGAGTGCAGCAATTACACTAAGTAAGTATTCCCAAAACTTTCTACTTCTAATTTAGATTTCAAGCATTTAGAATATTTTCCTTTATTTTAATTTAGCTAATGATTCCGCTCTTCCATTTACTTAGTTTGCAATGTATGACATGTTCTCCCTTAATATGTTGATTCACAGAAGTACATTCTTGAGGGTTTAATCTAATAACTACTTTCACAGAGAAATGTTCAAGAGGTTACTGATGGGAAACCTGATTTGAACTAAACTGGTTTTATTTCACATGTAACAATTAATTAGGAGAGTCCTTATTTAATGCAGGAAAGTACTTTCAGAATTGGAGAGATGACTTCCAATTCATGAAATGTCCTTTTAATCCAAAAAGTAGATAAAGAGATATTTTTGTCACAGCTGGTGCTTAAATGTTGGCCTGATTATCAAGGAAAAAATTGATTCATCTAGAGCTTAAAATAACCAGGGATATAATGATAAAATTATTTTCAATTTCATTCAGTGAAGTGCTGCCTGATCAGTGCTATTGTAGTGAAGGTACTCAAACTTTTCCATTAGTACAGCTGGAAATCCATATCTCACTAATTTTCTCTTAAATGGGCAGAAGGAACATTTTTTGAAGCATTTAGAATTCTGAAATACGATCCGCATAAACTCTCACAGAACTGCTACGTATTTTGGTGCTGTGTAATACTTTCAAATCCATTTTCATATTATAATATGTGTATTCCTGAGAAATGTCAGCCTCATGTGGTGTTTCACAAATTGCGACAAACTGTCATTCTGCAACAAAGCGACGTATGTTGTGAACTTACTCTTGATTCACCACCCCAATTTAGGAGAGGATAGGTTTCTTGCCAGAATTTCTATTGAAACTAGATTTCCTTAACTCAAACACGAGTTCCTTAACCATTTGTCCTTCAATCGACATTACTAAAGTAAAATTTATCTATGAATCATTACATGAAAACTTGCTGTTCTGTATTTGGATTGAGTAGCGCTTTCCCCTTAATACCAAGGGTGCAAATTTGATTATAGTTTGCAGCATTCCATTTGGCCTCTTAGCAAATTGAATATTACAATCACATCAAAGCCAAAAGCTGATGACCTCAGTCACTGGGCAATGCTGATTTGATACTTTGGCCTGGCAAGCTCCACTTTGTAAATATATTTGAGATCTGAGTGAACCACTCATCAGAGAGCAGGCCTGAACAGCAGGATGTCTGTCCCCCTCCCAGTGCTGGAATGGACATTAATACGTTTATGAAAGATTGGGAAAATGAGGGCAACGGGGGAGCTGGCACAGACGAGGAGCTGAAACATGGGACATATCAGCCACAATTACTTTGAATGGCCTATTTTTCGATAATTGAAACAGAAGCATCACAGCTTTTGTGTGAGAAGGCATAGAGTAGGAAGTGCACATTTAAATCATCTGCTTGTTTTAAATCCAGTGATTGTAGACTGGGAAAGAAGTATGTGAGAAGGTCTGTTCTTCATTACTAACATTGTCTGATCTCTGGCTTGGCAGAGGCCATCTCAAAAATTGCCAGTGTCATTGCTGCCAGGTCACTGAACATATCCACTTGGCGGTCCTTATATGCCAATGATCGTTGGCTTTGACGGTTGCGTGCTAGAATGAGCATGAGAGAGTATGTCTCAAATTGTCTCAGTGATATATCTGGCATAGTTAAATAGCTGGCAGTGCGTGTAGTCTGTGCGATATAGGCGTGAGCATGTAAGGAATGCGATAGGGCATGGGATCATTATGAAATGTCCTGACTGATAGAAATGATGGGGTTGTAGAACTCTGAGCTGTGTACATGTATACAGCTGTGGAATTGTTGCAAGACAGTGGCAGTGACCTTGATCATGGGCATGGAGCCATCCAGCACTCTGTCAACACATGTCCTATTGCCACTTCACTGCTGACCCTAAGGGATTCCTGAGAACATGAGAAAGCAGAGTCAGAAATCTAGGATATCCACACACACGCAGGATGCTTTAGAAAGATGCACCTTGATTTTGAATCACGGTTGAAGGCAATGAGCTTCTTTCTTTTTATGAGGGCACGGCCATGACCAGCTAGCACTGACCTTTTCAGTGGCACAGCCGTGCCTTTAATCAGTGCCTCTTTGGTTAAGCTTGAACTCCCCGTGAGCATGGCTAATGTGCTGGCTGGGTACTGCAATCATGTGGATGATTTGAACACACAAACTTTGGGTTGCACTTGGTTACGCTAGTGAACTTACAGTCTGAGACGTGATTTCCATATGTTTTCCAGTGCAATTGGCTCTTGAACTTGCTGTATTTAAATAGGCTGCCATTCCTACATCACTGATAATGGCTGAAAACAAAATTCATCAGTTGTAAAGCACTTGGAACATTGTGAGGTTATGAAACCTGTGATACTGTATAAATGATTGGCTTTTAGATTTTAAGGCAATATATAATACACGGTATCAGTTCTATCAGGTCTAGGAATACTGCCAATCAGAACAGTTCATTAACAGGATAGATTTCTGGGAAATTGCTGCTTTGTGGTTCAAGTCCAGAATGCTAATTACTAACCATTTATTGAGAAAGAGGCACCAAAACTTAGGCAAATGGATCAATTTTTACACATTTCCACGTGCAAACAAAGTATAATAGTGATTTTTCTTCAGTTTGCTTAAGCCAACAATCATTTCCAGATGAAATCAGGAAATTGAACAAGGTGCTTTCATATGTAATTCATCTTAGTACATGATAGATGTGCACCTAATGATGTCATATGTCATATATAACACGTTTCCTTCACTGGTATAAATTGGAGTTTTTGGGTGCAACCTATGACCCCTAATGAACACTCACAAAAACACTAAGAGCATAAGAGCATATCCAGCTGGAATTGGCAATGAGATGTCAATTAAGGATCTGTGTTGTGACACTAATCTCTTGCATAGAGCATCTGGCAGCCTCAGTTTTCAACAGTCAGCATTATAGGAACTGTATCAGTGGCGATCCCTACACTGTTCACAGCTTTGCTGTACAAATGACCTCAAATGAAGCCACTGACGGCACAGGAATCAATTACGTAGGGGGTGCTAGGGGAGAAAATAACTATTTGCCTTCTCTGAGGCAGCCTTTTCTTTAGCAACAGCTAAAGCTAACTTGCCTAGGGAGAGTTCTTTAAGTTTTAACTTGCTTCCATTACAACGAAGTACCACTTGCAAGTTCCTGAGAAACTGCAAAGGTCCAGCAACAGTGCATGATCCCCTGCACAAGGTACCACTTCATGATTTCTTTTTGGATGAGATTAATTATTATTCTAGGCACATTTTCAGTATACCAAAAGAAAAGAAAATTCAATTTCAAGCCACACATTTTAAAATGCTATCAAACTCATTGATGCAATGGGCGCAGTGTGACAGTGATCTTCTACTTTGTTGGTAGATAAATAGAAATGACCAAACAATGTGAGAAATAAGGACTAAAATTAATCCCAGTTTCAAGACCAGATGAATATGAACACTCAGCTATGGCTTGCAGCCGAGGGTATCACTTGTACCAGCCCTTTCCAACATCTACTTATGCCTGCCATTAAATTGCATTCAGTTATGCCTGTGACATTTCATCCTGATAAAGGAACCCAGCAGTGTTTTCACAAGTAATGAGGATTGACAGAATGTAGCTTCCAGGCCCAGTACCTTGGTCCAATGCAGATAAGGTAGATGTGACAATCCTCCTTCTGAACAAGTATACTGGGAAAGAATTAAGGTTGGTACAACAGAAAACTGCTTACCCATGAACTTCAGCCTAAGTAGCTATCATTCAACTTAGCACACTCACAAATAACCAAAATTGGGCAAGGAGTTTAAAAAAAAAACACACTATGGGACCCTGGTACATTTGCTAGAATGTCATTAGGAGCATATTCAGAGTATTCTGCAGCAAAACGCTGGACCTTGTCTACTCTACCACCAAGTAGTTCTTAGTCACAGGGCCCTATAAGTGCCACACAACACTAGATATTCTGCTAAACCTGGCCTTGCCAACTGACTGGCTATTGTACTAGCTCAGATTGCCTCACTTGCTGTTGACTGCAATGCCAAGATGATCCACAGGATGGAAAAATCAGTTAACAGTTACCTGCTTACTCACAAATAATAGACAAAACCCACCATAAGTGTATTAAAATCATGCCTGCCATTTTGTGAAATAGTAATGAACATCTATGTTGTACCTTTATCAATTGGAAGAGAGTTTGCTGGGAACATGAGTCACAATGCATGGATCAAATATCTCACCAGAAGAAATTTCTACCTTTAATCTCCTCTAAATACAGGAGACCACTGTCAACCAAATCTGGACAGACTCCAAATGTATAGGTTACTAAATGATCCAAAGCATGATGTGGTCATGAGGCTCAAATCATGGAATCCATCAATAAATCTACCCATCATGCTTTGTGGAAGAAGACATCTTGTTTGTCCACCTCATATATCAGGAAGCTGTTGAGCAGACTGATAGACTGGAAAATGAGTCTAAGGTTTTTTATGTCATACATAGAAAAAGAGAGGTAGTAATAACAATGCATTAAGAGCTACTTGCAGTAATGTCATGGTGCCACTGCAGTTTAACCATTATCCGATGATGCTCTCGCTTATTTAGCAGAAGGTTACCTTCCTTGTTTTCCATTGCAGTGGATGTAATCTGTCAGACCAGGCACTATTTGAGAGTCTTTTATGCTTGCTTTTGTGCAGCTGAGATGCTTGTCCCTCCCCCACTCTGTTCTTACCACTTCTCAGAAGTCACTCATGCACACAAATCATATCCCATTTAAATGACTTTTCATGTCCGCTGATGTTTAATGGGTTGTTGAGTTGATTAATTTCACAGGAATAAAATAACACCTGCTGACATGCATCTGATTGGTTCAGACAGAATCCAAGTCAGGAGGTGACTGTTTTTGATGACAGATGCAGGGAGGGAACCCGTTTGTTAGTTACCAGGAAATACATTTTCCTGCAGTCCCTAATGTTTGTGTTTAGTCTTGTGTTCAGCAGAATACAAACTTTGTTCACCTTTTGTGCAGCAAAATTTAGTTCCTGTATTGTATCCACTCAGCAGAGTAAACATAGTGGTTAAGTTGCACAGCTGCTTGACTGGAGTAAACAGGGATATCCCTTACTGATCTCTACTTCTTTTTTCATGTTGTTAACCAGTTGCTTTAAAGGTTATTATAGGTCATTGATAAGATGCA
This sequence comes from Hypanus sabinus, assembly GCF_030144855.1. Classification (NCBI taxonomy): domain Eukaryota; kingdom Metazoa; phylum Chordata; class Chondrichthyes; order Myliobatiformes; family Dasyatidae; genus Hypanus; species Hypanus sabinus. The sequence continues at coordinate 40,514,671 of NC_082710.1, read as the reverse complement.
TATTGATATAAACATATTCTTACATTAGCATTTGATTATTGTTCTGGGAAAATGAGCAGCAATTTAGTTCCTTATTGAGTTTCTTTAATGACTTTATCAAAGTTTGAACTTCAAAGTGAATTTATTATCAAAGTTTGTATATGTCACCATTTACTACTCAGATTTATTTTCTTGCAGGCATTCACACACTGGTTCAGGATCTTGATGTTTGAAGGGTAGTAAATGTTTCTGGACCTGGTGATGTGGGGCCTGAGGCTCCTGAACCTCCTTCCTGATGGCAGCGGCTAGAAATGAGCATGTCCTGAATGGTGGGGATCCTTGAATATAGATGCTGCTTTCTTGTGGCACCATTCTTTGTAGATGTACTCCATGGAGTGGAGGGCTTTGCCTGTGATAGAAAATTTCTGATGTAGAAAATCTATGACTAATAAAACATCAAGCTTTCTCCTTTATTAGACCTCTGTTATCTGTAGACGGGGACAACTTGGGCCATTGATTGCTTTCTGCTTTCTGTCTTTGCTGCGCTGGGATAAGTAATTGGAGAAATGGGACACGGCTGTACAGCAATTTACACTCTCCCAAATGTCAAAATCACTCTAGCAATCTGCATAATGCCAATGATGTACACCTACTGAATCCCAGAGGAGAACAGAGAAAGTTAGTTAAGAACTAAGTCAAACTCTTTAAATCTGCATATCCTAGAACATCAGTAATTAGCCAATCATTATCTCAGGTCTTGTTATTGGTTATATCTTTCCTTTGTTTTTTAAACTATAGAATAAGTCTGTATTTGTATTTGACAGATTTTGTAATGTACTATGTAAAGACTGACATTTCAGTAGAAGATCTCTGCGAAGTCTTTTTGGAAAACAAGTAAGCTGATATAACAGCAACATGATCTAGTGTGGAACTGAGAAAATGCCATTCATTCACTTGAGCACACCAGTTTGAAAATAGTCTAATAGCAATGATCTATGGAGGAAATTAGTGAAATGGTAACATTGTATATTCCTTACAGTCATCGTCAATGAGAAATGCAACACAGAAACAGGCCCATTAGCCCTAGCAGTCGTCAAGCACCCATTACACTAATCTCATCTCACATTGTCATTAATCCTTCACTACCATCCCACTTGGATTTGACCACTCACTCACTAGCCGGTTAAGCATGCTTTTGGGATGTGGGAAGAAGCTGAAGCAACTGGAGGAACAGCATGCAGTCACGCAGAGAGGGTCTAATCATCCCACACAGACATCACGTGTGTTTGGATGTCTAGTACTGTAAGGCAGTAGTGTGACCAACTGTGTCACTGTTTGATTTAATAACTCTGTGGCAAAGAAAAAGAATGAAACATGTTCGACTATGAAGACAATGTGTATGTCATCTAAGAGGCTCTGAAAGGAAAAACTGTGAACAGATTGCAATACCGTTGTAAATTCTGGTTGGCTAATGCCAAAGTTTTTAGTCTGTATAAATGCCAGATGAAATGAAACAAGACTTCAACAGTAAGTCTGCAGATTCTAAAACATGGAGCATAGAACAGTACAATTCTGAACTGACCATTTGGCCTACAATGTTTTTCTGAATTTGAAGCCAATTTGGAAAAAATGTCTCTCCATTTCCTTCAGATTCACGTATCTATCTGAAAACTTCACCAAACTACCTACTTTCATCATTACTCCTGGTAATTCAATCCAGGCATCCACCACTCTCTGCTTAAAAAAAAACTTTACCCTATAGCTCATTAGCTCTAATCCAAGCAACATCCTGGTAATCCTCTTCAGTATCCGTATCCTTTTTATAATGGGTCACTAGAACAGCACAAACACACTGTGCAATTTGACTCAGGTTTTATATAGCTGCAGCATTGCTTCCATATACTTATACTCAACACCCCTAACAATAAAGATACACATGCCATACACCTTCTTTACCACGTTCAAGGTTCAAAGTAAATTATTATCAAACACATATATGTCACCGTATGCTACCCTGAGATTCACTTTCTTGTAGGTAGGCACAGCAAGTACAAAGAAACACAATTAGATAAATGAAAACCTGCACAAAGCAAAGATGAACAAACAACTTGTGTGCAAAAGACAATAAAGTGTGCAAATACAAAAAAAACAAAATAATAATAATAAACTAAATACTGAGAACATGAGATGAGAAGTCCTTGGAAGTGAGTCCATTGGTTGTGGGGACATTTCAATGATGGGGCTAGTGAAGTTGAGTGAAGTTATCCTCTTAAGACACTGATGGTTGAGGATAATAACTATTCCTGAATCTGGTGGTGTGAGCCCTGAGGCTTCTGTACCTTCTTTGTGATGGTAGCAGTGAGAAAAGAGCGTGTCCTGGGAGGTGGAGGTGTTTGATGATGGAATCTGCTCTCCTGTGACAGAGTTCCTTGAAGATGTGCTCAATGGTGGGGAGGGTTTTACCCATGATGAACTGGACTGTATATGTTTTGTAGGCTTTTACTTCTAAGGGCATTGGTGTTTCCATACCAGGTCATGATGCAACCTGTCAGTATACGCATCACCGTGCATCTATGGTAGTTTGTCAAAATTTTAGATGAGATATGGAATCTTTGCACACTTCTGTAAAAGTAGGGGCACTGCTGTGCTCTCTTTATAAAGATGCTTGCATGCTGGACCCAGGACAGATTGTCTGAGCTGATAGCACTGAGGAATTGGAAGTTGCCGACCCTCTCCACCTCTGATCCTCCAATGAGGACTGGCTGATGGACCTCCGGTTTTCACCTCCTAAAATCTATAATCAGCTCTTTGATCTTGCTGACATTGAGTGAGATGTTGTTATTGTGGCACCACTCAGCCAAGTTTTCATTCTCCCTCCTGTATGCTGATATGTCACCACCTTTGATTTAGCCAACGACAGTGGTGTCATCCATAAACTTAAGTGTGGCACCTGAACTGTACCTAACCACACAGTCATAAGTATAAATCAGGTAGAGCAGAGGGCTAAACACACAGCTTTGTGGTGCACCTGTGCTGATGGAGATTATGGAGGTGATGTTGTTGCTAATCTGAACTGACTGGTATCTGCGAGTGATGAACATAAGGATCCAATTGTACAAGGAGGTTTTCAGGCCCAGGTCTTGGAGCTTGCTGATTAGTTTTGAGGAAGTGATAGTGCTGAATGCAGAACTGTGGTCAATGAAGAATGTCCTGATGTATGCATCTTCTATGTCCAGATGTTCCAGAGTTAAGTGAAGAGTCAATGAAATGGCATCTGCTATTGACCTGCTGTGATGGTAGGCAATTGGAGTGGATCCAAGTCATGCCCCAGGTGGGAGTTGGCAAGTAGAAACTGTTTGAAGCAAGTGGGTACCTCAGACTGATGAAGCGAGAGGTTAAGTATATCAATAACATTCTAGCCAGTTGATTAGCACACATTATTCGGACAGATACCCCATCTGGGCTAGGTGCTTCCTGTGCGTTCACCCTCCAGAAAGATGCTTTCTTGTTGGCCTCAGAGATTGAAACCACAGGGTCATCTGAGGCTGTGGGAGTTCATGAAAATTTCTTCATATTTTGTTGGTCAAAGTGAACATAGAAGGCATTGAGTTCATCTGGGAGTGAAACATTGATGTCACACGTACGTTGCTTGCTAGGCCTCATATGGAGCCAGTGATCATTAATGGAGAATGTGTGGAGCAGGTTAAGACCTACAAGTATCTGGGAGTGCAGTTAGACAAGAAGCTAGACAGGACTGCCAGCACAGATGCCCTGTGCAGGAAAGCACAGAGTCGACTGTACTTCCTCCGAAGGCTGGCGTCATTCAATGTTTGTAGTGAGATGCTGAAGATGTTCTATCGGTCAGTTGTGGAGAGTGCCCTCTTCTTTGTGGTGGCGTGCTGGGGAGGCAGCATTAAGAAGAGGAACGCCTCACGTCTTAATAAGCTGGTAAGGAAGGCGGGCTCTGTCGTGGGCACAGAACTGAAGAGTATGACATCGGTGGCAGAGCGGAGGGCGCTGAGTAGGCTACGGTCAATCATGGAAAACCCTGAACATCCTCTGCACAGCACCATCCAGAGACAGAGAAGCAGCTTCAGCGGCAGGTTGCTGTCAATGCAATGCTCCTCAGACAGGATGAAGAGATCATTACTCCCCAACGCCATTTGGCTCTACAATTCAACCACCAGGGGCAAGACATCTTAAAGTGCCAGGGTTAGGGCTGAGCTTACGTTACCACTCAATGCACTTTAGTAAACTATTTAAGAACTTTTTAAAAGCTATTTATTAATGCTTTTTGTGAGGGTGATTTTAGATGCATATCATATTTATACTGAGTTAAATACTGTATGTAATTAGTTTTGCTACAATAAGTGTATGGGACACTGGAAAAATGTTGAATTTCCCCTTGGGGATGAATAAAGTATCTATCTATCTATCTAATTTGTATAAGGTGATAGCATTTAAGCCCTGCCACAGCTATCAAGCATCAACTTTAGTCCTGAATGTCCACTTTGCCTGTGAGATGGCTTTCCAGAGATTGTACCTGGAGCTTGTGTAATTAGACTTGAAAGCCAATGATCTGGCCCTCAGCAGACTGTGGATCTCTTGGTTCATCCAGGGCTTCCAGTTGGGGAAGATGCTGAATGAATTTATGGGAACACTCATTCACAACTAAGTTTATGAAGTCTGTGCTAACCATAGCTTATTTGTTCAGGGCTTCTGATGAGTCCTTGCCACTCTCCACTTACAGTGCCCACCTCTTTGTTGTCATTACCTCTGGAGCCTTGCTTGGAGCCTTACCTACTTGCATAGCCACTTGCAAAGAACTTTGGATCCCAAGGTCCCTCTGTATTTCAATGTTATTAATGAGCCTACCATTAACTGAATGCTTCCTCCAAACTGCCACATCTTAAGCTTGCTCAGAAAAACCTCTATCTGCCACTTCTCTGCCTTTATCTGTAACTGATCCATTCTTTCATAGTTCATTATACTGCCCACAACTCTACCGATTCTCTGATGCTCTGATGCATTGTTTTGATGTTTGTGGGTCACGGTTAAGGAATGGATGGCTTGCAATTGGGGAGTGGGTTTCATATCCTCAGATATTTAAAAATCTGCGAAATATCTTTAGATGTTGGCTTGATCTCACGAAGGAGCCAGATACAGCAGTGTCACAGACGAGCAGATGGGTGAAAAACAATCATAGGGGAAGGCACTTGGAGAATTTGTCTGGTTACATTTTGAACTATAGCTTGGGGAATTTTACATCCACTTGGAATGGTAAAGAATATCATTCAAAGTTTAATGCCTCATCTAAAAATCAGCACTCATGTCATCAAAAGCTTGAAGCTCAAGTGCTGAGGGAATTACTGTTCAAGTTCAAGTTTAGTTTATGGTCATTCAACTGAACATATGTATACCACCAAACGAAACTTGGTCCCTCTGGACCAAGTGCACAATACAGTACATATAACTCACAGACACAACATAGAAGTATTATTACCACAAATAATAAGGTGCATTTATGACTCAAATTAAAAAGTAAAAAGTTTAACACTAGTGGGGTTTCATACATGATAAGAAAGCAGGGTGTTCAGTAGTCTCACAGCCTGGAGGAAGAAGTTGTTTTCCATCCTAACAGTTCTTGTCTTAATGCTGTGGTACTCCTTGTCTGATGGTAGGAGGTCAAAGACATAGTTGGACAGATGGGAGGGATCATTGACAATCTGCATACACAGTGCTCCGGATAAGTATCTCCAATGGGAGGAATAGAGATCCTGATGATCCTCCCTGCAGTCCTCGCAATCCTTCGCAGGAGCTTGCAATTCCTGTACCAGGTGCTGCTGATACAGCCGGACAGGATATTCTCGATGTCACTTTTATAAAAGTTCCTGTGAGCCCGTGGTCTCTTGATTGGAAGAAAGTACTATCACTGAGGGAAGCCTGACACCAACCATGGTGTAAATCGAGTGGATCCTCAGCAAGGTTGAGTTATGCCACTGGACCCCATAGTGTCAGTAATTTTGGAGTTGTTTATTCACATCCCAAAGTTCAGGACCTTTTCCATATAAACTGGAAAAAGTTGGAGATTCCAGAAAGAACCTCCAGCACTTAACATCAATATTTGGGCTTCCAGAATTTCATGTTTGATGAAATATTATTCATGACCATGGAGCATTTTTAAAAAGTGTGGTATTTATCAGTGTTTCACAGGAATTTGTATTGCTTTTCACAAGCTCTCCACTTGGGGTCCTCAGAGCCATGTGATAACCTTGTCTGATGTTTCTGCCAGAAAGCTACATTTGTTAAACATTGTAATGAGGTGTGCATGGCTGGTGTCTGTGCAGCAGCTTTCTCAGCTGCGTTTGCCACTTTAGTGGCTATCTTGGGATTTTTTTTTTTGGCTCAGATTCCGCAAAGCAGGGATTAATCTCACTGTGAAAGATTTTAACCTTTGATAAAAAAATATTGGTACTGGAAAATTTCTCTGCCTGGAGCTCTTTATTTCCTCACACTCTTGAACACAGTTGCATTATGGCTCAACTCAGGCTTATGATCATGTTGCCTAGGTAAGCATCACTGTTCTTTTGGCAGGGAGCAGCCTGTGTCTTGACACTCATTATCCATGCTGTTAGAGCTGCCTCATTGCCGGTCTGTTGATCCAAGCCACCATCACTAGCAGAGGACGATCATTGTTTACTTCTCATCTCCCCTAACACGCACCCCCCCCCCCCACCCCCCAAGCACCTTCCAAACTGAGCAGTTGCTGACATGGTACAAACACCTTCTCCAACAGGCTTAGGGAGGAAAGGTCATGTACGGTAAGAAGGAACACCAGAGAGACAAGAATTTACTCGAAGTAGCAACTGCGTGCTAAGTTATTCCTTGTTCACTTTCTCCACATCATCAGAAGACTGAACTTGTCATTTCATGAAGGTAAATTTCACTGTCACTAAGTGGGTTGCTTTGTGTAATTGGAGCTTCTGACAGTAGTAGAGTCCATATGTGTGACATCTTATTGTGCCAGTTAAGCACTCCAACAATGAAGATGAAAATCTTTTATTAAACTTGTGAAACTTTGTGAGATCAGCTAAATGTTATTTTAAATTGCAAACAACGAATAGGGGAGTGGTTAGAGATACCTTTCCAAACCCATGTGCACGATAACCACATATGTTTGTTTAATACATTCTATTAGCTTACCGGAAAGCTGAAACATGGTGGCTCTTAGAATTATGATCAACTCCAACTTATAAACTTACAAACATATGGATCAGGAGCAATCTTAGGATATTCCTATTTTCAATAAGATCATGTTTAATTTGATTGGAATCTCAACTCTGTATTCTTGGCTACTTTCAGACCCCTACCTCTCTATGATAAAAAATATAGAAGGCTTTGAAGAAACATGATCCAAATTCTTATAACCCTCTGAGAAAAGAAAAGCACCTCATCCTTGTCTGAAATGGGTGACCCCTTATTTTTAGACAATGACCCTTAGTTCCACATTCTTCCATGAAATTGAGCATCTTCTACAATTTGTTAAGATACCTCAGAGTCTCGTATGACTCAGCTGTCTCATTCTTCTAAACTCTAGTAAAGACAAGCTTAGCCTGTTCAAATTTTCCTCATAAGACAACGTCCAATCAATTTAGTAAGTCTTCCCTGACGATTTACAGTTCTCTGAAGAAAGATAAAAGTGTTAATCCTTCTTTTGAAAAGTGATCAGTACCATAAATAGTACGTTACCAATGCTCTATGTAACTGACAAAAAGCCTCCTTCTCTGTTATGATTCTTTTGTGCAATTAAGCATACTTAATTACTTGCTTTACCTAAACCCAAGACCCATGCGTCTTGCAGCTCTGTTTTCTCTCACCCTTCAGATAATTGTTAATATTTTTCTCTACTCAAATGGTCAATATGATAGGTTTTTTCATTATATCCTGCTTCACAAATCCTTCCTTGTGACCTCCTTATGTCCTCTTCACAACTTATTTTGGGTTTTACACAACATAGTTTGCTTTCCTTAATTAACAATTCTTAAAAGTTTACAGTTTAGGAGACAAGCTTTAATTAAAATCGGCATAGCATACAATGTTACAACTGCAGAAGGGGTTGTCTTTAATTTTCAAATTTTTACCAGTTAATAAGTGTTTATTGTTTGTGATGTCTTCTGATGAATTGGAAACAGTTTATGGTTCTCTCAGTAGGTTGCCTCCAATTACTTTCCATATTACTGCCAGTGTCCCTTTCATTACCTTAATTACAAATAATTGAACATATTCTGAATAATGAGGAGACAGACAATGGATGATTCAATAGGAAATTACAAGACATCTCTTTCAGTTTCTAAATCAGGTATGCAAGAAGAAAAATGATTTTCTTAATATGTTGCAGCAGCTGGTGAAAGCACAGCTAATTTTTGCTCGTTGTTTTTAATGGTAAAGGAAAGTCTAATATTGTGACCACACATAATTAGCAGCTCATTTTCTAAACAACCTAAAATATACTCCAAACCTGATCTTGTTAGCTCTTGAGCTACCGGTGTTCTTCACACCGGTATTAATCACCATCATTGTAACATTGTGTTAGCTACCAGGGCCAGAAATGTGATGAGATTCTTCATCAAGGCAGTCCTGATAGATGCTGCCTGACCTGCTGAGTTTCTCCAGCACTGTGTATATGTTACTCTGGATTTCCAGCATCTGCAGAATCTCTTCTTCTTTAAAAGTAATGGGTGAGTAAGCAGCAGATGGAGAAGTGGAGTCAACTACCTTGTTCTTATATAGACTTTCTTTCCACACTCTGACTAGTCTATGATTCTTATACAACAGACATATAGTCAGAATCAGGTTGAATATAAACGAGAAAAATCTGCAGATGCTGGAAATCGAAACAACACACACAAAATGCTGGAGGAACTCAGCAGGCCAGGAGCATCTATGGAAAAGAGTACAGTAGATGTTTCGGGGACCCGTCAGCAGGTCCTGATGAGGAATTTCAGCCTGAAATGTCGACTACACTCTTTTCCATAGATGCTGTCTGGGCTGCTGAGTTCCTCCAGCATTTTGTGTGTGTTGCTCAGGTTTAATATAACTGCATATGTCGTGAAATTTGTTGTTTTGCGGCGGCAGTACATTGCAATACATGACAATAAAAACTATAAATTACAATACCAAGTATATATTAAAAAACTAAATAAATAATTCAAAAAGAAAGGGGGAAATACTGAGGTAGTGTTCGTGGTTATTTGTCCTTTCTGAGTACTGACAGCAAAGCTGTTCCTGAAATGTTGAATGTGTGTGTTCAGGCTCCTGTACCTCCTCCTTGATGGTAGCAATAAGAAAAGGGCATATTCTGGTGATGGGTGTCCTTAATGATGGATGCTGCCCTTTTGAGGCATTGCCTTTTGTCGGTGTCCTTGATGCAGGTGGGGCTGGTGGCCATGATTAAACTAGCTGAGTTTACAATTTTTTGCACCTTTTTCCAATCTGAGCAGCGTCCCCTCCATACTAGATGGTGATGGAATCAGTTAGAATGCTCTCCACAGTACATCTGTGGAAAATTCCAAATGTATTAGGTGGCATACCAATTCTCCTCAAACTCCAGATGGAACATAGCTGCTGCTGTGCCTTCTTTGTAATTGTATCAATACGTTGGCCCAGGATAGATCCTCAGGGATGTTGACGCCCAGGAACCTGAAACTGCTCACCTTTTCCACTGCTGATCTGTCGATGAAGACTGATGTGTGTTCCCTCAACATCCCCTTCCTGAAGTCCACAATCAATTTCTTGGTCTTACTGACAACAAGTAAGGTTGTTGCTGCGAGAACACTCAGCCAGCTGACCTATCTCGTTCCTACGCGCCTCCTCGTCACTATCTGAAATTCTGTCAACAATAGTCGCCTCGTCGGCAAATTTTAAGATGGCACTTGAGCTGTGCCTAGCCATACAGTCGTTGGTGTGGACAGAGTAGAGCAGTTGGCTGAGCACACATCCTTGAGGTGCACCAGTGTTAAGTATCAGCGAGACAGAGATGTTATTTCCGATCTCCACAGACTGTGGTCTCCCGGTGAGGACGTTGCAGAGAGAGGTACAAAGGCCCAGGTTTTGCAGCTTGTTGATTATAGCTGAGGGTGTGATTGAGTTGTAATCAATAAACAAGAGCCTGGCAGAGGTATTGCTATTATCCAGGTGATCCAAGCGCGAATGCACCTACTGTGGCGATAGTCAAATTGCAATGCGTCCAGGCCCTTGCGTAGGCGGGAATTAGTTCTTGCTATGACCAACCACTCAAAGCACTTCATCACAGATGTGAGTGCCACTGGATGATAGTTGTTGAGACAGCTGTCTCTGGTCAATTAACTTTCTTATCCATATAGTCAGCATCAGAGTGAACCCTTCTGCCATCAGCATCCTGGCACTGATTTCTATTCATCCTACATCAGTCTTCTATTATTCTCTGCACAGTCCCATTAAGTGTCCTGTTCTCTGCCACCGCCCCACCCCCACCCCACAACACACACATGCCCAGGTGTGCGAACGGAGTCTGGCCCAGCAGGAAGAAACACACGGGCTCACAGGAAGAAGTAACTAACTCCACAAGGACAGCACTAGAGGTCAGGATTGAAGTGGATTCTGGGAGCTGTGAGGCGGCACTCTTAGCTGTGCCACTGTAGAACGAAGTATGCACATTAAAATTATTTTTAATAAAGGCAGGTAAGTGGAGAATTTTAATGAAAGTACAATTCTTCATTTGTATTTAACTTCTGGTGTTTAAATCAGGTGGCACAATACTTATTTTGTGATGATTTCTCATCACGAGTTGCACAATCAAAACCAAATGAAACATTCCTAACACTTTAGTCTCATCAGTGTTCTGTCAGGTATCTGGGAGAAAGATGTTCTAGAGACACACACATTTCACCTAATCTATTGGGAGGCTTAACCTGGCCTAGTTTTACTGAAGACAATAGATTTACTCTGTTGTCTACCTGTGACTGAAGAGAAATTAATAGAAAGTCTAAATGGACTTAATGTGTGAACTTGTGCACTGCAAGCTTATTTAATGATGGCAAGAACCTTTTATATTGATTGTATGAATCTGTAGTGAAAAAGATGGAGGGTGTTAATTGTGTTCCTGACACATTAATCTGTTGCTTTTCTCTGAGTAATGCCATAGGCTCAGTTAAGGGGCTTTAATAATGCTGAGTTATGGTGGAGAACCTACTGATTTTTAAGCAATTGATTGGTCAACTCCCTCAAGCTATTTGACAATAAAAGCAAATTTTATCCCTCTTGAATTGAATGAGGGATATGCCTTGCTAATGGCATTTAAATTGAATCTGCTGCTGCTCTAAGCAGTCTCTGCATGCAGCTGATAGCAGGCGATGTTAAGAAGCTGTTCTGTAAGAAGGCGTCCTCTCGGCATTGGTGATAGAAGAAAAGCAAGCCAGCAACTATGAAGATGAAACATCCTAACAGTACCAGATATTCCCAAACCATCTGGATTTGCTTACATATGCTGTATGGATTGCTCCCCTCACTTCAACAAAATGAATGAAACATGTATAAACTAAACATTAGTAAACTAACATTAGACATTCATCTGCTTCCATTGGAGTCTCTCTTTGATGTGAGAGTAAAAGAGACTGGCAGAAAGGTGCAAGAGAAATTGATTTTCAATTGTGAATACATTACTAAGTGCATTAATAATAAACTACAGCAGATTTCCGCAATGCTGACTCAGGTTGAAAAGTGAACAATTCACTCTGTCAGATCCAGGTTTAGTGAGCTTGTCAAGCTTTACGCCATACGGATTCCTCATGGGTGATTATTGTTTCCCTCAATTACAATGTCTCTCTCTGCTTTCTGTGTGATTTCCGCTAGTGGCCAGCAATTTCTCAGAGACGTGTCAGCTCCACGTTTGCCTCTAGATCAGACATACTGCTGAAGTGGATGTGCATCACATACTTGTGGTGCATGGCCAAGTGGTTAAGGCATTGGACTAGCGATCTGAAGGTCGTGAGTTCGAGCCCCAGCTGAGGCAGTGTGTTGTGTCCTTGAGCAAGGTGCTTAACCACATATTGCTCCAGTCCAGTCCACCCAGCTGAAAATGGGTACCGGCAAAATGATGGGGGTTAACCTTGCGCCAGACTGGCGTCCTATATGTGGGGAGTAGTAACTTTAACCATTCTCCCTTGGTAGGGAGTCAAAATGTTCAAATTACAAATTCATGTAGCATCATCAGCACAAGGAGAGCAGTTCAAGAGAGAATGGTCACCATTACATTGTCATTTTACCTTTCTGTAAGTACTGCCATGTTGGTTCTGCCCGCATCACAGAGACAGAGTTATGTTAGGTTTGTTTCTGAATTAATGCTGTCAGCTGAGATACTTGAAGGCAGCACAACCTGAATATTGGGATGGATAATGAAGATAATTTCCCACCAATGTGAGAGTGAGGGAGAACATAAAGATATTTTATCATTGATCTGAGTATGAAAAAATCAACAGTGCTACTCCGGGGCAAAGCAACAAGGGAGAAGCACGTGTGGTTATTCTGGGGGGGGGGGGAGGAATGGTAATCCTCAGGAGGAATAAGATAGCGCATAGGCCTCTGAGAGCAGGGCAAGGGCAAGAAGAGGCTGAACTAATGGTAAAATGGAAAAGAAGGGAAATGGAAAATGAACTGGAGGTGGATGAGGAGCAGCAAATCAGTCTGGAAAGGGTTTGGAAAGCAGAGAATGAAATGTAAATTAATTCGTTTGATTTTGGACATGTAGGTAAAGATCTTGTATTTAATATCTTGAGGTCAGCAATTCTGGGTTTTTGTCCTTAATGTCCAAAGGAACAATTATAAAAGACTCTCTTCCCATCAGAGATTTTAAAATTTCATTTATGTAAGTGTCCTTTCCTTGTTATATATATAAAAAAATGTGATGCTGAAGGTTCATTGTCATTTCAAGTGCTCTTGGAAATATGTTAGATTCATACTTAGTTGGAAAATGGAGAAGCTTAGATGGAGGTGGAGAAGCTTAGGTGTTTAGAAGAAGGGAAGGGTGAAGTCAGGTAGGGAGATAATGATAGGGGATTTGATTGTAAGAGGGGCACAAATAGGCAGTTCTGTTGGCTCAAATGAGACTCCTGGATCGTGTGTTGCTTACCTTCTACCGGGGTCAAGGATGTTTCATTTGGGCGTAGAATATTCTAAGGGGAAAGTTGGGCGGCCGGAGATTCCAATTCATATTGGTACCAATGACATAGGCACGAAAAGGGATGAAATCCTGGGAGCTAGGTATAAAGTTAAAAAACAGGACTTCCAGGGCTGTAATTTCAGGATTACTGAGTTGAGAAATGCTAAGGAGCACAGGAGGGAGGACTGCAGTTTATGGATCATTGGGCTCTCTCCCAGGGCAGGTGAGACCTGTACAAACAAGACGGTTTGCATCTGAACTGGAGAGGAATCAATGTCCATGCTGGGAGACTTGCTAGTGCTTCTCAGGATTGTTTAAATGAGAATGGTGGAGTGATAGTAACCACAACAGCAAGGCATCAGGTGGTAGAGATGAAGACAAGAAAGATGATTTGGCAATAAGACTGGAGGGAAGGCCTACTGGGGCAGGCTCATAACATGGCTGGACTGATGGACTGAAATGAGATTATTTCAATGCTAGGAGTATTATGAAGAAGGAAGGTAAACTTAGAGCCTGGATCAATACATGGAATTACGACGTTGTTGCCATTGCAGACATCTAGTCATATGAGAGGCAGGACTGAAGCCTCAACGTTCTTGGCTTTCATTGCTTTAGACTTAATAGAGAAGGGGTTAAAAGAGGTGGAGGGGTTGCAATGCTGACAGGGAGGATATCATAGCAGCACCCATAATTTGATGGAGTGCTATAATAAGGAAGATTGAATTACACTTATGGGATAGGCACAACATCATGAGCTGAGTAGCCTGTCCAGAGCTGTACTCTTCTACGTTCTATCTTCTGTGCTCTACGTTAAGATGGGGAAGTTTACAGCAGTAGTTAGATCCCAGTCTCACTTCGGCTGCATCTGCTTCAATAGTCTGAAAATCAAGTAAATCCCATAAACTACAGGGAATCAACTTTGCCAGTTTGCTGTACATGCTAATGCAAAGAATTACTTTCTGATATTCTTTGAAAAGTATTGGTGGGAGCTACTCATTTGGACGATAAATTTTATGTTCTTAACAACTGAATCTCTAAGGATTTCCTGTGATGTTTTTCTTGCCTTCAAGATGAATGAACAGCCAGTTTCAAAGCCCATCTTTAAGTTAATTATTTTCCCACTTGCCAAATCAATATACTTATATAGGGGCTTTCTCTTGCCAATAGAATACTGCTGCATATTATTGAGGTTGCATGTATGAATTTCTTGAGTTCACGATTTGCAGCAAAACCTTACTTAGGTAAAGAACTATTTTGCTCCAAATAGCAAATTGCTGAAATCCTGCCAGGCTGAATTTGTTTTTTTAAAGGAAAAGCTGAAGAAGGTAGACTGTTATCAAAAAACACAAGATGTACTCACATGGCAAAGTGGTTTAGGAAAGACTTTACTGTTGAGCTTGAAACATACAGCACTGTTCAAAAGCCCTAGGCACCCTTGATTTTTATATGATTTCAGATGGCATGGCCTCCCCAGAGCCCTGATCTCAACATCACAGAGACTGCATGGGATTATCTGGAGAGACAGAAACAAACAGGACAGCCAAAGTCTGCAGAAGAACTGTGCCAAGTTCTCCAAAATGCTTGGAATAACCTACCAGCCAATTTTCTTTTACAACTCCATGACCGTGTGCCCAAGAGAATTGAAGCAGTTTTAAAAGCAAAGGGTGGTCACACCAAATATGACTTGATTTAGGTTTTTACTGTTTACTGCTCTTTGTAGTAATTTATTTTTGATATTTTGTAACTTTTCCTTTCATTACTTTTGAAAGAATCTTCTTCTTTACAGAAGTTTTTTTTACATGTGCCTAAGACTTTTGCACTGTACCATACATAAAATATTGAGCTCTCCTTCAGCCCCATAATAATTTGATATTTAGTCAAGGATTCAGATCTGTGATCTGGAGCCAGTAAAACAATTGCAACATGCCAACTAGATCAGATTTTGAGCCCTGCAATCTGTTCAGTTTGCTTGTGCTCGTGTTGGTTTCTTGAGGTCAAGAGTTTAAATGTGGCCAGGGATAAATTGCCAGGCAGATGGTTTGGAAGACGTGCCCTTCTCAGTTTTATTGCTGCATAGAATACAGTGAAATTTGAGATCCCTATGTGTTGTGGCGCATCTAATTGTTTATGGATTAGCTGGAAAGCACCTCCTGTATCTGATTCATGAAACCATTTATAAAAGAGTATTTAAAATCAGATTCAAAAATCTAAAGTGAGATCAACCATGAATTTAAGATAAAAGTAATCTTATTAAAATAGGTTAAAAGGATCTACAAGCAAGATATGGAAAATATTAGATTCCTGACACATTCCGGTAAGATGATTATTACATTACTAATAACAGGAGTGTCAAAATCTAGGAGCCATGTATGTAACACAACCATCAATAACTCAAATAGAGATAACAAGGAAACTTGTTTACCCAGAAGTCAATTTCACCAAGATTAGAAGGGATGCATTTATGAGGCTAAATAAATTTGTGAGAGACAAAGTGTTGTGTTGCCCATGCACAACTACATATCAATGAAATAAAATCATGCATGCGGGAGGTGGCTTTAACTGGTGCATGAACACTGAAGCGAGAAAGAGAGAGAGAGAGAACAATGAGGATGAGTAGACAGCAGCACACGCGCAAACAACAGATCAATACGTAGTGCTAAAGGGGGTGTTGTTACCCTGAAAGAAATAGATCATACAGCACAGATATTAAATGATGGTATGATCCACTCTCCAGGTATACACTCCACTTTGCTGACATTTCAGTTATATTCTACTTTCAGTTCCATCGGGTATAGTCAATGGAACTATACCCAATACCCAATAATATACCCAACAGTCTGCCCTTTGGAAACCTAGAGTGGCTTTAATATGGAATGTTTGGTGTCTTCACTGTGAATGAGCAGGAAATGAATCACAACACTGGAATCAAACAGCGGGTGTAACACAGGTGCCTGGACCAATACACCAAGGCTTTCCTAACACCTGAGCATACTATAAACACAAGAAATTCTTCAGATGCTGGAAATCCAGAGCAACACACCAACTGCTAGTGGAGCTCAGCAGGTCAGGCAGCATCTATGGAGGGGAATAAATAGCTGATGTTTCAGGTTGAGACTCTCCCTCAGGTCTTGACCTGAAACGTTGACTATTTATTCCCTCCATAGATGCTGCCTGACCTGCTGAATTCCTCCAGCATTTTGTGTGCTATTCCAGTGCATTAACCTGCAACTTTACCAACTGCAGTATCTATAATCTGAAATGAAACAAATGTCAATGACTATTTCTCACCAGCTGAGTTATGTCAATGGATAATTGTTCGTAAACAGGAAGAGTGCTAAATGGAGATGGAGCCTGCATTCTCCAGGTCAATTTCAATGAGTTCTGGTCATGCTTTCATGCACCAAAGTTCAATGGAAAGCCGATATTTAGTTAGTTAGATGATGAAAATGACCCCTTTACTGAAAAGGAAAGTATAAGAAAATGAAAATGCAAGGTATTTATTGGCTGTTATAATGTAAGGTAAATGTTTAAATCGTGTAACTATAATTCACATTTATAGTATATAAAACTAGTATATGATTACATTTATTTACTCAGACTCAAAATTATTCAGCTAATTATAAATCATTTTGGGCAGAAGACATCTCAGCTTTTTTACCGAGTTGCATTTTGCTTGTTCTCTCCATGGTGGACTTTCGGGAGGCTCCAGCTATTTGTGGTGCACAAAGTGCAGGGGAAGGCAAAAGTGTGGAAGGGTAAGTGGCTACAATGTTATTTAGTGTTGTAGTGTGATGCTCCGAATAGCGATATGATGCAAAGAAGAAGTTTAGCTGGACCAACGCTGGGAATTCCCACTGATTTATGTCAATTGCCCCACTGGGGTCCAGGTGAAGTTTTGAGTGGAAAATCTGCCTAATAAATTTAGTTGAAGGAATGGGAGAAAACTGATGTGGAGCATGAATAGTATCCTCCTCTGTAGATAGTTCCTACCCCAGTCATCTCCTTTTCTAGGCCGCCATGGTCTTACACCTTCTGTTGAATTACATGGTCATAATCAGGTTTGGGATTGAAGTTCCATGTTTTATTTTTACAAATGTTGATTGTGCTCTCTGGAAATGGAAGCATGTGCCAAAGTGAGTAAATTGAGTTGGAGATGAACTTCTAATCTGATAATAAATAAAATTTAATAAAGTGCTGAGGAAAAGAAAAACATTTTCTAATCTGTGATCTAAATTTGAAAGTGGAGTAATTCTTCTGGGACTGAAAGAGACCTTGATTTATTTTGCAAGTAGATTGATCCACCAGATATGTTAGGGAATCTTATGAGTTTGAAAGAACTACTTTGACAACCTGAATCATAGATCTGAAATATGCATGTGAACTTTGTCCTATTTTTATGAATTTTATGAGTATATTTTATGAATGGAGTTCATTTGCATTATCAATTGTATACAAATGTTTCTTCAATCTTATTTGAAGAAATATGCCACTAAAGGAATGGAAAAAAAACTATGTGTCAATTCTAGAAATAAATTTCCTCAAACTCATTGCATTTCACTTAGATTCCATTAAAATACCAATAAGTTTTTTATTTTTCAAGCCGAAGACCTATGGAGATGGGGCAGGTGCACATCCAGGTAATAATAATCTATCTGATGCTTCATGTAGTTTATTAAGCAACATGGGATAGGGATTAACTAAGGATAGCAGAAGCAAAAAAGAAGTGATAGAATAAGAAAAATATCACCAGTAATTAGTACCCAAGATCAATCACTTTCAGCTAAGGGCTTTAAAAGGTGTAAATTAAGAGTTTGCTGTTCCTTAAGTTACAAACTATGGAATGTTTTCGATTTAAGAATTGTTCCCATTTGGACTGGAAAATTGAAAATATACTGTAATTCCTCTATTATTTTAGAATAATAATAAATTAATTAGGTTCAGGCTTAGCAACTGTTTTCAGAAGTTACTAGAATCTAGATCTGAGCACAGAGGTGTTGAGAGCCCAAGAAAATTTGGACATTTTTTTTTGAAAGAAACAACTTAGAGTTATAGTGCTGTGCCTATGTCTCGAAATGACATAGCAATCTGACTTGAAAATACATTATCATTATTGAATCTTGGAAATCACCACACAACAGCAAAACACCATTTGAATCGTTTTCCACATAGATCGCAGTTGTCCAATATGGCAGCTCATCATGACCTTCTCAAGGATAAAACGGGATAGTTATACTTACTAGTGATGCTTACTTCGCTGAATGAAGAGAAGTATTTTGAAATGTGATTCATGAACTTTTCTGTATCAGCTTAACCAACCATCAGTGATTGAAGTAGTTGCTGAATCGTTTGGAGATAAGGATTATACTTCTTACAACATTTCTTGATTCAGGCACAGCAGGTGACATACTGGTACCTCAGTGTTTTACATAAAGAGAAGGAGATGAAGAGAGGGATCTCTGTTGATTGAGGGCCCATTAATCCTTCCAGACATTACAATATGACATTATTAGGTGAACAGTAGAAACAAAGCACTGAAGACCTGGATGCAACAATGGATAACTTTATTAAGTTTAGTGGAGGTACTAACACATTCATGTTTTTCAATGATTGCATATTACACACATTTCTCCATGATAGCCACGTTCATCTCTCATCAGCAGTAGTCTTTATTATGAAGTTACCTGCCAGACCCTCAGGCTTAATACTATTCTGACAATTATATCAGTCCTTCTCAACATTTACTCATTCTCCGCTATTCAACCATGACTGACAAAGTGCACAAACACGAGCAGACCTTCTCACTCTCTCGAAGGAGAAGCTACTGTGATACCACTGTAAACAGCAACAGACTGACGAAGAACATTATCTGTCCGTTGATTCTGTGGTTTAGGGGAGATTGTTTGCTACTATTGGAGCAGGTGCACAAAATATCCTCAAAGCTAATTTTCCTTCTCATGCCATCCCTCCCCCTCATCCATTCTCTTCTGATTTACAGAGCTGAGAAAACTTAAGCACAAGTTCCTAACTCACCTCTTTCTCTCACTACCAATCCACTGTGGCAGCTGAACTCTGACAGGGCCAGCAGATGGTCTCAGGATGAATTACAACTACAATCTTCCTTGATAAAATGCTATTACTGACCGTGGTGTTCGAATGATGGTCATGTGTCAGTGGCATTTTTAAGGAGTGATAGCTCTTCCTTGTCATGAGGAGCTTGGTGCAGTGTCTGTAGGCTCTTTGGGTTGTTGCTCTCTAAGACAAATGACAGAGATAGAGCTGCCAACAAAAACTTTTATTGAAGGCTGTCATTCCTCTATTAACAGCAGTGGCAAATATATTGAATCAAAGTAGTATAACTAGGTGCACTTTGTTTTTAAAAGAACCCAAATAATAACTTCTTCCTGTTTAAAAGGGAAACAAAACCATAAAAATCATTGATATCTTATATATATCAATCATTAATTATTTACATGTATAAATTGAAACAATGGGCCTAGTACTTCTACATAAACATCCAGACGGCAATCAGTTCTGGTGCTTACATTTTCCAGTGGGATTTTAGTCATACAGTCAGTTTTGAGTCTGCTGTTCTTTCTAATCCATGTCCTAGTATCATGACAATATATTTTCCTCAATGTCAGTAAAAAATACAAAGAGCTGGTTGCTGATTTTAGGAAGGGAAGTGGTGTACATACTCCTGTCTACATAAACAGTGTTGAGGGTTGAGAGCTTTAAGTTCCTAGGGGCGAACAACATTAGTAGTTGGTCCTGATCCAACCACGTAGACATCACGGCTGAGAATATTCATCAACGTATCTACTTCCTCAGGAAGCTAAAGAAATCTGGCCTGTCCCCATTGGCCCTTACCAATATTTGTCAGTGTATCATGGAAAGCATCCTATCCAGATGCATGACAACTTGGGACAGCAGCTGCTCTGCCTATGACCACTAGAAACTGCACAAGGTTGTGGATGCAGCTCAGCATGTCATGGAATCTGTTTTCCTTCAATGGATTCTGTCTATACTTCTTGCTGCCAGAGTAAAGCAAACAGCATAATCAAAGACTCACCCGCCTTGTACTTCCTCTTTTCTCTCAACTTCCATGGAAACACAGAAACCCTACAGCACAATACAGGCCCTTTGGCCCACAATGCTGTGCAGAACATGTACTTACTTTAGAAATTACCTAGGGTTACCCATTGCCCTCTATTTTTCTGAGCTTCATGTACCTGTCTCAGAGTTTCTTAAAAGACCCTATTGTATCCACCTGTACCACCATCACCGGCAGCCCATTCCACACACTCATTACTCTCTGCATAAAAAACTTACCCCTGACATTTCCTCTGTACCTACTTCTAAGCACCTTAAAACTGTGCCCTCTCCTGCTAGCTATTTCAGCCCTGAGGAAAAGCCTCTGACTGTCCAAATGATAAAAGCCTCTCATCATCTTATACACCTCGATCAGGCCACCTCTCACCCTCCATCGCTCCAAGAAGAAAAGGCCGAGTACATTCAACCTTTTCTTGTAAGGCATGTTCCCCAATCCAGGCAACCTCCTTGTAAATCTCATCTGCACCCTTTTTCCACATCCTCCCTGTAGTGAGGTGACCAGAACAGAGCACAGTACTCCAATTGGGGTCTGACCAGGGTCCTATTTAGCTGTAACATTACCGCTCGGCTCTTAAACTCAATCCCACGGTTGATGAAGGCCAATACACTGTATGCCTTCATAACCATGGTGTCAACCTGCGTAGCAGCTTTGAGTGTCCAATGGACTCAGACCCCAAGATCCCTCAGATCCTCCACACTGCCAACAGTTTTACCATTAATACCATATTCTGGCATCATATTTGACCTACCAAAATGAACCACCTCACACTTATCTGGGTTGAACTCCATCTGCAGCTTCTCAGCCCAGTTTTGCATAATATCAATGTCCCGTGTAACCTCTGACAGCCCTCCACACTATTCACAACACCCACAACCTTTGTGTCATCAGGAAATTTACTAACCCACCCCTCCACTTCCTCATCCAGGTCACTTATAAAAATCATGAAGAGAAAGGGTTCCAGAACCTGCAGCACACCACTGGTCACCGACCTCCATGCAGAATATGACCCATCTACAACCACTCTTTGCTTTCTGTGGGCAAGCCAGTTCTGGATCCACAAAGCAAGGTCCTCCTGGATCTTATGCCTCCTTACTTCTTAATAATCCTTGCATGGGGTACCTTATCAAATGCCTTGCTGAAATCCATGTACACTACATCTATGGCTCTGCCCTCATCAATGTGTTCAGTCACATTCTCAAAAAATTCAATCAGGCTCATAAGGCACGCCCTGCCTTTGACAAAGCCATGCTGCCTATTCCTAATCATATTATGCTTCTTCAAATGTACATAAATCCTGCCTCTCAAGATCTTCTCCATCATCTTGCCAACCACTGAAGTAAAACTCACTGGTATATAATTTCCTGGGCTATCTCTACTCCCTTTCTTGAATAAAGGAACAATGTCTGAAACCCTCCAATCCTTCAGAACCTCTCCCATCCCCATTGATGATGCAAAGATCATTGCCAGAGTCTCAGCAATCTCCTCTCTCACCTTCCACAGTATATTGGGGTATATCTTGTCCAGTCCCAGTGACTTATCCAACTTGATGCTTTCCAAAAGCTCCAGCACATCCTCTTTCTTGATGTCTATATGGTCAAGCTTTTCAGTCCACTGTAAATCATCCCTACAATTACTTAAGTCCTTTTCTGTATTGAATACTGGAGCTAAGTATTTATTAAGTACCTTCGCTACTTCCTCCGGTTCTGTACTCAATTTTCCACTGTTACTCAAATAGGACTCGATTGGTCCTATTCTCTCACATCTTGTCCTATTGTTCTTCACATACTTGTTAAATGCCTTGGGGTTTTCTTTAAGCAACACACATAAAATTCTGGTGGAATGCAAACAGGCCAGGCAGCATCTATAGGAAAAAGCACCGTTGATGTTTCAGGCTGAGACCCTTCGTCCTGATGAAGGGTCTCGGCCTGAAACGTCGACAGTGCTTCTCCTTATAGATGCTGCCTGGCCTGCTGCGTTCCACCAGCGTTTTGTGTGTGTTGTTTGAGTTTCCAGCATCTGCATATTTCCTCGTGTTTGGGTTTTCCTTAATCTTGTTTGCCAAGGCCTTCTCATGGCCCCTTTCTGTCTCTCCTAATTTCATTCGTAAGCTCCTTCTTGCTAGCCTTATAATATTCTAGATCTCTATCACTACCTATTTTTTGTTCCTTTTGTAAACTTTTCTTTTCTTCTTGACTAGATTTTCAACAGCCTTTGTGTACCAAGGTTTTGTACTCTACCATCCTTTCCCTGACTCATAGGAACATACCTATGCAGAATGCCACACAAATTTGCCCCATTTGCCCCATTCCTGCGGTACATTTCTCTGAGAACTTATACTCCCAATTTACGCTTTCAAGTTCCTGCCTGATAGCTTCATATTTCCGCTTACTCCAATTAAGCTTTTTCCTGACTTGTCTGCTCCTATCCCTCTCCAATGCTATGGTAAAGGAGATAAAATGGTGATCACTATCTCCAAAATGTTCTCCAACTGAGAGATCTGACAGCTGATCAGGTTTTCTTCCCAATACCAGATCAAGTACAGCCTCTTCTTTTGTAGACTTATCTACATATTGTGTCAGAAAACCTTCCTGAGCACACCTAACAAGCTCTACCCCATCTAATCCCCTTGCTCTGGAGAGATGCCAATCAATATTGGGGAAATTAAAATTTCCCATCACAACTACCCTGTTATTATTGCACTGTTCCAGAATCTGTCTCCCTATCTGCCCCTTGATGTCCCTGTTACTAGTGGGTGGTCTATAAAAAAAGCACCCAGTCAAGTTATTGACCCCTTCCTGTTCCTAACTTCCACCCACAGAGACTCAGTAGACAATCCCTCCATGACTTCCTCCTTTTCTGTATCCATGACACTATCTCTGATCAACAGTGCCTTGCTTCCACCTCTTTTGCCTTCCTCCCTATCCTTTCTGAAATATCTAAAGCCTGGCACTCTAAGCAGCCATTCCTGCCTCTGAGCCATCCAAGTCTCTGTAATGGCCACAACATTATAGTGCTGATCCATGCTCTAAGCTCATTTGCTTTGTTCATGATACACTTTGCATTAAAATAGACACATCTCAAACCATCAGTCTGAGTGTGTCCCTTCTCTATCACTTGCCTATCCTCCCTCTCACACTGCCTACAATCTTCCTCTATTTGTGAGCCAACAGCCCCTTCTTCCATCTTTCTAATTCCCACCCCCCAGCCATTCTAGTTTGAAATCTCTCCAATAGCTTCAGCAAACCTCCCTTCCATTTGGAAGAAGACACAAAATCCTGGAAGAACATCACCAGGTTTTAGAACAGCTTCAATCCTGTTATTATGAGACTATTAAATAGTTTACTAGTACATAAAATTGGACTCCTGACCTCATAATCTACCTTGTTATGATGTTGCACCTTATTGTTTCCCTACACTGGACTTTTTTTATTCTACATTGTTATTGTTTTACCTTGTTCTACCTCAATGCACTCTGTGAGCAATATGCAAGACAAGGTTTTCATTCCATCTTGGTACACGTGACAATAATAAACAAATTCCAGTTGTAATTCCTGTCCAGTAATGGGGGCATTGTGAAAATAATACTCTGTAACTCAGATCTGTGCTTGTCCTATTAGATTGTTATCTTCTGGGGGGTCATGTGCATGTACTGATTAATCTTCTGACTTCAGTCACCTACCTTCACCATGTAGTGTCTGACTCTTAGTATTTCCACAATCTCCCCATAGCTCCATCTTGCTAATCAAGTGGTTGGATCATTTACAGTGCCTTGAAGAGCTGGTTTTCAAAAACCGTCCTCCCTGAACTTATGGCATGTCACCCTTCAACCTCCTCTTCTTGTTGCCAACCTGACTTTCAAAGCTCAACTGCACCAATCCTGCTCATGCCCTCAGACATGCTTGTGCTGGAGTGGGGGTTGTAATTTGTCTCCTTCATCCTCTGGAGAAATCACTCGTTCTCCTCATTGGACGCTGGATGGCTTAGACATTAAACAATGCTAGACTCCATTAAAGTGGATTCATGTAGATAGGAACTGTAGATGATTGTTGAAAACCAGCTCTTCAAGGAGGAGAGAATTGCACAGACTGACCTCAAAATCCCAATGTGGAACTGCAATGATCCTCTTTGAGCAGCTATCGACCAGCAGGAACAAATATTCCTTTGCCAACTGCTAGATGTTCTCACATATCCACTGGAAGGTGTGCCACGTTTCCACCAGTGCTATGGACAGCAATGGTCTTCATTCCTGATATACCGAGAGGGACAGCTCAAATATTCTGAGTAATCCTTCTGTAACTATCCTCAGATCACCGACAATGCAAAAAAACTCTAAAAGCTTGATATAGACTTCCTTCAGCCAGTATATTTATAGTGCAAATTGCGTTACCCTCCCTGGCTCTCCTTGAGTCAGGGGTAATTCCCTCTCTGAAAAGGTTTGATCATCTCACTTCTTCTTAGGCTTGTCCTTATGCCTAAAGTGGAAGGACACCAATCAATAGAAAAATTTGAAAATACTCATGGAATGTGCACATTACTGGAAGGTCAGGATTCATTACTCATTCCTAAATGCCTCTTCAGAAAGTGGTGGCGAGTCCATTTTATACCCCACTGCAATCCTGATGACGATGATTCTCTCACAATGGCATGGTACAGATAGCATCAGGACTTAGACAGTGATGGTGATAGAACAGTGATATCAAGTCATAGAGTTATAATCTGGAAACAGGCCTTTCAGCCCAATTGATCCATGCTGACTAAGCTAGTCCATTTGCCCATGTTTAGCCCATATCCTCCTAAACCTTTCCTATCCATGCACATGTCCAAGTGTCTTTTAAATATTGTAATGTACACACCTCAGGCACTTCCTCTGGAGACTCATTCCGTGTTCAGATTGCCTTCTTGGTAAAAAATTGCCCATTAGATTCCCATTAATTCTCTCCCACTCATCTTCAAACTGTGCTCTCTCGTTCTACCTCTGGGGATAGACATGTGTATTCACCCTATCTATGACCCTCATGAGTTTATGTACATCTTATTCCTTTCTGCTTCAATAAAGAGTCCTAACCTGCTCAGCATCTCTCTACAACTCCATCTTTCAAATCCTAGCACCATCTTTGGAAATCTTTCCTGCACTCTTTGCAGCTTAGGTCAACAGCAGACACAATTTCAGTGGCTCTCTACACGACTTTAGACCGCCTGGACAACACAAACACCTATGTCAGGATGCCTTTCATCAACTACAGCTCAGCGTTTAACACCATCATTCCCACAATCCTGATGGAGAAGTTGCAGAACCTGGGCATCTGTACCTCCCTCTGCAATTGGATCCTCAACTTCCTAACCAGAAGATCACAATCTGTGTGGATTGGTGATAACATATCCTTCTCACTTATGATCAACATTGGCGCACCTCAGGGGTGTGTGCTTAGCCCACTGCTCTACTCTCTATATACACATGACTGTGTAGCTAGGTGTAACTCAAATACCACCTATAAATTTGCTGATGATACAACCATTGTTGGTAGAATCTCAGATTGAGATGAGAGGGCGTACAGGAGTGAGTTATGCCAACAAGTGGAGTGGTGCCGCAGCAACAATCTGGCACTCAACATCAGTAAGACGAAAGAGCTGATTGTGGACTTCAGGAAGGGTAAGACGAAGGAACACATATCAATCCTCATAGAGGGATCAGAAGTGGAGAGAGTGAGCAGCTTCAACTTCCTGGGTGTCAAGATCTCTGAGGATCTAACCTGGTCCCAACATATCAATGTAGTTATAAAGAAGTCAAAACAGTGGCTATACTTTATCAGGAGTTTGAAGAGATTTGGCATGTCAACAAATACACACAAAAGCTGCTATAGTTCTACCGTGGAGAGCATTCTGACAGGCTGCATCACTGTCTGGTATAGAGGGGCTACTGTACAGGAATGAAAGGAGCTGCAGAAGGTTGTAAAGCTAGTTTGCCATCTGATTCCTAAATGGACATTCAATCTTTGGACACTACCTCACTTTTTTTAATATACAGTATTTCTGTTTTTGCACATTTTAAAAAATCTGCTCAATTTACATAATTGATTTACTTGTTTATTTATTATTATTATCATTTTAATTTTTTTTCTCTGCTAGATTACGTATTGCATTGAGCTGCTGCTGGTAAGTTAACAAATTTCACATCGCATGCTGGTGATAATAAACCCAATTCTGATTCTGATTCTTTCTTTTGGAATGGTGACAAAAAGTGAAGGCAATACTCCAGATGAGGCCTCATCAAAATCTCTTGTATAACAATGCATATATTTCCACGTGAGAGTGGGCATGCCTTGGAATGGAACCTGTAAGTGGTGGTATTCCTATTTACGTATTTACATTGTTTTCAGTTGTGTTTGGACTTCTTGCAAATGTTCACGCAGGCTTCATCTGCTTCAAGTAGGGTTCACATTTGTCTTCAGTCTCCTGCAGGTTAAAATTGGGAAAGGATCAGCGTACAAATGTTAAGTTGGCCAATGGTCATTGTGTTGCCTTTATGGTATCTATTTAGTTTGTAATATTTTCGCTTTAGTAAGTTGTTTGTTAGCATTTTTCTAGTTAAAGTTAGGATTGTTTAGTTTAAAGTAAATTTGTTGTCTGTGATATATCGCGGCATGCGAGGATGTCACATCCGATTTCTCCGCGTCTTGTGGGAAAATACCGGTTTGGAGAAATGGGAAGGAGGGGGCTCACATGTGCAGGATCAGCGCGAGAAAAGTTGTCTTTCTATGCACTAGAAACATAGTGAAGCAACGCCGTAAGTTCATGAGATAATCGATATGTTGAATTAAAATGTTAACGCTGATTCTGTTAAAAGTAATGACGGTTGATAAGGTTTATGTTTTCGTTAGTTAAAGAGTTGCGGATAGTTTGTGTTGAAGTGTATTTAAAGCAGTCAATGGCGTAGGTAGATTCTGACTGTATGCTGCACTTCAATGTAATGTAGTTGTTGTAGTTTTACTTTTGCAAGTATTTATGATGTAAATGCGATATCAAGAAGGAAACAAATGCTGTACAAATCTTGTATTGTTTTATCAACAGTTTTCACCATACGTTAATGAGGAAGAGTGAACAATAAACGGTTAATCTTACTGCGATCCTGTTTTCATTGACTACCATTTACCTCGGTGTTTAGTTCAGCGTTCTCTTACATCCGAGCGAGAACACTACAGTCATAATTTTTGATATTCTTGCAGATAACTGTGGAATTGAAGTCGACTATATTTTTTTTCCAAGGGGCAGCCTATTGAGAAGAAGCCATTTCACTTGCAGAAATGAGACATTGCACAATAAAAATTAAAATGTCTTTTAATGTAGGCCAGGTTGCCTCGAAGCCATAGTCAACAATAGCAAACAGACAGTGGGAACAAATAATGAATTGTTAAGCTTCTCTGTTGGTCTAGAATTGATGGATGATCTGGCAACATTTTTTAATATGTTCCAATTGGAGCCATGTGTTAATTTTCCATCCAAATTGATAGTGTATTTCACAATTTCTAACTTGGAGATCTGCAATGAGAAAGAACAGTTTAACAACATTCATCTCCAACTTCAAAATTAACACAACTTTTGAATTAGTTCCGCAGTTTCAAGAAACTGATTAAATTAAGAGCCTAATTTAGTTCATGGAAACAAATTGAAATTAATGTGGAATGTTATGATGGCAGACAATCTGGAATCATGAAGTTTTCCAAATGCAGATAGCTTGATATAGCAGAATTAGAGCCAAAAATTGCTTTTTCCTGGCTAGCATAAGAATTAACTGAGTTTATTTGAAATGGTAAAAGAGAAATATCATGCTTAGCTAGCTTTTCATCAAGTCACTGAGCTGGAACAGAGTGCCATAATTCTATAATAAAGTTGGGTTTGGCTAGGATTTGAGGGAAGTCTCTTCACTATTAGTAAATTCAATACAGTAGCTACTTATGATGCAATGAAGTAATGTGGCTTCAAAACATATGCTTGTGATTAATGCCATGCTGAAGAAAAGGCTATTTTATTACAGTACCAGTAAATATTTTAGATCAGATAGGCCACTGCTTAAAACAGCTGGGGGACAGAACTGGCTATGGTTCTGTTCTTAATTATTGCTCGAGCTCTAATTATATTGCTTCAAACTTTCTTCTGTAAAATGGGATGGAGGCTCATTGGATGTTTAAGAGATCTTGAAGTCCATAGTAAATAATAGAACCGAAGGGTTGAGAATAAGTAGCACAGTATTATTTTAAAAAGTAATGAATACAATAACTATATTTTAAAAATAAAGTGCAAGGGTTGATTTTATACAGCTTGTTTCTGTGGCAATGTTTAACATATCCATGTGGTCATTATTGGATCAAGAGCTGTTGTTAGCCCCAAAACATTTAACATAGCATAATTATGTTCAGTGATGTTTGATAGGCCACACTAACATCTCAGAAGTGCCAGCAAAATAATTTGGACTCTACTTCTTTCATTTATAGAAAATTTTACGGAGGAAACCATTGGTTCTAATTGAAGAAATGCCCTAAAGGACACGAACAATTTAGAAAACATAAAATAAAACTTATGCATGTGAAATTGTTTCACACTTTACAAGTGGCATGGCCAACTATTATTCCTTGGTGCTGTATTTCAAAAGAATAATTTACTCACTTAAAGGCATCAACAATCATACATAAGCGACTGCCTTCAGTATTTCAGCAATGCCGTATTACTGTCGGTGGGCAAGGTAATGCATGACAAAACATAAATGTTCTAAGGTTTTACAAAATCATAAATTTTCCATGATATTATGGAGAAAAATATAGAAAATGTGTGGTGAATAGATTATATTTCTGGTTGTAATGATCAGGATCCTTGGGTTACTGAAAATTCCTTTGGGTTTCTTACATGGGAACTTGGGGTATCATACTGGCTCCACCCAAACTCCCACCAACATCCCATCCCTGAATTCAGGAAAATAACGTAAGTGGAGGAAAATATGC
This sequence comes from Hypanus sabinus, assembly GCF_030144855.1. Classification (NCBI taxonomy): domain Eukaryota; kingdom Metazoa; phylum Chordata; class Chondrichthyes; order Myliobatiformes; family Dasyatidae; genus Hypanus; species Hypanus sabinus. The sequence continues at coordinate 40,485,393 of NC_082710.1, read as the reverse complement.
ATTTATCTTGGTTCTCTGAAATGCTACTGATCCTCCATGTAAGTACCAACCTGAATTTAGGAACCTTTTTAAATCAGATGACAATTATGAGGAAGGACATTGAGTGTAAATTAGGTTATCCATGGAGAAAACACCTGAGTATCAAATGGTTTTAAAAAGGGCTTGCATCAGCTTTCCAGTTGATCAATTTTAGTCTTTGAGTACATAGTACCAAAAACACGATCATGGGATTAGACTTTCTGAATGGACATTGAACCCATGAACAATACCTCACTACTTTTTTTTTATTTCCTATCTTTTTGGACTACTTATTAATTTAACTATTTTATATATATACTTAATGCAATTCAGTTTTCTTTTTCTCTCTATTATCGTGTATTGAATTGTGTCGCTGCCACAAAGTTGATCAATTTCACGGCGTACGCTGGTGATATTAAGCCTGCTATAATTCTGAGGGGTTCATACTAACCACTGTTCTGGTCAGTCGGGTATTTTCTATAGTTGTGACTTAATTTAAATTTGGATTGTCATTATTATGCATGCAGTTACATTATTTATTTTTGGACCTGGAAATGTAGAAATTAGTGACATTCTTGCACAATAGCTTTAAATTCTGTTTCAAACATGGTATATATGTGTTTGTCAATAGTAGAACGCATGAATACAGAAGTTGTTTTCCATCCTGTGGCATTCTATATTATGAAGTAGCCTTTTGAGTAATAACTCAGAAGGTACCTTGAAAGCATCATTTTTTGTCTCCCCATGTTTTGTGGAGCAGTTCTAATGTTACTATTTATCTTTATGTGAAATGAAGCAATATGCTGGAATGTCTCTCAGATACCGCTCCCAGTTCTGATATTTGATGTAAATTCCAGAAGGGTTATAGATCATTTCTCCTGGAAGACTGCTGATGATCGCAAGTGAGGCAATTTCTGGCATTCTCAATTTGATCCTCAACAGACATAAAACAAATTCATCCATAATTTATCAACCTTCAGCTCTGAGTTTGAAATGGTACAAATGCCAATGCTACCTGAGTGAGTGATTGAGTATTGCAAGTTAATATTAGGAATATAGTAAAACGAGTGGGTCATTCAAGCCCACAAGCCTGTTCTGCTATTTAATTAAATCATAGCTGATATAAATCTTAGCTCCATCAACACGTTTTAGTTCTATATTCCTTAATAGTTTTGTCTAAAAAATCTATCAGTCTCATTTTTTAAGAGAGTTCCATATTTCCCTTCATCTTTGATGAATAAGTGATTCCTGACACATCATAATAAAAGACTTAACTCCAATCTCACAGTTGAACACCCAACTTGTGGAAATAGTTTCTTTCTATTTTACCTATATGATCATCTGCAATTATATACTGATATTACATAATCATTTATATTTCCAAGGAATAAAATTCTGATCCATGTATTAGAGCACTGAGGCCCAAGGGTGTTGTTTTTGTCATTCTGTGCTGGACCACATCCAATGCCAGCCTATCCTTCCTTGAGGACAATGCCCTGCATGAGGTTGCACCTTGAGTTCTACCTAAGTTTAACTTAATTTTCAAATATTTATACTACAGCTCACTTGAAACAGACATTCAAGATGTAGGAGCAAAAGGTCATTTGACTCTTCAAGCTTGTTCTGCTGTTCAAAAGATCATGGCTGATCTTCCACCTTAACACTTCTTTTTCATCCTATCCCTTGATTCCTGTCATAACCAGAATCTCTTGCGTGCTGTCAAAGGCTGCAATTCTATTGGGTTGAGAAGATCACTCTTTGAATAAACATTCTTTCTTTTGTTCATTTAGCTTTGGTTCAAGTTTAATTGTCATTCAATTATACATGAATACTACCAAACAACTCAGCGTTACTGCGGGGCCAAGGAGCAAAACACAGTAGCAACAGTCACACATAGCATAAGGCACATGTAGCACATAAAAGATAGCAAGCACGTATAAAATATTATAAAATAGAGTAACACAAACAAATATATAGTCAAGAGTCCATAAATGTTGCAGCAGTCTGCAGTGGAGTACAATAGAGCTTGTCTTCTGTCGAGTGAACACAGTGGGCAGCACTGACTCCGGCTTGAACATCACACCACACCAACTCCGGTGAAACGCACCAACTCTGACACCATTTTCCTGGGCGGCTGTTAACAGGCGCCTCTATGACCTCACCACGACCGAGGCTATGCAACTTCCATGCCTTCGGCCCCTGACGTTTGCTGATATATCAGTGAATTGGACTTGCAGCATCCCACGTTAACAATGTCCGACAGCGTCTTGTGATCAGAAGAAAAGCGACTAAGATGATCATTTGCTGTTAGACTGCACTCTACTTAACACATTGACTCCTCCATCGCCTCTCTGATGCAGGCAGCAGCACCATCTGCACCACGTCCAGCTCCTTCAGTTTCTCTGCCAACAAGCAACTTGCTGTTGGGGTAGACCTGAAGCACCTTAAGTTTTTAATGTCCAGCAGGGTCTGGCAATCATAAAAAATATGTTTATAAAAGACAATAACACTTCTGGCTGACCCTGCAGAAGTGATCGAATGTGCTGCCATCTTACCAGAAATTTTATTTCACACGTAAATAGTGTAATTCTTGTTTTGAGACTTAGACTGTGAACCTCTAAACCTCCAGACTCCTCTGCCAAAGAAAACATTCACCGTATGTCTAATTTGTTGAGCCCACTAAATATTTTATTTGCGTTAATAAAGCTTAATTCTGGAAAATAGCCACTCAGCCATTCCTCATATGATAAACTTGGAGCTCCAGGAATTAGACTGGTGAATACCTGCTGCACTTGTTCTAAAGCAAGTTCATCCTTCTTCAGGCAAGTAGATCCGAAAGTATTGAATTCCTGTAGGATAGTTAACAGACCAGTCTGCATATTGGCTTTCTGCAGCTTGTATAGAAGGACCCTCCGGTACTTTTAATCAACCTCTTTCCTTTTAGTAACTTCTTTGTGTTTCTGCTGATGAGGATAACCTCCCATTTTTCTACATCATGCTCCATTTACCATGTTGTTGCCCACTCACTAAGCTTGTCTGCAGCATCGTGATGTCTCTTTGTACCTCACCGTACTCAAATTCACAGTAAGCTCCACGTCATCAAGGAACCTGGAAATATTCCATTTGCTGTCCTTCAGTGAATTTGCTGGCATCTATCTTCCATAACTGGGTCCTGGGATTAACAGCTCTCATTAATCGCTAATACTTAAGAATCCCTGAAGTCCATACTGAAATAGAAGTTTTGGAACTGTAACAGTGGGGATAAACAGTAAAGTATATTTTGGATACTCCATCCACACTTTAAAAGTAAAGCGCCAGGACTGACTTTTCAGAGCTTGTTTCTGTGCCAGTTCTAAGCTTACACATATGGTTCTTATTGGATCCAGAGCTGTTGTCAGTTCAGAAAACATTTAACATAGCATAACTCTATTCAGGTTTGGTTGATAGGCCTCATTGACATCTTGGAAGTGCCAACACATTAATTTGGACTTGAGCACTTAAATTTGAGAAAAAAATATTACAGGGAGAAGCGATTACAGTACTCCTACTGAGAGAATGCCCTGAAGAATAGGCAGTTTAGAAAAATACAATTCATGAATTATCCTTGGTGCTAGATTTCAAAAGAATGGTTTTGTGTTTATATAGAAAACTTTTATTCCTTCTAAAACAGTGTTTACATTTACATTACATTATTTATTATTGTCTTGCACTGTGTCTATTGTCTTGTTTATTAATATTCTACTGTCTTTCACAGTTTTGTGCACTTTATGTAGTCCCGTGTAGGTCTGAAGTCTAATGCAGTTTTCTATTGTTTCACGTAGTCTAGTGTAGTTTTGTGTTGTTTCATGTAGCATCATGGTCCTGGAGGAACGCTGTTTCATTTTTACTGTGTACTGTACCAGCAGTTATAGTTGAAATGACAATAAAAGCAACTTGACTTGACTTGTAAATACATTGAGGTCTGTATGATAGACTGCCTTCATTATTTCAATGAAATATGTGACTGAACATTAATTTTCTAAGGCCTTGTAAAAGTAGTGAATTTTCCATTATTTTAATAACCAAAATGTAGTTAATGGACTTCTTTTCTGATTGTGATTTTATTTTACCACTCTTTCTCAGCAAGCATTAATTTGCGTCAGAGGTTTTCATGGTCTTGACCTATTGGAGTCATTCTTATTGTTATCAAAACTCAAAATTCAAAGTAAATTTATTGTCAAAGTACACAGATGTCACCATAAACAACCCTAACATTCATTTTCTTGTAACAATTACAGTAAGTACAAGCAACACAATAGAATCAATGAAAGACTGCACACAAGATGGACAAACAATCAATGTGTAAAAAGCAACTAACTGTGCAAATATAAAAAAAGGAAAAAAAATAAATAATAATAATAATGTTGAATTAAAGCCTATGGAACATGAACAGGATATACATTGTGCCAATTGTAATATCTACAACTGGTATTACCCAAAGTCACAGCATAATAGTATTAAACAATTAGGCCCACACTGTGAAATTTATATAAATCTTCAGAAAGCCGCAATACAAAACACCCCCAAAATAGCCTGAAAGCTCTTAGCAGTTGAGAAATGAGTGTGCTTGGCTATGGCCATACTCCAGATTTTCCAGTTTGAGAGCTAAATAAAAATATAATAATAATCATAATAACAATGACAGCAATAATAAATATTGAGAACATGAGCTGAAGAGTCCTTGAAAGTGAGCTCATTGGTTGTGGGAACATTTCATTGATGGGGCAAATGAAGTTGAATGAAGTTAATGCCCTTTGGCTCAAGAGCCTGATGGTTGAGGTGTTATAACTGTTACTGTACCTGATGGCTCTTGTACCTTTTTCCTGACGGTAGCAGTGAGAAGACAGAATGTCCTAGATGGTGGGAATCCTTGATGATAGATGCTGCTTTCCTGCAACAGAAGGAGGAGAAGTGGCATAATCTCCTCTCCTCCCCCTTCTCTACACTTAGATGTGCTTGATTTCTCAGTATTGCTGGTTCTGAAGAAAGTTCATTGTGCTGAAGTAACTGACCCTTTCTTTTACCACAGATGTTGATTGACCTGCTGAGTATTTCCAGCATGCCCAATTTTTCATTTGCATTGGGCCTGCTGGCTATCAGCCTACTTAATTTGGCCCATTATATTGAAATGTCCAAGCTGCATGAACTTTTGTGAAAATGTGGGCATGAACTAACTCAGGTCACTAACTTTTTCATTAAGATTTGCAAAGACACGATTGTTTCTCTGAAATGTTTCTTCAAACAGTTACAGGTGTCAGCCTGGCAGCCAGTACAGCAGGATAAGAGAATATCTTGGTGTAGTAAGGAGACAGCTTGGCTGATTCAATTATATTCCACCAGAATCCAGATCAGCAGAATTGGAGATTTGGTGTATTTTTCATATTAGTCTGTGTTCAACTCTCAAACCTGTTCGTGATATTCCATTTCTTGGGATGTAAGTAGCTATGAAATTAAGGCTTGTAGCTATCCTTCTATTAAGTTTTGGTAGTGAGAAGCATGAATGAACTTTGACCCCAGTTTTTGAAATTGGAATGTCAGTTTAGTGCAGTAAACTTGGACAGTGTTACCGTTCAGCCAGGCATGTGATGAGAGAGTCTTTAGTATAAAGCAGAAGTTTCAAGCACCACTGATTTTAAATGACTGTGATCGGTTTTAAAGTGCAGGCAGCACTTACAGTAAAAGTAATCTTCCTTTGCCCATTTATTTACAGTTTATTTATTTCCTGCTTTTCTCCACTGGCAGACATTGATTCCCTCATGCAACCCTGGCAACCATTCTTGGGTACCTCACACTTATTCTCATAAACATTGTACATTGTTAGATGAGTGACGGTGGTGCACATCACAACGAAGGTCAATTATGCTCGCCCATGAGACCCTCCATTGGGTGTGGTCAGCTACAGATGTTGTGTCCCAGCTGTCTACATGATATGCAAGCCAGGGCAGTACGATACGGAGAGCGAGCTGTGGCCCATGTTGCAGGCTTCCCCTCTCCATGCAGCTGATTAATCCAAGGGAATGGCAGAGGCTAATAGAGTTTGGCACCTGTGGCATTGCAGGTGTTACCAGTGTTATGATCCCAGCCCCCTCCTTTGTGAGAATTGCAAGAGCACCTGTCGAAAGGGGGGGGGGGTCAGTAGACCCAGTAGGAGAGAGAGAGAGAGAAATGTGCTAAATTGCACGTCCCACCCGGGATACAGAATAAGACGACAGCGACTATTGTCTCATGGAGACCACGTGAAAAGCCCTCGGGCAAGGTGGGCTGGTTGAGAGAGAGATTACATCATCCCAACCTGATTGACACCTGCGACCCCGTGAGGAAGTATAAAGGAGAGTCTCAGGGGGACAGCCCCTCAGACGCACCAAGAAGACACGAGAGTGATCCCGCATCAGTGGGAAGCCATTCTGAAGGAAGCCACGTGCATTAGATTCCGGGATTGGAATTTGTGGCTGGAATCACAGAAAACCGCTTTTAACTAACATCGGGGAGAGGGAACCAACGCTCCCCCGATTTCACGGAAGCTTCATCAAGACTCGGCAAGTTCTTTCTCTTCTCCCCCAATCTCTCTCTCTTTCGGTTGCCCCAAGTGAAACCCAGCGATTTTCAAAGGGCTGAGGCCTGCAGACTTTCTGAGTGACTTTTATATTTCCAACGGACAATCTATTAACCCCTAGACGACAGCAGAGCTCACTTCTTAATGATGATTATTACTATACCCGTGCTTTAGATTGAGTGTTGACGATGTGCACTATCTGAATGTATGTATTAACCTTACTTTTGTGTCCCTTTATAAATAAAAACGTTTGAAAATAGTGACATCAGACTTCAACGGACCTCTCTATCTTTGCTGGTAAGTTCTCCAGTTACGGGATTCGTAACACCAGTCAGCGTTGAACTCAATGTAACACTGCCTTAGGACTCCAGCTCTGGGATTTACCTCACGGGTTACCCCCCAAAGACTTCTCCATGAGTGGGTGTGGCTGCAAGGCAGCAGAGGTTTGAGATCAGAGTTTTCCTTCTCCTAGATGAGCTGTCGACCATGGCTGACAAGCCCCATCTGCCTGAATCAACTGGTTTTAAGACACCAATAACCTACCTTTGCCCCTTCACCTGTCAGTTGAAACAATTCTGCCGGGTTTAGTAGCTGAGCCACACATGAAGGCCAGGAGCTGGACTTGGTTGTCAGAGGCTATTTGAGATGCACGCCATTGGGAGTATTTAACTTATAGTGGGAGTTTATCTGCACTGCCACTTCTGACTATAACAACCATTCTACCCTCACTACTAATCATTAAGCTCCAAAACCTTTCTCTGTAATTGGATCCTTGACTTCTTCAGTAGACTACAGTCATACAGATCAGAAAAAACATGTCCTCCTCACTGATGATCAACACTGGTGCAACTCAAGGATGTGTGCTTAATCCATACTCAACTCTCTTGACACCCACAAATGTGTGAGTAAGCACAGCTGAAAGAGCAACTATAAATTTGCTGATGACGCAATCATTGTTGGCAAAACTTCAGATGGTGATGCGGTGCTCTACAGGAGGGAGATAGATCAGCTGGTTGAGTGGAGTCGCAGCAACAACCTTGCACTCAACATCAGAAAGACCAAGAGAGTGATTGTGGACTTCAGAAGGGTAAAGCGAGGAACACACACCCGTTCTCATCAAAGGATCAGCAATGGAAAGGGTCAGCAGTTTCATGTTCCTGGGCGTCAGCACCTCTGAAGCTCTATCCTGGGTTCAACATATTGATGTAATTACAAAGAGGGCACAACAGTGTCTATATTCCATTAAGAGTTTGAGGAGTCTTGGTATGTTACCACAGATTTGCAGATCTACAGAAATAACATGGAGAGCATCGTCATCTAGTGTGGAGGAGCTACACCGAGGGATCAGAAAAACGCTGCAGAAAGTTGCACACTCAGCCACCTCCTTCATGGTCACTAGCCTCCGCAGCATCAAAAATATCTCCAAAAACCGATTCCTCAGAAAGGTGGCTCTCGTCATTAAGGACCCCCATCACCCTGGAGTTGATCTGTTCTCATTGCTGCTATCGAGGAAGTAAAGGAGTCTGAAGACACGCATTTAATATTTTAGGGACAGCTTCTTCTCCACTGACATCAGATTTAAAATGAACAATGAACCCATGTACACTACACTACCTCACTATTTTTTGCTCTATTTTTGTAATGTTATTATAATTGTATAATTATATGCATGTATATACGTGTGTGCGTGTACCTCTCATTGTAATTTATAATCTGTTATTAAACAACATATTTCATGATATATGCCAGTGATATTAACCTGACTCTGATCTTATGTAAATACAGTTGGATATTTTAGTTTATAAATTAATCATACATGTACGATCCAATTGTGATTTTGTAATACATAAAATATTTGAAGTATTAGCTACAGACAATACAGTTTGCTTTCTTATTTTCTGCCTGTGAGAATCCTTTAATATGATGGTCTTAGCTGGCCAAAGCATTACAGTTGTTGAATGTCGGGAAGTCCTCTTGAATTGATGGTAGTGCGGCGACCCACTTTCTGCGCAGGCGAACCGGCTCACAAATAGCCAGCGCGCGGGGAAAGACTTTGGTAATGCACCTCTGATGTCATTTCCGCCCGGAGAGGGCGGGCACTAGGGATTAAATGCCAACGCCGCGAAGCTTGCATAAACTAGCCTCGAAATTACTTACTGACTGCGTGTTATTATTTCAGCGCTGTGTTTAGCACATTGCTACATTGGTGACTTGGGATTTGGACCAAAGATGACCGACACGTAGTTTCGCTGAAACTCCCAATTTTCTGGACGCTGTGACCACGTGTATGGTTTAGCCAAGCAGAAGCCCAGTTCCAGATTCGGCAGGTATCCTCTGATTCCGCGCGTTACTATCATGTGGTGAGCGCCCTTGACTAAGAGACGGCCGCCCAGGTTGTGGAATTCATACAGTTGCCCCCGGAAGAAGGCAAATATGAAGCATTCAAAGCGCTGCTCATTGAGACCTTTGGCCTCTCACGGCATGAGCGGGGTGCCCGCCTGCTTCACCTGGACGGTTTGGGAGACAGACTGCCGTCAGCATTGATGAACGAGATGCTGGCCCTGACCGACGGACACAAGCCCTGCCTCATGTTCGAGCAAGCGTTCCTAGAGCAACTGCCTGAGGACATACATCTGCTGCTGGCCAACGCAGATTTCAGCGACCCCCGGAAGGTGGCGGCCCGGGCAGACGTGCTGTGGAAAGCCAAGAGGGAGAGTGCGGCATCTGTCGGTCAGATTCCCAGGCCACGTGCCCAACAGCAGACTAGACCAGGCCTGGCAGGGGGGCGCACACAACACAGAGGCAGGAGTGAGGAGGCCAGTGAACAGTGGTGTTTCTACCACCAGCGGTGGGGCAGAAGAGCCCGCCGTTATCGCCCTCCCTGCAAGGGCCAGGGCCAGCTGCCGCTAATGACTATGGCAGCTGGCCACCAGGACAGTCTCTTGTACGTCTGGGACAAACAGTTGGGATGTCGCTTCTTGTTCGACACCGGAGCGGAGATCAGCGTTTTGCCCCCGACGGTGTACGACACCCGCAACAGGAAGCCAGGACCCACCCTGAGGGCCGCAAACAGCAGCACGATACGGGCCGCACAGTGCAGCTGCTGTTCGGCGCCAGCCGGTTCACATGGGACTTCACACTGGCCGCCATGGCCCAAACACTCCTGGGGGCAGACTTCTTGCAAGCTCACAGCCTGCTGGTTGACTTGCAAGGGAAAAGACTGGTACATGCCGAGACTTTCCAGACGTTCTCCCTGGGTGAAGCCAAGTTGCCAGCCCCACACCTGGACTCCATCACGCTGTCGAACAATGAATTCACCAGAATCCTGGCGGACTTTCCATTGGTTCTGGCACTGCAGTTCACGGCAGCCATGCCCAGACACGGGGTACAGCACCACATCCCGACCCAGGGACCACTCCTCCACACCCGCGCACGAAAACTCCCCCTGGAAAAGCTCCACCTGGCGAAGGAGGAGTTCAAGAGGATGGAGGAATTGGGGATCGTACGGAGGTCTGACAGCCCATGGGCCTCCCCCCTGCACATGGTGCCCAAAGCAGCCGGGGCATTGGAGACCATGCGGCGACTACCACAGACTGAAAGAGGCTACAACTCCAGACCGCTACCCCGTGCCGCACATACAGGACTTGGCAGCAAACCTGCATGGGGCAAGAATCTTTTCCAAAGCAGATCTTGTCCGGGGATACCATCAAATCCCGGTGCACCCTGAAGACATCCCCAAAACAGCAGTCACCACCCCATTTGGCCTGTTTGAGTTCCTCCGAATGCCATTCAGCCTGAAGAATGCCGCACAGATGTTCCAGCGGCTAATGGATGTGGTGGCACGCGACCTCGACTTTGTGTTCATCTATTTGGACTACATCCTTCTAGCCAGCAGTAGTCGGCAGGAGCATCTGTCTCTCCTCTGCCAGCTCTACTCCCGCCTGAGCAATTTCAGCCTCATGATCAACCCGGCCAAGTGCCAGTTTGGTCTCGATACCATCGACATCCTGGGCCACAGGATTACCAAAGACGGGGCAACACCTCTGCCCGCCAAGGTAGACACGATCGGCCACTTTGCCCGGCCCAACACAGTCAAAGGCCTGCAAGAGTTCGTTGGTATGGTGAACTTCTACCACCATTTCCTCCCCTTAACAGCCTGTATCATGCGCCCTTTGTACACCCTGATGTCGGGTAAAGACAAGGACATTACTTGGGATGAGGCGGCTGCGGCCGCTTTCGTTAAAGCCAAGGAAGCCTTGGCCCAGGTGAGAGGACCCTCCTGTGCGACATGGCTACCGGCCAACCTCGCCCCATCGTCCCGGCAGCCTGGAGGCGGTGAGTTTTTGACTCCATACACGGTTTGGCTTACCCATCTATCAGGACAACCATCCGGCTGGTCTCCAGCAAGTTCGCGTGGCACGGACTTCGCAAGCAGGTCAGCGAGTGGGCCAGAACGTGCGCACAGTGCCAAACAGCCAAGGTGCAGCGGCACACTAAAGCCCCGCCGCAGCAGTTCAAACCCACCCACCGGAGGTTCGACCACATTCATGTGGATATCGTGGGCCCCCTACCAGTGTCCCGAGGAGCGCGGTACCTCCTAACTATGGTAGACCGGTTCACGAGGTGCCCAGAGGCGGTCCCGCTCACCGACACATCTGCCGATTCCTACGCCCGAGCACTGATTGCAACCTGGGTAGCACGCTTCAGGGTACCGGCCCACATTACCTCTGACAGAGGCACCCAGTTCACCTCCAGCCTGTGGTCGGCTGTGGCCGGCCTGTTGGGAACGCAGCTACACCACATTACTGCCTACCACCCACAGTTGAACAGACTAGTGGAACGCTTCCACCGTCACTTGAAGTCGGTTCTCATGGCCCACCTGAGAGGACCTAACTGGGTGGTCGAGCTTCCCTGGGTCCTGCTTGGAATTCGCACAGTGCCCAAAGAGGATCTGCACGCCTCATCGGCCGAGTTGGTGTACTCCCCCCTGGCCGTCCCAGGAGAGTTCATATCAGCCCCAAAGGGGCAAGAAGAAGAAGCCGCCGCAGTCCTGGACAGACTACGTGAAAGGCTCGGCAACCTGGCCCCTATACCAACTTCACAGCATGGACGGAACCCGACCCATATACCAAAGACCTGCAAAACTGTAAGTTTGTGTTTGTACGAAGGGGCGGACTCCGAGCACCGCTACAGCGGCCGTACGAGGGGCCATTCAAGGTGTACAGCAACAACATATGTTCTGGACATTGGGGGGAAAGAGGAGTTTTTCATGGTGGACCAACTCAAACCAGCCCATGTGGACTTGGCACAGCCGGTCGAGGTTCAGGCACTGCAGCACAGAGGCAGACCTCCCAAACAGAGGCTGATCCAGACTGTGGACATTGGGGGGGGGGGGTGTATCGCCGGTTCTGGTGACCCACTTTCTGCGCAGGCAAACCAGCGCACAAATAGCCAGCGCTCGGGGAGAGACTTTGGTAATGCATCTCTGATGTCATTTCCGCCCAGTGAGGGTGGACGCTAGGGATTAAATGCCAGCACTGCGAAGTTTGAATAAACTAGTCTCGAAATGACTTACCGACTGCGTGTCATTAGTTCAGCGCTGTATGGAACACATCGCTACAGTAGCAACAATATTAACCATTTAACCATTTAACCCAACTTGATGGACAGCTTTCTTTCAGGCCAACACGTGTCATGCTTTGTTGCTGATTTCGACATGCAGGTTTTTGTTAAGAATTGCTGTTTAGAATAGATTAATTTTATAAATGACATGCTCAGACAAATGGTAAATTCTTTTTGATTAACTGACCTATTGTTGGTTGACACTGGAGTGATTTTGTATCAATTACATTAAACCCAATGACAACCCAAATTATGGATTATCTGTAAGGTAGCTACCATTCCCTTCTCAGTGATTCACTGACTGCAATGATAGCATGTAGCATTCATATCTTCTGTAAAATATATAGGGGTTATTACTAATGGGACAGCTGGAGTGAACATTCTGTTCTGAAATGATATGCCGTGGCAATTCTACATTTAATGTTACAGAATTTACAGATACACAATTTGTTTTCTGTACATGCTGTATTTTACTTTCCACCCTCTATCTCTTTCAATCTCTTTCTGTCATTCAATGTTAGAAACAACATTGGGGATAACTATTTCACTATTCTCTCACATACGATCAGTAAGCAGAACTGATACAGCACTTACTGGAATACTGGAAACAGTTATCTTGAGGAGCATGCCTCCATCTCTTGCTTAATTATAATTATTTCTGATTATCTGGTAGGACGCTTAATATCTTTACTATAATTTTTAAAATGGTTAAAAAAGTGGCTTACAAAATACAATAATTTCCTTTGTTTTCAATTCCTTTAAACTAGTGTTGATTTCATAACCTAGCAAAAGAATTATTTGATCTTCTTCATTTAGCACTGCATTGTAAACGTTGACCTTAAGAGATATGCTTTGACAATGTGAAATATTTATTTCTGACATTTCCTGTTAAGTGCTGCTTCAACATTTTGAGCATGTTTTTCTCTGTGCCAGTACGTTCTGTACTTCAAAGTCCACCACATGTGTTAAGAGAAGTTAAGCCATTAAATTTATCCTTTGATCCTTGCACAGGGGAAAACAGATATCGAATTTTTCAGGTCACTAGAAATTCATAACCAAGTACAGCATCTAACAATCTTGGCAAAAAATGTCAGTTCCAAGCAAACTTTTAGAATTAATTTTAAAGCTTAATACAGTGTTGTAATAGTAAACACAATGCTTAAACTTAGCTTAGTTATCGTTGCCATCAAAGAAATTTCTGATTCTCTTTAGAGCTGAGCAATTTGATTAACTTGTATGCATTTGGCCTCCTCTTAAGTTACTTTAAATTCTCCAAATCTAAGATGAAAATAAAATCCCCTGATATTCATGAAGGATTACTGGTAATCTTCATGGAGGATCTTGTGACGCTGTACACATCAGATGGTATGGAATCAACATCCCAGTGTAACTAAATGCTGTCCTGGGAGAGGGGAAAAGTCCTAGAGCAGTTTAGGGGAAAGCAGGAGGCTGGATAGCTTGCTCCGTCACTCAGCAAGACCTTAGATGATCTGAGCTTGGCCCTAACTCCAATTTCCTGCTTAATCCCTGCAATATTTTAATTTCATATAGTTCAAATTATAAATACTGGGGAATTCGCTTCCAATATTCTCAGTCAATCCAAACTAGTCCAGGACTTAAATCAGATCCTGAATTTGGAACAGCTTTTCCTAGTTGCTGATATAAAATTGTTGAATACAAAGATACACTGATTTTCACCAAAACACCATTTGTATGAAACATTTCTTTGTACGCAATGGTATGACTTTGGTTTGAATTTAACAACAAATCCTCGACAGTTCTCTTTAGGATAGATATGCTCAGTAAGATGTTCTGCGAATGGTGAAGAGGGGACTAAGTCAATACCCTCGCAATATAGTGAAACTCTCGATGGAAGGCAGATATTCAGCTGATCATCTCCCTAAATATTTTCTTATTCAATGTGATCGCATTTATACATTGGTGTTAGTGATTTGTAAATGTGAAAAGCCCACCAGAAACTGACAGGCATTGGAGGTAAAAATGAATAAAACCTGACGGCCATTCTCTGCTACACAGTGACAGCAGAACAAATGAGGTCATTTGATGGCTAAAGGACAGGACTTGTACTGAGACAGGCACCAACTTAATTACTTATGTGAAAGGGCTGCTTCATGTTAGGAGCTTGATGTACATTATTTATTCTTTAGGCTGCATTATGTTCAATATTCATGCAGATTCCCTTTGACATAACATCCATTGACGCTGTTAATCCAATAAAGATAAAATATAGCCGAAGAGAAACACCCGTCTGTTTCAGCTTTATGGTAATTACGCATGTCTCCTTCACACAGGTTCTCTCAGTAAATGTATTTCCCGTCAGATATGATTGCACTCTCTTTGAAGCGCTCCATCCTCCCAAGTAGAATTAATATGACATTCAGGCACTTTTTTAGTCTCTTGGCCTCAGAAGCAGTTGAGAGAGGCACAACAAGCCATCACAGATTTATCCTCAAAGGCCGATACTGTCTGTTTGATGTATTGCGACTTAAAAAGTCATTGCTAGCAAAGCATGTGTTTTCTACCCATCTATCTCATCAGCCTTTTATCAGCTCATCTGTATGCACCCAACACACCTGCTAACAGCTCAGAGGACAGAATACTGCATCTCCTCATGGAAAACACATTACCAGCTATTGATTTATTTCCCTCTGTAATTTCATATTGTTTAGATGTACAGATGTTGAAGCAGCTTTTGTGCCAGATAAGCTAGCACTGACACACTGTGCCACTGAATTCAAGTGCTTTTTCAAGTACGAATCTTAAAGTATATGGCAAGAACACAAGTGTGAAGCTTTATTGAGGCAAGAAAAAAGAAGTCTTTTGTGAGGTTACTGGAGGTATAAAATCTGCCGAATATTACAAATGGTAATGGAAAGTATTGTGAGTCAGTAGGGACTAGTTTAACTGTTTGCCAGCTGCAAGTCCCTGCCATGTGCCAATGTGCAATGCTGTTTTGCCTCACCAAACACATAGCAAGGATTGCAGCCAATTGGAACATTGAGACAGAATATTGCTGGAGGATTATGAGATGCAGGGAGATATGTCCTTTCTCCTCTGGCATCTAGATTTGAATTAATTTCAGACTGTTAGGACATCTGTGCAAGAGGACGTAAACCCTCATAGTCACCTTCCTCATTATACTCTTCACTTAGCCCTTCATTTAATTGTTGCAAGTGTTTCTTGGCTGTTTTTCCTGAAGTAGAACATTGTGTCTTCAATTCCTTTGGCGTCTGAACCGATCCAACCTCATTTTTCATGCAAAACAATTATGAGTAAATGCTACAATTCAGTCATCATGTGGAAAACTTTTCTAAGATAGCTCTAGTGGCAGGAAATATTCTATGTAAATATTATAAAAACAGGACACACCTCATTTAATTTAGTCTCCATTGTTTTAAGTGACAGGAAATAGTGTGCAGCGGAGATTTTTTACTGTGCATTTACAGAGAGTGGGTTGGCATATTGTTCCTGTAGGCCCTCTGCCAATCCCAATGCCATTGATGTTGCACTAGTTTCATTTAATGAGAGCACTGCTCATTGTTAGAGAATAATTAATTGTTATGCTGACCTTTTTGCTTGAAATCATAATAAGATTTGCATTTCTAGAAGATTATATTTGTATTTGGCAAGGGGATGGGATTCAGAGAGATAGGTCAGAGGATGGAGCAGTAGGCATAAAGGTAGATGCAGCCTGTGGAGGGTCTGTGAGGAAGGATTGGCATATTTGCAGTCAGTCGGATGGGTTGAAAAGTGTCTACTGTAATGTGAAAAGAATTGGGAAAAGTATGATGAAATCAGAGCATGGTTCAATATATGGAACTACGATGTTGTGGCCATCAAAACGATTTGGCTGTCACAAGGGCAGGAAAAGCTGTTGGATGTTCCAAGGTTTAGATGTTTTAAAAGGGACAGAGAAGGCGTTAAATAAAGTGGGACAGTGGCATTGCAAAAATGGGATAGTATCACGGCTGCAGAAAGGAAGGACGTCATGGAGGGATCATCTACTGAGTCAGTGTGAGAGGAAGTCAGAAACAGGAGGGAAGCCATCACTATATTTGGTGTATTCAATAACACACCCCAGAACCATAGAGGAGTACATTGGGAGGTAGATTTTTGGAAAGGAGCAAAGATAGCAGGGTTGTTGTCATGGGCCATTTCTACACCCTTAATATTGATTGGCAACTCCTTAGTCCAAAAAGTTTAGGTGGGGCAGATTTGTTAGGTGTATCCAGGAAGGATTCCTGATACCACATGTAGATAGGCCGACTAGAGAAGTGGCCATACTGTAGTTGGTCAGGTTATAGACCTCTTGGTGGATGAGCACTTTGGAGACAGTGTCCACAATTCCCTTGAGGGTTAGGAACAGGTAGGTATGGGAAGGTATTTAGTTGATGGAGGGTCAATGCTATGAGGCAGAAATTTGGAAGTGTAAATTGGAAACAGATGAACTGAAGGAAATGCACAATGAAAATGAGGAAATTATTTAGGGAGCACTCACATGGAGCTCTGGGTAGGTTTATCTCATTGAGGCAGTGAAAGGAGGGTAGGGTAAAAGAACCATGGTTGACAAGAGATATGGAACATCTAGTCCAGTGGGAGAAAGAAGCTTATTAAGGGTTTAGAAAGCAGGTATCAGGCAGAGCTCTAGGGAGTTATAAAGAAACCAGGAAACAGCTTATGAATGGTTTTAAGAGAAACAAAAGTGAACATTTAAAGCTTTTGATGAGCAAGATTAAAGAAAACCTGAAAGCATTCTACACATACGTGAAGAACAGGATGACCAGAGTGAGGGCAGAACCAATCTGGGATGAACTAGGAAACATGTTTCCAGCTGGAGGAGGTGGGGAGGTCCATACTGAATACTTTGCTTCAATATTCACTAGTGAGAGGGACCTTGATGTAAGTAAGGACAGGACAAAATGGGCTGGTATGGTGGAACTTGTGGAACTTAAGAAAGAGGATGTGCGGGAACTTTTGAAAATGTTAGAATAGATAAGTTTTTTCTGCCAGACTGGATATATTCCAAGTTACGATGGAAGGTAAGCAAAGAGATTGCTGAGCCTATGGTCTTTGTGTCCTTACTGGCCGCATGAGTTGTACCCAAAGATTGGAGGTTAGAAAATGTTATTTCTTTGTTCAGGAATGGTAATAGGGATAACACTGGGAATTATAGACCAGTAAATCCTACATCACTGGTGGGCAACCCATTGGAGAGGATTCTTAGATACAGGATTTACAAGCTAGATTGTCAGGGATAGTCAGCATGACCTCATCAGCCTGATTGAATTGAGGAAACAACAGAACAAATTGATGAAGGTAGAGCAGTGGATGTGGTGTACAGTACTGTGCAAAAGTCTTAGGTGCACACACACACACATATATATATATATAACTCAGTACCAGGATCAGGCTTGATATCACAGGCAGACGTCATGAAATTTGTAAACTAGTGATCCTCCAACCTTTTTATGTGCTGCATTTGTCAAAAGTGGAGCAGAAAGTGAGTTTATAAACCAGGTGGGAGCAAAATATGTTGGGAATGGTTAGAGTGGAGTGCTGCAGGAGGGGTGAGGGACAGGTGGCAGAGAAAGAGTACCAGGGGTGGTAGTGGCGAGGGTGTAGACACACCCAGCCCAGATATGCAAGGCAAGGTCAGTTGATCATTACATAATATCCCTTTGATGCTTTGGGCTCCCTCCCCTCTTCCAGACCCTTTCCCATTTACAGCCCACAATAGAGACCCATATCAGAATCAGGTTTGTCATTATTCACATATATAATGAAATTAGTTTTTTTGTGGCAGTACAGTGCAGTACATAAAATCACTACAGTACAGTGCAAAGCTAATAGGCACATATACTGTAGATAGAAGGGGAATCATATAGACTTGCTCTCCACTCCACATTGATCAATACAATACTGCACAAAATTCTAGCTATATCTAAGATTTTTGCACATTACTGTATATGGACTTAGTAAGGCGTTTGCACAGTACTGCATATGGATTTTAGTTATGTGTTTGATAAGGTCTCCCAAAGTAGGACTATTCAGAAAGTCAGGAGGCATGGGATCTAGGGAAGTTTATCTACTGTATATGGATTCAGAATCACAGAAGGCAGAGGGTGGTATTCTTCCTGAAGGTCCATGACCAGTGGTGTTCTCTAGGGATCTGTTCTGGGACCCCTGAACTTTGTGAGTTTTGTAAATAACTTAGATGAGAAAGTGGAAGAACGGGTTAGTAAGTATGCAGATGGCACAAGGATTGGTGGTGCTGTGGACAGTGTTGAAGGTTGCAATAGATTGCAAAGGAACAGTGATAGACATAGCTAGGCTGAGAAAGGGCAGGTAGATTTGGAGGATTTAGAGAGGGTGCAGAGGATTTTTACCAGCATTAGAAAATGTCTTAAAGGGATAGGTTGAGTGAGCTAGGATCCCTCTTTGGAGGGAAGGGGGATGAGAGCAGACTTGATAGTTGTTGGAACCATACTGTGGGCTTTGGGGCTGTACTATGCTGTACTCCTCTATGTTCCAAGATTAGACTGATTATATTTTTTATGTCTACAATCAACCAATTGTCCCCTCTATTAATTTTTATCTTTGCTATACATTTTTAACCTCTACACTCATTCAATTTTTACGTGCAATAGCATAATTATGCCCAATGAATTTTGAACATGGAGAGTAAGAAAATGAAAATCAAATGCTGAAGATGGTTGAAATCGGACATAAAAACAGAAAATGTTATTCGATGTTAATTCCAGAGTTTTGTATGCATTGCTCAAGATTTTCAGTATCTACAAATTCTCTTGTATTTTAGATCTAACATTGAATTCTAGTTTTTAAATTATTATATTCATTTAGATGGACAGGAGAAATTAAAGGAAATTAAGATGACTATTTTTTACATTTTATATGTTTTAGATGTTTTTAAACTTCCTGAATAAGTTATACTTCTGTTTCTTTTTCTTTATTGATTTATATTGTAGATTTTGAAAGTTGAGCCAACACAATCTTTCTATTTTTCAAAATTTCAGCTATTGGTGGGCTGTTGCTTGTTCTGTCTCTTTCCAAGTGACAACATTTACGCGAGCAAAGCCATGTTATTACACAGGGACTTGTGGCGGGGGTTGCAGTGGTTTTGGTCAGGAAGGGTTGGAGGAACCATAGGAGGTGAATTTCAACTTACTATGCGAATTAGTTTGTTGCTGGCAGGACATTTCATGCTTATATTTACTACACTGAATTAGAATATCACTCCAACATGGTGCCAAGTATGGGGAATTGTCAGAGGATGTTGCCTTTGTGATAAGTTATCAAGCCACTATCCTTTCTTCCCCAACCGGTGATGGAAAAACTGCAGTGTGACTAAAGAAGTTTAATTTGGCGTTCTGCATCATGCTTATCTCTGAATCAGGTTTAATATCACTGGCGTACATCATGAAATTTGTTCTTTTGCAGTAGCAGTGCATTGCAATACAGAATTGTAAAACTATAAATTAAAATTATATACAGTGGCATGCAAAAGTTTGGGCACCCCAGTCAAAATTTCTGTTACTGTGAATAGTTAAGAGAGTAGAAGATGAACTGATCTCCAAAAGTCTTAAAGTTAAATATGAAACATTCTTTTCAACTATTTAAGCAAGATTGGAGTGTTATATTTGTTTTGTACAATTTTAGAGTGAAAAAAGGAAAGGAGCACCATGCAAAAGTTTAGGCACCCCAAGAGATTTGAGCTTTCAGATAAATTTTACCAAGGTCTCAGACCTTAATTAGCTTGTTAGGGCTATGGCTTGTTGACAATCATTGTTAGGAAAGACCAGGTTATGCAAATTGCAAAGCTTTATAAATATCCTGACTCCTCAGACCTTATCCCAACAATCAGCAGCCATGGGCTCCTCTAAGCAGCTGCCTAGCATTCTGAAAATTAAAATAAATGATGTCCACAAAGCAGGAGAAGGCTGTAAGAAGCTAGCAAAGTGTTTTCAGGTAACCGTTTCCTCAGTTTGTAATGTAATTAAGAAATGGCAGTGAACAGGAACGGTGGAGCTCAAGTTTAGGTCTGGAAGACCAAGAAAACTTTCCGAGGGAACTGCTTGTAGGATTGCTAGAAAGGCAAATCAAAACCCCTGTTTGACTGCAAAAGACCTTCAGGAAGATTTAGCAGACTCTGGAGTTGTGTTGCACTGTTCTACTGTGCAGCAACACCTGCACAAATATGAGCTTCATGGAAGAGTCATCAGAAGAAAACCTTTCCTGCATCCTCACCACAAAATTCAGCGTCAGAAGTCTGCAAAGGAACATCTAAAGAAGCCTGATACATTTTGGAAACAGGTCCTGTGGACTGATGAAGTTAAAATAGAACTTTTTGGCCACAATGAGCAAAGGTATGTTTGGAGAAAAAAGGATGCAGAATTTTATGAAAAGAACACCTCTCCAACTGTTAAGCACAGGGGTGGATCGATCATGCTTTGGGCTTGTGTTGCAGCCAGTGACATGGGGAACATTTCACCAGTAGAGGGAAGAATGAATTCAATTAAATACCAGCAAATCCTGGAAGCAAACGTCACACCGTCTGTAAAAAAGCTGAAGACGAAAAGAGGATGGCTTCTACAACAGGATAATGATCCTGAAAACACCTCAAAATCCACAATGGACTACCTCAATAGATGCAAGCTGAAGGTTTTGCCATGGCCCTCACAGTCCCCCGAACTAAACATCATCGAAAATCTGTGGATAGACCTCAAAAGAGCAGACCATGAAAGACAGCCCAAGAATCTCACAAAATTAGAAGCCTTTTGTAAGGAAGAATGGGCGAGAATTCCCCAAACAAGAATTGAAAGACTCTTAGCTAGCTACGGAAAGTGTTTACAAGCTGTGATACTTGCCAAAGGAGGTGTTACGAAGTACTGACCATGCAGTGTGCCCAAACTTTTGCTTTGGGCCCTCTTCCCTTTTTGTTATTTTGAAACTGTAAAAGATGGAAATGAAAAAGTAATCTTGCTTAAAATATTAAAGAAATGTTTCATCTTTAACTTTATGCCTTTTGGAAATCAGGTCATTTTTTACTCGCTTAGCTATTCACAGTAACAGAAATTTTGACCAGGGATGCCCAAACCTTTGCATGTGTATGTACTGTGTATATATACATAAAATTCAATTAAATGTGTAGTGCAAAATGAGAGTAAAGAAAACTGATGTAATGTTCATGGGTTCACTGTCCATTCAGAAATCTGATGGTGGAGGGGAAGAAGCGGTTCCTGAAAACATTGAGTGTATGTCTTCAGGCTCCTGTACCTCCTCCTTGATGGTAGGAATGAAAAGAGGGCACGTCGTGGGTGACGGGTGTCTTTATTTATGGATGCTGCCCTTTTGAGTCATCACCTTTTGAAGGTGGCCTGGATGTTAGGGAGATTATTGGCTATGATGGAGCTAGCATAGTTTATAACTTACTCCAGCTTTTTTTAATCCTGTGCAGTCACCTCTCACCTCTCCATATCAGATGGTGATGCAACCTGTTAGAATGCTCCTCACAGTATGTCTGTAGGAATTTGCAAGTGTCTTTGGTGACGTACCAATTCTGCTCAAATTCTTAATGAAATGTAGCCACTGTTGTGTCTTCTTTGTAATTGGATCAACATGTTTGGCCCAGGTTTAATCCTCATAGATACTGATACCCAGAAACTTGAAACTGCTCACTCTTTCCACTCCTGATCACTCGATGAGGACTGGAGTGTGTTTCTTGGCTTCCCCTTCCTGAAGTCCACAATCAATTCCTTTCAATTATTTTCACTCTCTCTACCATATTCACTAGACCAATACTTGATCATTAATTATTTGAACTTACTGTTTTACTGATTGGATTTTTAAATTATTATGATGACCCCTCTTCAGAAGTGCCTCTTTGGATGTAAAACACTTGGAGTTGTTATGAAATTTTGAAAAAATGCTGTAAAAGCGATTTTCTTTTTCTATGTGTCAAAAATCCTATGGATGCTGATATTTTCTAGGCTGATGCTTTAATATCACACAGAGTTTAACTTCTGCATCATCTTAACAATGAAAAGGTTAACATCAATCTTGAAAATCGCAACCCTCTGAACTCTGTTCTGAAGTGGAGCAATAGGTATAACAGAGAATCCAATGAAGGACATAATAAAGCACTTGATAAATGCAGAAGGGACGAAGAAAAACAGCTAAAAAAGAATCAAGATGTTTTTAGTATATGAAAGAACCAGAAGTGGCAAAAAACAATGGTAGGGGTTGCATCCAGCCCTCCGTCTCCTTCCCTCCCTAGGACAAAATACAAGTAAGGAAATTGGAGGTACTTTCATCAAGTGTAGTAGAATAATCAAGAGGATATACAGCAAGCCTACACATTGACTGCAAAAACCAAATAAGAACGTGGAGAGTGAGTTCACGGAGTGTATAAGAGATGTTTACAGAATCAATATATTGATTGTTCAAGGTGATTTTAGGTAAGTTTTAGGTAAGTTTTCTGTGAGGTTAATTGATGATGGATTGTTATTCACCATCAATTAACCAGTGAGGAAGAGTGATCATAATGTGATACAACTTTATTTGAAGTTGTTATTTGAACTCTATTTTTTTTCAATTTCAACCAGTGTCTTGAACTTTAATAAAGCAAACTATGAAGGGATAAATCATGAGGTGGCCATTGTAGATAGGGAAATCATAGTAAAAAATCAATAGGTTCAATAGATACATTTAATGTCATAGTAATGTACATAATATACATCATGAAATTTTTATTTTCACAAACATCCATGAAAACAGAGGAGTGCCCCAAAGAATGAATGACAGTTAAACATTAGAACCCCAAAGTTCCCCCAGCTCCCCCCTCCCACGCATAAGCATCAGCACCCTCCACTGAGCACTCAAATGTGCAGAAAATCATCAGTAAAGACACAGACTTGCAGTACCCCAAAGACTACTCGTTCACCTGGTATTTGACATACCACAGGCTCCCTCTCTCCCTAATAAGGCCATGTCCTTGGGTATCAAAAAGCAGCCGGTCATGAGGCCCTGAGAGCGGGTCCCATCCCCGCAAAGAACCAAAGTCAGTATACAACTCCAGGTCAGGGTCTTCAAAAGAACCTTGAAAAGGTGAAAAATAGATATCAAAGATAGAAATAGGGCTGTTCCGAAGATGCAAGCAAAGGAGTTGCTGTTTAGTGCCATCTTAACTTTGCGCCACCCTCAACAATTAGAAAAACAGAGAAGAAGATAGGAAAGCATCAGAGGAATGTCTAACTATCAAAGAATTAATTCATCATTTATGTGTAATGTATATTACTTCAAGGCAAAGGTAACAGGAAAAATGGCCCAGACAAGGCAATCAAAATAAGTTAAAAATTAATATTACAACAAAGGAAAAGGCTTACTATATTGCCAAGAAACAGAATCACAAGGACTAGAAAAGATTGTGGTTTCCACAAAGGAGGACCATTGATTGAAAATGGAACGTAGAATATAAAAGGTGCATAGAGAAAGACATAATAATAGAAAGTAATCTTTCAATAGAAGTAATTTTTCAAAGAAGTGTTCAAGTTAATGTGAATCTGCTATGAACTGAAATAGGAGAAAATATATTAGAGAATAAAGAAATAGCAAAATGCAAATATTTTGTGCAGCAATTAGAGATTAAGAGATTAAGAAAGTGCACACAAAAAAACAACATAGCTGGAGCAAAGAGAAAGTTGAAAGGCAGTAATCACAATTAAATATTAGATTTGGTGATATTAAGCGATAAAACCCAACATAACTCCAAGACCTGAAGGCTTAAGGTTTTGAAGAATGTCATCAGAGTGATTGTGGATGCTTTGGTTGTCATCTTCCAAAATATCAGAGATTCTAGAAACGTTATCACTATTCCCTTGTACTCTGTACACCTTGAAAGTGGTGGGTCATTGCAAATACCATCCTTTCCAGCTTCAGTCTCTCAGATGAAGTTCAATGCATACTCCCTGATAAGGCTGGCACTCAGTATTTGTATTCTAACTGTCCTGGATTTACAATGCAGTGCAATGGGAGATTGTATACAATAGTGTTAGATGCCCAACTGGAAAAAGTGCAACCTATCAGCACTAATCTCTCTGCTCATGATGGCTGGCACAATTGTAGTCTCCATATTAATCATTTTAATGTCATATCATTTCTTGCATTAATGCAAAAGAAAGGAGTGAATCACAGATGACAAAAGTCATCACCAAAGAGAAGTTCAGCATAAAAGGGACGGAGGGTGCAGCGAGGTGATGATGGCATTAAATGGCGGCTCCTTTGCTTGCATCTTCACAAACAGTTCTATTTCTATCTTTGATACCTCTTTTTTTTCCCTTTTCCAGCTTCTTTTGACGATTCTGACCTGGAGTTACACGCTGACTTCGGTTCTTTGTGGGAATGGGACCCGCTCTCAGGGCTTCATGACCAGCTTTTTGATATCCCAAGGATGTGGCCTGGAAGACTAGTGCACCTTCAAGGTGCCAGATTTTTGTGGCTCTGGAGATGGGCTGATTCAAGGCCTGTGCCCCTGTCTGAAGGTGTTGTTGGAGAACACGGAACATCAGAAGCAGCGAGCTGGCTGCTGTCTGTGTGCCCAGAGACCTGAGCTCTTTGGGCACAGAGCTCAGAAAATGCGACGCAACAGACTTCCAACACCATAAATCAGTGAGCTGTTTGTTATGTCTCCCCTCTCACTGTGAAGGGGGGACAGCTCCTTTTCCCTTATTAGGGAGAGAGAGGAGTCTGTGGTATGTCGAATACCGGATGAACGAGTAGTCTTTGGGGTACTGCAGGCCTATGTCTTTATTGATGCTTTGCTGCACACTTACACTGACACATTCTAAACCTGTTCATGTTCCTACATTATATAAGGATCACTATACTGTATACCCTGTTGCTCCCCACCCCCACTGTCCCCACCCCACTGCACCTGGAAAGGAAATGGGGTTAACTTTTTCTGAATGTGTCCTGAGGGTTATTATGGATGCAAAAGTGCCATCTTTAATGGAAGTAGTTTGCTGGGTTGCCATCAAACCAGCCATCAAACGGCAATAACAGTGTTATTCTGAGTTATTTATGTGAAGCTGGCATATGTTCTTTTGTAGCTCTTTATTGCCATTTATTGGCGGATCTAGGAACAATGACTTCTCAACATCAAATATTGCCCAACATCTGCCATTGTGCATCATTTGTCTCTGAATTGTTGATAATGAATAAACGAAGTGGCAATCATTTTCACTCCTCTCTGGAAAGCAATGCTTTGGGCAAGGAATATTGTGCCAGGCAACTTATCCAATTGGAGTTCTACATGTGCAGGTCTATGCAATCATTGCTGATTGGTAATGTAATCTCAGTCTCCATGGGAATTCCCATTAGAAAGACCACAGTTGAGCTGAAAAACGTGACTGATGCAGCTAAAGAGCACCAAATGCAACATTTGCATCCATTCTGCTGGCCAGATGAGATCTCC
Organism: Hypanus sabinus; assembly: GCF_030144855.1. Lineage (NCBI taxonomy): Eukaryota > Metazoa > Chordata > Chondrichthyes > Myliobatiformes > Dasyatidae > Hypanus > Hypanus sabinus. The sequence goes on along the minus strand of NC_082710.1, from coordinate 40,459,651 downwards.
AAGCAGATATTGAGTCTAGCATCCAAATATCCATTTTGTCACATAGTGACTGCTTATGATATTTCCAAGCAGTGATTTTCTTTTGATATGCTGAACATTTAGTTTATTAACTAATTTGTTTATATATCACCAATACTTTACAAGTAATAATATATAAGCTGCTTAATTTCTATTTTGTTGTACAATCTCTTTCCTTATTCTTTCTATCAGCCTACATGAAGGACATTCAGCCCATTGAATTGATGGCGGCTCTCAGACAAGCATGTCTATAGTCTCATTTTTCACCTTTTCATTTCTGTGTACGCTTGTAACTCATTCTCTCACACACATGCACATCAATTCCCCTTTGACTCTTTTCATTGTTAGCTGATGCTAAAAGGTAATTTACAACAAGCAATTAATCAATCAGCATGACTTTGGAATGCAGAGGGAATCGCATAAGGTCAGAGGGAGATTGTGCAAACTACAGTCAGGATTGAACTCGGAGATATGAAGCAGCGGTAGCTGCTGCTCCAGCATGCACTATGAAGTAGTAAATTCAATTATGTATTTTAAAACAATAACACTGACCAAACTAGACAGATTTATTTTTCTGCACAGATGTTTCCAATAGTTTTCCTCCAGTACAAGTGGCAGATGACACTCACATATTTCAAAATGAAAATGTCTTTAAGCAATCTGTGCAGAAATAAAAAAAATGACTGTCTGTCAAGAAACATCTTTAGATGTTGAATTAGAGTTATCAGTAACAGTGCAATTATAGCTTGTTACAAATAATAAATTCCTTCACTCGAGAAGATTATTAGTCACATATTTGAATACACATTACTCTCAACCATGCATTTGTACATCAGAAATTACATTGAACAGTGTCACATACCTTTTGAGTCCTTGAAGAATAACATTAGGAGGAAAAACATTAAATTTTAAATCTTTCCAGTTCAATGGAAATCATCAGATCAGCTGCCTCAGGGCCTCCATACAATATAACATCTATTCTGAGCATTCGACCTAGATGCAAATAAGTCAATGCCTGACTTACCCCATCTGCTTGTGACATCTCATACACCTATTCTGCGTGATTTGTGAAGACTCTTGCTTCCCTATCTGATGCTATTTAACATGATTGCTGCCAAATGAATGCACTCTGGTGGAAGATCAAGCATTAACTCATCATAGCTATTGGAACTGCTCTTTTAACCTCATATACACTCAAATCAAGAGCAATGGATTGCAGAGTGTGAATTACACCACTGTCATCTAATTAAAAGTTGTGATGTTCATCGCGTAACGAGCATGCAAAGGCTACCTAAGTTCCTTCAGCAGATGATACTTCAAACTCACTTCTGAATATCTATTTTGTGGATTATCTCCCAAATAAATAATAATATTAATTGTGATTTTTCTTGTTGACTTCAGATGCTATTTCCTTAATGATGCTGTTGAGATGCTGCTTTCTTAAAGTTTCTCAACTTTATGACAACTAAAGAATTAACTAACTGCTGATGGCAGTATAAGTGTAAAGTAATCAAGAATTCAGATCAAATTATATGCCTCATGACAGACAGTTATCTCTTAGAAATACCACCATTTATATCATGTGCATGCTTTACTCAGCCAGTCTACAGCTCCTGATAAAGCTTTTTCATATTTCAGGTCATATGACCCAACTGTGCGAGAGATGCATCAACAACTTGTAGAATCTGTGACCAGTCAGCCCCACGCTGTAGAAAAATCTTCCTTTTATCAATTGCAGTTTGTGTAGATTGTAGAAAGATTCCGTGTGGCACAAGATTCCTGCTGTGCTGTGCAAATGGCGGCAATTGTCCATCGTGTCTGACAATGACAGGAGACCTGTGCGGGAAGGTTTTTTAAAAAATGTAGATACAATATATGCTCCAATGGGCAATCCACGCATTGCTCATAATTCATGACCCACTCTGGTCTAAAGGTTTGTGGCTCAGGAATAAGAGAAAAGAAACAGAACATAAACCAAGTAAGCAACAAGGACAAAGAACAAGCAAAGAGGTAAAATGGAAAAGTAAGAGAGAGAACAGAATCAATGCAATTCAGAAAGTAATACAAAAGTCTGATGAGAGATCACAGAATTGTCAAAATTAAAGTACATCAACTTTGACCAGAAATGAGTGGTATATATGCATTTAAGGAGACATCACATTTACTATTCCTTTACAAAGAGATTGTACCATGAATTATTCTAAATGATCTGGTCATGACATGGAAGTAATGACACTATAAAAGCTCAGCTACAAACTATGATACAACAGACTCCTTGAAATGAAATTAAGTATAAATAGGATTGTTACTGTTTTGCTACATAAGTGCACAGTGACATCCCAATGTTGTCGTGTTTGACACCAGTTTTCACTGAGATTGACCCTGTTGTCAAAACATCCGTTACTAATGGGGCTTGTATGCTATTACGGAGCAGTCATATGGTCACGTAAAATTTCTGTGTGAAACAAATTCAGGGACCCTCCTAACTGGTGAAGTCAAAGACTTCACTGAGGTTGAAAAAGTCTATGTATCGTGGCTGGTATAACACCTCTCGTCGTTTGTGGACTTGTCTCCTGTTGAAGTTCATGTTCACCTGCCTCAAGATTCCTGGATGGATGGAATTCACACCAAGATCTGGAGAAAACTCTTCGGCTGCTGGTTAAGGAGATATCTCCTTCTCTAGTTTCTATGGGAAACAGTGGCATTAGAACCATAGAACATCACAGCATAGAAACAGGCCCATCTTGGCTGTGCTGAACCATTTTTCTGCCTGGTCCCACTGACCTGCACCTGGCCCATATCCCTTCATACACCTCTCATCCATGTATCTGTCCAAGTTTTTCTTAAATGTTAAAAGTGAGCCTGCATTTACCACTTCATCTGGCAGCTCATTCCACACTCCCACCACTCTCTGTGTGAAGAAGCCCCCCCCAATGTTCCCTTTAAACTTTTCCCCCTTCACAGTTAACCCATGTCCTCTGTTTTTTTTTTCTCCCCTAGCCTCAGTGGAAAAAGCCTGCTTGCATACACTCTGTCTATACCCATCATCATTTTATATACCTCTATCAGATCTCCCCTCATTCTTCTACGCTCCAGGGAATAAAGTCCTAACCTACTCAACCTTTCTCTGTAACTCAGTTTCTGAAGTCTTGGCAACATCCTTGCAAACCTTCTCTGCAATCTTTCAACCTTACTAATATCCTTCCTGTAATTAGGTGGCATTCGACTATTTGCTGCTAGTTGAAGGCAGCAAACCTGGGGTGAACCTAAGGTTCTGTCGGATGGAGGTAAGGGAACTCAAGTTAAATACAGATTTTGATTGAGGAAACCTTTGAAATATTCCTTTTATCGGGCATTGCCACAACAGTAGTCTCAATCTTTCTTATTTCATAGTTTCATTTCACCTATGGGAGTGAAACTAATCCTTTGGATAAATGGGAAGTTGTTCAGCCTATAGTAGCTACACTCCAGGAAGTCAATAGTCAAACTGTAATATACAAATGACTCTTACGTTTGCATATACTAAGATGCTGATTCCAAACTCTAGTCAATGCTTTCACTGAGGCATAGGCAACAATAGGCCATACAGAATACAAGATAAAGATTCTGTGCTAACTTGCTTCCTTTGCACCTCATTGGTCCCACAGTGAAAGCAGGTTACTTTCCATTTCTCAGGGGCCACCACTTGACAAAAGCAGACATCAATAATGCAGTTCATAACACTTCCATTGCACTAACGTAGCCTTTGGGTGATTGAAGATCAAGACCCTAGAGCTGGCATAACACTCACTGTCTACTGGGCAGTAATGACTTCTACCTTCCTGTATGATTCTGAGTCATGAACTAAGTGAAGTAGGCATCTCAAGGAGGTGGAAAATTGCCGCCAATGCTTTCTGCGCAAAATCCTCCAAACTCACTGGATGGATACATGAACCTAATTCAGGGCAGACAGAGATTCTTTGTAAGTGGAAGAAGGAGTGAACCACATTACGACCAATCCACCCACATGCTTGTCAGCACCCAAGTCCTATCTGCAGAAAAGTCTGTAGTTGACCATTGGCCCTATCAGCCACATCAGAGCAGAAAAAACTAGAGTGGAAGCAACCCCACCCCCCCCCCTTCCCCCCCCCCCCCGATCCCCAGTGATAGCCTGATCAGATGACTGTCCTTACTTCATTTTAATTACTATATTAGCAGCGTAAACAATCCCTATGTAGGCTGGATCCTTCAGTAGTACTTATTGAAGACATTATGGGAGAAATTCAAAGCAAAAATAATTGTTTTTCCTTGACCAGGAATGTGAGCACATAAAACAAGTGAACAAGGGACAAATAGCTGGCAGCACTAAAAAGGAAGGCTGTTTATATGAGGTGCATGATTTATGTGCCAATTTCTGTCGAGGTTTCATGAGATGATCCAAACTTGCTTTATATTGAACAGTGATAAGCAGCTGTGTGAAAATGATGACTGATTTCAGAACTGGACATTTATTGGATTCCAGTTTTTATGGTTTGAACCTGGAGCTGTATACAGATCTCTCTCATGAAAATTGGACATGGCAAATGCTGGTACTGAGTGTAACATTTTGCTAACCTAACATTTACGAGATCTACAAACCTTAAATGTTCTACCTTAAATTGTTGCCATGAAGAAGTGAGGGTCGATCCTCTGCTTCCCTTTGTTATCTGTTCCACTGGTTCCCAGTCCAGAGTGTGCAATCCCTCTTTGTGTACAGCATCATAGTTTACAAGGAGTTTGTAATGCTTTAAACAAATTAAAATTGAAAAAAAAAGATGTCAGCATTATTCAGTATCCATGCAAAAAGAAACAAGGTTAATACTTCATGGCCTTTCAACAGAGCTGGGAAAATTTAGAAGTAGTCTTAAGTTGCAAAGTAGTGAGTGGTGGAGAACTCAAAATGGAAGGTCTGTGATGGAATGGAGACCAGGAGAGATTGAATGACCCAACTGTAATTTAGCTTGCAGAAAGAGAGAAAGGCCAGCAAGAACTGTATCTGGGGAAGGTCTAAATTGGAGGAGGTCAATATGATCCAAAATTAAAAGAGAGAGGGTGAGAGTAACAAAGAAATCACTCTGAATGGTGGAACTGTGATATACAGGCTGAAATGGGTGATCACTTGAATTCAGTGTTGTGTTCTGGGGCTTTAATGCACCAAGTCAAATGGATTATACCTCAGTTTATGTTGGTTTTCGCTGGAGATTAAAGATGAAGTGGTGAGACTGTGAGAACCAGTGTGGCAGGAAACTGGAAGCCACGTGTCATGCTTGTGGACTAAATGGAAGCATTCTGCAAAATGGTCAAAGATTTTCACTGTGAGTGCAGAATGCAGTATACTAAATTTACAAAGATCAAGTAAACCACAGCTGTGAGAAGGTGAGTGGATATTAGTAGAGATGGATCCAACAGTTTCACAATAAAAGTAAATAAAAGCATACATAGTAGGCTGGTTGCTTATACTGTAGTATAAGCAAACTGCTAGCAGTTTCCATGACAACCTCAACTCCTTAAAAGGCCCAGCCTCAGGCAGCATTAGATGTTTATGAGGGGGAGGGGTGATGTAATTTAATAGATATAAATAAGTGAGTTTTCAAACAAAGAGGTTGGGAACTACTGATTTGTATAATCAATTTACAGAAGTGGGTGGTACTACCACGAAGTGATGGTGCCTCTCCCTTTGGAAAAAAACATTAGTAATTTCATATACTACAGTACATAATCCCTTAAGTCCACCACCATTCTATAAGGAGTCTCTGTATGGAATGTTCCAGTTTCCTCCCACAGTCCAAACACGTACCAGGTAGGTTAATTGGTTAGTGTAGGGGGAGTTAAAGATGGTGCCAGAGGCTTTTGCCGACCCAAGTGACTTCTTCCAGTTTGTCTGCAAAACTTTCTTCTTTCTTGTCTTTCTTTTCAAGGTGATCTACAGTTGCAGCTCAAGCGACAGTTCTCCATGGGTGGTGGGTTCTCATTCTAAGACTAGCTGCGTTGCCTGGCGTTCTAATATCTCCTGCAGCAGCCTAAATGACGTGTGCCTCCGGGGCGCAGCCCCATGGACGACCCAGTTCCTCGCCGATGTTGCCAACTGAAGTGATGCGGCAGATTGTAACATCAAAACAGCGAGCTGCAAGTCCCTTGCTGCAGGAGCGATATCTCTCCCTCCCTCGCTACTGAGAGAGAGAGCCTGTCTGAGATGGGGTGCTGGACTGGACTATAGTTTTTGATGGGTTCTAGATCATGGTCACTTTGGGGGCTTGCATGGTGGATGGTGGAGTTTGAAGCTTTTGCTGGAGCAAGTGGGGAGAGGGGAGGACTGTTTCTGCTTTGGCTGCTGCTGGTACTTGGGGGAGAGGAGGGGTTTTGGGGTTCTAACGCTTTCTGTCATTCATTCTTCGGGTTTTTTTTCTGGTTGTCTGTGAAGTATAAGAACAGATTGTATATTGTATACATTGATACAAAATTGAACTATTGCAATTTGTTCTGTGATTAGGACAGGGTTACTTGGGTGCATCAGGTTTGCTGGGGTGGAATAGCTCAAAGAGCTGAAAGATCCTGCTCTGCACTGTATAGCTGAATAAATGTTAAGTGTTTACAAAAAATGGATGAAAAAGAAAATGGCAGGAAGGCTAGGATTGAATATGTATGATATCAAATGGCGAGCACTAATTGTTTTATTAACTATTTAATTGAATACTGATGTCACATAATTTACCCATTTTAAATTCATGGTAGTCATTTATAGGTTTCTGCTCATTATCTATATAATGAACTAAGCACTTGGAGTCTTTGTTGGAGGAGATTAAAGCCAATTTTATAGGGGTGTATTCAAATTCAAGCAATCTTCATTCAAGTGCCTGTTACCTGAAAGGACAGACGAGGACTCTGAAAGAATTTCCAAAGAAGATTGTGATTGTATAGTGTAGCAGTGTGACTGTTGAAAATTATACTAATATTTTACAGAGAAAATAAAATGGCTATCGACAGTATATATCAAATAATTGTAAAACATGCAGACAATTGAGCATTTATTCTCTAGTAAATCAATGTGTACATGCTGCCTGGGAGATTTATCTTACATTATCTTCATCTAGCATGTTGAAACTTGTCTTTATGCTCCAAAAGGTAATTTCATTGCAACTCCTGGGGTCTCTCTGACCGTTGGGCCCATCAGTGGGAAGATCTATGATTTGATCAGATCAGCAGATGTAATCTGAGAGAGAAAACATGAAACCACCGGTTGGTTAGCATGACATTATATCTAATTTGGCATGACATCTAAAAGTTTGGCAAACTTCTATTGACGCAGGAAAGTTGTTTCCACTGGTAGGTGAGACTAGAACTAGGGACAAAGACTCAAAACCTGGGGGAGTAAATTTAGGATGGAGGTAAAGAGAAACTGCTTTTTCCAAAGACTGGTGAATCTGTGGAATTCTCTGCCAATGAAGCAATGGAGGCTACCTCAGTAAATATATTTGAGACAAAAGTTGGATAGATTTTTGCATAGTAGGGGAAATGAAGGGTTATGGGGAAAAGGTGGAGATGAGTCTGTGGTCAGATCAACCATGATCTTATTGAATGGCAGAGCAGGCTCGATGGGCCAGATGGCCTAGTCCTGCTGCTATTTCTTATGTTCTTATGTTCTATAGATGTTTGGTGGTGGAGTATATTGACTGGCTGCATCACAGCATGGTATGGAAATACTATTGTCCTTGAATGGGATATCCTACAAAAAGTAGTAAATACAGCCTGGTCCATCACGAATAAATCCCTCCCCTCCACTGAACACATCTACACAGAGTATTGTCGCAGGAAAGTAGCATCAATTATCAGGGACCCCACCACCCACGCCGTGCTCTCTTCTTGCTGGTTCCATGAGGAAGAAGGTACTGGAGCCTTAGGACTCACACAACCAGGTTCAGGAACAGTTAATACTCCTCAACCAGCAGGCTCTTGAATAACTTCACTCAGCTTCACTCGGCTCATCACCAAGATGTGCCCACAACATATGGACTAATTTTCCAGGACTCTTTATCTCAAGTTCTTGATATTTATTGCTTTTATATTGATTATTATTTTTTTTCTTTTGTATTTGCACAGTTTGATGTATTTTGCAAACTGGTTGCCCACTCTATTGGGCACAGTATTTCATTGATTCTATTACGGTTATTGAATCTGCTGAGTATGCCCAGAAGTAAATGAATCTCATGCTTGTATATGGTGACATATATGTACTTTGGTAATGAATTTACTTTAAACTTTGAGCATTACTAGTAGGAAAACTACTAACTTCTTGTGTCATGGTGTTGGCGCAAGGGCACATACAAAATCATGGTGTGATTAGACAATCGAAAGGATCAAAAGTAAAGCATTTGGTTTAGTAAGAGATCTTTGGTGATGCAGAATAGATCATGAGGAAAAGTGATTGTAGCATATTTGGATTTTTAGAAGCCACTGGGAAGCCGCTGGCAAGGTGCAACACAAGAGGTTTCCAGCTATTTGGATTTGGGTATCATATTAGCATTAATGTTTGGGTAACAGACCTCACGGAAATAAACACACTTGTTGGTCATAATCTTTTGAAAATGCTGCAGATTTGGGGGCCCACTGAAATGCCAACGAATTATACATAGTCATATTCAGAGTCATAGTCATAGTATAATCATATTTGAGTTTATTGCCATGTACACAAATATGTGCACACACGGGTGCAATGGAAAACTTAACTGCAGTGGCCTCACAGGCACATAGCTTCAGATAAGCAACAATCACAGGAAAAGCAAATTAAACATACATATTACACAATTTTTACAAGAAAGAAGAAAATAAATCAAAGTTCATGTTTGTGTAAGTGTTCAGATCATAAATTTTTTCCTATGCTGTGGTAGTAATTATACAATGCTAACTGAGACAATAAGCTATGGCAAGGACTCATAGAGGCCTTAAAGGGAAATCAACATTAGCTGTGGTAAGAAAAATAGGAGATAGATAATATATTACAGTGGGGAAGTGTGATTTTCTTGGAAGAATTGAAAAGCAGGATGTTTTAAAAGATGAAAGCCTATTAAACATTGAAATGTGGATTCCAGGTACATGAATCACAGCAGGTGAAGCTGTAGGTGTATTAACCAAGTAGGAAAACAGATGATGTTAGCCCTTACAGTGATGTGGGACATGGGGGCTAGACTAGAAGAGTAAGGAAGTCTTACTGACATTTTGGGGCTTTTGGCAAGGTCACATCTGGAGTGCTACATCCTTGTCTCTGTATCTCAGTAAGGACGTATTCAGGACCCTGGTTCACTGAATTTAACCTTGGTACCAGAGGATAGTTCTAACAGGAAAGACTGTGAAAGGTGAAATTAAAGGGATGAAGAAGAAATACTTTGAAATAGACAATTGACCTTAGAAGGCTTGTGACTTATAGAGATAAGGGAAGGACTATCTATCTTTGCATCACTTGTTCATCATCCTACCTTTCTTACATAATCTTTAATTTGATTTATTTACTTCGGTTTTATACTTATTGCTTTGCACTTTAGAAACTCTGGGCTGAATTCTGACTCTTCAAGGTTAGTTGGTTTGGATTGACCCACATGTTGAAGTTGGGTCTATTTCTTGGTTTAAAAAACAAAGATCTGTTGAAAGCCATTTGATGATTTAAAACTTACAGAGAGATTTCTGGGTTCAATATCTGTCCCCTATTATATGCAAATAATATACTTACATTAGCTTTAGCTTCTGAAACTCAAATCAATTTCTAAAGTATGAATTCAAAGTGCAAACATTGCAGCACTCTGAGACATTCAATGTTATTTGAGGCTTGAAAGCAGGAAAGAGACTCTGAGCCCTGTGATAAGAGCTGTTACACCTCTGCTCTTAGGCTAGAAGAATCAGAATAGTTCCCTCCAGGCCCAATAATTACCCAGTGAATAAACTCTAAAATGAATGAGAGGAAGACTTTTTGAGCCTAACTCAAACCTCAACCCATCTGTTCCCCCACATCTACTTTGGGACCTCCCAATTACCAGCTGCTGCTCTTTCACCACCTCCTCACAAACAGTCTTTTCCCCAACACCGGACTCTCTGCAGCTGAAGATCCATTGATTACCACTAGATTGCCCTAAAGTTTGGACATACTGATCAGAGGACAGGTGGAACGTGCTCCTTTTAAAAAGAAGCTGCAAAGGTACCGTGCCGGATGCTGTTTGATTTCATTGCAGAAGCCACTGATAATGTGCATTTTCTGTCTGCAATTCAAAGACCACCCAGCATTTTGTAGGCGACCAGACTGGTATGCGTTTGCATTCCACTGGGCATATCATCATTAAGCAATGTCTTGTCTGACAAATTAAATAATGGACATGACTACCAGATGTCCATCGTAAATTAATCACCAGAGACTGGTGAGTGGAATTCGTGTCAGATTAATAAATAAACAAGGGAGTGCAATGGAGTGCTAAAATATTAATTTATTGAGTAATGACTTTACATCATTGTGTAAGCAAGCTTTGCATTAAGACTCCAATGTAAGATCGAGTCTGTTTATTGTAATGCTTCCTTGACAATAGAATTGCTTTTCGGTCTTGCCTAAAAAGTTTAGAACAAATGCTGTCCTGAAGCACAAAGCTGCCATTAAATTAGATATGACCTTGTGCTCAGGCAGGGTTTTGTTTCCTCACTTGCACTTATTATAATTTGGTAATGAAATAAAAGATGGGACTGCTATCAATGGTGTTTCAGCAAATGTACAGACGTAGCAGGCTTGCCATGAATCACTCTGTATTATGCATGTTTGTCATCTCCCCATTTTAAACTGGAAAGGAGGAAATAAGTGTCTATTTTGATCAAAAACTACAGATGTAAATTTGGAAATCATAACAAATATAATTGAAGATCTAGCCAACACAAAACACTTCCTTTTTCTATATGTCCTTCTGCATTACAAATAAGCCCTCAGGCACTGTTGTCACAATGAGCAAATTTACACTGTGCTGCGGTCTATTAGCATGTACTGTTTCCTCTCAGCTAACAACATCAATTTTTTAATACTAGGAAGAGCTATGTTTTTAAATCAAAGAAGATAAGTATCTTTCGCTGGTGTCTGATTTCTGAAATTTATGGGCACAGGCAAAAAAAAGGGGATGCGTTAGTAAATTCATCAAAGCAATTTGAAATCTGTCATCATCTGATTTTTGTTGGGCAGACAATGTTTAAAAAAATTGGCCCTGTAGACACATGCACTCTCCCCAAAAAAGCAGAGCAGCAAGAATGAATAATTACTAGACAGCCAGTCTGCAGGGAGGTGCAACACACTTTAAACCTCATATTTCATGAATAATGTTGAGAATCTACGGGGCTAAATTAGGAGGCTGTGCAATCAGTGCTCATTGAGTCAGAAATTTTACATTAGTGTGTTCATCAGAGTGAATCCGTGTGGTAAAGGCACTCATCCTGAGGAAAACACACCTGCTCCATCACTGAAATACACAGCACCCCGTCACCAATTTGTCATGTGCATCTCTGTCGCTCTGTCCCTGTTCCTATGGTGCTAGCCTGCACATAGCAGAATGGTTAGACATGAGCTTTCCTGACAGATACGACAACACTTGCTGAATTATTCATTAGCGTGTTAATGGCAGGTGATGAGATCTTTTCACGCTACATCCCACTCAGTAGGTGTTTATTACCCTGTTCAGCCTGCTATTACTGTAGGGGAAAATAACTGTCTACACGGGCTTGACAGGTAATGGAATAGTGCTTTAAAGACTCCTGTTGCCTATGAGGTCGCTTGAAGGTTATAGTGAACAAATTATTTTTTCAATTTTTTTTGATTGAGTGGATGACCAAAATGAATTGTCACTTAACAATTGGTTCATTTCTTTAAATGTAAAATAGTAGTGATATTCTGATGGGTTGGTAGCTGGAGCCTGTGTTTTTAGGCCTTATTTTGCACATTAGTTGTAAGGCACAACTAGCAGGAACACAAATAAACAACTCTAGAACTTGATTCTGGTTCATTTAAGAGGATTTATTCTGACAAGGGAAATTAAGTTTTACTTTGCTCACAGTGACCCGTTAGTGCTGCAAGTGTGTCTTTAAGTTTAAGTAATCAGCTGTCACACAGGGGAAGGCCCCTCACATCAGTGCATTGTCTCTCACACTGTTAACTATTTCCCACCAAATGCTGGCAGTTCTGCACAGGCACAAACGAACGCGACATATGTTCTGTGACTCCATTCATTTCAATGGGTCGAACAGTTGTGAGAGAAAGACGCCGCAGAACCCGAATCTTTTATTTCACTGACATACGTTGTGAAATTTCTTAGCAGCAGTGCAGGGCAATACATAAAATTACAATAAGAAATACTAAAAAAGTAAATAAATAGAGCAAACAAAAAAAAGCAAAGTATTGAGGTAGTGCTCATGGGTTCACAGACCATTCAGAAATCTTGAGCCACCATCTTTTAAAATAATCCTCATTGGGGCAGAGGCTAGTGCCCATGATGTCTGAGTCTACAACCCTCTGCAGCTTTTTTTGATCTTGTACATTGGAGCTTCCATACCAGTTGGAGATGTAACCAGTCAGAATTCTCCCATGGTACATTATAGAAATTTGCTAGAGCCTTCTGTGACATCCTGAATCTTCTCAAACTGCTAATGAAGTATTGGCTTGTTCATGATTGCATCAATATGTATGCACAGAGTAGATCCTCTGAGATGTTGATGCCCAGAAACTCTAAGCTGCTGACCACTTGATAAGGACTAATATGTGTTCTCCCAACTTCCCCTTCCTGAATTCCACAGTTTCTTGGTCTTACTGACATTGATTGCAAGGTTGTTGTTTGGACATCATTCAACCAGCTGATCTACCTCACTCCTGTGCACCTGTTCATCACCATCTAAATTTCTGCCAGCAACAGTTTTAGTTAACTGATTTAATTTAAATGTTTTCACGTTTTGAGAGTTAACATTTTGCCTTTATATAAAATGGATTCAGGTTAATTGGGCCATTGGTTAATTGGGGCAGCAGGTTATTTGGGACAACTCTTAAAGAACAAAAACTAATTGAGAAAATAGCTTGGATTCCCTTTGTTTATTTGGGAGACTCTGCCACTCATTCGGACAGGGAATGATTGCTGAGCAGCTTCTAACAGGCACTAGTTGCATGCACTTGGGTGGCCGTTAGACTCTACACGTACTTTCAGCTGCAACAGTTTTTAAATAGTGTTAGTTGTGTGTGTTTGTGTTTAAAAAGCAAAGATTTTTGTTACTGATAGTTGGTGAGAAATAAGCAGTAGGACTTTTCACAACTGTTTTGCTCACCGCGGTTTCGAGCATTCAGGCTTCGAGATGCCAGAAATGGTTGGTAATGAAAAAGAAATAATTTTACTATTTCAACAAATAAGGAAATATGAAGACTTTGAAGGTATCAACAATCACCTTGAATGTTAAAATGAAAATGGAGATTTGGAGGATGCAATCGTCGATAGCACTGTATGAAGGCAGTCCATAATTGCATTAGGTTTCTGCGCTGATTTTGTTCAATCAAGACATCATGGCAGCAAACACTGGAGGACTTCCTCCATCAATAATGATTGGGAACTGAAACACAAGTTTACAGTACTGTAGAGATATTTGTAGTGTTTTACTTTGTTCTGTATTTCATTTAAATACAAATTGTTACTTAGATAAATGGTAGTTTTATTCAAAATAGTTGTCAATCCCTTCTAATTCTTCATAGTCCCTAACTAGTTGCTGATTTTCTTGCTCTCTGCAATGGTCACTCCTCTCTCCATTACGCTGAGGCGATGAAAACTGTCCCAGCTGCTGTGCTCCATGCCAGCTAATATGATGAACTGATAAGTGAGGCTTTAGGCCTACTCTGGGCTGCTCTAGGGTCCAGATCTGAGGACTCGATTTGGTTCAGAATGTTGTTGCTCGCTTCAATTCTTTACATGATTTGTGTTTTTTTTCTTTTCTCATGTACATCGGATGTTGGTCTTTTATTTTTATTTTTCTGTAATTTGGTTCTCTCTGGTTTCGCGCTTTGTGTCTACTTGTAAGCAAAGAAAACTAAAGGCTGTATAACTTATACATCCTTTGATAATAAGTGTTCTTTGAATCTTTGAAATAGTGAAACCATTTCATTTTCACTCCTGGTTCTTTCCAAGCCTGAATGCTTGAAACTACAGTGAGTAAAACAATTCTAAATTGTCTTACTGCTTATTTCTTGCCTACTATTATTGGAGTATAAAGTTGCATTGTTTGCTGTGTAACCAAAACTATGTAGTCAGCTTTGTATTTGCTATTTGCTATGTATGTATCCAATTTAGTAGGAGAATGAAATCTGTGTATTGTCTCTGTACTATTGAACACATCAGTAACTTAAGAACGTAGCCAAATAAGAAGATAATGGTGTGTTAATGAGAGGCTAGCTAAGAGATAACTGTGGCCAGGGATGAGGTAACACGTGGCCCATAAAGTAGATTAGAACATGATTAAGTTAATGGGTAGAAACAATAGTGGGAAGTCGGGAGCTGATGTATTGGTGATACGCAACTGTAGATCGATTGGATATGCTCATGCAACTAAACCAGGAGATTGCTATATAAAATGCTATGTACAAGGATCGGTGGGCAATTAGCGACTAGCTCAATGACTGTCTCAGCTTTGATTTGCAAATTAAAGTTTAACACTTCTTGAAGAATCTTCTGTGTCTCCTGGTTGTTTGTGGGGCACAAGAAACCACAACACTATCAGTGAGAAAAATCACTGCTTTTTGAACACAAATTCACCAAATGACGCTATTTAAAAATTGTTCTCTCTAACCATGGTGTAGTGTCAAATGGCCACTTAAGTACAGACATCTGACGTGAGTTAGAAATTATTTTGCAATCTCCTGTGTAATAAGACTGCATCACTTATGTTAAGACATATTATGAGTAATTTCTGTACTACATTGTATTGCATCAGTTGTCATTGACATTGTGTCATTTCAAAGCCGCATGGGAAGAATTTTCAACTGCATATGTTGTGTTACACAATTACCTATTCAGCTTTGTGAGCCTGCTTTTACATGGCACAGAATGTTCCCATTTGCCATTACAAAATTCATAGATCTGACAATATGCATGTTCTTTAAGTCTCAGACTGCATGCAGGTCCAGGCAGTTCTTGTAAAATTGGGCTAGGGGATATTCCAAATATTTCAGCTCACACACTGCTCGCTTTACAACAAAGCAAAAAGCTGCAAATGAAACCATATTGTATTCAGGATTCCCAGAATTACATGTGGCCTGAGCCTTGGTTCTTAAAGACAACTCTATGTCTGGTTTTTAAGGAGGAGAATTTATGTCATTCTGGCGGGCAGGAGTGGTACTTCCCAATTTACATTAAAACTGAAGGCTGCTTTCAGACATTACACACATGCTCTATACAAATTGGCTCCCCTCAAGCCCTCAGTCTCACCTGGGGTCCTTGGCAAACATCCCAGATAGTCATTTGTGCGCTACCCTGTGAACTGTTTTTTAAGTTATGACTGATGACTGCAGATCCATATTATTACAATAAAATGGCAAGCCATGGTATTCATGAGGGAAATGGCAGTACAAATAGGCTTGGTTCTGGGGAGAGGTTAGAGAATAAAATATCCTCTTAATACATACAAAAATGAAGTAGATTTAAGAAAGGGAACATACCATCAACCTTTGAAGATGACATGGCAAATACAGCTGTATGAAGGATGCACTCTAAGTGAATCCAAGGATGAATAAACTCATTAGGAGGCTGAGCAGACAAGAGTCTATTGGTGAAATGTATAGCTTGCACAGAGGATTTTTAGAGGAACATTGTGAAGTGAATTAACTATGAAATAGAGGAACACAGAGTTTGGAAATTTAATGCAGACATCTGACCACAATGGAAGTCCTAGAACAGGGGATTAAAAACAATGGACTCCTGGATTTTACAAAAAGGTATTAAATGTTCCCTCCGTTTTCTTTGGAACATAGGGGTGAATGGAGGTTCAGAGAGCCCAGGATGGGTGACTGTATTTTGAACAAGGATCTTGAAACTGATCAATTTGGAACTCTGGAGAAAGAAAAGTTCAAAGTTCAAAGTAAAATTTATTATCAGAGTATAGATACTGTATGGGCATAACAACAGGAGAGGAAAGACCAATTCAACAAGTTCTGAAGAATCGCTGTAACTGGCTTTTAATGCTATGTTCTTGCATCAGAAATCCTAAAAAAAACTGTTCTTTTCAACAACAAAAAATATTCTGGGTCTCAGTTTCTGATGCAAAATCTAATTATTCAGCAAAAAGTTTAAAAATGTTCATTCACTCATTGTTTTCCTCACCTTTTGTCCGAAGTTTATTCTCATAACTAAAAGCCCATATTTTTCACTGTTTTCTTAAATGTGATGAATTGTTGAAACAGTACTGGCAAAGAGATTAATTGGCGTTGTATCCAAAATGATATCCACCTATGTATCGTACATAAAATACGTATTAAAACAAGACTGGATAGATTCAGTAGGTGAAACCTTCAATCACTGTAATGATGAATAAATGGGCAATTATCTGGAGCAGGTAATGAGCTGATAGGTCTATGGCAGAACTTTATCACACTGTTGTATAAATGACTGCTGTACTGGCAAATAGCGCGGTCCTGTAAAAATTAATGGTCTTTCACAGGTAATATTACCATTTGTTTACTTGACCATAAATTCACTCTTCTGTTGATGACTCTACTCTACATTCATCACCATCCTCTAGTCTGCAAACCATCAGTGCTCACAGTTTCTAGTCTTGTCACAAATGGTTCAATTCAATAGCAGAATCAGAAGTTCGCCTTCCATTCCCTGTTCATGATGAATCAGCAACAACTTTTGTCATTTTTTGATAAAAGGGCTAGTTTCTTCATATCTATCATCCCTTCCCATTCATAGTCTCACTCTTTGTTTATTCATGTCCTTGATTTTAAGACAAATGCGCACCTCACTGTTGCAAAGGACGAGGCAAACCCAAATGCAGGATATTGGCACGGAGATTGAGCTAGGATGCAGAGGAGGGTGTGACCTTCCTCACTGGACTACCCTCTTCACATGGTAAAGCTGCTATACTCACCGTGGTGAACTGTTTCTCCAAAGCTGTGCACTTCATAGTGAGAGTGGCTGAGCGGAGGTGAAACGGGGGTCCAGTGGAAGGGAGTTGCACAAGAGGTGAGCTGAGCAAGCGGCGCTGCCACCTGGCTGTAATCCCTGATGAAGTGACGATAGAAGTTTTCGAACCCCAGAAATTGCTGGAGTTGTTTGAGCGTCATGGGTTTTGGCCACTCCGCCACTGCCTGGATCATTTTGGGATTCACCCTCACCTGTCCACTCTCAATGATTTACCCCAGGAAACTGACGGAATGGACGTGGAACTCTGCCTTAACAAATAGCTTGTTCTCTAAAGGGCACTGTAGGACCTGACAGACATGATGGGTGTGCTCCTGAAGATTAAGGAGAAGATTAAGATGTCGTCCAAATAAACGAAAACAAAATGGTTAATAAAGTCCCTAAGGATGTCATTTACCAGAGCTTGGAAGACGCAGGGGCATCGGTGAGACCGAATGGCATGACCAGATATTTGAAATGACCGAGGGGGGTGTTAAAAGCTGTTTTCCATTCATCTCCCTCCCTTATCCTGACCAGGTGATAGCATTTGGCAAGTCCAATTTAGAGAAAATTGTGGCTCCGTGAAGGGGCGCAAATGCTGAGTTGATAAGGGACAGGGGGTATTTATTCTCTATGGTGATGTTGTTAAGGCCACGGTAGTTGATGCAGGTACACAATGAGCCGTCTTTCTTCCCCACAAGGAAGAAACCAGCAGAGGAAGATGAGGGTTGGATAATGCCAGCGGTGAGGGAATCATTTACGTAAGTAAATCCCAAGAAAGCTTCCCTTTCTGGTTGGGACAGGTTGTATAGCCGACTGGTGAGTAGTGAGGCTCCAGGGAGAAGGTCAATTACACAACTGTAAGGGCAGAGAAAGGGCCCGTTGCTTGCTAAACACTTCTCCCAGATTGTTATACTCTACGGGAACCTTGGACAGGTCAGGGGGCTGAGAGGTGGACGAGGTCGCGGTGACCTCCACTGGGGGAAGGGCTGATTGCAGGCAAGAGGACTGGCAGAACGAGCTCCAGCTGACCACCTTCCCAGTGGGCCAGTTGATGTGGGGGTTATGATGGCTTAACCAGGGGCTTGAGGAGAGGAAATTAAATTGAATTGTACCTTTTCCCTATGGTTTCCAGAGAGAAGTAGAAGCAGAGGTTTTGTGCAGTGTGTGACTTGGGCCAGAAGTCTACCATCCAGTGCACGGGCTTCCAACGGGGTACATAATGGCTCAAGAGGAATTCTGGCTTGGAAGGCTAAGTTTTCATCCAAAAAGATTCCCTCTCCCACGGAGTGATTCATCTTTCCACCCCGAGTCAGCCGCTAACATCCAGAACTCCACGGAGTATTCGGCAACACTGCATGAATCCTGGCAGAGATGAGTAGAGCCTTGGCAACGTCTTTACCACGGATGGGATAGTCAAGGATCTTTCTCATTTCCGTGACAAAGGTAGGGAAAGAAAAGCAGATATCCGATTGGTTATACCAAACTGCTGTGGTCCACGCTAATGCACTTACCCACAACAACCCCATGAGATAAGCAATCTTTGACTTATCTGTGGAGTAAGTTGACGCCTGCTGTTCAAACACCACGGAGCACTGAAGCAGGAAGGCCCGGCACTTCCCCAAATCTCCAGTGTAGTGCTCCGGCTCAGGTACGTGAGGCTCTCCGGGCGGGGGTGTTGGTGACACGTGGGGGGTTGTTGCTACAGGCCGTCTGGCCTGGTTAGACAGGGTTCCAGGAGTGGGTTGAGTGATATGAGTGGAGACATGGTCCGCCTGGTCACCGATCTGTGTGACGTGAGCAGACAGTGAACGAAGGTTCTCCATGACCTCCCGGAGGAGTTGGTCATGCTGTCCCAGCAGGGAACCCCTGGCTGCTGAGGGTTTGCTGAAGGGCATTTGTGTCCGCTGGCTCCATGGTGGCCAGATCGTTCTGTTGCAAAGAACAAGGCAAACCCAAATGCAGGACACAGGCACGGAGACTGAGTTAGGATGCAGACGAGGTTGTGAGCATGGCTGGAGCTGAACGGTCAACAGGCGGGTGAATGGAAAGGCAGGAGGTAGGCAATACTTATCTTGACATGGAGAGACAGAGTTACACAGGTAAACCTTGGTACTGAAGTAAGAATACACAATCCCAAATGGCTGGGAACGTTAATTACCACACTGGCAAAAACGATGATCTGACAACGAGTGGATGCAAAGCCAAGGTTTTTATGGTGCAGGTCTTGATGAGAACCAGGCGTGCTGCCATCAAAGGGAGTTAGGAGAAAATGGAGAATAAACGGTCGGGACTGTGACACTAACTTCCATTACTGGCACTAATTTCAAGCGTTGTGGACTGCTTAGTGTCAAGCACTTCCCTCCTCAGCAGCTCTTAAGTCTCTATGGAGTTCAATCTGTTTAAGATGCAAAATATGCATCTGCCAGCATTTTCCTAGTGTTTGAATGATAGATACATGGAGCTGAGAAAAATAGAGGGCTATGGGTAAGCCTAGGTAGTTCTAAGGTAAGGGCATGTTTGGCACAGCATTGTGGGCTGAAGGGCCTGTATTGTGCTGTAGGTTTTCTATGTTACTATGTTTCTATAACCTGTGAACTAGAGACCTACAGCACAATACAGGCCCTTCAGCCCACAATGCTGTGCCAAACATGCCCTTACCTTAGAACTACCTTTTAAACAAACATAGAACACAGCATGGAAAATTCAGTGAGTAATCTCAGATGCAAGTGAAATTAATGTAAATGTCGTTATTTTAAAGTAGCCATGTTTTTCTCTCGTGGGTCGCATAGCTCCAGGTATTCACATTATAAAATCGATAGAGAGATTTGTAACTTGATTATGTGAGCTATTTTGGGAATTATTTTGGTGAAAGGGTGAAGAAAGGTGCTGAAAGGAAATCCTCAGATAAATCACTTGAAAATCAATATATCTATATTTTGGATGTCATTACTGATACCATCTTGACTCTGCCTGGACATGCTAATCCCTAAAGAGTGTGTTAGAATGGTTTATTGGTCTCTGTAAAATATCCCTGTGTATAGGTAAATGGTACTATCTTGTTGGAGTTAATGAGAGTGGAAGCAGAATAAAATGGAATTAGTTTAAGATCAGTTGTAAATGGGTGCTTGATGATCCTGCGTAGTCCTGCTGAAGGGTTTTGGCCCACAACATCGACTGTACTCTTTTCCACAGATGCTGCCTGACCTGCTGAACTCCTCCAACATTTTGTGTGTGTTGCTCGGATTTCCAGCATCTGCAGATTTTCTGTTGTTCTTGATGATCTGCTTAGATTCAAAGACCCAAAGAGACTGTTTCTATTTGTAAGATCCATGACTCTAAGAGAATCCTGTAGATTTAGCTCTTATGTATTTGTAAGGTGGAACTTTGTTGTCAGTGTATTGTTGCTCCATGCACATACTTCTTCTGAAGATGAATTCATGAGAGGGCACAGTCGTTTTAGAACAGCAGTGCAGATTCTTTTGGAGATCAATTGCAGGAATTATATCTGAAGAGAAGACAATCCAGTCCATCTTTTTCCTTTCACATTCTGTAGTTGGTGTTGTTCTAGCTGACTTCAACTCTTCCTGTCATCCCTGTTCACACAAAGGGAAATCCCTAAATGTAAAACCTTAACTAAACGTACATTATCACCTGTCAACGTCTACAGAGTATGCAAAGGGAAAAGCAGGCAAACTCTTCTGTCTCGAAATTGGATCGTATAACTCCATATTACTTTACACAATTCACTTTCAATTCTAAATAGAGGAAGACCATGGATTTATTGCAAATAGCAATGAAACAACAACAAGTGACAGAGACCGGACTGAACCAAAATTGTCAGAGTTTTGTCCATGTTGCAGGATCTATGGACCACTCAGACAGATGCACCTGCAAGGCCTGCTTCAGCACCAGACAAATTCTGACTGAGCAATTGCCAGCCTGTGCATCCAATACTGAGAACCCACCTCAAATCAGTCCTCACATTTAAGGAATTTTGATTACCTGAATCCGTTGGGCACTCGCACTGTGACCGTAGCCCTCCAGTTTGCAGACTTTGCCTGATTACCTTGAATGCCGTCATTCGAGCTTGATTCGCTGAATAATATTGTGGATAACTTCCCAGCCCACAAGCACCCACTCCAGTCCCATTTGCTGACCCTTTTCTTCCAATCCCAGCACAGCAAACATTTCCCATCACTCAACTTAGACCAACCTGCCCCCTTTCCATTTCTGACTCCATTTCCTATTTTTGGGCTTCTTTCCCTTGAGAACACCACAAGTGCACGACTCGTTCCTGGATTTGCCTAACTTCATTGCAGTGTAGCCCACTGCCGGGGAACTTTTTCTCTTACTCAGAGCTCTGCACCACTGAATTGTGAAACCGGAGGCGTTCTGTTTGAAAGCTCATCGACCTGCCACAAAGCGAATGCTTGATGTGCCTCAACAGGCATGAGCTAAGTTTGAAGCATCTCTTTATTTAAGCGAGCTCGTTGGAAACTTCACAGAATAAATATTGATGGACTGTAAAAGAAGGCTTAACAAAGTATCCCAGCTTTGTGGTTTGCCATTCCTTGTGCAAGCATAATTCTTTACTAAACTAAACGTGAGTCGATCAATCTTTCAACACCACCTTTGTTACCTCAGATGTTCATTTGTACTTGAAGGAAACCTGATGAAGATCATATTAAGCTTCAAATTCCTGACTAACTGAAGGGAAGTATTTAATTATTGTTTATTTCTATCTCAGCACTAAACCTGATTAATTGGTTGAGCTTGCCTGACAGGGATGTCTTTGGAAATGAAACTGGTGGCATTGATTTTGTAGATAATAAGGTATGCTAAATCCAGGGATGTTTCCCAAAGACTTTCAGTGTGATTTACACTTACAACTACTGCTACTTTTGCTTTCCTGCTTTTATTTGATTACATTAACATTTCAGAAGATATGCAACATGCAGAAACAATGGTAGGTACCAAGTCAGCCAATATGTAGGCTGCAAACAAGAGTCTCTGCTGCAAGCTACTGAAAAAAAATACTGTTTCAGACACCTGATTGTTTTAAATTTTCCACAGTGAACAGTTGGTTTCATAATTCAAGTTTTAAAGTGCATGAACGAGTGCCATAAAGTGGTCTGGACTGTGCTCTTCTGGCACTAGTTGTCTGAGATTGAGAATGTTGGTTGGCTGCTTGGGGCACCAAATCGTAAGTCAGATTGCCTAGTGCTGCTGATGTGTTTGTGGTGGGATTGACTGTCTGCCCACCACTTCTAGCTGGCAATGAGTTGGGATATTTTTCTTGTAGAGTTCAGAAGAACCTAAAAAGTATCCCTCATACTACTTTGAACTACCATTTCTGGAAAGGATGATTGAAGTTTTCACTACTTCATCTTCTGAGGATGGAGGTAAAGATATTAGTCAGCACAATTTGTCACTTATATCTGCCTTTTATTGCTTGAACAAGATGCACCCTTATTTTGTTGTGCTTATGCATGTCCTGTTAATGAGATGACCTAAACAAAGCCTGGAATGAAGCCCAAAGAAAGGTCCAGAACAGTCTTGTGGCCAAGCCCTGTTTCATATTCTTTTTCTATTCTCTGTCCTCAGCTTCAAGAAAACAAAAATCTGCGGTAACTGGCAACTGGACAAAAATTTTAACACAAGACAAACTGTAGACTAACAATAATTTTCCAGTATAGAACTACTTCAAAATGAAAAGTCAAAGCTGATAGTGCTGGACAATTCTGAAGCAACAGATCTTAGAAGAGCAATGTGTCACAGTGGGGTGATGCTAGGAACATCTTTTAATGTGCTATGAATGTTTGAATAGTGTTCCATCTAGATATTATTTGTCTCTGAAGAGCACAGGAAGAGGCTAACTTGCACAATGCCAATTCCAGACTTTCATGCTTGTGCTGGCTATTAATGGAATTATAGACAGGAGTAGAAACAAGTCTACACAAGTTATAAGGGAGGAGAAAGCAGGTGCCAGGGTAGATTGAGTAATTCTGACTGCATCAGAGCAAATGGCATTAATACTTCTCTGGATCTTAGTGACAGGCTGTCTGGCTGTTCAGCAGGAAAACCATCAGTAAAATAGGACAGAAGTAAATGGCAAAGGTCACAGAACATGAATACCATTGGTAAAGATAACAAAGATCACTTAGTATGTTGGGGTGGGGGGTGGAATCACACATCATCTGAAAAGAAATAAAACCAAAGGTGTTGTCAAGCTACATTCAAAGGAGAAAATTCTGGGGATATTCAGCAGATTTGGCAGCATCTACTGAGCGAGATAGCAAGTTAATGCTTCAGGTCATTATCTTTTCTTCAGAAAAGCATCTCAAGTCAGCGGTTTGCTGAATATCTCCTGCAGTTTCTTTTTTAAGTCGTACACAAAACACCGATAGAACCCAACAAGCCAGGTAGCATCTATGGAGTGAAGTGAACTATTAGTTTCGACAAAGGGTCTCAACCTGAAACTTTGTTGTCCATTTGCCTCCATAGATGCTGCCTGACCTGCTGAGTTTCTCCAGCACTTTTCATGGGTTGTTCAAGATTCTAGCATCTGCATTTCTTGTGCCTCTATTTTCTGTCTTAATTTTAGCTCATGCTATTTGCCTCCTAAGGCTCATTGGTCAGATTTTTCTGCCTGGGAGCTGAAAATATGAACTATCATTTGTACTTCAGACTGTGCTGAGAATCTGTGGAGTTAACTGTTTAAAAGCCAGCAGATCAGAGTAGTTTTGTATAGAAGGTGTGCTCTCCCTTAGGTTTAGACAATCACATTGTATGTTGTAGATGCCATCAATTTTATGTTTCATTTATAGAACGTCATTAAATGTTTTCTGCAGACCCAAGTAATATAAAACCCATAAAACACACAAATTTCCAACCCTTCTTTAAATATTGCTAATTTTAGAGGAGTTATGACGGATGCAACTTCCTTCTCATACAGTTCGATTATTTTATACTCTAAATGTTCATAAAACATTGACTTCTGGCATAATTTTCATTAATTTATTTTTTAGGGATACAAGCAATGGATTGAATTTGCCAGTTTGCTAATGAATTATTGCTTTATTGACAGTATGTAGAATATCCCCTATGTAACGTAAGGCATTAGAGAAAATGGTAAAAGCTGTCTTTTCAAGGATTATCATTGTGATTTGATTGTGTTACAAATAAAAGACTGACAAGCCCCAAACAACCCATTTCCTTTTCCTGCGAGGTGGTTGAACTCTTCCAATCAGATGTGCACAATATTTAAAAGTCTTTGATCCAATTCCTTTGATAATTTTCTTTATTTAAAATAAAATGTACTTTAACTAAAGCACAGATCACTTCCTCTATTCTAAGCATGATATACATCAAAACAAACTTGAAGACAGACTTGTATTCCAGAAATAGACCAAAGAAAAGGAACTATCAACTCCTGGATGAAAGGAGGCTTGAATTAAATTCTGTACTCTGTGCCTACTTCACAACAGCTCAATTTTAAATGATATTATTCTCTTATTGAAGCAATGCCATGTTATTGTTGCTTCTAGATGTATTTATAGCCTCTGGATCAAAGAACTTGGCTTTATTCACAATGTATGTGAAACATTTCAATATAAATTTCAGAAGTCTTTCTTTCGTCCTGTGTTGTAAACTTGTTTCTCAAATGTTCAAACTACATAATTAAGTACGTATATATTTTTTTAAGACAGGCCTGGAGAGATCATGTTCATGAAATGAACAGGAACATAAATCTTTGAAACCAAATTCAGAGAAAGGAATGTATGGAAGGAAGGCTGAACTGCTAAGAAATATCTTCAGATATGCAATATTGAAAAAGAAGTCTAATCTTAGAAAACAGCTAAAGGGAACCATAATTTTTATATGGCCAATTTAAATTTCCGGAGCATCAATAACTTTATTTATCTTTGCAGGGACTCAAAATTCCCAGAAAGTTTCTCTTTCAAGATGACTTTTTAATACTCCGCTTCAAATGCTTGTAAGTTGAGTTTTCGGTGAATGTTTACCATTGTTTCGACGAAGTGGTTGAATTCCTGACCTTCTTTTGTTAATAAACACACAGTGGCCACTTGATTAGATACAGGAGTGGAGCCCGGTATGGTCTTCCGTTGCTCTTGGCCAGCCTGTCTACACAGGTTGTGCACTCAGAGATGCTCTTTTGTGCACCATTGTTGTAATGCGTGTTTATTTGAGTTCCTGTCACTTTCATTTGGCTTGAACCAGTCTCACCTGACCTTTCTCACAAACAGGACATTTTTACTCATAGAACTCCTGCTCATTGTGTTTTTTTTTGTTTTTTGCACCATTCTCTGTGTACTCTAGAGACTTGTGCATGAAAATCCCAGGAGATCGGTAGGTTCAGAGATACCCAAACCACCCTGTCTTACACCAACAATCATTCGATAGTCAAAGTCACTTAGATCACATTTCTTCCGCATTCTGATGTTTACTTTGAACATCTTGACATGTCTACATGCTTTTATGCATTGAGTTGCTGCGATGATTGGCTGATTTGATGTACTTTCAACCTGGTTATTTTGAAGGGAAATAGACAGGCAAGAGAACATAAAACATTACAGAACAGACAGCCCCCTCAGCCCACTATTGCAGCACACTTAGGCCGAACGCAAACAGCAGATGGAGAGCAGAAACTTCAGAGCAACCCAATCTGCCCACCTGTATCAGATCTGTGGATCCCACGTAACATTAATCAGACAGCGCAAGCACTTGGAGAGGAATGTGGATGCAAGATATCAAAGAAGAATGAGAATGTGTGCAAACTGAAGATTAGCCAAAAAGCACCTGAGTGCCAGTTCACCTCTAAACAATGCATCACTTTTCCATTAAGAGTTCCTTGTGAAAATCTGCCTGGCGTCCATCATTATTTCAGCTACCAGAAAAAGAACAGAACATTTAGAGCAGACTCCAAGAACACAAGACAAGTGGCTCTGTTCTCATTGCCTTTCTGGATGATCCATGGATTGTAATGAGTTAGTTGGGATATTAGATCATTTTAAGGAGACTTTTCTCCTGGAGCTCAGTGGAGGAGTCTGATGTTTGATGAACATAAGGTTCGTCCATCATCATCATCGATGAAAACCTCGACAACATTATTCGAGGCCGAGTTGCTAGCTCGGTGCTCAACCCAGCACGGATGGAAAGTGAGCAAGGGAGCTGGCCGGATTCGAACTTGGTACCTCTCGCCCCGAAGTCCAGCGCTGATGCCACTACGCCACCAGCCAGCTTACGATGGTTTCCAGACGAGTCCTTGATTTGGATTGAAGTGAGGGAGAGTTGCACAGCGTCAGCTTCACTCTCTCTTCCCAATTCCCATCTAGATCCAGTGGCAAGACAAGAGTCAGCTGGTGTCTGGTACTCCCGGTGCGGACTTTTGTATATTGGTGAGACCCGACGCAGACTGAGAGACCATTTCGCTGAACACCTATGCTCGGTCCGCCAGAGAAAGCAGGATCTCCCAGTAGCCACACATTTTTAATTCCACGTCCCATTCCCATTCTGATATGTCTATCCATGACCTCCTCTACTGTCAAGATGAATCCAAACTCAGGTTGGAAGTACAACACCTTATAGTCCATCTGGGTAGCCTCCAACCTGGGCATGAACATTTTCTCTAACTTCCATTAATGCCCCTCCTCCCCTTCTTACTCCATCCCTGATTTATTTAATTTTCCCCCTCCCCTTTTTGTTCTCTCTCTGCCCTTCACTCTGCCTGTTCTCCATCTCCCTCTGGTGCTCCCCTCCCCCTTTCTTTCTCCCTAGGCCTCCCATCCCATGATCCTTTCCCTTCTCCAGCTCTGTATCCCTTTTGCCAATCACCTTTCCAGCTCTCTGCTTCACCCCACCCCCTCCTGTCTTCTCCTATCGTTTTGGATTTCCCCCTCCCCCTCCTCCTACATCTCTGACTCCATCACACTGAGCACTGGATCCCCATAAGGCTGTGTGCTCAGCCCATTGCTGTTTACACTGCTAACACATGACTGTGCAGCCAGATTCAAGGACAGCCTGATCTTTAAATTTGCTGATGATACCACAGTGGTGGGGCTCATCAGCAAAAATGATGAAACAATGTACAGGGAGGAGGTTAAACACCTAGAGCTGGTGCAGTGACAACAACTTGATGCTTAATGTCACCAAAACCAAGGAGATGTTCGTCGATTTCAGACGGTCTCAGCCTGAGCACACACCCCTCAGCATCAGCGGCTCTGCGGTGGTCAGAGTGGAAAACATAAAGTTCCTTGGGGTGCGGATCTTGGACAATCTCACCTGGTCCAGGAACACCACTGGGATTGTGAAACGGGCCCAGCAGAGATTGCACTTTTTGAGGAAGCTTAAACAAGTATCACTCCCCACTAACATCTTAACTACATTCTACAGAGGCGTGGTTGAGAGCGTGCTGACCTTTTGCATCACAACCTGGTACTCCAGCTGCAGTGCTGCCAACAAAAAAGCCTTGCAGAGGGTGGTTAGGGGAGCAGAGAAGGTTATTGGGGTCTCCCTACTTTCTGTCCAAGACCTCTTTCAGAGTCGATGCCTCCAGAAGACACGGTACATCATTAAAGACCCTTCACACCCTCTCCATGAACTGTTTGTTCTTCTGCCATCAGGTAAACATTACAGGAGCAACAAAAATAAAACCACAAGGCTACTAAACAGCTTCCTCCCACAGGCAGTCAGACTGCTAAATAGCTGCTTTACCTGACTCTGCTCTGGACACTTTTAACTTGCACTGGACACTTATAACTTGTTTTTAACTGACATGTGGCTGTTGTGTTTTACTATTTATTGTTATGTTTATTATTTAGTGTTGCATTTGTTATGTTATGATTGCACTGCTCCTGGGAAACGCGGTCTCATTCTGCCCTGCAGAGCTGATGTACGGTTATAATGACAAAAAAGTTTTTGAATCTTGAATCTTGAATCTTGAAATCTCTTACTATCTTTTCTTTCAGTTAGTCCTGACGAAGGGTCTCAGCCCGAAATGTTGACAGTGCTTCTTCCTATAGATGCTGCCTGGCCTGCTGCGTTCCACCAGCATTTTGTGTGTGTTGCTCAACGTGATCAAAATTTATACTGGGAGTTTGCTTATCATATCGGTTTGGATAATCTTTTGGATAAAGCATTGGATATAATTATCTACTACTCTGCATGCACCATCTGTAGGTTTTACATGTCTATAGTGTGTAAATGAGACAGGGGCCATGGCTACTTGGGAGACTATAAATTTAGTGCTTGGAGGGTTCTTGATCTACTAGCGGTGAATTTCCTCATTGATTTCTCCAGACACTGAGAAGTGGTCCCACGATATGGAAAGTGATCTCTGTTTTCCAAGGTCTAACTATTGGGCCACAATGTCCTTTGGTGGGACCAGATGGTAAAACAGTATGACCAATCCATTAAATGTCTGTCTGAAACTGGTAATGATGACTTGAAGCTCAGCCTCTGAGAGTCCAAAATTCATCTGCAAAAGGTAATGCTATGATTGAGCTTGGAATGATCTTGGTTTGGAGAGGAGGCAACAGGATTCAACAGAGTTTCCAGTTCACCCTATAGACCAGTTCCACTCCAGTGGGGAGATCCTTGGAAGCATGATGTAATATTGCAGTGAGGAAGATTAAGGAGAAGTTTGCAATATCAATATAGGATTGAATATATCCTGTCTATGCAGGGATAGGGTTTGCAGTGGATTCACTCAGTTCAAGTTCAAGTTCAAGATTAATTGCAATTCAACCATACACATGAATACGGCCAAATGAAACAGCAATCCTCCGGGACCAAGGTGCAAATAACAGTACCAACAGTCATATACAGCATAAGATAAATATAGCACATGTATTTATGAAAGCAGTAAAACATGCTGTATAATAATTATAATAATAATGATAATTAATATTCTCAGTAATATTATATTACCACAATATTTAGGAAAACCAGAAACATTTGAAGAACTCCACACAATAACAGTGCACAGAATTAACAGCAGTGCAATGCAATGGCTCCAAAATTGAGGTACTCATTAATAGAAGCCCAAAACTGAGTAATAAAATGAGAATACTGAAATGGCAGAAGAGATTGAGAAACAAAATTGAGGGGGACATCACGTGATGACGTAGGATCGAGACGTGGAAATTCAGCTCTCCCGTAAAAAAACTAATAAATTAATGTTTAAGTGAAGAAAAGTTAGTAAATATTTTCTAAAAACTATGTCTAAGCTACTCAGGATTTTCCTTAGATATGCCTCCTAAACAGACAAAGAAGAAAACTTCTACTTTGCAGACAGTACAAGCTGGGCCAGCCACCATGAAGAAGCCTTGGACTCAAGTGCATCTTATTTCCGGCGATACAGAACAGGAATCAGCCGCAACATCAACAGTTTCCAAGAAGGAACAACAGGAGCTGTGCGTGGGCACAGGAAAGGGCATGCGCAAACATGAGCAATATGAACTACAAATCCCAGTTATGATTGGAAGCGGAAATGAAAATGAACCTGAGGAGGATTCGGATTCTCTGGAACATACAGATGAAGATGAGGAGGTAAAAGAAGAACAACAGGAAAAGGTTGGAGGTGGAAGATATTCTGAAGACATAAGAGAAGCTTTGGTGCAAATAATGCATGAATTAAAAGAAGTAAAACATTAAAAATAATAAAAGAAGATATTAAAATATGAAGACTATGTTTGATAAAATGGTGAAAAACAGGAGAAAACAGACAAGAAAGTTAAAAAGCTGGAAGAAATAATGGGAGAAACTATTGATAGAGTGAATAAAATGGAAGATAATATTCTTGCCTGGACATCAGAAAGAAAACGACTGTTGGAAAAAATAGACGTGCTTGAAAATTTTAGTAGATGAAATAATATTAATATTGTTGGTCTTAAAGAAGGGATAGAGGGAGAGGGTCCAATAAATTTTTTTCAAAAATGGATCCCGGAAAATTTGGAAATGGAAGAGGGAACCCAGTTGATTGAAATCGAAAGGGTCCACAGAGCCTTAAGACCAAAACCTCAACCTGATCAAAACCCACGACCAATCTTGATAAAATGCTTAAGATATCAAGATAAAGAAAAGATCCTGAAGGCGGCTGCCCAACGTGCCAGAAAGAGAAAGAAGCCATTGATGATAGAAAGAAAAGCAATTCTTTTCTATCCTGATATGTTATGACCTTTTGAAGAGAAAGAAGGAATTTAACCCAGCGAAAAAATTTTATGGGAAGAGGGTTATAAATTTATACTGCGCCACCAGGCAACACTGATTATTTTTTTGGATGATCGAAAAAGAAGATATTTTACTGATCATCGGTATGCAGAGGTGTTTGCACAAGAACTCCCAAATATTCACTAGACACAGTAAAGATTTAAAAGTGAAACAGATTAAAGATAAAGATGGGGTCACTGAAGTGAGTTGATGGACATTAAGAACAGAAGAATATTTAAATATATTTTTAATTATATAAGAGGAGAAAGGTAGAAATTTGAGAAATATTGATCGAGAGTAGTGATATTATTTTTTCTTCTCTTATATATACTTTTCTCATGTTACGGGGGAGCTGGGGGAACTTCGGATCGATCGCTACGGGATTCACGTGTGTAATCATGGCGTTTGCCATGACCCGCACAATGGAGGGGGGTAATGTTGTGTTTTTTTTCATTCACAACATCAGCAGGGAGGTTTTTTGTTTTTTTTCTTTATTATCTATTTTTCTTTTATTTTTCTTTCTTTGCCTGGATGATCGGAGGGGAGACACACAGCAACATGGAGAATTTTTAAAATAATTCCCCAAGATACTATGAGAGTTGAAATATTATATATTATTATAGACTGGAGTAACCCTGTTAAAAACAATGACTAATTTACTGAATTTTTAAAGGTTTAATTTTAATAGGCTTAATGGACCGGTAAAAAGAAAAAGAATTTTACCATACATTAAGAAAATGAAAATAGATATAGCTTTTATACAAGAAACCCATTTAACAGAGATAGAACATCAGATATTAAAGAGCGATTGGGTTGGAAATGTTATAGCAGCTTCATTTAATTCAAAATCGAGGGAGTTGCAATTTTGATCAACAAAACTTTACCAATTAAGATACAAAATGTATCAATTGATTCTGCGGGAAGATATGTAATTATACTCTGTCAAATCTTTTCAGAACTATGGACTTTTGTGAATGTTTATGCACCAAATGAAAACGATGTAAAATTTATACAAGAGGCTTTTCTGAATTTGGCTGACGCACACGATAAAATATTAATAGGTAGAGACCTTAACTTTTGTCTAGACCCAATTTTAGATAGGTCAACAAAGGTTGTTACAAAACCAAAAGTAGCAAATGTAACTTTATCATTGATGAAAGATTTAAATTTGATTGATATATGGAGAAGAATTAACCTAAGAGAAAGAGATTATTCATTTTATTCAAATAGACATAAAACTTAGTCAAGGATAAATTTTTTCCTACTATCAATGAATATTCAAGACAGTGAAAAATATGGAATATAAAGCAAGAATATCGTCAGATCATTCCCCTTTGATAATGACAATGATAATGATGGATAAGGAGGAATCGATTTACAGATGGAGATTTAATTCAATATTATTAAAATGTCAAGATTTTTGCAATTTTATGAAAAAACAGATTCAGTTTTGTTTAGATACAAACTCACATTCAGTTGATGATGAATTTATATTATGGGAAATGATGAAGGCATATTTGAGAGGCCAGATAATAAGTTATACTTCTAAAATTAAGAAGAAATAAATGGTTGAAATAGATCAATTGGAAAAAGAGATTACAAAATTAGAAAAAGAATCTCAAAGATATATGACAGAAGATAAACAAAGACAACTTGTTAATAAGAAGCTACAATATAATGCACTTCAGACACACCGAACAGAAAAAGCAATTATGAGAACTAAACAGAGATATTATGAACTAGGTGAAGGATCACACAAGATTCTTGCTTGGCAGTTAAAAACAGACCAGGCCTCCAAAATGATAAATGCAATTAGAACAAGTGTAAATAAAATTACTTATAAACCTTTAGAAAACAATGAAACTTTTAAATTTTTTTATTCTGAACTGTATCAATCAGAATCACAAAATTATATTGTTGAGATAGAAAGGTTTTTATCACAAATAACTCTCCCAAAATTGAATTCGGAAGAACAGAAAGGATTAGATGCACCTTTTACATTAAAAGAGGTCGAAGAAGCTCTAGGATCACTTCAGAGTAATAAATCTCCAGGAGAAGATGGTTTTCCACCTGAATTTTACAAAAAGTTTAAAGATTTATTAACTCCTCCTTTTATGGAGCTAATACACCAAGCAGGAAGAACGCATAAACTTCCAGAATCTTTTTCGACGGCTATTTTAATAGTATTGCCAAAAAAAGACAGAGATCTTTTAAAGCCAACATCATATAGACCTACTTCTTTGTTGAACGTGGACTATAAAATAATAGCAAAGATTTTATCTAATAGATTATCTAAATACTTAACAAAATGAATACACAGGGACCAAACAGGATTTATTAAAAATAGACACTCGGCAGATAATGTAACTCGGTTACTTAGCATAATTCATTTGGCACAAAAGAGGGAAGAAATGAGTGTGGCAGTTGCTTTGGATGTAGAAAAAGAATTTGATAGATTGGAATGGGATTTTTTTATTTAAGGTATTGGAAAAATATGGATTAGGAGTATCTTTTATAAAATGAATTAAAACCTTAAATACTAACCCCAAAGCTAAAGTGGTGACAAATGGCCAAATTTCAACATCATTTCAGTTAACAAGGTCAACTAGACAAGGTTGTCCATTATCACCTGCTTTATTTGTGTTGGCGATAGAACCATTAGTTGAATTAATTAGAACTGACTCAGATATTCTGGGTTTCAGAGTTAATCAGGAGGAATATAAAATTAACTTATTTGCTGATGATGTTCTGATTTATCTAACTAACCCATTGCATTCATTGCATAAATTATCATCTAGATTGGAAGAATATGGGAAAATATTAGGGTACAAAATAAATTGGGTTAAAAGTGAAATTCTACCCCTTACCAAAGGAGATTATAGACAATGTTGATTAATAACTCAATTTAGATGGCCGATAAATGGTATAAAGTATTTAGGTCTACGATTTGATAATGATATAAAGAATTTATATAAACTAAATAATTTGCCATTATTGAAAAAAATTCAATGGGATCTTGACAAATGGATGATGTTACCAATAACATTAGTAGGTAGAATCAATGCTGTAAAAATGAATATATTCCCTAGATAACAATATTTATTCCAAACACTACCAGTATAATTACCGCAGAAGTTTTTTCAAGAGTTAAATAAATGTGTGAGGAAGTTCCTTTAGAAAGGTAAGATTTCAAGAATATCATTGAAAAATTTGACATCGAAATTTAACCTAGGAGGGTTACAATTACCAAATTTTAATAATTATTACAAAGCAAATCAACTTAGATTTATTACATCTCTTTTTGATGAAGATAAACCGGCATGGATTAGAATAGAACTAGAAAAAATAGGAGAAAATATACCAGAAGATTTTATATATAAATGGGAATCTAAATAGATACAGGAAAGAAAGAATCTCCTATACTAAAACATTTAATTGATTTATGGAATAAGATAATTGTTGATGAAGAGATAAAGAAATCTTTATTAGCAAAGAGACCTTTAATTCAAAATAAACATATTCCTTTTACAATGGATAATCAACTTTTATATAACTGGTTTCACAAAGGGATTAGATATATAAGAAACTGTTTTGAAGGAGGTATATTAATGTCATTTGACCAATTCAAGAATAAATACAAAATATCAAATAACACTCTTGTCCATTATTTCCAATTAAGGGCTTATTTAAGAGATAAACTAGGTCAAACAATGTTATTGCCGAAACCTAATGAAATAGGAACTTTAATTCATAAAGGAAAAAGTAAAAAAATTATTTCTGGTATGTATAATTTGATTCAAAAACAGGCAATTAAACAAGGAATTCATAAGTCAAGTCAAAAATGGGAAACTGATTTGAATATAAAAATTGATGAAACAGGTTGGTCAAGATTATGTCTTGACAGTATGACAAATACAATAAATGTTTGACTAAGATTAGTACAATATAACTTTTTACATCAAATATATATTACACCACAAAAAATAAATAGATTAAACTCAAATTTTTCTGATCAATGTTTTCGATGTAATCAAGAAATTGGTACTTTTTTACATTCTACTTGGTCTTGTTTTAAAATTCAACCTTTTTGGACAAATTTAAGAGTTTTACTGGAACAAATTATTGGAATACAGCTTCCACATAATCCAACATTATTTTTACTAGGCGATATTGAAAGGATAAAATTGAAATCCAAATTGAATAAATATCAGAAAGAATTCATAAAAATTGCTTTGGCAGTAGCCAAAAGGGCTATTGCAGTTACTTGGAAATTGGATTCATACTTAATTATAGGTCGTTGGAAGAATGAAATTTTTAGCTGCATTCCACTTGAATAAATTACTTATAATTTAAGAGATAAATATGAAATATTTCTGAAAATTTGGTGCCCTTATTTACAAAAAATAGGATTAAGTATATAGGTACTCCAAAGATAAAATGATTGGTTATCTGGGGAAAGAAATAAATATACATATTAAAGCTATTATGAACTCTGTGGAACATGTGGGGATCTTCCGATATCCAGGCATTCTTTCTTTCTTTCTTTTTTCTCTTTTTTTTCTATAGGGATATGTTAGGGGGGAGGGGGGAAGGGTTGATAATTTTTTTTCTTTCTGTAACCTATTTGAAAATTCAATTAAAAATTTTTTTAAAAAAAAGAAACAAAATTGAAACCTGGCTGGTGCATGGGATGTTGTCCTGAAGCTACATTTTCTACAAGACTAGCAGCAGTTCCTCATCTTGCATTAATGCAGTGGCAGATGACTGCTATCCAGCTTGTTTTCCACCAAGCAAACACTGGAGGGCAGCACTGACAGGAGGAGCCAGCCCCAAAACCAGCAAGGACATCTGCCACGCCGACTTGTGACTCCTCGCCTGAGCGGCTGCAACAGGCAGCCCCACAGCATGAGGGTATGGCCTGCACAACAGCTGAGGCCACGCAGCTCCCCAACCATTGGTCTCGGATTTGCTGTGTTCTACATTACTGATGTCCAACAGGGTCCTGTGATCTGAAGCAAAATGTTCATAAGGAAAAAGAAGCTCCTTTGCACCGTTTGTTGGACTGTGCGCAGCCTCCGTGTAGCACTTCTGACACTTTGCTCCGTGGGATGCTGTAACAGTCATCAGCAACACCACACACAACAAATCCAGCTCCAACACTATCGAGCAACTCACTGATGGCAAAGACCTGTAGTAGTTGATGATCTTAATACCCAGCAGTGTCTTTCAACCATAAAAATGACATAAACGTTGAACAATTACACCGTCATTTGGACCCAGAGTGTCCAGAGCAACCAAATGCGCTGCCATCTTACTTGAAGATCTTGGCTTGTCTAAACGACTGAACAGATGTGAAATGGTAAAACATTCAATGGCAATACTCACTAAATTTGAGGATTCTCTACAATAAGTTGGTAGAGAGATTAGAATTTTGTGTTGCTCAGTATGACCACACTTTGTGATTGATGCTGCTTCCTGCAGTTTCCTCGGTGGTGAAGATTATGTCCATTTGATAAACAGTTGCAATATCATTCCTTGTAAACGTTGGTAGGGCAACCCCTCTGATGAGTCACTTATTATGAAGTCAAATGTATTTATTTCTGGAGGACTGGGATATAAAAGCAAGGATGTATTGCTGAGACTTTTTAAGGAATTTATCAGAACACATTTGCAAAATTGTGAGCAGTTTTTGGGCCCTTTATCTAAGAAAGGAGGTGGGGGTACAGGAGTGTGTCTAGACTAGAGGATGTTCTCAAGAATAATCCTGGGAATGAAAGGGTTAATGCCTGAGGAGCATTTGTGGGTACTTGGACTGTATTTGCTGGAGTTTCAATGAATGAGGAGGGATCTCATTAAAATTTCCCTAATATTGAAAGGCCTAGATAGAGGGGACATGGAGAGGATGTTTCTTATAGTGATGGAGTCTAGGACCAAAGGGCACAGTCTTAGAATAGAATCGTCTTTAGAACACAGATGAGGAAGATTTTCTTTATTTTACTTTATTTTATTTTATTTTATTTTATTTAGAGTTGCAGTGTGGAACAGGCCCTTCTCGTTCAGCAAGCTGCTTTGCCCAGCAACCCTATTTAACACAGGCCAATTTACAATGACCAATTAACCTACTAACTATGTCTTTGCACTGGGATGTAACTGGTGCACCAGGGGGAAACCCATGCAGTTTATAGGGAGAATGTACAAACTGCTTACAGGTGGAGCCAAATGGTAGTGAATCTGTAGAATTCATTGACACAGAGGGGTGGTGGAGGCCAAGATACTGGGTATATTTAAAGCAGAGGTTGATAGGTTCTTGATTAATAAGGGTGTTAAAGGTTAAGGGGGGAATGCGGAAGATTGGGGTTGAGGGATAATAAATTAGCCATGATGGAATGGCGGAGCAGGACCGATAAGCCAAATGGCCTAATTCTGCTCCTATATCTTATAGTCTAACTCGTTTATTGTATAAGCAATTGATAATACTAGTAAGATAGTATTTTAAGTACTTCATCCCTTTGTCTCCTTTCACTGATCTTAAATTAATTGAATATCTAACCAATGGAATTAGACATCCCCTACTGAGGCTGTCGGAAGTTCCTATTTTTAAACACTCCTGTCGAACCCCATGGTAATCTCTGTATAAGGGAATGGGCTATTCCTGGCTGGCCTGATGTCTGCGTGGAATCAAATTCAATGGTTTGCCGTCCCTGTAATTGCCTGATCTAGAAGTGAGGGCTGATAGTACTGCTCCTGGAGTCTGGAGTCCACATATAGGGATCAGCCCCTGGTTCCAGACCAGTGCATTGAATTATTTCAAGCACCCTTTAACAGCTGACAAAGCTAGAGGTGGGAGTATATAGTTGCAAAATCTGCAACTTCTCTGGCATTCACAGAAACTTAAAAATTATTCCAAATTAAATGAAAGCAGTAAAAGATATTCAAAGCACATAACAAATTAAAAACATTAAGTTAATTTTAAAGCATTCAAAAGCAAGATACTGCAAATGTTGGAACTCCAATTAAAAACAGAAATACTGAAAACATTCAGCTGGTCAGGCAGCATCTGTGGGGAGTGAAACAAAAGTTAAAGTTTAAGGTCAATTATTTCAGGTTTTCTAACCTTCGGGATGTTAAGAACATAGAATATAGAACATGGACCATCCACCATCACTAAATTATCATTTCCTGTCAGTCACCTTATGTATAGACACACTATGCCTAGTGTCACTTTATGGACCTACAATCAATCTATGTATATCAGCTATGTTATGTATTTATCTCTATTGTGTATTTCTATTGTTATGTTCTTTGTTGTATTATGGTGTTTTTCATGGATCCGGAGTAACAATTATTTTGTTCTCTTTTAAATTTTTGTACTGGAAATGACATTAAACAAACTTGAATCTTGAACCTAGAACATAGAATAGTACAGTGCAGAATGTGGCTTTCAGCCCATAACATCTGAACTATATAGACTTACTCCAAGTTAAATCTAACCCTTCCTGCACAATCCATAACCCACCAATTTGCTTACATCTATTGGTTATTGAAGAGTCTTTTGAATGTCTGTATTGCTTTAGCCTCTAACACCACCCTTGACAGTTTGCTCAAGGCACCCACCATTCTGTGTACAATACCTTCCTCTACATCTTTCCTAAACTTTCATCCACTCACCTTAAATGGATGCTCTCTGGCATTGGCCATTGCCTCATTGGGAAAGAGATGCTGGCTCTCCACTCTATCTATGCCTGTCATAGCTTATGCACTTCAATCAGATCACCTCTCATCCTCCATTACTCCAAAACAAAGAGCCCTAAATTGCTGAGCATTTCCTAATAAGACAAGTTCTCCAACCCAGACAGGATCCTGTAAGTCTTCTCTGCACGCTCTCTAAAACTTTTACATCCTTCCTATAATGAGGTGACCAGAACTGAACACAATATTCTAAGTGTGGTCTAAGCAGAGTTATATATAGTTGCAACATTACCTTGCAGCTAGAGAACCCAATACCCTGACTAAGAAAGGTCGGCACACCATATGCCTTCTTAACAACCCCACACAATTCTGCACAATTCATAAGCACATGGGATTCTGCAGATGCTGGAAATCCAGTCTTGATAAAGTGTCTTGGACTGAAACGTTGACTGTTAATTCCTTTCCATAGATGCTGCCAGCATTCTGTGTATGTTTATCAACTTGCATGGCAACTTCGAGGCATCTAGGGATTTGGGCCCAAAGATCTCTCTGTTCCTTTACACTGCTAAGAATCATGCCACTAACCTCATGCTCCATCTTCAAGTTCAATCTTCCAAAGTGTATCTCTTCACAATTTTCTGGATTGAATTCCATCTGCCTCTTCTCTGACCAAATCTACATCCTGTAGATTATCAACCTTCTAGATTATCAAGCATTTGAAAACTTATAAATCCATCTCCCTGGTTCCTCATTGCTCAATGATAAAAATCATTAGTCATTGACTTTCAGGCAGAATACACTTCTTCTACTGTCACCCTCTGCCAAATGTGGGAAAGCCAATAAGGCAATCGGCAAAGTGCAGTTTCTATGGGTCCCCTGTCTCATGACCTTCTGGATGAGCCTGTCATAGGGAACCTTGTCAAACACCTTACTAAAATCCATACACATCACATTTACCACTCTACCTTCATCTATCTGCTTTGTCACCTCCTCAAAAAAACACAATTAGGCTGGTGAGAGACAACATGCCCCCCACCAAGCCATGCAGATCTATTCATTATAAGACAATGCTTCTCCAATGTTTATATGTCCTGTCCCTTAGACTCCTCTCTCATAGTTTCCCCACTGCTCTCTGGCCTATAATTCCCAGGATTATCTCTATTAACTTTCTTGATTAACAGAACAACATCTGGTAATCTTCAGTCCTCTGGTATTATTCCTATGGCCAAGGAGTCAGCAAAGATCTTTGCCAGCATCCTAGCAATATTACCCTTGCTTTCCACAGAAATCAGGGGTACATCATATCTGGCCCTGGGGACTTATCAATTCCTAATATTTTTCGTAAACTCCATCAGCACTTTTTAATTCAACTTGACGTGCTCCAGCATATTAGCCTGTTCAACATTGACCTCACATTCATCAAAGTCTTTCTCCCTGATGAACACTGAAGCAAAGCATTCATTGAGGATCTCCCTACCTCCTCCATCTCTAGGCACATGATACTCCCTACTATCCTCAATCTTCCTGTTCTTCACGTGCGTGGGGTTTTCCTTAATCCTATGTGCCAAGGCCTTCTCATACTCCCTTCCAGCTGTCTTGTGCCTTCTGAAGCTCCTTCCCATCTACCTTACAATTCTCAGGAGCCCTGCCTGATTTTTGCTTTCTAACCTGAAGTGTTAAGTCTTTTCTTCATATTATAAATGCTGCCTGACCTGTCTCTAGCATTGTCTTGTCTTATAATTTTAAAATGAACTGTGTTATTTACCTAACCGTTAATCTCCTAATGTTTTGAACTACATTCCTCAATAATGTCTCGGATTCTGGCTCAGGGTCAATTGGGCAGTTCTCCTGGTCAGGGATTTTAGGGTCTAATAGGGAGTCTGGCAGAGCAGCAAAATAACAGATTCAACCTTTCATATTTGTCAGTAAGCCCTAAGTCTCTGCCTTGGACCATGTACACATGTAAATCCTGGACTCACTGCTGTTCAAATAGTTAAATACAGATGGTTTCATTCGGAACAGTTGGCAGTAGCCACCAAGATCTAGCCCATAATGTTTTTAGGTTTCGTAGTATTTTTTTCTCTCATAAATAAAGCATTAAATCCTTGGTGAGTATCTGTAACCAATTGTGGATTCAGCTCTTCTTATTTCAGATAGCATATCCAGAACAGTTCCGACATCTATTGCAATTTAAAATTATGAAATGGCCCTAAAGTGCAATTTAAACCACTTAGTCACAGTAATCATAACATTAAACACAGAAAAGCTTCAGGGATGTCAGAATTCTTTGGAAGACAGCTACCTTCTGAAAATAGTATCACTATACATTGAAGATAAATAGCTTTTTCAGTGCATAGAAACTGAGCCCAAAGGTAAATCAATCATATGATAAAAATTGATTGTTTCCCAAAAGGGAAAAGTGTTATTGAAAATCCAATGGCTGAAGATGGTACATCATTGATCAGTGTAAGTAATACTTCCTGAAACTGTTTTTAATCTTTTCACTGGGGCTTTACGATTAGTCTATTCTCAGCAGTGAGTAATGACTCTGGATTTCTATTTTCCAAATCAATATTGTATCTACCTTTTTGTTACATATATACTTCATTATTTTTTGTGAACTCATAACACAAAGATAGTTCAAATACCCTGTGTAAATCAAGACTACAGTTGTATTATAGCATAGATGTTCCAGTGTGAATTCATTAGTTTAAGAAAACAATTAACTCCTGTGAACCAGTAAGTTTGAGGACAGACAGGTGGCCACGTACACCAGAAATGGCTGGGTTTTGGATTTAACCATAACATGTCACATAAATTGCCTTGACCACTGCTGCAGGAGTCCCTTAGAGGGCAGTGCCCCAAGCCACTGGGACACTCCACCTTCAGCTGCGTCTCCAATTGTTTTTCCTTCCATCATAAGTTCAGGAGTAGGTTTATTTCGTAAACCTTGGTAAGGTTTTTGTATGGAACAAGAGGAAATAACGGAGGTACTTAATGAATACTTTGCTTCAGTTTTCACTACGGAAAAGGATCTTGGTGATTGTAAGGATGACTTGCAGTGGACTGAAAAGCTTGAGCATGTAATATTAACGAAGAGCATGTGCCAGAGCTTTAGGAAAGCATCAAGTTGGATAAGTCACTGGATGTACCCCAGGCTACTGTGGGAAGCGAGTGAGGAGTTTGCTGAACCCCTGGCAATAATCTTTGCATCATCAGTGAGGTTGGGAGAGGTTCCAAGATTGGAGGGATGAGGATGTTGTTCCCTTATTCAAGATAGGGAGTAGGGATAACCCAGGAAATTATAGACCGGTAAGTCTAACTTCAGTGGTTGGTAAGTTGATGGAGAAGATCCTGAGAGGCAGGACTTATGAACATTTGGAGAGGCATTATATAATTAAGAATAGTCAGCATGGCTTTGTCAAAGGCAGGTCATGCCTTACGAGCCTGACTGTATTGTTTGAGGATGTGACTAAATACATTGATGAAGGTAGAGCCATAGATGTAGTGTATATGGATTTTAGCAAGGCATTCGATAAGGTACCCCATGCAAGGCTTATTGAGAAAGTAAGGAGGCATGGGATCCAAGGGGACATTGCTTTGTGGATCCAGAACTGGCTTACCCACAGAAGGCAGAGAGTGGTTGTAGATGGGTCATATTCTGCATGGAGGCCGGTGACCAGTGGTGTGCCATAGGGATTTGATCTGGGACCCTTACTTTTCGTGATTTTTATTAATGACCTGGATGAGGAAGTGGAGGGATGGGTTAGTAAATTTGCTGATGACGCAAAGCTTGGGGGTGCTGTGGATAGTGTGGATAGCAGTCAGAGGTTACAGCAGGACATTGATAGAATGCAAAACTGGGCTGAGAAGTTGCAGATGGAGTTCATCCCAGGTAAGTGTGAGGTGACTCATTTTAGTAGGTCAAATATTATGGCAGAATATTGCATTAATAGTAAGACTCTTGGCAGTGTGGAAGACCCTGGTCAGACCCCAGTTGGAGTACTTTGCTCCGTTCTGGTCATCTCACTATAGAAAGGGTGCAAAGGAGATTTACAAGGATGTTGCCTGGATTGGGGAGCATTACGAGAATAGGTTGAGTAAACTCAGCCTTTTCTCCTTGGAGCGACAGAGGAAGACAGGTGACCTGATAGAAGTGTACAAGATAATGAGAGGCATTGATTGTGTGGATAGTGAGAGGCTTTTCTCCAGGACTGAAATTGCTAACACAAGAGGGCATAGTTTTAAGGTGCTTGGAAGTAGGTACAGAGGAAATGTCAACGGTTAAGTTTTTTACTCAGAGAGTGTTGAGTGCATGGAATGGGCTGCCGGTGGTGGTGGTGGAGGCGGAAATGATAGGGTATTTTAAGGGGCTCCTGGATGGCTAGATGGAGCTTAGAAAAATAGAGGGCTATGAGTAAAGCCTAGGTAGTTCTAAGGTAGAGACACGTTCAACACAGCTTTGTGGGCCGAAGGGCCTGTATTGTGCTGTAGGTTTTCTATGTTTCTATGTCTGTACATAGACATCACTGCCAACCATGTGATGGATGAAGGGGATTATAATGGGGCTAAATGAAGTATGAAAATGTCAGCATGGGCAACTTACATTGTCATGAATGTTGGGCTGAATGGCCTGTTCCTAAGCTGTAAGTAATAAAGAACCATATGTAGTTCTTCAACTCCCTTAATCTTCTAAATTTATTTTCCTTAAACAGGTCATTATTTAAGAAAGAGTTTCCTTTTTGAATTCCTGTGAATTCTGAATCCCTTGCCAACAGAGGGAAGTCAATTCAAGGTCTGGTTAATAGAGTAGATTTCTGCTTATGCACTGTTGCCACAATTTTGATCTTTCTCATAAATCCATGTTGATTCATCTGGTATGACTGCCTTGATATGATAACCTATGATATTTGTCACCTCTATATATTAGAATTGTGAGCATTCCATGTGACTTGGTTCCAACTGCCATAGTGATTGCATAATATTATATAATGATAGTGCATGGTTGATTAACCCTAACTACACTTGTTGCGATAATGCTGGTGACGTTTGCTGAGAATGATGCATTAAGGTGAAGAATCTGTTATGCCAATGCTAATTGAGGGTAAATATGTCATCCAAGACACTGGAAGGGAAAAACAATGCAGCTCTGAATAATGCATTTTAGCATTTGAAATACACCTGAAGAGCCAGAACAAAAATCAGGGAACCTTGATTTAAATATTCACGTGAATTACAAGGTCATTTTAAAAAAACCCACATTTCCTCAGCACTGCACTTGTAATCAAGTTTTAACGCTGCACAAAATGACACACAAATGTTTATCCTACATCCCTTCATGAATCATTAGCTGGGGCTGTTAAGTTGCATTGGCATTTTCTGTGCTAAGTCCCTCTGAAGTGTCAATGTGACAAAACATGCTGTAAGTTGCCTTGTGAATTTATGCTTCACCATAGACAGCAGGAAACACACCAAATGAGGTGCAAGGTCAATCACCTGTTAACTATCATGTGGGAAGAAAAAAATAACATAAATTATGTTATTTTTTTGTGGCATAGCTACATGTGTCAGTTACTTGATAGAGGACAAGATATGTGGAGTTTTATCTTTGAAAATTTCCCACAAAGTCCATCTTTTCAACTTTATTTGGAATCAGGCCTACAATCAATTCCTTCTATTGCTCTTTTGTAGAAACAACCCACCTTAGAAACTCTAGAGAGTAATTTTTTCAAGGACAAGTTTACAATCCTATATTAGTCCATTCTCTCATGTCATTCTCTGGGACTCAAGAACCTGGGAATCAATTATTAATCCTTAAGGCCATCAGCCACATTATCATGCAATGTTTCCATGCAGTTAAAGTTGACTGATTGAGCATTGATAGAAAAAAATTACTTATGCTGGTTCAGGAATCTAGGACGAGAGCACAAAGAGCAAACTTTGAAACCGGATTTTGAACAACGTTAGAAAATACTTCTGCATGTATCAATCATTAATTTTCAATTTGAGATCAACTTTGTTATCCAAAGTTTGGGATTATTTTTGTTGGTGCTATGGGTTGTGGAGTCTATAGTCATAAACAAACATCTGTGATTTTCACAACAATCCAGCAGCTCTCTTGCTTCTTCAGTAATTAATTAGACTATAACATGAAACTGTACAGACCATTGTATTAAGCTTCAAAGGTTTCAAGCTTTCAAAGGTACATTTAATGTCAGAGAAATGTATACAATATACATCCGGAAATGCTTTTTCTTCACAACCATCACAAAAACAGAGAAGTGTCCCAAAGAATTAATGATAGTTAAATGTAAGACCCCCAAGGTCCACCCCCCAGCTCTTACCTCCCGCATGTAAGCGGCAGGAAGAAACAATCCCCCAGCAAAAAAAAA
The DNA here is from genome assembly GCF_030144855.1 of Hypanus sabinus. Classification (NCBI taxonomy): domain Eukaryota; kingdom Metazoa; phylum Chordata; class Chondrichthyes; order Myliobatiformes; family Dasyatidae; genus Hypanus; species Hypanus sabinus. The sequence goes on along the minus strand of NC_082710.1, from coordinate 40,415,145 downwards.
CATTGGCACACACCACTGAGCACTCAAGTGTGAGCAAAGCAACAGTAAAGACACAGACTGTCAGTACTCCAAAGACTACATTGTTTACCTGACATTCGACATACCACAAGCTCTCTCTCTCCCTAATAAGGGAGAAAAATATGTCTCTGTTTCACAGCGAGCGGGGAGACATAACAAACAATTCGCTGGTTTATGATGTTAAGAGTCCATTACGTCGCTTTTTCCGTGCTCTTTGCCCAAAGATCTCGAGTCTCTGTTGCACACAGCCATAGATATTTTGACTGCCCTGACGACACATGGGTCTCCTGCCATAACACTGACCTTCTCCAGAGCCCCGAGATCCTAGGCCGAGCCCTTGGCATGTCGAACAACGGCCAGATATGAAACCCCAAGAATTGGTCCCATTCCCGCAAAGAACTGTAGTCAGTGTGTAACTCCAGGGCAGGGTCTTCAAAAGAACCCAGAAATGGAAAAACAGAGATATTAAAGATGGAAATAGAGCTGTTCCTAAAGATGCAAGCAAAGGAGTTGCTATTTAGCACCATCATCACTTCGCTCCACCTCTGACTTCAGTAAATCCAAGATTTAAGAAGTCTTCAGCACCATGTACACTAGGCTACAATGGATTACCAATTCCAGTTAGTTGCTCCGTTGCAACTTGTCTCTGTAACAAAGATGTTACAATTGAGTGAACCACTATGAGCCAGGAAGACAACTTAGTGCAACACACAGAGTTGAGAGGAGGCTAAAGAGTTCTCAAGCTTATCGTTTTCAAGCTCTTATCCCTTTTTCAGTGGAGGGAACTTGTACTTCTCAAGACTTCCTAAACTTAAGCAGGTAAAATTTGGAATGTCAACAATATAAATGAATATTCAATTCATGAGAAAGTGACCAGGTCTTCAGCTCTGTAATATTAATCGTTTTGCTGATAGATGACAGATTTATTCAACAGGGAAACATCTATAACTTTAATATGTGAAAATGACAAAGAATCAGAACACTTATACCTTTTATTGTTCATGTCAGTATCAAACAATCCTGGTACAGTATGGCAAGATAAAGAGATAACTTGCCATTGTTCTGCCTGAATAATATGATTTCACACTAATCACAGCATAAATTCATGAATCTAGTAGAACCATCTTAACATAAAATTAAACAAAATGTTGGAATTTACAGAAAGAGACCATATGTGATTTTTCATCTGTACTATCTGAAAGTCTTAGATATTGCTATTCGGGCGCATTGTTCAGTCATGAACTAATGCAAATAATAGCTGTTTGATATCTTTATTATTCATGCTTGACAATGTCTCAAAGCTCTTTCAGTGTTGAAGATCACAATGGATCAATCCTTATACTCTGTGAATTTGTTGCTATTTACAAAATATAAAAAATGGAATAAGAAACCTTACTTTGCTCATCAATGCTTTGTTTATTAACAGACGGTGTGCAATTTGTTCCATTGTAGATCACGCCCCAATGTATTTAATTTCCTGAGGGAGGTGAATAATCTCAGGTGTAACTCCCAAGAAGATTAAGCTCTGTGAAATTTCTCCTTGACACTTAAAGGTAATTGACCAAAACACCAGGATATCTATCTAGCATTACAATCCCCATTAGTCAATCCTGACCAGCCGTGTTTTACACTTGACAGTTTCACAATCTTGGTGGCACAGAAACTACAATGTTCCATCTATGTCTCCACTTAGCCATAGAAACTTCAATCCTTTCCTTAAATATACATTTTCCAACATTATTGTGAAGAAAGTAATCAAGCTACAGCTAGTCGGCGGTGTGTTGCTAGAGAGAGAGAGAGAGAGAGAGAGAGAGAGAGAGTGAGAGAGAGAGTGTGTGAGAGGGAGAGAGAGAGAGAGAGAGAGAGAAGGGGGAGAGAGAAGGGGGAGAGAGTGAGAACGTTATATAATTTTTCAACTCCGATTCAGCTGCTGATTTGAAATATTTTATTACCAATCACTTGTGATACAATAGTTTAATGTAGCAGTTCTATTCAATATACACATTGTGAGTTTCTGACTTGTGTGTTATGCATGGATGGAGCATTTGGTTAGGGAATAAATCAATATAATGTACTAAAAAGAAACATCGAATAGTAAATTCACTGTGAATTGAAAGTACCTTGGAAACTGAAGTATTTAAGCACAGTCTGATAATTGTACAAGAAGGGTTCTGTGAGTTTATAGGACAAAGATGAACATTGATCCCTGAACTCTAGGTGGCAGCTTTATTTCATGTGAGAAGGACTCTGCTGTTGTACTTTATTGCCGCACAATGCGTTTGAAGCTATTGACATTGGCAAATAATGAATTAATGCTTTATCTTGTTTAACCTTCTCATCTTACTGAACAGGAGGCAGAAAGCTTGCACAACAGTGGGAGGAGGTGTGGGAGAGAGTGTTGGTTTAGATGTAAAGTAGCCAACCTGTAACAGGAGATTATTCACATACTGCATTTTGTTTGATTATACCTCATTCAAATGTTTTGCTGTCAAGAGGCTGTAAAAGTATTGGATTTTAATTTGAGTGTACCTTAGGCCAACCAGGGTCAATGCTGTTGATGCCAATTTTTTTTTATTTGAAAGGCAAGTAGTGTTAGGAATAGAATCTGATCAGATGTAGCATCATTTTGTGTGCTTCTTAATAGCAGGTTTTATGGCTCTCCACAAGTCATTTTTCAGTAATAAACCATCAATGTCAGTATCTCTATTTCATCCTCAACGTGGCAATAAATAAACCACTGATGGGGAAAGTCATGCACAAGGTAATGTTTTGTTTAATGAGAAGGATCATATTATGTTGACTATTATTGTGTGCAGGAACGATAAGCAGGTTAACATCAAATATGGGGCAATGGCCATAATTAAAGGACACTATTTTGTTTTTATAAAAGAGACATTTTGGCAAGTGGTAGTGTGTCTGTTCCCAGTCCTCCTCTTGTTTACTGTGCTGCTTGTCATTACATTGGTTAACATGTAGCTCCATTTGATTCAAATGGCATGATATCTTACATCTGATGTTGAATTTTTGCTCATAATTACTCCAAGAGGCGGGGAAGGGACAAAGGAACAAACGTGGTCTGAATTTAGAAATAGAACTCATGATAAGCTATTGGTTTAGAAAGTGTTCAGAAGGCTTTTTGGATACATACGCCACCCAAGTTTAGAAGTGAATAGGGGCCATTGCACCAAAGGTTTTCTATTTATAATTCATAATTCTTGGTGACCTCAAATTCCACAGTGTCTCTTAACATCTAAATATTGATCACCATTGGTTGGCTTGCTAAGACCACAAGATTTAGGAGCAGAATTAGGCCATTTGACCCACTGAGTCTGCTCCAGCATTTCATTATGGTTGATCCATTTTTCCTCTCAGCCCAATCTCTTGCTGCCCCCCGTATCTCTTCATTTTCTGACTAGTCAAGATTCTATCAGTCTCTGCCTTAAATACACCCAATGACTTGGCCTCCATGTTGTGGGAAGTGTATTCGGTATCAACATCAAGCTGCGGAATCCATCAAAACTATAACGTTTATCTTCAAATTATTGTAAGGGGTGACTTTGACACTGAAACGTCCTGGATCAGCAGAAATCAATGCAATAATAACAATAATAATGTCATTATCCATCTATCCTGACAAGTGCAGTATGGGTTGGCAATTACCTGCAGAGAATGCAGCCACCCCATCTTTGCTACAAGGATCGTTGGAATGAGTTGGCAGCCTTTACTTGATAGCCACAGCATGGCAGCATATTAGTGTGCCATGGTTGTGAGGGAACATATGGGATGGTGTGGGGTTCACTGTGTATGTAGTTACATCATCAGTATAGTCTGTGTCCGATGTGCAATCACAACCGAGTGAAAGGAAAGGGCTCATCATTTGATGGAGATCTCTGCTGTTTACAATAGTGAAAGCCAGCAATGACAGCTGAAACATTTAGAGCACTGGTGGTGCCAGATACAGATAGCTATGCATTGATGCATTAGAGGGGAGACCAGGTGATATCTTCTAGTTAATATGCACCTTGTGAGATTGCAACTTGTTTTGTTAGGAGTTAAAAATGAAGGTCAAAGGTTGTGTATTATTGTTCCATTTATTTACTTGCTGAGATACAACGTGCAGTAGGTCATTTTGGCCCTTCAAGCCGTGCCGACCAGCAAACCCCCAATTTAACCCTAGCCTGACCAATTAACCGGAGCACCCGGAGAAAACATATGTTGTCACAGGGAGAATATACAAACTCCTTACTGGCAGCAGCAGGGATTGAACCTGGGTCGCTGGTATTGTAAATCGTTGTGCTAACTGCTACGCTACCATGCTGCCCCTGTCAGTCAATAAAATATCACATGCATTGATGATGCCATTACTTGCATGAATGACAATGGAGCCTAATCATCTGCACTCCAGTGAATTATACTGGGTACAATTTCACAATGGGCAGGATTTCAATAAGAAGCAATTACTTCTGCATTAAAACATGCACACGACAGCTTTTCTGTGTATATATTGTGTATCTGTGTATAAATTGTACACCAGGTGCAAATGGGTATGCAATTCTCATAGAACCATAGAATATTACAGCACAGAAACAACTCTTTTGACCCTTCTTGGCCGTGTCGAACCATTTTTCTACCTAGTCCCTCTGACCTGCCCCTGGCCCATATCCCTCCATACCCCTCTCATCCATGTACCTGTCCAAGCTTTTCTTAAATATTAAAAGAGAGCCTGCATCCACCACTTCAACTGGCAGCTCATTCCACCTTTTCATATTTTTGATCTTCTTTGATGCTTTGGCATTCTTTTGAACATTTCTCCACCTTCATCTGAAGTGCTCTTTAAAGTATATGGCTGTAAACAAGCTTCTGTTCTTCTATCCCAGAATTTGCTTATATCTTTGGAGACACTTATTAATTGCAGAGATGTAGTTCACAAGGCCAAGTTGGGTAAGGAGTCTTCCTTCTGTCTGTACCCAGACTCTTGATAGTTACTGCAGTCATAAATTATTTTACTTGTGCCTTTTGTTTGTTTGTAGATGGGAAGTCAATGTCCAAAAATGAATCAAAATGGACTATAGTTTTAGAAGAAATTACAAAGTTTTAGAAGACTAACTTAACTATAAAATAGTGATCCACCAGCTTGGAATAAGCATGACTTGCAGCAGTCAAATACACTTAGTACTTTGGTTATTATAATGCTTAAGGCAAGTTGGAAGTCTATGATAAACATGTCTACTTCCAGACTTAAGCCTTATTTTCTGACATTTATGACAATAGTATCGGTGCAATAGTATTTGTCGCTGTTGGAGGTAGATGTCTTTCTGGATCCCATAATCACTACTTTTACTTTCAAGTTTGTATTTCTTTACCAACATGGTTAAGTAGCTAGGAGTGGCAAAACTCAGAGTAAAGTCAGGTAGAAAGTTTCGCTCTTCAGGCACATTGGAAGAATGATGTCTTCAATAATAGCTTAGCTTTGTTTCAATCAAGTTATTTTAGTACTACTTGGCAAATGGTGGTACTTATATATGTATAAGATCACCACCGATATACTATACAAGGAGAAGTGTACATTTTTATCGTCTGAGCTGTAATCTGTTAAAGTCAATTGCATTCGCATTAGAGACCCAACAGATTTTCTAGTCAATGAAATTTGTGCTATTTGAATGGATTGACCAATCCAACACTTCAACATTATAGGACACAAATGGGTACAATCATATGTATCCTCAACGTATTTTAAACTTACATTTTAATGGGACAATACTATTGTTGATTGGAAACTTGGTTTTAAAATGCTCAAGTAAATAACACTTCGGTGCATTTCATGATAGCTTGGTGAATATTAATATAAATATTGTAATGAATCCTCAAGCTGTTGCAATCATTGAATCCCAGTGTTGGCCTCTTGTCTGCATCTTGAATTCATTGTTTTGCAACACTGAATTTCCTGACATGGATAACACTTTTAGATAAATCAATCTGTTGTTAATGATTGAATGTAAATACCACTTGCCAAGTGGGATGAACTGATTTAATCACACACTGAAATTCCAGCTTGCGTCTGGATACCATCTGGAGGTGAGCAGGCCAGAAGAAAAGTAAGCCAATAATTTAAGTATTTAAAACGTTTTCTTTCATATATTGCAGATTTCAGCATTGATCCATTTTCTTTTATTTTTAGCCAAGATTAAAATAATAACATACAGCATTTTGAATGGATGACAATATTGATGTAACAAAATATCACTTTAGATAAGTAAAATAAAATGAAATGTATTACATTTGATTCTCTAATCCAACGAACTATAAAATTCAGCTTGTTTGTATCTATTATTAGGGCACAATAGTGTTAATCAGATACTAATTTGCCTTGTGATGCTTAATTTATGCTTCTCAATCCATGCTTCTCATTGGGAAATCTTTTTTAACCTGTTCAGCACAAGAAGTGGGTTTTCCCAGTGGCCACTTATTTTAATTCACTTCCCAATATGTTGGTCCATGGCTTCCTCGACTGCCATGATTGACAAGGATGTTGTCTGGATTGGAGAATGTGCCTTACGAGAACAGGTTGAGTGAACTTGGCCTTTTCTCCTTAGAGTGACGGAGGATGAGAGGTGACCTGACTTGTCAGAGGCAAGTTTTTCACACAGAGGGTGGTGGGTGCATGGAATGCACTGCCAGCAATGGTGGTAGAGACAGGTACAATAGGGCCTTTTAAGAGACTCTAAGATAGGTACAAATGTGTACATGGAGCTTAGAAAAATAGAGGGCTATGTGGTTGGGAAATTCTAGGCAGTCTCTAGAGTAAGTTACATGTTTGGCACAACATTGTGGGCCGAAGGGCTTGTAGAGTTCCATGTCTATGTTCTATGATGAGGCCACTCATATTGGAGGAGCAACACCTCATATTTCAGATAGGTAGCCTTCAACCTGGTGGCATGAATATCAATTTAACTAGCCTCCCCTTTCTCTCTTTTCAATATCCTAACCTGGCTCCCCTCTTAACCCCTTCTCTTTATGTCATCTGCACATCACCTTCCTCTGGAGCCTCTTTTTAATACCCTTTCTCCTATCTGGTTCATTCTTCTGCAGTCCTTTATCACTTCACCCCATCACCTCACAGCTTTTCACTTTATTCCACCACCCACCCACCCATCTTATCCCTTACCTGGTTTAATCCATCACCTTTCAGCTTGTACTCCTTCCCTTCTCCCACATTCTTACTCTGGCTTCTTCTACCTTCCTTTCCAATCCTGGTGAAGGGCCTTGGCCTGAATTGTTGACAGTTTATTCCTCTCCATTGACTTCCTCCAGCAGATTGTGTGTGTTGTTACTGGGAGAGCTGGCAGTGATGGTACAAAGAACATAGAACAGACAGATGCCAATCATTGTGCAATGCCAATCCACTGATCGGGTGGTAGTGCTGCTCGTTGACACACTTGTAATGCCATTGCGAGTGCTTCCCCTGATCAAGTGTGGCATTGAGGTGTTCCGGTCAAACTGAAGACAATAAATACCAATGCTTGAAATTATCCTTCACACAAAGGGAATTGGTTATGGTCATGTGAGGGTCATCATTCCAGACCTATAACATCACAGCAGGTTCTCAAGAGAGTGTCTTCAGCTTAACCACCTTTCATTCCAGCATATGAGGGCTGTTTGCTGATGAATGCACTTTGCTCAATTCCATTCATGTCTTTTCAGCAAATGAAATAGCCCTTGCTTGAAGGCAGAAAAACCTTTACAACATATTTGTAAACATAAATGGCAGGCAAGACTGAATCTAACAAAATTCACTCTTGGTATAACATGCCATAACCATTAGTCAATCTCCTGGGGACCACCTATATGAATGGAAGGGCATGTCAGAGGCGATGCATTTTTGAGTGATTAACTCATCTCTTGACATCCCAAAGCCTTTCATTAATTCCCTCCATCTTATCACATCATGAATATGGTTAGTATCAAGTACAAAATGCATGGTTTGTTACATAAGTTACCTTTCTAGCTCATGTCAATCCTGTCCCATGTAGGACAAAGGCTTAAGATACATGCAGTCAATTCCTATTAATATTTCTGTTTGCCGGTTTCCATTTGATACTCTTTGGCATTTTTAAACTTCATGTTTTTAAAGATGTTTAAAACAAATTTTGCCATCCCACATTTCCTCCAATTCCCTGATATCACTTTAAAACATATCTGCCTGCTCCATTGGCCCTGGGTTTTCTGACCCCACCTGTTGATCAACATCTGTCCTTGTGCAGTTGCTTAGCTCTGGCAGATAACTGAACAATAACTAAACCAGTAACAGCAACACCTAATCACCAAGAGTGATTGTGATTCTCTCTGCTCACTTCTTTTGGGCATCTACACCCAACTGAAAAATGCCCCTTTTTTGTGTACATATGGTCCTTCCTGATGCTTCATTGACAGCTTTATTTTTCCAGCTGTTATAGCAGATCAGGGGCTAGGATTTTCATAGAGATTGGATCAGCTCATAATTTCTGGAATTCTCCTGATGTTGGTCTGGATAATAATAGAATTTTCTCACTTGTTTGGGAGGACTCAGTAACATCAGGAGCTGGGAAAGTGCAGAACAAAAGAATGCACTGAATAAGTGCATTTGAAATACCCCAAACATACACCACAGCCGTCACTGATGTGTTGTAGCTATGTTCTGTACAATCTTTAAGTATCCACCTGATGCTCTGAGAGATCCTTCAGAATCTGCAAGGTCTTGTTCCCTGGAGCACGAGGGCAGCAGGTGTATGGAACACTGAGAGTCCAGGCAGATGGAAATAAGTGGTAATCCCCTCATTTATAAATTTGGTGCTGTCATTAAACAAGAAAGTCAAGTAAGTACTTGTTCTAATTTGCAACGACTATAGTCAGATAATTATACAGTAATGTATATAATGGCCGATTAGGAAAAGGGGAGATGCAACGAGACCTGGGTGTCATTGTACACCAGTCATTGAAGGTGGGCATGCAGGTACAGCAGGCGGTGAAAAAGGCAAATGGTATGTTGGCATTCATAGCAAAAGGATTTGAGTACAGGAGTAGGGAGGTTCTACTGCAGTTGTACAAGGCCTTTGTGAGACCGCACCTAGAATAGTGTGTGCAGTTTTGGTCCCCTAATCTGAGGAAAGACATTCTTGTCATAGAGGGACTACAGAGAAGGTTGACCAGATTGATTCCTGGGATGGCAGGACTTTTATATGAAGAAAGACTGGATCGACTAGGCTTATACTCACTGGAATTTAGAAGATTGAGGGGGGATCTTATTGAAACGTATAAAATTCTAAAGGGATTGGACAGGCTAGATGCAGGAAGATTGTTTCCGATGTTGGGGAAGTCCAGAACGAGGGGCCACAGTTTAAGGATAAAGGGGAAGCCTTTTAGGACCGAGATGAGGAAAATCTTCTTCACACAGAGGGTGGTGAATCTGTGGAATTCTCTGCCACAGGAAACAGTTGAGGCCGGTTCATTGGCTATATTTAAGAGGAAGTTAGATATGGCCCTTGTGGCTAAAGGGATCAGGGGGTATGGAGAGAAAGCAGGTACAGGGTTCTGAGTTGGATGATCAGCCATGATCATACTGAATGGCGGTGCAGGCTCGAAGGGCCGAAGGGCCTACTCCTGCACCTATTTTCTATGTTTCTATGTATGAGCTACACACAGTCACACCAAACATATTACACACCACTAGCATATTATTGAAGCTGGGACTTTTATGATTCTTCTGAGGGCTATATTATCAATGAATTGAATTTTAATTTTAAAATCTCAGGGGCTTTTAGGAGTTACATTAGAAATGCACATGCCTGGAATTTTGCCTGCCAGGGCTGCATGATGGGAAATTTCAAGCTACTAGCCATAATTTTCTATCCATTTAAATGAGAGGATGGGAAATCTTTGGAAGCATGCCTGTGATTTTCTAAAATATGCTACTGATAGTTGTTGCTCCCTGCCTGAGGCATGGCTTCATAAAATTTGGCCTCTTTGTAAAAATAATATGGTATTCCTTAAGAGGGTAATTTAATTTTAAACTTTAGTGGTATTGAATTGCCTTTTATTAATTCTGTAGGATGCACTCCTGGCCCTGATTTTCAGTGAAATTTTTGTGGAAATATCAGTCTGCTACAGCCAACACCTTTTTAATTTCTAAGCATGCATATACATTACACAAATCATGAAGCTGCTGTTCATAAGTTGTCTGGACTTAGGAAATGAAAGTGGATTAAGTGCCTTACACTTTTGCAGTTCTCACTGGGAGTGAATGAAGGTGCCAACGTGGAACCCAGCTACTGGTGTTAGAAGAAGAGGGGGTGGTGGTGACAGGATCAAGTAAATTGAAAAGGCGCTTGAGGGGAAAGAGAGTAGGAGGACATATGCTGTTCTTCAAGCAGTGCAGCTGGATCCAATGGTTTAACATCTCCTTCAAAGGATAGCATATCTAACAATGCATCACAGAATGATAATAAAGTATCTACCCAGACTTCGTGCTCAAGACTATGAAGTGGAAGCTGACACAAGGCCTACTAAGTCGGAAATGAGAGAGCTACTTCTGAGTCAAGGCTGACATGGCAGCAGTGGGAACTCGTTTGAAGCAAATAACCATTTGTAGCATTTGAAAATAAATGGCTAAGAACAAACAAAAACTCCACAGCAGTAATGCCAAGAGTCAGGCAGGAAGGGTCATGCTTGGAATAAGAAAACTGCCACAATTGACAAACTGCCTGAAGTTTCTGTCACAGGATCTATAAGTGAAATCCACTGGCTGAGAGGATAAGGTCATCATTCCCTTGTGCTCCTCTTGATTGACAGAGGAAGCTCCTGAAGATAAGATGCACAATCGGCAGTAAATCTGCCACCAAAGATGTCAGTGCAGAGAGGCAAACTTATATGACCAGGTCTAGCCTGTGCAAATGATTAGCAGTGGAGTCAGAGCCACAGCTGAAGTCAGAAGGAACACTGTTTTAATATAATCCTGAGAAAGAATCACCTCAGAAACCATGCCAATTTAACTGGGATTACTGAGTGGTGGAACAAAGTTAATAACTTCTCTTGAGGTCAAATGATGAAGATTTTGACTCATAATCATCAGGCCTTTTCACTAACGGAATATTGCCGCATAGCTGTATTAGACATGCAGAATTATCTTTTAATTTCTCTCAAAGACGCATATGTCAGGCAGGGAATGGCCATATTTCAAACTGGCTGAAATATAAAAAAAGAATGAATTTGGAAAAGAATTAGGATAATTCCATTTAGTCATTAAAGGCGCCGTTGCACTGGATTTGTGACAATATGTGGCACAAGGGGATATCATTATCTTGACCTTAAGGTTTTCCAATCCGACACAGGAGCTTTGGTGGAATATCATAGAATTTTCACAATTGTTGAAAATAGTTCCACAATCCAGAAAATTAGGACCACCTCCTGAACTTTTACCTCTTGGGAATACAGCCGATTAACTGTGAAGAAACCACATCCAGAACTCTGTCAAAGTTTTGATTGACTGATGTAACGAACATCTGTTAAATACTCGTTGCTTGCTCATTTTGCTGGGCCCAGGATGCAGCATTATTCTGGCTAAATTACCTGTCTAGTATCTGAATATCTGGTTTGCTGATGTGGAGTCCTGAGTTCAAATCCCCGTATTATTCTTGGGGAATTTAAATTTGTATAATTAGAGAATAACATTTTGAAAATAATCAGGAATAGTTAAAGATAGATTTGCTTTATTTATCACATGTACAGCAAAGCACCAAAACATACAAGAAAACTAATTGTTTGCATCAATGACTAACACAGTCCGAGGATGTAATGGGAGTAGCCCAGAGCCATGCCCATATCGTACTAATCCTTGATAGTCCCTTGTTAAATGGCACATCTTACGTGGGAGAAAACCAGAGCCCCCAGAGGAAATCCAGGGAGAATATACAAATATACAAATTCCTCACAAGAAGTAATAGGAATTAAATAAATGCTGGTGCTGAAAGATGTTATGCTAGCCATTACACTACTGTGACACCCTCTACGTTACCATGCTGCTCTCTATACCACCGTGTTGTCCTCTACTCTATCATGACACTCTTTATGCTTTTGACCTGCCCTAATACAGTTAGGGTGAAGGTGATACTGCAGGGGTGACAAAACATTTCCTCTAGTTCACTGGAGAAGGACAATTATTGTCTTACAAATATCTGACCTAGTCTAAATAGTGACTCAATTCAGGGCAATTAGAAATGAACTATAAACACCAAGCCAAGAATAAAGATGGTAGGGGTTGGAAGCTTTATACCCACTAGCAGCTCTTTTAAATACGTGATCATTTCCTCGCTCCATTAATTCACTTTCCTGCTTCAGGGAAATTAATCTGCTAACCTTACCTGGTGTGCCAAAAATAAGGGACTAACAGTTGCCAGAAACCCTTCTGAACAAACTTCTAAAGCAAGTTTTTCAACTTCTTTGTATGGTCACATGAATAAATGAATCTCATCATAAATCAAACCAACGAAGTGTAAAAGTTGCACAAAAATGCCTCTGCACATAATACCGTCATTATGATATGATGATTAAAGACTGATAAGTTATGTATCAACAAGCCCGCTTCACTGTACAAATGCCGAATTAGTGATGTCAGTTCTACAATTGATACTTCAGGAATGCAACAGGTCTAGATGTCCAAAATAAATTCTTTCTTACTCTTTGTGCCAGTTTTAGTAAACATAGAACCACATAAGCAAATAGTAGAAAGCCAGAATTCATGGAAGAATGTGAAGAGCATATTTTTGGATGCTCTTTTTATTGGAATAGCTTCATCAAGATAATTTAACATGAAGTAATCTCTCCCAAAATCTGTTAATTGTTATCAGTAATTGTGTTTCTAAACGCAAGTGCTTGCTTATCATATACACTCAGTGGCTGCCTTATTAGGTACCTCCTGTACCTAACAAAAATACCTCTAAGTGTATGTTCATGGTCTTCAGCTGATTCACTGTCACTCATTCACTGCAAGGTTCTGACGTGTTGTGTGTTCAGAGAAGCTCTCTACTCTTCTGTTCACCACCGTTGTAATGCGTTTATTTGAGTTACTGCTGCCTTCCTAGCAGCTTGATCCAGCATGGCCATTCTTCTCTGACCTCTCTAAGTAACAAGACGTTTATCGCCCACAGGACTGCCCCTCCATGAGTGTATCTTGTTTGTTTTTGCACTATTCTCTGTAAACTCTGTAGAGACTGTCGTGCATGAAAATCCCAGGAGATCAGCAGTTTCAGATTCACTCAGGCCACCCCTTCTGGCACCAACAATCCTTCCACCATCGAAGTCACCATTCTTCCCCATTCTGCTGTTTGGTCCTAGCAACAACAGAACTTCTTGACCATGACTGTATGCTTTTATGCATTGAGTTGTTGCCACAAGATTGGCTGATTAGATATTTGCATTAATAAGCAGGTGTTCAGGTGTATCCAATAAAGTGGCCTCTGGATGTATGTGGGACATTCTAAAAATGTCCTCTTGATGCTTTGTTGTGTAACTCATCACGATGGGCTAAGTTGTGCTGACTGACAGCTAGTGAGTCACAGTCAGAAATCCAAACCTTTCTGAAGTCCAGTGGGCAATACATCTGACTATCCATTCCACTGGGCTCCCCATTTTATCCAATAGCAGAGCAGTAATTCACTGAAGACAGCTGGCTGTGGAGGTCAGCTCATTTAGCACCATGCATCGTAAAAAAGTGTCCATGAACAAGTGGGAAACATGGGTACAATGATCTGTGTCCAGGACAACTCACCCCATTCTTTTCCAGCCTTAAATGCTCTTGTAGATTGATCTAATACACCAGAGGGAGACTCAGATCACTACAGAACTGACTCTTACCAGTGAGATGAAATAATGCAGAAAAGTAAGTAATATTTTTTGCTTGTGCATTCATAAGATGTTGGGAGCACAGATAATGCCATCTTATTACAAACAAGAGAGAATCTGCAGGTGTTGCAAATCCAAGCAACACACACAAAATGCTGAAGGAACTCAGCAGGCCAGGGAGCAGCTATGGAAAGAAGTACAGTTGACATTTTGGGCGGAGACCCTTCGGCAGGACATCTTATACTATCTTATATAATCTTATAATAACATATTATACTATCCTCCCTTAAATTACCCATAAATAAAGTGACATGCTGGGCCATTTGAGGTTCAACAATATTTCACTAGACCTAGAGTCAAATACAGTCGCGACCAACAGTTTTTCTTTCTTCTTAAATGGATGTTGATTAACAAGTAGTTTATTGCAGTCCAGTAGTTAAATGGTTGCCATTACTGATTACAGGGCTTTTAAAATACCCGAGTAGGTTAATTAACTATGTTGAAATTCTCCGACTAACTTGGTGGAATTTGACCTTCTGTTGCAAGAGGAGTGTTTCTAGATCTCTGTATAAGACCTTAGAATTTTAACTGCTCTACCAATGTACTTCATATTTTTTTCCACAAATATGTTCCACATTAATAGGAGGGAGACGAGGAAGTATTTCTGTTTGGCCTTCAGCCAAAGTGAGAGACTTTACACAAAAATCAGAGCCTGTTATCTCAGTCCATTTAATAAATCAGTAGCTCAAGTTATGCGACCTGATTAGAACTTTTAATACAAGAAGCTCCTTTCAGTAAATAAACAATACTTCAATATCTGTAGGATGTTTATATTCATCCCTTGTTCGCATTGTACTTTTAATAATTGAAATTTATGATAAAGAGAATAATGTAAATGAAACATTTGCAGACAAACATTTCTTCTGTAATATATACTATTTTAATGGAGATACTTACACATTTCAAATAGATAATTAGAAATCGCTGTTGACATAATAAAGAAAAATCATTTGAAATCTTTTTCAGGTAAAATTATTTACTTTTTGGAATGTCGGCAGAAACCGGAGCAGCTGGAGGAATCCTACGTGGTTACAAGGAGAATGTACAAACTCCATACAGACAGGGCAGGAATCAAACAGCAGCAATTGGTGATCATTGGCTTTGTAAAGCATTTGCAGTAATGCCTATATTACTGTGCCATTTAAGGCAGCCATATACTGTATTTGCTTGAGTATTTCTCCTGGTTACATAGCTTCTCTACTTGCCTGAGGTTGATTCCTCTGCGTGGAGTGGCCCGACTAGGTTACAACAATTCTTTTAGTCATTTAAGTTATCAGCCCACATCTTGTGGTCAAGGAGAAAGAGACAATATCTGATGCTGATTTTCAAAATAAAGCAAAACAGACTGAACAGACATTGTGGCATTGATATCCCACATAAAAAAATTCAACGTTGTCTGGTGTTCTCAGTAGGGTAGTTGTGATATTCTGAAATAGTCTGACTGCATCCAATCTTTTTTTGTACATTGACTTCATTATCACTCAAAAGTTAACAATTTAATGGTCTTTATAATGAAAGCAATGAACAAAAAACTGTTTATATATGTGTGTGTGTGTAAAACAGTTTTCCACAGATCTTATAGAAACGTTTGTCGGATATATGGAAAATGTCACGATCCAGCTTGTGAGTGGTTCTGAATTCACAACACAAGCAGATGAAAAGTAATTGGCTTATATTTTCCTCTGGGATGGATCTGCCAACAAAAGCTGAAGATGGATTTTCATTCAGTATTCTAAAACCTCTCTGACCCCAATGATTAATCTTACTTTGCTTAATTAGATGGAAGGAAATGAATATAATACTTTTAATGAATTCACAGTTTCAGTTGTCTCGTGAGACCAGTTAGACTATACTGAAGTTGTTGATTGCTCTTAACCAACATCAACTTTGCCATATAAATTATTGAAAAATATATTTCCAGCAGTTCTTGCAAATCAGTCAAGAGGGCCTTGGCATTTTAGTTAAAGGGAACAGGAAGGAAAGGATCAAGAAGAATTACATATAAATTCTCAGGGTGAGTTGAGGTGTCAAATCATGGAGGAAATTTTCCAATACAACATGAACAGTTGCTATTATGCTATTTCTGCAACACTGCCAAATATGGAGGATGGGGTGATTGTGGGGTGGGGAGGCAGAGGGTGCATGGGCAGCATTACAATCATGTCCCTACTTAGTACCTAGACAGCTAAAAGCTATCTTGTTGGCATTTTATAAATTTATTCTCTTTGGAGTTCTTTCTGTTGTGTGTAATGAACAGTGGGCTATGTGAAATTGGTAAGGTGTAGCTTGGCATGTTGTTATAGAAAATAACAAGGACCCAGTACAGCTATGTACTTGGAAGCAATTTTTGTGAGAAAGATTGAGAAGAAATGCTTCAAAACTGCATAGTAAAGTGAGCTACTGGGAGGATGGAGAGTTAGAAGGAAAATGGATAGTTTAAGTCAATGGGATGGAGAATATTAAGAAATATTTGGCACTGTTCATTTTGAGAGAAGTATAGAAAACCAGAAGAGATTTTAATCAGCGAGATTTGTTTCCCAAAGGAATGTTCTTTCTACAAGATGGAGAAAGTAACTGTGCAGGAATTAACTATGCAAAAGTTATGTTGGGCTTTACTGCAAAGGAGTAGGAGGGCTGAAGTAAAAAAGTCTTTGTGAGCTTGGCGGGAGTTTATTTGAAGCACGATGTGCAGTTTGGTCTTCTTAGAGAAGAATAGGCTTGCCTTGCCATCTGAAAAGCGTAACTCTGTTGGATTGATTTTCCTGAGTTGAAAGGGGATGCCAACATAAAGAAATTGAGAAAGATTAGACAAAACTGACCCATGCATGAATAGTGAGAAAGATTCCTTCCATGACAGATTCCTTTACTGTCCTGAAGGCACACACTCAGCATTTCAGGAACAGCTTCCTCCCCTTTGTCAATCAATATCTAAATGGTCATTGAACCCAGGAACACCACCTCACTGCATTTTTTTTCCTGTTTATTTTTTGCACTACTTATTTTAACTTAAGAATTTAATAGACCTTTTATGTACTTAATGTAACTCATTTTTTCTCTATATTTATTCATCATATATTTCATTGTAAAGCTGCCATAGAGTTAACAAATTTCACAACATATGCTGGTGATATTAGACCTAATTCTGATTCATATTCCCTCTCAATTTGATTGTCTAATTCCATGTTGTCTTATTCTCCCTAACATTTATACTGCTGTCTCTCATTTCTGAAGTTACACCCCAACACAAAGTCCTCTTCAAATTAAAGTACCGAAAATTATCTTCACAGAATTAGCAAATACAATAACTTATTCTCCCGAAGCACAGAAGAAACTTCTTCTATTAAGTTGAAACTCATTCAGTTTATACAGGTTCTCTCTTACTTATAGTTAGTCTCATTGCCTCAGACAATTACATTTTCCTTCATGTACCATTCCTTCAAATGCACATCCCTCTAATTGAGTTCTTGACATTTCTACTTCTTTCTTTTAGCTCTTCTGTATTTTTGCTTTATTACACAGGTCTGCAAGCCAGGAAAGCACAATAAAGATGCAGTAAGGCAGCTGTGAATGAAAGCATGGAAAATGCACGCTGGTGCCAGATCTGGAGTGGAATCTCTGGAAATGAAGTAGGTTGTCAATCCAAGAGTCCTGAGGGGAGAATTGCAATGGTATGACTGAGTTTATGACTAAGCTTTCTTTCTTGAATAATGCTGAAATATTTATATATTTAAGATATTATATATTATTTTGATTGTTTATCTATGGTGAATCGGAATTAGAATTGGGTTTAATATCACTGACATGTTTCATGAAATTTACACAATGCCATACATAAAATAATATAAATTACAATGAGCAATATATTTAAAAATTACATTGAATGAGTGGTGGAAAAAGAGAGCAGAAATAGTGAGGTAGCTGGAAAAGCAACAAGAATGCTTAAAGGGCTTGATTGAGTCTTTCTTAAGGTGTTGATTCAATTTTTGTGACAAGGAAATATTTGAGATTCAGTAAGTAAATATTCAAATATTTTGAGTTTTTTAAAAATAAGGATGTAATTTGAGGCAACTGGCATAAGTGTTCCTATTCATATCAACTTCCAAAAGAATGGTCTAATTTTTGCTTTCAGGAATGCAGAACTGCTTGCATCACTAAACAGTCATTGAGAGACTTGTTGTAAACCATATTTGCAGATCTAATATGGTTCTCTGTACAGGAGATCTGAAATTTACGTGAAAAGGGCAAATGCCCATGAGTTTCTTCGCTGAAACACACAGATAACAAACCAGGAAGGAAACTTACATTATGATATTCATAAATATAGATAAAATCAAGGGAATGTGATGGAACAGTCATATGGAAAACTACAACATTGTTCTCCTTTCTCAGCCTTCAACTTAACATCTTATAAATGAACAAGCACCTGAGCTCGTAAAATAAAGATATTAATGCCAAGAGTAGCTGTTCAGCAGTACGTATCACTTATTGTGAATTTAAAAAATAATTTGCAAGTGTAGTCAAATAACTTATTTTCAGTTGTTTCAGTGCTGTGTCTATTGACAAGGACTGCATCAACACAAATTGTGTAATGTATCTTTGACAGTAACTGCTAGGACTTGCATTTCACTGCCTACAGAAGTTGCTGTCAGATTGATCTGTAATAAACAGAGGGCTGAAAGTTTTATATCTTGTTCACCTTCATTGATTTCTGTTTCATTTCTTGTTTTTGATAAGGCATTTGCCATTTTTTTGCATGATCACAGCTCTCTTCTCAGTTGATATCTTTACTTCCAACTTATTTCTTCGACTGAAACCCCACCTCTGACATGTCAGTTCCTTCCAAGCTATATTTCAAGAATTTCGCTGCTTCTGGAATCATTGTTTCTCACCAGATTATGATATCCACACTTAATTTGCTCTCAGCATGTACCATACAAGCTCTTCTCTCCCCTGCAGCACCAACAACAAGTTAACCTCAGAGCCATCCTTGTCTTCAGTTTCACTTTACTCTTCACTGCATCAGATCAGATCAGAATCAGAATCAGGTTTAATATCACCGACATATATTGTGAAATTTGTAGTTGTGCAGCAGCATTATGATGCAATGCATAATAAAAGAAAACTCTAAATTACAGTAAGTATGTACAATAAGTATATATGTAAAGTTAAATTAATAAATAGTGCAAAAAGAGAAGAAAGTGAAGTACTGAGGTAGTGTTCATGGGTTCAATATCCATTCAGAAATCTGATGGCAGAGGGGAAGAATCTATTCCTGACTCGTTGAGTTTAAATAAAAAGTATTGATCCCCTCCTTTCAGATTGTTGAAGATCCCAAACTTCAACAAATCTGAATTACAATACACCTTTAGGCTTTTCTTTCCCCCCCCCCCCCTAATCCATCTCTCATTCTTACCACTTGTCATGCTCTCACAATCCTTTCTGATGTTTTCCTCTGAAAAGACAAATAATCAGTTATCAACAGAGTCTTCAGCATCATTTCTTTACACCCATTCCAAACTCTGTGTCTGTTCTGCCTTTATACTGAGTTCTTCTTCCATGGCCTTTGCTTTTACACCCTTTTTTTGGGACAGGATTTTTCACCCCAGATTGCGGAAACTTCTTTCAGCTTTCATTCTGTCCTGTCCCTTCCCTTTAGGCTCAGCCTCTCTAAACCTATTGCTGCTGACTGCTGACATGACATTGATCATTTTAACATTTTAACTCCACTAACTCACCCTGACATACATCGTTCTGACTACAACTCTCCACTCACCAAGGACCAACACGTTGTCATCAAACTTACTGACAAGTGCAGTGCTATTACTTTTTGGCAAATTACCTGAGCACCAGCTCTCTGACACCTCCTCATACTTCCCTTGGGACCATGACCCATTGATCCAGCTGGTTCTTATCCTACAAACGCAATTCTTCTTCCTGAAACATTGCCCTTCCACCCCTCATCAGTCTCTTCTCATATGCATTAGTCACACTGCTGACACATTCCATCACTTTGACAGTTTCTAGTTTTGTGGTCCAGGCTGTTTCACTTTCAACGTGAATGTTCAGTCCCTCCCTCACTAGGATGGAATTGAGGTTCCTCACTATTTTTCTTGAATACTGCTCCAAACAGTTCCCCTTCCCACTCATCTTTTTCTATCCCCAGATGATCTCATTCACACATTGAATAATTTCATGAAATTTGCTCTCTTCTTCCTCCAAATCGAAAGTGCAGTTATGGAAATACACTTAGTTTCAAGCAGTACTTATCTCTTTGTGAGATACGTGGAATATTCCTATTCAGTTTATCCAGACAAATGAACTTTCTTCCCGGAAAACTGATGATAGTTCTGATACTGCATCCTGCATTTATACAGAAGCCATTTCATCATCATTGCTGCCACTTTCACCCCGTCTATTTCTGTCTACCACGATTTCGGTGAATAGGTTAAAGACAAGTATCTCCTACAAGCCCACAACTCCGACAGGAACCTTGGTTGCATTCCTCTGATTGCTTCCTCAGAAGAGCCTCGGTCCTTTTTCCTTCTTTCTTCATCTCTGATGTACTGGCACTGACAATCAAAGTTCAAAGTTCAATTTTCTAAATAAATTTATGATCTAAGTACTTAAATACATTACCATATACTACCTCGAGTTTCTTTTTCTTGCAGGCATCTACAGGACAATAAAATATACTCTTACAAGAAACAAAAACAAAGACTGACAAGCAAGCAATGTGCAAATAACAACAATACTGAGAACATGAGACCAGGAAAGCGAGTCTGTAGTTTGGAGAATCAGTTCAGAACAGTGGTGAGTGAGGTTATTCACACTGGCTCAGGAGCCTTATAGCTGTAGAGTAATAATTGTCCTTGATCCTGGTGGTGTGAGACCTAAAGCTTCAGTACCTCCTGACATTGGGAAAGAAGTACAGAAGCCTTGGGTCAGAGAAGGGGGCATTGCCTGGATGGCAGGGATGTTTGATGATGGATGCTGCTTTCTTGTGGCAGTGCTTCATGTAAATGCACTCCGTAATGGGGAGGGATTTGTCTGTGATGGACAATACCATCCTGATACCAGTTCTTTCTTTATCCCCCAGTCATGACCTTTCCTCCACCATAAGAGATAGGGTCAGCAACCACATCTGTTCCATTCGTCCACTTCTTCTCTCACCTTCTATTTTCCTACTAGACGTTGATCTAGTAGCTTTTGCGATAAGATACTCGTTAACCTCACCTTCTACCCTATATGTCACTACATTCAATGAGATCATTCTCTACATCAGACATGATGCTAGCATTCCCTCTTTCTGTCTCATTCAGCATTCCCTCTATGAACCTCTAGTCTACCCTGTCATCTCCATAGATACACACCACCTTCCCATAGCACTTCCCTTCAAAAGTGCATGAGTATACGACTCTTATCCCTCCCATCATCCCGTCATTCATAACCCAAACACTCCTTGGTAAAGCAACCGCTTACTTGCATGGATATAGTGATATCACAACAATTAACTTACAAGAGAGGTTCATCCAGAAGCCTAGACTAACCATCATGAGACCAGTGTTCCAGTTCCATCATAGTAACTGTGGAATTAAAATTAAGTTAGTAATCAGGAATTTATGAGAACGTAGTCTCGAGACCTAATCGCTACAGAACCTACTGGATGGCTGTCCAGAGCGCAAGTCTCATCTTATCCTACCCCATCTAAGTTTGACTCTGGTTCTATCAATATAGTTCATCGTGAAATAACCTAGCAAGTCATATCATTCCAGGGCAATTTGGTCTGGTAGTAAAAAAAATGGCTTTACTGTTGATTCAGCATCTCTGAAAATTGCATAAATAAAATAAACCACTTCAGCAATGTGTTGCATTTGGTGCTCACTGTGTGATCTTCTCTACATTGGACATAAATTTGATGCTGGCTTAGGAGAACATTTTTGTTTAGTCTGGAGGGATGATCATGAGCTCCCAGTTGCCTGTCACTTTAATTCTTTATTGCCACCCTCATGTCCCTTTGATGTCTTGCTCGATCCAACAGAGCTCAGGGAAAAACATTTTATTTCATATTCTTCTGCATTCGAGAGAGAATCCAACAATTTCAGATCATCACTTATTTCACATTGTTTACACATTCACAGAAGACCACAGCACAGTACAGCACTCTTGGCCCACGATGTTCAGTTTGTTACTTTATTAGCTCTATCCTCTACGCACATTAAAACTTCCATTTGTCTTCTGCTTTTTACACCCCAGACAAACCTTGTACCATTCACCCATTTTCCCCAATGTCAGATTGATGCCACCATATCCATAATTCCCTATCACATGGAAGGTGGACATGTTAGTCCACTGAGTTCATGCCAGCTCATGACCAATTCCACTCCTTACTGATTCTCCCTGTTGCCCACTGCACTGACATTTTAATCAACCTCTGCAGATTCTACTACTCACCTATGCACTGGTGGCAATTTACTGTGGCCAATTAACCTGCTAGTCGGGATGGCCCTTGGATATGTGCAGAATCTGAGGTAATAGGGGGCACAGGAAGAAACTACAAATTCTTTCCACACAGCATGAGATGTTTGAATTGAATCAGGGTCACTTGCATTTAGATATAACATTTCCATGAGGGTGATCACTGTGCTGTGTAATTGTAGAGGAACAGCTTGTTTGGAGGCATAGCCAGATCTGCATGGCAAGTCTGCTGAACTATTGCTGGAACAATTTCTATTCCCATAGGCTTGCTGACTCCAGTGCTCTCAGCCATTTCTTGTATCACATTAAGTGAATCAAGCCAATGAAAGACTGACTTCTCTGAGGATAGGATTGCAGGAGACAATTGAAATGGATCATCTATCTGGCCTTTCAAGTTAAGCAAAATTGTGAGCATTTCAGACTTATCTTAATGCTCACATCTAGGCCCCAACCATTAATTAAAGTTCAGAAAGTGCTTAGTAAATTTATAAACAAAGGACATATATGTCACCACATGTAACCATGAGATTCATCTTCTTCCGGGTGTTCATAGTAGGTACAAATAAACACTATAAAATCATGAGAAAAATGCACATAAGTAGATAGACAAACAACTTATGCAAAAGGTAACAAACTATGCAAATACAAAAAAAAGCAATAGATATCGTGAACATGAGATGACGAGTCTTTGAAAGGGAGTCCATAGTTTGTGGGAATAGTTCAGAGTTAGCATGAGTGAAGTTATCACCTTTGGTTCAAGAGCCTGATGTTTGAGGGCTAATAACAGTTCCTGAACCTGGAGTTGTGGGTCCTGAGGCTCCTGTACCATCATCCTGATGGCAGCAATGAGAAAAGAGCATGCCAGGATGGTGGGGGTCCTTGATGATGGATGTTGCTTTCCTATGATACTGCAAGAATGGGACAGGACAGGGCAGGAATATTCATGAAGCCTCCTCCTCAGATTAACGTTTTTATTATTCATCACAATTCATGGCCAGATGCAACAGGATAGCAGAACCTTTGACTGGATCCAATTTATACTTTTTTGTTAGCGAGCAAAGGAAGCTCTTGCCTACCTCATTGGTCATGCATTTGTCTCACATATTTAGCTTTACCTGATGCCCAGAATAGTGTTTTTCACAAAACCATTTGACAGACATAATCTTGATCAGTGAAGGGATGAAAGATTTTGTTGGTAGACAATAATGTGTAGCTAAAGTTATGATTAGATTAGCCCCAATTCCATGACATGGTGAAGCAGCAGTGAGGGAGCAAATAGCATACACCTGTTCCTAATTCATATGTATGTTCTTAAATGAAATTATAGAATTACAGATTCATAGAATTACAGATTCACGGAAGACTCAGCACAGAAGTAGGCCCTTCAGTTCACTCAATGATGCTGTCCATCAAATTAGGTACTAAATAGAAATGTTATAAATCAAACTAGCTTTCAACCTGACTATCCAGATATATACCATACATTTGTGAAAATGTCGACGAATACCCATTTTCAGTAACTGTGATTAGCCAACACTGGAGTGTTAAGGGGATAACACAAGTTTCATATCTTGTTACCTTTCACCAGAACTTGGAACTTGCTCAGATAATGATAGTTCAGTATAAAGATAAATGATTACATAATATTCTTGCAGTATCTATGCAGAAACAACAAATATTTGTTCATCATTTATAATCTAGAAGTCATAAATTCAAGTCATCACTTTTATATTTAACATATTACATTTAACCCTGCCCATATATAGTTCTTATAAGGCTATGCCAAATTTTTTCAATTGGATTTGATCTCGTAAGCTTACTAATCATAACCAAGTCATCTAAAAAAAGATACCTGTAAAAGTTTTAATTGCGCTCAAAACAGTTGTCAATAGTTATATTTAATTAGTAATAGAAAATTATACAATCATAGCCGGAGAGATAAAATGCTTCTTCTGCAATATATCATTAGATGGATTCTTACCTCACAAAAAGGATGTTTTGGGGAAGTTCTCATATTTATTTTTGATATTTCATTCAATCCATCATCTATGCTACTTCTCAGAGCAAATCCACTAACCCCATTCCTTCACTTGTTACCCTGTAACCTGTCTTCCCCAAATACCTACAAAATTCCTTTAATTCTCCCACTGGCCTGCCTGTACCAAGGGAAGTTTACTGTTGTCCACTTACCTACCTTTGGGATGTGAGATGAAATCAGTGCCCAGGTCAGACCTATGTGTTCACAAGGAGAATTTGCAAATGTTACTCCGGTAGCACCGGATGCTAGGATTGAACCCACATTGATGGAGATGTGAGGAAATTGTGACAATGCTTTGCCAAGTGCCACTGGAATTAGATCAATAATCCTAGCCTAGGACATCTGTAATGCCCTGGTTCATATTTTTGCTGTTATGCTGTATGTATTTCATTTTGGCAGTTCTGTAAGTGAAGTCTGTTCTGTTTTCATGCTTGTTTGGGTAACAGTTGAAGGGAAGAGAGAGGAGAAATGTGTGCCATACAATTAGGATGGTCGGGTTAAGGGGAGGTTTCTCTGCTGAGGGACACTAAGGTTGAGCTTGGGGTTTTTGTTTGAGAGGAGATGAAGAGAGAAGACACTGGGGAGCACCGGTCGTAGCATACGATCCTGTGGGAGACCTGTTTGTTCTTGATGGATTGTGAGCAACGTTCGAAAGGTGGTGTAGGCTTTCACGGTGACCGAGGGCCCAGTGCGTGAGTGACGGAGAAGTTCAAGATGAGCTCCAGCTTGTGCACATTTGACTGTTTAATTAGAATGGGCCCTCTTCTTTTTGTTATTCTTTACTAATCCTTTAGTTAAGATTTATAAATACAGCTCCTTTAATCGTACGCAGTGTACTGTCTGTTATTTTGTGGCACTGATTTGTAACAGGGTAGCAAATCACACAGCATCCACACAAACTGGGGTTTGGGGCGGTAGCGCTGCACAGTCTCACAAGTTTGGCGGGGCCGGAGGTTGTCTTACGCAGCTGAGGAAACCACTGCGTTTCACATTATTTCAGGATCGTCCTAGACCCAACCACCTTCAGTTGTTTTAGCAATAACTTTCCTTCCATCATGAGGTTGGAAGTAGAAATGTTTGCTGATGATTGCCGAATGTTCAATCCCACTTGCAGTTCCTCTGCTAATAAAGCAGCTCACTCCAGCATGCAGATCTAGATGATATTCAGTATGGGTTCATAAATGGTAAGTTATAATTCTGGCGCAAAGCCACTGGCAAATGTCAACTTTATTAAGAAGTAATATAACTGGCATTTAATGGTATTATCATTATCATCCCCCACCAATGATATCTTGAGAATTACCATAACCAGAACTGCATCATTATGCAATCTTATTTTGGGAGAATGAAGCTTGTCAAGTAGTGGAAGAGTTTGTGGGGGAGCATTTTTGGAAATAGTGACCATAACTCCATATATTTCAAACTGATTATGAAAAGAATAAGGATGGACAATGAATAAGTATCTAAAGTTCGGAGAAAGCTGGCTTCATTGGAGTAAGACAGGATCCGGCTAAGGTTGACTGGAAGTATTACAGACTAGTCTACATCTGCACAGTAGGAAGCATTCAAAGGAGAAATAGTTGGTGTTAAGGACCGACATGTTCCTGTATGGGTAAAAATCAGAGGTAACAAGGTAAGGGAGCCCTGCATGTTGATGGTTGTGGTTATTGAGGAGTTACAAACTGCCTGCGATAAGAACTCAGCATTATCTATGGTAGGGGGGCGGGGGGGTAATTTGTTAACTTTTCACTTCAAAATGCTGCATCAGGAGTGAGAGTCAAGAGGTGAAATTCCACATATAAATCTTTCATCGAAGCATAAATTCCATATAGGCAGCTCCAGAATAAGACTGGTTACTAGAGCTGATCTATTAGATATGCCACTATGCTGCCTATTAGGTTCGGAACAGTGGATTACCTGAAGTCAGTGGGAAGATGTCTATATTTGACTATTGCCAGCGGGCACAATATGGGCATCATTCAATCTATAGAGGCTTGAGAATATGCAAGGTTTTGTAATCAAGTGGGGAAATGTTTTTAATTCCCCTTCATTTATAAAGATCAAGTGTCATAGAATCATACAGCATGAAAGCAGGCCATTCAGCCCAATTCCTCCATGCTGACCTGTGGAAACCCTTCTGTATTAATTCAGTCTCTCAGAACTGTTCATCTGAACATCTGTTAAATGTAGTCAGTGACTCAGTCTCAACCACTCACATACCACAATCCAGCTGAAGATGGTTCCATTCATATCAATTCTAGACATCTTCCATCTTAGCCTACATCTATGTCCTCTGGCTTTCTGTTGTTCTGATATAGGGAAAAGTTTCCTACGATCTCTGTTACTTACATTCAGTGGCCAGTTTATTAGGTATACCTGTTTGTTACTGCAAATATCTAATCAGCCAATCAGGTGGCAGCAGCTCAATGTAAGAAAGCGTGCAGACATGGTCAAGAGGTTCACTTGTTGTTCAGACAAAATATCAGAGTGGGTAAAAAATGTGATCTAAGTGACTTTGACCATGGAATGATTGTTGGTGCCAGACGGGGTGGTTTGAGTATCTCAGAAACTGCTGATCTCCTGCAATTTTCACACACAATAGTGTCTAGAGTTTACTGAAAACAAAAATAAACATCCAGTGAGTGAATGTTCTGTGGGCAAAAATGCCAGAGGAGAATGGCCAGTCTGGTTCCAGCTGACAGGAAGGTGACAGTAGCTCAAATAACCATGTGATACAACAGCGTTATGCAGAAGAGCATCTGTAAGTGCACAAAACGTCAAAACTTGAAGTGGATAAGCTATATCAGCAGAAGACAATGAAAACACAACTCAGTGGCCACTTTATACGGTACAGGAAGTAACCATTTAAGTGGCCACTGAGTGTATATTCCTCATAATTTTGTATACCTCAACCTTACAAAAAGCATTTGGATTTACTCAAATCATGTCTGCCCTCTTTTCTTCTCACCCCTAACAACACGCTGGGGACATCAACCTGAAGAAAAATTCTGATTGCTATATTTCCACAATTTTAGGGTGCCATGCCAGATGGTAATTCTCCTGACTTCTGTTGGCTGTACATGAAACACCTCTTCAGAATGGGAATGCCATGTGTGTTCACTGATGCCTCTAAGTGCTGGAGTTTACAGGACTCCCATTTTATACCAGTCTATGAGAGGATGTACTAGGTGGCTGCATACAAATGCATCTCCTTTGCAGCGACCCTCTTCCACGGCCGCTCTTTTCTCAGCCAAGTAATCTGAATAAAAGCATATTTAAATAGTTGCAAATTTATTCACTTGTTTCATTTTCTTTTACACTTGTGTATTGGAAGTGACATTAAGCAATCTTGAATCTTGAATAATCAGGTTACTTCTAACAAGGCACCCAGACCCATGCTCATGCTCTTGCAACCTGTAGTACACAGTAAGTATTCATACTTAAACATTCTCCTTGATGTTGAATAGACAATGAACATAAATGAAGAAATAGAGTGAATTCCAATATTTACTCTCCGGGTAGAATGGCCTGTTTCTCTGCCACTTATTTTGTAGCAATCTATGAGTCAGTCCATATGGCTGGAAATTACATCGCGAATAAATCACCAAGTCCTTGCTTACACCGACAGAAAAGAGACAGTAGATACTGGAATCTGGAAGAGAGACAGATTTCTGGGAGAACCCAGCAGGTTAAAGCAGCATTTGCAGAGTCAAAATGCATAAGTTGATGTTTTGGGTCATGAACCAGCACTAGGAGTGAGGGGGAAGAAGAAGGATGATCAGAATATAACATCAAGAGGTCAGCAGGAGACACTCATGGAGTTAGCATTGTTTCAGATTCGCTCCATAACCTTTACTTTTTTTAACCTATGATCACCCTTATTTAACTTACTTTTACCTACACCAAAAGATTCTTGCTACTTTTTTGGACTTATCTTTAAGAGTGTACTGTGAATTTTGAAGAAATGAATACAGAAATGGCTCTGAGATCTAAAGGGTGAGAATCTGGGAAGGATCCTAACGGGAATGGGAAGAAGGAAAAGACCGATCCTAAGCGCACTGAATTGACTTATGAAATATTATTGGAGGTTTTAAATGAAAAATTTGAAGAACAACGACAAATTTTCAAACAAGATATAAAGGCTTTTCAAGATTATATGGATAAGACGGATTCAGTTATTAACCAGCAGCAAGTTCTAATCGCAACTTTGCAAGAGGACGCTCGGAAGCGAGACTTTATAATTGAAAAACTGGAGCAGAAATTACTTTCGACGATTAAACAGGTGGAAACACTTAAAGCCAAGAGTGTCGACTTTGAGAATGGGTCCAGAAGACAGAACTTACGCATACTTGGTCTCCCGGAAGGTACTGAACAAGGGGACCCCTCGAAGTGATGCGTTCCCTTCTGTATTCCCAAACAGTCCTCCGTTACTCGATCGTGCTCAGAGAATTATGCGTCGATCACCAAGTGCTTCAGCTAAACCACCGGTTGTAATTGTCCGATTTCATTATGTGCATGTTAAAGAGCAACTTATTCGTGTGGCTCGGCGTGTACGGTGGTCAAATTTCAAGAATTCAATTTTCGATTAGTGAAAGATTTTAGTTCAGAAGTAATGAAGGCAAGTCTTCTTTTTAAACCTCTGATGTCCGAATGTTATGAGAAAAATCTAAAACCTGCGCTCTTATACCCTGCGAAGCTCAGAATATCGCCTCCCAATGCATCACGGCGTGTTTTCTTTTCTACATCTGAAGCGAGAAGCTTTTTGAATGAGAATTTCCCTACTGCTGTGGATTCTCATCTCTAATAAATGAGTGATTTTGATCATTGCAAGATCGTTTTTGTTTCCAAAACCAGATTTTGTTTCTGGCTATTGGTGTAGGTTTACTCTATACTTTATACTCTAGTTAAAGTTTTTTTTGATGTACTAATCTTTTTATTTTACTTACTTCAATCACTGTACTTTAGCTTTGGTCATTTTTATTAATCCTTCGAAGGTGATTTTTTTTTACTACGATGGTGGTTTCTTCTCTAAAATATTTTTGGCTTTTTTTTTGATTTCGCCATTTTTTTTTCTCTTGTCTTCTTCCTATAATGCATTTCTTATCACAGTTTAAATTATTTTTTGGTTTGTTTGGGTTTTAACCCAATTTATAAGTTACTAGTGATTATATTCTTTTTGTTTCTTTTACTACCAATTATATTAAGAAGTTTGGTTTTAGTATAGTGATTATCATTTCTTTAGAGTTTGGGTGGATCTTTTTTTATCCTTTATATACGGAGTTGCCTTCTGCTGATATGGGGGTAGATTTAGTTTCATTTCTCCTTTTTCCCAGCCTTTTCTTGGCTGGGGAGATCTTTTCTCCTCTTGGGTGGGGGGTGGGAGGTCTTTTTCTTAATTTTATGTTCTTTACACCAGTTTTTTCTAGTTTTTTCATTTGGTCTGATTTTAAACTACTAAAATGTCCCTAATGTCGTCACTTCCGGGTCCGCCCCTTATTTTTGTTCCTCTTCCAGGTGCATGTGTTCATAATTTGGTTAACCCTTTATATACCAAAGGGTTGATTTCAGAAATATGGCTCAGACCATTAATTGGAATACTAATGGCTTAAACCATCAGATTAAACGGAAAAAGATTTTCAAAGTATTCCAAAGACTCAATGCACATATTATTTTTGTACAAAAAACTCATGTGAGGAAAGAGGATAATGATCACTTTTTCAGGTTTTGGAGGGATCAACAGTACCATTCGAATTCGAATGCTAAAGTAAAGGGAGTTTCAATTTTTATTGACTCCACTATTGCATTTGTTCAACACGATATCTTTTCGGATCCGAATGGTAGATTTTTGTTAATTACTGGCTTACTTTTTAACAAAAAGGTTGCTATGGTTAATGTTTATGCTCCAAATGTGGACTATCCTGATTTTTTTAAGTCCTTATTTACTTCTCTACCTAATCTAAATGAATATAAGTTAATAATGGGTGGTGACTTTAATTGTTGTTTAAATCCTTTGTTGGACAAATCTATATCTACTCAGACTTTACCTAATAAGTCGGCCACTTATATTAACTCTTTTTTGACTGATAATTTTGATATTTGGAGATTTCGGCATTCTAAGGACAAACAGTTTTCATTTTTCTCACATGTTTATCATTCCTACTCGAGAATTGATTATTTTTTTATTGACTCGTTTTATTCCATCAGTAATTGGTTGTAATTATGATATTATAGCCATCTCTGACCATGCTCCATTAAAACTTTCTATTAAATTTACGGATACAGCTTCTAGTGCTACACAATGGCGATTTGATTCCACCTTACTGCAAGGTCCGGATTTTATTAAATTTATGAAAGAACAGATTGATTTCTTCTTTTCAACTAATTCCATGAATGATATTTCTTGCGGAACACTTTGGGACACTTTTAAAGCATATATACGTGGACAGATTATCTCCTACTCTGTTGGTCTGAGAAAACGTATTAAGAAGGAAACTCTTTTATTGGTTGATAAAATTAAAGAGATTGACAAGAAATATTCGACTACTCCTAGTAAGGAGCTTTACAAACAAAGGGTTGAACTTCAAACGGAACATATTTTATTACTTACATCTTCGATTGAAAATCATTTAATGAAAACCAGATCTGATTTTTATATACATAGTGATAAATCGGGTAAACTGTTAGCTAGTCAATTGAAGAATGCTTTGGTTAAACATCAAATTACTAAGATTCGTCAGCAGAATGGGGATCTGACAGTTAACCATGATGAGATAAACAAATTATTTCAAGATTTTTATACCTCCCTGTATCATTCTGAATTCCCTCATGATTATAATACCATGTGTGATTTTCTTGGGAAATTGAATTTTCCAAAATTATCATCAGATGATCTTTCAATATTAGAAGCTCCTATTACGGATGCAGAAATTAAAGGGGTTATTTCCTCTACGAATTCTGGGAAAGCACCAGGTCCAGATGGGTATACAGTAGAAT
The DNA here is from genome assembly GCF_030144855.1 of Hypanus sabinus. Lineage (NCBI taxonomy): Eukaryota > Metazoa > Chordata > Chondrichthyes > Myliobatiformes > Dasyatidae > Hypanus > Hypanus sabinus. Next base: position 40,383,689 of record NC_082710.1, on the reverse strand, counting down.
TTTTAAAATGTTTTTTCTGCTACTCTTTCTCCTTGGTTATGCAGGGTTTTTGAAGAAGCAATTAGATTGGGTAATCTGCCACAATCTTTTTTATAGAGCTTCCATTTCTTTAATATTGAAGAAAGATAAAGACCCTACTGACTGTGCATCCTATAGACCAATATCTTTATTGAATGTAGATTCCAATGTCTTTTCCAAGTTACTGGCATCCAGGCTGGAGAAGGTATTACCCCAAATTATTTCGGAAGATCAAACTGGTTTTATTAAAAATTGCTATTCTTTTTTCAATGTTAGGAGATTATTGAATATTGTTTATGCTCCTTCACATAGCACTTCAGAATGTGTCATTTCACTAGATGCGGAGAAAGCATTTGATAGAGTTGAATGGCCATACTTATTTACTGTGCTTGAGAAGTTTAATTTTAGTCCGACATTCATTTCCTGGATTAAACTGATATATCATACTCCAGTAGCCTCGGTGCTTACCAGCAATCAAAGATTTCCCTTTTTTCATTTATTTCAGGGTACTAGACAAGGCTGTCCTCTTAGTCCATTATTATTTGATATTGCTTTAGAACCCTTGGCAATTGCTATCAGAGAATCACAGAACATTTTTGGCATTAATCGTGGGACGGATATACATAAGCTATCATTATATGCAGATGATTTATTATTATTTATTTCTGATCCTGAGAAATCCATTCCTGCAGTTATATCATTGTTGGCTCAATTTAGTAATTTTTCCGGGTATAAATTAAATCTTAATAAGAGTGAATTGTTTCCTTTAAATAGACAGGTTCCAATTTATGGAGATTTACCTTTTAAATTAGTTAATGACTCTTTTACTTACTTAGGGATTAAAATCACAAAAAACTATAAGGACTTATTTAAAGTTAATTTTTTACCCCTAATTGATCAGATTAAATGTTTGTTTATTAAGTGGTCACTAGTATCTTTATCTCTGATAGGTCAGATTAATGCTATTAAGATGGTTATTTTACCCAAGTTTTTATATATATTTCAAGTTGTACCAATTTTTATTCCAAAATCTTTTTTTGCTAATGTTGATTCACATATTTCCTCATATATATGGCAGAATAAAAATCCTAGATTAGGTAAAAAAATATTTACAGAAGGCAAGGAAGGAAGGTGGATTGGCATTGCCTAATTTTAGATTTTATTATTGGGCAGTCAATATCCGATATTTGATATGTTGGTTAAAGGATTGGAATTTATCTTTCAGCCCTCATTGGGTGAACTTGGAAATTAAATCTGTACAAGGATTTTCATTGGGTTCTATTTTAGGGTCTTCTCTTCCCTTTGCTCTTTCTAAATTGCCGAATCGAATTGACAACCCGATAGTTAAACATACTTTACGTATATGGTTTCAATTTCGGAAATTTTTTGGGTTGACTCAGTTTGTTTTAAATATTCCTATTGTATCCAATTGCTTTTTTCATCCTTCTATTATAGACCAAACTTATTCAGCTTGGAAGACTAAAGGATTACTATGATTTTCTGATTTATTTTTGTATAATTGTTTCATGTCTTTTGAACAATTATCAATAAATATAATTTGCCTAGATTTCATTTTTTTAGATATTTGCAGATTAGGAATTTCTTAAATACTGTACTTCCTACTTTTCCAAATTTTGTGTCTTCAGGCATTTTGGAGAATTTGTTTGAACTAAATCCTTCTCAGAAAGGGCTAATATCAAAACTTTACAATATAATTATGAAGATACGTTCAGAGCCCTTCTATAAGATTAAAAATAATTGGGAAAGAGAACTTAACCTTACTATCCCTATTGAGAATTGGGATAAAATTCTTCAATTAGTTAATACATTATCTATATGTGCTAAACATTCATTAATACAGTTTAAGGTTGGCTCATATGTCCAAGGATAAATTGGCTCATTTTTATTCCTATATAAATCCTATTTGTGACAGATGTCATTCTGAGATAGCCTCTTTAACTCATATGTTCTGGTCGTGTCCGCTTTTGAAAAAATATTGGAAAGACATTTTTGATATTATTTCTACGGTATTGAACATTGATTTACAACTTCATCCTATTACTGCAATTTTTGGTTTACCAATGATGGACTCACTCCGTTTATCCTCTTCTGCTTGTTGAATGATTGCATTTCTTACATTAATGGCTAGAAGATCTATTTTGTTGAATTGGAAAGAAATTAGTCCTCCTACCATATTTCATTGGTTTTCTCAAACTATGTTATGTCTAAATTTAGAAAAAATTAGAAGTGTTGTATTTGATACTTCTATTAAATTTGAAAAGATATGGAGACCATTTATTCAATATTTTCATATGATGTAATATGACCCTGTTCAAAGCCTATTTGTTTTTTCAGTTTCAATTTTATACATGTTGAGAGGATCGGAGTTGACGACACTGATGATTTTGTATTTTTGTGAGATATTATAAACAGCCCTTTTTTCCATTTTTTCTTTTTCTCTTTTTTCTTTTTTTCCTTATTAGTTATTAGATTATTAGATTAGTTTTTTTTGCATAATTTTTTTTCTTTTTTTAAAATATATATTATGATATACCTAGGTTTGCCGTGTTTATTTGTTATCTGTATCGTCCATGATTTGGGAATACTCATTTATACTGTAACTATTGCTTATGTATTCTTTCATGTTCAGTTGAAATGTGTATGTTTGTAATCCCATTATCTATGTATCAGTTTTATTTTGTTGATATTAATTAATAATAATAAAAAGATTGAAAAAGAAAAGAGAATATAACATCAGCAGTGTGGGTTATAGGCTGCTTGTGATAGGTAGAACCAAATGGGAAAGGGGTAACGGGTAGATGGTGGGGGGGGGAATTATGGAAAGTCGAACACAGATGAGAGAAAACCAGGTAGGTACTCAGTTTATGTGGGAGAACTCCGGATGTCTGATTTACCTGAAATGGGAATTTCATTTTTCATACTACTAGGATGTAAGTTATACAAGCAGAATACGTGACATTGTCCTTGCATTATGAACTAGCCTCTCTGTAGCAATGAAGGACAGAGATAGACAGATTGCTGGGGAGCAAGAAGGAAAGTTAAAATAACATACAGCCAGAAGCCTATAGCAGATAGAGTGCAGGTGCTTTGAGACAGTCACCCAGTCTCTGCTTGGCTTCATGCGCACTAGATACAGTAGACCAAGTTGGCAGAGAAGCAAGAAAACCTTTACCTCACTTGGAAGGGCTGCTTGGTTTCCTGAATGGTGGTGAAATAGGAAGTGAAGGCAGAGGTGCTATGCTTACCATGGTTGCAGGGCAAAGTGCCAGAGGGCATGATGGGGAGGGATGAGCAGACCAGGGAATCACAAGAGAATGGTCCCTGTAAAAGTAGAAAGGTGGGAAGAGGGAAAGATGTAAGTGGAAGTGAATGTTGGAGCTGATAAAAATGGCAGAGTAATCCACACCCATCTTCATTTAGTACAATTAACATTAACAAGGGTCAGTTTTGTTGCTTACTTAATTTGCAATGTATGATATTCACATTACATTTATAATTGACCTTTAGTGATTAACATTGGAGCATTCATATCCTCTGTTTCATTTCTGGGATCCAGAGTGTACACACCAAGGACAGATTAGATGATGACTAAATAAATTGATGGTGGGTGCCTAGGAAATTCATACTTGGGAGTCACAGCTTTGACATCTAGATTGAATAATTAGCACAGATCTCAGTAGCTGAAGTTAGACAGAAGTTTGTAAACTCTACTTGAGATACATTGTTCATCACCAGCTTGATAACAATTTCTATTGTAGAATGGATTCACTTAATTAGCATTTTATTTTTCTCTTCTCATTTTACACTTCATATACAGACAGGGTGTACTACAGGCCTATTAAATTGGTGGTGCCTGACAAAAATAGATTTAGTGAAATTTAAAGAAATTTAGCATCTTCGCTGGTAAGGAACAAATGTGTAAAGAAAGTAAGAAGATAGAAACAACACAGAGTGACATCTTAATTGGATAATCTCATTTGTCAAAATGTGGGTTCGAGGAGTTTCATTGAAATATGTTAACATGTTTATTACTAATAGCACTCTCAGGTCTAAACATAATTGCAAATGATATGAGAAAATTGATTCAGACTCATTTAACATGAGGATGGGTGAGCTTAATGAAGGGCAAGGTTTCAAAGTGGCAATGCAGCAGTGACAGTGATGAATAACAGAGGCTTTTCCTACAGTCTTAGATTTACACCAGTCAATACAGTTTAGCAGTGAGCAAAGATGGGAGAATTACTCAAAAATACAAGGCCCTAAAATTCCGTCAGTCCTTTTCAGGCATTCTTTGTAATGTGTATGATGTAGGTGATTGTGGTCTCATCACCGTGACTGTTTTTTGGCAAATTTTTCTGAAGAAGTGGTCTGCCATTGCCTTCTTCTGTGCAGTGTCTTTACAAGATGGGTGACCCCAGCCATTATTAGTAGCCTTCAGAGATTGCCTGCCTGGTGTCAGTGGCTGCATAACCAGGACTTGTGATATGCACCAGCTGCTCATACAACCATCCACCACCTGGTCCCATGGCTTTACGTGACCCTGGTCAGGGGTGCGGGGTGGGCTAAGCAGGTGCGACACCTTGCCCAAGGGTGATCTGCAGGCTAGAGGAGGGAAAGGGTGCCTTACACTTCCATTGGTAGAGATCCTTCCTTCCATTACCAAGCCAATTTTGGATCCAATTAGCCAGATCACACTGGCTTCCGTGTACTATAACCTTTTGAACTGGCCTAACATGAGGGGCTTGTCAAATGCATTACAGACAACATCAATTACTTTGCCTTTATCAGTTCCATAGAAAACTTAATCAAATTAGTTCCTGGGTGGTCTGCAATCTGACAGCATGAACTTTGAATTCTTCAATTTCAGATGTCTTGTTCTGGCACTGTCCCTTTCCTTTTGTTTCTGATTGACCCAGGGCTTCCCACACACAACCTATCTCTCTCTCTCTCTCTCTCTCGGCCATCCTCCCAGTCCCCTTATTTCCCAGTTTCTACCCCCACCAACTCTATTTGCTATTCACCCACACACTCTCCCCACAAGGTCTCCAACCCCACTCTTCCAATATGTCAGCTATTCCTCCCTGATTTGCTTCCTCTTTTCCTTCCATTTCTCTTTGATTCCCTAATCTGTTCCTTCTGCCTATCACCTTCCATAATCTATTGCTATCTCCACTCTACCGTCCCTATCTGCCAATCATCTCTCTTCACCTGGATCCACCTGGTGCTTGTCAGCCCTTTCCTGACACCTGCCCTTCACCTCTTTACACTTACTATCACCTCATCATTTCTTTCTGTCCAGATCATAGGTGTCAAACTCAAGGCCCGCGGGCCTTCTCCGGCCCGGCATTCAATTATATCCGGCTCGCGAGATCATTTTAGATAGATCTATTATTTTAATTATTAATGGCCCGGCGATATGAAGCCTATGATTGTAAGTTAATACCAATCATAAAAATAATGCTTGCTCAGCAGTCTTCTTCATAAGAAATAGAATTTATGAAGTGAAACACTTTGTAGTTATAGCAGAGACTGAGACACATGAGAACAGGCTGAAAAAACGGAGGCAATGAAAGCTGCGTTCGCACGCGCCCGACTGATCCGGCCCGCATGAAGCTGCATTTTGCCCAATCCGGCCCGTGACCTAAAATGAGTTTGACACCCCTGGTCCAAATGAATGGTCTCAGCCCAAAACATTGACTTTCCATTTCATCTTCAAGATTATTGCAGTGATGTTTTCTAAGACACTTCCTGCCAAGTACAGCTACCAGTGTTGCCTGACCTGTGGGGTTCCCCACTGATTTCCCAGGATTTTTGCTCCAGACTTCTCTTACTGTTCATTCTTTACAGGTGAATGAACACATAAGATTTGGTCTGGAGCCAGAGAAGGTGATTCCTTGAGCTGATGATTGACAACAGCTGTAGGTTTTAAGGCTTGTTTTCCACAACACTGCATTACTATTTTGCAGATTCTTTCCAGTACATTCTCAGTGACTCTGCAGAACACTACCAGGGGGCCAGAGGCTGTGAGAAGGCAGCAGGTGTGGTGGTTGGTGGGCTGTATAAATCTTTTCCCCTTAATTAGAGAACCAACCTGTCTTATGTGAAAAGTCTCAGCAAGCTAGGACTTTATTCTTTGGAGCAAGTGAGTATGACAGGTGACTTGGATTGAGGTGTATAAAATAATAAGAGGAATTGATAGAATGGACACCATCCATTTTTCCAGGGTGGCAGTGGAATTATACAGGAGGGTATAATTTTAAGGAAAGAATAGAAGGGATGGCAGAAGTAGGATTTTTAACAGAGTGGTAAGTGCTTGGGACACACTGCCAGGGGTATGAGAGAGGCAGATACATTAGGGACACTTAAGAGACTTAGATAGGCATAAAATGATAGAAAAATGGAGGGAAGGGTTAGATAGATTTTGGAGTAGATTACAATTTTGATGAAACATTGTGCACTGAAGAGTCTGTATTGTGCTGTACTGTGTTCTATGTTCTAATCATGGGTAGCTGGGTGGACGCTGCTCAAATTTTGCTTGCCTGGGAAGGACCATTGTACAGAATAGGTACAGAATTTCTGCAAAGAGCATTTTCATGTGCTTTAGACTATCAACGTCCCCCCCCCCCCCATCCCGATCTCAAAATCTTCCAAATCCTTTTATCCTTGGTGAATCCAGGTGAGAATTATTCATTTAGGACCTTTCACAAATCCCCTGGTTCCACGCATAGTTTACCCTTTTTGTCCCTAGGAGTTCCATTCTTTCCCTGCCTATGCTCCCAATCCGGATATAAGTAAGGCTCACCCTGTGCATTTATAGTAGCTCTCTGATGACACTGCATGCGTTGACAGGAATCAATGTTGTAGAGCCTGGAATCACAGGTCCTAAACACTTTTTGTGTTTTCCTCATGCAGCCGATATCTTAGACTAGAGTTCTAGGGACCATTGAGCCAATTTCAGGCCCTGTAATCTATATAACATATTTTGGGTATGCCTTTTACCCACTTACTGTGAACTTTGCATGTTGATTGCCAGTGCAGCCTACCGGTAGCTAATTCAGCATCAGAGGTGGATAGCTTCTAATCACTTCATGAGAACAAACTGCATCTACTTCCAGCCGTGAAGCATCTAAACAAGAGAAACTTATCACCTTTAATGAACAAAGATTTTTTGTCTTCAGGGGTTCCCATAGCTCACAACAACCTGAAAGGAAGCTTACTTCTGCTGATGTCTGACAACACATGAATCCTACAATTGCTTAGCAATTTAACCAGCCAAAGGAAAGATTTGTTTTAAAAAAATCCATGGCCAGTGGTGCCCTCTGCTCCAGTTTCCAAAAACTAAGTAGTTCTGCCATCAGATAAATTACAGATAAAAGCATAATTTTTATCAGTTTGTCAGGTTCTAAAAGCTAACAAACAGCTAGTTAAAGTTTAAACAACATGACTGATGAGTGTTGACATTGTCATGATTGAATCTGTTTGACATTTCAGAAAAACACGCTCAGTTATTTTAACAGATTCCAGAGCTACTGAATAGTTAAGCACACAAATCTCTTTAGTGTCTTCCTTTCAACAAATGGTTTCATAGATAAGTGTAAAAAGCCTGGTGGATATTTGTCAAAGGAGGTCCAGCTGGTGTGGATAAGAAGCCACTTCGATCTGCAAATATTGACACAAGCTGATGTGCTTTTATGTTGTTCAAAACATACAACTGTCAAGAGCTCAGCAAGCAAGCACGGACAGGTATAGGAACTGTGGTAATGCTTGGATTAATGTTTGCTCTGACCTAGTGGTGTTTATATATGCCTTCTATTGTGTACAACAAGTTGCCAATGACCTTGTTTTACAACTTTATATTCTTGTCTATGTATGCTGTTTTTGGATAAAAGTATGGTGGGCAAAAACTCAGCTCAACAATCCTGTGCTAGCTTACCATATGAAATAATGACAGTGAGCCTCACTTATTCACTAACTTTGTTGAGGATTTTCTATGATCTCATAATCATCTTCGGTACTATTGTAATTATGTTTTCTGAAACATTTTCAGCTATGTACAGCGACAAGGTATTGCAACTTAAGTATCACTTGGAAAATCATGCTCATTTTCTATCTTCACCCAGGACTCTAAAAATCTTTTGCAAAAATCAAAGGAAATTAATAGCAGATGGGTTGATGAGAGGAAAACTCCATCCAAAATTTGGATTAAATTGTACAAAGGAGCTTCGGGTTGACAGCAAACATTCTAACAAATTGCTACAGATGTTCGGTTGAAATATCTTGACTGGTTGTATCATGATCTGCCCGATCTTGTACATAATTCAAATATGCAGGAAAGTAAGAAGCTGCGGAGAATAGAGGACTCATCTTGGGCAAATCACTCCCTATCAGTCTATAGGAAGCGCTGTCTCAAATATCTCCGCCATCTGGGCCATGCCATCTTTTTTCAGCTACCACTAGGCAGCAGATATGGAAGCCTGAAGACCCACGCCACCAGGTTCAACAACAGCTACTTCCTTTAACCTGTCAGTTTTTGGACCAAATAGCAAAACTATAATCTTCTCAACAGTTCAGCAATACTATGCCCAACCTGATCACTTTGCACTAAGTGTAACTTTTGTTTATTTTGTTCTAATTGTGTTCCTTCCTGTAAAGTACAAATATAATTTATGTTCAGTTTATGTTTTTCTAATGAATGCTACTTACCTAATGCTACAGTATGTGCCTGCGATGTCCCTGCAAGTGTTCTTTCCCTCTGCCATCAGCTTTCTGAACGGACCATGAATTTGTAAACATTATCTCACTTCTTGCTCTGTTTTTGGCACTGCTTATCTTTTTCATAGTTCTTGTTGTAAACTTACAGTATTTTTTTAATGTATGATACTGCACCACTGCCAGAAAACAACAAATTTCGCAACCTATGCCAATGTCATTAAACCTGATTTTGATTCTAGTTACAGAATGAAAACATATACAACAGTGACCATTTTATTAGGTGCACCTGCACACCTGCTCAGTAATGCAAATATCTCATCAGCCAATCACGTGGCAGCAACTCAATGCATAAAGGGATGCACACATGGTCAAGAGGTTCAGTTGTGGTTCGGACCAAACATCAGAAGTGGGGAGAAATGAGATCTATGTGACTTTGATCGTGGAATGATTGTTAGTGCCAGACAGAGTGGTTTGGGTTTTTCAGAGACTGCTGATCTCCTGGAATTTTCATGCCCAACTGTCTCTAGAGTTTACAGGGAATGGTGCAAAGAAAAAACATCCAGTGAGAGGTAGTTCTGTGGATGAAAATGCTTTGTTAATGAGAGACAGAAAATAGCCAGACTGGTTCAAGCTGACAGGAAGGTGATAGTTACTTAAATAACCACACATCACAATATTGGTGTGCAGAAGAGCATCTCTGAATGCACAACACGTTGAACCTTGAAGTGCATAGGCTACAGTAGCAGAAGACCACAGTGGGTTCCACCCCGTACCTAATGAATTAGCTACTGAGTTGTACGTGTGATGACTTTTTTAAAGGTTCCCTTTTAAGTTTAAGAGCTGAGAGGTAATGTTGCAGCTATATAGGACCCTGATCAGACCCCACTTGGAGTAATGTGCTCAATTCTGGTTGCCTCACTATAGGAAGGACATGGAGACCATAGAAAGAGTGCAGAGGAGATTTACAAGGATGTTGCCTGGATTGGGGAGCATGCCTTAAGAGAATAGGTTGAGTGAACTCGGCCTTTTCTCCTTGGAGCGACGGAGGATGAGAGGTAACTTGATAGAGGTGTGCAAGATAATGAGAGGCATTGATCGTGTGGATAGTCAGAGGCTTTTCCCCAGGGCTGAAATGGCTAGCACAAGAAGGCATAGTTTCAAAGTGTTTGGTAGTAGATACAGAGGAGATGTCAGGAGTAAGGTTTTACGCAGAGAGTGGTGAGTGCGTGGAATGGGCTGCCGGGGGCAGTGGAGGCGGAAACTATAGGGTCTTTTAAGAGACTGCTGGATGACTACATGGAACTTAGAAAAATAGTGTGCTATGGGTAAAGTCTAGGTAGTTCTAAAGTAGGGGCATGTTTGGCACAGCTTTGTGGGCCAAAGGGCCTGTATTGTGCTGTATGCTTTCTATGTTCCTATGTTTCTAATTCATTCTGAGTCTTCGCGCAATTGTGATGGGAACGACAAGCATAGGATAGATATCAGCTTTGCCATGCTGCTGAAGATCTCAAAGTAACCTCAAGCATAAAAATACATTTTTATGCTTAATTTCCTGAGATCTTATACACACGACAGATGTTATGTATATAATGCAAGAGGAAGAATATGTTTCAAGCATTGGATTAAATCATAATATAGCCATAGTCAGTTTTGTGTCCAATTTTGAGCAGTTTTTTTGAGTAATGTCTCAGTGCAGTTACTGAGGCAATTGTTTCATGTACCAGATGGTGAAGCACAGTCATTTTGATGTGTATAAGTCTTCATTTCTCAAAAAAAAGTTATGTTTTTATTTAAATCCACAGATTTCTTTCTTTTGTCAGATGCTTCACTGAATCCACACTTCTTCAATTTCATTTGTGAAAGAATCTGGAAGTCTAATGGAGTGAAATACAAATTCTATTTCCTTTAAGTAAAGCAATTCAAATCATTAGATTATAAAGGATTCTTTTGATACGTAGAGTGTGATAACATAGGGAATTGGTGGTGTCGTGCCCTCTGTTTACACATTCCTCTCATTTCAACTGATTGACATTGAAACTGCACAGGGATAGAATTCCCGGCAGAATGCTTCTGCTGTGATATGTGTGAAAGAATGATGGAAACTTTGCCATAAATTTGAATTCATTCATGTGGTGTGCACTTTCGTGGTAAAACCAACATTTATGGCGATTCCCTAATCACCCCTGATTAATTTTGGCACTTTGATTTTGTCTTTTGATGTTTCAGGTTGAGATTCTTCACCCAAAAGTGAGTCTTGATGAAGAGTCTTGCCTTGAAACATTGGCTGATCATCTCCATACATAGATGCTGCCTGGCCTGCTGAGTTCCTCCTTCACTTTGTGTCTGCTGCTTCAGGTTTACAGCATTTGTATTTTTCTTGTGTCTAAATTAAGGTCATGCATTGTGTGTGAACCAAGCAGAATGCTTTTTCCCAGGTGGCATTAGTCTTCCCCAAGATAGACCTCTACCTATCTTGGGCCAGCCATCAACATTTCCATGTCCCTCGAAGCAGAGGTGAGAAGCAGAATCACCAAAGCTGCAGCTGTCGTGGCCAAGTTAAACAAGAAAGTGTAGAGCAACAGACAGCGACAAAGAAGACCAAGCATGTGTGCTCACTACACTCCTCTACATCAGCAAGGCTTGGACGCCACACACACCAGCCAAGAGAAGAGTCTAATCTAGTTCCACCAACTCTACTTCAAGTGCATCTTGCACATCTCCTGGCAGGACTGAATCACAGAGGTTCTGTGGCAGGCTGACCCCCTCCAGTATCCAGATGCCTCAGATGGTTGGACTGTGTCAAACAGAGGGACGAGGCGAGCTGAGTGAGGGTTACCGCCCACGAGGAAGACCATGCCTCCTCTACAGGGATGTTTGCAAGTGAGGCATGAAGCTGGCAGCATTGACCTCAACACATGGGAGGAAACAGTTGAAGACCAGATAGCATGGAGGGCCACACAAGTGATGCACAACGTGCTGAGATAGCAAGGACCAACATGCTCATCAACAAGAGAATCAGAAGAAAAACCAGAGCTGCATCACCCAGAGCACCTTCCTCCTTCACCTGCAGCCACTGTGAAAGACACTGTCACTCTAGAGTGGGGCTGTACAGCTACTCCAGAAAGTGCAAATAGCCCCAAATTTACAACCTCAAGAACCATCAGAAAGGTGTCATGCCATTGTCTCTTGAGACATAGGGATGCCGCCGCCAATGATTTGTCTTCCAAATTACTTTTGGAGTTGCAGCCACTGATGGTAGTTAAGTATGTTTCACACCAGCTCTAACTTTTTCCTTTTATACTTTGGAAGTCTTTTAGGAAGTTACTTCTGCACCGGGGGTGGGGGGGGGGGGGGAGCCACAGTGACCAGGTCTCTGGTGCTGTGGCTGAAGAATGTAGAGGTGAAGAGGACTGCAGTGTTGCTAGGAGATTCCTTAGTCAGAGGAACAGAGACGAGGTTCTGTTCATGAGTTAGAGACACCCAGATTGTACGTTGCCTCCCTGATGCCAGGATCAGGGATGTCTCGGGTCATGTGCATGGACTTCTCAAAGGTGAGGGAGAGCAGCCAGAAGTCTTGGTACATATTGGCACCACTGACAATAGTAAACAATGTGAGGAGGTCCTGAAGAGAGATTTTAGGGAGCTAGGGAGAAATCTAAGAAACTGCACCTCCAGGGTAATGATCTCTGGATTGTTGTCTGTGCTACATGCCAGTGTGGGTCAGAATAGAATGATTCACCTTGAAATTTGAGAAGAAGAAGGGAAAGTCAGATGTATCAGTATTACAGTGGAGCAAAGGAAATTACAGTGGCATGATAGGAGTTTTCCAGAATTGATTGGAAAAGAACACTGGCAGGAATGATGGCAGAGCAGCAATGGCTGGCATTTCTGGAAGCAATTCAGAAGCCCAGGAAAGAAGAAGAAGCATTCTAAAGGCAAGGTGACACAGCCATGGCTAACAAGTGAGTTCAAAGCCAACATAAAAGCCAAGGATAATAGAACAAAAATATTAGGAAGTTAGAAGATTGGGAAGGTTTTAAAAACCAGCAGAAGGCAACTAAAGAAGTCATTAAGAAGGTAAAGATGGAATATGAAAGTAAGCTAGACAATAATATTAAAAAGGATGCCAGAAGTTTCTTCAGATACATAAAGTGTAAAAGGGAGGCAAGAGTGGATAATGGAAGACAAGGAAATGGTGGATAACTGAATAAACATTTTGTATCAGTCTTCACTGTAAAAGACATTAGCAGTATGGTGGAAGTTCCCATTACTAGGGAGATGGTTCTTAGGAAACAAAAAGTTCTGAAGCTAGATAAATGACATAGATCAGATGGTGTACATCCCAGGGTTCTGAAAGAGGTGGCTGAAGAGATTGTGGAGCCATTAGTAACAATCTTTCAAGAAGCACTATATTCTGTCTCTCCACTCTTCAAGTAAGGAGAGAGCCAGAAGAAAGGAAACTTTCTCCAGTTAGTCACTGGTTGAGAGGATGTTGGAGTCAATTGTTAAGGATGAGGTCTCAGGGTACTTGGAGGCACATGATAAAATAGTCTGAAATCAGCATGGTTTCCTCAAGGGAAAATCTTAGTTGACAAATCTGTTGGCATTCTGTAAAAAAATAACAAACAGGATAGATAAAGGAGAATCATTTTGATTTTGTGTTCTTGGATTTTCAGAAGGCCTTTGAGAAGGTACCGCATATGAGGCTGCTAAACAAGCTATGAGCCCATGGCATTACAGGAAAGATTCTAGCATGGATAAAGTAGTGAATGATTGGCAGGAGGCAAAGAGTGGGAATAAAGGGAACATTTTCTGACTGGTGACTAGTGGTGTTCCACAGGGGTCTGTGTTGGGACGGTTCTTTTTATCTTATATGCCAATGATTTGGATGACGTTGCTAAGTTTGCAGTTGATATGACGATAGATGGAGGAACAGGTAATTTCGAGGAAATAGGCACAAAAAGGACTTAGACAGATTAGGAGAAAGGGCAAAGAAATGGCAGATGGAAATTTAGTGTCAGGAAGAGTATGGTCATTCACTTTGGTAGAAAAAATGAAAGGGTGGACTCTTTTTGAAAATACAAAAAAAAACTGAGGTGCAAAAGGACTTGGGAGTCCTTATGCAAGATTCTCTAAAGGCTAAATTGCAGGTTGAGCCTGTGGTGTGGAAGACAAGTGCAATGTTAGTATTCATTTCGAGGGGACAAGAATATAAAAGCAAGGATATAATGCTGAGACCTTATAAAATACTGGTGAAGCCTCACTTGGAGTATTGTGAGCAGTTCTGGGTCCCTTTATCTAAGTAAAGGATGTGCTGAAACTGGAGAGAGTTCAAAGGAAGTTGACAAAAATGATTGCAGGATTGAACAGTTTGTCATATGAAGAGCATTTGATGGCTCTGTGCCTGTATTCACTGGAATTTAGTGAATGAGGGATGACCTAATTGAAACATATTGAATGGTGAAAGGCATTGATAAAGTGGGTGTGAAGAGGATATTTCCTGTGGTGTATGTGTCTAAGACCAGAGGACAAAGCCTCAAGATAGAGGGGCATCATTTTAGAACAGAGATGAGGAGGAGTTTCTTTAGCCAGAGAGTATTGAATCTGTGGAATTCTTTGCACAAGTCTTTATGTATATTTAAGACAGAGTTTGAAAGATTCTTGATTGGTCAGAACATGAAAGGTTACGGGATGAATGCAGGAGATTGGGGCTGAGAGAGAAAATGGATTAGCCAAGTGGCCTAAGTGCTCCTATGTCTTACGGTCTTATAAACATCCACTAAGCTGTTCTTGGATGACAGTGTTAATGAAGCTGGATTCAGTTAACTTTTGGCCAGTGCATGTCCTGGGATGTTATTAGTGAATGAATTTGACAATACTGAATCCACTGGGGATGTGTTTAGACTTTTGGAGGTGATCAGCATTTGTTGGACTAAAAGAGATGTTGTCCTGGTTTATCTGCATGCAAACATGTGGACACATATTAGTTCCTTTTGTGAAGTTGAGAATAATTTTATTGGCAACTGAACTGGTATTTTGGCTTTTGTTTCTCAAGAGCTGGATCCAAAGAACTTGTTGGGATAGTTTCTATTCACCATGACTTGACAGTTGCTTCATGTGTACCCATTGATTCCATTCTTGCCCCTTCCCATTGCCTACCACAGGCTGATTTGTTGCTTCTTGTGCTCTGTGTTGTTCTACCCAGCAGTGTGTGCGTGCTATATTGAGTACCTAGAGACTCCTCTAATCAAACACTTTCCCATCTTCCACTATGTATAAACTCAATCTCATTCCAACACACATTCTTTTTCACATGTAATTCTGTTCAGCCATCAATCTAATGGTCATTGACCTAAATTGACCCTTTACTGTCGCAAAGCCTTGCTTTTAAAGCTCACATCCTTGTTCTCAGACCCTTGCATGGCCTTGCTTTTCCTCAAGTTTATAAACTGCTCCTGTCCTACAACTCTGTTGTTGCTAAACTATATGTCCCAGCTTTGTGGAGACAGAATCCTCTACTTAGCAACTCATTGATTTTCAAGGAGTTTTCACATAATGACCCATTAAACACAAAGTTTAGTTGCCAGACAACTCTTATTACCTTATTAACAGTGATAATTGCTTATTACTTGCAACCAGTTCGAACATGTAGCAACATGTCATCTATAATTGAACAAAGCCTGTTTGAAATATAAAATTAACCTCAATTACTTTTACTTTTAATTGGATCTCTCCCTTAGATAGTCAGGATGCACAACCACTCCTCCCTCCCCAACATCCCCGACATGGGTGCTTCCTAGGGCTGTGTCTTGAGCCCAATGCTGTACACTCTGCTCACACATGACTGCATGGTCAAACACAACAGTGATCACATTGCCAAGCTCGTGGATGACACAACAGTGCTGGGACTCACCACCAACAATGCTGAGGTGGCCTACAGAGAGTAGGTGAAAAGCTTGAGTCCTGATGACAGGCAAATAACTGCTTCCTCAATGTCAACAAGAGAAAGGAGACGGTTATCGATTCTGGGAGAACTCACACCACTCACGCCCCTTTTTACATCGGCGGCACAGAATTCGAAACTGTGATCTGTCTCAAATTTCTGGGAGTGCATATCTCACGCAACCTCCCATGGCCCCAGTACACATTATTCACAAACAGGGGAAGTTCTCCAACACCTCTTCTTTCTGTGGAAGCTGAAGCAAGCTGGACTATGCACATCTAAACTCATGTCATACTACAGATGTGCAGTAGAGCATGTCTTATTGTGCTGCATCACTGCGTGGTACGGAAACTGCGCTACGGCGAACAGGAAGGCTCTTGATGGGCACTCAAAACTGCTTGATGCATCGTCTGCCATCAAGGACATATATATGAAAGGTGCTAGAAAATGGCCAGTAATATCATGAAGGATCCCACCCACTCTGCTCAGGAACTGTTTCTCCCATTCCCAGCAGGGAGGAGGCTATGTAGCATCCACACCAGTACCACCAAACTCAAAACAGTTACCTTCCCCAAGCAGTAAGGCTGATCTTCACTTCACCTTCACCCACTAACCCCAGTCACCACTACTTTATCAGTTCCTGTCAGTCACCTTATGTTCAAACACTCCTGTGCCTAGCATCACTTCATGGACATTCAATCAATCTACTCATATAGATTATCTTACACATTTATTGTGTGTTTTTGTATTTTTATTGTGTTCTTTACGTTATTGTTTTTCTTGTGCTACATTGGATCCAAAGTAACAATTATTTTGTTCTCCTTTACACTTGTGTACTGAAAATGACATAAAAAGAACTCTTGAACCTTGAATTTTTTTTACTATACAAATGTGGAAGTGTACCTTAGTAAGCGTACATGCCGTTGATAATAAACCTGATTCTGATTCTGAAATAAGTGAGTCCTCTAGGTGGCCTGAGCATTGCTACTTTTTTGCATTGAGCACCACCACTGGTTTGAACATTTACTGTCCTCAAAAAAGTATATTCTGTCGATAGTGCAACTTTGTTGATATGTTGGAAGAGGAACAGCATTGAGATCTGGATGAAAGAAGTAGTGTCGTTCCCTCAATGACCAATGAAGAGCAACAGGCAGCAGCTGTGGCAGATTCGGTTTCAGCTTTGAACGATAGAAGAGGACTCAGCACTTTCTCTGTACATGGAACAATTAGAACAATATGTTAGAAGTTTTCTCAAATGAAGAAACATGAGTATAGATTAGATAAGATTAGTTTTATTTGTTGCATATACATTGAAACATTCAGTAAATATGTCATTAGTGTCAAATCAAATCAGTGAGGCTTATTCTAGGCAACTGTCACCACACTTCTGAGACCAACACAGCAGGGCACAAGTCACTAACCCTAACTGTATATTGGAATGTGGGAGGAAACCAGAGCATCTGCAAGAAACCCACATGATGATGGGCAGAACATACAAACTCCTTACAGACAGTGGTGGGAATTGATCTCCAATCTATGATCGCTGGCACTGACCACTATGCTGTTGTGCTGCCTCACATTAGGAAGAAAAACATCAATTTGCTAGATGAGTATTACAGACCTCTTAGCAGGCAACAACAAACTGAGGAATGGATATGCAGGTTAAGTAGCAAAGAGTTATAGTACATATTGGGTTATAGTACTAGGGGATTTCAATTTCCTAAATAATTAGTGGGATCATAAAACATCGGTCAGTACGGTAGAATACAGGCCCTTCAGCCCACAATGTTGCCCTGACCTTTTTATCTACTCCAAGATTATTTTAGCACAGAAGGGATAGTAGATTAAAGTGTGTACAAGAGAAGTTTTTGGTACAGTATGTAGATCAGTGAACAAGGGAAAGAGCAGTATTAAACATCAGCAGAGGAATATTTTGGATGTTAGCAATTGTAGCCATGTATTTCAAGCTGGTTATGATGATTGAACAGAAATAAAGATCTTACTGGGGAAACACAAATTTCATTAAAATAATTCAGGATCTGGCAAATGTAGACTGGGAGTATCTACATGTAGGTAATACACTACATCCACAGCACGTCATTCCTCTAAATTAGTACAGTGTGAAGCCATCTGAGAAGAAATAATGAGAGTTCAGATACTATGTGTTACTATAAGGGGGGAAGCCAAGGTAACTGGTACAGGGAACTTTGGATCTTGAGGGACATTGAAAGTTAGATAAAGGGAAATTAGAACTAATGTAGCTGATATAGAAGATGGGAGGAGTCAAAAAGGTAGATGCTTATCATTGGTAAAAAGGATTATGGTAAATTCAAAGGTGTTTTAAGGGCCAAAGAATAATCAATGAAAGAACATAGACCAATAGGGACAATTGGAACAATAGAAGAGGTAGGTGGAGCTTTGTCTGAGATTTTTAAATCTTCTCTGGTCACGAGGGAGGTACCATATGACAAATATGGGTCTCTTTTCATGGAGTACAGCAGAAAACACTGATAACCCATGAGCCTATAACAGTAGCAATAGAGAAGTTATTAGAACAATTCCAAAGGACAGGATTAGCACTTGCTTGGAAAGACAGGGACTAATTAGAGATAGTCAGCATGGCTTGTCAATGGCATGGGAGACTAGTCCAAAAGGATAGGATCTATGGGACCTATGGCAAGTTGGTAAATTGGATCCAAATTTGGCTTGGAAATAAGAGACAGTGGGTGATGATAGATGTAAACACAAGGAAATCTGCAGATGCTGGAAATCCAAGCAACACACACAAAATGCTGGTGGAACGCAGCAGGCCAGGCAGTATCTATAGGATGAAGCACTGTCGAAGTTTCAGGCCGAGACCCTTCGTCAGGACTAACTGAAAGAAAAGATAGTAAGAGATTTGAAAGTAGGATTTTGGATTCTTCCTCCCCCCCTACTTCCAAATCTCTTACTATGTTTTCTTTCAGTTAGTCCTGACGAAGGGTCTCGGCCTGAAACGTCAACTGTGTTTCTTCTTATAGATGCTGCCTGGCCTGCTGCGTTCCATAGCATTTTGTGTGTGTTCGGTGATGGTAGATGGTTGTTTTGTGATTACATACCTGTGACTAGTGATAATCCCCAGGGATTGGTGGTCGGACACTTGCTATTCATAGTATATGTGAATGATTTGGATGTGGATGATCAGGAAGTTCACAGACAACAGCAAGTTAGGTGCAGTTGTTCATGGTATGTTCATGGAGCCAGATGATTAAATAGAGAAACTCCCGATGTAAGATCTTGGCTAAAACCTCATCTGTTTATTCCCCTCCATGTATGCTGCCCAGCTTGAGGAGCTTCTCCAGTATTTTGTGTGTTTTGGTCATGATATCCATCATCTACAGAATCTCTTGTGTCTATGTGTGCTTGTGGTTAAGAAGGCATTTAGGAAGTTGGCTTCTATTAGTCAGGAGATAATGCTCCAACTAGGCAAAATATTGGAGGCTTAGGGCCTGCTAAATATTTTTCCATGTCTGATGAAGAGCCCCAAACATGAACTATTAAGTTATTCTATTTCAACAGATAGTGTCTCCTATCTTTTCTTTTATTATATCATTCTGCAGCTGATGACAGTTCTTTTGATTGAGGCCTCATTTCTTGAGGAAATGATGATTTATTAACCGAAATAGAGCTGCAAAGCCAGAGCCATAGAACATTTGACAACATTCCCATCAGCCTCTCTGTTCTCCGCTGAGAAGGGGGAAGTCTTTCCCAGCTTCCACATTCACTGGCCATAGATACAGAAGTGGAACTTGGCATGGTCTTTTTATTGTCCACATCACAGGGTCAATAGGACAGGTCGAATAAATGAATGGAACCTTCAAATGACAACAAAGTATCATGAGGAAGGCATAGAAAAGTCTACTTTTCTTTCTATGATCTTGTGTAATATCTGAATAACCCCAAACAAGAAAAATAAATTAAGTCTATATGAGATAGCGACAGGAAATCCTAATGTCACTGCAGATAGCCTCCTGATTTCAGAGAAGGTGATATACATATTATGGCAGACAGTTTAGTTAACTATTGTGCGAAATTAACCCAAGCTGTCCAGTCTGCCCCTCATTGGGTTTCTGCTGCTTGGAGTGATGCAACAGAAGGACGGCACATGCTGATTCCTGGTGAATGGGTCCTGATTAAGAAACTGCACAAGGAACCACTGGGAGCTGGATGGGAAGGTCATGATCAACTGCTGTCAATTACTAACTCGGTGGTGAAGGCAGAAGGTAAAACTAAGTGGATGCACAATAGCCACGGTAAGTGAGCTAAAGTGGTATCCAAAGAAGACAAGTTACGTGTTTGTAACCTCTGACTTAGTGCCTACCCTGCAGGGTTACAAATCACTAACCAGGCAAAAGTTTTTCAACAGATTTGACAGCTACTGAACATTATGAGGTTTATTCTATTATTAGTTGTTGTTATAAAGTTTAAGAGGGTGCTGGTGAAGCACAACGAAGACTTGCAGGCAGCATAAACAACTATTAATTACTTTATTAACACACTTCTTCTTGAAAATGATTACTTGCTGTAACATCCCTTTTGTAGTCAAGCTTTTGAACTGCCTGCACGAGCTGGCATTTTTTGCAGAGTGAACTGAAGACTCAAAGGTGCAGGATGGTTATGGGATGATGTGTAAAGGCTGAATCGAGGCAGCAGAGCCTGACCCAAGAGCGGGGAACGAGCTAATGTTTGTAGGAAGGCAGAGAGATCTCCAGTGTCTCTGATGAGAAGTGCATCCAACAGTAGCATTTAACAATTTGCGTTAAGGAGTTGGAGTTGGAATGGGAGGTTCTGTGGATGAACTCTGGATCATTGGAGGGGCTGAGGGGGTGATATATAGGACATATAGAGAGGTAGTTACCCTCAAGATGCAGGACATAGGAAACTAGGTGACAGTCAGAAAGAGGAAAGGAGCCAGTGCAGAGTATCCCTGTTGTCATTTCCCTCAAAAACAGTCATATCACTAAGCAAGGGGGAAGAAGAGGCACACTGTGGTGATAGGAGATTCATTAGTTAGGGGAACGGACAGGAGGTTCTGTGGACAAGAATGAGACTCCCGTATGGTATATTGCCAGGTTCCAGGATATGTTGGATTAAGTCCTCAGCATTCTTAAGCCAGAAGTCATTGTCCATGTAGTTAACAATGACATGGGGAGGGCGAGTGTTGAGGTTCTGTATAGGAAGTTTAGAGAGTAAGGTGCTAAGTTAAAGGGCAGAGCCTCCAGGGTTGTGATTTCATGTTTGCAAACATGCTTGTGAAGCCAGAACTCGGAAGACTATACAGTTTAATAGGTAGCTAAAGAGTTGGTGTGGAAGGGGGGCATAAGATTTTTGAATCATTGTGCTCTCTTACAGGGAAGGTGGGGCCTGTACAGAGGGACTGTTTGCTCATGAACTGGAGGGGGAACTAATATTCTAGCGGGAAGGTTTGTTAATGCTGCATGGCAGGGTTTAAACCAGCGTTGCAGGGGGATGAGAACCAGAGTGACAGAACAGCTAGGGGAAAGGTTGCAGAGGCAGATGTAGGTAAGATCACTGACAAAGTTAGGAATCAAGAGGTTGAACATGGTGTGACCAGAGTCCCTTAGCTGCATATATTTCAATGCAAGAAGCATCGTAGGAAAGGTGGGTAAGATGAGGTAGCTGGTTTACAAACGGAGGCAAAGTGTAGTTAGGATAGGCTGTTGATAGGGCAAAATTGCAGTCAACTGGATGAGTTGAAAAGGTAAACAGAACCGAAGGTGTTACATTTGAATAAATGCAATATATGGAATAAGGAAGATGAACTTGCAGCACAGTTGCAGAATGGCATGTATGATGTTGTGGGCATCACTGAACCATAGCTGAAAGAAATTTAAAGCTGGGAGCTTAATATCCAAGGATACACATTGTTTCAAAAGAATAGGCAGGAAAACAGAGGCAGTGGAGTTGCTCCATTGGTAAAAAATGATATCAATTCATTAGAAAGAGGTGACATCAGGTCAGAAGGTGTTGAATCATTGTGGATAGAGCTAAGGAATTGCAAGGGTTTCGGGCCGAGACGTCGTCAGTGCTTCTCCTTATAGATGCTGCCTGGCCTGCTGTGTTCCACCAGCATTTTGTGTGTGTTGTTTTAAGAAGGTAAAGATGGAATATGAAAGTAAGCTAGCTAATAATATTAAAGAGGATACCAAATATTTCTTCAGACCACTGGAAAATGATGCTGCAGTATCAGTGGTAGTAGGGGGCAACAAAATGGTGGATAAACTGAGTAAGTAGTTTACATCAGTCTTCACTGTGGAGCACACTAACATTATGGGGGAAATTCCAGCTTTCGGGATCATGAAGTGTGTGATGTTACCATAAAAATAAAGAGGAAGTTCTTGGGAAACTGAAAGGTCTGAAGGTAGGTAAGTCACCTGGACCAGATGCTCTACACCCTAGTGTTCTGAAAGAGATGGCAGAAGAGATTATGGAGGCATTAGTAATGACCTTTCAAATCACTAGATTCTGAAATGGTTCCAGAAGACTGCCAATTGCAAATGTCATTCCATATTTCAAGAAGGGAGAGAGGCAGAAGAAAAGAAACTATAGGCCAGTTAGTCTGACCTCAGTATTTGGGAAGTTGTTGAAGTTGATTATTAAGGATGAGGTTTCAGGGTACTTGGAGGCACATGATAAAATAGGCCGTAGTCAGCATGGTTCTTAAGGGAATATCTTGCCTGACAAATTTGTTGGAATTTTTTGAAGAAATAAAAAGCAGGATAGACAAAGGAGAATTATTTGATGTTATATACTTGAATTTTCAGAAGGGCTTTAACGAGGAGGCTGCTTAACAGGCTACAAGCCTGCGTTAGCAGAGGAAATATTCTAGCATGGATAAAGCAGTGGTCAATCGACAGGAGGAAAAGAGTGGGAAGAAAGGGAGCCTTTTCTGGCTGGCTGCTGGTGACTGGTGGTGTTCCATAGGGGTCTGTGCTGGAATCGATTCTTTTTATGTTACATGCCAGTGATCTGGATGATGGAATTGATGGCTTTGTTGCAAGGTTTGCAGGCGATCTGAAGATAGGTGGAGGGGCAGTTAGGTTTGAGGAAGTAGAGAGTTTACAGAAGGACTTAGATGTATTAGGAAAATGGGCAAAGAAATGGCAGATGGAATACAGTGTTGGGAAGTGTATTATCATTCACTGTGGTAGAACAAATGAAAGGGTTGACTATTTTCTAAATAGAGAGAAAATACAAAAAAACTGATATGCAAAGGGACTCAGAAGTTCTTGTGCACGATACCCTAAAGATTAATTTGCAGATTAAGTCTATGTTGAGGAAGGCAAATACAATGTTAGCACTCATTTCAAGAGGACTAGAATAAAAAAGAAAGGATGTAATGTGGAGAATTTAAAAAACACAGGTGAAGCCTCACTTGGAGTATTGTGAGCAGTTTTGGGCCCCTTATCTTAGAAACCGGAGAGGGTTCAAAGGGGTTTCATCAAAATGATTCCAGGATTGAATGGCTTGTCATATGAAGAGCATTTGATGGCTCTGAGCCTTTATTCACTAGAATTCAGAAGAATGAGGGGTGACCTAATTGAAACCTTTCAAAAGATGAAAGGCCTTGACAGAGTGGATATGGAGAGGATGTTCCCTATGTTGGGTGTGTCTAAGACCAGAGGACACAGCCACAGCCTCAGAATATTGGAGCCTCCTTTTAGAATGGAGATGAGGAGGAATTTCTTTACCCAGAGACTGGTGAACCTGTGGAATTCTTTGTCACAGGCAGCTGTGGAGACCAAGTCTTTATGTATATTTAAGGCAGAGGGTGATAGATTCTCGATTGGTCACCACATGGAGGGTTAAGGGGAGAAGGCAATTAATAGGATCAGCTATGATAAAATGGCAGAGCAGATTTGATGGTCCAAATGGCTTATCCTGTTCCTAAGTCTAATGGTCTTATATAATTACCTCTACATGTACAAACGGTAATTGTCCCCTAGTGGTTTCAGTTCTTTGTATCTTTCTGGAAGTTTCCCTGATATCACATTATTTCAGTAGAGGCTATCTGATTTGTTAACTCTTTTCTACAAATTTGAATGGAGTATATCTTACCTATGTCATAAGAAGAGCACTTTTCACTGCCATCTTTTAGTTTTCATCCTGTTCTTTGCTCTTATCTACTAGACTTCCACTGTGCTACATCACTGATTCCTTGGTTCTCATAGCACTTAATAAAATTATCATTAAGCAACAAGTTTTATGCCCCTTTCTTGATTTCCAAAAGAACCTTGGATCAAAAACATTAGAATCCAGCACCTTCTTGTCCACTTGAACCAGTCTGGCCATTCTCCTGCGGCCTCTCTTATTAACAGGGCTTTTTGCCACAGAACTGTCACTCATTGGGTGTTTTATTTTGTTTTCCACATCATTATCTGTAAATTCCAGAGACTGCTATGCAAGAAAATCCCAGGAGATCAGCAAACTGAGATACTCGAACCACATCATCTGGCACCAACACCCTTTCCACAGTCTAAGTCACTTGGATCACATTTCTTCCCTACGCTGTTGCTTTGTCTGAACAACGACTGAACTTCTTGACCATGAATGCATGCTTTTATGCATTGAGCTGCTGCCATGTGACCGGCTGATTGGCTATTTGCATTAACAAGCAAGTGCAGAGGTGTATCTAATTAAGTGGCTACTGAGTGTATTTACTTTTATTTTTGATTTAGAGACACGGCATAGAACAGGCTTTTCCAGCCCACTGAGCTGCATCTCTCAGCAACCCGTTTGCTAAAATATGTGCTCTGTTGTGCATGGTTTTCTTAGCACTTGAGTCAAATAAACCAGCAATGAAATATAACGGGCTGGGGAAAAGTAGTTTGCAATCACCATAATAATCCACCCAGATAAACAGGTTCCTGGGAGAATGACTTTCCACTAGCTGGACTATAGCAGAAAATAAATAATCTGTTAAATAAACCCCTTAAACAAATGCTTAACAGATTAGCATTTGTATTGAATGAGTATGACAAGCAATCCAAATGATGGCATGCATGATGTCTACACAGAATGGAAAGTAATCATTGTTGTCAAAATATATAATAGAAGTTGGAAACCTAAAATAGGAAATTTGGATATATTTAGTAGGTCAAGCAAAATCTGTCAAGGGAAACTAAGCTAATGTTTTTGATTTGAACTTGATTATTATTAATATATATTTACAGGAACACGCCAACACACCAGAAGCTGATCAGTTTTAATCACAGGAATTATGGTGGACACTGAGGAATTATACTCTGTACAGTAATAGTGGAGTTACGTAGTTTTAATTTCAAGTCTTAGCTCTACTTTCATTGAAAGCAAAAACAATTAAAGCCAGGATTTAAGTAGAAATCCACAATATTTCAGAAAAATTGCCAGCAGAAATTTTGATAGAAGCCCAGAAGCAGAAAAGAGTTCTGTACTCCTGAGGTTTGGGGCCATTGTGCACTAGAAGTTACATTCAAGTTAATGAAAAAATTGGAATAGAATGCAGAATGTTTTACATCACAGTCAATGTATTCAATTACTAACACAAACAATAACATTTCTTACT
This sequence comes from Hypanus sabinus, assembly GCF_030144855.1. Taxonomy (NCBI): domain Eukaryota; kingdom Metazoa; phylum Chordata; class Chondrichthyes; order Myliobatiformes; family Dasyatidae; genus Hypanus; species Hypanus sabinus. Next base: position 40,358,391 of record NC_082710.1, on the reverse strand, counting down.
GTGTTAAGCAAAAATTTCCATGCATAACTGATAAAAAGTATATCATGTTGATTCTAGAGTACAATTTCAACTAATATATAAGAGTTTCATGATCTGTCCTGTTAGCTCAGGCCCTTGATTACTTCACTTCTTTGTCACTGCCAACAATCAACCATTCGCATATTTTCCTGCTGAAGCAACTGGAAGTGAGTTGGAACATTGAGCTAATGTCCACAGTGAAAATCAAAATTGGCCTAGACTTGGTGTTCTGCAGACAATTTGGATATTATTATTTCATTCATTAACTTTGACTGATAGATTGGCACAAAATACCTATAATCCTCTGTGATCTGTGAGTTAAAGCTAAGTTTACAGTTTAGATTAAAGATGTTAAGGCTGAAATACAGAAAGTAATTATAATCCACAATGATCTGTATAAAAAGAATTAGGATAAGATTACAATTTAGATTATAGTTGGCTTCATGAAAATCTGAAAGTCATGTCACTGAATACAAATTGTGGCTGAGCTGTCAATCAAGGACAGAATTGTGGTGAGATCATAAAATGGCAACGGGTCTCACTCAGTCTTTTCTCAGGGTTATTCAGTCAGTTGACTCTAGCTCTCTGTCCAGTAATCTGGTTAATTGCACTTTACCCACTCTACCCATTTTTCTGTAATGTTTCTTTTTATTTACTGGTATGAAGAAAGGATGGATATGGCAAGCTCGTATGCACTGATATTTAGGAAGAGTACTTGATAAAAGTATTTAGGATCCTGAACAGTATAGATGGGATGAATGTAGAAAGGATGCTTCAACTAGAACTGCAGTCACTCTTGAAAAGTAAGCAGTCACTCATTTAAGGCAGAGATGGGACAATTATTTATTCTCAGATGGTTGCCGGTTTGTGGAACTTTTTTTCTTCTAAGGTTATTGAAGCAGCGCCTGGAAGGTTTTATGACAAAGGTAGGGATATTCTTCACAATCAAGGATGTGAAGCCTGAGTTGAGGATAACAGTCAAGTCAGCTGTGATCTTGGTTAAATGGCAGAGCAGGCTCCAAAGGCCATGGCCTATTGCTGCTCCTTGTCTGCATGTTCATATCTTTGTAATCTGAAATGCCCTCTTGCACAGAATTCATAACCACCATCCCAGAAAATCCAACCCAAATAATAGCTTGGTTGATGCACCATCAATAACTCTCGGAGACGTGAGTTAAGGTAGGCTTTTATTGGCTGGAAGAAAGCACAAGCAGCAAGTGACCACCACACAACATCCTGGAGACTGAGGAAGGAGCAGTGCCTCCAATCGCCTTTATACAGGGGTCTGTGGGAGGAGCCACAGGAGCAGTCAGCAGGGGGGGGGGCGTGTCCAGACAGGTATATGCAGTTCACCACATTGGTGTTACACAAGGTTTTCGTTTCCTTTGCCAAAATCCTTAAATGTACGGCGTCTGGCTACAGACCTTTCAGACAAAGAAGACATTATTTTAGCCCCTATAACCTAGAATGTGGTTAGGACCCTCAATGTCTGTGATAATCATGATACCAGTTCAACCTATTCCCATGTTCTTGCATATGATTGTCTCTGTATCCTCTGCCCGTTTATATGCCAGTCTGAATGCCCCTTAAACATTGCTATTGTATCTGTTTCCACCAATTCCACTGGCAGCTCATTTCAGGCACTTACTCCTGTCTGTGTAAAAACTTGTCTCATAAATCTCTTTTAAACTTCCACCCCCTCCCTCCCACATTAAATATGCCCTCTCAATCTTGACATTTCCACCATGGGGAAAACACTGTAAAAGACTGAAAGAGTACAGAGAAAATGTCCAAGGATGTTGCCGGGACTTGAGAATCTGAGTCTTTAGGAAAGCTTGAATAGGTGAGGACTTTATTCCCTAGAGGGTAGGAGAATGAGAGGAGATTTGATTGAGGTATACAACATTATGAGGTGTATAGATAGAGTAAATGCAAGCAGGCTTTTTCCACTGAGGTTGGGTGAGACTAGGTCATGGGTTAAGGGTGAAAGGTGAGATATTTAAAGGGAACATGGGAAGGATAGGGAGGGCTAAGGTCCAGGTGAAGGTTGATGGGACTAGACAGATTAATAGTTTGTACTATTAATGAGCCATAGGGCCTGTTTCTGTGCTGTAGTGTTCTATGATGCTATGACTCTGACTGTTTACCCTATCTATGCCTCTCATAAATGTGTATACTCTTATGAAGTTGCTCCACAACTTCAGGCAATGTAATGATGAGTCCTGATGAAGGGTCTCAGCCTGAAACGTCAGCTGTTTTCTCTTTTTCATAGATACTGTTGAACTGCTGAGTTCTTCCTATTTTGTGTGTATTACTTTGATTATCAGCATCTGCAGATTTTCTCTTGTTTCTGAACATAATGATGAACCTCTTCCATACTCTCTCTAAAACTTCCATGTCTTTCCTGTAATGTAGAGACTAAAACTGCACACAATATTTCACATGTAGCTCAGCCAAAGCTTTATACAGCTGTAAACCTTTTGTCTAAACCTTGTAATTTCAAATTTTCATATTGTCTCTTTTCTCGATCTCCTTTTTCAAAACAAAAGAACCACAGCTTATCCAGTTGATCAATATATCTGTTATTCTTTATTCCTAGAAGCATTCTAATAAGTCCCCTTCTGCAGTTTAACCAAACTCTTCTAAGTGTGTTTACCAGAGAAAGACAAAATATTATGTCTGGGGCCAAACTCCAAAATTTATGTAGTTTTGTGTTAATTTTCTGGCCTTTGACTCCATATCTCAATTTATAACCCCAGGGACACTGCATTCTAACTGCATTCTTAACTGACCCCAAAAATTTCTGAAGACTCCTTTAAGATTGTATCATTTAATGTATGTTATTTCTTATTTTTCTTTGTACAAAATGTACCACTCACTTTACTGCATTAAATTTTTTTGCCTATTCAATTCCACTCACATCTCAGGGACTGCAGTGGTTCAAGGAAGCAGCTCCTCCTCGAGAGAAACTAAGGATGGGCAACTAAATTGTTTGATGAAGTTCTCCTGAATATCAAAAGAATGCATGTGGTGGAAATCCAATATAAATATTGAAAATGCTGGAAACACACAGCAGGTCACACAGCATCTATGGAAAAGGAAAGTAAGAAAATGTTTCAGGTCAAAAATCCTCTGAGAAAGAGAGAAAACAAAGGTTCTATTCCGAATGCTGTCAGCATTTTCTATTTTTAAGTTCTCTTGGTTTATTATCATTGGGGCCTGAGGCAATCCGATAGTAGGGTGGTTGGAGATTGGGGGTCCATCAGGTCACTGAGTCAAAAGAAACAAGTGGGGTTTCTACATCATGGAAGGGTGAGAAGGGTGGTTCCTGAAGATAGAAGACTCAGAGGATTTTTTGAGGATCTGGTATTGTATAATGGACACACCTTAGAAATGTTGGCCCAATTTCTCCTGAAGTGCTCAAGAGGAAGAGAGGCACATGGAATGATGCAATTTGATGGGTGGGCAATTAAAAGGAGATCCTGGTAGAATTTCTGGAATGATGCAAAGTGATCCAAAGGTAGTCATTATCGAGTTTCACTCCATGGTAAGTACATTTTTCATTGTGTAATTTTGAAACAAGCTGAGCTATGCCATCTAACTTCTGGGTTAAAATAAATAGCTTGCTTTTATTCTAACAAAAATTTTGTCATTTAAACTTTAACTTGAATAATAAGTCCTTTCTGCTAATTGCAGGAATCAGTTAGATATGTACCAATTGTCACATTAAACGTATTATGTTTAGCTATCTAGCTATGTACTTAATCTAACAAAAGTAACCAAAATATTAGAGCAATACATATTGTATGTGGACTCTAGTTCTAGCTATGGACAATAAGATGGTTAGTCAACATGCAGGGAGATAAATTTGTACTTGGTACACAGATTGATGTATTTTAATCTCAGTGTTTTTTAAGGTGTGGGTTCATTGTAAATCTACAATGTGCATTTGAAAAATAAAATTGTGTTCATGTGCTGTGTTGGCCTCTGGTATTTTGAGGCTTTCTACTTTGTTCCAGACTTCTTACCTCAATGGTCTTTCATAGGAACAGAATAGAAATTCACATAAAAACCACAAATATGCCTTTTAACTAAATGATACAAAACTCAGTTAAATGGAAAGCCAGACTGTTCCTTAGGGACTTAAAGCCTCAACTGGCACAAACCTTTCTCAAAAAATCTACCTTTGACCAACTTTAGATTTGTTCAAATTGAATACAGATGGCTTGCGTTACTTTACTGTGCAATAATAAGGGCTGTGGCTTTTGTATTTATCCAATCTGAGAAGCACTTGCATTGAAGTGAATTGATCTGTGAGAATTCATCCAAGTGTGAAAATATTCCAGCAAAACAGCATTGTCTGAGAGGCCAGTATCAAATTATATTCAAGACCTCGAGGGCATGATATTCTAACAAGTGCAACATGCAATACGTCAAGTTTGTTAGAGTTGGCAACCCTAGCCTTGCTCAGATAATTGCATACAATCTGAATGGCAGGGCCTAAGTCATATGTGTAAAGTGTCATGACCTCACTGTGACAGGAGTCCTATAATGGATGTTTCTCATCAAGAATATACTTAGCTGATGGGTTCTAGATTTAATTTCATTAAGATGTTACACTGCATGATTAAATTTTTATCCAACGTGTTCATGCAAGAAAAGAGAAGTCACAGCTTGATGGAATTCAAGAACTCAAATGGAAGTGATTATGATTAAAAGAAATCCTATCAACACTTTCAAATCTGAGCCATCTCCCCTTCATTGAGAGACTACTCTAAAGCTTCCACTTTCTCTGGAAGATACTAATTAAGCTGGCCTTCTGTACAGTTAGTGGCCACTTTATTAGCTACACATGCAAATTGGCTTGCTACTCCAAATGTCTAATCAACCAATCACATGGCAGCAACTTAAAGCAGAAGAACATACAAACATGGTCAAGATGTTCAGTTGTTGTTAAGACCAAACTTCAGAACGGGAAAGAAATGTGATCTAAGTGACTTTGACCACTGGTGCCAGACAGGGTGATTTGATTATATGAGAAACTGCTGATCTCCTGGGATTTTCATGCACAACAGTCTCTAAAGTTTACAGAGAATGGTGTGAAAATGAAAATACATTCAATGAGTGACAGTTCTGTGGACAAGACACCTTGTTAATGAGAAAGATTAGAGGAGGATGGACAGACTGGCTCATGCTGACAAAAAGGTGACAGGAACAGACAGACTGATAATCAGGATGAAGGCCAACACCTCCCTCCCCATTGTCCTCAATATAGGTGCCCTCAGGGCTGTGTGCTGAGCCCATTGCTGTACACTCTGCTCACACATGACAACACTGCCAAACACCCGAGTAATCACATTGTTACGTTTGCCAGTGACACAACTGAGGTTGGGTTCATCACCAACGATGTTGAGACAGCCTATGTAAGGAGGTGGAAGAGCTCGAGGTCTTGTGCCAGGCAGATAACCTCTTCCTCAATATCAATAAGGCGAAGGAGTTGGTTACCAACTTACACCCCTTTTTACATCGGTGGCACAACACTGTGAGCAGGTTCAAACCCCTGGAGTGCACATCTCACACAAACTCTCATGGTCCCAGAACGCATTACACACAATCAGGAAAGCTCACGTTCTGAAGAGGCTGAAGAGAGCTGGACTTTGCACATCTGTGCTTCCATCATTCTACAAATGTGCAGTAGAGAGTGTCGTAACATGGCATGGTGTGGAAACTACAGCGGACGGGACGGCTCTACAACGGGTAGTCAAAACTGTCCAATGCATTACCTCTTTCAGCCACCCACAATGACAGACCTATAAATGGAAAAAAAATCTATCAGCAACATCATGAAGGATCCCAACCACCCTGATCATGGACTGTTTATCCCACTCCCATGTAGCATCCACGTCAGAACCAACAGGCTCAAAAACGGTTACTTTCCCCAAGCAGTAAATGTGATAAACACCTCCACCCACTAAAGCACCCCACTACACCGCCACCACCATCACCACTTCATCATCTCCTGCAAGTCACATTATGTCCAGACGCTCCCCTGCCCAGTGTTGCTTCATAGTCATACTTCACAATCAGTCTATGTATATAAGCTATCTTATGTATTTATATTTATTGCATTTTGTTTATTGTGTTCTTTATCTTATTGTGTATTTTTTGTGCTCCACCTTATCCAGAGTAACAATTATTTCACTCTCCTTTACACTTGTGTACTGGAAATGACATTAAACAATTTTGAATCTTGAATAACTACATGTTACAAACACAGAAGAGCACCTCTGAATGCACAAAACATCAAACCTTGAAGTGGATGGGCTACAGCAGCAGAAGATCATGAACCTACACTGAGTGGCTAGTTTACTAGGTACAGGAAGTACTTAATAAACTGGCCACTGAGCGTAGCTTGTAGCTATATGCTGTGTCAAGATTCAGGTCAATTAGCATAAATGAATAAAACATGAAAATTAAGAATATGCGTCCAATAGTGCATTTCTGTAAAGGAGTCCGAATGTGTCTTCCCTCTGTACTTTTGAATATTGTGGGCTCTCTAATTTTTGTATCACTGGGTTAGATACATGCATTGCGAAGCTCCTAACTTGCTTCATTGGTGTAGAGCAGGCATCTGTTACATGGCAGTTGTATGGGATAGCAATAAGTTCACAATTATTAATGAATAAACTTCCTTTGAAAACGTATGTCTACTAATGCATTGAGTTTGCTTAATTTATATCTCATACTGCAGAAATTCTTCATCTGGGCTGAACTTAGCAAATTCATAAACAATAGGACAATTGATGCGACTTCCACCTAGTTTTCTTCCTAAGATAATGTTTAGTTTAAATCTACTTTATTTTGCATTCAAGCTTGCCCATCATGATGTTCATTACCTTCTTAAAATGGTTTAAATACTACAATGTTATTAACTTTTATCTGGGTAATTTTGATCAAATAACGTACTGTGAATTCAATTGCTAAAATGAGGACAATATATCATTCAAGCATTATTTACTTCCAGGTTGATCTTACACTTTTTAAGCAGGCAAGGGAATGCAATGGCTACTCTTGTTACTTCTGTGTTTTTATGCCTATAATTAATTCCGTAGACCTAAAGCATTTATGGATCTATTAATGTATAGTACACTCAAGCATAAAGCCAAACACATATTCAATTAATGGTGGAGCATTCTATTAAAGACAATCCTCCTAATGTGAAACAGGTAAATTATTCTTCAACAAATTGAATTTTCAATGAGTAGATTTATGCCATTTTCCACGTTACATGATATATTGTGGAGTTCTGATGAAAAAGTTATGGATTTGAAACAACAGCTTGGATTTTCTTGAGAAATGCCAACAGTTTAATTTGTAAGGCCCAAGATCCCTCATGTTATAAAGTTCAGGTCCCCTGTGTAGTTCGGTGAGAAGGTGTAAATTTTATACATCTTGCCACTGTCACTCTGACTGCACTCTGATGTTGATCTACGGCAGTGAATCGCCAACTTTCTGCAGTTGGCTCTTTGTTAGACCTGGTGCGTTCAGTAGCTCTGATCGTTTCAGTTGGAAGGAAGATCTGAGACGCAGAGCACCAAGTTTCAAATCATTTTCAGGTACGTAATAAATGTATTCTAAATATTTAAGTGTGTCTGAGAGTTTTCTATAATTCTTCAGGCATTCTAAAACATTTAAGCTCCTTGACAGCTGGTTCATCCTGGAGACACTATTTTGTTTGCCATATTTAAGGAATGATGTATGTACATTTTTTTTTCTGGATGAAGTGTTTGATATAATGTGTTTGAGTCAGTTGAACCTTATCTCATTGGAGGTTATAACAAGAGGTGATCTTCTTGAAACATAAGATTTCTCCGGTGAAGTAATAGATTGGATGCTTTCCCATCTTGTGGGTAATTAAAATCAGGACATGGTTTCAGAATACAGAGTTAGCCATTTCAGGTGAGGTTGAGAAAGAATTCTTTTCTCAGTGGCCTGTGACTCTCAGAATCTTTATGGAAAACAGTTGTGAAAAAGAGCATTCTGGGTCGGGTTAGGGATTTCTTGCCCTAAGGATGTCAAGGCTTATAGGGCAAAAGGAGGGAAGTAATGTTGAAACTAAGGTTAAATCAGGCACAATCTTATTGAATGGTGGAACAGTCTTTAAAGGGTTGATTAACCAACACTTTCGACTTCTCCCACTCTTATGTTCTTGCTCATCAAGAATGCTCTTACAAGAGGATCTGCTGAAGGCAAGAGGACATTGCTTGTAGCTCCACAGAAACTGATCTCTCTGATGTCCTGTTTTATATCGTATATGGACATCCTGGTTGGCATGGATGAATTGGGCTGAAGGATCTTTTTCCATGCTGTTATACCATCTGAATCTATAATCTCTGTCCAACATCATGGCCTTTTGCTTTTATGTTATTGAAAACAGTTTCCACTTCACCCCTGGAAAATACACACATTCTCTTCATTGCTTGTGGTTAAGAGCACTGCAGCTGCTTGTGCTAATCTTCTTGTTTATTTACTGTAAGTGTTCAAGTGCATCAGCCATTACTGAGGCACTTTATGGAAGCATCTTTAGAATATGAAAGACAAAGAGACATACAGCACTGAATTAGGCTGTTTACCCATCACATATGCACTGTCCATCAAGCAACCATCTTCACTAGTCCCAATTTTTTCCCTCTTGCATCTCCGTCCTCCCATCCCTCACACCCTCAACACCCCAGGGTCTGATTTTCCTGCTGTTCACCTGGAGGTAATTTACAGTTGTCAATCTACCAGCCTGCTTGTCTTTGACATATGGGAGAAAACAGGGTCACCCAAATGAAATGGACCTGGTCACAGAGATAACATGTTAACTCATCACAGCCAGCAACTTGAGGTCAGAATTGACCCTAGAATTCTGGAACCATGAGGCACATGTGCAAACTGCTGCATCTCTGTGCCACCCGCTCAAAGTAATTCAACTGATTTAAGCCAATTTTAGAATCCAAAAGAGAATTGATAATAAGTGGACAGAATCCAGATAATATTTTTGTCTTTCAGCTTGAATAAAATTACTTCACATGGTCCAGTCATGGGAACAAATGCTGACAGTTATAAATTCTTCAGAGTTTTATTTACAGAGAAAGGTTACATAAAGCATTACATTCAATTCTGTTCAATTGGGGACTTTCTAAAGGAGTCTCAGCAAAACAGTGCTGTAATTCAAAATATTTTTGCTCAGAGGATTTGATGGTTATTAACTGATAATTACTTTCATCAGAGGAAAAATGTATTATTTGTGTTTTTGATTTCTACTATTTACTGACACTATATATTAATAGTTCCTCACATATAGTGGACAAACAAGCACTACTGGCTACTGATGTGGCTTAAATTTAATTTGTTGCTAATACTTATGTAGTACTCTAGAAAGTCTACAGGGAATACATAAAATTATTTTATTACTTATTCTAATGCAAGAAGCTAATTAACCGCAGTTTGGTCATTGGAAGCATTCAAAGAGGTTACTGTTGAATAAATTGGGAGGACTTACTCATGTAATGATGAAAGACACTAACGGTCACAAGTCACTTCTTTTTGGATTGCAGTGCAGGGAAGGGTTTTCATAAGCAGTTCTTCATAAAACAAAATGGATGGCCAGGCTGAGACATGTTTTAGAGAGAATGACAGCCAAAATCTTCAAGAGCTATCAATTAGTTCAAACAGAAATTACAATTTCGGATCATAGCCAACATTCCCTCCTTTTTTAGTTTCTGAGCATTAGCTGTTGGTAAACATCTTCTGTTCTCACTCTGCCCTCACTTAAATCCATCTTGTGTTTCTTTATCTATCTATTTCCAAATCCTTTGTCTCACATAATCAATCCTTCTGTCATTTCATCATTCCCACCTCTCTCCCATTCCCTTTGATTCTTTCTTTCCCAATACCTTTGACCATCCTAATTGCTCCCAGTATTGATGAATGTTCAAAGACCTAAAGCATTAACTTTCCCTCTACAAGCACCACCTGACTTGTGGAGCTTATCCAGCATTTTTGGATGTCTATTATGTTGCTTTGTTTCAGCTCCAGCTAGAGTACCACATCCATATCAGTGGACTAAATTATAGAAAGGATGGATTACTCTATTGGAAAAATGTTAAGGATTTGGAAAAGGTACAGATTGGGCATTTAATGTTTCCATAAGTAACAACACAGAAACTAGTTTGTTCTCCTTGCAGCAGAGAACACGCGAAGGAGATTAATTACAGGAGTTTAAAATTATAAAGTGTGTACATACAGTAGTTGAAGAGAAATAGATCCGAGAGACTAAACTGTCAATAATCTGAGTACACTGAGAAAAGGTAATTGGCAAACAAAAAGTGGCAGAGAGGTAAATATTATGGACAATGTTAAATGTGGATTTGTAGACAGATAGAGATTCAATAACTGCCCTAGTAATGGGTATAGGTAGTTGAGAGGAAAAAAATACAGTAAAGTAGAGAAAGATATGGATATTGGTGTGCAGATCTGATAAACTTATAGCCTTTTATAATTACAATTCTTAAAAAGAAATAAGTTTGACTTTTTTTACGAGTTTTACATAACTGATAGCCACATCACCAAATTATAGAACATAGAAATTTACAGCACATTACAGGCCCTTCGGCCCACAATGTTGTGCCAATCATGTAACCTACTCTGGAGACTGCCTGGAATTTCCCTAGCGCATGGCCCTCTATTTTTCTAAGCTCCGTGTATCTATTTAAGAGGCTTTTAAAGGACCCTATTATATCTGCTTCTTCCACTGTCACTGGCGGTGCATTCCACACAACCGCCACTCTGTGTGAAAAACTTACCCCTGACATCCCCTCTGTACCTATTTCCAAGCACCTTAAAACTATGCCTTCTTGTGTTAGCCATTTCAGCCCTGGGATAAAGCCTCTGGCTATCCACACAATCAATGCCACTGATCATCTATACACCTCTATCAGGTCACCTCTCATCTTTCGTCACTCCAAGGAGAAAAGGCCAAGCTCACTCATTGTATTTTCATAAGGTACACCCTCCAATCCAGGCAACGTTTTTGTAAATCTCCACCGCACTCTCTCTACAGTATCCATGTCCTTTCTGTAGTGAAGTGACCAGAACTGAACACAATACTCCAATTGGGGTCTGACCAAGGTCTTACACGGATGTAACATTACCTCATGGTTCTTGAACTCAATCCCATGGTTGATGAATGCTAACACACCATACACTTTCTTAACAATACTGTCAACCTGTGCAGCAGCTTTGAGTGTCATATCGACACAGACCCCAAGATCTCTCAGATCCTCTATACTGCCAAGAGTCTTACCATTCATATTATATTCTGTCTTCAAATTTGACCTATTAAAATGAACCACCTCACACTTTTCTGGATTGTAGTCCATCTTGCACATCTCAGTCCAGTTCTGCATCCTATCAGTGTCACGCTGTAACCTCTGACAACTCTTCAGACTATCCACAACACCCCCAACCTTTGTGTCATCAGCAAACTTACTAACCCACCCTTCTACTTCTTCATCCAGGTCATTTATAAAATTTGTAAACAGGAGGGGTCCCAAAACAGACCTCTGTGGAACACCACTGGTCATTGACCTTGATGCAGAATATGAACCATCTACAACCACCCTTTGCCTTCTGTGGGCAAGCCAATACTGGATCCACAAAGCAAGGTCTCCTGGGATCCCATGCCTCCTTACTTTCTGAAGGAGCCTTGCATGGGGAACCTTATCAAATGCCTTACTGAAATCCATTTTCACTGCATCCACTGCTCTACCTTCATCAATGTGTTTTGTTACATCCAGTTATGATGCATTTGTCATGGATTTGTTTTGCCAAGTATGTTTTTATTAAATAAGACAAAAAGTCAGCTATTACTTACCCGTAGCTTGCACTGTTATGACATAAACATCATTTTAGTAGCATCTTGATTGCCAAACAACCTGTGAGGGTCACGAATATTTAGAAAAATACACCAAGATTACTTCAGTTGTGTCTCCCAGCTTTGACCTCTACCATCAGAAAAAATCCCACATGGAAATTTTATATTACCTCATACTCACAGCATTGGGATTCATCCCTTATTCTAAGTTTCTTTTTGTTGTTTTAATACTCATCAGACTAAAATACTTCTTATTCTCCTGGAAGCTTTTGCAGAGGGTTCTTGTGCCACAGGTATGGAGTTTATTTATCCACAGTACATGCAAAGCACTGTATGAGAAAGCATTGCAACCTCCAGGCCTTCTGCAAGGTTGCACATTATAATCAAATTATCTCCGATATTACTGGAGAAACAGTTGCCAAGGTAGGAACTGGTAGCACAGAGATTCTGCCAAAGATTACCATGGGGGTGAACCTGGGGGAAATTTTACAACAAGAGGCAGGTAAGAACTTGGAACAAGCATCAAGCCCTTCCTTCTCAATGAATAGATTTTACAGAATCTGAGATATATATTCATGGTATGAAAATGGGTAACCAAACACAAATCCTCTTCAATAAATGAAAGATTTTGGAGTAACATATTAGCACTTGTTTGCAGTCTGTTTGTGTTAAATGTCAGAAAGGGGAAATAAGGAGAGGAGAGAACTATCAGGATCATTGCTTGTAAGGAGGCAGGGAAGGGAATTTTATTTCACACCTGCTTTGTAGGACATATTTCCTTACATTGCTAGTCATGCAAGAGTTATATTTATATTGGTAAGAATGCAAACTAACTCATGTGGATCAGATTTTCACCACATGAGTTAGTTTCCATCTAAAGAAATCTCCCTGACTATGTAACTATTGAAGACATAGGAAAGTGACTGAAAATAGCTCCGACCCTATCTTCCAAATTATGTTTGGATAAATATAAGTTATACTTGTAGCTGTATCAATTCACCTTCCTCAATCAGCGCAAAATTAAATTGTTATTTAATTCTGAGTAGGCACTGTCAGAACATAATATTGCTGCCATTGACAGAGGCATTGACTGCTAATGCAAACAAATCATTTTGTAACTCTGCTATAACATGCGAATCAGCTTAAGTCTGCCATCTGGAAATTTTAACTGCCCTTTTTCAATGCTAGCTTTCTGACTCTATAAAAGAAAAGGTTTTACTCTTCCTGTTAAAATTACAATATCTTTTGCAGAGATACTTGGCTAACTTTACTATTTTAATCTTTTGTTTCTGTCCTCTCAAGTTGAATTCCTTAAATGCATCAAATGCCATCTGTAAATTCCCCAGCCATAGAAAGATTTTCCCATTATGCAATTTTTGTAAAACCTCAGTGATCAAGTTGTCTCCGTTACATTTGAGAATCATTTTATATAAAGCCTTGTATGGCTTGTACGTTTGAATTGGGGTTAGTAAGTTGTGGGCATGCTATGTTGTCGTTGGAAGCTGGCTGACACTTGTGGGCTGCCCCCAGCAAATATTTGGTCTGTGTTACTTACTGATGCAAACAATGCATTTCACTGAATATTTTGATGATTCAATGTACATGTAACAGACAAACCTAATCTTTAATCCTTAGTTGTTCTCCATTATATTTCCGATCCGGCAGAGTCACCCAGTCTGTCAGCTCTCTGTGTAAAAACTAGTTTTGCAATTACAGATAAAATTAAACCACAAACAATCCTGGCTTAATATTTCCCCTCTTGTAAGTTTGCTCCAAATATGCGGTCATTGACAATTGGTGTTCCTGCAGATGATGTCTATACTTGAAAATGAGCAGAAATGTTATTTTAGATATATTGGAGAAGCTGAGGTAATTGTGTCCATGCTGAGGTAATCTGCGAGATACCGTAGGACTGGAGTTATTTTGAGTTCCTCACCAACATCCAACGTTAAGAAAAACTTGATTTTAACATTAGTCATAGTTATTATTCCTGATGAGTTGGCAATGTGCTTGGATGCAGTCATCACTCTGGGTCCAATCAAAAGTGCTTTTGTTCATCTTGTATGTCTATTTTATGATTGCAGGTCACTGCAAGAACATCAAATAGTTCAGAACTACTAAGAACATCAAATAGTTCAGGACTATCCCAGCAGTGAGTTGCGCGATAGCGATGGAGCTGGACTTATTGAATTTCATTGTTGTGATGCCACCTGAACTTGCTGTGTACTGTCATGCCAAGAAAGTGCACAGTCCCAAAATTAAAGGTGCAAGTGATTGTCTTGGTTGTTTTTATCGTGATCATTGGTAATATAGCATATTGCAGGTCCAGTTCACTGGTTCTTTGGCAAGACTGATGGGGAACTGCATTGCCTCCCTTGTGGTGAGGACTAGGTCTAGACCAAAGCTGCAGGGTCACCTGTGGCAGTTGAAAGGTTAGACAATGCCAAGGTGGTGCTGCCATCCATTTTTTGCTTGGTACTGCCCTGCAGTATGGGCTCAATGGAACAACAAACTAGACCAGGACAGCTTTGCATCAATCTAGACATGCCACACAGGGATTTGGGCTATATTATTCTTATTATTTTTTCACTTTGTGACTGATTTTTGTTCTGAAATGGCAACCATGTGTGCAATGAGCAGTGTGCGGTGTGCTTCTGGTATTGTCTTTTGCACCCTGGCCCCAGAGGAACGCTGTGTCATTTGGCTATACTCATGTATGGTTGAATGATAATTAAACTTGAACTTGAACTTGTGGGGTTCACTATTAAATCACTCAGATGGATGATGCCACCTAGAATGTAAACTGGATGTTTGCCAGTAATTTGTAAAATAGAAATGCTTGCCCTCAGTAGGAGTGCCCTTATGGCATAGCTCCGGATATATTCAGCTTCTGGTGATGTGTTCCTATCTCCTGCTAAAGGAAACAAATAGTCTGTTTAACAATGCTGCATGTCTTCCTTGTCCTTTTCTATCCCTAGAATTGTTTCCTATAACATATCATTTAAATCTATCCATGTTTCAGTTGTAACATCTATGATTTCTAACACACCAGTAAACTGTGATTTTAGTTTATTTTTAAGACTTCATGCATGAGATTTAAAATGCTGCACTGTTTAGTGAGATAATTCTGGAAGCCATTCCTTACCTTTAGTCTAAACCAAGCCTCAGTTATTTAAAACATGTCTAAAGCTATTTTTGCACCATAAAACTAATATGGATGACCAAAACAATGATTATTGCTGCCTTCTGCAGGCACTAGAAGGCACCAGAGTAATAACAACAAAATTATTTTCAAATAATCTTCCAACTCTGGAAGGAAGGATAAACTGATATCAGTATCTTCTCTACCAACATTTCCAGCATTGAAATCCTAATTTTGTTTAATCCCCTGAAATGGACAGTATATGCCATCACTGCATATAATAAATAATGTATAACCCAAACAGAGAATCTATATTCTGAGGAGAACAGAAGGTGGACAGAGGAAATGCTTCATGAATGTTCTCAGAGCCACCTTGAAAAACTGCAACGTGTCACTCACTAACTACTTACAGCATTGACCTCTTAGGACAGACTTTGGGATGGTGCTTACAACCTCAAGCATATGCATTGATGCAACTGGAAAGCCACCATAAATAAAGCACCACTGCACAAATTGCCCATCCTCTTATCCCATTGGGCACTTCCTGTTCCAATTCTGGTAAATTGTATGGGCCCCACATTGGCTTCATGAATCTCTAGAACCGGAGTGGAAGCTAGTTATCCCTGATCCCGAGTGACCTCACTGTATTGAACAGTTCCTCACTGTCCCTCTCCTTGCTCCTCAGAGAAAATTCTGAAATGTTTTTTTACAAAACAGTAAAAAACCGAAAGATTAATGCTGACCTTATTTTCTTGCTTATCGTTTATTAGATGAACCAAAATTCCCTCCAATCATCCGCTCCTGTTGCTTCTTAGTTGAGTTCTTGTGATCTTTCAACACAAGGGTTAAGACTAATTTTCATTTACACTGTTCGTTTACTAGACAAACATATCTCAGCATTTAAGTACTCTGCAAATTATATTATGCACATAATAGTATTTACATGATAAACAGACAACCCAATCAATGCTACTGAAAAAAAGCAAAGTCATTTAACCTACATATTCACCAAACTACAATCTCTCTGCACTCAATTCCCAAAGCAACTGATCGCTCACTCTGTTTAACCTCACTATGCTGAAAATTTGCTCTGACACAATCTCAATTCCTAGTCAGGCAGTCAAGATCTCAGAGATAAATCCCAGAGTAAATAATAAAGGAAATTTTTAACAGATGGATAGTCTGTGAAGTGATAGATTTGTTTGGCATGTGGGAGGAGTAAATTCTCTTGTTTCAACGAGAAACATTTAAGGTATTAATGTTAATTGTTTGGAGCATGGACTTGCTTGTAAGAAAATGGGTTGACATAAATCTTAAGGTATATCACCTAACATTTTATTAGTTTTCCTCTTTCTCTATAGAACACTTAATCATTGTTACATGATGTGATTGCTAAAGTAGAATATGTTCGAATAAATCGAATCGGAAAATTCCATTTTGAATCCTGTTTCATTTGCCAAGGTCTCATTCTTTTTTCA
The DNA here is from genome assembly GCF_030144855.1 of Hypanus sabinus. Taxonomy (NCBI): domain Eukaryota; kingdom Metazoa; phylum Chordata; class Chondrichthyes; order Myliobatiformes; family Dasyatidae; genus Hypanus; species Hypanus sabinus. The sequence goes on along the minus strand of NC_082710.1, from coordinate 40,341,833 downwards.
GATTTCTGAAGCCACAGCAGGTTAGCTCAAGACCCCATTAAACTTTCTTTGGAATTGGAAAATTTTGGTCTGGAAATCATACAATGTATGTTTTTGATGCAAGTGAATAGAAATGGCAAGACACTAGTGATTTTCCATGTGATCTGCTGATTGTGATGTTCAAAAGGTGACTTTGATGTTTTTGACTACGTAATGCATAGGAACCACTGAAGGCACACCAGTTTCATTGGCGCATACATAAAGGTGAAGAATTGCCTTGACTAGGAAAGGAGATGATTATAAAGTGGTGGACCATTTCTGATCTGGATTCTGTCACTGAAGTCTTTATCTCAGTTAGGGCTCTTGTTCCAGGTAAAGCCATTGCTTTCTTGGGGCATTAGGACTACACTGATGTTTGCCAAGGATTTTCACTACTGATATCACAATGTCCTATCAAGCATTGGAACTTAAGCGACCAAATCCCAAAGTTGGTTACATGGAGTTATGCTGGTGTTTTAACTGAAATTTCCCAGTATATCACAGGCAATTTACTTTCAATCCTCTTTGGTTCCACATCAGTTAAAAATTAAGATCGAATAGAAAATAGAACACAAAGTGTTTCCCGCTTCTTGGCTCGGGTTTTGCTGTTATGAGATTTTAACTTAGCCACTCGTAGACTTTTGGCCATATACTTCCCCAAAGGAGGGAATTATGAAACTGAACCACTTAAATTTTAACTAGGTTGCACAATGGATATAAACTGTGCCTAATAATGTGGCCTCTGAGTGTATGTTTGTGGTCTTCTGCTGCTGTAGGCCATCCACTTCAAGGTTCAATATGTTGTCCATTCAGAGATGCCATTCTGCAAATCACTGTTGAGACGCATGGCTATTTGGGTTGCTGTCACCTTCTAGTCAGGTTAACCCATCTGGCAACTCTCTTCTGATACTTTAATTAAGGAGGAGTTTGTGCTCACAGAACTGTAGCTCTTTGGAAAAAAAAACTGAATTTTATTATTTTTTGTGTTTTGCGCCATTCTCTCTAAACTCTAGATTAGCAGTTTCTGATACTCAAACCACCCCATCTGGCACCAACAATCATTCAGAGTTCAAACTTCAGGGTAAATTTGCTATTCAAAATACATATATATCACTATATTTAACCCTGAGATTTGTTTTCTTTCAGGCACACACAATAAATCCAAGAAACTTAATAGAATCAGTGGAAGAAGGTAGCCAACAGAACAAGCAACCAATGAGCAAAATACAACAAACTAATCAAATACAAAAGAAAAACAAACAAACAAATAAATAAATGATAAGTATTGAGAACATGAGATGAGAGTCCTTGAAAGTGAGTCCATAGGTTGTGGAAACAGTCAGTGATGGGGCGAGTGAAGTTGTGACGTTATCCCCGCTGGCTCAAGACCCTGATGGCTGAGGAGTAATAACTGTTCTTGCAGCTGGTGGCATGGGTCCTGAAGCTCCTGTTACTTCTTACTGATTGCAGCAGCGAGAAGAGCGCATGATGGGGGTCCTTGATGATGGATGCTGCTTTCCTGCAACAGTGCTCTGTGTAGATGTGCTCAGCGGAGGGGAGTGCTTTAGCCATGATGGACTGGGCCATTATCCTCTACCTTTTGTAGAATTTTCCATTCAAGGGCATCGGTGTGTCAATGCCAGGTCATGATGCAACAAGTCAATATATTTTCCACCATGCATCTATGGAAGCTTGTCAAAGTTCTAGATGTCATGCCAAATCTTCACAAATTCCAAAGGAAATGGAGGTGCTGCAGTGCTTTCTTTATAATTGCATTTACGTGCTGGGCCTGGGGCAAATCCTCCAAAATGAAAACACTGAGGGATTTAAAGTTGCTGTCCCTCTCCGCCCCAATCCCCTGATGAGGACCAGCTCATTGACTGCTAGTTTCCTCCTCCTAAAGTCAATAATCAGCTCCTTGGTCTTGTTGACGTTGAGTGAGAGTTTGTTTTTAGGGCACCACTCAGCCAGATTTTCAGTCTCCCTCCTATATGCTGATTCATTACCACATTTGATTCTGCTAACAATGGTAAACATCAGCAAAGTTAAATATGGCATAGAAACTGTGCCTGGCCTCACAGTCACAAGTCCATGGTCAAAGTCACTTAGATCACTGTCCTCCCCATTCTGATGTTGTTCTGAACAACAACTCTCTGTATCGAAGCATGTCTGCATGCTTTTATGTATTGAGTTGCTGTTGCATGATTGGCTGATTACATATTTGCATTAATCAGCATTTGTACAGGTGTACCTAATAAAGTAGCCACTGAGAGTAAATCTTGGTTGTTTTCCTAGAAGGAGCAACAGTCAAGTGAAGGAACTTGGTTGGATTCCTTTTCACTTTGTGCACCAACGCAGTTACAGAATAGGAAGAGAATTATGGCATTAACATTGAAAGTCATTATTTTTAAAAGCACAAATGCATTAGTCGAGAGAGTAAAGGATGATCAAATAAAGGCAGAAGGAAATGATGATTTATCCTAACACCTTTTGTGAAAAAAAACAATTTTTCTTTATCCCTTCAGAGAGATTAACAGATGGAATAAACAAAGTTATCCAGGAGGGAAGCTACAGGAGGAAAAGCTTCCATTGATCCAGTTAAAACCAAGATCAATGGTAAGAACAATGAATTAGATAAATGACTGTGCCAGTGCAGAAATGGGACCTCTGTATGGTGGTCTGTAACAAAAACAAATAAAGCGAAGAGTGGGGGAAATACACATAACAGATTGTATGTGTAATTTCCTGAATTTTCAAGGCGGGGCTCCTGACTAGAATAATAGCCTTCTTCTCCACAGCCTGATTACCACAGTTGGGAGTTCTGGGGACATGTAGTTTAAGGGGCTAGCATAGCAGTTTTCAATTGTTGCCTGAACCCCTTGAGAAATCTCATTTGGATTAAAGTTTATTAACTGTTCGTGTAATAAACATGAATGGATTAATTTCTAAGTTGCACTATTATGATATTTACCTGATGTCAGAAAATCTCCCAGACATTATATTTTACAATAGATATTTTATACTCTTGCTATATTAGGTGGTTGACAACAGTGAATTTGAAAAAGCTTTACAACAAATTTGTGGTATAATCCCAAATCTACTGGAAGAATAAAAATTCTTCCCAAGTATGTATTGGTGATTTAAGGTGGGAATTCCTTTTGATTCCAATGGGCCCTTTTTGGTCCTGTATAAGTCCCACATGTTTTCTTGGCGATTCTGTTAGGGTTTTCTAACTTTACTTTATATTAATGATGAATATGTAAACCAAGCTGAGAAAGAAAGTAAAGCACAAACTGTACGTAAGTTGTAACCTGCAGAATTTTTCCTGCATCCACAGTTTACCGCACTGAGAGATGGGAATTCACATGTTTTGAAACCATATGTTTTTGTCAGGGAAATTATGTTGGGGTAAGGCTCGCATTTAGAGCAATTCCATCTGGCTTTTCGTCAAAAGCATATAATCCATGTTAGCTGCCGACATTTCTCAGAGGGCCATATAATTACTTGGAATTTTGTTTAATCAGTTGCAGTCTGGCACACAATTAGAGATGGATTATAAAATTTGTCAATGCTCAATTTAGTTGAAATTATGAGATGAATGGGACACAATAATGTGTAGTATAAGTGAAAGGGAGCTATCAGAAATTTGGATAGATAAACCTTTGCAAGATCTGACTTACTTTGCAATACAATACTTGGTTTAAAACACCTTGCTACACAGGAGGTAGTTTGAATTGTTTTATGTTCAGAACAATAGCTTATTCAGCTATAAAGAACAATCAAATGCATGTTTCACATCAGAGAAATTCAGACATTGCCTCTGGAATTTAACTTGAGTTTGCATAAGAAACAGAAGATGAATTTACAGGAGGTTTCACTTTTGCCAATTATATATTTATAACTTGCATTGTTATTTCATATTGCTTAAATTTGGCATTTGCATTTCCCATGGTGAAAAGGCATTCAAGAATGGCATTCATTAAATGGTTTTGTAGATCTTGGTATAAAATTAGTTTCAATATTATCCATTTAGGGGAAATTTATAGCAGGGGCATTTAAATACTATAATCGGTATTAATATCAAAAATAATGCATCAATTTATTGAGTGATCAAATCAAAAATGTTAAGAATGCTTCAATAAAAGTTTACTATATATGTCAGGCAAGAACCAGAGAAGGTAAAAAAATGCTTTTAAAGGCAATTTTGTAATTAAACTCTTCAGAGCAAGTCCATAGAATGCATGAAGCACAAAGCACAGAGAAAAATTTTACGACTTATTTAGCATCAAGTTCATAACAGCAATTACAACACATTTGAATTCGGCAGGAAAGTCAAATTCTTTTGCAAGCTAGTTGACAGACTAAAATGACTTACAGTGTTTTTGTATTTTGTAGTATGTAGGTGGTGTAGTGGTTAGCACAATGCTTTACAATACAGGCAATCTGGGTTCTATTCCCACCACTGCCTACATCCCCATGTCTGCATGGGTTTCCTCCAGGCGCTCCAGTTTCCTCCCACAGTCCAAAGACATACTGGTTGGTAGTTTAATTGTCATTGTAAATTGTCCCAAGATCAAGTCAGTGGCTGCTGGGTGGCGTGGCTTAAAGGGCCAGAAGGGGCAAACTTCACGATAAATAAATAAATAAAATTATGGCACATACTGTATATAAAAGTACATTTTAAATGAAATATATAATAGGTAAAGATATTTATCCATCTCATTCTACAAGGTAGTTACAAATGGATGGTTATAAATTCTCCTTTAAAGGAGAATATATTTATATGCTTAGACATTTTTGCACACTTAAAAGGTGCCCAAGTTAAAGTCCAAGTGACTATTTTGTTTGAGGATCCATTTGTAGTAAACTTAAGTTTGGGGTTTTGGGAAGAGGACAAACATCATAGGGTGATGGGGAGGTGGAGGAATGGGCTTTCAGAGAAGATCTGGGTCTGGTTTGTATGCTGCAAGGGCAGTCCTCAAAGATATCAGAGCTGCTGGTCAGATAATCAGCTGGCAAGATTAGGGTTTGGTGAGTGGAGGATTCACTGGAGCATCAGAGGCAAAAGCAGTTTGGGCAGTCAGATAGGGTAGAGAGATTTCTGAAATGTTAGGAAGAGAGGTTGTGACTAAGACAAATGGATTGGATTGTTCAATTGGGAAACTGAGGGTTGGGAATATTGAACGGCAGTGGTTCAGAGTAAAGGTTTGAATCTTGAGGGGCAAAGGGGGAAATGGGTGAGGGCACCGTGAGGGAGGAATCTAAGCGACAAACAATGCAATCCTTAATTAGTTTATGCATTTTCTAGGAGGTGGTCATTTATTGTCCAGTTTACAAGGGTCCGAATTCAAAGCTAAATATGAAAGCCAAAATTACAAACATTGGAGATCTGAAATGTTTTAAAAAGCTGGAAACAAGTAAATCAGCATCTGTGGAAACAGAAGCTGAGTTGATACTTGAAGTTGAATGCCCTGTCTTAGAACTAGTAAAATAATAGTTGATTGCCAATCCTGAAAGTTCAAGTCCCATGGCATGTTTGAAAAGAACTGTCACTCTGCAATTCATGCTGTGACCTGTATTAGTACAGCCTAATAGAGGCACTTCTGCCCAAAATGTTGTCCCAAATATATAACCTACTCTAAGGTCAACCCAACCCTTCCCCCCCCCCACATAGCCCTCCATTTTTCTTTACCTTTGTGCCTACCTAGAGTCTCTTAGATGTCCCTAATGTATGTGCCTCTACCACAACCCCGGCAATACGTTCCTAGCACCTTCCACTCTCTGTGTAGAAAACCTCCCTCTGACATCCCCCTACACTTTTGTTCCAAACATCTAAAATAATGCCCCATCACATTCACCATTTTTACCCTAGAAAATAGTCCCTGGCTCTCCATTCTATCTATGCCTCTTACCGTCTTGTACACCTCTATCAAGTTACCTCTCATCCTTCTTAGCTCCAAAGAGAAAGCCCTAGCTCACTTTATTTACCCTCAGAAGATGTGCTCTCCAGTCTAGCCAGCATCCTGCCAGATCTTCTTTACATCCTCCCTAAAGCTTCCAAACCTTCCTATAATGAAGCAGCCAGAATGGAATACAATACTCCAAATGTGGTCTAACCCGAGTTCTATAGAACTGAAACATTACCTCATGGCTCTTGATCTCAATCCCCCATCTAATGAAATCCAGCATACTATACAACTTCTTAACCATCCTATCAACTTATGTTGCATCTTTGAGGGATTAATGATGTGAACCTCATGATCTCTCTGTTTCTCCAAGAATCCTGCTATTAACCTTGAATTGTGTCTTTATGTTCAACCTTCCAAAATGTATCACTTCTTACTTTTCAGTATTGAACTGCATCTGCCACTTTCCAGCCCAGCTCTGCATCCTATCAATGTCCCATTGTAAAGTATGACAACCTTCTACACTAACCAAACACCAACAATCCTCATGTCATCTGGATACTTACTAACCCACCCTTCCACTTTCTCATCAAAGTCATTTATTAAAATGATAAAAAGCAGGGGACTCAGAAAAGGTCATTGTGGAATACCACTGGTCACAGACCTCCAGACAGAATATACACCATCCACTATTATCCTCTTCCTTCTGTGGGCTCCTGATACATTGCTTCAATGCCATCCTGAGTGCTCCATCTTGAGTAGCCATGGAGCTTCCCAGCAGATACACTTCCTAGGACACCTTGAAGTGCAAATGAATGATTGACAGATTCTCCCAATAGTGGGGGAATCCAAAGTTCAAAGTACAAGCTCAACAAACATTTGAAAGATGCATGACATGCTGGAAAACTAATTCTGCAGCTACAGAGAAGCTACCACCATTAAGTATTCCTGCCCCTCTTGGTCCACCTTTACACTTACAAGTGCCAAAGTGTCAAGGATACTCAGGTGCACTGGTAATAGAGGACGTTTCAAAATGGGTGGAAGCTATTTCAGCAAGAAAAGCTACTGCCGCACGGGCAGCAATAACTCTGATCAAGAACTATATTCCTAGATGGGGATTGTCATGTCACATTGACTCTGACCAAGTAACACATTTCACTTGGAGTGTTTGCCAGGAATTACATCGAGTGATGAACACTGAATGGTCTTTTTCCAATGTCCACATCACCTAGAGACATCAGCACAATTTGAATGAATGAATGGAACTATCAAACATCGACTGACTAAGTGTCATGATTAAGGTATAACATGGTCTTTGGCTCTTTCTGTGGTCTTTTGTAGCATCAGAGCAACCCCAAAGAAGAAATATAAATTGTCCATTCAAGGTGGTAACAGGGCATCCAATATCACTGCTGGGACCTCTCAGTCTCAGAGAAGCTGATATATGCATTATGGCAGACCGCTTAGTTAACTATTGTGTGAAATTAACTCAGACTGTCCAGTCTGCTTCTCAATAGGTTTCTGCCACTTGGAGTGATCCAACAAAAGGTTGACACACCTATATTCCAGATGAAAGGGTCCTGAAGAAAAAAATGCATAATGAGCCACCGGGAGCTCAGTGGGAAGGTCGTTGTCAAGTGCTGTTACTTACCAACTGAGCAGTGAAAGCAGAAGGAAAGGTGTGTAGATACATGCTAGCCACTGCAAGCAAGAATACTGGTCAAGATGGTGCCTGCATACAATGCTCCTTTGGTTGACATCTTCTGGATAGATCATGAAACCATCTTTTTCCTCTTTTACATTTGTTTCTCATCTTGAATGTGATTATGGAATTGTTGGAGCCTGTGTTTTGCTGTTTGGACATTGTTTGTGTGCTTCAGCACTTTGCAGTCTGTGAGAGGTTTCCGGGAGGCAGAGACAGTGCGTGGGAACCTCGTAGCAGGCAGGCTGCAGGACAAGGTGAAGCCTGTCTTTGATCCATTTTGCCGATTAAAGCTCCCATTGTCCGCTGATTAAGTGACGAGGGAGGTTGAAGCATCGAGGTGAGAGAGGAGGGTGAGCACTGGCTGTCTGTCTTTTGATCACTCTGTACCAGAGAGGGGCAGGTCTGCTGCTGGGCCTGGAGAGTATCTGCAGATTTAATTGCATCTTGGATGTGGACTTTGGACCATAGACTCTTCAGCTTTTCGCTTTTATATTCTGTGTTTTTTTTGCCTAATCTTCTTGCACTTTTTTTGTGTGGGGTGGTGGGGGGGGGGGGTTTAGGGGGTTAATGTATCTGATCCATTTTGTTTGTTTTTTCTTTTGTAGGAGGAGGGATTTGGGGGGATTGATGTGCCTAATACATTTTGTTCATGTGTTTCTGTGGGAGGAGGGATATAGGAGGTTGATGTGCCTGATCTGATTCGTTCATTTTTTTGTGTGGGAGAAGGGATTTAGCAGTTGATGTGGGCGAATCTGTTTTGCTTGGTTTTTGTGTGGAAGAAGGATTTGGATGTTGATGTGCATAGTCCGTTTTTTGGTCATATTTTTTGCGGGGAGGTGGGATTTAGGGGTTGATGATCTTGCTGCCTTTCTTTTTCTTTCTTTGTTTCATGGCTACCCAGAGAATTAAAGTATTTCAGAGTTGTAATAAATGAACCTTTGAATCTTTGCAGCTGAAGTGGTACCTGAAAAGGATGACAAGTGCTGTGGTTAGCCTGTTAGTAACCTCTGCCACAATGTCTACACTGCTGGGCTACAGTGAGCAAATTAGTAATCAGTCAGAAGTCTTTGAACAGAATCAACAGCTGCTGGACATGATGAAGTTTATTCTACTATTATTTGTTATTGTTATACCGCCAATTTTCCCTACTCATATTGTGTCCGTTGCATGACTCATAATGTATAACTGAGAGTATCACGTGACTTTTTTTATGCTGCTAATACTTGTAGCTGTTGGATATGTGAATATCTACCCCACAATTCAAAATATTCACTGATGCCAGGCTTTCCTGCAGACCCAGAATAAACAGGTACCTCTTCTTTAAACATTACAGAAAAGGTGATGTTGAGATAATGTCTTGATTTGTTATTCCCAAGGAAGACATAAATACATGATGATTATAGCCTCGCCCAAACATACTTTCTTAAAACAGATCATTTATGTTAATATAATCAGCTTGTTTTAGGGTATCATATCATATTTGACCCTATTCATGGGTTATCTATGTACCTGCATCTACTATTGATGACAAAGCTATTAAATCTTTTCATGTGTTCACTATAAAAGCTATCTTTTGCTTGATTTCAGAAGATACCTTTCTAGTAGGACATGGTTCATACAATTATTCTTTATATTGTCCTTGGTGGGATAATGACTTTGGAATTTTTATTGACGATATCTCAAAAAAAAATTACAATTTAGCAAGGCTCCTGTCAAGTAATAACAAATGTTCTAAGGTCATGGAACAATACATACTTAATGTGGAAATGAAGCCTACACCTCTCCTCAATGTAGGATCTTGTTATTTAAAGTATGTTTTTTCCTGTTATGACAAACACAGAAACCTTACCTTTACTTCCTGAATCCGGAAGTAAATGAGACATTTCAGAAGGAGATAATTTTGCATAAATTTGATTCCAATTTTATGGTATTGCAAGAGGTATAAAAGAGATTGAAAATGTTGCTGCAGCTTTGGAAAGGGTAAGCAATGACATTGCTGATGCCTTGGGAAAAGTAACAATATAAATGGTCTTCATGTGTATGATAGCTCTTCAAAATCACCTGGGATTAGACCTGCTCTTAGCAACTGAGTAGGAAACATGTGCAATTATGGGCAGCAAGTGTTGTACTTACATACCTGACAAGTCTGAAGACAACTGATTTGGCAGATCATATTCATAAAGAAGCAGGTAAAATACATCAATCTGATGGATGGGGTTTCTCTGATTGGATTCACTTAAGACTCTGAAGCAGGGGTTATTTGATACTGTAAGTCATATTTTTCATACTAATATGCCTTATCATAATTTACATTTTTTTTGTATAAAGGTGATTAATAAAATAGTTCAAGCTCATGTAAGTGTGCCCACTAATTTGCCTAACAATTATATAATCCCATGAATACTTTGAAGAATATCTAGCACTTTGATATTTCATAACATGTAGTTTTTGATTATCTTATATTTAATGTAGATTATACAAGTTTTTCTTCCTCTAAATTTTCAGTTGTAGTGATTCTAAATGTGTGATGCAGAATCAAAGGGGGGGTTGGATTTTGGATTATTTTATTTCCAGTGACTCATCGTTGGGGCTTTCCTTGCAGAGTTTATACCATTTTGCTGATGGACATGGTTCATTTTCTTCAATCATGGTTGAAGTGATGCGGGCACCGTGACAGGATTAGATAGACACTATAAAAGCTATCTTTTATACCAAAAAATATTTCTTGCTTGGAGGCAACCTTAATTTCTTCTCCTGTTGGCTGGAATCCTCTTCTGATTATTCAAAGATTTAAATAAATTACCTGCTTCTGGATGAAGGTACTTCCAATTTGCTTAAACTCAACACAATGGCGTTACAGTCTTCTAAGCGTTTTCTTGGCTACCTGCAGGTTTTCCAAGGCTGTTGCAAGTGCCATATCATCCTGATTGAACAGACAGTGCTGGAACCTCTGCAGATTCTTATCCATTGCTGCTTCTAACACATTTAATGCTATTTTCATCTCAAACTGTAGCATTGTTTATGTGCACAACCCTTGAGGTTATTAATTATAAAGAAATGCTGTCTGTCCTCTTTTTATATTCAGCTGGATATTGGCATGAGAAAAATTTAGCTTCAAAAAACCTGTTAATTTGCTACTTATCTTGGGACAACAGAAGAGCAGGTAAAGGGGATTATTGATCATTTATTATTATGCTCAGCCTCACTTTGTAAACTTCACAGAGCCACATGGTTTTATCCATCTTGGGGACCACTATGATAGATGACACCACTAACTGTGTGCCACTTTTACCAATCACAAGTTTGCAGAACCACAAAACCTCATGCTGCTCAACTTTGCACGTCTCTTCTTGTACCTGCCCTTTCAATGCCTAGGGCAGGGTTCAGGCTTTAAATGGATGAATTTAGCATCTAGGTTTGTACATGTAAATGGTTAATCCTCCTCAATGCTCTTACATTAATTCTTAAACATTCCTTTCTCATCTTGAAGAACAATGCTCAACCCTACATCAAAAGCAGATCTTTCCATTCAGTCGTCAAATTGTTTAACTTAACTTTTCTCAGCAAGGCTGATCTCTAAATAATGACAGTAGATAAGTGGAGGAAAATCAATAACCCCAGAACAAAAATTTATGACAATTTGTAAAGTACTCAAGAATAGATCAGGTAAATATTTAATTAACTCTTCAAGATGTTATAATTGAGTCATGCTGAAGGGTTTCAACCCTTCACACGCTGGAATTGAGGAGATTGAGAGAGGATCTGATTGAAACGTTTAAGATAATTAAAGGATTTGATAGGATTGAGGCAGGAAATATGTTCCAGATGTTGGGAGAGTCCAGTACCAGAGGGCATGGATTGAGAATAAGAGGTCAGTTATTTAAAACAGAGTTGAGGAAGAGCTTCTTCTCCCAGAGAGTTGTGGAGGTGTGGAATGCACTGCCTCGGAAGACGGTGGAGGCCAATTCTCTGGATGCTTTCAAGAAGGAGCTGGATAGATATCTGATGGATAGGGGAATCAAGGGATATGGGGACAAGGCAGGGACTGGGTATTGATAGTGAATGATCAGCCATGATCTCAGAATGGCAGTGCAGACTCGAGGGGCCGAATGGTCTACTTCTGCACCTATTGTCTATTGTCTATTGTCTAAAATGTTGACTGTCCTCTTTTCCATAGATGCTGCTTGGCCTGCTGAGTTCCTCCAACATTTTGTGTGTGTTGATAAGATGCTATAGTTGATAAGAGAGCAGATTGAATGGAAGGGATTTTGATAAACGTGAGGAACAAAGGAAAGTTATGAGAATTAGGAGTAAATCTAATAGAGTGAGCTGGATTCATCATGAGGGGCCAAACAGCCCAATTTTTAACTATCTATGATTCAATAAGTAATTTCCTACAAAACATTCTAGGACATTTATCATTACCACCTCGGTCATAACCAAAGATTTATATCAAGTACAAATTAAATCCCTTATTTATATTCCACAGCGATAAAGATGGAGAAATCTGGAGCAGTGGGATGTGCTGCTTCCAGACCTAGCAATTGCCATTGGAGATATTGTGTTGCACAGCATGTTCATACTCAGGAAGTTTCGCTGGAGGGTCTTTCTTGTAACTGTTTTGTCTGCACAAACAGCAATTCCATTGGTAGTTTAGTTAAATAATCCCACCAGGGGAACACAATACTCTCAGAAAAACACTGAAAAATTTAACTAGGCTTGCTGAGCAGATCATAAAATGGCAATCATCATAGGGTACAACTCAGTTATGTTTTAATCTATGGGACTAACATTGACATAAAAATATGATATTATCTTCTTTGTGGGGATTTCCTCTTACTTAGAAACAGCACAACTTCCTGGCAACCAAAAAGTCAAACTCAAATTGGCTCATGAGACTTCTCTGAACTACAATCAATAGTCTGTATTTGTTTTTTTTTTCTTTTCTGACTCTGCACACAGATAGTTGGAAGCTAAGATGACATACTCACACAGTCTCTCCTTTCTTTATTTATCAACCAGTTCAAATCTGATACTGCTAATAGGCTCTCCCTTGAGTGATTTATTTTGTTATCAGTATTTCAAGCCCATTTTCAGAAATACAATGAGGAAATGTCTTAACATTTTCTCAAGCCAAACAAAGCTCTTTTATGTAACTGATTCAGAGTATGGTACTTAATAATACCTTTTCCATTATAATATTTTTAGACATCTGATACATCTGGAGAAATATTCAAGCGGATAATTAGATTGCTTTAGAAATGTGCCTGTTGTGGTTTCCTGGATCCCAGAGAAGGCAGCTCTTTATGAAACCCTTGGCTGCTGTCTCCACAAAAATCTGCTTTGTAAATCGGCCCACACTAAAGCACGTGGAAAGCATTTTTTGGCTGAAACTGGAAACCATTCATGTGGCTTTGGGATTGTGGAAACTTCAGCTGCCAACATCAATACAACTCTGTACTACAAACCAAAATGGTCGTTTAGACATGTGTACTTTCATACTTGCAAATGCACTGAGGTCAAATATTTTTAATCATGCAATCTTTTTCTCTTTTAGTGCAGCATCAGGTTTCACAACTTTGTGCCCAGGAAATTAGGCTGTGGCACAATAAACACAAATCATTCAGAATGACAGAGCACATTAGGTTCAAAACCTAAGCAATGAATGTAATTGCTCTCCAAGGCTCTGGTTCAAGGTAACTGCTGATTTTGTTCAGTTGGTTTAAATCAGTGCTATAAGGTCTTAACATGAAAAGATCTTGCTTAAGCAAACAGGTTAGGTCGCATTACATCTGTACCATTAGATCCCTCAGGTATAAATAAAGAACACAAGCTAACATTTAAAAGGATTGTGTTTGCATGACCATTGCAGGTAGTAATTACAAATGTCTACCTCTTTTGTCAGAGCTGGCATAACCTTTCCTTCTGGTAAAGTGATGACAGCTCCTGGCTGAACAAAAATAATGTTTCCATTCAGGATGAAATGCATCCAGCTTTCTGCAGATGTTTTCCCATTCTGATTGCAATTGTGGCAGCATATTATGATCAAAGGTCTGAGAAAAGTCCTAGTGTTTGGTTAGTAACCTTTGCAATTGGGCTTCGTGACCTGACCACTCAGACTAAATTAGGACCATATTAAATAAAAAAAACTTTCATTTCAACTCTTTGGTGCATTTTATTAATATAAATTACTGATGTTTTGCTTTCTGTGTATGTTGATAGATTCAGAAAATATGATCCTGAAAGAACGGTGTGGCCCTGACATATGGTAGGTATCATCTTGGCCATATTTATTTGATTGCAATATTCAGGGCAAAGTCTGTGGTCTGCTTTATATGTGTACACTATATTGTTGGATTCTTTTTGTTTTATTACCCTAATTGAATGGTGCTGGATTTTACAAAGAACAAATGGGTCTAGTTTACATGGCATCTTTGTCTGCATGGGCAAATTGGTCAGAAGGACGTGTTTATGTGCTGTATTACTTCATGACTCGAAGAGAAAGTAATAGATTAAATGACTAATTAAAAGGTGTCAAAAAGATTCTTAAATGGTCAAGTGTGGATTTGTGAGAATGAATGTACCCCAGTGAGTCAATGTCTATATATTTCACACCCAGCAAAATCGATGTGTGGAACTATACCCCAGCAAGAATCAATGTCTGTGGAACTGCTCCCCCACTAGAATCAATGTACCTGGTACTGTTCTCCAGAGAGAGCTGGTGCACATGCCTTTGGCTCCTACAATGTACAGTAGGATTATCTGGCTCCAATATCTTTAACCTGTTCTCTAGGCTCAGCTGCGCCCTAGTGATTCCAAGTCACAGGGAGGCAGTAATGCTCCCGGCAGAATGTAACAGACCTTTCTTTGTGAAAGTTCCTCAGACAATGCCAATACTGAGGAAGGAGTAATCGGTTCTTGCAAAAGTCCAGCTATCAAGTCCTGAGGATCTGTTCTACAATTTGTACCCATGGTATACAGTGGTGGAGATTGAAGGGAGAGACCAGAGGTGGATTGGGTAAATCTATTCAGATTGAGTGTGTGTGCAGGTACTTAAATATTGGTGAGGTAATTTAGTGGGTGAAGGCATTGGGAATTAGGAGCCATATTGTGGAAGGGAAATTCAGGTGCAGATCTTTGAAGGAAGGTTATTTGCAAAATAGGTAAACATTAATTTCACTTAATAGACAATAGACAATAGACAATAGGTGCAGAAGTAGACCATTCGGCCCCTCGAGTCTGCACTGCCATTCTGAGATCATGGCTGATCATTCACTATCAATACCCAGTCCCTGGCTTGTCCCCATATCCCTTGATTCCCCTATCCATCAGATATCTATCTTGCTCCTTCTTGAAAGCATCCAGAGAATTGGCCTCCACCGTCTTCCGAGGCAGTGCTTTCCACAC
This sequence comes from Hypanus sabinus, assembly GCF_030144855.1. Classification (NCBI taxonomy): domain Eukaryota; kingdom Metazoa; phylum Chordata; class Chondrichthyes; order Myliobatiformes; family Dasyatidae; genus Hypanus; species Hypanus sabinus. The sequence continues at coordinate 40,326,797 of NC_082710.1, read as the reverse complement.
CTCCACAACTCTCTGAGAGAAGAAGCTCTTCCTCAACTCTGTTTTAAATAGCTGACCTCTTATTCTCAATCCATGCCCTCTGGTACTGGACTCTCCCAACATCTGGAGCATATTTCCTGCCTCAATCCTATCAATTCCTTTAATTATCTTAAACGTTTCAATCAGATCCCCTCTCAATCTCCTCAATTCCAGCGTGTACAAGCCCAATCTCTCCAATCTCTCTGCGTAATACCTGGGTAGCCTAGAATGCTAGTGTTAATACTTTCCCAGAGATCTGAGTTGTATCAAAATTATAGAGCATTAGAAAAACATTCATGCAAAAAAGAAAAAAATAAGGATAAAATCATGAAATGCAGCATTATATTTTCATTGACAAGTGAGTGAGGAGGGATCATCAATATATACTTGACCCTAGGAGGTAGTTGTGGAATTTTTTGCCAGTGAGAGACAATGAGGCAAAGAATAGTGCATGCTTAATGAAGAGTTGGTTGTATATTTGAAACAGAGCAAGATTCAAGACAGGACAGAAGAACTGCTTTAGGATTCCTGTAGCAAAGAGTCAACATGAACATGATTGATGAATGGTTTCCTTCTGCTCCACTAAATCCAGAGGAAAGCTGCTCACTGCTGGGAGTACATGGAGGCATCCATTAGCTCTGGAGAACAGATGTTGTGTTACTTGGCAACTTGAGAGAGCAGTCTGAGGGAATGATGGGGCATTGTTCTGAATTCCAATATCAGGACCTACTGGAGGACAACTCTGAGGTACACAGCATTGGAAAGGTAGTCATGGAAATTGGGAATACCAGAATGTGGAAGTACCTGGAATAATCTAACATAAGTACATGTTCAGCACAGCATTGTGGGCCGAAGAGCCTGTATTGTGCTGTAGGTTTTTCTATGCTTCTATATTTCTATGGCCATGAATGAACACTGATGTTGTGCCTTTCAGCTTGCTTCATCACTGGCAGTGGAAATCTATCTTAATGAGATTTCCCTTCACTTACACTGGGAAAATTTAATCGTAATCCATGCCAAGTTAATTCTGGTGTAAGAGGACAGATCATATTCCTTTCAACTAGACTAGTAATATTGAAGATTGGGAGGCAAAAAAATTGAAGTTTTTAAAATTAATTTCTCTTTATTTAGTGTCTAATTTTAAGCACTTATGACTTTTTATGTGGTTTCACCTGATTTTTATACTTATATGTTATACTTATTATGATACAGAAAGCTTTTCAGCCCAGTGGGTCTATGTTATCTCCCAGCAGATTAGTTCCATCAATCTAATTTCCATTTTTATTTCACTTTCTTATAACCCCAGGAACTCATATTTTCTCAGGCACCTATCAATTCCCTTTAGTTTCTTTTGCCTCATACCGACTCAAAGGGGTAAGTTATAGTTATCAATAACCTACCCAGCACATCTCAGGGATGTGGGAGGAAACCAGAGCCTTCAGCAGAAACATACCTGGCCACAGGGAGAACATACAAACTCCATTCAGACAGCATCTGATGTTGCATTTAAACACAAGCTCTTGGAACTATGAAGTAAAAGCACTAACTGCTGCCCATTGTGCCATATCGGCCTACATCAAGTGTGGTTAAAGTGTCATGACTATGGTGAACATGTCCCATCCCAAACCAGCTGAAAATGCCTCTGATAGCCAATTAAATCTTACAAAAGAAGCCTAGTCAAATCTTTCAAGGAGCGTTCTGAAATTATTTTAAATTATTTATTGTGGTTACTTAGTTTTTTGATATCTTTATATTCCTCCAAATCTGAATATTTAGAAAAATAACTACTACAAATTCCACAAAGTGGTGTTGGATCTGCCTACTTGATAAAACTGTCCAGAGGGTTACTTTACTGAGGGTAGAAATTTATTTTATTTCTAGGAAGTGCACGTTTACAGCCAACTATGGGAAAATGGAGGAAGAGTTATGTTATTCAGCCTAAACTTCATGTCAGCAGTGAACTACATACACTCTCACTGACATCAGAATCAGTATCACCGGCATATGTTGTGAAATTGGTTGTCTTTGCGGTTGCAGTACATTGCGATATAAAATAATTTTTTAAAAATTGTGATGTCCATTCCATATAAATAAGAAGTGCAAAAATAAATATAAAAAGGCAATGAGATAGTGTTCATGGGTTCAACGCCCAATCGGAATTTGGATGGCAGAGGAGAGGAAGCTGTTCCTGAATAGCTTAGTGTGTGCCTGTGGTAAACTATGTATACCTGTCTGACTGCTCCTGTTGCTCCTCCCACAGACCCCTGTATAAAGGCGATTGGGGCACTGCTCCTCCCCCAGTCTCCGAGATGTCCCTTTTGCTGCTAATAAATGCTTATTGTTTGCCTCCCATCTCCGAGAGTTATTGATGGTGCATCAGTGCCTTCAGGCTTCTGTACCTCCTTCCAAATGGTAGCAATGAGAACAAGGCATGTCCTGGGTGATGGGGTGTCCTTACTGATGGACGGCACCATTTTGAGGTACTACTTCTTAAAGCTGTTATGGATACTATAGAGGTTAATGCCTTTGATGGAACTAACTAAGTTTACAAGTTTTTGCAGTGTATTTGGATCCTATGCAGTAGTCACCTCACCCCCATCTCCATGCCAGACAGTGATGCAACTAGTTAGAATGCTCTGCACAGTACAATTTGCAAGTGTCTTTTATGAAATACCAAATCTCCCCAAACTCCTCATGGAATATAGGCACTGTTGTGCCTTCTTTTTTGTAGCTGCATCAATATATTTGGCCCAGGATACATCCTCAGAGACGTTGACACCCAGGAAGTTGAAATTACTCACTCTTTCCACTCCTGATTCCTCTATGAGGATTGGTGTGTGTTCCCTCAACTTACCCTTTCTGAAATCCACATTCATTTTTTTGTCCATATGCAATTATACAAACTTACTTTCTCACTGGAATGGGCTTGTTTACCTAAGCAAACTGACACTACTAAGCTATTCAGTGATGATACGGTCTTGTATGAGAAAATGTTTTTGCAGGTTTGGGCATGTTTTATCCCAGCACAAATCCCAGATGAAAATACTTTTGATAGTCAACTAAACCATGCATAAAATACTGGAGGATCTCAGCAGGTCGGACAGCAGTTATGGAGAGGAATAAACATTGACTGCTTTGCAGAATTAGGCCATCAACTCTAGAAATCTGTTGTAATGTTAAAGTTTGTGATATTTGACTTACTTGTGAATTTCCCAAGTATTGGGGCAGAAAACTCTTTCCTATTGAACTATGTTTCTGGGAGTCAGAGCTGTAATTTAACCTTCAAAATATTACTGAATATAGAGAGTAAAATATTTATTGATGGTTGTTTTTAAAAGAGAATATTTGCAAAATTACTTCTGTGGAGTCACGAGACTTCCATTTATATTTTGATATATACATATGTACATACACATACACACACTAACCTTCAGCAGCCCCATAAATCTCACTGAAGCCTTGCTCCTGCTTCCGTTTCATGGGATGAAGTGGTCTTCATGGCTGAGGCCTCAGGACATAAAAGCTGAAATCCTTTCCCCAGACCACTCTGACAACCTATTAACAGTTTATTTTAGTCAGCCTTTCAACTGTTTCTAAAAGTTTTGACATCCGGAAAGTTCCAAATATATTTGAAATAGATTTACATAATTTAAAAATACATAAGAATATTTAAAACACATTCATTTTGATTAAAACATTCATATAAATTGAACATAAGCATTTGCTTGTCTTTTCTATTCGTGTTTGATGACCCCAAACAAATGAATGGGCCTATCCTAGATACACCCAGAGGTTGGCATAAAATTGAGAGGCTAAGTAAATACAAATGTGTCCTGATGAAGGATCTCAGCCTGAAACATCGACTGTTTACTCTTTTTTACAGATGCTGCTTGATCTGCTGAGCTCCTCCAGCATTTTGTGCTTGTTAAATGTAAATGTGCACCTGGCACATCAAATCAGCACCTTCTGAACCACTGCATAAGAATGTATATTTCAGGTCAGTAACTCTAGTACATAAAGGTGTGAAAACACGTTTAATGTGATAGCTATTACTGGATAGTGAACAATCTCTCTTGGCCAGATACACATTTATGCTTGGAGCTTCAATCATGATTTATTACTTGGAATTAAAACAAATGGCTCCAGACCTGATGGCAAATTCCATTTCCAGGAAGAGCTCCTCTGTAACGATGCCAAGTTCTGCATCTAACTTCTTTCATTTGCAGCATGTTATGAATTTGTATTTTCAGATCCCTCCATGTTCTGTATCTCTCCTTTCTGTAAGATCTTGCTTCTCTATGAGCTTCTTCAGCTCTGACCTTTTACACATCTCAAAGGTTCATGTGTCCACTATTGATGGCCACTCCATGAAAAACTAGATAAAAAGCTCTTACATTACAGTACTGAAAATGTTGTTGCTGTGTTTATATCTGACGTTGGGTGTGTGAAGGGACATCTTCAACAAGATTTGAAAGTGCTGATGTTTTAACTTCTGAAAATTTAACTAAAATCAGAACCTTCCTAATATCATTCATGTTATGACATGAAATAAGTTTAGCTGAAGTTCTTCTGAGGTGAACTTACTGTGAAAATAGTTTTTTGTAGTTAGAGTTATTGTCAGCCTGTTTAACAGCCATCAGGAAATATCTTACAGGGTTACGGATGCACTTGTAACACAAATGAGACACTGTAATTTCCTTCAGGATCAATAAAGTATCTGTCTATCTATCTATGAATATGCATATGAATGTAAAATCATGGTTCCTTTTCTCCTTCCTGGCACACTAATCAATAATTAAACATTTTACAGTAATTGAATCTTTTCAAACTGGAAATCAAAACAAAAGTGTCATACTGTTTTGCATTATATTTGTATGTGGAACATTCAGGATTCTGACCAATTTATAATGGGCTGTATTTTAAGACCAAAGGGGAAAGTGATAGTGGTAAGAGGACGAGGAGACCCATGTTGTAGTGGTGTCCATCCAACAGCAGACCTGATGCTCCTTTCAGAATTTTGTTGGAACCCCTCTTTACTACATTAACAAATTATCTCCAAATTTCTAGACTGATTGCACGTAGTGTCAATATATACAAATTTTCATCTCCTTCAAACATTCTTCTGTTCTAACAGAAATCTGTTAATAATAATCAATAAAATCTTTTATTGGTTTTTGTAAAGTATTGTCTGTTGTATTCCCACATAATACTTTGGAAAATTTATTTTTACTCCGATTCTAAGGTTTGCATCAAAATATGCTGTAGATATGTAGTAGGGGTGGGCTGGGGGTGGGGTGGGGTTAATGGATTACAGATATATCAAGAATATTCCATCATTTGGTGCCTAGAATCAGATTCAGAATCTAAATCGGGTTTAATCTCACCAACATTAATCATGAAATTTGTTGTTTTGTGGCAGTAATACACTGCAGCAGGCATAACAGATTACTATAAATTACAATTAAATACAAATACATAAATAAACTAATAAATAATAATAAATATCATAAAAGAGGAATAATGAGCTAGTGTTTATTGGTTCATGGACCGTTCAGATATCTGATGCAGAAGGAAGAAACTGTTCCTAAAATGTTGAGTATGAATCTTCGGGCTCCTGCATCTCCTCCTTGATGAGGACAATGAGGAGAGGGCATGTCTTGGGTGGCGAGGGCCCTTTATGATGGATGATGCCTTCTTGAGGCAACACCTTTTGAAGATGTCCTCAGCATTGGGGAGGCTTGTGCCTGTGATGGAGTTGGCTAAGACTCCGCAGTTTCTTACAATCCATCACATTAGATTTCCACACCAGTCAGACTTCTTGTTGTGATGGGGCTGGGTGAGTCTGTAACCGCTAAAGTCTCTTATGATGCAGACTGTGATGCAACCAGTTAGAAATCTCTCCACAGGGCATCTATAGAACCATAAAACCCTTCAGCCCTTCATATTGTGCTGACCCATATAATCCTTTAAAAAAAGTACTAAACCCACACTACCCCATAACCCTCCATTTTTCTTTCATCCATGTGCCTGTCCAAGAGGTTCTTAAATACCCCTAATGTTTTAGCCTCCACCACCATTGCTGGCAAGTCATTCCAGGCACTCACAACTCTGTGTAAAAAACTTACCCCTGACGTCTCCCCTAAACTTCCCTCCCTTAATTTTGTACATATGCCCTCTGGTGTTTGCTATTGGTACCCTGGGAAACAGGTATTGACTATCCGCCCTATCTATGCCTCTCATAATCTTGTAGAGCTATATCAAGTCCCCTCTCATTCTTCTACATTCCAAAGAGAAAAGTCCCAGCTCTGCTAACCTTGCTTCATATGACTTGTTCTCCAAACCAGGCAACATCCTGCTAAATCTCCTCTGCTCCCTCTCCATAGCTTCCACATCCTTCCTATAATGAGGTGACCAGAATTGAATCTGTAGAATTTTATTGGACTCTTTGGAGACATACCAAATTTCCTCTCACTCCGAATGAAGTATGGCTTCTGGTGTGCCCTTCCTTGTGATTCAAGTCCATTTGATGCAGCAGGGTTGTAAAAGCCATTGGAACATTCCTTGGTGATGGAATGGATGCACCCAGAAATGATGGGAGAAAGGAATGTCAAAGTAGCCCCATTAGAGTATAATAAATAGAGCAGGAGTTAGCAATTCATGCCTTTCAGTTCCTGTGCCATTCCATAGTCCTCGATTCCTTTCATTTCTAAAACTTTATCAAATTCTCAGCAACTGAGCCTCCATAGTCCTTTCGGTAGAGAATCCTAAAGACTCACCACTGGATGAGTGAAGAAATTTCCACTGATTTCAGTTCTGCGTAGCCAGCCTCTTCCTCTGAGATTGTGGTGCAGAGACCTAATCTCAGATGCATTTCTAGATCACTTGGCAAGTAACACATGAAGGAGGACCAATCTGATTCTGGCTATGGACGGCAAAACTTGAAGGGCCAGCTGGCCACTTGCTATGCCGTAAGGAAATATGAAAATCCTCTTTTCTATGAAAGACAGGGTTCTCAAAATCTGTTCATTTCCCAAATTTCTAATCTCGACTCGCCCTGCCTTCTCCCATCGAGAGCACTGGCAGGGTTTCATTTGTCCTCACCTTCCAGCCCTCCAGGCTCTCCCTTCAATCGATCATTTCTTGTAATTTCTGCCACCTTCAGCATAGTTGTACTACTGGACACATGTTCTTCTCCTCTCTCCCTCTCCTTTTAACATTTCAAAGAGATCATCCCCCCACAGCTCCCTCTCCCAATAATCATACCGCACCTTCCCATGGAACCACAGGGGGGGAAATCTGCACTATTACCTCTTCACTTACCACTACCCAGGAATTAAAATACTCCTTATTAAATGAAGGAATGATCCTGTTGCACATACTTTAATTTACTTTGCTGCATTTAGGCCTGCTGTATTTCCAGCATCCTATTTCAATTGACTTTACGTATTTCTTACATCCTTCACATACATAAGGAGTAAGAATCTTTATGTAACTTCATCATCAAAATGTACAATGTGCAATCTTAGTAATTGGTAATAATTTAGAATAAATAGAACAGTCAATGTAACATAGAAATACACTCAAATCAGTGTGAGTTTATCAGTCTGATGGTGGTGGAAGAAGTTGGCCTGGAGACTGTTTGTCCTGGCTTTTATGCTGTGGTACCATTTCCCAGATGGTAGCAGCTGGAACAGTTTGCAGTTGGGGTGACTCGGGTCCCCAATGATCCTATGGGTCCTTTTTACACACCTGTCACTGTAAATGTCCTGAATCATGGGAAGTTCACGACTACAGATGTGCTGGGCTGTTCACACCACTCTCTGCAGAGTCCTGTGATTAAGGAAGGTACAGTTCCCATACCAGGCAGTGATGCATCCAGTCAGGATGCTCTGAATTGTGCCCTTATAGAAAGTTCTTAGGATTTAGGGGTCCATATCAAACTTCCTCAACTGTCTGAGGTGAAAGAGGTACTTCAAATTTCCAGCAACATCAGTTTTCTGTCTCATTTTTCCAGCACTTGCTTTCTCTCTCTCTGTTCTCTTTCCATTAATTTCCCTCTCTTTATGGCAGAGAGATCAACTAAAATTATCTAGCCTTTACTAATTGCTTACTGCATCAATACCATCTATGTTGATAGATTCAATTGATCTTTACCTTATACTAGATATTCCCATTGATCTCTTTATTGTTTCCACTTATCCGCAACTTAAGACATGTTAACTTTCTAACTTTCTTTAGTTCTAATGAACCCTAAACTCTAACTCTGCTTCTCCCCCCACAGTTGCTGTCGTATGTGCTATGTATTTAAAGTACGTTTTTCATCTGCCTTGTGTTTCTTTTGCACCTGCTACTGCCATATCCAACACATAGGACAATGGTCAGCTTCCTGGTCTATTTCATTTCATTTGCAGTGTTATCTCTTCCCTGAGAATGCCAAGTGAATCATGGATAAGCCTGGATAATGGCAGAAATAATCTCGCCTATACATGTAGGAATTATCTTCCTTCCACCTAATTGCTTAGCTGATGAAATCTTCTGTCAATTCCAAGGCATTCTGTCAATATATAAAAGGGGATAGCAAAAGCTTTTTTAGCTATGTGAAGAGAAAGAAGATAGTTAAGAACAATGTTGGCCCCTTGAAGAATGAATTGGGAGAAATTGTTATGGGAAACAGGGAAATGGCAACAGAATTTAACGCGTACTTTAGATCTGTCTTCACCAGGGAGGACACAAGCAATCTCCCAGATGTATGGATGGGCCAGGGTCATAAGATATCAGAGGAATTGAGACAGATTGACATTAGGAAAGAAACTGTGATGAGTAGACTGGTAGGACTGAAGGCTAATAAATCCCCGGGTCCAGATGGTCTGCATCAGAGGGTTCTAAAAGAGGTGGCTCAGGAAATTGCGGATGCATTGGTAATCATTTTCCAATGTTCCTTAGATTCAGGATCAGTTCCTGAAGATTGGAGACTGGCTAATGTTATCCCACTTTTCAAGAAGGGAGGGAAGGAGAAAACGAAGAACTATCGCCCTGTTAGCCTAACATCAGTCGTGGGGAAGATGCTTGAGTCCATTATTAAGGATGAAATAGTGGCACATCTTGATGGCAGAAATAGGATTAGGCCGAGCCAGCATGGATTTACCAAGGACAAATCATGCTTGACTAATCTGTTGGAGTTTTTTGAGGGTGTAACAAGGATGTTAGACGAGGGTAAGCCAGTGGATGTTGTGTACCTAGATTTTCAGAAGGCATTCGATAAGGTGCCACATAGGAGATTGGTGAGTAAAATCAGGGCTCATGGCATTGGGGGCAGGGTTTCAACATGGATAGAAAGCTGGTTGGCAGATAGAAAGCAAAGGGTAGCAGTGAATGGGTGTTTCTCGGACTGGCTGGAGGTGACTAGTGGGGTACCACAGGGCTCTGTATTGGGACCACAGCTCTTTACGATTTATGTCAACAATTTAGATGAGGGCATTGAAAACTACATCAGCAAGTTTGCTGATGATATTAAACTGGGTGGCAGTGTGACATGCGAAGAGGACGTTAGGAGAATACAGGGAGACTTGGATAGGCTAGGTGAGTGGGCAGATACTTGTCAGATGTCATTCAATGTGAATAAATGTGAAGTTATCCAATTTGGAAGCTGGAACAAGAGGGCAGAGAATTGTCTGAACGGTGTAGAGTTAGGTAAGGGAGAAATGCAAAGAGACCTAGGAGTCCTAGTTCACCAGTCAATGAAGGTGAATGAGCAAGTGCAACAGGCAGTGAAGAGGGCAAATGGAATGTTGGCCTTTGTTACAAGGGGAATTGAGTACAAGAGCAAGGATGTCCTTTTGCATTTGTACAGGGCCCTGGTGAGACCACACCTGGAATATTGTGTACAGTTTTGGTCTCCAGGTTTAAGGAAGGACATTCTGGCAATTGAGGAAGTGCAGCGTAGATTCACTAGGTTGATTCCTGGGATGGCAGGGCTGTCTTAAGCAGAGAGATTGGAGAGATTGGGCTTGTACACGCTGGAATTGAGGAGATTGAGAGGGGATCTGATTGAAACGTTTAAGATAATTAAAGGATTTGATAGGTTTGAGGCAGGAAATATGTTCCAGATGTTGGGAGAGTCCAGTACCAGAGGGCATGGATTGAGAATAAGAGGTCAGTTATTTAAATTAGAGTTGAGGAAGAGCTTCTTCTCCCAGAGAGTTGTGGAGGTGTGCAATGCACTGCCTCGGAAGACGGTGGAGGCCAATTCTCTGGATGCTTTCAAGAAGGAGCTAGATAGATATCTGATGGATAGGGGAATCAAGGGATATGGGGACAAGGCAGGGACTGGGTATTGATAGTGAATGATCAGCCATGATCTCAGAATGGCGGTGCAGACTCGAGGGGCCGAATGGTCTACTTCTGCACCTATTGTCTATTGTCTATTGTCTAATATTCTGACCTATGGGACTCTTCAGTTTCTTGCTGTATAAATGCCTTGAATTCCCTGGATAGGTTTGGTAGGCTTGAAGTCCCACTCAAAGTCCACACATTGATAAAAAAAATATGTGGCATCTTCAAAAGTTAGGCAGGAGTCTAGTTTTTTTCCTATACGTATCCGACAATCTGAATTAACAAAACATCATTAGTTATTATATGGGTATAAGCCTGGACACAAGTAATGCATTTTCCAGTGATATCTACTTAAACAGCAATTCCTAGTAGTTGAATAGTCTTCACAACTTTTCCAAATAGGCTATAATAATGTCCAACTGATAACAGCATAAACTGGTCAATATTCTTCATCAAATTTCCTCCTGCATTTTTTATTCTCTTTCTTTCATACTTTTAATGATGATATTGTTGGTTTTGCCCTATCACATTCCACAACAGTGCTACATAATTCACAAGCAATAAAATTAATAAAATACATATTTCCATTAGTCCTGTTACTGCCAGTATTGTGATCGAATTTCAAAAGTTGTTGATATTGTTTCTACTTCTTTAATTATTCAAAATGTGATAAGGAATAACGCATATTTTGAATCATTTGTAGCCTAATATACAATAAAAGATTATTTCACAATGATTTATTTTCATGAACATTATTATTCTCCAATTAGATGCCATATAAAATTAGACCAGACAGAACTACAAGCTCTACATTATCATAAAAATAACTAATTAGAAAAAGTAACTGTTATGTGGGAGTGCATTTGTAGCTTGCAATCTCATTTCTGGCTTAAGTGAAATGCTTAAATGGCATTCTTGTAATTTATGACAGCAATGATGAAGCACAGGATGAGAAAACAGGAGTAAAGACTGCCCCACATGCCCTCTGATCCTCTGACAGACAGGATGGAGCTTTGGCACCACCTTTGTACTTATGAAGTGAACTAAATGGGTCTGTGGGGATAGACCCTACCAGAATATGAAAGTCGATTTTATGGGCTTAGTTCTGTCTACCCCACGACTGACTTTAAGAAACTTAGCTTAGCAACCTTAACAAACATAGTGAGGTTGTTCTGATCAGTTCTGAATATGCAAACAGTTTAATTGCCCTTAATTTCTAACAGATGCTTCTCAAAATTGATTGAAACATTGGAAGTGACTTGAGCAAATCTTTTATCCCTTCTTCAGTCAATGTTGGGGACTATGAAATATACAATACAGAAAGCTGCCATGTTTGTCACCAAGGTAATGACTTTGGAAGCTGAGATGTCAACAGAGATATGTTTATTCACTTCACAGGAAGCAGGTGAGTTTTCTGCAACTAAAGCAAAACTATGTTCTTTTATGATCTTTTATAGGTTCAATTTTAATCTTTACTGCTTGAGTTGTAATCTGGCAAAGTGGATCATGGGATGAAAGCAATCTGCCCCTCCAGATTTTGTCCATGAGATGAACATGAAAAGGTATCCCTAGAGTTTAGACAGAACAAACTAAGATGGTATGAGTTGAAGCAGAACAAAATTAATTCATGCTACTTAGACTGTAAAAATAAAAGTTTCCCATTCAGCCACTGTAATTCTTATTGCAGTGGTATTTAATTTCAGGTCTTTGAACAATACTTGAATCTGAGGCAAAACAGCACTGAACCAGTCAGAGTGCAAAGCTCCATTCCTGTTTGTAGATATTCCTTCATTCGCTGTTCATAGATTCAGGGTTATTAAGTTATTAAAGTACATACAGACTTCCTTTTCGTTAGCACCTTCCACATACTCGGGAACCCAAATAATCTGTACAATGTCTTAGAATTGTTTCCTTGTTTATTGTAGGAAATAAAATAACCCAGTTGGGTGCAAAGAGACATTCTGTTGAATGCAGAGGTTAGCAGGCTAGCTGTGTTTCCAGGAGAGTGGGGATATGCTGCAAAATGGAACTGATAATGGAGAGAATTATTTCTGTCTTGCTTGGCATGTGAAGGAACAAAGCACTAGTGGAGAAGCTGGCTTTATCAGGATAGATGCAACAAATAGTGTAACTGGGACAAAAGCTCGAGTCCTTTAGGAAGCAGGTTGATGGGTAGTGTAGCCAAGGTAACCAATTGTGTCAATGGCCTTATAGTGGAAACAGAAGCACAGCCATTTTCAACAAAGGAATAAATATGCAGGTCTGATGTTGAAGTTGCCCCATGCCCTCGAATCTAACTGGAAACATTGGCAACTACTCTCTGTGTTGTAAATGTTAAGTGCTGGCAGAAAAAGAATGCCTGGGAGGATAATGAGGAAAGATTGGACCATTGCTGTAGATGTATTATATGAATACCTTTTACTTCACACATGATGGAGAGTAAAATGAAACAAAGGGTTTCTTCTGTGCCAACATAAACTTCCAGTATTGTGATGGAAGCTGCATCTCAGAGTGGAGCCAAGAAATGTCCACGAAAATGCATTGCAATATAATGACAAAAGTCTCTTTATTTTCAATTTCCTCATGGTCATATTAAGGCAGCACTTTCCCTGTTATTATACGAGGTTTAGTGAATTGGATTAGCTTTGAGCCTGTACCCACTGGAATTCAGAAAGGTGAAGGTGGATCTCATTGAAACCTCCTGAATAGTGAAAAGCTGCGGTAGAGTGGACGTGGAGATGATATTACCATTGGGAAATGATGCTGAATCCCAAACATTTTTTGTCCAAGAGGACTGTGGAACCTCAGATACTATTTAAGTGATCTATAAGATTTCAGAAATTTTCATTGGGAGCATAGTCAAGGATATGAGAGCACAGTATCAGAATAAAGGGATGTTCCTTTTGAACGGAGATTAGATTACTTTTCTCAGTTAGGCGGCGGTGGAGGCCAAGTCATTGGGCAGATTGATAGGTTCTTGATAAGTAAGGGGGTTAAGTGTTACAGGGAGAAAGCAAAAGAATTGGGTTGAAAAAATAATCAGTCATGATTAAATGGCACACCAGGCTTGATGGGCCAAATAGCTTAATTCTATTCTTATGATCTTAGGGTATGAAACATGTGCCACATCCATAAAAGACTTTCAGTGCTATCACTGACTTCCGAAATAATTTGATGGGCAGCTTATCTCTGAAAGGCTAAGCAGAGGCAGAACTCAGATTGTATATGAGACCAGGGAGCTGATAAAGCTGCATTACAATAATATATTATAATTGGTTCTGCATGTTTATTTTGGGACTGCTTCAAATTCCTCCTTTGGTGCAGGCATGACATTAGGTTGTTCAAAAAAGTACAAACTTAGAGTGCCACCAATCCCATATTTAGAGTTTAATGTTTCTTAAGAAGTTATTGACCAACTCTCTCATCAATATTCTCGATCTAATATGTGTCAAAGTAATGATACAATTGTATTACAGTGTATGCCTAAGCTCATCCTATCCCACGAACGTGTTCCTGCTAACTTAGTCATCATGATACAAAGAAGGTTGATTAATACACCAGAACAGTCACCTATGTTCAATATTCTTACCCTGACATTTAAAAATATGTTGCAACTCTGTATATTTGTTTTGTAATCTGTTAAGTTTTCTTGATGTAAACTTTGTGCCAAAACCAGAAGTGAGATAATGCTTAAACAGGCTTGAATCTTAGGAATGTTCGCTCAGCTGGTGTGCTTTTGTAAAGGAATCCTATGCCATGTGCCAAACCTGAAAGCAGCAGGTTTACATCACAAACTGCAGTGCACTGGAGCCATTCACCACATTGTTCCACGTCAGAGATATCAGCATGATAATACCACGGCTTGCACTATGAGGGACAAGTGTACCTTTTTATGTACTATTATAGTTAATGTTTTTAATTATCAGAATTTATTTCACACTGTTGGATTTCTGAAGATTTATATTTCCACCTTTGCTCATATAAAGGATTTCCCACCAGACCATCGTTTATTCTTTACCATTGGCAACAATAAAAATGTTAGATTAGGACGGGTTTATAGTGTCATGTGGGCACTATAAATATTGTAAGACTATAAGTGCTCCAAAAAGCATTGACAGTTTAGTCATGCACCCAACACCAATCAGTCACGCAGATTAAAAGCTGTTTTTCTGCATGGAGTTTGCTTCTGGATGAACTATGCATTCACTTATCATCAACACAAAACTCCCAAAGCTAATCCAAGCAATGTGAGTCCAATGTCACAAGTTATGCATAAGCACAAAAATGATTACGCACTTATTAAAGGTTGGGACTGCTTTGGGGAGAAATAGAGGCAAACATTCTTGGAAATATTCAAAATGGTGATACAAAGCAGAAGGGGATGATGGTGGGAATAGTAACGAAATGCAGCATGAGCTGAGGTAAATGTAACCAAACTAAAAATGTTTGTGTTTGAATTATAATATGTACCTATAGTGTATTCATTATATGTAACTATACTCTAAAAAGGTAATGATCTGCCAGTTTATTTTTGTCTTGCAAATCGCTGCTCCTGGAGACTCTGCAAACAATAATTCTTTAATGTAGGTTTTGGCATACCTTAATTTGTATTTCATTGTTCCTGGCAAAGTCATAGACATTGTCACTGAAATGTGAACAAGTAGCCAGGGGAGACAGTTCCCTTTGTGCTGAACTTGCTACACCGCTGCACTAGTGTACTACATTTTATCTCTGAAATACATGCTCCAACACAATGAATTTTGGGGGCAGGTTATGATGCACAGTTGTGACCATATCATGTTTTTGGTGTCACCTGCCAAGGTCACACCTTTAGACTTAATGTCTTGTGAAGGAAACCACACATGCTAATATTCCAAGATTTGTAGAACTCTGTATTTCTGAGCATCTCTGCATGTGAAAAAAAAACATGGGCCACTTAGCCTTTTGCACATGATCCATCATGAAATAAGAACAGGGCTCATTTTTCCTGATCCAACCCTATATCCATTGATCATCCTAACTTCTAAAATTCTATAGATCACTTAAATAGTATCTGAGCTTTCACAGTCCTCTTGGGTGGAAAATGTTTAAAATTTACAGCCATCTGGGTGAAAATTTCCTTTTTATGTTAGATCTGAATAGCCGATACATCATTTTGAAACAGTGACTCTTGATTCCTTCACTGAGACTGTACATCATGATTCTTTTCTTCATTTTTCCATGAGGTCACCTCTAGCTCTTCTAAAAGTGTATGGGCCATTCTGCTTAACCTGTCCTCAAACAACACACTCAGAATCTGAGGAATCAAGCAAACAAGTGTTGCTGAATTCTTTCTATCACAAAAATATTCTTCCTTAAGTTGAGAGACCAGAACTGAATTACCTGGCTTGTATATAATTGATCAAAATTTGTCTACTCAAATCCTCTTGCAATGAAGACAAATGTATTTTAATGCTTAATGTATATCTACATGATAACTTTCAGAGATTTGTGTGCAAGCTCACAGTAGAGCTAATCGGACCTGATGTTTCAATCCCTATGATAAATCGGCTCTCTCGATGTTGGCAGTGGGCTTGGAGTGGTGACAAGGAGGGAAGGTACCTTATCAGGGTCATCAGGTGGGCACCCTTCTTCTATGATGTTTTGTTGATGTTGCCACATCTCCTGAGGGCTCAACAGTGCTACCTGGTGTCCCAGATACACCCGCTCAGTTCCAAACCCTTCTGTCTTCATCTCACAGCCCTCTTGTCTTTCCTTTTAATCCAAATCCGATTACTGCTTTCTTCTGCTGCATTTTACAAGGACTTGATTGCTTGTTGGAGTGAATAACCCCTCATGCCCATCTTCTTCAATAGATGTAGCCCACTTCTACAGGGAAAATCTTGGTCTTCCAGCAGTTCTGGGCAGCTTCAGTTGCCATTTCAGAGTACTTGGTCTTTTTCCTCTCATAAGCTTCTTCAATCCATGGTACTGTCAATTCCACAACATATGCCAGCTTCGTTGTTGTGGACCATGGGACCATGTCTGACTGGAGTGTTGTAGCCGCAATGCCTGGGGGAAACACAAGCTTTTTTTCCAAGTCCACGTCCATTTTCCAATCCCGAGCAACCTACAGAATGCTTACCTCTTTTAACGTTCTATGATTCTCTGGAGGTTGTCCTGCTGATACAAGTTGTGTGATGTGAACATTCCTTGCCGATGTTTGTGGGAGAGGATTTGCGGTGATTTGCCTCTGTTCCAGGATTGATATCAGCTGTCTGAGAACTTGGTTATGCTACCAGATATACTGCCCCTGGCTGAGGCTCGTGGTGCATCCTGTTAAAATGTGCCTTAGTGATCCAGGTGCTTGACAAAGGGAGCAAGCGGGGTCTCCACCACTGGTTCAGGTCCTGGGGTGTGGGTAGGAGGTCATAAGTGGCTCTGATGACAAAACCTAGCCGAGATCCCTCCATCTCCCAGATGTCAAGCCAGCTGTCTCCTCTTTTCCAGGCTCTTGCAATTACTCCATTGGCCCTGCTTGGCCATTGCGATGGCTCTGGCATGTCGCTTTGCTACCTCCTGTCTCCTCACCTCCTCCACCAAGAGCCATCTCCTGCACTGATGCTGCCTTGTGCCATTGAGGAGCCTTTGGGATGAGCCCGAGCCGAGCTCTCCCAAGTTGGACTTGGCCAACCACATCCCTGAAGCAAAGAGCAGACTTGCCACTCTGAAAGGCTTCAGATGGGGTCCACTTCCTCCCTGTTGCCACACGGGGGGCCGCTGTTCAAATAACAGTATCTTCAGATTCAGTGAGGATCATGACCAACCTTGCTTTGGTGCATTTGAATTCTTCCACAAAACTTGTAATTGGTAGTTCCAATTTGCCATTCCCGTACAGTCCAACAGGACTTAAGCATCGTGGAAGTCCAAGCCACTGCTTCACATGTGTGCTGATCACTCCTTCGACCTTTTCCGCCTTGTTGATGGGGATTTCATACACTGTTAAGGGCCACATGAGTCTTGGGAGTATGCCAAACTGGAAGCACCACAGCTTGAGTTATCCTGGCAGCCAGGTCTTGTTGATGTGAGCTATCTACATGATGGTATCCTTTTTGAGTTGTTTAAACTGCTCAGTGTCCTTGAGCTTAGCATCATACCTTCGACCCAAGCTCTTCACTGGCATTTCTGAAACAGTTGGGACAGGAGTTCCATTAATATGAAATCTTTGATCCGTGACTTGACTTTTGGCAATGGAGATGCTTCTGCACTTGCTGGGCTTGATCTTCATCCTCGCCCATGTGATGTTTTGATGAAGCTCTTCCAGAAGTCTCTTGGTGCAGGGGCAGTTGTCGTCAGTATTATTGTCGTCCATATAGGCTCGCATCGGTGGTAACAGTTGACCCAAACTGTGGCATTTTCCTCCCACAACCCATTTTGAGGCTCTGAAAATGAGTTCCATTGCCATAGTGATGGCCAATGGGGAGATGGTGCACTCCACCATGATGCCTACTTCCAGCGGTTGCCAAGCTGTGGTGAAGTCTGATGTTGTGAGACAAACTTGCAGATCCTGGAAGTAGTGTTTTACCAGATTTGTTATTGTTGCAGGTACCTGAAAAAATTCAAAAGCAGTCCACAGTAGGGAACGAAGAACTGATCATAGGCGGTGGCCAGGTCCAGGAACAAGACATGCAGATCCTTTCCTTCTTTCTTAGTCATCTGGATTTGATGCCACATGACACTAGTATGTTCAAGGCATCCTGAGAAGCCTGCTATGCTGGCCTTTTGGATTGATGTTTAAATAAATTCAAGCAAATAAATGTTGCTGAATTCCTTCTATCACAAAAATATTCTTCCTTAAGTTGAGAGACCAGAACTGAATTACCTGGCTTATACATTATCGATCAAAATTTGTCTACTCAAATCCTCTTTCAATGAAGTCAAATATATTTTAACCCTTAATATATACCTACATGATAACTTTCAGAGATTTGTGTGCAAGCTCACAAATCCCCTCTTAGTACAAACATCATCCTGTCTCCCATCATTAAAAGATTCTCTGCTTTTCTATTTTTTCAACTTTTATTTATTAAGATACAGGCCCTTCCCGCCTTCAAACCGCACCGTCCAGTAATCCCCGATTTAATCCTAGCCAATCATGGGATATTTTACAATGAGCAACTAACTTACCAACTGCTACACCTTTGGACTGTCGGGGGAAACCAAAGCACCAAGAGGAAACTGACACAGTCATGGAAGAACGTACAAGCTCCTTACAAGCAGCAGTGGGAATCGAACCCCACAATGTTGGTACTGTAAAGCATTGTGCCAGCCACTATGTTACCTCATCTGCAATCTTCAGTCAGTGCTAAAATGTTCCTCCCAATGTCATTAAATACTGTTAAATATTGTCCCAAGAAGTTATTGAATTGCTCACATAAACTAATTTGTCTTTTATTTTCACAGTTACAACATAAAAAAGGCCTTCAGATTTATTAACTATGATTTCTTATTCATAAATCACTTTGGGATATAGACAAATTGAGCATTATTTTCCAAGAGCTCTGTTACGAACTCCCTAATAATAGTTTCCAGTATTTCCCTTTTACTAATGTCAAGGTAATTGGCTTAGAGTTCCCTCTATTTTTTTCTCTCCCTCTTTTCTTAAGTTGTGGGGCTATGATTGTTGCCTTCTAATCTGTGGGAGCCACAGAAGAACCAGATTTTGATAGGTGACAACCCACATTCCATTTCTTCAAAACCTTAGAACAATTCAGGCGTTTGGATTTGGGGGGGGGGGGGAAAGAGGACAAACCTCTACATCCCATTTCTATTGCTTCTCCAAGTTCAAAGTAAATTTATTATCAAAATACATATATGTCACCACACGCACAAAATGCTGGAGGAACTAGGCAGGTCTGGCAGTACCCATGAACGTAAACAAAAGATGAGGCCTCTCTTATGTTGAGGAGCAACACCTCATATTCCATTTAGGTAGCCTCCAATCTGATGACACGAATATCGATTTCTCTAACTTCTGGTAAATTTTTTCCCTCCCCCTTCCCTCTTCAATTTCTTACTCTATCCCCTCTTGTGCCTCCTCTCCTCACCTGCCTATCAAATCCCCATGGTCCCTTTCTTACATGGTCCATCTTCCTATAAGGTTCCTTCTTTTGAAACTCTTGGTGGCTATGATGCCTGATAAGAGCTTCCATGTTGTTGACAGGCAGGTTATAGGCTGGTAGTTTGATGGTGTTGTTCCTGTGTGAGGATCCTTCATTATGTGTAGTGTCCTGCCTTGAATTAGCCAGTCAGAGTGGAAGTCTGCTTCAAGCAGCCGGTTCACTGAGCTGCCTGCCGTGTACATAATTCTGTTAGTTTCTTCACCCAATAGGCCTGGGTGAAGAAATTTGCTACCTTTGCTGGACATCTCCTGCTGTGATGGTGACTGGTTCTTCCTCTGCGAGGCTGTAGAGGCCAGCTTGTAGGGCTTTCAGCCATTGGACACTGGTGTTATGTGATGCTTCCTTCTCCCACATTCTCTTCCAGTACTACTTAGTTGTTGTTTTAGTTGGTTCAGGTACTGGCATGTTGTTATTCTGGAACTGTGCTAATACTTTTCCCAGTTCAAACCACAAACGGTTGAGATATATACATACATACATAGACTAAGTTTCCCTGTGATTATTGTATTACCTCTATTAAATACACTTATACACTTCCAATATCCTGATTTATACTATACTGTGGAATACCAAAATTATTCAGGGACTTATATACAATTTCTAACAATATTTTCACCTTCTTGCTATTTCTGAGGTCCACCCAAATGATTCTAAGCTAAGGGTCATTCCTCTCCATGGCCTCTATCCCATGTTTTAACGTCAAGGCTACCTGCTGACTATTCAATCTTATCCATCTCAATCCTTTCTCACCACATGTCCGTAATGGCTATTAGATTGCAACTATTTAGTTCTGTGTATGCCATTAATTCTCATAGCAATTTACTAATGGTGCATACACTCAGATAAATTGCCTTTAAGTGCGTTTGATTTTTCCCTTTTCTGATACTAATTGGTAAAACATTTTTCCCTGCATTCAGTGAGATCCTTGTAGTTATACACATGCTGTTGGGTCTCTGTTAAATTTGTCTCTGTAGCACAAGTTGTACAATGCACAACTATAGTTTAATAACTATCATATGTCCCCTCAGTTGCTAAATCAATGCCAAGTGTGTTCATTAATTTCCATGATCATTTATGATTTCCCAGGATCTTTGGTAATCACTATTGCCTTTCCTCCACCTCTTATCCTTCAAGAGCCTCATTAAATCTAGCTGTTTGGCCAAGTTTTGGTCTCCCCTTGTTTCCCTGAATTTGTACCTGAATTTCTCATTGTATATTAAAAAAAGTGCCTTGGGATGCTCAATGATACTATCGGAGCTTTTTGGTGTCTATTTATTTAGTAATCCATTTGTAAAATCCTCCTTGGTATAATTGTCATAAATAATGTCTAATATAAGCAGTGACAAAGATAGTACCTAGGAGTTTTACTAATCTTAAGTTGCTGTTGGTTTATCAGATGATATTAAATTCCAATGTGAAACAGGCTTATATATAGCTGATGAATTTGTTGATGATGAAATTATTTCAAACTGTGCCAAAGTTTTGTCTTATGTCCACACATGGAAACTTACACCAAAGTAAGTGAAGACATCTGACAGAATGCAATGCTTTAATTGCATCATTGGAAATATGATATTGTATGAATTTTTTGATGTTTTTAGCAAAAAGGGAAATATTAGTAAATGTATTTTTTTTAGTGAGGATGTTTTGCACTTTATTTTCAATAAATTCCCCAAATCAGTCATCCTTCTGAGTGAGAACTAACTCCTCTGATTAGCTGCATATCATGAAAACATGCTCAAAATAGTATGACCATCCATCATCTTAGGAGAAATATTTTGGTGATGTTTCATAGTGCAGGTTTGGTTCCTGAGCCAATGCGGGTGCAGAAGCCTGTCAGAAGTGTGGGAAGGTTCAATTTCAGAAGGAATATCTGAATTTATATCTAGAGTTAACATGTCATCTCTGTGTGAATTGATGTGATCATGATGAATTGAAAGAATTCAGCTTTCTTTTTATAGGCCAGTATGGGGCACATGAGAACAGGGAAAATGTCCTGGAGGCAGAGAGGGAAGTAAAAGATTTTAGTTCAATAAGACATCACTTTATGTGCCACTGGATTGAGAAATAAACTTGAACCAGATACACTGAGTAAGTAATAGGAAAAACAAGCTTATTTTTGTTACCAGTAAAGTGTGTTTAGAGAAAAGCAAAGACCTCAGATGCTTGAAATTTGTATTGAAAACAGAAAAAGCTGGGGACACTGAGTAACTACAGAGAGATGGTGTGTCCAAACTTATCAAAAGTTGGTCAAAAGGACAAGGAATGATAGGTCACTGTAGTCACAGTCGGGTTGGGTATTATGACATTGTGAAAGCAGTCTGCGTCTGTGGGGGAGAAAGGCCAGACACTAATTTCTTTAATCTCTAATCTTTCTCCCTATCACTGCAGCTGCTAACTTAACAAGGTACTGTGGAAATGTATAAACATCATCAATGGCATCAGAGAAATTTATGGTGCAAAGGAGGCCATTCAACCCATCTTTTCCATCTCTTTTTCATTTCCATGCAGCTGATACCAAGATCATGGATATTAATGGAAGGAATCAGAGGCAAAAATTCTGCTTGCATTATTTTTGTAAACTGTGGTCAGTAGACCCGGCAAAGACTAGAACCCCTCTTAGGAGACTGCAGAAATCAGTGTCCACCTCAGGAGACAATCTTAAACTTTGGAATCGCTACCTTTCCAAGGGAGTGAAGAAGGCTGTGTCCTATACTGTTAGCTTAGCACTTTCTGTTTTCATCCCCTCAGTTGCTGCTTTCCATGTTGCCCTCTGATCCCACCCCTCCACACCTCACCCTTGCTGTTTCTAGTTATACTTCTCCCTCTCTGAAGTCACCCTCATCACCTTTGTTTTCAGTGGCAAATTTTCCAAAAGAAGGGAAACTGGAGAAGAAGGATTAATTTTGAATTGCTGCCATTATTTCATGAATATCATTGAAATATTATGATAGGATGCACCTCTACAAGGTGGCTTGTTCAGAGGATTCAATAACTGTCAATAACTTCAAAATGGGCAAATGGTTTATGATTGCCACATATACCAAAAAACAGTGATAAACATTGTTTTATCATCCATACAGATAATTTCAAAACATTACATTGAGGAAATGCAAAGGGGAAAGCAATTGCAGAATGTAGAATACAGTATAACAGTTACAATAATAGATCTAGCATGGAGCAGGCAGACTATAAGGTGCAAGGGCTACAATGAAGTAGTATGACATCAGGAGTTCAACTTTGTCATATCTGAGGGCCATTCACATGTCTTATAACAGCAAAATAGAAGCTGACCTTGAAACCTGTTGCTGTGTGAAAGAGTCAATGGATAAGCTGTGTGTTTTCCCCAAGGCAGTGGGAAATGTAGATGAGAGTCTTTGGAGGTGTGGCTGGTGTTGGTGTTGGAGTAGGCTGTGTTCTGTGTTGGGCTTTGGTAATGTAAGATGTTAAGTGTGCCTCAACCCACCTCTGGCCATGATGGGGTATGAAAACTTGTGATATAAAAAATCCATCCATCAAATCTTTGAACAACAACACACACAAAATGCTGATAGAACAGAGCAGGCCAGGCAGCATCTATAGGGAGAAGCGCTGTCGACGTTTCGGGCAGTTCGTCAGGACTAACCGAAAGGAAAGTTAGTAAGAGATTTGAAAGTAGTGGGGGGGGAGGGGGAAATGCGAAATGATAGGAAAAGACCGGAGGGGGTGGGATGAAGCTAAGAGCTGGAAAGGTGATTGGTGAAAGTGATACAGAGCTGGAGAAGGGAAAGGATCATGGGATGGGAGGCCTCAGGAGAAAGAAAGGAGTGGGGGGGGCGGGGAGAGAACACCAGAGGGAGATGGAGAACAGGCAAACAACTAAATATGTCAGGGATGGGGTAAGAAGGGGAGGAGGGGCATTAAGGGAAGTTAGAGAAGTCAATGTTCATGCCATCAGGTTGGAGGCTACCCAGCCGGTATATAAGGTGTTGTTCCTCCAACCTGAGTTTGGATTCATTTTGACAATAGAAGAGGCCCTGGATAGACATATCAGAATGGGAATGGGACGTAGAATTAAAATGTGTGGCCACTGGGAGATCCTGCTTTCTCTGGCGGACTGAGCGTAGGTGTTCCGCGAAACGGTCTCCCAGTCTGCGTCGGGTCTCACCAATATATAAAAGGCCACACAGGGAGCACCGGATGCAGTATACCACATCAGCCGACTCACAGGTGAAGTGTCGCCTCATGTGGAAGGACTGTCAGGGGCCCTGAATGGTGGTGAGGGAGGAAGTGTAAGGGCAGGTGTAGCACTTGTTCCGTTTACAAGGATAAGTGCCAGGAGGGAGATTGGTGAGACGGGATGGGGGGGGGGAACGACTGGACAAGGGAGTCACGTAGGGAACGATCCCTGCGAGAAGCAGAAAGGTGGGGGAGGAAAAAATGTATTTGGTAGTGGGATCCCGTTGGAGGTGGCTGAAGTTAGGGAGAATTATATGTTGGACCTGGAGGCTGGTGGGGTGGTAGGAAAGGACAAGGGGAACCCTATCCCGAGTGGGGTGGCAGGAGGATGGGGTGAAGGCAGATGTGCGGGAAATGGGAGAGATGCGTTTGAGAACAGAGTTGATGGTGGACGAAGGGAAGCCCCTTTGTTTAAAAAAGGAAGACATCTCCTTGGTCCTGGAATGAAAAGCCTCATCCTGAGAGCAGATGCGGCGGAGACGGCGGAATTGTGAGAAGGGGATAGCCTTTTTCCAAGAGACAGGGTGGGAAGAGGAATAGTCCAGGTAGCTGTAAGAGTCTGTAGGTTTATAGTAGATATCAGTAGATAGGCCGACTCCAGAGATGGAGACAGAAAGATCAAGAAAGGGGAGGGAGGTCTCGGAAATGGACCAGGTAAATTTGAGGGCTGGGTGAAAGTTGGAGGCGAAGTTAATGAAGTCGACGAGCTCAGCATGCGTGCAAGAGGCAACGCCAATGCAGTCGTCGATGTAGCGAAGGAAAAGAGAGGGATGGATACCGTATAGCCTTGGAACATGGACTGTTCCACAAAGCCAACAAAAAGGCAGGCATAACTGGGACCCATATGGGTGCCCATGTCTACACCCTTGGTTTGGAGGAAGTGGGAGGAGCCAAAGGAGAAATTATTGAGAGTAAGAACTAATTCTGCTAGATGGAGGAGAGTGGTGGTAGAGGAGAATTGGTTAGGTCTGGAATCCAAAAAAAACCGAAGAGCTTCGAGACCATCTCGGTGGGGGATGGAGGTATATAGGGACTGGACGTCCATGGTGAAAATATGACAGTGGGGGCCAGGGAACTTAAAATCATTGAAAAAATTCAAAGCATGAGAAATGTCACGAACATAGGTGGGAAGAGATTGAACAAGGGGGGATAAGACAGTGTCAAGGTATGCAGAAATGAGTTCAGTGGGGCAGGAGCAAGCTGAGACAATAGGTCTACCTGGACAGGCAGGTTTGTGGATCTTGGGTAGGAGGTAGAAACGGGAAGTGCGGGGTGTAGGAACTATGAGGTTGGAACATAATGAGGTGAAGGTAGTCACATCAAATCTTTGAAGAAGTTTAGGGTAAAGCTGTCATTTAAGGGAAGTCTGACTGGTGCTAAAACGAAATATCTGAAGCTTTGTGAATTGATGAGAAGAACACTTAACACCATACATTCTCTCAGGGACTTCTTTTTAATATTTTAACTTGTTTATTGTATTTTACTGCAGCAAAACAACAAATTTCTTGTCTTATGATAGTGATAATAAACTTCTGAAACATGACAATGTGATGTTATTTTATCTCTAATATTCATTTGGGGACTTATAACATGTCTAATGTTCCTCAGCATTTCAGAACCATTACCCATTTTTAAATTTGTGTAAAAAAGATTCAGGCACAAAAACTGGAATTAATAATTAATAACAAAGATTTATCAGGGGCTTGCCAAACCATGGCCGACCTTTCTGGCAAAGGCTTCTTGGTAGTAAATGAAGCAGCAGCAAAATGAGGAGGGAAAGATGACACAGAGGAGTTGGGGAGAGCCTCGCCTGACTTTCTGAGCAATCAACATCCAAAATAAAAGAAAGAATATTAGTTTCACACCTCATCTACAGAGTGTTTCAAAAATCTTGTGGCGACGAATGAGAGCATTTTTGTTTTGATTTAAGGGGCTTTAGGGATACAACAGCAGGAAGGTTTCATCTTTAAACTGCTAATTTCATGAACCTGAAATATTATTGTAGTAATGTCATCAGGCAACTCTTCTCAGAGCCCTCTTAAGTAAGTCACCAGGCATCAGTCTTGAGTATGGCATCACCTTTTCGGTCAGACTTCACATCAATGTATTGTCTGAAGGCACTTTGGTACAGTACAGTATTTGTGTTTTTGAAGCCAGCAAAGTCTCAACTAAATGGCAGTGGCTGGATCAACAATATATCAGAAGTTATACCATTTGGTGCACTGCTCTTAAAATGACCTTTACATCCACGTAACTACAATCAATAGCCTTTACACTCTCACTCCCCTTGAGGTAATTGCTCTCTCTTGTTTTACATCATTGAGTTTTTAGGGTTTTACAATGTAGCTAGGAAATAAAGACAATTACGGTTCTATTTTCATTTAATTTTCCAATTTACACAAATTATCTTTTATCCTATAGGGAGTTGTTAAATTAAGCAATTTTCATCATGCTTGCATTCAGGTGTTTCCTTATGGGAATTAAAACAACCGAATTATCTATTTTCAGTTTACTTTAAGTTCTGTATAACATATTCTGGAGTAACTGGAATGTGTTCATTTGCATTTGGAGATCCTAATTCATTTTTGATAATGCCAACAGTTTACTAAACTTGCAGCTATCCAGTTGATAGTTGCATAGATCCTTTACACAGGCACCGATAAGCAGGTTAGAAGAATGATGATTTGTTTTTAAATGCAAGAAATGCCCCAGAATCACAATAAATGTTAATGTATCCCAATGGTTATATAAATCTTAGCAGTTCCATCCTTTCCAGAATATAAATGGCAGGTTTATGAGTAATCATTAGGCTAATAGCATATGAGGTATTAAATCTTACATTATAAGTGATTTATAGCACACAAATTAACTGCACATAAAATGGTAGAAATGGTACCTTGCCTTATTTTAGTTTGTGCACCCATTAATTAGTGATTTAATTAGCACTTAGTCAGTTTGTACTAATGCATTATTGCTGGGTATAATTTATTGTGATCTGGAAGTTACTATGCTAAAAGTAGCATTACAATCTAAAGAAGTATCCGGCTGTAAGTGGAAAATATACTGTATCATTATAGAACAGAAAACAACTAACTCTCATCATAATATTCACAGACGTCTAATCCTAGATCGGGACCTTTGTTACTGAATATGCTATTCTTGAATCAACCAATGAACATAAGTAACACTGTCAGAAGGTCCATGTAAAAAAGTGACAACGATTTCAGGAATTCCAGCACAGACACTACTCCATGGTGATGGCCATTAAATGGTACAAAAAGTCTAAATTCAGCTAAAAACTCTAAATAAAAAATGAAGAATTTTAGCCAAGAATGCACTGATTTTTTCTCTTTCTTTCCCTACAGATTTACTGCCCACATTGAAATCTGAAGGTCTAAGATGCTGTGCTAGATCTAATCAGAGCAGGATATAAGATGCAGCTTCCCAGTGTAAATCGTGTAGGCCCCACTGAAGCTGAAGCAGGCCAAGATGTATAGCATTACAAAATCTGTCAGTGAAGCTGGAACATCCACATTTGACAAAGCAGATATGAAGGTCCTGCGTGTTCTGTTACTTAAAAGGCTAAACTCAATTCAGAACTGCAAGCGCTAGCTAGAGGAGCCTGGGCCATTATGCATTTAATTTTAATAGCAAAGACAAAAAAAGACTACATTGGCAGTCGGTGGGATACAATGGATCATTAAAATTTCAGTCAATAGGAATTGGGTTTTGTTCCAAATAAAATGATATATTGCTTCCCATTATCACAATTTTATTTATAAATCTCTCTCTTGACATGGATTTATTAAAGCTGAAGACTTGTGTGAAAATATGAAAGATGTATAGCTTGTCTAGGAGTTTCGTGAATCATTTGTTCTCAGAACTCACTGCTTTATCAATAGTTCCATCTGCTATCATCTTTACAGCAATGCTCACTTCCAATAATCAGCAGCTGATGTCAGGGATTAAAGAAACAAGATGTTGATAACACTGGGTGAAAAAAAAGGCCCTAAATGAATTGAACTATTCCTTAATCTGCCTGAGCTTTCATCATCCTCCTAAAAAGTGATTAGTGTCAGCCTTTATCAAATTACATTTTAATTTTCATCCCACAGCAGAAGACCTGGAAAGTATATTATCCCAAAATACTTTGCACTCAGCTTGGATTAGTAGAGGGATGTCTGTGGCCAAAGGCCAAAACCCTGTGTTTGAGAACAGAATAAACATATCTTCACTTCATCTATGTGGCCTTACTGCTTTCATTCCATTCATTCTTCTTCTTCAAAAAAATAACAAAACAAAATCTCTGACAACTGTAAAAAGACGTCTGCAAGAATATCCCAGATTGGACCAGATTTTCTGATAGCTTACATCACAACATTAAGCAAGCTTTTATTTGGAACAGAGAGGTTTTTAAAAAAGGACTAGGATAAAAGGGGAAGTATGGCCAATAATTCCCTTGTGTAAGATCATCTTTTGATAGGCAGCTACTATTTTCATTAAGAATTGGTGCAGATTTCCCTGCAGCCAAAAAAAAAAATCTGGAATATGTAGGATTTGATTGAAAAGAGATCATTTTTTCTTCCAGCAAATACTAAATCACAAGGATTGGAACCACACATGAGAAGTGCTGGAAGAACTCAGCAGCAGCTACAGAAAGGAATGAAGAGTTGACGTTTTGGGTTGAGACTCTCCATCGTGGACTGGAATCTCCAGCTAATTTCTAGTTAGCAAGGTATAGATAATGGTGTTGCTACCCCAGAAGGACGGATGTTGAAGATAAAGTTCAGCAGTTCCACTGGTCATTGACCAGCTATGAATAGGGTGAAAATTCATGCGGAGATATTGAAGATTACAGTACACTGCTATCTTACATAGTACTCAGGGTGTAATCCCAGGAATGAGTGCAGATAGAATTAGTGTATAAAGAAATTATAGCATTGTCTACATAGCATCATTTTGCACAAAGGACGGTTATGCCAGGATCCTGGCACGAAGCTCTCTCCTCTCTGATGCAATGCACTACTATGATGGGAACTGGGCTGAGGATTTTGTTCTCCATTAGTGGTTCTGCAACAATTACATTTTTGGTGTGGACTCAGTGTGAGACTGAGCCGCCCAGGTAACGTTTGGAGGCTTTCTAAGAAGGACATGGCAAACAGGGCAAGAGGCGCAGGCACTGTGAAAGAGCAGCTTCCATCACATTCACCAGATGAGACCTTGGGACCTGGGCCCTGTCAACACATGATCTGTAATTGTCCACACTCACCATGCCAATCAGGGTAAAGCGCAGAGCAGCAGATGGAGTAATCACATCGCACCTTCTGGCCCCGGTCAACACCAGCAAATCAAAGTAGGCATTTACACACCACTTTGGTGGTTTATTCTACACCAAGTTGGATGGCGATGCGATCACTGTTTGTTGCTGCAGGGGTGCTCGTTTCCCAGCGCAGTAACTCACAGCCTGAGCAACAGTCTTTTATAATTTATGAGGTGGTATGTACCTGTGAATGCTCAGTCTCCAGGATCAAGGGTTCAAGAAGGAATCAGTACCCTTCTGAGAAGCATTTAAAGTCAAAAGTTAAGTTCATTGTCAAATGCTCAAGTGTGTGTATGCACAAATGCAATGGAAGGCATCAGCTGCACAACTTTCACATAAAACATAAAAAACTAATTACGTATATTAAGTGCACATATCTTGGTGCTATATTGCTTCTGACCAGCCTGGGCTTGATGCATTTGAGTGCATCAGGTTCAAATGATCTGTTTGCATTGCTGGTGGAAATGTAAGAACTTGCTGCACTTCTTCACTGTACGGTTGGATCCATCTCAAACTGAATCAAATTCGTTGATGACACACCAATGGCTGGCCATTGACACGACGATGACAATGGGACAGCATAAAGATAGGAGGTAGAGTTACTTGTAGAATGAAGCAAACACAATGACTTGAGTCTCAATATAGACAAGACTAAAGAGATGATTGTGTACTTTAGGAAGGTGCAGGCTTACCACTCTTCACCACAAATAAATGTCTCCTCCGCGGAGAGAGCACAGATTTTTTGGGAGTTTATAGGTCTTCACTAGAAACTTCCAAAAACTTTGTTCTCTCTCCATGGAGGAGACATTTATGCAATCTCACTGGTTTTCCACTCGGGCTTGGATCACCTGGAGAATAGCAATAACATCAGGCTGCTGTTCATTGATCATAGCTTAGCATTCAACACTATCATATACTCTGTACTAATCAAGAAGTTCCAAAACCAGGGTCTCCATAACTCCTTCTCCACCACACCCCACAAATGGATACTTGACTTCCTCATTGAGAGATCACAGCCAGTGGGGAATGGAAACAAAATTTCCTCCTTGCTGACAAACAACACTGGCGCTCTTTAAGGATGCCTTTGCTCTACACTCACTGCATTTTTCAATGACACAACTAATGCTGGCAGAATTTCAGATGGTGACAAGGAAGTTGTATAGGAGTGCGATAGATCAACTGGTTGAGTGGTGTTACAACAACAGCTTTACACTCTACGTTAGTAAGTCCACAGAATTTGAGACAGAGAGTCATTGTAAAGTACACTACAGAAACAGACCCTTCATCTCATCTGGTCCTTGCCAAAACCATTTAAGCTGCCTACTCTCAATGACCTGCACCCGGACCATACCCTCCATACCCTTACTATCCATGTACTTATCCAAACTTAACTGAAATGTTGAAATCAAGCTTGCATGTACCACCAGTGCTGGTAGCTCATTCCACACTCTCATGACCTCTGAATAAAGAAGTAAACTTTTCACCCTTCATCTTTAACCCATGACATCTAGTTATCGTCCCACCCAATCTCAGTGAAAAAAGCCTGCTTGCATTTACCCTATCAATACCCCTCATAATTTTGTATACTTCTGTTAAATCTCCCCACCTACCTTCTATGTTCCAAGGAATAAAGTCCTAATCTATTCAATCTTTTCTTAGAACTCAGGTCCTCCAGTCCTGGCAACATCCTTATAAAATCTCTCTATACTCTTTCTACCTTATTTATATCTAGGTGAACAAAACTGCACAGGATACTCCAAATTAGGCCTCACCAATGTCTTATACAACTTCAACATATCATCCCATCTCCTGCACTCATTACTTTGATTTGTAAAGGCCAATGTGCCAAAAGCTTTCTTTACGACCCTATCTACATGCATAGCCACTTTCAGTAAATTATGGACCTATATTCCCAGAACCCTTTGTTCTACTGCTACAGCAACGTCTGAACTTCCTGAGAAGATTGAGGCCAGTGAGACTCTTCCCTAGCACTCTAATGAATATTTCCAGAAGCACTATCGAGAGTATCTTGACCAGCTGGATCACCATCTAATATGGAAATTGGAAGGAATCTGACTGTAAGACCCTATAAGGGATTGTGAAGACTGCTGAGAGTATAATTGGGGTCTCTCTTCCACCGATCTAAAATATTTATCAGGAGCATTGTGTATGCAGGTCCCTTGGCATTGTCAAAGACCCCTCCCATCCAGCCCACATTCTCCTTGAGGTAGGAGGTAGCATTAGGACAAGGATTGTTAGGATGGGAAACAGTTTCTTTCCCCAGGTTGTGTGACTGTGCTTCCTGTCACCACCCGGGTCTCATCATCCATGAAGCACCAGGTCGCATAACATTTACGACCCTAACATTGCGTATTTTTTAGCTTGGGTTGTAAAAACGCCTTATCTAAACTTCTGAATATATTTTATTATTTTATTATTTATTTGTGGTAATATTACTTTATGTGTTGTGTGTGAGCTTTATGTATGTGTGTTATGCACCTTGGATTGAAGGAAAGTGGTTTCAGTTGGTAGTATACACATATACAAATGAATGACAATAAACTTGAGCTTGAAGTTATACTGCAATCAGAGAGAAATGTCT
The DNA here is from genome assembly GCF_030144855.1 of Hypanus sabinus. Taxonomy (NCBI): domain Eukaryota; kingdom Metazoa; phylum Chordata; class Chondrichthyes; order Myliobatiformes; family Dasyatidae; genus Hypanus; species Hypanus sabinus. The sequence goes on along the minus strand of NC_082710.1, from coordinate 40,295,146 downwards.
GGAATCGACATACACAGTTCAACCTGAAACCAGAAAGCTTCTGACAGCTGTCATAGACTTTGCCACAGCAATCAACAGAGAATCAGTAAACTAATGAGGACTTTGATTTTCCTATGTATGTGTTATTATACGGCACCAATGAATATGGAATTGAGACAGGGTTTTTTATAAATAAATAAACATTTATTTAAACTCTGCTCAATAAAATGAAAAGTAAACCAATGACTAACTTAAACGGAAGTTAACTGCTATACGGCAACTCGAACAATTCTTAAAGTGATAAATGCGAAAGTCCAAATGATTTATACAGTCAGGAGAGACTTTCCTGAAGCAACAAATTCCTCGACAAAGTGACGTTACTGTTGATCCACGCCGAAATATGCCTTGCTCGAAGGATTCACGATGAAGGAACTAAAAACTGCTTGAAGGAACTGATCTTTCCCTTGATGAATAATGCTGCACCCAACCCTTTCTGCTCTTACAGCAGGGACTATCTCGGATGCAGGTTACTATCTCTGGAATGAAGATCCAATTAGGTTGATCCTGTTTTACCGCTGACAACAACAACTTTACTCGATCCTTCAGGTTTCAGTACCTCGATAAATCTTCACTCTCCAATACTTAGACCTTAGGATTAAATCGAAAATACAACAAACATAACTGGCAGTGATTTTCAAAACTGCTGGCACAACAACAATGTACCTTACAGTAAGAATCAAAACTCCACTTTAAAACAAAACCACGTCATGAAACCAAATGAAACCGAATAATGGAGTAATGGACGACTTAAACGACATCCAAACAAAAACTCCTGCGTCGCAGCAGGCTTTCCCCATTTTATACCTGTTGAAAACAGGCCATCACATGACCTCACACTGGCAGGAAAATACATCACTCCATCATCACAAGACCATTACATCATGCTGACCAGATCCTCAAAACATCATGGTCATGAGACAGGCACAAAATACCCATGTGGTATGTAACATATGATTCTCACTCTATCCATATGTTTCAAAATTTGAAGAACTTTCCTTAATTTTTCTCCTCAGCCATGTGTGCTGCAGGGTGAGCTTCTCTAGTATCTCAACACAAGGAACACCAGTGACCCTTGGTACCATTCTGGCAATGTCCCCTGCACCTTTTCCATAGCTTTGGTACATTCGCTAATTATCCAGAATTAGATTACAGTTGTCTGTCTGTAATCATAACCTGCATGCTTTATTCCTCTGCGCCTCATTTCATAAAGTCAAGGATACCACATTTTTATATGTTTTTTTTAAACTTCTATTACCACCTTTAAAGATATATGTGTATGGATCCCTTCTGGGACTTTCATTCTCGACCTCTTTATGATAAAATACATTTGTTTGCTTTGTCCCCTCGTTGATCTTCCTCCCCAAATGCATCCTGTTATTCAGCATTTATCAATATCACATATCGCTTTGTCTTGCTTCCACTCGTTTTATCAGTCGTGCTGTGATTCACTGACTCTAAACTGGCTTCGCTTTGTTTGCACTGAAAAGCAACACTTTCACTTGCTAAAAACGCATTACGTATTTAAAATGAATGATCTCTTCCCTCTTCTCACCTTCATTTGTTAACTGGCAGAAATGGACAGCTCATTTAAGAGATAGCTCTGATTTGTCAGCTATGTATAATAAAACAATAATAAATGTCTTCTTCACTGATTAAATGCAGAGGCCTCAGACTGGGGTCAGCTATTTAATTGAATTGCAGGCATTGCCTTTTTTGATGTAGAGTCTGCAGATAAATGAAGGTTTTTATTGTATTCAAAAATGTATCTTAAATGAAAGGGAGTATATATACTACTTAGAGCATCATTACTGCAGCAATTCAGCCCAAATGTCTAAAAACATTCGTCAGCATTGCTTCATTTATCACATCATTTTGACTAAGTCTGCTGATCAGTGATTTACTGACTGCTATAAAATTTACCAGTCTGTTGGCTAATAAATATTATTGAAAAACTGCCAGCTTTGGTTGGAATTTAAAGTATATTTCTATGATGCATTGGAGCTTTTTAACTGATCTTTCAGAGAATAATGCAGAATAAACAAAGTTCTTTTGTTTTAGGACAGAATTCATCAGCACAAGTGATTATGGAAAAATGGTTCGAATGAATGCTTATTATGTACTTTTTGTTTCTACAAAACTTGTAAATGAAGTATTTATCAAGATAATCTAACACTTACACCCATGGTCATGGAAAGTTGCTGGTAATATGCATTTAGGCGGTACCTGACTTCGTTTTGGGTTATGAATATACACAAAAAAGCAGAAGTAGCCACAGGATATTTGTCAAGACTTTAAATGTTAAAGCACTTTGCTTCATTACCTCAGCTGACACAATGGTCTAACAGTGACTCATCTGTAAAAATGCAATGGAACTGCGCTTTGAAGATGCCAGTGAGCTTGTGGGGCAGTTTATTCTCATGTGCAATATGTAAAACACAATATCCCAGATGATCTGTTGCAAACCATGAGATGGTGCTAAAATCACTGGAAAAAAAAACTTAAAAGTTCCACCTAGTGTAATGGAAAGGCTTTGGGGTTGGGTTGCCCCTTGAGCAAAGCATGAGTTTTGGGTACAGGCATCCCACACTTCCAACAACCAATGGAACATCACAAAGGTGGACTACCTCTGCATTGGGTTCCATATTGAGACATCGAGCCATAGAGCTATATAACATGGATACAGGCCCTTTGGCCCAGTGAATGCCTGCCTATGGCGTCTATCCAGCTGGTCCCAATTTCCTATGTCAACTCATATATCTCCATGTCCCACCCTTCATGTCCTTATTCAAGTGCTTCTTCAATGATAGTATTGTTGCTACATCAACCACTTCCTCTAACCTGGAAAAAGGACTGCTATTATCCACCTCATCAATGCCTCTCAAAATTTAAGCACTTCTATAATGTCACCCCTCATTTACAGAATAAAGATCTAGCCTTGTCAGCCTCTGTCTATAACTCATTGCCGTTTGCTCCCGGCATAGCTTTGTAAATCTTGTCTGCACTCTATAACACATTAAGAATATTTACCCATTGAGTCTGACCATGACTGATTTTTCCCTTTCAACCCCATTCTCCTGCCTTCTTCTTGTAACATTTGATGCCCTTACAAATTAAATACCTATCAAACTCTGCTTTAAATATTTCCAATGACTTGGATTCCACAACCATATGTGCCAATGGATTTCACAGGTTCACCATCTTCTGGCTAAAGAAATTCCTCCTTACCTTTGTTCCAAACTTTAGAGGAGGACAGTGATGCCCTTCTATTCTGAGTCTGTGTCCTCTAGTCCGAGACTCTTCTACTTTTTGAAACATCCTCTCCACATCCATTCTATTTAGGTCTACCAATGCTCAGTGGGTTTCAATGAGGTAAACTAAAATGAAGACAGGCTCAGAACCAACAAACACACCTCATTCACTAAATCTGCCATTCCCAGTTCATTCTTGTGTATCTCCCCTGTACTGAATTTAAAACTGCCCACACTTCTCCAAATATGGTATGGCCAATGCTTATAAAGTCTTGGCATTATAACCTTGTTTTTAGATTCCAGCTCTCTTAAAATAAATGCTAACATTGCCTATCCCTTTCTGACTACCAACTCAAGTTTACTTTTAGAGAATCCTGCACTAAGACTCTAAAGTCCCTTTGCACCTCCTATTTCTGAATTTACCTCCTGCTTAAGAAAATAATCTACTTCTTTATTCCTTCTACCGATGTGCATAAACATTCATTTCCTTACATTACATTTCATCCACTTCTTCTGCAGACTCCCTGCTTCCTCAACACTACCTCCACCTCCATAACACTACCATCCTCCAGCTATCTTTGCATCATCCCCAAGCTTGAACACAAAACCATCAATGATCATCCAGATCATTAACTAGCAGAACCAACATTGACCCCTGAAGAACACCACTAGTCACTGGCAGCCAACCAGTAAAGGCTCCAATTATTCCCTCTCTTTGCCTTTTGCCAGTCAGCCAATCATCTGGCATTTTAAACTCTTTACAGTTTAGCCATATCTTTCTATAACAGGGTGAACAAAACAGTATATGATACTCTACCAACAATTTATATAACTGCAATATAATGTCCCACTTCTTGTACTCACTGCCCGGACTGATGAAGGCCAGCATGCTAAGTCCCTTTTTCAATACCCTATCTACCTATGACACCATTTCTATGAACCATGTACTTGTACTGTTAATTCTCTGTGTTCTGTTGCACTCCCTAGTGCTTTATCATTTATAATACGTACAGGTCTGACTTGAAAAAATGAATCACCACACACTTGTCTGTATTGAAGTCCTTTTGTCATTCCTCAACACACTTTCCTAACTGATCAAGATTCCCTAGAGTCTGTAATAATCTCCTTCACTATCAAGAACACCTCAGTTCCATGCTATCCACAGACTTAATGATCAACCGTATTGCATTTGCATCCAAATCATTTATATAAATAACAAATAACAAGGGGCCCAACACTGACCACAGAGGCACACCAGTAATGTCCGGCCTCCATTCTGCAAAGTAGCTTTCAATCACCACCCTCTATTTCCTAATTTTGAGCCTTTTAGAATCCATTTAAGTAACTCTCCCAGGATTCTATGGGACCTAGCCTTACTGAGTATACTGCCATGTGAAACCTTGTTGAGCGCCAAATAGACAACATCCTCCCCTCCTGATGTGAAACAAAGAGAGTTCATTTTCCCTTATTAGGGAGGGGGGGAGGAGGAGGAGGAGGGGGAGGGAGGGAGGGGGAGAGAGAGAGAGAGAGGGAGAGAGAGAGAGAGAGAGAGAGAGACGTCTGCTTTTGCGTGGGGGGGAGCTGGGGGCTTTGGGGTTCTAACATTTAACTGTCATTCATTCTTTGTGGCACTCAACTGTTTACGTGGATGGTTGAGAAGAAAAAGAATTTAAGGATGTATTTGTATACATTTCTCTGACATTAAATGTACCTATAGAAAACCTATTGAAATTGAAACATCCAGCGCACTACCCTCGTCTAAATTTTTTGTTACCTCTTCAAAAAATTTTAAGAGGTTCGCCAAGGAAATCACTTAGAACTTCCATGCTGACTCCTAATCAGACTCTTCTTCTCCAAATGCTGGTAGATCCTATGCCTCAGAACTTCCTTCATTAACTTCCCCACATCTTTTGTCATGCTGACTGCCCTTAGTTGCCTGGTTTGTTCTTGCTAGCTTTCTTGGACAACTGAGCAACATTAACTACCTTTCAGTCTTCCAGTACCTCTCCACTGGCTAATGATGAAGCCGCAATCCATGCAAAAGCCTCCTACGAGGTCCTAGAATGCACTCAGGACCCAGGAGATTATCCACTTTAAAGCATTGTAAGGCTTCAAATACCCCCTCCCTGTTAATAAGAGTGTTCTCCAAAACATCTCTACTTTTTTTCTTTATCTCTTGATCTTTTCCTTCATTAAAAATCCCACCCTTCTCCTGTGGCTTATTATATAGATGAACCTACTGATCTCTAAGAGGAACTACTCTCGTCCTAGACTCTCATCCTTTTATATTCAATATAGCAAGAGAACCTCTTGGGATTTTTCTTATCCTTACCTGCCAGATCCATCTCATATTATCTCTTTGCTCTCCTAATTCCCCTTTTAAGAGTGTTCCTGAATTTTTTTTAGGTTAAAAAATAAGATTTTCTTGTTCCTAACTTCTTAGATCCAATGTTTGTGTCCTTCTTTCTCTTAACCGGGGCCTCGAAATCTCACACCAGCCAAGGTCCTCTAAACTTGCCAGGTTTACCCTTCATCCTAACAGCAATATGCTGCTGATGGACATCACAGTCTTAAAGCCTCTGTTTGCCATTCATTCCTTTCTCTTCAAACATATTCACCTAATCAGCCTTTATCAGATCCTGCTTAATTCCTGCTCCAGTTTAGAACCTAGCCTGCAAACCTGGTTTATCCTCTTCCATCGCTGTCCTAAAACTAATAGAATTATGGTCACTAGAGCAACGTGACTCTCCTACTGCTGCTTCGGTTATTTGCCTTGCCGTGTTTCCTAAAACCCTCCTGAGTTGATCCCTCTATATACTGTCTCAAGAAACATTTTCTGTGCACAGTTGACAATTTCCACCCTGTACAGGCCTTTATCACCCTAGACAGCCCAGTCAATTATTTTGCACTAATTAAAAACTGCCACAAATACAGCAATATTGCTCTTATAAATGTGAACTCTCTGGACCAGCTCCTGTTGACTATGGGGAGGGGAGGGGAGTGGAATCTAAAATACAACCCTACTAGAATGACTCTTCCCTTCTTGTATCTAAGTTCTATATGGCCTCACTGGACAATCCCCCAAGATTTAAGCACTGCTGTTAAGGAGCTATTTATGAGGTAGATAATCTTGGGATCACATGGAAAGGATCAAATGGTCTGGCAGCTAAAATAAGAAGGCATTGCCTGAAAGTCCAGAAATATGTTAAGTGCTGCAATTAGATGAATTGGAGGGGTGGAGATATATTTCCTTGTCAAAAGATAATGAGATGGATTTGATTAGTCTCTTGTAATGGAAGAACAGTTTTGTGATTTTCTTCCCCCATGCTTGATTTGACTCATGCTTGTGAATATGGATTCTTATTGTTATTACCTATTATTTTGTTTTCTTTAATGAGAGTAATGATATTGGTTTCATGATAATAGTATGTGCGCTTCATCAGAAAATCTAGCCTGAGGCTAAACTGTTTTGAAATAATATCCCTGTAGAAAAAGACCATATTTCATTGTGGCTGCTATAGCAATCTGCCAAGGATTTTGCTCCACCATTCACTCAAAGAAATCTCCAAACACTTTGATAGTTATTATGACAAAAAAGAAACTATATAGATGTCTGATTGAGTTGACAGTTCAAATTGTCAGTAAAATTTAGGAATATTATGGTGCATTGCCTGTGAAACTGCCTCTTCAATAGTGTTCTTTCTTTGTGACACAGTAGTAAAGAAAAGATTCTTCCTGGTTGATTGATGTAATTCTGAAGATGTTAATCTCTATGTTAAATATATTTGTTTTCAAGTAATGTTTATAGTCCAATAGTATAGTATGTATATTCTACCCTAATAAGCAGGAGGAATCTGAGCAACTTTGATGTAATGTAGAATTCTGAGCAAAATAATTTACACACATCTCTCCACATACCACAAATACTTTCAGTGAGTCACATGTGAAGTCTTTACCTTAATCATCATTTTTATTTGTAAATTGGGTCATTAGAAGGACGTCCTTTTAGAAGTGATGAGGAGGAATTTCTTTAGCTCGAGGGTGGTGAATCTGTGGAATTCACTGTCACAGACGACTGTGGAGGCCATGTCTTTGTGTTTATTTAAAGCAGAATTTGATAGGCACTTAATTAGCAAAGGTGTCAACGTTTAGGTTATGGGAAGAAGGCGTAAAAATAAGGTTGAGAGGGAACAAGATCAGCAATGATTGAATGGCAGAGCAGACTTGTTGGGCTAATAGGCCTAGTTCTGCTTCTATGTTTTATGGTCTTATTATAGCAAAATCAATTTGAATAGAATAGACCTTTATTATCATTGCTTAAGATGAGGTTCAAGTGCTATTCCAGACAGTGCAAAACAGATGTTTACAATGCATGTGGTACGGCTTATTTTTTAAAAAAAATCCCCCTATTTACATGCAATAAGTGACTTTGATATTCAAAGACCACTGGCAAGCAGAGGTGTAGCATTATTCATCTCTAAAACAGGAAGAAGCTGTTTTTCAGTCTTTCTGTCATGCCTAAAATGTGTCTGTACCTCCTACCAGCTAGCAGGAGATTGGATTAACGTTATTCTCAGTGTTGTAACCAATACACTCTCCAAGCTTTGTAAATATATAATTATTTCAAATTTGAATTATCAATATAATGATAATTCAGTGTAAGTGTGTAAGATCAGTGAGTAATACCCACTGCTATTAGCCTATCACCACAATAGGTCTACAGGAGGTGCAATCTCATTGGTTCCTCACCTGTCTAGGATTGTCAAGGATCACCTGGACCGGGGGTCGGCAACTCGCGGCTCCGGAGCCGCATGCGTCTCTTTCACCTCTGTGCTGCGGCTCCCTGTGGCTTTGGGAAATAATTGGTCAGAATTTAATTAAAATGTATTTTATGTTAGTTTGTTAGTTTTTGAAATGTAATTCTAAATTTGAAGATTATGGTGATCTTGTACAATCTAAATAAGACGTTGTGGCGACCCATTTCCTGGCACATTGGAACTGGCTCACAATTAGCCAGCATTCAGGCTAAGGGAGATAGCCTATGGGGGTTTGTGAGTACGTGTCTTTTGTAGCATCCGTGCCCATGGGGGGTGGGTTGAGGGAGGCTTAAAAGCAAGGCTGTTTAGTTCGAATAAAGCTATCTTTGACTGCAGTTTACTGACTGCGTGAGCACACCGCTACAACGTGTTTTTATCGCTATTAATATACGTCACCACTGCCAATACCTGACACCCGTCAGTGCGCGATTTCTTTAATTTTTCGATCCAAGGTAGGCTAACTATGGAGAATTCTAAAAAAAGAAAAGTGACTGAAGAAAACAGAACGTTTAATGATACGTGGACAGATTCATTTGCTTTCACTGTTGACAAGACTGGTTTAACGGTATGCTTAATATGCAATGAGAAACTAGCAAACAACAAAAAGTCAAATGTCGCAAGGCGTTTCCAGAATAAACACGCAGCCTTTGCTCAAAAATATCCGGATGGAGATGAGAGAAAAAAAGCCGTTTCGGAACTGATGCGGAAGGTTGATCTGAGCAAAAATCATTTCAAGAAATGGATGAAGTCTGGAAAATCAACAACATACGCTAGTTATATTGCTGCTCAGGAAATAGTCAGGCATGGGAAGCAGTTTACAGATGGTGAATATATAAAAGAATCTTTCATTAAGATTTCAGAACATCTATTCACGGACTTTAAAAACAAGAGTGAAATTGTGCAGAAAATCAGGGATTTTCTGCAAAGACTGTCAAAGACAGAACCATAAAAATGGCAGAAGACATCACAAGACAGCAAATTAAAGACATCAATTCAGCTGTGGCCTACTCGATTGCCTGTGACGAGTCTAAAGACAAAGGTGATATTGAACAAATAGCGCTGTTCTGCTGGTATGTAAACTCTGCCTGGCCACAGGAAGAACTGATTGAGTTGATACCTCTAAAAGACCAAACACGGGGGGAGGACATCTGTGAGGCTGTCTTGAATTGTTTAAGAGCCAAAGGAATAAAGACCACCCACCTGGTGTCAGTAGCTACTGATGGGGCACCGAGTATGACAGGAACATACAAAGGATTTGTGGCTTTACTGCAGAAGTCGCTGGACAGAAAGCTGCTGACTTTTCACTGCATCTTACACCAAGAGGCACTGTGCGCTCAAACATTTCCTCCAGAATGCACAGAAGTAATGGATGTTGTCATTCAGATTGTCAATAAAATAATGGCAAAAAGTTTAAATCACCGTCAATTCCGTTTGGTACTGGACGAGCTGGAAAGCGCATATTCTGATCTCCTGCTGCACCACAAAGTCCGGTGGCTGTCCAGAGGGGAAGTGCTGAAACGCTTTGTCGCGTGTCTGGAAGAAGTGAAAACTTTCCTGGGCAGCAAAGGGCTCACCTTTCCTGAGCTGGAACAGCCAGAGTGGCTGGAAAAGCTACACTTCATGGTAGACATGACAGCGCACCTGAACACGCTGAACACAGCTCTTCAGGGGTAAGGACGTACAGCCCTACACATGTTGGAGGATGTTTTGGCATTCGAGCGCAAGTTGACAGTGCTTGCCAGAGATTTACAGAAAGGCACTTTGTCTCACTTCCCCAATTTGAGAGAGTTCAAACAAGGTCACGACATGATAAATTCGGAGTATTTACATTCTGCAATCATCGCAATGCAAACATCGTTTGGGAAATGCTTCTGTGAGTTCAGAGAGGAAAAAAACACATTATCCTTCCTGGTCACTTCCCTAAGCATCGATCCATCCCTACTGAATACGACTGCATTGGCAGGTGTGAGTCAACCTGATCTTGAGATGGAACTGGCCGACCTAGCCGACAAAGACATATGGGTGTCCAAGTTTAGACACTTGACAGCAGACCTTGAAGATGTTGCCCGTCAGAAGGCCGTTCTTGCTCAGAATCACAAATGGAGTGATATTGAAAACCTTCCAAAACCGGACAAACTTGTGTTCGAAACATGGAATGCTATCCCCGACATTTATGTAAACATTAAAAAGTATGCACTTGGAGTCTTGTCGATCTTTGGATCCACATATGTATGTGAGCAGGTGTTCTCCAACATGAACTTTATTAAAAACAAACATCGCGCACACTTCACAGATGACAGCTTGCGATCCTGTGTAAAGATGAAGGTGACGTCATACAGCCCTGATGTGCAGATGCTGTGCGCTGAGGTCCAGGAGCAGAAATCCCATTAACCAAGTATGATAAATATTTTAATTGCCTATTATTTTACGTATATTCATATTTTTTCATTGTTCAGTGAAATAGTCCTTTTATTTTTCAGGTTGACAGCTGGCTGACGTTATTTTTGGTTTGCTGCTGGCGGAAAATTTAAGTTCGGCGTTTTTCATAAATACAAGAAGGACTCAAATAGACATTGAGTATTTTACTTAAAAGTAACCTTCAACCCAACGTCTTTTTTTCGGAGTTCAAAATGTTTTTGTTGCATGCAGAAATGTAATTTCGTTTTCTCTGCAAGAGTTCATCAATTTCATAAATGCAACACATTATAGTTTGTTTATACATAGCATAAAGGCAAAAAAAAACGTTGTATGCAGTGTTACTTCATTTTAAATGTCAAACGGGTTTTGTGGCTCCCAGTGTTTTCTTTTCTGTGGGAAACGGGTCCAAGTGGCTCTTTCAGTGGTAAAGGTTGCTGACCCCTGACCTGGACAATACTATTACTTACGTCAGGCTGCTGATTATTGCTGCTCAGCATTTAACACAATCATTCCTACAGTTCTGATTGGAAAGCTCCAAAACCCAGGTTTCTGTACCTTCCGCTGTAACTGGGTCCTTGACTTCCTAACCGGAAGACCACAATTATCAGCCTATCGTCTTCCCCTCCTTGCAATACAGTGCTCACTAATTATCAGCCTACCATCCTCCCTATTCCACACAATTGAGCACTCACCGATTATCAGCCTACCGATGTTCCCTCCGTGCAATACAGTGCTCACTAATTATCAGCCTACCATCCTCCCTATTCCACACAATTGAGCACTCACCGATTATCAGCCTACCGATGTTCCCTCCGTGCAATACGGTGCTCACCATCAGCCTACTGCCCTCCCCTATCTCATGTCAAAAACAGAGAATGGACTCAAACAAATAAACACTTTCCTACTGCACACTGCCAAACTGGGCTGAGGGACTAACAGATTGCTAACAGGGCTGTTCAGTCACCGATGCCACTGTGAGTGCTAGCATCGTGCATTGAGCAAAGTTCAAAAAACAATGTTTATTTTTTAATCATGATCTCTCGTGGATCCCCTAGCAACATCTCACAGAACCCTAAGGTTCCATGTAACCCTAGATTAGAAACCCTGCTCTACAGCCGTGACTATGTGGCTAGGCACAGCTCAAATACCATCTATAATTTTGCTGACGACACAAATATTGTTGGTAGAATTTCAGAGAAGGCGTACTGGAGCAAGATGGATCAGCTGGTTCAGTGGTGTCACAGCAACGACTTTGCACTCAATGTCATACGACCAAGGAATTGATTGTGGATTTCAGAAAAAGTAAGACAAGGGAACATGTACCAGTCTTCATTGAGGGATCAGTAGTGGGAAGGGTGAGTAGTTTCAACTCCCTGGGTGTCAACATCCCTGATAATCTATCCTGGGCCCAGCATATCAATGCAGCTACAATGAAGGCATGACCGTGGCTATACTTCATTTGGAGTTAGAGGAGATTTGATATGTCACCAAAGGCACTTGCAAATTGCTACAGATGTATCATGGAAGTCATTCCAACTGGCATGGAGGGAAGACATTGCACAGGATTGAAAGAAGCTGCAACTCAGTCAACTCCATCATGGTCACGAGCCACACCAGCATCCAGGACATCTCCAAGCAGTGATGCCTCAAAAGGTGGCATCCATCATTAAGGACCCCCATCACCCAGGACACGCTCTCTTGTCGTTGTCACCATCAAGGAGGAGGTATAGGAACCTAAAAGCATACACTCAATGATTCAGGAATAGTTTCTTTCACTCTACTATTTGGTTTCAGAATGGACATTGAACCCATGAACACTACCTCACTACTTAGTTTTTCTCTTTGTGTACTATTTATTTGATTTAACTTTTTTAATATATATATTCTTATTGTAATTCACACATTTTATTATTATCTATTGCAAAGTACTGCTGCAACATAACAACAGATTTCATGACATATGCTGGTGACATTAACCTGATTCTGATTCTGATTCCAAATGTCAAGTGCAAAGCAACATAAAGTGAATTAAATCATAAAGTATCTCATTCAATTGTTTCTCCATTAATTTAAGTAATTGGAGCACAGAAACAAATCCTCTTTAAAGTTTAAAGAGGTTTTTCAAGAACACTTACAGTACGTTAAGCCTGATGGCAGGTTTATTTTCTTAAAGATTTTGTACAAAGGAAAGTCAAGGTCTAGACTTCACAAGCAACATTTGACCTTGTTACTTCATTCATAAAAATCAAAGTACTGGGAGTACTGAATGGTACCAAAGCAGAGTACAATGGTGTTGAGAAAGCAAATATTTAAGAGTAGGAACAGTTAAATCATTATATTAGCCGAAAGTTTCCCATCTCCTGATACGCTACGGCTTCAAAAGCTGTTGGTATCAGATTAAATCGTATTTAAATTTGGCACAAATCCAGAGCTGTTCATAACTCATTTCTGTCCCATGCCACCTACCTTCCATCCCCAAAGGAACAAATATCAGAAAGCTGGTGCCCAGCTGGCTGAAAATAGAAACCTTCAATACTAGTGCCTTTTATATCTTGTACCCATCATATCTGTCATAAATTAACCACTGAGCCCTACATTTATTCACTAATTAGATGTATTTAGATTTAGCCTTATTTCAAGGAATCCTCTTTTTAAAAGGAGTTGACACATTTTATAGAACATACTTTCATAGTTACTAGTCCAGGGATGTTGAATTTAAGATTATTTCCTTTTTAAATACATAAATTAAGATTTTGATTTCAGTCCAAAAAATATTTCTCTTTTCTTTATCAGACACTAGTAAAATAATAATATGCTGCTGACCAAGTAATTTTTTTTGGTGTTTTCTCTGTCTTGGATATGAAACTTCTCTCCCACAAAAAGTTATGCAGGTCTCCTGAATTACTTCTCCTCTTTTCACGATCTCTGGAGCTGGCATCTGTTCAGGTGTCCATTACAAGCTCAGTGATCCAGGGAAAGCGTACCAAAACAGACCAATGGTTAAATCAGAAAAATGACAATAAATGAAAGTTTTATTAAGAAGAGAACACACAGACTGATTAAATAATATAATTTTGTAGCTGAAATTATTTGACTTTAATTTCCAACCAGTATGCTAATATTGGGAACTGACCATGCCAACTTTTTCTATAAGTAGTTAAGGGAACATAGACTGTAACTACAATATAACACAAAGCAAATATTAGAATACAGTTCAGTATTAACACACCTGGATTGACTGGGTACAAATGAAGAGGCTCTTGATTCATGTATGTTCATTTATTGGCAAACATAATGGACTCTTGCACCATTTATTTTACTACTTAAGAAATACACTATCAGAACTTCGGCCTGGATATTAACAGATATAAGACCATAAGACATCGGAGCAGAATTAGCAATAACAACTACACTTGCTTCTGCCCCTGACACTTGAATTTCTACTGCTAGCATCTTCCATAGTGTAGCTTGAACATTCAGGGAAGGTGGTCAGGGACTGTGCATGTGCAGAAATACATGCAAAATTTTGATAGGAATTCCTGTGGGTCTGCGTTTCCTCAAAGTTTTAACTCTGCCATTTCCTTGGTGGAAGCACTGCTCGGACGTCTGCCTGATAAGACATGGTGTTGGGGTGAAATCCGTTCCTGGGTGCAGCTGCTCAAGAAGGTCCAATCACTGGCTACTGGAAGGAAGATTACAAGGTTGAGGATTACAAGCTTGATGGAGGAGTGATGTTATTTCCATGGGGAGTGTGGTGTGGATCCTGAAGGAGCGCTGTGCAAGTAAATTAAAAGGACCCATCTGTGTTGACTTCTAGTCATTTCCTGTCTCTGCACAGGGTAGTCCCACCCAAATGAACATCCTGCAGTACCATGTAAATATCCATTGGCCATCATTGAGCACACCCAGGTTCCACTAAGATTTACTCATCAGATGCAGCGAGCAACCCAGATTGAATATCCTGTGTCTCACAAGTCATGCTATAAGTCATCAAATTTATTTTATCCAACTCTTTATTTTTCATTGAAATGTGTTTGCATAATGCACAAATGTGTGACACTATGCAATCCAATTTCCAGAATAAATAACCTAAACTGAATAATTTTGACATCTGCAGTTGCGTAATTATTGCTTGGCGTAATTATTATTATCAAAATTGCCCTCTTGCACTATTTATTTGAATTTAAATACAGTATACGGTAATGTGCACATCAGCACAAAGGGAGATCAGTCGAAGTGTTAAACAGGCTTCTTTGTGAGTAATTTAACCAAACTTCTGCTCGCTCTGAGAGGTATTGTAATATTCAACTGGATGTGTTATAGTAAAAGAAAGATTAGTTTATGATAAATAAGCAATTTACTGATCTGCCTCACAAACCATTTTAATATATTAAATGCTTGGGAATTGCCTAAAAATCAGAGTGAAGCAGGGCAACGTGTAATTTTTCTGATGTAAGTGGCAGCAACTCAAATTAAATATCACTGAATGAACAACACACACAAAATGCTGGTGGAACACAGCAGGTCAGGCAGCATCTATAAGGAGAAGCACTGTCGACGTTTTGGGCCGAGACCCTTCGTCAGGACTAACTGAAGGGAAAGATACTAAGAGATTTGAAAGTAGTGGGGGGAGGGGAAATGCGAAATGATAGGAGAAGACCGGAGGAAGTGGGATGAAGCTAAGAGCTGGAAAGGTGATTGGCAAAAGTGATACAGAGCTGGAGAAGGGAAAGGATCATGGGACGGGAGGCCTCGGGAGAAAGAAAGGGGGAGGGGGGGATTACCAGAGGGAGATGGAGAACAGGCAGAGTGATGGGCAGAGAGAGAGAAAAAAACAAACAACTAAATATGTCAGGGTTGGGGTAAGAAGGGGAGGAGGGGCATTAACGAAAGTTAGAGAAGTCAATGTTCATGCCATCAGGTTGGAGGCTACCCAGCCGGTATATAAGGATATAAGGTGTTGCTCCTCCAACCTGAGTGTGGATTCATCTTGACAGTAGAGGAGGCCATGGATAGACATATCAGAATGGGAATGGGACGTGGAATTAAAATGTGTGGCCACCGAATGAAGATGTTTTTAAGCTTAAAGCAGTTGCCAAAAAAAAGTACAAGTCTTTCTCACAATCAAAAATTGAAATTCTATCATCTCAGACAAGTTGTCAGGCCTTTGAGTACTTCAATAACTTCTGCAACCTTTATGAAGAGGAATAATTCAGCAGTATTTAACTTATTCATTATTTTAATGTTGTAGCGGTGTGCTACACGCAGCGCTAAAAATACGACACGGAGTCGGTAACTGCAGTCGAAGGAAAAAACTTTATTCGAAATCCTCAGCCTCACTTTTAAGCCTCCCTCAACCTTTTCCCCCGTGGCGCAGAAGCTCCAAAGCTCTGTGCTCGCAAACCCCCGTAGGCTATCTAATTGTGAGCAGGTTCGGATGTGCCAGGAAATGGGTCGCCACAATGTACTGTTAAAATGAGGGTTCAGGGGGCTTACTTCCCTATAGAACTGTACCCAGCAGCAGTCACTGTACCTTCTAATAATAGTCTGAGGGAATTGTTCCATTATATTTGTAAATTTGAAAACCATTTATTAAAGATGTAAGTGCAAATTATATATTTTCAACATGAAAATATTACCATCCCGTTTATATACTACCCTGATACATAAGAGATTATTGGCATAAATCTTAATGTACTAACTTTAGTAAACTGCATTTATGTACTGACTGCAAAATCTCAACACACTCCATCAGTTAATCCTAAAATAATACAGAATCCAGTTCAAAGGAAATATGATCTCTTACAAATTGTGCAATGGAGATATATATTTAGGAGACATTTTACACCATTGTCTCTACAGCAATTTCACCCTAAAGTGGGAAGACAGTGGGTGAAATAAAAGAATTGTATTGTGAATTTTGAGAAAGAAATGAGTTCAATGTTATTAAAAATTAATGAACCATCTAAATAATTTCCCTATAATTCTGCATTGTGATTAGAACACAGTGTGAGTACACCAAGCAGAATGCTGTACAATGTTGTGCAAATTGGTTACAACTAACACACAGCATTTATTGTTCCCATTCAGTTTGGTAGCTCTTGTTTCCTCCAAATAAACCAGAGCAAGCACAGCAGAGGAGAATGGAAGGGCATTTAAGTAAGATCTGAAGTGTTTTGTTGACTGAGTGGAATCCTGTTCACCCTTTCATTAGGTGCACCCAACCACTTTACAACTGCTTATCAATGACTTGAGTTGATGCTCCCAAGTAAATAACATGTCATGGAGACTGACGTACGACACACCTGTTCTCAACAAATGCCTATCAAGTGAAAAGAGCTACCAATATTAGTTCTGTCTGGTGTCAGATAAACAGAAAGAAAATTACTTGGTAATTCTTTAACTTATATAATATGTCTGGATGAGTAAATTGTAGTATGATTCACATTTACTTTGAATTCTTTTTGGCTTTCCAAAGAATAAAATCTGGTCTGTGTCTACTTTTGAAAAAAGTTCATTGGGATCAGTAACGCATTTTAGAAAATTAGGATATACGCCCTGAATGAAATGCACACATAATATTGATTTTGGAAGTTGTTAGCTTGCACAACTTTTCAGTTGCAGTTATGCCCAGCAACAAAACCATCTTTCTTTAGTGGATATGTTTATTACCATCTGCTAACATACAATGAATACATTGTTCATCTGGTACCATCATACGACCTACGAATGTCAGAAATGTAAAGAACAGGAGAAAAGAGGACAAGTTATTGAAGTATTCTAGATTTGCTGCGACAGAGGATAATAAAGCCATAATAAGTTATTGGGCAACTAAACAAACCCTGTAAGCAGGGCATGTAGTTTCAGACTCTAGAAGCTTAAAGTTTAAAGTTCAAAGTAAATTTATTATCAAAGTACATAATGTTACCATTTACAGCCTTGAGGTTCATTTATTGCGGGCATAAATCCAAGATACACAATAGAATCAATGAAAGTCTGCATCCAACAGGACAGCTAAACAACCAATGTGCAAAAGACAAAAAAACTGCAAACAGAATAGAAAAAAAATACAAAATAAAGAGTGTAGCCTGGATGGTGGGGGTAACTGAAAACGGTTGCTGCTTTCCTGTGACAGCGCTCTGTATAGATGTGCTCAATGGTGGGAAGAGCTTTACCCGTGATGGACTGGGCCGTATCACAACTTTTTGTAGGATTTTCCATTCAAGTGCATTGGTATTTCCGTTCCTGGCCATGATGCAACCAGTCAATATGCTCTCCTCAACACTTCTACAGAAGTTTGGAAAAGTTTCAGATATCAAGCCAATTCTTCACCAGATTTTAAGGCAGCAGAGGCACTGCTATAATAGCACTGATGTGCTGGGCTCATGACAGATCATCTGAAAGGATAACTCTGAGGAATTTGAAATTGCTGACTCTCTTCACCTCTGATCTCTCAGTGAGGCCTGGCTCATGGACCCCTGGTTTCCTCCTCCCAAAGACAATAGTCAGCTCCTTGGTCTTGCTGACATAAAGTGAGAGATTGTTGAAGGGATGGTGAACAGGCAACTCAGATTTAATACTTCATGAATAGCAATGAGTATGTGGAGCAAACTGTCCTGGGAGTTTCAAAGATTAATTTTTAAATTTTAATTTGGTAATTTGCAACTGGTTTCTAATGCTAAAGATGATTCTTTTTTTTGCCTATAACACTGGACCACAAAGATTTTGCTTACTGGATACCTTTGGATGTCTCTTATGGATTTTGGGCTGCTGATCACGGACATCACCATGAAAATTTTCTAACCGCACCTTTTAAAAAAATTGGCTCTATTTGTTATTTTATCAATTCATAATTCGAGTCAATTAAAATATTATCCACAAGGTAAGTTGAAAAGTTTTCTATACTGTCCAGGCATGCTGGGTTGCTTAGGCAGGTTGGTGCTGCACGGCAGGACAGGGTTTCAAAGGCTCTAGAGGCATCATGAACACACCGTTCTAACTGTTGTATTTACATGCATATCAGTTTGTGATCACATTGATACACAATGCTCTGCATTCATAGCGTATTGTGTGTACTCATTATAAAAAAGTAATTGTATTTTCAGGAGTATCTGTGACAGCAAAATGTCTCGCCAATGGTGCAACAGCTGTGATACCTTCTGTTATATCTGCGGCGACTGTGGGCCTAAATATCAAAGTCAGAGCATGACTCCTCATTTTAAGAAAGACCATGAGCTCTACTTTGGGTGTAAAATTAGCCTGGGCTCCTCATATTTGTTGTGCAATATACGCTGCCGATCTCAGAGGTTGGCCCAGAGGTCCTCAGAAGTCAATGCCGTTCACTGTCCCAATGATAGGGCGAGAGCAGAATGATCATGTGAAGACTGCTACTTCTATCTGACCAGTGCTCCTGCTTTCTCTGTTAAAAACAAGAAATCCATTGAATACCTAATCTCCTTTCAGCCATAAGGCCTGTGTCGCATGACAATAGTCCTCAAATACTGAAGCCATCAGACAGACGGCGTCTAGAGGAGGTAGATGGAGATGCCATGATGCACGAGCAGAAATGGAAAACAACACTGATATTGATACAGATGTTGAACCTCTCTGGTGAGTTTGTCTCACCTGATAACTCAATCTGAGTGTAATGACCTGGTCAGAGACTTGTGTTTGTCAGAGACAAAAGTAGAATTACTGGGTTCAATGCTGCAATGATGGAATCTGCTGCCACCAGGCACAAAAATTTCCGTGATTGATTTCAATATTTGAGACAGATGTTTCCCAGAATAATTGATGCCAAAATTAAAGAAAGCATTTTTTTTTGGTCCTCGAATCAAACAGGTCATCATCGACAGGCTATTTGAAAGCGTTTTAGTTGGACCAGAAAAAATCACATGGAAGACACTCAAGGCTGCTGTTGAAATTTTTCTTGGCAACTACAGCGCATCAAACTACGTGCAGCATGCTTCAAGAATACAAAACCACGAGGTGCAACATGTCACCAAAGATTCATTTTCTGCATTCCCATTTAGCCTTCTTTCCTGCAAATCTTGGTGCTGTCAGAGATTAGGATGGTGAAAGGTTTCACCAGTGCACTGTTGTCATGGAGAAACAGAATCAGGGCAAATGGAATCCACAAATACTGACTGAATTTTGTTAGACACAAGCGCGAAGCCTCAGATACTGAGTACAAAACAAAACTCATCAACAAAGCATACTTAGCTTAGTTGAACTATTGTAAAGCGTCAGCACTGTTATGCAATTAAATGCATTATATTCAATAAAAGTTAATTACTTGTTTCACCAAATTCCTATGTAATGCAAATAGTCTGAAATTATATTTGTGTTTAGCTTCAAGTGGTCTACCAAAAGGAAAAAAAATTGAGGAAGCAACACTTCCAAAAAATTGCACTCCAGGGTTATTAAAACAATCAATGGTATTTCTGTATAGCTTGTAAAAATGCTTGATTCATTCTTTTATGCAGCAAGATAGAGTGTTGTTTTCATAGTTGTCCTTGATGGAATTTACCCTGGGTATAAATTGATTAATCCCACATTATAAAGCATTGGGGGTAATCCTTTCACTCCAAAGAGTGACATTTTACTAAGGAATGAGCAAGCAAATATTGATAGTATAAAATAGAAAAAGTTGCAGAGACCGGGCATCTGTGGAGAAAGAAACAGTGATAATGTTTCAGTCTGATGATCATCCAGCAAAAAGCAAGTAATGATTTTACTTGATTATTGGACACAAATCTTTTTGTAAAATGTTAAATCTATTTAAAGCCTTCTGATTGCTTAAAAATTGTTTAAACTGCACTATAATTACCTGCTACTAGAACTGGTATCTTTGACTGAAGAGTATGTTCTACAGTCATTTACTACATTATACTTACTTAAGAATCATGGTAATACATATCAAAAAGTACTGAAAGTTGTGCAGGTCCTGTCAGATGTGGCGGATGGGATAAATTGTGACCTTTTTTTTTCACTCTAAACTTCATACAGTTCTCTGCTGGTGACATTTAGACATTTGATGTGCATGTGTACAAAAAAATTCTGGGGAAAAAAGCCTTTGATTTTCTTTTCAATTGTTATTACAACCTATGTGCATTTCTGCAGTAGCTTCAAGTTGCATAGGCATAAGTTCTAGTATTATATATTATGTAATAGAATAACAATATCTTCATCAAGGGTAAATTCAGTTTCTTTACTCAATATCTTAATAGATTTCATTAAATAATGTATGTTGAATATATTTTGAATTCTTGAATTTTGGTGGATAAATTAAAGAGATTTTCTTTGTTTGTTTGTAACTTATTGAAGATTTTAATCACTTTTGTGGAATGTGAATTCCATCAGTGGACAGTTTTCATAAGACACCAAGCTCACAAAGGTAGCTAAGAACTAGAAAGGCCATTTGTTCCATCCAGGCAGATCTAAAAATTATAGCATTTAATTATTTCCTTGATCGTCTACTTCCAATAATTATTCCATATGTTTGTCATTTTATAATGTTTTTTAA
This sequence comes from Hypanus sabinus, assembly GCF_030144855.1. Classification (NCBI taxonomy): domain Eukaryota; kingdom Metazoa; phylum Chordata; class Chondrichthyes; order Myliobatiformes; family Dasyatidae; genus Hypanus; species Hypanus sabinus. The sequence continues at coordinate 40,274,099 of NC_082710.1, read as the reverse complement.
AACATACTGCTAACTTCTAAAACACGGGGAAATCTGCAGAAACTGGAAATCCAAAGCAACACACACAAAATACCAGAGGAACTCAACTGGCCAGGCAGTATCTATGGAAAAGAATAGGAAGTTGATGTGTTGGACCGAGACCCTTCTTCAGGACTTGGAGTTCTTGGTTGGATCCTGCAAGTCCTATTTTGAATTTGATTTTAATATCTCAGGTTGCCTCAAGTTGAGCTCAGAGGAATGGTGAATTGAATGCTAAGACATAGGGTGATTACGGTCCATGGTTAGGTCAACAAGTGTGTGTGGACCTTGCCTTAACTTCTTTGTTGCAAAGGTTGGATTCTGAGCTCTGAAAGATTAGAACTGTACATTCCCATGCTTCTTGGCAATGCGGGCAGACTTAAGTACTTCCAGGACAGTCCATAAAAGTCCTCATTTAAAGTCTCACACTTATAGTAATCCTCACCTCATAGTTAGCTGACACCTGTATTATCCTTGACTTGCAAGTCCTGTCTTGCAAGTCATTCATGCTCATCATCTCATCACATACAGACCCTAACGCAACCTACCTTTCTAGTAACAGTGTATGAATGGGTGGATGTGGATACAATATCAAGTGTCAGTATTACTTCATCTTCACCATCTGTTCCAACACTGGTTAATATGTCCAATGGGTATCTGAAAGGAAAAAAGATTCAAGGATAGGTTTGCAGATAGGGAGCAGAATGAGGGGAAAGTGGGATATAAGAAGCAAGGTGAGACCTGAAGCATCCATCGTCTCCAATGTTATCAGCCCCTTTGCTGCCATGGATCAATAAATGTAGTCTGCACAACCGCGGGCACCATCTCCTCCATATGGAATTGGACATGTAGTGAAAGTCTGCTTCTCCATCTAGCTGCTGCTGCCTCAGACTTCACACCATCTATTTCCCTCAAAAGAAGTAGAGTTTGTCATTCAGTCATGTGCAATGTGTTTGGTTAGTAACATTCTCATGACTCAATAACATGCACACTCTGATGGGTTCTGTCAGGTTGCATCGTTGCCTGATATGGATGCTCTAGTACACAGGTTTAAAAAAAGCCTCAGAAGGTTAGAGACTTAGCCAGCTCCAATATGGGTGTTGGCCTCCTCACTATCGAGGATATCTTCAAAAGGCAATGCATCAAGAAGGCAGCATTCAGCATTAAGCAACCCCATGTTCTCTCCTCATTATTATCATTAAGAAAAAGGTACAGAGGCCTGAAGACGCACACTCAACATTTTAGAAACAACTTCTTTCCCTCCACCATCATGTTTCTGAGTAGAAAATGAACCCACAAACACTACCTCAATATTTTTCTCTCTTTGTCCACTATTTATTTATTCTTCTGTATTTTTATTGCGTCTTGAATATTGCCTATACTATTGTTGTAGAACAACAAATTTCATAACATTTTCAGTAATAATAAACCCGACTCTGAATGGGAATGAGGGCTGAAGTGTGCTAGGCAGAGATGAAACAGATGAATATTCATCATTAAAAAGAGATTTTTGATGAGAGAATGGTGGATATTAAATGAATTAAACACTGTCCAGGCTTGTGGTGTTACTGGTAGCCTATATCATCTGAAGTTTGATGATAGTCATTGTTCTATGTTTTATGTACATCCACGCCATTGACTGCTATCCTATTGGGCTTGTATACACCAGAATTTAGAAGGATGAGAGGGGATCTGATTGAAACATATAAGATTATTAAGGGATTGGACATGCTAGAGACAGGAAACATGTTCCTGATGTTGGGGGAGTCTAGAACCAAAGGCCACAGTTTAAGAATAAAGGGTAGGCCATTTAGAATGGAGTTCAGGAAAAACTTTTTCACCCAGAGAGTTATGGATCTATGGAATGCTGTGCCTCAGAAGGCAGTGGAGGCCAATTCTCTGGATGCTTTCAAGAAAGAGTTAGATAGAACTCTTAAAGATAGTGGAGTCAAGGGATATGGGTAGAAGGCAGGAACGGGGTACTGATTGTGGATGATCAGCCATTGAAAGGTGGTGCTGGCTCGAAGGGCCAAATGGGCTACTCCTGCACCTATTGTCTATTGTTAGTTCCAAATCCCTTTTTACTGTGCTGCTCGAAGGTATCATCTCTGGTCTTAATGGGCTGTACTTTATTTTAACCAGGAACCTCTGGTACTAGATTCTTCATTCCTAATTATGCGCTGTTCCTGGAGACTAGCCTTTTCGACTTAGGCATAGAACAGAACAGCACAGGAAAAGGCCTTTCCGCCCACAATGATGTACCAAACTAACTAAAAAGTAAATTAAAACAAAACTAATTGCTCCTACCTACACAGAGTTCATATCTTCCATCTTCCTCATTATTCATGTACCGATCCAAAAGTCTCTTAGAAGCCTCTAATATATTTGCCTTTACCACCATACCAGGCAGTACCTTCCAGGCATCTACCACTCTCTGAGTAAAAAATGTACCCCACACATCCCCTCTGAACCTATCTCCTCTTCCCTTCAATGCATGTCCTCTGGTATTAGACATTTCAACCTGGGAAAAAGATACTGCTTGTTTCCTCTATTTAGGTGAATGCCTTTCATTCAGTCTCCCAGCCAAAACAGACAATTTCGCTTTTTCATATACTGCATACCATTGCTATATCTTTTCCCACTCACTTATCCCTTTGTACACCCCTCATGCCCTCTTCACCACCTATTTTCCTACGTTTCCTAACCACTAGCAGATTTAGCACCATTTTTTGCACTATTTTTGTTATTGCACACGACTGCTCTTGCAAAACAGCACAATCACCAGCATATGTCAGTTCAATACATTTGATTCTGATACTTTCTGTGCCTTCATCCAGACAATAAATTGTAAGTGAGACTGTAGCGGTGTGCTACAAGCAGCGCTAAAATTACGACACGGAGTCGGTAACTGCAGTCGAAGGAAAAACTTTATTCGAAAACTTCAGCCTCACTTTTAAGCCTCTGTCAACCGGCCCCCCATGGCGAAGAGGCTCCAAAGCTCTGTGCTCGCAAACCCCCGTAGGCTATCTAATTGTGAGTCGGTTCGCATACGCTAGGAAATGAGCCGCCACATAACCCCCCCCCAGAACCGGCGATACACCCCCCAATGTCCACAGCCTGGGCCAGAACCTGCTTGGGAGGTCGGCCTCTGCGCCGAGGCGCCGGAAACTCGGCCGGTTGCGCCAGGTCCACATGGGCCGGCTTGAGGCGGTCCACCGTGAAAACCTCCTCCTTCCCCCCAACGTCCAGCACGAATGTGGACCCGTTGTTCCGGAGCACCGTAAACGGCCCCTCGTATGGCCGCTGCAGCGGTGGCCGATGCCCGCCCCTTCGTACAAACACAAACTTACAGTTCCGTAGGTCTTTGGGTACGCAGGTCGGGTGCCGCCCATGCTGTGAAGTGGGTATGGGGGCCAGGTTACCGAGCTTCTCGCGAAGTCTGCCCAGGACTGCAGCGGGTTCTTCCTCTTGCCCCCTCGGGGCTGGTAGGAACTCCCCGGGGACGGCCAGGGGCGCGCCGTATACCAACTCGGCCGACGAGGCGTGCAGGTCGTCCTTGGGCGCTGTGCGGATGCCGAGAAGGACCCAGGGAAGCTCGTCCGCCCAGTTGGCTCCTCGCAGGCGGGCCATGAGGGCCGACTTCAGGTGACGGTGGAAACGCTCCACTAGCCCGTTCGACTGTGGGTGGTAGGCAGTGGTGTGGTGCAGCTGAGTCCCCAAAAGGCTGGCCATAGCTGACCACAGGCTGGAGGTGAACTGGGCGCCTCTGTCGGAGGTAATGTGGGCTGGTACACCAAAGCGGGATATCCAGGTGGCGATCAGGGCTCGGGCGCAAGATTCGGAGGTGGTGTCGGTGAGCGGGACCGCCTCTGGCCATCTTGTGATCCGGTCCACGATAGTCAGGAGGTAACGCGCTCCGCGCGACACTGGCAGGGGGCCCACGATATCCACATGAATGTGGTCGAAACGCCGGTGGGCGGGATGGAACTGCTGCGGTGGGGCTTTGGTGTGCCGCTGCACCTTGGCCGTCTGGCAGTGCATGCACGTTTTGGCCCATTCACTGACCTGTTTGCGGAGTCCGTGCCAAACGAACCTGCTGGAAACCATCCCGACAGTCTTCCGGATGGAGGGATGCGCCAAGTTATGAATGGAGTCGAAAACACGTCGCCGCCAGGCTGCGGGGACGACCGGACGGGGCTGGCTGGTGGCGACGTCACAGAGTAGGGTCCTCTCACCTGGGCCCACGGGGAGGTCCTGGAGCTGCAAACCAGAGACTGCAGTCCTGTAACTCGGAATCTCCTCATCTACCTGCTGTGCCTCTGCCAGTGCCTCAAAGTCTACCCCTTGGGAAAGGGCATGAACGGTAGGGCGAGAGAGCGCATCCGCCACGACATTGTCCTTACCCGAGACGTGCCGGACATCTGTTGTGTATTCAGAGATGTAGGACAGGTGGCGTTGCTGGCGGGATGACCAGGGGTCGGATGCTTTCGTAAACGCAAAGGTAAGCGGTTTGTGGTCCGTGAACGCGGTGAAGGGCCGACCTTCTAGGAAGTACCTGAAATGCCGGATTGCCAGGTAGAGCGCCAACAGTTCCCGGTCAAAAGCACTGTACTTGAGCTCGGGTGGCCGCAGGTGTTTGCTGAAAAACGCCAGGGGTTGCCAGCGACCTGCGATGAGCTGCTCCAGCACCCCACCGACTGCCGTGTTTGATGCGTCCACTGTGAGGGCGGTAGGGGTGTCCATTCTGGGATGTACTAGCATTGCGGCGTCAGCCAAAGCTTCCTTCGTTTGAACGAAAGCGGCGGCGGACTCCTCGTCCCAGGTAATGTCCTTGCTCGGACCCGACATCAGGGCGAACAGGGGGCGCATGATCCGGGCAGCTGAAGGGAGGAAGCGGCGGTAGAAATTGACCATACCTACGAATTCCTGAAGGCCTTTGATCGTGGTGGGTCGGGGGAAGTGGCGGACCGCATCTACCTTAGCGGGCAGAGGGGTTGCCCCGTCTTTAGTAATCCTGTGGCCCAGGAAGTCAATGGTATCAAGTCCGAACTGGCATTTGGCAGGGTTGATTGTAAGACCGTACTCACTCAGTCGGGCGCAGAGTTGACGGAGGTGGGACAGATGCTCCTGACGACTGCCGCTGGCTATGAGGATGTCATCCAAATAGATGAATGCGAAGTCCAGGTCCCGTCCCACTGCGTCCATTAACCGCTGGAACGTCTGTGCGGCATTCTTCAGGCCGAACGGCATGCGGAGGAACTCGAAGAGGCCAAACGGGGTGATGAGAGCCGTCTTGGGGACGTCGTCAGGATGCATCGGGATTTGATGGTACCCTCGGACAAGGTCGACCTTGGAGAAGATCCGGGCGCCGTGCAGGTTTGCCGCAAAGTCCTGAATGTGCGGCACAGGGTAGCGGTCCGGTGTGGTAGCCTCGTTCAGCCTGCGGTAGTCGCCGCACGGTCTCCAGCCCCCCGTCGCTTTGGGCACCATGTGCAGGGGGGAAGCCCAGGGGCTGTCGGACCGCCGGATGATCCCCAATTCCTCCATTCTCTGGAACTCCTCCTTCGCCAGTCGGAGCTTGTCCGGGGGAAGCCGCCGAGCACGGGCATGGAGGGGTGGTCCCTGTGTCGGGATGTGGTGCTGTACGCCGTGCCTGGGCATGGCTGCTGTGAACTGCGGTGCCAGAACCGATGGGAACTCCGCCAGGACCCTGGTGAAGTCGTTGTCGGACAGCGTGATGGAGCCGAGGTGAGGGGCTGGCAACTGGGCCGCGCCCAGGGAGAACATCTGAAAGGTCTCGGCGTGTACCAGTCTCTTCCTGGGCAGGTCAACCAGCAGGCTGTGAGCTCGCAAAAAATCCGCACCCAGAAGCGGTTGGGCTACGGCGGCCAGTGTGAAGTCCCACGTGAACTGGCTGGAGCCGAACTGTAGCTGCACCGGACGGGTGCCATAGGTCCTTACTGTGCTGCCATTCACGGCCCTCAGGGGGGGACCCGGTGCCCTGCTGCGAGTGTCGTAACTTGTCGGAGGTAAAACGCTGACCTCAGCCCCAGTATTGACCAAAAACCGGCGTCCCGACCTTCTATCCCACACATACAGGAGGCTATCCCGATGGCCAGCCGCCGTAGCCATCAGCGGCGGCTGGCCCTGGCGTTTCCCGGGAACTTGCAGGGCGGGCGACAACGGCGGGCTTCTGCGCCCCACCACTGGTGGTAGAAGCACCAGTGTTCATTGGGCCGGGGGATGGCGGGCTCTGCGGCCGGGCCTGGACTGGTTTGCTGCTGGGAGCGGGGCTGGGTGATCTGTGCGATGGACGCCCCGCGCACCTTTTTGGCGTTCCACAGCAAGTCCGCCCGGGCTGCCACCTTCCGGGGGTCACTGAAATCCGCGTCGGACAGCAGCAGGCGTATGTCCTCGGGCAGCTGCTCCAGGAATGCCTGCTCAAACATGAGGCCTGTGTGTCCCTCGGCCAGAGACAACATCTCGTTCATTAAAGCCGATGGAGGTCTGTCGCCCAAGCCATCCAGGTGCAGTAAACGGGCAGCCCGCTCGTGCTGTGAGAGTCCGAAAGTCCTGAGGAGCAGGGCTTTGAATTCCGTGTACTTGCCGTCTACCGGGGGCGACTGTACGAACTCCGCGACCTGGGCAGCTGTGTCCTGGTCGAGGGAGCCCACCACGTAGTAGTAGCGGGTGTCTTCTGAGGTGATCTGGCGAACGTGGAATTGGGCTTCGGCTTGCTGGAACCATAGGTCCGGGCGCTGTGTCCAGAAACCCGGCAGTGTCAACGAAACCGCATGAACAGAGGCGGCGTCGGTCATTTCTGGTCCAAAAATCGTTTGGACCGTCGGGGTCACCAATTGTAGCGGTGTGCTACAAGCAGCGCTAAAATTACGACACGGAGTCGGTAACTGCAGTCGAAGGAAAAACTTTATTCGAAAACTTCAGCCTCACTTTTAAGCCTCTGTCAACCGGCCCCCCATGGCGAAGAGGCTCCAAAGCTCTGTGCTCGCAAACCCCCGTAGGCTATCTAATTGTGAGTCGGTTCGCATACGCTAGGAAATGAGCCGCCACAAGACCTTAGTACTGACCTATCGATATTTCAACCAGAGGAAATAACTCAAAAATAATAGATACATTTTATGTATATCTGTACCATCTGTAACACTTAAGTAACCTAGCAAATCTTAGAATAACTAGACAATATTTTTATGAAATCCACTGCCCCCCAAAATCATAATATAGATGCCAGAAATATGAAAATGCTGAAAATATTTAACAAACCAGACAGAATGTATGGAGAGAGAAATGGGATTAATGCTTTTTTCAATGAAAAGAGGCAAAAGGGTCAAAGGGAAGGTGGATTTGGTGGATACCAGAGTGCAGCCAAGATGAGTTACACGAGGAATGACGGAATCTGCCTCCTGGATTTTCAGATGACATGGAGCCAAGGAACAGCCTCGTCACTTCCTAATCGCGGGTGCTGTAGGTTTTCACAAATAACATGGCAGAGGAATTTCCTGTTTCAGAAAGCCATAGCAACTAATTTATTGAATCAGAATCAGGTTTATTATCACCGGCATGTGACGTGAAATTTGTTAACTTAGCAGCAGCAGTTCAAAGCATTACATAATATAGAAGAGAAAAAAATATAATAAATAAATAAATTACAGTATATGTATATTGAATAGATTTTTTAAAAAGTGTAATAAACAGAAATACAGTACATGAAAAAATTGAGGTAGTGTCCAAGAGTTCAACGTCCATTGAGGAATCAGATGGCAGAGGGGAAGAAACTGTTCCTGAATCGCTGAGTGTGCGCCTTTAGGCTTCTGTACCTCCTACCTGATAGTAACATTGAGAAAAGGGCATGCCCTGGGTGCTGGAGGTTCTTAATAATGGACACTGCCTTTCTGAGACACTGCTCTCTGAAGATGTCCTGGGTACTTTGTAGGGTACTTGGGTACTTTGTTCCCAAGATGAAGCTGACTAGATTTACAACCCTTTTCAGCTTCTTTCAGTCCTGTGTGGTAGTCCCTCCATACCAGACAGTGATGCAGCCTGTCAGAATGCTCTCCACGGTACAACTATAGAAGTTTTTAAAAGTATTTGTTGACATGCCAAATCTCTTCAAACTCATATTGAAGTATAACCGCTGTCTTGCCTTCTTTTTGTAACGGTTAGTTCTATTGGCTTGTGTTTGTCTAGGGGAAAGTCTGTCCTCCCGCCAAACTGTGTCACCCCTTTGCGTAGTTGCTGTGTAATGCACACTGGTACAAACTCACACATACAATATCAGACAGCACACAATGTACGTTTTCCAGATTACACTTTATAAATCTTACTGGAACTAGGTAAATAATAGCGATACAATATAAAAAGAAAGAAAAAGGCGCCAAAACTTATCAGAGTTCAATCAGTTTGTCCGCTACCATTGGAGCTCAATTATCAAAGCCTTCTGTCCAGCATTTGATCTTCTCTGACCTCCTCGACCCACTGCCTGGGACAAACCTTGGTGGTCGAGCAGAGCGCGTCCAGCACAGCCTTCCTCTTCGATTCTCCTCCCGAACAACCTGCACACTCACTCCAGGTTCCCACAAATACTGATAGAATAACATCGCTTCCATTGGTTAATTCATCTCTTACCAATAATTATAACCCAAACATTTCAACTAAACAGAGCATTACCTCATCAGTTACATACAAAGAAGCCATCTCATCCTAACGCTACAGAGAAACTATTTTATATATGCAGTTAACATTACAGTTAATAATCTGAGAACCCTGCATTTATAACTACATTGATGTGTTGGGACCAGCTTAGATCCTCAGTGATCTTGAAACTGCTCACTCTCTCCACTTCTGATCCCTCTATGAGGATTGGTATGTGTTCCTTTGTCTTACCCTTCCTGAAGTCCACAATCAACTCTTTCGCCGTACTGACGTTGAGTGCCAGGTTCACTGGAAAACTGAACTCAAAGCATGCTAAAAACCCTTTACGCAATCACATCAGACCAGCCTCTTAAAGGGAAACCCCAACTCAATGTTGGTGGTAGTGAATGATGTACATTTCCACCAGTTATATTACCCTGCACAGGCTCCTCTAGAAATCATTAGAACTGGTATTGTGAGCCTGTCTGGAGCTCAGACAAGCTGCCCGGCTCGGATCCTATGTTGCAAGGTTGGAGGAACTGCAGCTGCCTCTGGCTCATCCAGAGGTGTGTTGACACACTCATGGTCATGTTGTAATGCCAGGGTCATGGTAGCAGAATCCTCCAAACTTTAGTGGTCTGGTTTACATTCAGGTTTATCTTTTTTATCAATGATAAAAATCTTTTCTTCCGATTCCAAAACATGGATCGAGTCATTGGAAGCGGGCCTAAGGGATTGCTGATGTACATCATGGTGGATGAAAGCAAACGAGGTGGAATATAGGTCAACAGGAACCCAAGATTGCTGTATGCCATGATGGGAGGTAGGAATAGGTGAAAATGAATTTACTGAGGAAGGTGGAACGCTGTTGAAAGGCTGTTCAGGCAGTTGTGGCATCAGGAATGAAATTACCCGACACTCGTAATGACTGTCCGTACACTAACTCAGCGTGGATGACTGAGGGTCCTCTTGCAGGGCTATTCTAAGCTCCAGCAGCACCCATGGGAGATGATCATGCCAACACTCATCATAAGAACATAAGAAATAGGAGCAGGAGCAGGCCTTCTGGCCAGTCAACCCTGCTCCGCCATTCAATAAGACCATCTCCACTTACCTTTCCTTCCCCCATAAACCTTAATTCCCCTACTTTGCAAAAATCTATCCAACCTTGTCTTACATATATTTAGAGGTAGCCTCTGTTGCTTCATTGGGCAGAGATTTCCACAGATTCACCACTCTCTGGGAAAAGCTGTTCCTCTTCATCTCCGTCCTAAATCTACTCCCCCGAATTTTGAGGCTATGTCCCCGAGATCTTACCTCTATCTTATCTATCCCTCGAATAATTTTATATGTTTCTGTAAGATCTCCACTTATTCTTCTGAATTCCAGTGAGTACCGTCCCAGGCAACTCAATCTCTCCTCATAGACTAACCCCCTCATTTCTGGAATTAACCTGATGAACCACCTCTGCATTGCTTCCAAAACCAGTATATCCTTCCTCAAGCAAGGAGATGAGAGCTGCACACAGTGCTCCAGGTGCAGCCTCACCAGTACCCTGTACAGTTGCAGCATAACCTCCCTGCTCTTAAATTCAATCTGTCTGGCAATGAAGGGCAACATTCTGTTTGCCTTCTTGAGGGCCTGCTGCACTTGCAAACCAATCTTTTGTGATTCATGCACAAACACTCCCAAGTCCCTCTGCACAGCAGCATGCTGCAATTTTTTACCATTTAAATAATAATCTGCTCTTTCATTTTTCCTTCCAAAATGGATGACCTCGCTTTTACCAACATTGTACTCCATCTGCCAGACTCTTACCCTCTCATTTAACCTATCTATATCTCTCTGCAGACTCTCCGTATCTTCTGCACTATTTGCTTTCCCACTCTATTTAGTATCATCAGCAAACTTAAATACACTACACTCAGTCCCCTCTTCCAGATCATTGACGTATATTGTGAACAGTTGTGGGCTCAGCATCAACCCCTGTAGCACACCGCTCACCACTGATTTCCAACCAGAGAAACACCCATGTATCCCAATTTTCTGCTTTCTATTAGCTAACCAATTCTCTATCCATGCTAATACATCACCCCCAACTATGCATCCTTATCTTATGCATAAGTCTCTTATGTGGCATTTTATCAAATGCCTTCTGGAAATCCAAGTAAATAACATCCATCTGTTCCCCTCTATCCACTGTGCCTGTTATATTCTCAAAGAACTCCAGTAAGTGTATAAAACAGGACCTGCTTTGTTGAATTCATGCTGTGTCTGCCCGATGGTTCCATTTCTTTCCAGATGCCTTGCTATTTCTTCTTTAATGATAGCTTCAAGCATTTTCCCAACTACAAATGTAAAACTAATTGGCCTATAGTTACCTGCCTTTTGCCTACATCCTTTTTCAGACAGTGGCATGACATTTGATGTCTCCCAATCTACTGAGACCTGCCCAGATTCCAGAGAATTTCAGTAAATCATCACCAAAGTCTCTGCTATAACTTCTGCCATTTCCTTCAGTACCCTGGGATGCATTCCATCAGGACCAGGGGACTTGTCTATCTTTAGGCCCACAAGTTTGCTCAGCACTACCTCTTTAGTGATAGCTATTGTATCGAGGTCCTCGCCTCCCATTGCATCCATAACATCTCTCTTTGACATTTTAGATGCGTCCTCCACCATGAAGACCAACACAAAATCTCGCCCTTTTCCTCATTACTCAACATCAATTCCCCCTTATTGTCCTCCAAGGGACCTACATTCACTTTAGCCACCCTAATCCGCTTTATATAATTATAAAAACTTTTATTATCCATTTTTATATTTTGTACTAGTTTATTTTCATAATCCAGTTTCCCTTTCTTCATTGCTCGCTTCATGGTAATTTGTTGCTTTTTAAAGTTTTCAAAATCTTCCAGTTTCCCACTACTATTGGTGATTTTGTATCCGTCAGAGAAACACTCAGAGCAGCCTTTAAGGAGTGATGAAACCGCTTGCATAGACCATTGGACTGCGGGTGATACGCAGTGGTGTAATGTAGCTTAACACCGAAGCTATTTCACTTCCAACCAATTGACTGTGCACAGCACCCACAGCTTAGTCTGAAATGTCAGTAGTAATGGCTATTGGTGCGGTGAGAAGTGGGTTCAGCAGTAGGGTTGTGTTAGAAAGAGGTTGTTAGGTATCATCAAATACCCTGATCATGTCCACTGACCAGTCAAGCACTTGATTAGGGGTATTGTCTTTAAATGCACTATTTGAGTTTAGCAGTTGAAGTGGTGCTAGAAATTCACCATGCCGAAAAACTCCTTCAATTTTTTAGTAGTGGGTAATCCATAACACTTTTGATGGGGGTTTCGCACCTTCTGTGGAGATGTGATGGCTGAGAAAGTCAGTGGTTGATAACCCAAACTGGCATTTAGCAGGGTTGGTTTAAGCACGTAAAAAGGTGTGTGGAGATGATAGCTATGTTTGGATTTGGATGCACTGGTGACACGTAAGTTGTTCAGGAAAACAGAAAGAAAGGCTAAGTCTCCTTATACAGAGTCCATCAGCTATTGGAAAGACTGTGCTGCATTTGTCAGCCCAAATGGCATGTGCAGAAATTCAGTAAGGCAAAATGGGGCTATCACAACTGTTTTGGGAATGTCCTCCAAGCACATGGGTGCCCGATGGCAGCCCGTGACAAAATCAACCGGAAAAATTTGACTTTCCAGTTAAACATGCTAAAAAGTCTTGGATGTGTGGGATCGATTAATGGGGGGGGGGGGGGTGGGGGTGACCTCATTAAGGTATCAGTAATTGCCAAATAGGTGGAAACCACCATGGGGCTCGGGGACCATATGGAGGGGCTATTTGACTGGTGTCCAATGCCAATTCTTTCCAAATTGGCAAACTCAGCCTCCATGATTGTGGGGCATGGACTGGCAGGCCTGTTATGGAAATGTGGCTCTTGATCCCATGTTTTGTGACTGTAGTGGAGAATATGGGCTTGGTGAGGTTTGGGAATTCACCCAGCAGATGATTCAAGTGAACTCATATGTGGCAGTGCATGTGCCTGACAGAGTTGTTGTGGGGAACTTACTGAGGGAGTAGGGTAACGACCCAAAGTCCTTGACATCCACAAGCCAACAGCTCTTAGGATTGACCAACAGTCTTTGGGCCCATGGGAAATCTGCACTGAGCAGAGGTCTAGCCACTTCAGCTAGGATGAGGCCCCATGTGTAATGCTTCACACTGAAGCAGAGTGTCACTGTTGTGTCCCATCGGTCTGAATCCTGCTGTCGTTGGCGGCCTCCAGCGAGGTTTCATCGCTCTTTGTCCTCTCATTAATAGGCAATGCTGGCAGCACACTCACTTGTGTACTGATGTCATACAGGAAGCATCACCCTGAAAGGGTGTGTGTATTGTACCGTAGATGACCCTGGCTGCTGGAACCCACTGTGTTTACACACCTCAGATGTCCCGATAGGCTGGTACTGTTGAAGCTGCAAGATTGTCAGCACTTCCTAGTGTTCATACCAAAGCGAGCCTGTTAAATCACAGACCTAGTGTTGTCTATTCCCCAACTGCAGGCCTCCTTAAGTTGGGGGCCTTGCTGACCGGGCTTATTGAAGTCGAGAAAGGAGGAGGAATGATGCATCACTGCCCGGCTGAGTGTAGACTATCAGCCTTTTAGCAAATTCCATATAGTCCATTCATAGGTGCATTAACGAGGGCTATGCAGACTTGATCAGGCATTTGCTGCACGAAGAGCTCTTTAAAAATAAAAGAAGGGTGGTGATTTCTCAGGAGAGACAGCATGTGGTCTATTAGTTCCAAAGGCTTACAATCGCCGAGACCGGGTAAGGAGAGCAACTGCTTGGCGCGCTCAGACTCCGACAGTCCAGACGTGAGTAAGGTGAGTTTTCTGTGATCAGTATTTATCCTGTTCAGTGGGTGTTCTAGTACGCTCAACAGTCTGACTGTTGTGGAACTGCTGAATGACGCTGCTACGTACATAGAAATACTTGGTGTTGCCAGCAGAGATTTCTCGAAGCATAAATTGGACCTCAGCTTGTATAAATCAAGTGATAGCATCTTGCCCCAAACTTCTGCAGTTTCAAAGTGACTCCTTTGGCTGATACGTTCAATAACTCTGGAACTGTCCTCCAGCATCAGGGTCACCAACGTAGATTTTCACCGATAAAACGGCGGAGGCATTTCAGAAAAGCCATAGCAAATTATTTATTGAGCACCAAAACAACTGAACACAAAGTGCACTAAAAATCCTTCATGTAATTGTGCCATCACATCAGACCAGTGTTTTGAATGTCGGTGGTTGTGCATTATGTAGATTTCCACCAATTACATGACCTTACAGTGCTAACTCCCTCCCTGTTGCTCACACCCGCTCTCCTTCATCTGTAGTGCTATCACAGTGAAATCCCCGGGCTGATGAGAGCTGTGCAATTAAATAAAGAAGTGGAGACTTCTTCCAAGAAGGGTCAGCAGAGAAATACACAGCGAGCAGTTGCCCTGCTTGCCTCAGTCCTTGTGTCCCAAATCTCCGCAGACAACCTCCTCAAGTCATTTCAGTGGTTTGCTCCACACCAAGCTGTGCGGTGATGAGATCACTACTTCACTGCCGCAGGAATTCCAGATTCCTGGCACAGCCTGAGCGGACGTCCTTTTTAAAATACCGGAAGGGAGGTGTCTGTAGCTGTGTGTGTTCCGACTCCAGGATCAAGTGCACTTTATGGAATTGGTGCTCTGTGGGGTAGCTCCCTATGCAGTGTAGCTATATACTGTGAAGTGGAAGTCTGAACATAATGAAATGTTGTTGTTACTGAATATATTTCCATATGTGCAATATTTATACTGAGAATTACTGGCAAAGATACAGAAGCCAATGGCTGTCACTGACAAATATATTTATGCATAATTGCATACAACGTGGTGGGGGGGGGGCGAGGAGTGAAAGAATAAACTAATAAAAGGACTTTCTATAGCCACGTCACCATGTTTCAATCTCTATCGCTCATATGTGTGAATTTACCAGTCATGCAATCATCTTACGCTCTCAAGTCAAAGTCTTCTCTGCACTATTTAAGAGAAGGATTAATTTATAAAATATAGAGGTTAATGCCTTTTCAGAATAGCAGAAATATGAATTAATTCTGTGCATTAAAAATAATCACTTCACTCACAGTGAATTGTAGGCTGTAACTTTTAAAAGCTACACCAGCATTTAATCAGAGGTGGGAATTTGAAACAGATTGTTGATCCCCACACATGAAATAACTCATTACATTTGAGAAAATTATTACTAATATCTCAGGAAGGAAACACTTGGAAGCCCAAGTGTTTTATGGAAGTGGAGAAAGCACAGAACTTGTAAAAAGTCAGGATTTTATAGTTTAGATGGAGATCACTTGATTCTTTTGGAAAGAAAGGCAAAGAATTTGGCTACAACTTTCTGCCCTTTTACTAAAGATACCTAAACTCCACCAGAGAAGTCAGTAACCCGTACCACATAGGTAGTAATTAGAGAGACCAACACCCCGTGAGTCATCAAGTACAAGGGGATTCAAGCAGCTAAAGGGGGTAAACGTAGCCCAGGAAAGATGTCAGTGTTGAGCCAGCTTAACTCTGAGCTCAGTTTGAAAGGATTACTGAATTTTGTGTATTGGGGTAAAACAGATGATTGTGAGTTAGCAGCATGTTTTACATTTTTGGTTCCTTTGAAGACCCAGTAGGCCATTTCCTATGGTAGCTATTAATGGAATATCCAACAGTCTTAACTATGCCCACCTTCTCTCCTTCCCTCTTGTTATTGTTCCAATGATATTATGAAATGATATACTAAGTTCAATTCTGTTGGTGCATATTTACCCTGTAGTTTTATTTTTCACCTCTCAACTACTCTTTGACCAAAGTATATTTTAGTTACTAATAAAAAAGGATTTAAAAGCAAATTTGACATTTTTCCTCCTGTCGTATTGATTTATATTTGAAGAAATGGGAGTGCATAACATCATGGGATAGTCTTTAACTGATTTTTCCAATCATGCTTTGCTTATTTACTTGTCACTGTATTTAGCAGAAGAAAGCTTATTTTGATACTAGTAAAAGGTTCAGTGAGATGGATTATTCATTTGCTTAATAAGCAAATAATATTTATTTATTCCTGAATTGGTACTTATTAGTATGTATTTTAACGTTGATGCTTTAACAAGTCAGCAGCAATCCTTTTCCCCTTTCACCTTCACAATTGTCTGCTACTAAGATCAATCAAGTACCCTGAAGAAATTCTAATAAATAGTCTGAAATTTCAACAGAACTCTGCTACCTTTAATTTTACTTCAAAACTGATTGTTCCATGATCTTTTTCAATGGAAATGTGCATCCCACCTTACCCTGTTGGCTTTCAGAAGTCAACAATATCAGTTCTACACAATGTTTTCTTTCATGCACTCTTGCATAAAGCTCATCACATGGTCTTTTTTTCATTAGACAAGGCTATTAAATGATACATCATGTTTCAAATGTCTCACATTAGTAACATCCCTGGCTGTTCTGCAACAGGGGAACTGGAGACAGAAAGATCCACTTTACAGTGGCATATAATTGGTAGAATATCTAATGGGCACGTGCTTGACCTTGGTGTGACAGAAGTAATGGCCTAGTCATGGAATTACCAAGGAGTGTTTGCCATTTTTGATTGTGGCTGTTTAATATTATACTGTAAAATGATTCTAAAATATTATATTTACTCCTTTATAGCACAATGCTAATTGCAATAAAGTGGCTGTTTCAATAAGTGATAATTATCTTCTCCAAGCTGGATGAGCAGCATCCGTTGAAAGGAGCAGTCAACGTTTCGGGCCAAGACCCTTAGTCAGGACTGAAGAACGAGGGGGCAAGAGCCCTATAAAGAAGGTGGTGGGAGAGTGGAAGGTGCCAGGTGAAAAACCAATCAGAGGAAAGATCAAGGGGTGGGGGAGGGGAAGCAGGGAGGGGATAGGCAGGAGAGGTGAAGAAGGAATGTAAGGGGAAAGCACTATGGGTAGTAGAAGGTGGCAGAATCATGAAAGATGTGATAGGCAGCTAGAAGAGGAGGCAGAGTGAAAGTGGGATGGGGGAAGGGAGAGGGAGGGAATTACCGGAAAAGTTGACTGCTCATTTCAACAGATGCTGCCCGACTGCTGAGTTCATCCAACTTGTTAGTACATGTTTATTTGACCACAGCATCTGCAGTGTACTTTGTGTTTGTTAATTATGTTCTCCATATAGAGGAAGAAGATATTTTAACTGATCTCTTTCCGTATTGTCCTTCCTAATTAGGTAATATGGGTGAAGATGTGCTATATTTGAACTGAATTCTCTATTAGCAGCTGGGAAACGGAATCCAGCTCATAGTTCTGATTGTTTTCTTCATGAACCACCTGTATGATGGACTCAGACATGATGACTACAGGATCAATTAATTGGACAGTTTTGATTCTGGGAACATTCACATTTACAAGTAGGAAATAAGACAATATCGTCCACGGAATTTTATTTGGGTATCTAGGTAATGCCTTCAGGTGCTGAAGACAGAAAATTAGTACTGAAATTTCATCAGGAACAAAGAAAAATAACAATATGATTGCAGATCTTGGATGTTTCTTCTGCAATCACAAGACATTGAATTGCCACAAGCCTGCATCCCTTGTTTGTCTGTGAGACAGGAGGCATGGCAGCATTGTTGCCTCTGTTGAGGTGAGGACTAGGCCTTGGGCCTTGGGCTTGCTTGATGCTGCAGTTCAGCAGTATCCATGTATGGTTTAAACGATAATTAAACTTGAATGTTGAATTGGGATGCTAGAACAAAATAAAATGCAAATATACTCCAACGTACACTGCTAATGAATTACACTAGGTCTCCATTTTGCATTTGTGGGTAGAGGCTAGTGAAACAGGCAATCAAATCCACTGAAAATGATAGATGAATTCTTCTGCTTATCCTTCTAACCTCTGATCTGAGCTTGAAATACATCCTCTGAAGATCCATAATATAATATAGAACTGAAAAACTCAACCTTCAATGCTTTGAGAGCTTTCACTGTCATTATTCTCAGTGAAACAAGATAGTCAAGAATCAAGCTTGCTTAATGATATTTCCAGCACAAAAGTACTCATTACACTATACAGTACTCATTACTCAGAAGACACGTGTTCATTGAGTGCAGATATATTTGGGCACATAATTGATGATGATGCCTGGATTAGAAAGCATGTCTTATGAGGACAGGTTGAGCAAGCTAGGGCTTTTCTCTTTGGTGCGAAGGAAGAGAAGTGGTGACTTGACAGACATGTACAAAAGGATAAGGGGCATAAATCGAACGGACAGCCCAAGACTTTTTCCCAGGGTGAAAATGGCTTATATAACAAGGCATAATTTTAAGATGATTGAAATAAGTCGTAGGGGAGATGACAGAAGTAAGTTTTTTTCACACAGACCGGTGAGTGCATGCGATGCACTGCCAGGGGTGGTGGTAGTGGCAGATGCATTAGGGACATTCAAGAGACTCTTCGGCACACTGGGTGAAAGAAAAATTCAGGGCTATGTGGGAGGGAAGAGTTAGATTGATCTTGGAATAGGTTAAAGGGTCAGCACAGCAATGTGGGCTGAGGGGTCTATATCTGCTTGATGTTCAGTTTGTCCTGTAACTGTGCAAGTATTTGAAGTTCAATATAATTTACAGTTTATTCCAAAGTTCGCTTTTAAGCAAGAGCATTTTTGAGAAGATTTATGCTGGAAGCTCTTGCCTTTTTTTTACATGAAATTCCAAAGGTTTATGATGCAATAGGATGAAAAGTAATTTTGCCTGAGGAATCAATCACAAATATTTGCAATTGAGACTACATATGCTAAATAACACTAATTGCTAGTGAGTAATTTAAACAAAATACCACAACTAGTAATTAGAATACTTCCAACTTCTTCAAATATTTATAATGTAATATATGCTAATTTTGACTCTTGAATAAAAACCCTTTGAAGCTTGATATGTGTATAATTTAATGTTTGGATTCATTACAATGTTATTAATTATTAACATTCCAGTTAATCCAAAACAAATCTTATGCATATCCCAAGGTTACTACAATTTATAGCAGTCTAATGAAAAAAAGTCATAAATAATGCAGTTATTAATTTAGTTATATTTATAGGCAATACTTCAGGGTTAGTTAAGAGGCATAAATTATTGGATGTTTATCATAGGAGAGATCTGGCTTCAGTGTGACACCATTGCTCAAGAACAAACTTCTGTTGTACTTTGAAATAAACTACATTTCAAAATGGCTGTCAAATGGAAGATGAAATATAAAAGGGGAAAAGATTATGGTCGTTATGGTAACACAACAAAAACAATCTTAGATATTACACTTTTGATCACCTTTGCTATATAATATCCTGCTTCATATTTAGCTTTATTTAATTGATTGGAATGGAACTGAAAATTGAATTGAATCGACTTTATTTCTTATATCCTTCACATGCATGAGGAATAAAAATCTTTACATTTTGACTTTGTCTAAATGTGCAATGCACAATCATAATAATTTATAATAATTCATAACAAATAGAACAGTCAATGTAATATAGAGTACACTCAGATTGTCAGTTCATCCGTCTGATGGCCAGGTGGAAGAAGCTGTCCGGGAGCCTGTTGGTCCTGGCTTTAACGCTGCAGTACCATTTTCCGGATGGTAGCAGCTGGAGTAGATTGTGGTTGGGGTGATGTGGGTCCCCAATGATACTATGGGCCCTTTTTACGCACCTTTCTTTGTAAATGTCCTGAATCATGAGAAATTCACAACTACAGATATGCTGGGCTGTCCACACCATTCTGCAGAGTCCTGTAATTAAGGGAGGTACAGTTCCCATACCAGGCAGTGATGCAGCCAGTCAGGATGCTCTCAAATGTGCCCCTGTAGAAAGGTCTTAGGATTTGGGGGCCCATACCAAACTTCCTCAGCTGTCTGAGGTGAAAGAGGTGCTGTTGTGAACAGGCAACGTGAGGTCCTCGGTGATGTGGATACCAAGGAACTTTAAGCCCTCCTGCTTCAAATTATCCACCATTGTCCCTGTACCAAAAAAGACCAAGGCAACATGCCTGAATGATTGGTGTCCTGTCGCACTCACCTCAGTAATAAGCAGATCTCAGCCCCAGATCCACTGATAGGGGTTAGCCGGTCTCCATTCTTCCTGTAGTCCACAACCACCTCCTTTGTTTTTGTGACATTGAGGGAGAGGTTGTTTTCTTGACACCATTGTGTCAGAGAGATGACTTCTTCCCTGTAGGCCACCTCGTTGTTGCTTGAGTTAAGGCCAATCAACGTAGTGTCACTGGCAAATTTAATTAGCAGATTAGAGCTGTGGGTGGTGACACAGTCATGGGTATACAGGGAGTAAAGGAGGGGACTTAGTACACAGCCCTGAGGGGCTCCTGTATTGAAGTCGGAGGGGTAGAGGTGAGGGAGCCCACTCTTACCACCTGCTGGCGATCTGACAGGATGTCCAGGATCCAGCTACACAAGACAGGGTGAAGGCCGAGGTCTCTGAGCTTCCTGTCAAGCCTGGATGGAACTATTGTGTTGAATGCTGAACTGTAGTCCAAGAACAGCATTCTCACATAAGCATATTTCTTCTCCAACTGTGTAAGAACGGTATATAGAGTAGTGGCTATTGCATCATCTGCCAATTGGTTGTATTGGTAGGCAAATTGTAGGGGGTGGCAGCAAGCTGCTGATGTAATCCTTGACCAGCCTCCCAAAGCATTTGCTTATTATTAAGGTGAGCGCGACAGGACACCAATTGTTCAGGCATGTTACCTTGGTCTTTTTTGGTACAGGGACAATGGTGGATAATTTGAAGCAGGAGGGCACTCTACACTGGGAGAGGGAAAGATTACAAATGGCCGTAACACACCTGCCAGTTGTGCTGTGCACATCCTGAGTGCTCGCCCTGGGATGCCGTCCGGTCCCGCAGCCTTGTGACTGTCCACTCGGTAGAAACATCTGCGTACCTCAGCCTCTGAGATGACCAGGTTGCAGGTTGTAGTGGTGGCTTTCCTCGGAGGCTCAGAGTTAGCGACATCGAACTGAGCGTAAAAGTGATTGAGCTCATCTGGGAGAGAGGTTGCGATGTTGGCGGCACCACAATGTTTGGCTTTGAAGTCTGCGATGGTACGCAACCCTCGCCACAAGTCACGTGTGCTATTCATTGTGAATCTTGACTCAACCTTGTCCATGCATTGCTGTTTCACAGCCTTGATAGCTTTGCGCAGATCATAGCTGTTTTTCTTCCGCTCCTGCTCATTGCTGGCAATGTAAGCTTGATATTGTACAGTAAATGCTGCTCACATGGAACTATTGATCCAGGATTTCTGGTTCGGGAAGACTCTTACCGACTTCTGAGGGATAACTTTGTCAATGCACTTCTGGATGAAGCACGTGACTCTGTCCGTGAACTTGGAGACATCCTCATCATTCCAGTTGACATCATCGAAGCAGCCCTGCAGCATGGAGGCTGATTGGTTGGACCAACAGTGGACGGTTTTAACTATGGCCACCTCTTGTTTCCACTTCTGCCTGAACGTCGGCAAAAGCAGGATCAAAGAGTAGTCTGATTTTCCAAAAGAAGGGTGAAGGAGAGCTTTGTAAGCATTGTGGAAGGGAGTGTAGCAGTGATCAAGTGTGTTATCTCCATGAGTGCTCACCTGGATGTGCTGACAAAACTTCAGAGAGATGTTAGACAGTGACACTCGATTAAAGTCACCAGCAATGATGAAGGCAGCCTCTGGGTGGGCGGCGTGTTGATGGTCTCGTACAGTTCCTTGAGAGCCAGATCAGTATCAGCCTGTACCGCTGTGACGATAGCAGCCGTGAACTCCCGAGGCAGCCAGTAGTGTCTGCACAGCAGCACCAGGTATTCCCGGTCTGGGGAACAAAACGATTTGAGGGCATGCACACTCTGGGGATCGCACCATGTATTGTTGGCCATGAAGCATACCCCTCCTCCTTTACTCTTCCCAGCGAGGGTTTTCGACCTGTCTGCCCGGAACAGGGAGAACCCAGAGGGCTCGATGGCACTATTCGGTACCTCCTCCATCCGCTAGGTCTCCATGAAGCACAAAACATTACATTCCTTTCTTTCCCACTGATAGGAGATTCTGGCTGTCAGTTCACAAAGCTTGTTACCTAGGGACTGAACGTTAGCCAGGAGTATGCTGGGGAACGGTGGCTGATTTGCACAATGTCTCAGCCTCACCAGGACGCCGGCCGTTCTCCCTCGCCTCTGGAGCTTCTTCCGAGGTAGTGGTGGTGTAAGAGATGAGTCTCCCATGGATCATGCAAGCAGGGGATCCCAGTGTAGGAAGGCGATACATGGTGGGTAAATGTCGTCTTTCTGATGTTCAGAAGGGTCAGTCTATCGTATCTGATGTGACTATCAGCTACTTGAACAGAAAATCGTAGAAATTAGTAGAATACTGTAGATTTGGAACGTAACTCGCAACACAGCCGCTGTATGTGGTGCCATCTTTATTCATCATCTACATGTTAGTTGGAGAATCTGATCTGTAGTCAATACACTTCTTATTTTGTGCTAATACTAAAGATGAACTTCTGCCCTGTGTACTGAAACCTCAGCACTTTGCAAATTTTGTACTGCATCCCTTCCTTCCTTCACACACTGCATATGTAGGCTCTGAAGTTACTTTGGGCTCTATATCTAAGAGAGGATATCCTGGCATCGGAAAGTGCCCAGAGGAGGTTTATGAGAATGGTCCTGGGTATGAAAGAGTTAATATATGAGGAGTGTTTGTTGGCTCTGGACAGCTATTCACTGGAGTTAAGAAGAATCGGGGGACTGGTCTTATTTAAACCCACTGAACATTGATAGGACTAGAGAGACATGTAGAGAATTTTTCCAATAGTGGCAGAGTCTAAGACTGGAGGGTACAGCCTCTGAATAGATGGGCATCCCTTTAGAACAGAGATGCGTATAATTTATTTAGCCAGAGGGTGGTGAATCAATGGAATTCATTACCACGCATAGCTGTGGAGGCCATATCATTGGGTATATTTAAAGAGGAGGTTCATAAGTTCTTGATTATTAAGGGCATCAAAGGTTACGGGGAGAAGACAGGAGAATGGAGTTGAGTGGGAATACAAATTAGTCATGATCAAATGGTGGCGCAGACTCAGTGGCTGAATAGACAAGTTCTGCTCCTATGTCTTATGGTTTTATGGATCAAAAAATGAAAATAATATCCAATAAGGGAGTCTGTCTATTTCAGCTTGAAAAGAAAGAGCATAACTGTTACTAGATACTTTGATACTAATATCCTGAGGGTCACCTTCTTAACTGTAAAAGCGAAACAAATACAATGGTTACAAGATCAGCTCAGCAGCTTGGTATTCTGCGGCAAAACGATCTTTTTCTGACACTGCAAAAGCATTCCTCCAGCTTTAAGATTTTGGGAAGAACTGTACTGGAATACTGTATTTCTTTTCTGAATACTGCAGCTTCAATAATACTCAAGAAAGTCAACACTATGCAAGATGAGGCAGGGGACTAGTCTAACTCCCAGAACCCCGGGTGGCTTCAGGACAAGTCACCTGTGGCTGCTTGGTGTACTGAAGCATCTCATCAAAATATCTTCCTCAATATACTCTAACCCAAGACTTCATTAACTCAAGGGACAAGAGCAGAAGGCACATAGGAAGTACAGTTTATTGCAACTCCTTCATTCTCAATGAGTCACAGCTTCCCCACCTGAACACTATCACTATAAAACCCAAATGGTTTAAGGTGGCAGTTCGCCATCACTAGGGTGTGCAGTAAATACTGGGCTTGCCAGAACCACCCACACCCCGTAAACAAATAATGAAATAGTGTCAACTGTTTGCATTGTGTCAGTATATATTGGTCCCAAGGAAATTATTGTTTCCCCCAAAAAATCATTATGCTGCTATAATTTGAATTGAAAATCAAATTTCCAGGCATTTTAATGACCTCCATTGAAACAAACCTTCCAGATTTAAAGATTTTTCTTGAAACTAAACTTACTCAGTGGTGCCTTCTGAGCCGAAGATTGAATCTTGAAATTATAAAACGTAGAACAGTACAGCTTAAGAACAGGCCCTTTCGCCCTCAATGCTGTGCTGAACAAATATAATTAGTCATCAAATGGCCAACTAACTAATCTCTGCTGCCATAGACTTCCATTTTCCTCACAGTCATGTGCCTATCTAAACATCTCTTAACAATCCCTAATGTATCTGTCTCTACCACCTCCCCAGGCAGTCAGTGCATTCCGGGCACCGCTATTCTCTGTATAAAAAAAATTGCTCCTCACACTTCATTTGAACTTACACCATCTCACCTTCAATGGAAGTCCTCTGGTATTAGACCCTTCACCCCTAGGAAAAAGATACTACTTGCCGAGTGGATCTATGCCTCTCATAATCTTATAAACCTCTGTTCGATCTCCACTCAGCCTCCACTATTCCAGAGAAAACAATTCAAGTTTATCCAAACTCTCGTTGGAGGGCATATACCCTCGACTGCAGGCAGCATCCTGGTAAACCTGTGGTGAACTATGTGCCTGTCTGGACACGCCCCTGCTGACTGCTCCTGTGGCTCCTCCCACAAGCCCCTGAATAAAGGCGATCTGAGGCCTGACGCTCGGCCTCAGTCTCCAGGACATTGTATGATAGACACTCACTCCTGGTTCCTTCTTCCAGTCAATAAAAGCCGATATCTCGCCTTACGTCTCAGTGTGAGTTATTGATGGTGCATCAATTTTATTGACTGAAAGTTTTAAAACATGGAACCCGTTTTGCGTCCGGACCGGTTGGATTTGGACCTTCAAGACCCTGACGCAGCTCTTGCTTTTGAACTCTGGCTTGCATGCTTCCAATCGTACTTGGCGGAGCTTCGTGCGACTGAACCCGCCGTTATGCACAGAATCCTACTCTCGAGGGTCACCCCCAAAGTTTACTCCATTATCCGGGACCTGCCGACCTACGATGGGGCACTGGACGCCCTCAAAAGACAGTACCTGCGGCCGGTGAACACCGTCTACGCAAGACATCGGTTAGCTACCCGGCAACAGCGGCCTGGCGAATCATGCGCTGAGTTTCTCCGAGCACTACAGACACTCGTCCGAGCTAGTGACTGCAAGATGCTCACGGCAGAACAACATGCGGAGCTGCTGGTGCGAGACGCCTTTGTGACGGGACTGAGGTCAGTGTACATGCGCCAGCGGCTGCTGGAAAATGCCGACCTTACCATACGCTCGGCGATAGAGACGGCCAATGCTCTAGAAGCTGCGCTGCATAACGCCGACGCTGTCCAGTCGCGCGATTCCCCGCCGGTTCATCGTGGACACCTCAGACCCCGCCACCGCCGGCTCCCGGGAGCAAATTCGCCAACGCCGCCGCCAGTCGCGATTGCACGAGCTCCCCGACCCTGACCACGGCGGTGGCCCGTCAGAAGCCCGTGTGTTATTTCTGTGGCCAAAAAAAACATCCTCGACAACGCTGTCCAGCGCGAGAAGCGACCTGCTCCAGCTGCGGAAAGCGGGGCCACTTCGCCAAGGTCTGTAAGTCTCAACCTCGAGCGGAGTGCAGCGCTGCGGGTGAAACGTGGGGGCCGCCATCTTGCATGCCCGGATGTGGGCGGCCATCTTTGTCGACGTCAGCACGCCCCGCCCCCGACCCTCGGATGCTGACCGGGTACCCCGGATGTGAGCGGCCATCTTTGTCGACGTCAGCACGCCCCGCCCCCGGCCCTTCGATGCTTACCGGGCACCCCGATGGCTCAACTCTGGCCACTGTAACCCTCGACCAAAGCGCCCCACACCAGCTTGCAAGGTCCATGATGGACATAAGGGTGGAGGGGCACAGGACTAGATGCCTGTTTGACACGGGCAGCACTAGGAGTTTTATTCACCCGGACACAGTGCAACGCTGCGGACTTGCAACGCGGCCGGTCAGTCGGAGGTTCCATTTGGCCTCTGGGTCGCAGTCCGCAGACATCCGGGCGGGTTGTGTAGCGACTTTGGTGGTGCAAGGCACAGTATATCGGGACTTTGAACTGCTGGTCATGCCTAATCTGTGCGCACCTGTGCTATTGGGGCTGGACTTCCAGAGCCATCTCGAAAGTGTGACTATGGTATACGACGGGCCCCTCCCACCACTCACTGTCCGGAATCCTCAGTTTTGTGGGACTTCTTCACATACCCCGCTACTGACCACACACACACACGGGCACACACATCCCATCCAGAACCAGGCCGACAGCTGCGCTACCGACACCACTTGCAGCCTCTCCACTCTCAAGGTCCCTCCCCCACCGCTGTTCGCCAACCTGACCCCCGACTGTAAGCCTGTGGCAACCAAAAGCAGGAGGTACAGCGCGGGGGACAGGGCCTTCATTCAGTCGGAGGTGCAGCGGCTGCTCAGGGAGGGGATCATTGAGCCAAGCTCAAGCCCTTGGCAGTCCCAGGTGGTTGTTGTTCGGACTGGGCAGAAAAATAGGATGGTGGTGGACTATAGTCAAACCATCAATAGGTTTACGCAGCTTGACGCGTACCCCCTACCCCGCATCGCGGATATGGTCAACCAGATTGCTCAGTATAAGGTGTACTCGACAATAGATCTGAAATCCGCTTATCACCAGCTCCCCATCTGCCCAGAGGACCGCCCCTACACCGCCTTCGAGGCAGGCTCTATCACTTCCTGCGCGTCCCTTTCGGTGTCACGAATGGTGTCCCTGTCTTCCAGAGGGAAAAGGACCGGATGGTGGACCAGTACCAACTGCAGGCCACATTTCCCTATCTGGATAAGATCACCATCTGTGGTCACGACAGGTCAGATCACGACGCCAACCTCCAACGATTTCTCCAAGTGGCCGCAGCTCTGAACCTTACTTATAACAGGGACAAGTGTGTGTTTGGTACCACCCGCCTTGCTATACTTGGGTATGTTGTGGAAAACGGGGTTATTGGCCCTGATCCCAAACGTATGCGCCCCCTGTTAGAACTCCCTCTTCCCACCACTCTCAAGGCCCTCAGACGGTGCCTGGGTTTTTTTTCCTATTACGCCCAATGGGTCCCCCATTACGCAGACAAGGCTCGCCCCCTGGTCAAGTCTACCACGTTTCCCCTCTCTGCTGAGGCCTGCGTGGCCTTCAACTGCATTAAAGCGGACATTGCCAAAGCTACGATGCATGCAGTGGACGAGACCGCTCCCTTCCAAGTGGAGTGTGACGCCTCCGATTTCGCTCTGGCTGCTACCCTCAATCAGGAAGGCAGACCAGTAGCATTCTTTTCTCGCACCCTCCAAGGCTCCGAAATTCGGCACTCCGCGGTGGAGAAAGAAGCCCAGGCCATAGTGGAGGCTGTTAGGCACTGGAGGCACTATCTTGCTGGCAAAAGGTTCACCGTGCTGACCGACCAGCGCTCGGTTGCGTTCCTGTTCGGCAACCAACAGCGGGGCAAGATCAAAAATGATAAGATTTTGCGGTGGAGGATAGAACTCTCCACCTACACCTATGATATCCTGTACCGGCCTGGCAGACTCAATGAGCCCCCTGATGCCCTATCCCGGGGAACGTGTGCTAGCACACAGCTCGACCAGCTGTACGCCCTTCGTGCACATCTTTGCCATCCGGGGGTCACCCGATTTTACCATTTTGTGAAAGCTCGGAACCTGCCATACTCCCTGGAGAACATCAGGACGATGACCAGGGACTGCCAAATTTTCGCTGAATGCAAACCGCACTTCTACCGTCCTGACACGGCACAAATTGTCAAGGCCACCCGCCCTTTTGAACGACTGAGTGTTGACTTTAAGGGCCCCCTTCCCTCCACTGACCGCAATGTCTATTTTCTCAGTGTTATCGACGAGTACTCACGGTTCCCCTTTGCCATCCCCTGCCCCGACACCACTGCCACGTCCGTCATAAAAGCCCTGCACCAGCTCTTCACTCTGTTCGGGTATCCCTGCTATATCCACAGTGATAGAGGGTCCTCCTTTATGAGTGAGGAGCTGCGCCAGTACTTGCTAGCTAGGGGCATTGCTACCAGTCGGACCACGAGTTATAATCCCCGGGGTAATGGCCAGGTGGAGCGGGAGAATGCCACAGTGTGGAAGGCCACACTTTTAGCCCTTAAGTCAAAAGGGTTGCCGGTCTCTCGATGGCAGGAGGTCCTCCCTGAGGCACTGCACTCTATCTGCTCTCTGTTATGTACGTCCACCAATGCCACCCCTCACGAACGCCTATTCTCTTTTCCCAGGAAGTCTGTCACTGGGACCACCCTACCAGTTTGGCTGACGTCCCCGGGGCCAGTGCTGCTCCGGAAACATGTGAGGAGCAATAAATACTCCCCGCTGGTAGAGAGGGTTCACCTTCTACATGCGAACCCCCAGTATGCTTACGTGGTCTTACCTGATGGGCGGGAGGACATGGTCTCCATCCGCAACCGGCACCCGCAGGTGCAGCAGACCACTACCCTGAAGGCTTTCCGGTAACTATGAACCCTGCACCAGAGGTGACACCGTGCTCACCAGGCCCTACACAGACTCCTCATGACACTTGTATACCGGGCGTTTCGTACGCATTTATACCAGGCGCCTCGCACATGCATGAGGGATCACCGGCGCCTAGTGGGCAAGAACAAGCGCAACCTCCGTCCCCTGTGCAATCACCAATGTTGCCGGCATCCATGCGATCACAGCCGGTGCTACGTAGATCGCAGCGACAGATTCGACCACCTGATAGACTTGACTTGTAAGAAACTTCGCCACATGAGGACTCTTTCAAACAAAGGGGGGGGTGAATGTGGTGAACTATGTGCCTGTCTGAACACACCCCCTGCTGACTGCTCCTGTGGCTCCTCCCACAGACCCCGGTATAAAGATGATTGAGGCCGGAGCCCAGCCTCTCAGTCTCCAGGATGTAGTATGGTGGTCACTCACTGCTGGTTCCTTCTTCCAGTCAATAAAAGCCGATATCTCGCCTTACGTCTCAGTGTGAGTTATTGATGGTGCATCAAAACCTCTTCAGCACCCTTTCCAAAGCCTCAACATTCTTCCTATAATGGGGCAAGCAGAATTTCATGAAATGCTTCAGGTGTGGCTTATCTAGTGTTATATAAAACTGCATCATAACATGCTGATTTTTGAATTCAGTGCCTCAACGAATAAAGATGAGCATACCATACACCTTCTTAACCATCCTATCAACCTGAATAGTCACTTTCAGGGAACTATAAACTTGAACCCCAAGATCTCACTGCTCACCAACCCTTAACAATGTATACTGTCTCTTTACATTTGACCTAGCAAGATACAACACTTCACATCTGGCCGGGTTAAATTCTGTCTGCCATTTCTCGCCTCATATCTAAAACGGATCTATATCCCTCTGTATTATTTGTCATTTTTTTATGTTACTTGCAACACCACCATCCTTTGTATCATCTGCATACTTACTGACCCACTCAACTACATCTTCCTCCAGGTCATTTATATACATGACAAACATCACAGTTACAGATACCTGTGGAACACCACTAATGACAGACCTCCAGCTAGAATAAGTCCCTTTGACCACAACCTACTGTCTTCTATGGGTAAGCCTGTTCTAAATCCAAACGCCCAATTACTTACCATGGGTCCTACGCACCTTAATCTGCTGAATGAGCTTCCCATGAGGGACGTTGTCAAGTGCTTTACTAAAGTCCATGTACACCTCATCCACAGCTGTACTTTCATCAATCCCCCTTGTCACCTTTTTAAAAAACTCAATCAAGCCAGTAAGACATGACTTGCTATGCTCCCTAATTAGGCAATGGTTTTCCAAAAGTTCATAAATTCTACCTCTAGGAATTCTGTCCAGTGACCGCTATACCACTGACATGATACTCATCGGTCTATAGTTTCCAGGATTATCTCTGGTTCCCTTCTTGAATAAATGAGCAACATTAGCTACTCAGCAGTCCTCTGGGACCTCACCTGTGACTAGAGGAGACACAAAAATATAGCACAGGGCCCTAGCAATCTCTCAATAACCTAGGACATATCCCATCAGGCCATGGGGACTTATCTATCTTAATGCTCCTTAGGAGACCCAACACCACCTTCTCCTTTACCTCAACATGTCCTAACATATCAATACTCTTGACACTAATCTCCCTATCCTCCATGTCCTTCTCCTTGGTAAATACCAATGTAAGGTACTCATTAAGGAACTTTTATATTAAAAATTAGTGTGAATCTCTTTTGTGAAACTCCGCACGTTTTCTCTCTTGGCAACAAAACTCATTTCACTTTGGTTGTGTTACAAAATGATATGTTTATGTTACAGCCACCTCACCTCTAGTCCATTACTACATCTATTAGTTTCTGTGCCTGGCACATATGTCATGAGTATAAAGCAATGAGACATTCCTAAACAGAAATGGACACAATCGTGTAAGAATGCATTAGACCAGGTAACACTGCACTGGATCAAACATAAACTTTTTTGGAGAATGTTAAAGGAACAGAAAGAAGTAGAGGTTACAAAGAGATAGGATAGAAGTTCTTGATCTATGAATGGCCTTCATCGATTCATTGAAATTGGAGTTGTGGAAACATTCTGATTTGGAGGATTGAAGAGATTTCAGAACAAGTCAGAGATAAAGAAGGGGAAAGAGCTAAGGAGGACAGGGAGTATTGATGAACATAGAAAGATTAATTAAATTTTAGGATTAGAAACTGAGAAAATGGGAAAAGGCTGAATGGGATTTGATGACAGTTTGGGAAAAAGATCCTTTTTCATATTTCCAGTAAATCACTAATGCATGAATCCCTCTAGACCACCTTGGTCATATGTTCAGATTACCCTGTCTCAATCAGGTCTGCCGCCTTGCCTGCACCTTTTTGGTTTTGAATGCTTTTTCTGTTACTCAGATAGAATCCCATGAGATGCAGAATTGCTGTTGATCTGATGACCATTCAGCTGATCCATGTTTGTCATGGTGGTAGAGATTCTACAAGCAGAGTCTTTGAACAACCTCTGGCATTTGAGAACACAAGTAGAACTTGGTGCAGCCGAGGTGTCTATGAGGTTGTTTACATCCCATTGTCTATACATTGAAGGAAATCTAACTACCTTAACATATAACTAGTTAAATTTGGGTATCTATGCTCTCTTCCCCAAAATCATGGGAGTGTGTGTGCATTGCAATGATACAATCAGATCAGCTCCAATACATGGTCCTACTCAGATAACACTGTCTGAGGCCCTGGGAATCTGAATCATTATGTATCATGATTGATGTTTTATTCTTGCTAGATCTCCATCCAGCTGGTAAGTGGCTTTGTGTAACATCACCATGTTTATGCTCCTCAGCTATAACCTTCTCTATCGTTCGTGTTTATTGGCAAAGTAGGTAATAATGAAGTACTATCTTCTACTTGGATCTGTGTTTTCCCTTCTCGGAAAACCACCGTACTCAGCACTCCTTGATTCTTTGTCCAGTGATATCATCAATTCCAGGCTCTTTGAGGAGAGTCAGGTGGCCGTTTGGTTCCTTTTTCCTTCTTAGGCAATCCTATAGGGTCAAGGGTGATTTACTTGCACACCATGTCAATGCATTATGGGGTGTTTGATGAGGTCAACTTCAGTGTGACAGACAAGATGTGTAGGCAGTATGTCTAGAGGTGGTTCATTGTTTCCACTATCTATGCTGGACTTCTCTGTGCATTCAAGGTTCTCAGTGCCTTTCTGGAGGCTGCTTCTCCACTTTGAGCATCCATGGACATCAATTAGTGGGAACGTTGCACTCTGTTTTCCAAGACCATCTTTGAATCTTCTCTTCTGTCCACATGGTAAATCTTTCTGTGACAGAGTTCAGAACCGAGAGAGGTCTGCAGTCTCCTTGATCATTCCTTGGACACAGGTTGAGGTTATCACTGATTATTTCTAGCAATTGTATGCTATGCAACCAGTAAATTAATAGCTGATGCAGAGATTTTAAACACATGGAAGGGAATTAATACTTTTCAATGAAATGGCTTCAGAAACTGATTTGGAAGGTTCATACTCCGAATGAAACCATTTTAGTGATTGCCACTGAGAATGATGGATGCAAGAAGCAAAATACAGCAGCTGTTAGAAATCTGAGATGAAAACAGGAAAAGATGGAAATATTGACCAAGTTAGCAATTAGCAATAGATGGAGAAAATTAGAGAACATCTTGTTTTGATGATGTACTGAAAAGTTTCTCCCTTTGCAGAGGCTACCAGAATTTCTGGGTATTTCCAGAATATTTTTGTTATTTTGTGACATAGGTTTCCAAGTGTGTGTTTTCACTTTCAACTCTGCAATGTGCCTTGACTTGATCACTGATTTGAAATCTGTCAGGGTAAATCATCCTTTAACGGATTCTTCCCTTCCAAGTCTTGCTGGCATCAGAGTAATTGTAACATGGTTAAGGAGATGAGAATTTTTCTTGGAAAGAGTCCAATGTTGTCGCTAACCTATAATCTATTATCTCAGCCTCAAAAAATTCTAGCAATATGCTTGGAGAAAATATTAGGAGGATGCACTGTAAATGGAGTGCTTGTTTTTACATTTCTTATTTATTAAAGAGTGCACAGGTCCTGTGTCACAATGACTAATTCTTGTTGATTTCTTGCATTATGATAATGCAATTTAAAAAGTTATTTAAATATAATTTTAAAATAACTAGACCAGATATAATAAAGAAAATTAGACCATTGAGTTTCTAAATGTTAATTCTATCTTAGAGTTATTCCTTTGTGTGTAAATCACTTAATCTAGAATCAGGAGCCCTGAATTTAATGATTATTATGTAATTCACATTAATTATTGCCAACAATACTTTTAAAATTACGGAATGAGAAGCTAAGTAAGCTTGAGCAGATCAAGAGTAACAAAAGCATTGCCTAAGCTTTGCCATGCCCTTTTGGTCCCTCAGTCTGGGTTTCGAGTCACATGCAGTGAGCAGGGTAATCAAACAAGGGATTACTGAAGCATTAATTTAATTCAAGTCCATTAACACAACATGCATATCACACCTTGATTATAGGTTTCCTTTAACTGTTTATTAGGGTTCAGAAATAAATTAAACAAGAAAAGAGAAAAAAAATCAGACGTCTACCAATTGTTGGCATTTTATGAAAATAGATGTCCTAAGGACTATCATAAACCAACTGGGAAGCATGGGGAAAGATAACAGAATTACAATCCCCAGAAAATCCATACAGCTGACAGTAAATTACATTTACTGGAGATAAACTTCCAATGGAACTCTGTGTCGATATTTACAGTAACAGACTTGGCTCCAGGGTATAATATCTACAGCTGCTCAATATCAACACTTCTGCATGTGACAGTAACAGAAGGGGGTAAATAGTAAACCACCTTAGTCACAGAGATAAATAAGATCAACATTCACAGAATGCCCTGTTTTCTGTACCACATGATTATATTAAAAATACATAATAAAGTACCCAAGAGTGCTTTTGGATTTAGGAAGCTCTGTTAAAGTAATGGCATGCATGGATTGTAATACTGATTTTAATAACATTAAACAAAAACAGATTCTGAATCAATTTTTTATTGGTGTAAGTATAATGAGCATTCTTTTTATGGCCATTGCCTTAAATTATTCCTCCCTGGTATTTAGAAACCTTACTGAATTAATGCAAGAGTGAAGTGAACTCAGGAGAGTTGTGAAAGGCGGGATTCTTTTTTTTATTACAATTTACACATTGATACATATAGATTAAGGATTGGATACAACTGACATGAATGGCATGGTAGTATAACGCTTCACAGCACTGGCGATTACCAGTTCCTGCCACTGTCTGTAAGGGGTTTATACATTCTCCCTGCAACTGTTTGGGTTTCCTCAGGGTCTCCTGGTTTCCTCCTAAGTTCCATTAGAGTTAGTAATGTGTGGGCATGCTATGTTAACACCAAAGCATGGCGACACTTGTGGGCTGCTACCAGCACGTCGTCACGCTGTGTTGGTTGTTAATGCAAACCTTGTATTTAACTGTATTCTGCAATGTACATATGACAAATAAAGCTAGACTTTCAATCTACTTATGACCTGCAAGGCCAGCGTACGTTACCTGTACTGATAGCCCATGAACTGAATGGCCACCTTAGCTACGCCAAAGGGATTTAGAGAGTCTACCACACTGCTGTGCCTGTAGTCACATATAAATACAGTCTGAGGACTGAGTAAACTAGGTGGGATATTAAGAGAGTTCGGTTGTAAGCAACAATGTTTTCTTTCAAGATTCAAGATTCAAGGATGGTTAATGTCAGTTCCAGTACACGAGTGTAAAGAAGAATGAAATAATTGTTACTCTGGATACAATGCAGTGCAAAAAGAAACATAATAAGATAAAGAACACAATAATATTAAAAGTAAATATAAATAGATAAGACAGTTTATATGCATAGATAGATTATATGTTCATAAAGTGATACTAGGCACAAGAGTGCCTGTACATAAAGTGACTCTGAGAGGAAATGTTAAAGTAGCACTGGTGGGTTGGTGGGTGGAGGAGTTGGTTACTCCTACTGCTTGGGGAAAGTAATGGTTTTTGGGTCTGGTAGTGCTGGTGTGGATGCAGCCTGGCCTCTGCCCTGATGGGAGTGGGACAAACAGTCCATGAGCAGAGTGGGTGACCTCCTCCATGGTGTTACTGACCTTCTTCCAGCACCTTTCTGTATATATACCCTTGGCTGTTGCCAGTGATGCATGGGGCAGCTTGGACTACCCTTTGTGGAGCCTTCCTGTCTGCCGCAGTGCAATTTAGACCATAAGACCATGAGACATAGGAGCAGAATTGGGCCCTTTGATCCACTGAGTCTGCTCCGCCACTCAATCATGGCTGATCCATTTTTTTCCCTCCTCACCCCCACTCCCCTGCCTTCTCCCCATAACCTTTGATGCGGTGGCCAATCAAGAACCTATCAATCTCTGCCTTAAA
Source organism: Hypanus sabinus (assembly GCF_030144855.1). Lineage (NCBI taxonomy): Eukaryota > Metazoa > Chordata > Chondrichthyes > Myliobatiformes > Dasyatidae > Hypanus > Hypanus sabinus. Next base: position 40,239,370 of record NC_082710.1, on the reverse strand, counting down.
TACACTGAAAGACCTGGCCTCTGCAGTTGCCTGTGGCAACAAATTCTACAAATTCACCAGCCTCTGGCTAAAGAAATTTCTTCGTAATTCTGTTTTAAATGAATGCCCCTCTATCCTGAGGTTATGCCCACTTGTCCTAGATTCCCTCACCATAGGAATCATCCTTTCCACATTCCACTTTCCAGAGCCATCTAACTTCCTCATATGATAACCCTTTCAGTCTCAAAATCATCCTTGGGTCTCATCTCAGTCTCCTCAGTTTCAGGATAAACAAATCCAGCCTGTCCAGCCTCTCCTCATGCACAAATTTTGTGGTACTTGAGGACCTGAGTTAATTAAATAGTTTGAATAGGTTAGGAATTTATTTCTGAAGGGGAGATCTTATAGAGGTATACAAGATTATGAGGAGTATAGATAAAGAATGCATGCAGGCTTTTCTCCCTCAGATTAGGTGAGACCAGCACTAGAGGTCATAGGCTTAGAGTGAAAAACTAAATATTTGAGGGAAGCTTGAAGGGAGATTACTTCATTCAGGGGAAGCGGCTAGTATGGAATTTAAAGCCAGTGGAAGTGGTAGATGCGAGTTCAATTGCAATATTTAAGAGAAGTTTAGGTAGGTATGTGGAAGTTGCAGTAAGTCAAGGTTTAAAGACAATGTCCAGGCGAAGATGAATGCAGTATTGTGTAGTCAAATCCAGAGAAGGGAGGCCTTTGAAGTGAGACCACTTGAGCCAATTTTGCTACAGCAGACAGATAGGTGAGAATGATCATGGCAGTGTGTAATCAACCTGGAAGAACATAACTTCGCTTTAGACATTAGAAGGTTCCAGAGACAGATGAGATAGGAATAGCGGAAGGATGTGAAATACAACTAAGGGACAAATGCTTTACTACCTTCAAAATATCATCAGCAGTCAGCTTGAAGTTTCAATTGACTTTAACACCTTTATTTTGAATGGTAATTGATCTTGTAAGTAAGGAATTCAAACATAAGCAGTCAATGGTCAATGTCTATTGTTCAAGTGCGGTGGATGGGACTAGGCAGAAAATCAGGTTGGCACATTCTAGATGGGTCAAAGACCAGTTTCTGTGCTGTTATTCTCTATGGCTTTATAACTCTATATCTCAAGTTCTCTGTTACAGGCAGCATCCTATGAAATATCCTTCTCACGCTTCACGAGTGCATTCATGTCCTTCCTGGGTGTTGCAACCAGAAGTGCATCTGGTCCACCAGCTGTGGCCTAACCAAGTTGTACCATTGACCACCATGCTCTTATATTCGATGCCTTGGTAAATGAAAGCCAATATCCTTCATCAATCCATTTATCTATGCTGCTACCTTTAAGGATTTATGGACTTGTACCATAAGGTTCTTCGGCTCCTTAATACTCCTGAGGGCCTTAAGTATTAGCTCTTATTAGACCTCCCTAAAAGTGATCTCCTTGCACCTACTGGGATTAAATGACTTTTACCATTACTGCCCACAACACACCAACTCATTGTATCATTCTGTAACTGAAAATGGTCCCTTTCACTATTAGCAACACCATTAATTGTTGTGTCATCTCCAGACCTATAAATCACACCTCTTATATTCATATCCAAATTATTAATGTCAATTATAAGGGTCCCAGCGCTAATCCTTATAGTGCTGCTCCAACTTTAGACTTCCAGTCTAAGAAAAAATTCTCCACCATCCTCTCTTTCATATTAACAAGCAAGTTTTGAATCTAATTTGCCTTGGATCTGATGGGCTCTTAGGTTTGAGGATAGCCTTCCAAGTGGGACCTTGTCAAAGCCATTTCTGATGTCCTTATAATTATGTAAAACATTGCGCTCTCAACCACATGGTTTGTTACTTCCTTGAAAGGCCCAGTCAAATTAGTGAGACAGGAGTTCTCACTGACAAAGCCATGTCAACTATCCCTAATGAACACAAGACTTTCCAAGCATCCATTAATCCTGTCCTTTAGAAATGTTACCCACAACATTATTACTGATATTTGACTCATTGATCTTTAATTACCTAGCTTCTCTCAGTTGCTCTTCTTTAAAGAAGATTAATTTTATCTTAAATTCACATGATTTTCTGAACAAATTTTTTGAGTGGAAATGAGATCTTGAAAATTTTCCTTATGTGCTGAAGTTCCAGAAGCACATGAATATGAAAAGAGATTGTCTCTTTAAATAGGACTTAAAATTGGCAACAATGCTAAATCTGGAACAGCTGGTTCAAAGTTCAAAGTAAATTTGTAATGAAAGTAAGTATATGTATATAGCCTGAGATTCATTTTTTTGCGGGCATTAGCGGGAAATAAAGAAATTCATCAGTATTTATGAAAAATTATATATAAACAAAGACTGACAATTAATATGCAAGAGAAGTCAAATTGTGCAAATAATGAAAAAATAGTAAATAAATAACACAGAGAACTTGAGTTGTAGAGCCCTTGAAAGTGAGTCTATAGGTTTTGGGGTCAGTTCAGCATTGAGGTGAGTGATGTTATTCATACTGGTTCAGAAACCTGATGGCAATAACTGTTGTGTATTTGATATTTTGGCAATATTTAAGTACTCTTGCATGCATAATATATATTAAGCATTCTTGTTCACTTAAATAATGAATTACTGGTTATCTGTATAAATATGTGATTTGCATACGTTATCACGTTACCACGTGAAACGTGTGCACCTCACTTAAAGTAAACACCAACTTAGATGCACATTTCAGACTACTGTGTCTTCCTCCAATTTCATTGAACATTTTGAAGTTACAAAACATAATAGTGGCAATGAGTTGTTTTTAAAACAAACCTGAGATAGCTACTGGCCTGATAAAGAACAGTGAGATATTTGAACTAAAAAAAAGCACAGAGAAAAAAGATGAGTTAAAAAACACAGCCCAGCACATGCAGTTATGTCTGAGTTTTTAAAAAAGCAGTGCGGCATGTGACAAGACAAAAACATTTTTTTAAAGTAGGTGGAAGAATTCATGGGTTCATAAACAGTGATAATAACCATAAATGAAGAGCAGAAATGGCAGACTACACTGGAAGGATTGGCACATTTGATTATAGACAGATAAATGGATTTTATATACTGAACAAATTGAGCAGTATTTTGAAGCAAATGAAATAGCCTAAAACAAACAAGTGCCAACTTTGCTGAATGCATTGGGCTTAAAGCCATACAGTTTGTTTCAAGGTTTGACTGCTCCAACCAAACCAGCAGAAATGAGCTTTGCTGATACTGTCAAACCAAAACCATTCCACTAACAGCAGCAGGATGAATGCAGAGGTGGGCTCTGTTTCTTGGAGAACACAATAGCAAGATTGAATTCAAGAGGACAACTAACCAGGAAATGCTGTTGGATTGTCCTGGAAAAGGAAATGCCTGAAAAATTTACAAAAATAGACAGTCCTTTTGATGTATTCTCCATTATACAAATCAAAAATCTCCCTATTATAACAGAGATGACCCAAAGGGAAACCAACACTATCTCAGATCTACATGGCCACAGAAGATGGCTGGAATGTACAGCAGAAAATCCAGTCCCCCATTTTCACTGGGACTGAGATGAATTTACACTTGAGAGAAATTACCTTATGTGGGGATTGAGAGTTACTGTCCCATCCAAGTTGAGCGCTAGAGTGTTGGGGAAGCTACATGTCAGTCATATAGACATGATGAAAATGAAAGCATTAGCTCAAAGCTTTGTCTAGTGGCCTGAGATTGCTATGCAGATCTGCATGCCATACCCTCTACTAGATGCAAACATGTCCAAAATGTGCAAAGAGCAGCGCCTCTCCATCCTAGGAATGGTCTGCAGTGCCCTAGCAGAGGATTCATGGGGATATTGCCAGACTGTTTGAGGACCACATGACAATGGACCACAATTTGTCATGGAACAGCTTCAGTCATTCCTGAAAGTGAATGGAATAGGACATAATATATTTGCACCATACCACCCAGCTATGAATGGTTTGGTGGAAAGGCTTGTCCAGAGTCTAAAGAATGCAATGCAAGTGATGTCCACGCTATGCTACACTAACACTGAACTAGAAGCCTGCCAGTTTCCTCCTTGCATATTGCAACACTCTCCACAACCAACAACTCAACAGCTATGCTGTTACTGGGTTGTCCCTTGCAATCATGCTTGTATCTCCCCAAACACAATCTCAGAAGGAGTGTGCAAAACAAGCATCCAAGACAAAATGAGAGCTCCTCAAACAAGAAGGTTGATTTTTCACTCCTAGATAAGCTTCCTGCAGAAGGACTACAGATATGATCAAAAGTGGGAAGATTGAGGACAGAAATGGACCAATCCCCTACACAGCGGAGATTGCATCTGATGTCATCTGGAGATAACACATAGATCATTTGAGGAGAACAGAGTCAATTGTTGGAGAAGGTGTCCAGAGCTGTCAGAACCATTTTCTGCAGCCCCAGAGTCAACTCCTACAACCACCATGGAAGAGGCCCCAACCCGAGATTGTTTCGCAGCCTCAAGTCTCTCCTGCCAAGCATAGTAATCCACCAACACCTTCCCCCCCCCACCCACCCCACCCCAAAGGAAAGTGTAAGAAGTCTTTCACAACAATTAAATCTTCAAGCCTAAAATGGGACAATTTTAAAATTTACTATGCTGTGGACGTCTGTGAGTAGTCGTTGTATTATATGGTATATGCTGTATATAGTTGAAATGCATTCTGTATTGAAGTAGAGTTTATAGCTGAGCAGGGAGGAGTGTTGTGTATTAAATATTTCAGTAATATTTGAGTAATCACACACACACACATGTGTGTATATATATCTATTTAAGCATTCTTGGTCCATTAAATAAATAAATAATTATGGGTTATACTATGTATAAATATATGAATTGCATATGTTGTCACACTACCATGTGATACGTGCATGCTTTTCTTAAATTAAGCATGAAGTTAGATGCATATTTTGGACTCCCATGTCTTCCTTTAAATTAGTTCAATATTTTGAAATTACAAAACATAACAGTTACTCCGCCTGAAACTGGTTGTGTGGAATCTAAAGCTCCTGGACCTCCTGCCCCCTGGTAGTAGTGTGAAGAAAGCACCTCGTGGATGGTGGGGTCCTTGATGATGGATGCTGCCGTCTTGTTGCAGCGCTGCTTGTAAATATACTCATTGATGAGGAGGTTATGAGATGGTTGATGTCAGAGGAGACTATAAGGACAAGTACTAGGCAATAAAACGCTGTGTAGTTTTCTTAATGAGAGCATGTAATTCAAGTAATCAAGCTTTGAACAAATGTCTGAGGAATTATTCTTAACACAGGCTGCAGTTTCTTTATGGAGAATGTTATGTCACTCTAAATTGGGCCTAAATGAATATTTCTGCTCAAGTCTCCATATTGACTACTACAAATGATCGATAGTGTCTGAGACTGCTGATGAAAATCACACCCGTGAATAATTAAAAATAAGCATTCTAGTCATTCAGGAACTAAAAGTGCCAAGAAATTCATGCACTATCTAATCACATAAGCAATTTGTACTTTGCTTCTGATATACATGCAATTATCTTCAAAGGAATAAATTTTGGAGGCAGACTACTGTAAAACTACCATTTAGAGCAATTCACACTAGCCACAGGAAATTATTATTAAGGTTGAGATGCATTCTTTATATCCAAAATTGGGTCATCTGGAGACAATGCAAAATTATCTGAATTCTGCTTGTGAGATATTTCCAAACGCAATATTTTCAATTCCATTCTGTTTGTAGTCTGAAGCAGAATTGCTCAAACATCTTTACAGGTGTTACTCTCAAATTTCATTCTAATTACTTGTCTTAATTGTGATGTTTTGAAAAAAGAACTCCCTTATTTTATGGGTATTATTTGGATGAGTAGTTGTTACTTACTATTATTACTAGCCTGGTTTTAGCCAGAAGTACAGTGTAGAACAGGTAAAAGATTCCAGTCTAAGGAATGAGAAGGCTTCAAGTCAGATGAAAATATCTGGCCTGTAATGTGTATGAAAGATAATGATTACGCACTTTTGCTTCCTTGGGCAATATATAATCTGCAAAGTAACATCTTCAAAAAGATTTTTTTATGTCCACATAATTTTTTTTCATGTGAAGGAACTAAAAAGTATATATAAAATACTTGGTAAAACTACTACTTTTAAAGAAGTGTAGTTCTACCAGATTTTAAAAGTATAATGCATTCAGTTCTGAAAAAATCAAAGTAACCACATCAAAGGACTTTGTCCTTTAAGGGCTAAATCAAAACCAGACAGTTTTCTCATCTTTATTTGAAACATCAACAGTCACTGTTGTAACCAACGTGTTTCCACCCCCGCTACCAGCAAAGGCAATTACACTTGTGGTAAAATTTTCACAAAATACACAGTGGAGTACTTAACTATTACGGAGGTGCTTTGTTCATGAGTAACAAACCTCTGTTGATTGTTTACCTGAGGCTATCAATTATTCAATACGTTACAAAGTATAATACCTCACTAAATGTTATGTATAGTTGCAGAAGTGCTTTGTCCTGAGACAACAGATCCAAACGGTGGATAATTCTAAAAATGGACAATAAAAGCTAATGTCAGTCAAAAAGCAATCTGCAGTTAAGAATGTGATCACTTACAAACAACTCTACTAATCTTTTCTTTAAGCAAGCAGCAAACATTAAATATTTCTTTCAGTGCAATTTATCTGATTTGGAAGATTACACTGGAGGTTTGTTAAAAGCTAAGCTACTTACAACAGATGTTGGGGGTGGTGGGGTTTAAGTCATAAATTCACCATAAAAGTAAACACAATAAAAGATGCAATAAAATATTAGTGAATGATGTTGGTGGAATCGTCTTCTGCTACCAGTAAAACAGCTTGCATGATTGACTAGTGAATCTCAATCTTGTGTGTATTTAAATATTAATTTTGTCTATTTAATAAATGTTCAGAGTCTCTTGTGTTGTTTCCAACGTGACTGCATACCACAGGGAAAAGAAAACACTTAAAAGTTAGATGTGAGATTGCCTCACTTGTTCTTCATTGTTTTGGATCATTAATGTTGATAGGTGCTTAGTCAAAGACTATAAACGCACAATGGGAAAATACCTTGCATGTCTTCTCATCTGAAGATCATCTATTTATCTCTTGGTATTTCTTCAAATGAAGAGACGATGTTTGATAATTCCTTATCCTTAGTTAAGAATCCCTCTGTGAGTCAACATGCATCAAGTGGTACCCTGTTTACCAAGGATATCAAAGTGCACTTCTATTTACCTGCACCAACTGATCTTGGTCATGCTGATTTATTGAAATGCCATTCAATGAAATGCCGACTTTTAAAAATTTGTCACTGGTCAATGTGTTATACAGTATTGTCAGCATGTTATAGCTTGCCTTCGGGGCACATTTCTAAACACTGTTATTATTGCACAATGCATTTAGCACTACCAAGCAGTCAATTTCTAGGCAAAAACAATTTAAGCCATTTGGGGGCATGCATATAAGTAATTTTTAGCTCTCATTATTTCCTTTTTGTAATTTTGAGATTTCCCTACTTCTGTAAGTGAGAGTTTATTTAGGAGTATGATATTGACATGTCATGGCATTTAAACAGAGGCAAGAAATCAGGATCATTTCTGCACATCAGAACTGCATATGGGTAAAATGTAAAACACATTGAATTTATAGTCTGATTTCCTTATAATTGAAAAATTGGGTAGCTTTCCAGGAATGTCAAATGCCAAGTGTCAAATTTCCGTCTGAGTTGACCTCCAAGTTTATTTGGGCATCTTCCAAAACCGTGGGATAGCAAACACTGTTAGCTTGCTCAGTTTTTCTCGTCCACTCATGGATTGTGACCCACTGTCAAGACCAAATTCATGGCTATATCTAACTACCCTAGCACTGCATGCCTAGCTGGGGCAGTTTAGAGGGTAGTTAAGGATAGTTAAGAATCAACAACATTTCTGTATGGGTCAGTCACATCAAGGACAGAGATAGGTTTGAACTAAACAAATTATACTTATCATGGAACTTTAATTGCACTGTGGCAACAGTATGAAAATAAATCATAAAAGCCTACCTTTCTTAATGCTTAATAGCATGGACCTTCAAGAAGACTTTTTTGAAATCAATAGACAACCTTCTGCAGATTCACCATTTATTTTGGGCTTGCTAATTGAAGTAAAATTAACTCTTCAAAGATACTGGTTCAGATAAGCTGCTGAAATATTGCATATAAACTATCTCTGGACAAGTGGTCAGTCTTCCTAAAGCCCATCTCAGTTCATGGGTAAATGCTGTAATTGGCAATCAGTTAAACTCTATGATTTATTTTCCCAAATATAATTACATTCCAAAACTTGTCCTCATTTGATCAATGATGATTTACCCATTGAAGGTCAACTTATCACTCACCTTTGTAATCTTCTTAGACCTCTTCCAATGCCTTGGAATGGTGGAGTTCATTTTTCTCATTCATAAGCCAATGCCAATAACAGTATCCATTACTATTCCTAACTATCCTTGCACTGAGTGCCTTGTTAGGGCATTTCAGTTAAGAGTCAACCTTGTTTTTGTGTGGGTTAGTTGCATCAGGACCAGATAGATAAACAAGTCAGATTTCCTTCCCTAAAGGACACCAGTGAAATAGAATGATAAGTTGTTTCACAGCTAGCATTTTCATTTAGAATTATTCAATTGGATGATTTTGAGTGCCATGCTCTGCAGTGGAGCATAATAATCATGTCTTTGGATAATTGATAGGACCCAGGATTATAAATCTGATCATTCATCCATCATGCCCCCATATCCGGATGGTGCTAAATGATCTGAATTCCCTCATCTCACTCTCTGGAATCTTCAGCTTTTTAGCACTTCCAAAAGCTCCCTGTAAATGTTTCTCTGCATTTGGAATAACTTCCAGCTAGTTATAGTGGTCATCACAGACTCGAGTATTCTTGCAGAAGCTTAATGTTCCTTTTTATCTGCAGCCTGCAACTGTTCTTCTGTAGTTGAGTTGATCAATGTTAGGACACAATAGAAAGGAGTTGGCCTTTTATCTTCCAACTGTTTCCTTTGAATTCAGGATGCTTCCTACCAGATCAAGCCAGTTCAGCTTATTATTGTGTTACTTTTTATTTTGAAATGTGGTCTTGGAATGAACTGAAACTGAAGCTATTAATAATTCTTTTCATTTTTTATTCAAGTATATCACATTTGCACACTGTAGAATTTGGATTTTGAGAAGTGGTGGGCGTTCTGTAAAATCTATTCCTAGGAGGTTGCAGTTTTTTTTAAACCAATGTTATGATCTTGAACTTCAAAAGGAACGTTTTAATGTCATGGATGGACAATAATTTGAGGAAGCTACCAACAATGAATCTATGATGTCATTTTTAGAAAAATGACATTAAAGTAAAAATATCTGATAATTTTAAACATACGGACATCATAATTATTCAGTTAATATATATGAAAAAGTAGATATTTTCCCAGGATCTTCTCCCAAGGATTGGGAAGTCTAAACCTAGAGGACACAGATATTAGATGACAAGGGATAGACCTGAGAGGTAGCTTCTTTACACAGAGGGCAGGAAGTACCTGGAATGCACTGCCAGAGGAAGTGGTCAATGTGGGTACAATTGTAATATTTATGAGGCATTTGAAAAGGTACATTGAGGGGAGGGCCTTGGAGAATTATAGATCAAACAAAGAAAGTGAGACTAATAGGGAGGATGTTTGGGTCAGTATAAACCAGCTGGGGCAAAAATTCTGTCTCTGTATGACTCGATGATTCCAGATTGCTTGAAATGCATTTTACAAAGCATTGCAAACAAAATGCTGGAGGAACTCAGCAGGTGAGGCAGCATCCAGGGAAATGAACAAAGTCTCGATGATTTGGGCTGACCCTCTTCTTCAGGACTAGAAAGGAAGGGAGAAGACTCCATAGAGATTGTTAAAAGCACAAAGTTTCTTGGTGTTCACCTGGCGGAGAATCTCACCTGGTCCCTCAACACCAGCTCCATAACCCAGAAAGCCCAGCAGCGCCTCTACTTACTGCGAAGGCTGAGAAAAGTCCATCTCCCACCCCCCTTCCTCACCACATTCTATAGAAGATGTATTGAGAGTGTCCTGAGCAGCTGCATCACTGCCTGGTTCGGAAATTGCACCTGCTCAGATCATAAGACCCTGCAGCGGATAGTGAGGTCAGCTGGAGGGATCATTAGGGTCTCTCTACCCACCATTACAGACATTTACACCACACGTTGCATCCACAAAGCCTACAGCATTGTGAAGGACACCACCCACCCCTCATACAAACTCTTTTCCCTCCTGCTGGCAAAAAGTACCGAAGCATTCGGGCTCTCACGACCAGATTGTGTAACAGTTTCTTCCTCCAAGCCATTAACTCCTCAATTCCCAGAGTCTAATCTGAAACCAACTTAAACACACACACACACACACACGCGCACACACACACACACACACACACACACACACACACACACACACACACACACACACACACACACACACACACTCCACTCCTTTTGCAATTTTTTGCTCATATCTTTCGTAATTCCTGCTAAAACATTGTTTACATTTACATCATTTATTATCATATTGAAATTTGCCCTTTACTGTGTCTATTGTCTTGTTTATTAATTATTGTACTGTCTTGCACTGTTTTGTGCACTTTATGTAGTCCCGTGTAGGTCTGAAGTTTAATGTAGTTTGTGTTGTTTCACATAGTCTAGTGTAGTTTTGTTTTGTTTCAGGTAGTCTAGTGTAGTTTTGTGTTGTTTCATGTAGCACCATGATCCTGGAGGAACGTTGTTTCATTTTTACTGTGTACTATACCAGCAGTTATGGTTGAAATGACAATAAAAGTGACTTGACTTAAATAAAAAGGTGGGGGAGGGGAAGGACGATAGCTGGAAGGTGATAGGTGAAGCTAGGTGGGTAGGAAATGTAAAGGGCTGGAGAGGAAGGAATATGATGGAAGAGAAGAGTGAACCATAGGAGAAAGGGAAGGATACCATAAGAGAAAGGGTGGGGGATGAGGTGGTGGGTAGAGGTGTAACCCCCTGGGTCGCCTCAGGCTCGCTCAGCTCATTCTCGTCTAGGGGGAGCAGCCTTCGGCCCCGCCAAACTGGGTAATCAGCTGGTGTGGATGCTGTGTGATGTCCCCGCCTCGCCCAAAAACAGACAGTACACCATATGCGATTAAATGAGTACAATTTATAAAGGTTACTGTAACTAAGTGATTAATAACGATACAGTATATATGAAGAGAAAAAAATAAAGAAAAGGCGCCAAACTTATCAAAGTCCAAACCACTTCGTGCACAATTGTTGGAGCTCAATTACTGAAGTCTTCTGGCCACCATTCGATCCCCTCCGAGCTCCTCGACTCACAGCTCAGGACCCTCCGAGTCGTCAACCAAGCACATCTAGCTTCATCCCCCCTCCTCGGACCCCCGCTTGGGGTCTGTTCCTCGCCCAGCTTACAGCATTGCGTCCTCTCTCTCTCTCACCCCCTCACGCTGATCTGCCCAAAAGCCCTTCAACAAAAGCTCACAGACTCAGAAGAAAGAACATTAATCCCCATTTGGTTTACAAAGGAATACAATTCTCGTTATCAGTAAATTTTAACCCAAACAAGCTTCCAGCACTCTCTCGCAACAAAGAAACATTCCTGCTTTTAACAAAGCAAAGAAGCCCTTTCCCAACAGTAACAAAGAAAAAAGAAGAAACCCCCTTTACAGAGGTAAGGGGTCAGAGTGGGAAAGTTTACTGGAAGGGGAAATTGATATTCATGCCATCAGGTTGGAGGCTACCTAAACGGAATATAAGGTGTTGTTCTTCTACCCTGAGGGTGACTTCATTAAGGTACAAGAGGAGCCCGTGGATCAACATGTTGCAACAGGAATTGGTATCGTAAGTAAAATGTTTGGCCACCGGGAATTTTGGAGCAGAGATGCTTGACAAAGCAATCCCCCAATTTACAACTGGTCTCACCAATGTAAAGGAGGCTGCATTGGGATCACTGTACTCAATAGATGACCCCAGCAGATTTGCAGGTGAAGTGTTCCCTCACCTGGAAGAATTGCTTGGGGTCCCAGCAAATTGCAGGTCAAGTGTTGCCTTACCTGGAAGAACTGCTTGGGTTTTACAAATAAACTCACAAATGATATAGCAGTAGACTGAAGTTATTCACAGTATTGATGCTCTGGTGGTACCTCATCTAGAATATTGTGCACAGTTCCAGTCTCTCTTCCTAGAAAAGATATACTTGTGCTGGAGAGGTCCAAAAAAGATCAATTCCTGGAATGATGGATTGTTCTGTGAGAAAAGATAAAGCCTATTAGATCAGTGCTTCTTAAAGGGTAGAAGGAGATGATTATTGACTTCAGAGGAAGAAACCAGAGGTCCATGAGACAGTCCTCATCAGAAGATCAGAGTGAACAGGGTCAACAACTTTTTAAGTTCTTCTGTGTTGTAATTTCAGAGGATCTGTCCTGGGTCAAGCATGTAAGTGCAATTATGAAGAGATCATGGCAGCACCTCTACTTCCTTTAAATGTTGGCGAAGATTCGACATGGCATTTAGATCTTTGACAAACTTCTATAGGTGTGTGGTGAAGAATATATCGTCTGGTTGCATTATGGCCTGGTATGGAAGCACCAATGCCCTTGAATGGAAAACCTTGCAAAAAGTAGTTGATATGGCCAGTCCATCAAGGGTAAAAGCTCTCTCCATCATTGAGCACATCTAAACAGAGTGTTGTCACAGGAGAGCAGCACCCATCATGCAGGAACTCCCACCATCCAGGCCATGTTCTCTTCTTTCTGCTGCCATTAGCAAGATGATAGGGGAGCCTCAGGACCCACACCAGTAGGTTCAGGAACAGTTATTAACCCTCAACCATCAGGGTCTTGAAGCAGTGGGGATAATTTCCCTCAACTTCATTTGCCCCCATCACTGAACAGTTCCCACAACCTGACTTACTTTCAATGACTCTTCATCTCATGTTCGATATTTTATTGCTCATCTGGAGAGTGGTGCATCATTGGAATTTCCTGCTTATATGGGTGGTAGAGACCAGTTGCTTTTTCTCAAGCTAGGGATCAATGGTTGTTTGGAATTTAAATGAATCAAGGGATATGACATCAGTACAGGAAGATGACACTAAGTTAAAAACAAGTTATGATCTTATTGCCTGGTGGAACAGGTGATAGGGTCCTACTACTTCAATTTCTTCTTTCAATTAGTCATTTACACATTGATCCACATATGTGTCTGTCTGCATACAGTCTCTACTTATTAATAATTTTTATCTTACTGCCAACCTGTTAAAAACTTTTTGAACGTCTGCTCATTTCTCAACCACTTTACGTCACCTAGTTTCTATTGCAACTTGCTAAGACCATCTTATGACGGAAACTTGATTTGTAAAAACTGCATTTTATAAGTGAACAAAAATTTGGCTAAGGAGATAAAATCTAGAGAAATATCTTATGAAAAAAGAATGGAGAGGAGAGGAGGAGAGCTTTAGGGATGGATTCAGCAGTTAACAAGGCTGTGGTGAAGAAAGTGTGGGGCCATAGTATAAGAGACCATAGTTGGTGCACTGCAGCTCTGAATAAAGCATGTGAAGACGTAAGACTGTGAATGGATCTGGAAACAAACTTTAACCAATCCAGAGATGTTTCAGGAAATAATAAACCACAACTGCCATATGTTGACCTGTCCCCAATCCAATTCTGTCAAGCTCATGCTCCACCCTCCAGTCATTATTGACAAATGCCATAAAGCAGAGCACACATTTGGATTTCAAATTTACCTTGCAAGTTTCCTGTAAACCTTTTTTCCTTGCTGATAGTTTGCTTGGTCCAAAGGCTATTTCTATGTACCAAACATCCTTCTGTAGCCACAACACTTTCTTTTGGATAAATACATACATAAATAAACAGAGGGACAGATGTCATGTGGATGTCCAGCACCCTACTCTTAGTTCAGTGACATTCCAAGACTACAGGCCTACAAAAGCCCACATGCATCCTGTCAATATGTTCAGTCCTAGGATTGTTCTCGTTACAGCAAAATGCTGTATTGTCCATCCGGTGCAGCTAAACACATTTTCTTTTTTTTCAGAGTTATAAACTGTGAGTACCAGCTAATTTTTTGCAGGCATTCTCCCCATAATTAGTTATGATTTGGCAGAAAATCCACGGAAAAATTTGCGAAACTATACAAGTTACGTTTATGGTCAGGAGCAAAGTGTCTGTTCACTATGTAGGCGAGCCAGTCTTCCAGGGATGGAAGATCAGCAGAACCCCCTGAAGTGTTAAGACTGTTACTTATTATCATTTCATATTAAATATTTTCTTTGTATTTTTAACAAAAGGGTTTCCATCTGGTTACAAGGTGTTTTTAATTCTTTCTATTATTTTGCAATCAGTACTGTCAGAAGCTGCATTCATGAAATTTGGGTTTTGAATATCTTTCTCTAGCCCTGAAAAAGACATCCTGACCTTTGGAGCTGATTTATAAGTCCATTTTTATCTACTGCACAAACACTTTTCCTGTTGCACATCTCCAAAGTAAGACTGGCAGAACTGGAAAATCTCCAATGTGTTAATTGTCTGCAGGCTAGATATTATTTATATAGGAAGGCTACTGTTAATGTCTAGGATGAATATACTAGCAGCCAGTACCACTGGACTGTTTCAGAGGCAGTTGCACACTGGTTATTTGCATTTGTGACCCATTGGTCCATTCTGTAAGGAATCCAGGAAAAGAAAATTACAGGATAAAGTCCTATGTCCAACCCAGGACTCAACATGGAAGGGGCTCAAGGTCTCTGTGCAATTGACTGGGGCCTAGGAATCATTTATACATTGGCATTTGCTGATGTCTACTGAGCTGAGGCCAAAGAAGGCCATGCCTTGGCAACTCTAACTCATATCTTCTGTAATGCTATGGTAAGTTAAACCAAGTCTCTCGATCATCTTATCTCCCCCTGCAGTCATACTTCCAAGCCTTAAGCCTCAGCCAATTGATCTTTGGCCAGAACAGCATCCTTCAAGCCATGCAAAATTTATGTTCAGT
Organism: Hypanus sabinus; assembly: GCF_030144855.1. Taxonomy (NCBI): domain Eukaryota; kingdom Metazoa; phylum Chordata; class Chondrichthyes; order Myliobatiformes; family Dasyatidae; genus Hypanus; species Hypanus sabinus. The sequence continues at coordinate 40,224,250 of NC_082710.1, read as the reverse complement.
TCTTTAGGAAAAACTGATAGTTCATCACATGTTTAGAGTCACATATCTTAAATTCAGTCTCTTTAGACCATAAGAGCATAAGATATAGGAGTAGAAGTAGGCCATTCAGCCCATCAAGACTGCTCCACCATTTAATCTTGGGCTGATCCAATTCTTCCAGTCATCCCCCCTCCCCTATATTCTCCCCATACCCTTTGGTGCCCTGGCTAATCAAGAACCTATCTATCTCTACCTTAAATACACCCAATAACTTGGCCTCCACAGCCTCTTGTGGCAACAAATTCCATAGATTTACCACTCTCTGACTAAAGTAATTTCTCCACATCTCTGTTCTAAATGGACGTCCTTAAATCCTGAAGTCATGCTCTCTTGTCCTATACTCCCCTACCATGGGAAATAACTTTGCCATACCTAATCTGATCAGGCCTTTTAACATTCGGAATGTTTCTATGAGATCCGCCCTCATTCTTCTGAACTCCAGGGAATGCCAGATGTTCCTCATATGGTAACCCTTTCATTCCTGGAAACATTCTCGTGAATCTCCTCTGAACACTCTCCAATGTCAATATATTCTTTCTAAGATAAGGAGCCCAAAACTGTGCACAATACTCCAAGTGAGGTCTCACAAGTGCCTTGAAGGGCTTCAGCATCACATCCCTGCTCTTATAATCTATACAAGACCACATCCACTAATCCACTATTGATCCACTAGGTCATCTCAAACATCAACTGCCTATCAATGCTAATTCCATTTACCATTTCTCAGTCTATAGCTTCTATGCCTTTACGATTCAAGTTGCACCTAAATGTTATGTGTGTATCTGCTTCTGCCACCAGTCAGGTACTCTGTTCCAGATTCCATCCACTGGATGAAAAAGATCCTCTATAAATTTTCTGCCCCTTAATTTAAACCCATGGCCTCCAGTTCTAGGTCCTTCTAGAATGAGGAAAAGTCTTATTACTTGCCATATCTGTCCTCCACAATACCCACAGCATCTCTAATATGTGTGTCATCTGTGAACTTGTGAACCATACCTCTTAAATTCACAACCAAGTCATTATTGTACAGCATGTGAAAAACAGAAGGGGTCCCAGCACAGATCCCAGTGGTAAACAACTGGTCATTGGTTTCCAATCATCAAAATGTCCCTCCCCCATCACTTTACGTCTTCTATTACAGAGACAGTTACAGATCCAATTTGCCCTCGATTCCAAGGAGCCACATGAGACCTTGTTATTAGCCTTACAGAATCCATGTAGATGACATTAGTTGCACTACCCTCATCAAAACGCTGTGGTACTTATTTGAAAAGCTCAATCAATTTGGTCAAGCAGTATCTCCTCGTAGCGACGTCATGCAGGCTATCTTTGGTTAATTCTCCACCTTTGAAAATGGTGCCCTCAGTTCATCAGCTTTACCAGTCAGACTTCTTGCACTAAAATAAATGCAGTTTCATCTCACATTCTTGCTGTATGCTTTATCAAGCCCATGTCTGTTCCACCAACTGGACTGACCTTGTTTTCTTTCTATGGTTAGCAGTACATCATCTCAATTGTGTGCATTAACCCTGCATTAATTTCCTGTCATAGAACCACAGAACATTACAGCACCGATACAGGCCTTTTGGCCCTTCTTGGCTGTGCCGAACCATTTTTCTGCCTAGTCCCACTGACCAGCACCTGGACCATATCCCTCCATACACCTCTCATCTATGTACCTGTCCTTTTTCTTAAATGTTAAAAGTGAGCCTGCATTTACCACTTCATCTGGCAGCTCATTCCACACTCCCACCACTCTCTGTGTGAAGAAGCACCCCCCCCCCATGTTCCCTTTAAACTTTTCCCCCTTCACCCTTAACCCATGTCCTCTGTTTTTTTTTCTCCCCTAGCCTCAGTGGAAAAAGCCTGCTTGCATACACTCTATCTATACCCATCATCATTTTATATACCTCTATCAAGAATCCCCTCATTCTTCTATGTTCCAGGGAATAAAGTCCTAACCTGTTCAACCTTCCTCTGTAACTCAGTTTCTCAAGTCCCAGCAATATGCTTGTAAACCTTCTCTGCATTCTTTCAACTTTACTAATATCCCTCCTGTAATTCGGTGACCAAAACTGCACACAATAACTGCACTCATCTTATTTTAAAACCTTTGGCAATACAGATGAAGGGTCTTGACTAGAAACATTATTGGTGCATTTCCTTCCATAGATGCTGCCTGACCCTCTGAGTTCCTCCATCACTTCTTGTGTTGCTGTGGTAAACTATGTATACCTGTCTGGACACGCCCCTCTGCTGACTGCTCCTGTGGCTCCTCCCACAGACCCCGGTATAAAGGCGATTGGAGGCACTGCTTCCCCCTCAGTCTCCAAGATGCTGTGCTCCGTTTTGCTGCTAATAAAAGCCTATCGTTCACCTCCCATCTCAGAGTGTTATTGATGGTGCATCAGTTGCTTCATGTTCCAACATCTTCAGTCTCTTGTCTCTTCCCAACAGCACTTGAAAACTACTCCACGTGGGTTGTTCAGTTTGTATGGGTCCTACAAATAGTCCTAGTGATCCAGAAATCTGGACACTGACTACACCATCCCTGCACATTGATTTGACCTATCCTCCTATTCTGCTACTCACCAGAATGTGACATCAGAAGTAATTTAGAGATTGCAGTCTTGAGGTCCTGCTCTTTAATTTGTGAGTTGACTCCCTAAAGTCATATTGCAGGACCTTGCTCCTCTGGCACAGTAGTGCAGCCAGTAGAGCTACTGCGCCTCAGTTCTGGAGACCGGAGTTCAAATATGACCTGTATGAAGTTTTACCTGCTCCCTGTGAGTGCATGGGATTCCTTCAGGTGCTCCAATTTTCTCCGATACCCTAAACTTTTGGGGTGGTGGATTAATTGGCCACAGTAGATTGCTCCTTGTGTTGGGGTGTATAGAAGAATCTAGGGGACCAGAAGAGAATGTGTGGAGAATTAAAAAGAATCGGGATTAATATAGGATTGGTGTAAGTGGGAGATGATGAGATGTTTGGACGGTGGGACGAAGGCCGTCCTCTATGTCGCTGTGACTCATCATCTATGTTTTTTGAATGCTAACATTAAGAACCATCACCCCTTGCTATTTAACTGTTCTTGTACAATTCCCATGTAACTTTTCTGACACCTTTGACTCTGGCACCAGGAAGCAACACACCATTCTAGATTCACGTCGATGGCCTCAGAAGCATCTGTCTATCCTCCTCACTATCAAGTCTCTTTCCACAATTGTCCATGGACTCTTGTTCTTCCCCTGCGTGCAGCTGAACCATGCACAGTACTGTGATCTTGGACTGGCTACACTCCACAGGAATACTATTTTCAAACATGGAGAAATGGTTTCAGGTTGAGGTGTGATCAAATGTTTCTCTGAACACCACTATTTTCCAACATGGAGAAAAGGTTTAGATCAAGGTATAATCAAAAGTTTCTCTGAACACTTACTTGCAATCCTTTTTTTGCATGATTTATTTTTAACTTAACTATTTAGTAGACATATATATTTACTTATAGTAATGTAGTTTTTTCTCCATATTTATTTATCCTGTACAAGGGGTGATTGATAAGTTTGTGGCCTAAGGTAGAAGGAGTCAATTTTAGAAAACTTAGCACATTTATTTTTCCTCCATTTACACACTTAGTCCAGCAGTCATGGAGCATACGGATCCCTTCTTTGTAGAAGTCGGTGTCTTGGACCTCCAGAAGTGGTCCACAGCATGGGGTGATTGATAAGTTCGTGGCCAAAGGTAGAAGGAAATGTTATTAACTACAACCTTTCTGCATTTTCACTCAACCAGTTGAACTGCACATGCATGTAATGAGAGCAATATAACTCATCTCCTTCCACCTTAGGCCACAAACCTATCAATCACCCCTGCTGTGGACCACCTGGAGGTCCAAGACACTCTCGTTACATGCACATGCAGTTCAACTTTTACAGTGATAATGCAGAAAGCTTGAAGATAATAACTCATCTCCTTTTACCTTAGGTCATGAATTTATCAATCACCCCTGATGTGGACCACTTCTACAAAGAAGGGATCCATATGCTCCACAACTGCTGGACTAAGTGTGTACATGTAGGAGGGAACTATGTTGAAAGATAAATGTGCTGGGTTTTCTAAAATTGAGTCTTTCTACCTTAGGTCATGAACTTATCAATCACCTCTCGTATTTCCTGTTACTGCTGCCATAAAGTTAACAAGTTTTACGACAGATGCTAGTGATATTAAACCTGATTCTGATTCTTCTGCCCGCTGGTAAGCTATGAATTCTTGGAATGTCTTTCCTTAACCTGTGAGGTTGGCACCTTTAAAAATGTGTTATCAACAAAACCTTCAGCTTCACCAATGCACCACGGTGCTTCCAGCTAACGCTCAAGTTGCAAAATGCAGTGGTCATGCCTGTCAAACTGAAGGCACCTTCAACAGGCATGATCATCTAGGTCTGAGGAGCTTTGCAGAACATGTAATCCATGGGACTAAGTTTGGTTGATAGACATTTACATTAGAAAGGGCCCCTGAAAATCAAATCAAATCCCTGTTTCTGCAATTTATTTGAACTGTAAGAAAGTGAAAATACTTTCCAACTATCTATCTGACTGACATTTCAAATGAAGGCCGCTGCAGAGTACTGCCTACACTTCGCTTGCCGAAGCATTCTCTCTCACTAGGGCTGCCCTCCGAGATTGCAGCACTCTGTGAACTGCTCTGCTTAGACAAATTCAAGCATCCATATTCTGGTATCACTTACCTTCTTGACTCTATCATAATAAACAAGTTAAATCTTTAAATCATCAGCAGCAAGAGTTTGTACGAGTTCCTCCATTTCTCAATCCTGATGGCTTTTCCGAATCTGATCGGTGAATTGATTCTGATTTGTGCTACGTTGTGCTTTCACAGCATTTGGCACACATGTCCATTGAGATCTAATTTGAGACCAATAAGCTCATTCACGTGACCTTCATAACTGCCTGGTGTCAGGAAAAAGACCCAAATGGATAGATTATTTATTACTGGTCTAGAAATAATAAAACACCTGAATGCTTCAGCCTATTAATTATCTGCATAATAATGTTAATAAATAAATTCTACATTTACACCATAGAGAAAATACATAAAATCTGATAGTTATAAAATTCCCATGTAGGTTATATTAATATATTGTACCATACTGTACCTTTGTCCCATAAATCACAGCAACTAAAATAGTTTATAACATTATACATTCTTTTAGATCAGTTAGAAACTCACACAACTATGCCATGTAGTGGGGGCAAACACCGGCCATCCATCTATAAATACCTCGATATTCGCACCTCCCAGATAATATGGTCTTAAAGGATATTGTATTCTAAAACATACTATTTCATTCTCTGCGAATAAGTCCTGAAGTTGCTGTTTATCTAGGGGGAGATATAATACATTTTACAGGTTATTTTATGTCAGTCTACATAGTCAGTCCATACTGCAAAAGGTATCACATATTTAAATAGTACTGTGTAACAAAGTTTGAGAATGAACAAACTTGAGAATGATTAGAAAGAACGGGCTCCAATCTGAACTCACTGTAGAACATAATCACTTTGAAAGACACAGACCAAAAAGCTGATTTCTGGAAATGAGGTGAGAATAAAGGCCTAATTTTTTCAAAGGAACTGGAAGACTTACTTACGTAATCAGAAATGCCAGTAGTCCATACGTAGCCAAAGTGGAATTGAGCTGCTAACTTGCACTGTTACATTTGTAACAGTTAGCTGGCTTAGACTAAACGATCTGCATGCAGCTTTGTTAAGTTCTCATGTACTTGAGTTTGAACAGGAATCCCATCATTTCACAGACTATACTGTGCACATTCTGTTATAAACAAGAGTATACAATCTACCAAAGTACTTGAAAGTATTTGATGATTTTGTGACATCATCGGATTAAATTAATTTCAATTTTATCCTCATTTCCAGTGATAACGTACAACTTGTAAATGGCATTATAACACTCCCCCCACACACACACAGTTAAGTGCCCATTCACTGCGAAAACTCTCAAATATAGTGTGGATCTCTACCATTTTGCAGGGAATTCCTGGGAAACCAGTGAGTGGCTAGTCTATAGTGAAATAACATAGGGAATGTTCTGATCTGAGAATGATCTGACATCTGTGTCTGATTAATTTAAGGCTTATCTGAACCTGTACAGCTGTGCATGGTGATACACACAACGATAAAATAAATTATGCTGTTAACTCATTTACATGTATTAGCACTGTGATGTAAAAGCGAAAAGCAATTTTCACAAAACTTGAGTTAACCTTGGTAACTCCAAACATTTTCTGTGAATAAACAGAGGGGAACAATGGATTCTTCCTTTTTTAATTTAAAGATAAAAATATTTATAGAACAAAGGATTAATTCCATCCACATCATTTAGTTTCCCTAGGAGAACAGCAGAGAAGATTAGCAAATATTGTAGCAGAAATGATCAGATGTCCAATTTAAAATAAAACTCAGAGCTACCAGTGAGCGCAGCTAAGATAAAAGGCACTGTGACATTGTGGGTAAAAATTAATTGATACATACTCTAGATTCTGAGCAGACTATACCTGTGTTCAAGTTCTATGCAAACACATGAGCGTGGGAACAGAAGGGATAGACAGGTTAAATTACTATTGAGAAGCTGTAATTAAACACATCATTTTGACTGCTTTGTCTCTTCAAAGCTGAAGTTTGCACAACATAATCTATAAAATGAGCTCAAGGAAGTTGCTATAATTTAAGCCCGTGTTATTCAACAGAATTTTAAAACAGATAATGTTCAATCACAAATCTCTATATAAAAAATCTAGTATTTCCAAGCAGTCTATTTTGCATGCTGCATTGGTATAGAAAATGAACGTTAAGGTGTATTTTCTTAAATTATATTTGTCTGCACTTAGACCAAAGGGATTTAACAAGACAAACAAAGGGCAGAGAAGAAAAGGCTCTGGTTTATTAAAGAGCAGAATTGAAAACGGCAGGCCAGATGCAAAGGGTGAAACCATTTCAGGAACATGGGGTGAATATAAAATGCTTTTTAAAGGCAAAACTGGTCCTTCATTATCAGACAGAAGCATCCTCCTTTCAACTCAATAGTTGTTGTCATTGTCATTATGATTACCTGTGATATTACTCGTCACAAAACCCCCTTGTGGATTGGGATGCATTTATAGGACAACACACATCGTTGTGACTGGGAGCAAATGGTGTGCAGCTCTACAAATGATACAAGCACCCAAACAAAAATGTTCAGGCACACGTTCAACTCAGTCATTAGATTTTCCAGGAAATATTTAAATTTTGCTTTCAAATCAATTCTAATCTGTCTGAGCTTTGACAAATGTACAGTATGCCTTAAAATGAGGTCCCTAACGTTTAGTGACTTAAAACTCCTGATTATCAAACTACCCATAAAAACATGTACATTATAACTGATTTGAGCATATGCAGCATTTCAGATTTACATCTTTGTCTTTTGTACCACCTTTTCTGTTCATATTGCATCAGATTTCGATGCATTTTAAATTGTTTCCACATTCATTTACATTTCCTTACAAAAATTTATTGTTCTTGAAATAACCCCAGAGTTTACACATTGAGGTCAGGATTGGCACGGGATGGATAGAGAGAATAGTTGATGTATTTAGCATTGAGATTATCAATTTTCATTGTTGGAATGTACTTTATTTCACACAAGCTGTTCATTATTAAAAACTGCTTAAAGTTCTTTGTTTCAATTATTCATTAATTACACATGTGAGTCTTTGCCAAAATCAGTATTTGTTTCCTCCCACCACCCTCGTTGTCCTTGAGAAAGTGGTGGTGAGTCACTACTTTGAACCAATGCAATTCACAAATTATTGGAGAGGGATAACTAGGATTGAAACACTCCAAAGAAAAATAATAATCTGTCTTAGCAGAAAATTGTGGTAGGTGATACCTGGACCACCTTGGGAGGCCCAGATGGTTTTTGTCTCTGGCATGACCAGAAGGCACTGGAATTACCATTGACTGCATGGGCTCATGATCAAGGTTTCTGACATTAAGGGACTGATGTAGATACCTTGGATTTTGGAATGCCTACTCAAGAGGTAACCTCTTTGCAGGCAGTAGGATGGCCAGGAAAGGAAATTATCTTTAGCTGAACAAGAGCCATCTGACAACATTGAGCAGATAAATGGGCATCTAGCATTGAATTCCTGAAACAACAGCAAGAACTGGAGGGAGATCCTTCAGGAGCAATCCGATGATGCTGAGGATTAGATGTCTGGTGAAGTGAATTGTAGAGGCATCTTAGTGAATAGGTGACCCTGAGTGAATAGGTGATTTAGTAGTCAATAAAAATCAGGTTTCTGTTGTAATCATGGCAGCGAAATTCGAATAGTAATGGAGAAAGGAAGATAATGGAGCTGATGAGCGACAATAATGTAGCGGTTAGCTTGATTGAATTGCAGGTCAGGGTATTCCAGAGTTTGGAGTTCAATTTCAGTGCAGTTCTGCAATGAGCCTCTGTACGTCCTCCCCATAGAATGTCTGGGTTTTCTCCAGCAGTCCAAAGACTTACTGGGTGGGTTAATTGGTCATTGTAAATTGTCCCATGAGTAGGTTTGTTGGGGGTTGCTGTCACGACAAAGCTCAAAGGGCCAGAAGGGCCGACTCCATGCTGTATCACTGAATAAATAAATGAGAATAAGTTTGGAGATGAAGTGGGAAAGTATAAGTCAAAATTATTGTTCAACAAGTGGCATCAGAAAAGTTAAAGTTGAGTCTTTAATTTTACAACTTTGAGAATGAAATGGCAGGCCTGGTGATTCTATGACTGCAAAATTGATATTACAAGCAAAGAAAGTAAAGAATATCTAGTCATAGAGTACTACACCACAGATTTGATCTCCAAGTTGCATCCAACTGTATCCCTCCAAACTCTTTCCATCCAAACCTCTTTTTAATATTGTAATTGAACCCATATCTACCAATTACACTGGCAGCTCATTCTACACTGACACTACCTTCTGAGTGAAGAAGTTTCCTTTCAGATTGTCGTTAAATATTTTACATTTCACCCTAAATCTATGAGCTCTAGTTCTTGACTCACCCAACCTGAAGGGAATAAAGCCTGCGTGCATTTACCCTATATATACCCCTCATCATTTTGCATACCCCAATAACACCCCCAGTCGTTCTCCTGTGCTCTGGAAATAAACCTTTTCTAACCTATTCCACCATTCCCTATAGTTCAGTTTGTCAAGTCCTGGCAATACCTTGTACATTTACTCTCCATTCTTTCAAGCTTAATTATAAATTAAGATCGAGATGGCACCAAGCTGTGAATTCAATTGATGTCACAGCTCAGTTTTGATTGTCCTTTTTAGGCTCTTCTTTAGGTTTATGGGAATGATTTTTGGACAGAGAGGGTAGTTAGGGGTCAGGTTAGGGTTTTAGAGACAGGGATGTGGGGGAATGAAAAGAATTACAGGACAGGCTGGAGCCTTAAGTTTCCACTCCAAGCTGAGGACAACGACATGGATGTGGAACATCTACTAACCATCCTGAATGTGCAGCTGGATGTTGGGCCAAGAGACTAGCATAGATGAAGGCTTGTGACTCCCCTAGGGTCAGTGAGTTGCCCTTGGGCTCTGTTGTTCCATTTGGGCAAGAAGAACGAGGTCCAATAACCCCATAGGATCATGAATCCATGAGTCTGAGGCCTGGTGTTCAGTGATCGGCGTGTTCTGGGTCAGTGCCGAGGATTGAATTGTAAATCTGGAAGACAAGGCCTCTTGGCTGAAGCCCGGGTCTAAGAATCACTGCGAGTTTATGGGAAAGCTGAAGGCTCAATGTCTGCAAACTGAGTCGATATCTGAATTCATATCTGCAGCTGGAGACCAAAGAAGATGGACTGTCTTGGGGACAGAGGATTGTGAATGTGCATAGGTGAGAGGGAGGAATAAGACTTATTTTGCTGTTGTTGTTTTGTTGTTTGTTGTGTTCTGTGTTGTTCTGCCAAGCATTGTGGGCATGCTATGTTGGCGCTAGAATGTGTGGTGATATTTGCAAACTGCCTCCAGCACACCTTCGGGTGTGTTGGTTGTTAATGCAAAGGAGACATTGCACTGTATAAACTTGAATCTTGAATTAATCTGAATCCATACCACCCTGATCCCATGTGTTCTCAATTAGTTTAATAATTCATGTTGTATGTTGCAATATCCAAAGTCTTCTGAAAGTCCAAATACAAATGAAGTGACATAAATGAGGCACACTATTGAAATTAATATATGGAGGGTGAATTATTTCTTGGTTTCTTGCTCAGTTTATGTCTAACTTTTCATTTCTTTAAAACATGGTAAGATATATAAAAGCAAAGATTAATTCTATTTTCTTCATCTTTCACAATTGTCCTTGATTATTTCAACAGACATTTGATGTTCTGGAGTCAATATAGATAAAAATTGGCTAAAACTTTGGTAAATGGCCATCTTTCTTCAGATGTGGGGGCATTAGGTAATAGTTACTCAGTGTACGAAAACATTTCTCTCAGTTTATTTAAATAATTTTCATCACAGTCCACACTCCAAAATGTAAGAAGATTTAACTGTAAAGAAAGCTATAAACAACTTCATAAAAACACAAGAAAGTACAGTTTGTATCAAGCAGATTTGGGTAACTCGAAACTATGTATTTCCTACAGAATTCTGAGTCCTGCTGCACTTTTTGGTCTTTTGATCTTTATGATACTATTAATTTAAATTAGCTTACAACTAGTTACAGATAAGCAACCTCTGGCAGTGCAAATGGTATCAAATAGTGGTGGTGCAGATGATTAAAAATAACCTTTGCTGTGGATTGTCTTCTGCAATAACTGCTGGTGAGGAGGTTGCACTAATTGCACAGCTCATGGTTTCTATCATATTGGATCTTGTCCATTGTGAGCTGGAATTATTCAGTAAGGACCCAACCCTGCATTTCAATTTAGTGTAAGAATACAGACTCCTGTGTATATTTATGGCGAGATTCTGCTGGCTTTTCTTCATCAACATTTAATTGGACTGTGTGCACTGTTCACTTTATTCCAATAAAGCAATAAAGCTAACTTTCTGGAAAAACTTAGCTCTTGCCGACTTTGTGCAGTTATTAAGATGTCGGTAATTAACTCCACTCATCCTTACTGAGAATTATTGTGTTCCTGTGCGAACTGTCACATCAGCTATGGGCATTACCACTGCTGAGACTGTCCATTCATTAAGACTCACTTCAGTAAGATTCAACTTACATTCTAGCTGGCTAACTCTTTCATCTCCTGAGAGGCTACATTAAAAAAGTGAATAGAGTAGTGCTGTAGTTGAGAATGAAGTAACGATTGATGGGGAAGATGACTGCGAAGCAGAGAATAGATTGGGTTTGCTGGGAGGGATCAGATGACATTAAGATATTATTTGAGCAATTATGGCTTAAAGAGCACTGAGAAAATTGACATCAATGGGCGTCAAGGGGGAAACCATGTCAATGGTTAGACTCATGTCAATCTTTGTTCTTTTATGGAGGTCAGTCACCCTAGAACATCACCACGTTGAGGCTATTGGCTGATAAGTAGCGTGCATGTAACAAAGTGCCAGGTGATTATTATTTCCAACAGGAAGGACTCGTGCTATGGACATATAGTCAATTACACCAAGTTCCCTACCAGTAAAATCCTGAGAGTTGCCATTGACCAGAAACTCAACTGGGCCAGCCACATAGATACTACAGCAAAGAGAAGGTTATAGCTAAATATCCAATCTAGAAATTCGAAAACATTTCCACCATCTATCTGACACAAGTCGGAAATACTATGGAATCATTTTTGTTTGCCCTTAATAGCCACAGCTTGAAATCTCCTCAAGAAATTTGACACCATCCAGGTCTGAGCAAGGCAGTTGATTAGTATCTAAGCATTCAGTCCTCCCCATCCCAACCTCCACCACCATTGTGTGGTGACTGCAATGAGCTCCCTGTACAAACTGCCTAGGTTACTCCAACTTTACTTACCAAATCACTAAGGACAGTAGCTTCAGACCTATGTTAGCACCACCAATGATGGGATCCCCTCTAATTCACGCACTACTCCGATCACTCTCTTGCAACATCACAACTTCTAACTCCAGGAACCTACACCAACAGGTTTATGGAAACATCTTCATCAAAAGAACTCCAGTGATTTAAGAGTGCGATGTTCCTTAGCCACGCATCAAATATTTGCCTTTCCAATAAAGCTTAGGACCTGAAATACAAATAAATTAAATCAATTTTACTGTGGACTGGCTAGATAACCATTTATATGCCTGAGGTATATTTTTGGAGACTCAATGTTAATTGAGTGTGGGTTGGTGCCAAAAACTGAATAGATAGTGTTAGGTGCAGAGGTCGTGTGCAAGAATGGAGCATATTGGAACTCAGTGGAGCCTAATTGCAGTGTGGAAGAGGTGATGCTTTGAGTCATCACTCAGGAAGTTAAGGGAAAACAGGAACTTAATTTATGGGAGAACAATCCACTCTGCAATAACCTTAACTGCAAGACCACTCCTAGGAAAAATACAATGGAAAATTGAAATAACAATGAAGTAAAATTAAATCTGCTTCTGCAGTCAAGCTCCACTTTTATTCATGAACTGTTTTGGTATGTTGAAAAAAAATCATGCTGTTGCTGTCAATCATATGGTGAATGGTGACTGACATCCAGAAAAGACCGGAAGTTTGCATGCAAATGCGCATTGTAGCACATGGAAAACCCTACAGTTTACACAATCACACTCAGTGATCAGGTTTCTGGAAAATATATATTATACATTGTGTAATACATATTATTTGTTGCAGTTACAATAGAATTTCTAGGCCCATAAATTTCAGATCATTACCAGCTGAATGAGACTTGGATAAGTATATTATGCAGAGGGTTATTGAGATGTGGGATGGAGAGCAGGATCCACAATAGCTTTGAAGTGGAAAGAGGATAAATATTTGAGAAACAAATATTAAAAAGGCAAGGGAACAGGACTAATTGGATAGATGATTCAAGGAGCTGGCACAGGCTGAGTGGCATCATCTGTGCTGTTAGTATTTTATGATTCTACAAATACAAAATCTAAACTGAGTTATGTTTAACCTTCTTCAGCTTGAAAATGAAGGAGGTGGTCACTAAGTACCTCATAATGCTGAATAAATAAATCTTAGCCATTTTAAATGGGATTTCTTTATTTAACTTCAATGCATACAGACCCAGAATGCCAGATCTCCTTTGAATATCAGTGCAGTACTCTCAAATAAAATCTTATTTATGCAGTGAACACATTCAACACAAGCATAATTATTCTGAGAAACAAGAAAATAACAAACTGAAATAGCTTGAAATGGTTGAAATCAGAAATAAAATATGAAAATCCTGGAACTACCCAGCCACTCAGTCAGGATTTGTGGAGGGAGTGACCGAGCTAACATGGTGGGTTGATGAACTTTTATCAAAGCTGATTGGTTCTGATGCAAACTGGTCAACTGAAATTGTGGAGTCTTAAGAGCCAGTTGCATATTGGACTGACCTAGAGGCCCAAGATACAGCCACAACCCATGGGAAGTTAAATGGTGCCAGACTAACTCATTGCTCAGGGGAAGCCAATCCATGAAGATTGGGGCTCCAGTTCTGGGTTGCACCTTCCAAAGATGCATCAACCACTTTATCCTTGGAAGAGCCAATCTCCTGCTAGCTGCGTTTCACTGAGAACAACAATATCAATACCAAAATTGAAGAGCAGTATTAAGTATTACCATTATATCCAAGTCCCAAATAAGCTATTGAAGAGTGGAAGTTGATTGCATGGTATTTCTAGTTTGTGGTTCTGGTTGCACACCAGCAGTCACATGGGCTTAACAAAGCAAGGACTCAGTTTTAATGGCAAAGTGGTCCAAGATGACCTAGAGTAGCCTGATTCCTAAACAAACTGAAGACAGAAATGATCTCTTGCTTGGAGCAAGTAGGCCCTGAGTTCTGCTTCCCTAGGCCACCAGAAATCTAGCAATTATACTAAAGCAATAGTGAGGGGCAATGAGGTGAAGACTTGGACTGCAGAAACTGCAGAAGTCACTAGAGAAATGATTGAAGTGAAAAGGAGATAGAAGTGCGGACTTATGTCAGTGTGACTTCTGGGCAGCTTTGCATTTAATGGCAATGGAGGTGAAAAGGTGCCAAGTGATGCTTTTGCGTATGGGACTATTGTTAAAACAAGTGAATATCACAATAATAAGTGCATCTCTGGCAGCAATGGAAGTTGATGGCAGTGCATTTCCTATCCCTTCTTGTAAAAGTCCTTCTATCTAGTCCCTGTTGGTAGAGGCCTGTCAATTCACAGATTGTTCTTCCTGGTGACACACTCTTCACAACTGAACAATGTTATGCAAAGGCTTCATTGGTAATGCCTGCTCCCAAACATCCTGCTGGTAAATCTACTCTAATTTAGTTTGATCAAAGAGGATGGCTTTCTTCAGGGTGGAAATTTTATTACAAATGCCTGGGAATCTTGCGCACACTTGCAGGAATATAATTTGTGGTTAACACCAGCTGAAGATTGCTGGGGATGGAATTGTGTTTTTGTATGCCCTGCTGCTACCTAGAAGAGTTCCACTTCCCAGGAGTCACTTTGTCACTTTATAATTTTCTGTTAGTCACCTTATGTTCAGTTACTCGTGCACCTAGTGTCACTGTACATACATATAATCTGCCTAGGTACAGTATATATGGCTACACTCAAACAGTTAATCGTACATTGTGATTTATGGGATTACTTTTATATTTGTTGTGTTTTTTATACTGCATGGGATCCAAAATGAATCGTTTCATTCTCCTTTACACATGTTTACTGAAGAATGACAATAAACAACCTTAAATCATGAACAAGACTTTGGAACTAACATTCTGAAGGATGAGGGGAAACAGGGACTTCGAATATTTTAAAGTAGAGGCAAATAGGTACTTCATCAGAGAGGTGAAAAATTACCAGGAGTGGGTGAGATAAAGGATTGAGATTACAATGCGATCCACCATGACCTTACAAAGTGGCAGAGCAGGCTTGAGAGGCTGAGAGATTGACTCATGCTCCCAATTTATATATATGTGCTGTTTCTGATGACTTGCAGTCATGGGAAACATTTCAGTTCACTGTTATATGTTCTTGACAATTGCCAACAACAAGAACCTCCACTGAGCCCAGGAAGGATCTATTGGTGAATATGCGGAGGTCACTCGTGACATAAGCTTTAAAGAATGGCTCACACATTCACTTAGCAGAGACAGAAGAGACTTCAGAAGCTGGAATCTGCTGGATGAACATAATAGGAAAGGAACTGTCGGCATCTCAGTTCGAGACTCTGTCCTGATGTAGGGTTTGCCCTGAAATATCTACAAATCCCTTCGTCTCTCAATACTGCCTGGTCCCCTGAGTTGCTTCAGCAGACTGTTTGACATCCATTTAATGGCCGATCTTGTTCCAGTTGGCATCACTTGACATAACACTCCAAACCTCCTGAGATTCTGGTGACCTGATATGTTGAGGAAGCTTATGATCTGTACTGTGAGGACTGAACAGCCCCGCTGATGATTTATACCCACAGGAGCTGCATGCCCATGAACAACAAGTTGTAACTGGGAAAAGTTTTATTTTTATTTAGAAGTAAATATTAAGTGGAGATTTGTGGCAAATATGACTATATGATATATATGTATAGTACCTGAAATACATCTTATGGAAATGGTTGTTTGATGATGAACTTCAATAAAAAATAAATTACAAAAAAAAAAGAAAGAAATACAGCATGATAATAGGTCCTTCTGGCCCAATGATCCCATGTCACCCAATTAGCACCATGTGACCAATTAGCCTACTAGTCAGTATGTCATTGCGATGTGGAGGAAACCAGAGCACCCAGAGGAGATCCACGTGATCAGGGGGAAGAATGTACAAAACTCCTTACGGATGGCGGCAGAGTTGAACCTGAATCACTGGCGCTGTAATAGCGCCAGTCCAACTGTTACACTACCACGTCATCCAGGTGTAACCACACTGAATCTCTAAAATAAGCTCTTGCTGCAAGAGCCAAAGCACCAGTGCTGAATTCTTCTAGCGTGAGTTTTCAGCCTGCAGAGTAGTAGGGATCTGAGGCTCTTTCAATTTTGTACTTTAAAAAACCATTGATAGAAAATGACCATGCATCAGGTGCTCTGATGTGAGCACCATGAACAGACCCCTTTAGTGTGAATTTGGTGGCACCAGTTCTCTTCATCTGGGAGACTTGTTAGTAGAGGAAGACGTTTTTCATTTGATTGAGAACTATGATAAAGCAAATGTTGGGATGATTTCAATAAAGCAGGAGATTCATTATATCTGCAAGGGTCTAAAGATTGCAAGTGCCATACATGAAATAGAAAGGTTTGATGCCCTGCATGCCGCAGTCCTTGAGAAGCAAACCAAAAATAATTGTTGAAACTGTAAATAGGGACAAAAAATGCTGGAACCGATCGGCAGGTCAAACAGCTACTATGAAATGAGAAGCAGAATTGAATCAATCTGAAGTGTTAACCTTGTTTCTGACTTGACAGATGCTGCCTCACCGTCTAGACATTTTAAGCGTTTTCTGTTTTTATACCTGCATCTACCTTTAATTGCGCCTATGATGGATATTCTCTTCAGTAAAGAACAATTTTCAAGTATTTAGAAAGGTGCAATGCAGATAATTACTGACTGCTATCTGCCTCGTAGCTGTGAGTTAACAATTGTGGAAAGAGGAACAACCAAAACCTATTAATGAACATACATATATTTCAGTGATGGTTGTGGACTGTTGAGGTTTAAATGCTACTTTCAAGTGGACAATGATCCTTGTACTCCTTACCCATTTTGCAAAAAATGTAGAGTGAATTAATTAGAGATATCAAAAGAACCATTGATTAGGCTTATCATAAATCACCTTAAATAATTTGTGATTTATTTTTGCGCGATTGCTGTAAGTTTGATATTCAACTTTATTGTCTCTCACTACATTGCTTGCAATCTCCTTACCATTTTACAAGAGATGTAGAATGGAGGACCAATCGATTATCTAGGATTTTGCATTTTCCCTCCCCCTTCACAGGAGGTTCCCCACCTTCCCCCCAACCTCTCACCATCCAGAAATAGCAGGACCACTCCCACTGGAATCTTTGTGAAGGCATTTGCAATTAGCTGATCCTCCCATCCAAGATCAAATCTTATCTCAGAAGTTAGTGTTTTCCAGAGCAACACACATAAGAACGCTGGAGGAACTCAGCAGCTCAGGCAGCATCCATGGAAATAAATCAACAATCTCTGTCTTGGCCTAAGACTGTTCATTAGGACTGGAGAAGAAGTATGAAGGTGAGAGAAAGGAGGAGGGGAAGGAGGGCAAGATAGAAGGTGATAGGTGAAACCAGGTGGCTGGGAGTGGGGGGGGGGGTGGTTGTGGAGAATGAAGTAAGTTGGTGGGAGGGGAGGTGATAATTGGAAGAGGCAAAGGGCTGGAGGAGAAGGAATCTGAATGTTTTCCTGCTCATTTGCTTGCTGTGGTGAGCACTTATAGTTTAATAGTTGTCCTTAACTGAGGCAACAGCCACAATAGTTTGACTCTACAGCTGCTGTCTCTAACAGGCCAAATTGACTGCTGCAACCTCAACATTCCCATTGTCAGGAACATTTTCAATATTGGAAAAATTGTCAGGAATAGAAAGGAAATTGTAAACTCCTTAATACATTCAGTATTATTTATGTGACAATTTGAAGTGATTTTTTTCTAGGTAGCTTTAAAGCCTGTTGTAATTATTATAAGTAAGTATATGTTCTTTCTGTGATTGGAAAAAAAATGTGGTTAGGTTCAGGTTAACAATGCTCTTACATGAAAATATTCGGGCAATCATGGCTGCCATCTGCATTCACTTGAAATGGCATTTCTATAAATCCAAAATAATAGGTGCTCATACATAAGAATGAAATTTTTAGCTTTATGCATAATATAATTGACAGAAATTCTTGTTGTGGATGAGGGTTTCTTTGGAATCCAGATACACTTGCCTGCTAACCTTTCCCAGTGTGGTTGTTGATAGCGGCTTGTTGACTTTAGCTATAATTGCCTCCCTAATTTCAGCAATCTGAAGAGCTTTCACACTGAAGTAGGCCTTTCTCCACCCACTCTCTCCATTAACACTATAATTTCTTCAGAATTCTGCAGTTAGATTCATTCAATGAACATTATTTTTGGTGCTTCAGTATCTATTAAAGGCTTATGAGATGATTCAGGATCATTATTTAAGGTTCTTCCTGATTAGCAGCACAGTTGTATCTTTGCTGTAAGCTGCAGCAATCAACAATCAATCACCGTGATGTACTGGAAAATCATAAGTGCTTCAAACTAATAGTGTTGTTTATTAAATAAAGTGTGCTGTGTCTGGGCAGCTTTTCACCACTGAAGCACTCATGTTCTCCTGAGTGTTCCAGGCATAAACAATGCTTGACATATGAGACAATACTCACTGCTGCCTTCTTTCAGTTTGGTGGGTTTTATGGTCAAAGTGTCTCCAATTGTTAGTAATGGCCTGTCTTTAACACCTCTTTTGCAGTGTGTGCCTGTCTTTTAATGGCTGTCTCAGGCTACATCCACACTAGACCGGATAATTTTGAAAATGCTGGTTTTGCATAAAAACGATAGGCATCCACATTATGCGTTTTTGAAAATATCTCTATCCACATTGAAACAGAGATTTCGGCAAATCTCCTCCTACTGGGCATGCACAGGACACATTACCGAAAACAAGCGACAGGTTTGGTGTTGAATCTCGCCGTAAAAGTGCGCGTTTGTGTAGTTACAGACTAGAAAAACTTAAAGCGACAGGCAGCTGTTGGCTCTCGCACAGGAGAACTTAAAGTAAAAAAAAAACAAATACTGGAGCGTATGGAGGCAACCGACAGGAGGAGATTCACCCAAATACCCATTTTAATGTGGACAGAGGCATTTTCAAAAACGCTTGGTGTGGATGCCTATCGTTTTTACGCAAAACGGGCGTTTTCAAAATTATCCGGTATAGTATGAACGTAGCCTGAGTTTGATTGCTTCATTTGAGGGCTTTGTGGAATTTACAAAGTTCTCACCCCTGTGAGCAATGTGTCTGCTCTTGTCTGTATCGTAAAAGCATAGGACCTAGGAGCAGAATTTAAGTCATTTGGCCTATTTTGAGTCTTTTTTGCCATTCCAACATAGTTAATTTATTATCCCTTGAAATACCATTCTCCTGCCTTCTCCCTGTAACCTTTGACACCCTGACTAATCAAGAACTTATCAACCTCCACTTTAATATGATTTGACCTCCACAGCCATCTGTGTCAATGAATTCAACAGACTCACTACTCTCTGGCTAAAAAAATTCCTCCTCATCTCTGTTCTAAATAGACTTCCCTCTATTCTGAGGGTGTATACTCTGGTACTAAACATACTCTCCACATCCACTCTAACTAGGCCTTTCAATATTCAATGAGATCCCGCTCCCTCATTTTTCAAAACTCCAGTGAGTACAGACCCACACTCCTCAGATGTTAACTCTTTCATTCCCAGAATCACTCTCCTGAACATCCTCTGGTCCCTCTCCAATGCCAGCACATCTTTTCTTAGATAATGGGCCCCAGACTTCTCACAATACTGAGTGCAGCCTGACCAATGCTTTATAAAGCCTCAGTATCACACCCATACTCTTACATTCTCATCCTTTTGAAAACTAACATTGTCTTTCCGTTCCTTACCACCAACTCAGCCTGCAAGTTAATCTTCTGGAAATCCTGGCACAAGAACTTCCAAGGCCCTTTGCACCTTTGCACCTTTGAATTTCCTCCCCATTCAGAAAATAGATTATGCCTTTATTCTTTCTATCAATGTACATAACCATACATTCCCCTTTACTATATTCCACCTGTCCTTCTTTGCCCATTCTTCCAATCAGTCTAAGTCCTTTCGCAGGCCCCCTGAATACTTGTTCAATTAAATAATTCATTCTGGCCTATATATAAAAATACATCAGTTGCGTACATCATGACATTACCATGTAATAAGTGCACACTTCACTTAAAGTAAAAACAAAACTAAGATGTTATTCCCGGCTCTGTCTTTTCCTTCCACTTAGTTTAATATTTTGTAATTACAAAACATAACACATATCTTGTTAGCAGCTTCATGTGTGGCAACTTGTCTCAAGCCATCTGAAAATCCAGGTAACCAACATCGTATGGCTCTTCTTTGTCTATCCTGCCTGTTATTTCCTCGAAGAATTCCAACAGGTATCTCAGGTACAATTTTCCCTTAAGGAAATCATGCTGACTTTGGCCTATTTTATCCAAGTACCCTGAAGCCTCGCCCTTAATAATGGACTCCGGACTCCAGACTCCAGATTCACTGAGGTTAAGCTAACTGTCCTATAGTTCCTTTCTTCTGATTCTCTCCCTTCTTAAAGAATGGTTTGACATTTGCAATTTTCCAGTCTCACAAAACCATTCCAGAGTCTAGTGATTCTTGAAAGATCATTACTAATTCCTCCACAATCTCTTCAGCTAGCTCTTTCAGAACCCTGGTGTGCAGTCCATCCATCCAGATGATTTATCTACCTCCAGACCTTCCAGCTTCCCAAAAACCTTCTCCTTAGTAATAGCAGCTATACTCACTATAAGCCCCCTGACACTTTTGAATTTGTGGCATACTGTTAGTGTCTTCTACAGTGAAGAATGATGCAAATTACTTATTATGTTTGTCTGCCATTTCATTGTCCCCCATTACTACCTCTCTAGGATCATTTTCCACCTATCCAACAGCTGCTCTCAGTTCTCTTTTTTTTATATGTCTGAATATCTTTTGGTATCTCTTTTTATTTTATTGACTAGCTTACCTTCATATTTCATACTTTCTCTAATTTTGGCTTTTTAGTTCCTTCTGTGGGTTTTTGAAAGCTTTCCAATCCTCTAACTTCCCAGTATTTTTTTGTTATTTTATATGTCATCTCTTTTCCTTTTATGCTATCTTTGACTTCCCTTATCAACCACAGTTGATTCATCCTCCCTTTAGGAATGCTTCTTCATCTTCGGTATCTATCTTGCATCATCCAAATTGCTGCTGGAAACTTCTGCTTTCATCCCTGCTAGTATCCCCTTCCCAATCAACTTTGGCCAGCTTCTCTCTCATGCCTCGGTAATACGCTTTACTCCACTCTGATTCAGATACATCTGACTTTATCATCTCCCTCTCAATCTGCAGGGTGAATTCTAACATAACATTATCACTGTCTCCTAAGGATTCATTTACCTTAAACCCCCTAATCAAGTGTGATTCATTGCATCAATCCCAATCCAGAATTGCCTTTCCCCTAGTGGACTCAACCACAAATTGCTCTTACAAGCCATTTTGTAGGCATTCTGCAAACTCCATTTCTTGGGATCCATTGTCACTGTCACTTCAAAATAGAGTCTGAATTTCTTCTTCCACACTGTGTAGTTTTTGTACAAATACTTGTCCAGTAAATCCAGTGACTGGGATAGCTTTAGTTGTTCCACAGTGTACTCTCTCAATTGAACTGTTGCTCCTTGCTGAAGATCCAAGTGTTATCTAAACTGGGGATGATCAGTCACAGCATTTAACATTCTTTGTCCAAATTTGATGTTTGCAGCAGTGATCACTTTATGTGATTTTCTTTCTCTTGCACACTGAAAAACAGTCAGTATTTTTAGTTAACAACAAGAATATATTATTAAATAAGAAAATAAATTTTGTATTAGGGAAACCTTTTTTACTGTGGCTTTCTGGTTAGAATCAGACATTCTCTGGAACTTTCCACATTAAAAATTATCACAATAGCAAGCAGATGATCTTATCATATGATTCTTCCAGAGGCACAGCACTTACGCAATGACTGTTCACAACACATTCAAGATATGACACGCAAGTTACTTCCTTTCGTGTATGTTAAAAATAAGTTTAAAAAATATCAATTCCTATTTGAAGACATAATTACTGCATAGAGAGCAGATTAAAACTTTTGAAACAGTATTGGTGCCAAGTAGGAATATTTGGAGCTGTATTTGAATGAAAACACCCCAACAATTGTGGGTTATAACAATAGTCATTACAGTTCAATATAATGACTTCAATATAATTAGTTATTTGCAACAAACCTAAGTTTCTGTTCTGCCAAGGCATTTACTTGTTTGAATTTTCACCTTGGCATTGTTGGAGAGGAACTAGCAAAGTTAGGAGGGCAACTCAGAAGGTTAATCCTGAGATCTCTCAGATCACAAATTTAGCGGTAAACTAGCAACCTCAGAAGAAATGTGGGAGGAGCTGTTCATATGAGACAGTGTAATGTGGATAAAGTACATGTGTAGAAAACAAACAGAGTGGTCCAGACTGGTGGCGTAATAAAAAGAATTCAAAAGCAATCGGATTATAGATCAATTTTTATTCTGCTACTCAGGAGATTGTGTACATGTGAGGCCATGGTTGTAAACTGAATAATATGTTCTATCTTTAAGGGTGGATTTTGAAAGGATAAATGTTGTATTGCAGTAAATATTAGGATGCATATGAAACATATTGGCAAATGTATTACTTCAATCGCAACAAATTGCATGTAGTATTTTCAACAAAGAAAACGAACCACATTGAATGAAGAAAAATATCCATATTGCTTTGCAGCAATATTTTTTTAGACTTGAAAGAAGTTTCAAAGAGCTGAGTTTTAAGGGTGTTGACAGCTAGATAGTCAAGCAAAGTTGGCAAATGGCAATTGACTTTGAATGGCTAATGGAGCAGGTACCAAATCAGACCAACCAAAGTTAATTATCATTCAAACCATACATGGATGCAGACGAACAAGACAGCATTCCTGTGGGGCCAAGATGCATAACATGTATTCAAAATAGAGAGACAAACAAAAAAAACTCACATTGTTACACAAGGAAACACATGTATAGTCCAAGACCCTGAGCAACATGCAAATTGATGGTATAGTTCTCGGCCATTCAGCCTGTGATTCCTCCAATTGAACACTGGAGGGCAACACTGATGGGAGAGGCTATCTTTCAACCATGCATGGACAGCATGCTACACTGTCTCCGATGTCTTCTCACCTGGATTGCAGCAGCAGGTAAGCCCACAGCTTGAAGCCTAGTCCTTGCTACAACCGAGGCCGTGCTGCTGCTTGTTGCACGTCTCAGCATCCAACAAGGGAAACAGGCCTGCAACATCTCACATTGTCAATGTCCAACAGGGTCTTGTGATCGCATGATACACATCCAAGACAGTCACTTACACAGTGAGCTGCTTTCGCGCACCAACTCTGATGCCTTCGAGTAGCAGGCAGCACACAGGTCAGCCCCACTGACCCCAATCCGGCCCGACCGCCAGCTTCTCCTTCTCAGACTTGTCTGCTGGCTCCTTCGACACCCTGGCCAGCGGCTCCGAACAACGAGCAGATCGCTGATGCAGTAGACCCACTGTTCTTGGAACCCAGTACAGTCTTAAGATCATAAAAAACACATTTTAAAAAGAAAAATGCCCCCTTGGTAGATCCCCAAGAGGCCTTTGTGTTTGACAGTGCCACCATCTTACCGGAAGTAAGATCCCACCTTACCAATGGGAATGCATATGGAAAAGATATAAAGAAATCCAATTGTTGGATAAAATTTTAATTTTGAGTTGCTGGGTAAGTGAAAGCCAATGTAGATTAGAGGTGGCAGGAATAATAGGAAGGCTGGATGTTAAAGAATAAGATAAACAAAACAGTTTTACTTGAGCTTATATACATAAAGTGTGGAAATTGGGAACCAAGCTAAGTGAGTAGTTGAATTAGTGAAATAATTATACTTTCTAAAATGTTTTCTTCCAAACTAAATGTATTGATTGAAAAATCAGAAATTATTTTTAATAATTGGCTCCATATGCCATGAGTAGAGTGAAGAGTTTCACCTCACCCATTATGTGCCAGATTCAGCAAAGACCTAACGTTGCCTTATTGTTCTTCCCTGTTGCTCTTGCTGCCAGTGAAATCTTGAATGAAGCTCCTGTAAAAATTAGCAATGACTGGAATATATTTGTATTAATACGTTTAAAAGATAATTAAAGAATTTACTGGGCTCCATAGTAAATCAGTACATATTCAATTCTTATTAATAGTGTAATATGTATTTTTGTGTCCAAAGGGTAGAGATTCTCACTTAACATCATGAACAAAAAAATCAATTCAATTACTCCTGCCCTAAAAGGCTTTTTGACATCCTGATGTGTTAACTAAATTCTAAGGTCAAATGTCGAGTTGGGTATGACTATTGGTCAAGTATAAGCCATTGTTTGGTACTTCTTTATGGCTACTTTACAGCAATTAGAATCATGTAGATTCTGAATTCAACAAATTAAAAAGTTCAAGCTTATTGTCATCAGATTGTATATACAAGCAAACGGAACAACTCTCCACATTACACCTACAAAATATGGCACACAGAACAAATACTACCATAAAAAGGTTATTACAATATAATTAAAAAATGCATGTAGTGCACAGCAGAGGTAAATAGTAAATAGTAAATAATACAGTAAATTCCTAGCAACGAGACCTCAGTGGGGACATTAGTCTCACAGTTTGTGGGAACAAACTGTTACCCAGTTTGGCAGTCCAAGTCCTGATGCTCCTGTACCTCTGTCCTCATGGTAGAGGATCAAAGAGATTGTGGGATGGGCGGTTGGGGTCCTCAACAATGCTTTTGGCCCTTTATCTACAATGCTTCTGGTAAATGCAACAGATAGGGGAAAAGGGGAAAGGTAGGATCTGGTGATGGTCAGTGGTTTTTGCTCTCCTCTGTAGGGTCTTGTGGTCTGAGGATTTGCATCTTCTGTACTTCACAGTGATGTAGCCAGACTGGACCCTCACGATGGTGCTCCTGTGGAAAATTGTTAGAATAGGGGCATTGAGCCTTGCACACCGCAGTCTTCTCATAAAGTCTAGATGCTGCTGCGCCTTCTTGACGAATGAGAAGGTGTTAGATTGTTTGGTATGTGCACAGCAAGGAACTTCATGCTGTTCACTCTCTCCACGGCAGAGCCAAGCACATGTAACAGAGAGTGGTCAACCTGCACCTTTCTGAAGTCCACCGTCAACTCTTTTGTCTTGTCCATGTTGAGACTCAGGTTAAACTACGTCACTTGAAGTTTTTTTTTGTGCCAGACTTAGAAAATGATTGCTGTAGCTAGATTTGATCAAAAAGTTACAATCTGCACCAGGAGTAGAATGCAACTTACTGAGTTAGGTGGCAGGGTGGAGGTACGTCTTTATTAAAGAGCTCCTTCCCTTTGCTAGCCTGCAGGTCACAGTTGGGCATGATACAGCATCTGCTTAGCCTCAATCACCTGAAGCCCTGGCAGCAGGTGGTGGATGGTCATGTGAGCAGTTGGCACATATCACAAGTCCTGGTTATTTGACTACTGATGCCAGGCAGACAAGCTCTGAAGAGTATTGATAATGGCTGGGGTTATCCATCTTGTAAAGATACTGCCAAGAAGAAGGCAATGGAAAACCACTTCTGAAAAAAATTTGCCAAGAACAATCACGGTTAAATAGACCATGATCGCCAATGTCATACGACACAGCACATAATGATGATAATGACACCAGGAGACAGATATTATGGATACGCTCCTATCTTAGAACCTTGTGCAATAGTGCATACTAGATTTTTAGGTGCAGTAACCAGACGAACACTATTCTATAATGTTGTGAAAGCGAGAATTTTTTTAAGAATAAAGCCTAGAATTGATTGTATGCAGTTTAAATGGATGAATAGGTTAATGCTTTCACTAAAATAACTGATAAATGAGTGTCATTCAACAGGGTGAACAGTTTTACTAATGAACACTAATATCAGAAACAGCAGCATCTAGACTAGTTAGTGCCATAAAGCCATTAAAAAGCCATTGGCAGAATGCTACTTTTAATGGCAAGCTGTTTTATTGCTTCTTGCAAGAATGTCAAAGCATTCACATACATTAGACCATAACGTTTCTGTGAGCAAGCAATTATACATCTCCTTGCTTCTGATCATAAGGGATATTTCTTCCTGATAGACAGATGGAGAGCCATCTGCAAACCAATAAATCTATCTACTACACATGCACATTTGAGACTTTAACCAATCTATGATTCTCAATAGCATTTAACGAAATGAAGTTGATCCATGGGAGCTGCATAAGTGGATTAACACTGATTCTGTGCTGATTGATTGATAAAGGATAAAATTTATGTCAATTTGCAAAGTCAGGGAGTGATTGGCGGGAGTCAGCTGAGCTTAGTGTGGGGAAAGTCCTGTCTCACTAACTTATCTTAACTGTTTTGAGGTTTTATCAAAGGAGATTGATATAGGTAGGATGGTAGACACTTTCTATATGAATTTTAGTAAAGTATTTGATAAGACCCCACATGGTAGATGGGTCTAGAAGGTTAAGGCACAGGGGATCCAAGACATGTTGGTTAATTAGATCTAGTGGTGATAAGAGGCAGAGAGAAGTGGTGGAAGAATGTTAATTTCTGATTAGTAGTCCGTGACTAATGGCGACTGGGATTGGTGTTTCAAACCCTTTTTGTGATATACTGTGTGTTAAATATTTGGATATGAATGTAGGAGATAGTAGATTTGAGGATTACATGAAAAGTGGTGAATACTGAGGAAGGTTGTCTATAGCTCTGATGGGATACAGATCAAATGGAAATTCGGACAAACCATTGGCAAATGGAATTTAATTCTGACAGGTATTTGGTGATACATTTTAGAAAATCAAATAGGGGTGAAAAATTCAGAGAAAAGGGTGAGGCACTAAACACTGGTTCAGCCAAATGTGGAGTATTCTGTGCATTTCTTGTCACCACATTATAGGAAGGATGTGATTGTGCTGGAGAGAATGAAGAAGCAATTCTATGGGATATTGGCAGGAATGGAGAACTTTAGTTTTGGGGTGAGGTAAGTTCATTTGCTCTTGTTTACCCTGGAGCTAAGTAGGCTAGGGAGTGAGCTGGCAGAAGTATATAAGATTACGACAGGCAAATATGGCAAATGGTCAAAATCTTTTTACCATGGTGGAGATAACAGAAACAAGAGGGGATAAGCTTAAGGAGTTGTAAAGGGTAACCAAGAGGCAAGTTTTACCCAGAGATTAGTTGATACTTGGAGCACTGTCAGGGGAGGTGGTGGAAACAGATACAATCACTATGTATAAGAGACATTTAGCCAGACACTTGAACAGGGAGGGCTTAGAAGGGGACCACCATAAAGTAGCTGAATAAGTGAGCAAAAAGGCTGACATGAATATGGTGGACCAAACGGCCCATTTCTGTTCTGTACATCTCCATTATTCACTGACTCTTGTGACTAGATGGACAGGTTACTGAAGTCCCTCTGTGGTAGTCCATTGCTGACTTATTTCCATGCAAGATGGCAGTTTTCATAGTGCACCTGAAACCCAGATTCTCTTCCTCATAGCTGGAAGACACTTCCACAGTTTTTTTATTTTACTGTTTCTGATATTAATTAAAATTAAATAAAACTTTTAGTGGTGCAAAATGAATTAGTTCTGAAAATATTTACAGGTTTAGGGAAATAACCCACCTATTGATTCCATCATCCTTTTGCTACCTGCTAATAAAATGATCACTGTATGTATTCAGCACTACTCCCTTTGTGGCTGCACCTCAGCAGAGAACCTGGTGTTCATAACATTACAAAAGCCAGCCTGCATCATTTAAGAACAGGCTGCATCTGCTGCAGAAGTCTTGCAATGTGGGGGAAAAGCAAGTTTCAGAAATGGTTACAGAATTCATTCCAACATGGACAATGGTATAATTGTGGCACACCTCCTCTTTGCATATTTAACACTCTTGCTCTCTCACATCACGTCATACTCCACAGTTTTCACACTTTATCAGCAAATAGTGGTCCACGCATGTCCAGCTAGCAAAACAAAGTAGGGGAGTTCACTTCTGAATGTCTGCAATATTGGATAAAATCTTCAGTGAAGAGTGAATTTCTGAATTCCTTGGTATATACTTGGATTAAAATCATCTTCTACCAACAATGTTGATCCTAACAGATTTTCCTCATTAACTTTGTTTCTCAGCCCAAAGATCCTCCCTGAACTTTTGAGCATTTTTAGCAATCCATCATTTATTTCAGATTTTTTAAACTTCTGGCAGTTACACTTCAAATAACTCAAACCTCTTTGTGTTTGAGTGCTCTGAGTATAAATATTAGGAATTCATGAACCTTTGTGAATATTTTCTGTCCCCAGCCTTATTATTTTAAATGTAATGATCCTTTATCCATCCGCTTCTTTCCAGCCTCTTTGGACTCTTTGGCTTCTGAATTTTCATTATTTAGAACAATTTGATCGACGTTTAACAATAATGAAATTATTTCGCAATGGTATTGCCCAACACTTAACCCATTAATATATTTTTTGTAATCTAATGGTGCCTTCTTTGCTGCTTATAAAGTGAACTATTTTTGTCACACCAACAGAATTATATGCATGGATTTCGATCCTGTCACCAAAGTAATTTAGGAATATCACAGAGCCCCAACACAAATCCCTGTGGGACATGACTAATCGCAATGGGTCTGTCTGAGTCTATGCTTCACTTTACACGTCCCCTGCCAAATCAAACTATCTCTACCTAATCAGTGCTTCACTTATTTTGAAAATGATATAATTTCATAATCATTTATAATGATTTTGTTACCATAGATGTGATTAAACATTCCTTGTGACAGAGAAAAAAAGAATAACTCAATAGTACTCACAGTTAGACTGGTAAAGCATGGAGTTAGCAATGGATGTGCAGATCCTGTCCTTGAATAGGGAGAAGGGGGCATCATTAGTTCAGGAGGGCTTCCTTGGAATCCTTTTGTTCCTCATTGTCTTCAACCTCCAGAAGTCCCACTGGAGGTACCAGTAGAGCCAAAAGGGAAAAATAAAGAGCAGAAAAACATTGATGCAAAAGCTCATGAAATGCGAGTGTGAGTCATTGGGTCTCAGCACCTTTCTGTGTAACTGTATCCTGGACTTGACAGAAAGGCCACAGTCAGTGCATGTCAGCAGAAGCATCTCCAGCTCCATCACACTGAGCACAGTGCTCCCCAGGGCTGCATGCTCAGCCCGCTGCTGTTCAAGGTGATGATGCATGACTGCACGACTATATCCAGTTCAAATCAAGTCATCAAGTTCGCCGATATAACAGTGGTTGGCCTAATCACCAAAACAAAGAGACGGTATAGAGAGAGCAGGTAGTGTGGTTGGAAAAATGGTGTGAGCGCAACACCTTGAGTCTCAACGTGGACAGGACCAAAGAGATGATTGTGGACTTTAGGAAGGTGCAGGCTGACTTCTCCTCACTCCACATACATGGAGAGAGTTTGGAGCACCAAGTTCCTGGGAGTGCACTTAATAGACAATCTCACCTGATCCCTCAACACCAACTCCTTGGTCAAGAAAGCACAGCAGCACCTCCAGTTTCTTAGAAGATTGAGGCAAGTGAGGATCCTGCTCCCATCCACCCTATTCTAACCAATTTTTACAGCAGCACCAGCGAGAATGTCCTGCCCAGCTATCACTGTCTGGTATGGGAATTGCAAGGCATCTGACCTCAAGTGTCTTCAAAGGATTGCAAGGACTTCTGAGAGGAGTCTCTCTTCCACCCATCAGAGATATTTCTCAGGAGAACTACATGTGAAGGGCACTTAACATTGTCAAGGATTCCTCCCATCCATCCGACAATCCCTTTGACACCAGTAGTGTTATACTGTTCAATTTTCAATTTACAATGTAAATTTACTCATTTCTTAATTTACTCATGGTAATATTATTGTATGTGTTATGTGTGTGAGTTATGTGCACTATGTTGTGCACCTTGGTCCGGAGGAATGTTGTTTCATTTGGCAGTATACATGTGTACAGGTGAATAACGATAAACTTGAACTTGACCTTGAATTAGAACTTGAACTTGAGTTTTGGCCAGAAATATATCTTTGGAATTTCAAGCTGAGTCTTCTTAATAGGGACTTTAAAGGAACCACTCTGCAGATGATGCCCTATCAAATCCAAAGCTTATTACATATTAGAGGGATTTGCTAAAATTCCTAATTGGTACCAACCCAGACCATCTATCAGCTCTCTGCTACAGTGGCTCCTGTTTAAGTTATACCTTAATTTTAAAATTCTCTCCTAATTTTCAAATCATTCCTTGGCCTCGTCCTCACTTTCTCCTCCATCACTTGTTCTTGTCTCTCAAGTCTTTCCCTTTATTCTTGAACTCATTCTCCAATGTTTCCCAACATCTTTTTCTTTTGTCTTTTAAACACCTTGTACAGTCTATATCATTGGCCATTTCTGTCCTAATATGTCTTAAAGTGACTCTGTGTCAGGTTTTGTTTGAAAGCACTAATACTCCTCTGAAGAACTTTGAAGAATGCACTGTTGCTGTTTATAATAGTGTATTCTGAACCTTCATTACTTGTTGCAAGAGGGGCCGGGTACATTAATCTGGACCTCAAAAGTTAAATTTATTTTTTGGTTTGGAAGAAGTCCCACAATTTGCAATAGTGCTGGTTTCGGATCCATATAATATGGACCCACGTTCCACCGATAAATTTGGAAACTCAAGTTGCAATGGCATAGCTGAAGTAAAACCCCAGGAACATCGTGCGGTATAGGATTGCGTGGTAGCGTAGCACTTCGTGTGGCATTTTCCAGGGCCAGTGACCCAGGTTCATTACCCACTTGTTTGGAAGGAGCTTGCACATTCTTACTGACTGTGTGGGCTTCCTCCCACATTTCAAAGACGCATGGGATAGTAAGTTATGGGCATGCTATGTTGACCCTGGAAGTGGGCTGCCCACAGCTCATTCTCGGACTGTGTTGGTCATTGATGCAAATGATATATTTCACTGTATATTTTGATGTTTAGATGTACATGTGACATTAATCTTTTCTTTTTTTTTGTAATTTATTTTTTTATTGAAGTTCATCAAACAAACATTTCCATAAGAGGTATTTCAGACATTGTACATTTACATCGTATAATCATATATATCACAAATCTCTACAAAGTATTTATCTGAGGTATATGCTTATAGAAAAGAGTGGAAAGAAAAACAAGCGAAAGGAAAGAACTAAGTACAAGTAGGGAGTGATCTTTTTTTACAACAGATTTATTGATTTGTGAGAATAAAATCAGGCCTATGAGGCATTATGTAGTTAAACCATTTTCCCAATATGAATCAAATTGTTCCAGCTTATGATTAACAGATGCTGTTATCTTATTTTGAAAATGATATTATTATTATAATTTAATATAAAATAATATAATTATATAAGATTTTTATTGGTATTTACAGATGCGACAATATGTTAATAAGATGCTTAAAAATGTAACCA
The DNA here is from genome assembly GCF_030144855.1 of Hypanus sabinus. Classification (NCBI taxonomy): domain Eukaryota; kingdom Metazoa; phylum Chordata; class Chondrichthyes; order Myliobatiformes; family Dasyatidae; genus Hypanus; species Hypanus sabinus. Next base: position 40,192,652 of record NC_082710.1, on the reverse strand, counting down.
AGGCAAATACACGCTTGATAGAGCTGCTTTAGAAAAGCATATAATTCAGATAATGGTAGTGGAATCACTTCAAGCATGTATAAGGGGTTGTCAAATCTTAAAACACATTTCACTTCATACATTAAAACAAAATGGGAAAAGGAAGGAGGGATAATTATATCTGAGGAAGAATGGACAACAATATGGAGATATCAATGGAAGTGTACCAATTCACAGAAACTGAGGGAATTTGGATGGAAAAGCTTGATAAGATATTTTATTACACCCTCTCAGAAATCCCATTATGATAGTAACCTCCCTGTTTGCTGGAGAAATTGTGGAAATCAAAATGCAAATCATTATCATATTTTTTGGGACTGCCCTGTTATCAAAAACTATTGGAGGGGGATACAAAATGCCCTACAAGACATCTTTAAATGTGAAATACCCTTGGAGAGTAAGACCATATATTTTGGATATCTACCTCAAGAATGGTTGAAGAGAGATAAATATTTAATGAATATACTGTTGGTGGCTGATAAAAAGACTCTTACTAGGAAATGGTTATCACAGGAGAGACCAACTTTAAATGCATGGATGGAAATTACAATGGACTTTTACAAAATGGAGAAGATAACAGCATCTGTTAATCATAAGTTAGAACAATTTGATTCATACTGGAAAAAATGGTTTATCTGAATAACACCTCATAGGCCTGATTTTATTCTCACAAATCAATGAATATGTCGTACATAGTTTTCTCCTTTTGCTTGTTCTTTCCTTTCTTTTCTGTAAGTGTGTACCTCAGATAAATAATATGTGATTTTTGGCATATATGATATATATGTACAATATCTGGAATACATCTTATGGAAATATTTGTTTGATGATGAACTTCAATAAAAAATAAATTACAATAAAAAAGAAAGGTGGAAGCCACTTCAATTTGCAAAACAAAACGATACACAATTGTCGCTAGTATAGTCCTTACTTGAACGGGTGTATGAAGTCCACAATAAGATGCAGGTCAGCTTGTTCTGGCCAGAGACGTTTATGCAGAATGTAGGATGGGTCCCATAAAGGAGTTAAGCTGAGAGGTGTAGACATTAGGTAGGTCTTGCCCCAGCAAACTGTAACTAGTATTCAGTGCAGAAAGAAAGGATCCTTCATTCATTCCTTTTTTACCATGCACATTTACAGAAGAGATAGAACACTTGAAAGCAATGATTTGTTAAATAGTGTCACTTTAAATGGCAGTATTAATTTCCCTTGGGAAATAGGCATGAGTTTCATTGTATTAACATAAGGCAAGTTGACTTTATTCTATTCTGCAGATAATTGTCTGACATTCAAGCTTGTTGGCTGACAGCAAATCCCTCTGATAGTTAATAGGCATTGGAGCTGGTATGGCATAATCTGTACAGAGGTTCCTTTAAAATGCCTATTATGAAGATTCAGTTTGCAATTTCAAGGATATTTCTGGTCCATTTACCTACCTATTCTTTCTCTGTGCACACTTGGTTTTCACAAGCTTTTGTAATGTTTTACAGTTTTTTATATTTTCCTTTTGGCTCCACTGATGCCCCCAATGGGTTACAAATCCCAATAGAAATTTTGGAGAATGAAGACAATAAGAAACAAAAGGATTCAAAGAAATCCCAGCTGGAGTAGTGATGAGCTGTTCTCAATTGCCCCTTCTCAAGGAAGATCTTTTTTTTAAACACTGTCCTGTTGTCCCACTGTCCCATTGATTGCCACCATCAACATTGTCATTCTGGTGAAAACTGTGTCAATAGCAGTGATTTCTGCCAATACGAAATATTGTGACAGTGATCAAAGTCACCAGAGAGACACTGGATTTGTGGATATGAAAGTCTTTTTCTCATCACGACCAACAGACATTCTTGTGGAGACACTCGTACCTTTGGGTTTGAGAGCATCTATGACATCACATCTTTATACCCTTAAGATCAAAGGTAACAACAGGTGATTCAATACAGCTACAATTGTTACAATGACATTATTTGCTTCAAAATTTTGGGGTTGACAATGCTTCCTTTGAATTACATATCTACAGTGGGATACACCTCTGAATCATCAAGCACACCTGTTGATACTAGTATTCTAAAGTCTTCTGAAGATAGAGAGCCAGCCACCTTATTGTACAATAGATCAGTTGTTATTTGCAACTATATCTGAAACTATGTTTGACATGCTGAGTGACAGCATCAGCCTGGTCTGCTATATTCACATAACTTCAGAATACTCCCTAACATACCATCTTCTTGATCTCAGACAGAAATCTGTCCCAGGAAAGCTAAACTTTAAGGAGGATCCAATTAAGTAGGATAGTGAAGCTGGTCTTCATTTTGGATCCCTTCCCCAATTAAAAACTTATCATATCCCTATGTACCCACATCTACACTGTTATCCTTAATTGGCTATCCACAAGACTAAGTAAAAATGGAAATAATACTGTGCAGAAATTTAGTCACATCCTCTTCTTGGACACATTTGTCTTCTTCATTTCAACCAGTCTTTAAAATGTGGCTTTGTCATTCGTATGCTTGTTGCCTCCTTCCTTGAAGACCAATTGCACTTCAATCACATTCTTATCTTCATCCCTTCTTTCCCTGATAGCTAAAACTAATCAGTGGCTATCCGTAGTTACTCAGTGTGCAGGTGGCACCAGCAATATAACCTTGTTTCAGGTTAACAGGCAACAGTTCACTCCATGTCATGACAAAAGATTGACTATACACAGGACTAATTTTCCAAAATGGCAATTTCTTTCAGAGTGTTCCAACTGTTCCTTTAATCTATCCTGCATTACCTGTGCACTCTCTAGCTGTTCTCTTATTCATCCCTTTCCTGCACTTGCTCTGCTATTTATGCATCACGTGATTCCTCATGCTTTGTTTCCTCTTGAAAATGCACATGAGACAGAATGGCTGCTGCTCTATCTCCCTTCCTCTTTGACTGGCTTTTCCACCACTGCCAATGTTCCTCTGGTCTTAACCCACCCAGCTTTGTCCGTTCCCTGTTCAACTTCTCAAGTTAATTGTGTGTATACTCTGTGAGATCTCCCCTCTTCATGATGTTGCTGTATCCATTTTATGTAGAAAGGTAATTATTCTTGCACTATTGCCTGTCTTAGGCTTTGATTCTCAGGTTTACCCACATACAGTCAGACACACGAAAGCAATTCCCGAATAAATATACATGCATCCTCTGTGTGGTATCTCCATACCCAATGTTCTCAGTAGCCACGCTGCCTACTGAACAAGTATACATGCGTCTTCTGGAGTCCCAAAAGATCAGTAACCAGTGGCATCTGGTGGCACCTGCTTGACAAGCTACCCACTGTTGTCTGGTAGCAGTCACTTGCACAAAACAAGAATAAACATACACACACACACACACACACACACACACACATTCCACTCTGCTTTGACCTCTCCAGCTCTCCTGGCCATGTTCTTTGATACTTCCTGACCCCATGGTCTTTGGCCTAAGAAGATCTCATCAAGGGGTGTCTTGATCAGAAATGCCCACTCTCCTTAGATTGCTGCAGTTGCTGCCCACATTACTGGGTCACAAGTGTATCCTAGACAAGCCTGCAAATGTCGTGACTGTGATCAAAGTCACTGGAGAGACACTGGATTTGTGGACATGAAAGTCTTTATTCAACATGACAAACAGACTTTCTTGTGGAGATACTTGTGTTAGAGGCTCACAAACCCAAAAGTACATCACATTTTTATACCTTTAGATCAAAGGTGACAGCAGGTGATTCAATAGTGTAAAGATGCAAATAACTTAGCCATGTTGCCTGATTTGATGCAAGCCAGTTAACATAACCCCATTGTTTTGATGTTGGGCTGATGCATATGAGAACATTTCATGGTCACAACTTTGTAAACCATATCTCTTAGTAGCTCCACAAAGACTGTAAAGGAGTGTTTGTAACTTCAAGATACTGCTCACAATTTACAATCCACATTAAGAACTGAAGACTGGTTTTCACTTGAATTAATATCAGCTATATCGACATAATTCTGGAATATCCCCCAGCAGCAAATATTTCCCATTGGCTTAAAAAACAATATTGCAGTGCTTCCATTGATGTGGTTCTATGATTTCAATAGAGAAATCCTAATTTTATATTGTGCTGATTGCAGACAACCATTATTATTAGTTTTTATTATCAGAAGGAGAAGATTCAAGCTTCTCCTGCTCACTGTGTCAGTACCAAATTAATATTATTAATCCTTTTCTCCACTTACTGGCAAACTGAAAATGGGCTATTTCAATTTTTGTCTTCCCTTGAGCCATCACTTAATTTACGAATTCTATTAAACTCACAAAAAAATAATTTCTGCTCGTCTGTCTGCTTATTCTTCTAGAAATCACCATATCTCAGAAATTTAAATCCATATCTATCTTCTAGAGTCACTCATTTTTCTTTGAAGTTACTCAAGCTGCAGTGAAGGGTGAGGGGAGGTGATGGAGAAAGTAAACAGAAAACTGATGATAACGTCAATACAGAGACATGCAAAGTAACAAATGTGGTGCTGGTGACAGTGGAGTGAATATGTTGAAAATCTGTTAATTGCAACAGATCATATTCTGCACAGTGAGCACTCAGTCCAAATCTTGTTTCTTCAAAGTCGAGAACACCACAATGTTCACTAAACTGGAAGAAGTGCAAGTGAATCAATCTTTTGCAACTGGACGTACAGTTTGGATAACTGAATAGAACAATGTGAAATGCACTGTTGCTTATCTTGTGTTTTTCCATGTGTTTGTTGGTGGAGACAGAAGTGTGACCCAGGGAGTCACAGGGCGAGCAATCCCTTCAGAATGCTGAAGGCAAAGTGGGTAAAATCTGTCTGGTGGCATCTTACCGAAGGTGGCAGAAATTCTAAAAAAAAATAATTTGTTGAATGTGGCAGCTGGTGGGGTGCAGGGTGGTGACAAGAGGAACCTTTTCCTTGCTCTGCTCGAGTTTGAAGGCAAACGTACTAGAAATAGAGAATCTACGATCAACCGTGCTAACAACTATAGTCACACTGCCAAATTTCTTCTCATCTATCCTCTATCTTCATTCATCTTTTCTTCATCACATCTCCTCCAGACAGATCAGCTGTGATCAACAAGCAACCAACACCCTCTCTCAGTTGGCACCACATCTTTGTCACTCTCTCAATTTCCATTCTATCACAGTCACTCCCTTTTGTCACTCCACTCCTACATTAAAAAAAATTCTAATTTTTTCAATCCCAGAAGAACGATGACTCCTGAAATGTTAACACTGTCTTTTTTTCTGTCTGCTGCCTATCTTCACTGTCTTCTGTTTTTATTGCAGTGATCAAGTACAACTTTTTTTTAGTTTTGGCCCCTCATGTTATTTCTATTGTTAGTGGTGCCAATAAATGGATACTTAAGATATCATATGAGGTTTCTCTCATTGCTGTTTTAGTTCAAGTTACTTTTAACTGGATTAATTCATCTGTTAAATGAGCAGACTACGGTTCTATTATAGTGCATTAAAGTGATGATTATATACAATCATGTTTTCTGTGAGGAACCTTGACTGTTAAGAGAGTACATTAAGAAATTATAGTAGATTTCCCAAAATCAGAATCAGAATCAGGTTTATTATCAATGGCATGTGACATGAAATTCATTAACTTAGCAGCAACAGTTCAATAATCCAGCAGAGGGGAAAAAAATTAAGAAGACAAAAATAATAATAATTATAATAAATAAACAAGTAAATCAATTACATATATCGAATAGATTAAAAAATGTGCAAAAACTGAAATACTGTATTTTTTTAAAGTGAGGTAGTGTCCAAGGGTTCAATGCCCATTTAGGAACCAGATGGCAGAGGGGAAGAAGCTGTTCCTGAATCACTGAGTGTGTGCCTTCAGGCTTCTGTATCTCCTACCTGATGGTAACAGTGAGAAAAGGGCATGCCCTGGGTGCTGGAGATCCTCGATAATGGACACTGCCTTTCTGAGACACTGCTCCCTAAAGATGTCCTGGGTACTTTGTAAGCTAATACCCAAAATGGAGCTGACCAGATTTGTAACCTTCTGCAGCTTCTTTCGGTCCTGTGCAGTAGCCCTTCCATACCAGACAGCGATGCAGTCTGTCAGAATGCTCTCCACAGTACAACTATAGAAGTTTTTGAGTGTATTTGTTGACATGCCGAATCTCTTCAAAGTCTTAATAAAGTATAACCATTGTCTTGCCTTCTATATAACTATATTGATATATTGGGACCAGGTTAGATCCTCAGAGATCTTGACATCCAGGAACTTGAAGCTGCTCACTCTCTCCACTTCTGATCCCTCTGTGAGGATTGGTATCTGTTCCTTCATCTTACCCTTCCTGAAGTCCACAATCAACTCTTTCGTCTTACTGATTTTGAGTGCCAGGTTGTGCATATCTCACTCCTATACGCCCGCTCGTCTCTACCTGAGGTTCTACCAACAATGGTTGTATTGTCAGCAAATTTATAGATGGTATTTGAGTTGTGCCTAGCCACAAGTCATGTGTATATAGAGAGTAGAGCAGTGGGCTCAGCACCCCCCCCCAAGTGTTGTTCATCAGCGAGGAGCATATGTTATCACCAATCCACACAGATTGTGGTCTTCTGGTTAGAAAGTTGAGGATCCAATTGCAGAGGGAGGTACAGAGGCCCAGGTTCTGCAACTTCTCAATCAGGATTGTGGGAATGATGGTATTAAATGCTGAGCTATAGTCGATGAACAACATCCTGATGTAAGTGTTTGTGTTGTCTAGGTGGTCTAAAGCCATATGGAGAGCCATTGAGATTGGGTCTGCCATTGACCTATTGTGGCAAAATTGCAATGGGTCCAGGTCCTTGCTGAGGCAGGAGTTCAGTCTAGTCATGACTAACCTCTCAAAACATTTCATCACTGTCGATGTGAGTGCTACCGGGTGATAGTTATTAAGGCAGCTCACATTATTCTTCTTAGGCACTGGTATAATTGTTGCCTTTTTGAAGCAAATGGGAGCTTTGGCCCGTAGCAGTGAGGGGTTGAAAATGTCTTTGAATAATCCCGCTAGTTGGTTAGCACAGGTTTTCAGAGCCTTACCAGGTACTGCATTGGGACCTTCCACTCTGAGAGGGTTCATTCTTTTTAAAGACAGTTTAACATTGGCCTTTGTGACAGAGATCACAGGGTCATCAGGTGCAGCAGGGATCTTCACAGCTGTAGTTGTGTTCTCCCTTTCAAAGTGTGTATAGAAGGTGTTGAGTTCATCTTGTGGTGAAGCATCGCTGCCATTCATGCTGTTGGGTTTTGATTTGTAGGAAGTAATGTCTTACCAGAGTTGCCATGCATCTGATGTCGCCTCCAACCTCATTCGAAATTGTCTCTTCACCCTTGAAATAGCTCTCCACAAATCATACCTGGTTTTCTGGTACTGGCCTGGGTTGCCAAACGAATGCCAGAGATCTAGCCATCAGAAGACAACGTACCTCCTGGTTCATCCACGGCTTTTGGTTTGGGAATGTACAGTAAGTCTTTCTAGGCACACACTCATCCACACAGGTTTTAATGAAGTCGGTATACTCATCCAGGTTCGAAGATGAATTCCTGAATACAGTCCAGTCCACCGATACAAAGCAGTCCTGTCGGCTCTCCTGTGCTTCCCTTGTCCATACCTTCTTGTCCTCATCACTGGTGCTGCAGTCTTCAGTCTCTGCCTATATTCAGGGGGTGAAAGTACAGACAGGAGATCAGACTTCCCAAAGTGAGGGCGTGGAAGAGCATGGTAGGCGTTCGTGATGGTGGTGTAGCAATGGTCGAGTGTGTTGCTTCCTCTGGTATTGCAAGTGATCTGTTGATGGTAACTGCTTAGTGATTTTTTTCAGACTGTCCTGGTTAAAATCTCCCGAAATGATGGTGAAGGCATTAGGGTGCACTGTTTTGTGCATGTTGATCCCATTGCTCAGATCATCTAAAGCATGCTTGACATTGGCCTGAGGTGGAATGTAAACTGCTGCCAAAATTATTCCAGAGAACTATTGTAGCCAGTTCAATCTATTGTGTAAATAATGTTACTGGGCCAGAATTAACAGGTAACTCACTTATTAGTCAAGTGATTACTTCTTTGCGTACAGCAGCGGCACATCCATCTTCTATGTATAACTTATTTCAAGGAAGCTAAAACTGGATCATCACACATGACTTTTAGTCACAATGTATCACACAGTTACAATATAAGGAACACCCGGCAGCTCTTGGGCTGTATTCCCTGGAGTTCAGGAGAATAAGGGCGAATCTCATTGAAACATTATGAATGTTAGAAGGCCTGAACAGATTAGATATGGAAAAGTTATTTCCCATGGTAGGGAAGTCTAGGACAAGAGGGCACAACTTCAGGATTTAAGGACATCCATTTAGAACAGAGATGCAGAGAAATTACTTTAGTCAGAGGGTGGAAAATCTGTGGAATTTGTTGTCACGAGCGGCTGTGGAGGCCACGTCATTGGGTGCTTTTAAGGCAGAGATAGATAGGTTGTTGATTAGCCAGGGCATCAAAGGCAAGGAAGTGGGGATGACTGGAAGAATTAGATTAGCCCATGAGTGGCTGACTTCTGCTCCTATAACTTTTGGTCTTTGTTCAGAAAATTAGTTCTATTGCACGTATATAAATTTTTGACATGAATTGTACTGGGAAATCTTTTTATTTGTGACAATAATGATGTGTGGTTAACTCAACATGGATGCATGGGTTGGCAGTTCGTGATACTAATCAGTGTGCAGGTCTTATTTGACAAGCACTGTTGGAACTCAAGGTTCAGTGAACACCTCTGAAAGTCTCAACTTTCATAGCTTAACATGTTCCACAGAAGGAAAGATATGCTGGAGCAATTTAAGGAGACTATCAACCATTCTGACATTTGTTAGCATTCTAATTTCTGCTGGATGTAAATGGATTAAATAGTTGGTTATTTCTTTTTTTGTGTTAATTCTTTTATGATTTTCTACAATGCGACAAAACAAAAAAAATGGTAAAAAAGAGGTTTATACAGTGCAAAACAAACATATCAAATGTACAGTTCATAACAATTAAGAAAAAACACCCATGGTAGAATCATATAAAGTTAGTTACCACCCTGCCCTCCCACTACCCAACTCCAAGCCAACCTTATGATATATAAAAAAAGTTAATCAGAACTTTTATCACCACAGAGCTGTATCTATAAAAAGAAGATATATTGCCTACTACCTGAACTATAATATGTTTACACATAAAAAAAATATAAATTTTAACCGTAAGAAGCTGGAAGTAAGGGATTTAAATGCAAAAGAAATAAAGAGAGGGATGCACCCTTAATCTAAACGAGAATTATGAAAATATTCAAGAAAAGGTCCCCACACCTTTTGGAACTTTATGTCTGAATTAAGAAGTGCATAATGAATCTTTTCAAGGTCTAAACAGGACATAATGTCTCTGAGCCATTGAGCATGAGTGGGTGAGGCAGCATCTCTCCACCTAAGAAGGACTGCACATCTGGCCAAAAGAGAGGCGAAAGACAATGCATGATGCTTAGTCAGAGCCAGATGCATGTCAACTTCTCCTGAAGTTCCGAAAAGAGCAATCAGACGGTTAGGTTCCAATTAGCAATTAAGTATTTGAGATAAAGTTAAAAAAACATCTCTCCAGAATTTCTCCAATCTAGGACAAGCCCAATACATAGAAAATAGAAAACACAGAAAATGGGTGCAGGAGTAGGCTATTTGGCTCTTCGAGCCTGAATGAATATATGAATAAGGGAAGCCTCGCCTTCTTTAGACTTATTGCAACAGGGACTAATATCAGGATAGAACCACGATAAATTAGTTTTAAGTTGGTTATTTCTAAAGAGCTTTAAAGTTCATAATCTATAGGATGTGTTTTGTCCTGCGCTGAAATGATTTTCTTGATTTTGAAGTTTCCCTATTGACCAACATGTTCTGATGGGAAACCCCTTTGGAATATAGCATGACTAATGCAGTGTAGATTGGTATTACTGTTGGTGTGAACAAGTTGGGCAAACTGTCAATTTCTGTGATGTATAACTCTAGAATAGCATGATAGTAGAGCAGGACTAGCAAAGTTGGAAGTGCTACCAGAAAAAATGAGGAGAAGAAGGGCTCTCAGTCAAAGGCGATGTCATCTCAGGGTGCAATATGCCCTAAGTCCCATTGTACCTGGGCTTCAGTGACATACATTATTTGAAATGTCTTCATTAAAATCTGCCACCTCTACTAGAACTGTGCAAGGACTACATTGACAGCAACCTTCAAGTTTTCCATAGATAACAAATTTGAAATCCTGTCTCTTTCCAGCCTTCATAGCACCACCAGCTTTGTCACCTGATTTTGCACTCTCTGGGATTACAGGCACTCTCCCTTCAAAAACACGTGAGGGCAGATTTCATCCTTATTGGGCAGAGGCCAGAAGAAGGGTTAAGATAAAAACACAAAATGCTGGCAGAACTCAGCAAGCCAGACAGCATCTATGGGAGGAGGTAGTGACGACGTTTCAGGCCGAAACCCTTCATCAGGTTAAGAGCTTGTCCTTGCAAAGACTGCAAGCATTGATGATTGACTGCACACCTATTGCCTTTTGCAGGTGCAACATCTTTTTTCTGAACTGGAAAGGGATTTTTAAATTTAGATGGCTTATGCCAGGAAAAGTGGCAGCAACCGGAATATTTTGTTTTGCAGCAGGATCTTCTAACACTTAAAATGGATACTAAGCATAAAGGGAGTTCAATGAAAATTCTGTTTCTTTGCACAAAATCCATGAGGATATCAGCCATACAATGCAAAGACCCGGTCCTCACAAAATGTAATAAAATGTTGGCTGACTGAAGTGATGATCTGCTGTCTGGACTGTTCCGAAGGAGCCCTGTAATCCTGAACAATGTGGACATCAGGAACCATCAGCAGGCATGCAACCTCGACATCATGAGGGCTCGGCCACAAGGTGAGCCACAGAAAAGTAACGGGCACAAGTGGCGGAAGAGTAAGAGGAGAAATATAAGAAAGAAAAGAATGCGGCAATCTAGACAGCCCCTTTCTGATTTGCTGACCATAATCCACTCGCCTCACTGTGATCCCAGTAAATGCAGCCCAATTCCTCATTCACCAACATGCTACCTTCCTTCTTTTAGGTAGTATAGCCTCATTATACCAACAATCTTATACATTACCATTACATGTTGCATCCCTTTCAAAGTATCTGTTCAGGCATAATTCAGACATCAACACAAAATAAATAAATAAAATGCACTAACCAAACCTTACAAAAGAGCACGCAATGACCAGCTAATCCCACTTGAGCATTTCCTCAGTGCTTTGCTCTCAGGTCTCTCTGCTTGCCCTGCTGCTTGTGTGGAGTGTTATTCAAGTGGCGTCTGCAGGGCTTCTGATTTTCAATAGAATTCAATGGTTGAAGACATTATGGAGGACATCTTGGAAATGCAAAGTGCCAGTGATGGAAGCATCGAAGCTGTAACCCCGAGAGAGGAGAGCGAAGCTAATGTCACTTCATAAGCTACAGCATAAGTGGGAGGACGGGTCCAAGGAACTGTGATAGCTATGAAATCTCCTTTGAGCATTATTATTAATGGCAACGTCCTCTGCAGCAGCATAAACTCGTGTAAGAATGATCTGACTCTAAATGACTATAACCTGCCAGTGCACAATGGAAGTTTGAGCTTCTGCTGCAAAATGTGGATCTTATTGTCTAGAGATTGGTCCTCAGATGCAGTTTGGATGTGCTTGCAAAGGTGGTGATGGGGTTATCCACCAGTTCCATAATGGTAAGGTTAGACTTCCACCTCAGTGCACCTGACTAAATTCCTGCCTGCTCCATGACACTCCAACCGCACCTTTTGCAGGTTTCCCAATTCATTGAGCGTTTCACTGTACTTTTCCTTCTCTTGTCTGATTCATCAACATCTCGTCTGAGTCCTGTGCTAGAAAATATATCCACCCTGCCCTCTGGGAGACATTGTGCTCTGCATTCCTAACACCAGTGCTGGAGGAAAGGGGCCAATGAGATCTCTCCCTGGGAGCTGGCGTGGACCAAATGGGGCACACGGCCTCCTTCTGTATCATTAGGCAGATGTTTTGTGAGCCCCTGGCCATGGTCTTCAATAACTGTATAGAGTTTTCATTTATTTATTTAGCAATACAGCGCTGGGAAGGCCCTTCTGGCCTATTGGGTCCTGTCCTCCCTTCAAACCCAGTTAACCCCAACCCAACCACGGGACAACGTATAATGACCTGTTAACCTACCCAGTGCACCTTTGGACTGTGGGAGGAAACCGGAGGACCAGGAGAGAGCTAACGCATTTCACGACAAGACTTACTGAGACTCCATACAGAATGGTGCTGGAACTCCGAACTCCAAGCTGTAATAACACTAGGCTAACGTGGCGCCCCGGTTATCTTTGAGTGGGAGATAACCAATTTAATTCCAACTTCCAAAATTAAAAGTAAACAAATAGGGATTCAGGGCTTGAAATTACAGGCTCAATAGCCTAACTTTTCAGTAGCGGCTGGTGAAAATTTCGCGAAGAAAATCTTCTGATGCTGGAAAACTGAAATATAAATAGACAATATTGAAATACTCAGCAGGTCAGGCCATATGTGTGGAAAAGAAGCAAAGGCAGTATTTTAGTTCGAGGATCTATTGTCAGAACTGGGAAGGAGACTAAAGTAAGTTGGCAAGGTGAAGGGAAGGTGGGCGAGCCGAACTTTCCCTGATGGGTGAATCCTGGATGACTGGGGGGATATGCCTTCAACAAAGTTATTTGGTTAATGAATGAATGGGAGCTATGAGAGTGTGGAAAATCGACCAAACAGCATAGGCTAAAGCATATAGAGGAGGAAGATTTGGCTAAGAGGTCAAGGTGTGCGTGTCCTCCACTCTCAGGGGAAAAGAAAGGGTTAAAAGAATACAGGATGAGCCAGTATCAACAGATGGACTACTGATACAAACAGAAATCAAGTTACATGAAGTTGCAGAATCCAGTATTAAGTTCAAAAAGCCGCGATATGCCCAGACAGAAGATGAGGTATTACTCCTTAAACTTGTATTGTGTCTCATTGAAACAGTACATTATAGGCCACCAGGTTAGAGTGAGAGTGGGACAGGGATTTAAAGTGGCAGGCAACAGGAAGCTCAGGACCATGAAAGTACATGTAATGATGCATTTCGTAATCTCTTGGATGGGAAAAGAGGTTAGACCAATGCAGTTGTGACCACCCAAACATAAGTATACAAGCAAAGTAAACATTAGCGATCAAACTAACCTCTAACGTTTTTGGGAAGACGTTTTGTTGCCAGCAACACATGTGAGTTTCCAGCCTAATATTCTGATAAAATGTGTGACAATATGATGTATGTTTGTAAAGGGTAAGTGTGCACTGTAGTTAGGGATGCTGAATTGTCTGTAGCCAAGTGTTTGCACATTACTGATTGGCATTTAAATTAAGTGTTTAAAGGTGACCATATTTTATGTAGTTATTAAGCTTTAAAATATGGATACATTTATTTAGCATAGTAATGTGCATTTGAGCATCTGATTTAATTGAAGGGCACAAATAATGATTTTTTTTTCAACCAAGGAGTAGACATTTGCCATCTAATGTCAAGTGTTTGGTTTTAATCATGGATTTTATATCATTGTGACCTAGATCACTGTCCATGACACATGAGATAGTGTGTTGTCTTTTCCTGGAAGATGTAGCAGCATTTGATGGATGTTTTCTCATCCCTAACCTCATTACTACCAGCTTCCTATCCATCTAATGAAATGCTGTGATAGAGTGAGCCAAAATACCATAAATCATGTTATCCTTGAAGCCCTGAGCAGATTCATTTGAAACACCAGCCATATATCTATTCAAAAGAAAGGAAAATAAACACACACATAAAGAGTGCAACTTGCTCCACCATTCTTGTTCTTGTCCTCATTTTATTTATAGAATGCTGTTTGATTTTATTTGCGTCACTTGATGTGATCCATGTTGGAATATGTGAATCTGAGAGCATTGTGACCTGAAGTAGACCACATGGTCAGCCAAAACAAATTAGTGCATTGGCCACAGGGCAAGAGAGATTTGCAGAGATGAGTTGACTTTGATATCAGCCGCAGCATCAGAAAGCGTGAATAAGTTAAAAAACATCCATCAATTATTTATTGCCTGCTTTCAGTCAGTTATTAACAGCCCAAGAGCTCTCAGCCAAACTCTTCAATTTTACAATGGTAACAGCCTTGTCAAAGTAATTTGCTCTCAGCTATCGCTAAATGATCAGTATGAACAGGGAGCTGGCTTCAATGAACAGATCTCTGTGACTCGCATGAGCGCTTTGCTTGCTGGAACAGATTCATTATTTTTAGATGACTTCTTCTCCCCCCTCAGGACCCTTTAGTGCACAGCTGAATGTCAGCCTGATTGAGATCCTGAATGCATTTTCAAAAGAAAGCTGTTACATTTCATAAGTTTTATTCATAGACAATGATGAGCTAGCCCAGAGGTAACCTACTTTATCAATAGGAGATTGTGATCGTGCTTCTTGGCAAAGGCATTGATGAGGAAGGGGGAGATAATAGAGCTTAGGTGACAAGATAAAAAGAAAAATGAAATATCAGCCTGAATGCTAAGGACAGATTATTTCTTTTATAAAAATGTAGCAAATTAACATATCCAGATTTGGATGACTTGAAATGACTGTCTCATGTAATATTCTGTCACCTTGGTACAGAGCCTCACATTTATCATTGGAACTGGTATATCATTAGAGTGTAAGTGAATATAAATCAAGAAGCCAAAACTGTGGCAATCTCAGTACAAAAGAGCAACATTGGTGCCGTGACAATAACTGAAAAGCGGGTAGTTTATAGTTAATTCCAACTTCAAACAAGAATGAATGCCCTATTAATTATTGTTGTATGAAATTAGCATTATTGAATTAAGTAAGAAGAAAGGAATGATGACTTCCAGGTCTGGCCTATTGATGGCTAAACCATCTATTGTACATTATCACCTTAGTTTTATTTTCAAAATTATGTTTCCACTGATAAATTCAGAAAAACAGTCAGCCTTTTTATCTTTTCTTATTAAAATGCAGCACATGAAAACAATTATTAGCATTAGCAAAACAATAAATAAAATATATTTTAGGATTATTTTAACTTGGAAAAATGCATTTATATTGTAAAGATAGTCTGATTGGCTTTTATCCATTATGTTGGAGATTTGGACAACATTAGCAATGCAAGCATTAATTACCTATCCCTTAACGATCTTAACGATTAGCTTTACTTGTCACCTATATGTTGAAATAGACGGTGAAATATGTTGTTTGCATCAGTGGCCTACACGGTCCGAGAATTTGCAGGGGATAGCACACAAGTGCTGCCATGCTTCCAATGCCAACATTGCATGCCCAGAATTCACTCACCCTGACCCGTACATCTTTTGGGATTGGAAAGGAAATCGGAGAAAACACATGCGTCATGGGACGAACGTACAAACTCCTTACAGACAACAGCAGAGATTGAACCCTGATCTTCTGGTTCCTGGTGCTGTAAAGCGTGATGCTAATAGCTACACTCCCATGCCAGCCAATTGAGGAGGTGATAATAAGTTGCCTTTTTAAGCTTCATAAGGCGCCTTACGTTGAAAATATTTCTAAGGTGCCACTGAGAGATGAGGTTGAAGATTTAGGTCCACTGATGATAAACCACCAGCCATAATGATGTTGTGCAGTTTGGAAGGTAACATTCCCATACAGTAGGAACTCTGCCACACTTTCTTGGTGTTAAAGGTCTCACGTCTGGGAGACGTTGGAATAGCTTAGACAAGTGCACTTTGTAATGGTGCACTCTGCAATATTGGGCATCAGTGATGGAGGGAATTAATGTTTTATTTGATCAATGGAGTACTAATCCAACTGGCTGCTTTGCCTTAAATGGCATTGAACTTGGTTGAATGTCATTGGAATTGAATACATTACGGTAGCTGAAGGGCTTTCCTAACTTGTGCCCTGAGAAAAATGGAAGAGCTTTCAGGAGTCAAGAAGTGTCTCACTTGCCACAGAATACTTATCCTTGGGGTCATGGTAATTTCTGCACAATGATGACTCATAGGATGTGGTGGAGGACTTGGTGATGGGTAGATGTTTAAGCGTCCATCCTTTGAAGGTAGTCTTTGCATGGCAATGACTATTGGAATTGGATTTTTATTGTCACATATACTGAGGTACAGTGAGAAGTTTGTCTGGAATACTGTTTTTACAGATCAATTCATTATAAAGTGCATTGAGGCGATACAAGGTAGGTAAAAACAACAGCCCATGGTCAAGTGTTATCAAGTTCTTGCCTCTTCGTGATGTGGGCTGTTTAAATTATTTTCCATTTTGATGAACAGATATTTAACATATTTTTTGACATTCCTTGTTGAACTAATCAAATGGAATTTGATAACATCAAGTAACAGTGAAAAAGTCATAAGAATATGTTAAACATATGTCCTCAAATGCTCTCAACAGTCATTTCAGTCCTTACTGCAATTAAAAATCGTTTACCAGAAAATAACTTTTACTGCTCAATTTAAATGATTTCCCCTTTCATGTTCAAGTATAAAGTGACCTAGAGATTCAACCACGTCTGTTTTCCCACCAATGACTGGAATTTGAAATGTGACTTTGATGAGGAAACAGATGAGCATTTACTCATGAGCACAGGACATAATGCAGCTTGGAATCTCACTGTGTGCTTTGTCTGCATCTTGAGGTCTGCCCCCGGATCCACTGTTCTGCCAACACTTGTGAGAGCCCTAATTGCTCTTGCCCTCTGCTCATACTAACCTTGCCTGTGATTCTTCAAATTGTTTGCTGGATGTGGTGGCTGCATATAACAAAGACCCTGAATGTCCCATTTACATGTTGTACTTGCCTGAAAATCAGTGTCTATGGTCCCAGATGAAATGGCCATGGATTATCATGCAGCACCATTTTATTGTTGTATCTGCCTTCCAATATAACTTCTCAGCTAGTATTTCAATGTGATGAGTGCTACAAGATCCCAGGTGGCACTTACCTAACTTGATAGTTACAAATTTTGTAATTTCACAACAGGTAAGTCATTTCAATGCCTACAGTATATGGATAGTAATTAGCCTTCACGGTCTATGCTCAAGCAATTAACCATTAAAATTTTAAGCATTATGTCCTTGTTCATTCATTGCTTGAGCCTTTTACCTGTATACATTGAATTCTCTGTCATGTCTCCAATTGTATTGCCAGACAAGCTATTGCTCAAGTCAACACTAAAAGCTCATACATCTATTTTTCATAACACACACAAAATGCTGGTGTAACTTATCAAGTCAGACTGATGAAGGGTTTTGGTCTGAACTCTCGACTGCTTATTTCCCTCCATAGATGCTGCCTGACCTGCTGTGACCCTCCAGCATTTTTTGCTCAAGATTTCCAACAACTGCAGGATCTTCAGATTTTTAGGATCTTAGCTTTTTCTTTCTTGTAGCTTACTTCCAGAACTGCAAAGATTGCATGAGGTGAAATAAAACTAATGAAAAGAAATTACCTTGTCCATGAAAGCAGCATAGTTTTCAGAGGTTGATTTGCATTTTAGTTCTGTTTTGCCCAATTTTAACACCCTTCCCTAAAGCAAACCTTGTAAATTTGTAATCTTGTAAATAAGCAAGGCTTGTAAATAGCTCTATAGTTAAAAGTCTTCCAGAATTTAGCATGAGAAAGTACCTCTTGGCTTCATTTATGATTTTACTTTCTGCTGTAGATTCCTCCATGTGAATAAATAATTTCTCTCTACATGTTCCATTGAATCCCTTTATAATTTCACGCTCCTGAACTGGATCCTTGCACACATCCTCAATGCTCAAGTCTACACTATCTGTCCTCATATTTTACTCTTCAGGCCGTGATAACATTCTGGCAATCTATTTTGTGCTTTTTCAAATCCAATATATCTTCACTGAGGCTCAATGCCCAAGACTGACTGCAATATTCCTGGAATGCTTTCAAAAAAATGTTCTATAAACTGCAGCATAGCTTTCTCATTTTTGAATTGAGATAAAGGCTAAGGCTTCATTTATCTTTCTGATGACTTTTTGCCCTTGTGCACTGGCTTTTAGTGATTTGTAAATGACCGGCCATATTTCCTTGTACTTCCAGTTTCCAAACATTTATGATTAAGAAAGACAAAGATAAACAACTTGTCCATTTCGATGTGGAGTTGAAACTGCTATATTTCCACTGATTTGAACTACACCCATTCATGTAATTTCTCTGTGACCCTTTGCAACATTCAGTTTTCATGAATGCATGGGGCAGCATGACAGCAGAGTGGTTAGTGTAACACTGTTACAGCTTCAGCTGCAAGACTGGGGTTCAATTCCCACCTCTGCCTATAAGGAGATTGTACGTTCTCCCTGTGACCATGCACAGTCTGTTTCCTCTGGGTGCTCGGGTTTCCTCCCACATTCCAAAGACGTACGGGCAGGGTTAGAGAGTTGTGGGCATGCTATGTTGGCACCAAAAGCTGCACTTTCAGCTGCCCAGCAAAATCCTTACTGTTTTGGTTTGATGCAAAAGGCACATTTGACTGTATGGTTCAAAGTACATTGGACAAATGAAGCTCAGCCCAATTCTACTATGTCAATATTATTCAGCAAAATGGAATCAAACCAAAGAGTCTATTGTTTCCTGATTTCTCCCTGCCTCTCTTTTTAAGTAATAGAGTGACATTTAGAATTTTTTAATTCTGGCATTTGAATATATTACTAAAATATGATAATTTTACAGCATAGCATCGTATTCATAAGAGACAAGTCACTCACAATTTCCATTAATGCTCTATTAATGCTCCATTACAACTATCTGGCACACTAAATACACTAAAATCATCCCAATGACTTACATTTTGATTTTTTAATACAACTTATATTATACTATTTACACCATTATGGAAAAAGAATGTCAAGCACATATTTAATAACACCATCATTTCTTATATTATCACTTACACCAAGGACTCTTTCTACCATCATTTCTTATATTATCGCTTACACCAAGGACTCTCTCTACATATTGTGAAGAACATTCTGACTGGCTGCATCGTTGCCTGATACAGAGCCTCCAGTGCTCCAGTGCTTGTCTGAGCCTCCAGGATCAGATGAGGCTGCAGAGGGTTGGAGGCTTGCCAGCTCCTTCACAGGCACAGCTCTACCCATCATCAAGAGTTGGTGCCTGAAGAAAACAGCATCCATTATTAAGCAGCCTCACATTCCAGGACATGCCCTCTTCACATTACTACCACCAAGGGGTGGTACCGGAACCTGGAGGCTTACAGTCAATATTTTCCCCTCCTTGAAGCCTCTTCCCCTTCAGCATGAGATCTCTGCACATTCTATGGACCAATGAACACTACATCATTATTCCTCCTTTGCACAACTCATTTATTTCACTTTTATGCTTTACTACCTTTTGTTCCTTTAAAACATTCCGATCAACTTTCCCTTGTGCTGGTGTTACTTTTTAAAAAGCCTGTAGTGTTCTCATTCAGGTGTAAGAACTCTGAACTAAACACAGAGATAAACCGTAGTCAATGAAGCAGGACCCCAGTAAGATTAACTGTTTACTGTTCACTTTTCCACATTAATGTATGGTGAAAAGGCATTGCTTCTATGATGTTTTTTAGTGCGTAGAATGAAAACTTTTCTCGTGCTGATCCTGCACACATATGCCCCCCCCCCCCCACTTCCCGTTTCTCCAAATCGGTATTTTCCCACAAGACACGGCGAAACTGGGTGTGATGTCATCGCATGCCGCGACACATCACAGACAATGAATTTACTTTCAACAACCTTAACTTTAACTAGAAAATAATTACAAACGAATTACTAAAGCAAAAATATAATGAACTAAATGAATGCCTTAAGGGCAACACAAAGCCACTTCCACTTTGTTATTAGGAGTAAGCAATGCCCTAATATAACACTAATGGCTCTTTGAATACTTGCACTCCTGACTTATTTTTCAGAATAATTGTTACACAGAGTACGTAAATAGCAAATAACTTTATCAAATGATCCTCCTCTCATCTCTCCATTCTTTCTGTCAATGATGTTTTTCTGTGTCTTCTATCTTTACAATTCTCTTTTTACTTCTTATTGGAGAGTGAAAAGGAACTGCTTTGATAGCAGCAACCCTTAGTTTATGAGGCAGATTTCCATTAATGTAAGAAGTAAGAATACAACGCAAGTAGTTCTGTCCATGTACACAAATGCCCATATCATGAATGAATATATTTAATAACAGAAGGAATAGAAGGAGAAGTTGGCAATGTGGTCCTTGTACCATCTCTTGTCTAATAAGCAAAGAATCCTTTTCCTCAGGATCACTTTCCTGTACTAACTCAAAGTTTTTTCTTTTCCCCTTAATATCCCAGAAAGCTATCTATCGCTATCTTGAATATATTCCCTGGCTGAACTCTCGTAACTCTCTTGACTTGAGAATTCCAATGATCTTGTTCCCTTTGGGTCAAGAAATATCTTATTATCTCAGTCTCAGATGGCTGACCCATTCTTTAGAGACTGTGCCACCTATTTCTACATGGGTCCTGCTCGGAGAAATATCATCCTGTTAGAGACTGTGGTCCTAAGCCAGGAGGATTGCAACTTCTGCAAGATCCCTTTACCAATTGGTGGCCAAGGATTTGCTCACTTGTCTTACCGTCTCCTTGTATGTCTCATTTTCAAAGTTTGTGTGATGACACTGGTGTAAAGGATTGTGAAAGCTTTAACCACACATCTATGCAAAAAAGATGGTTAAATCCAGTATTCAAAAAGGGCAATAGAAGTATCCAGTAATTTATGATCATAAACACAGAAAATTCAGATAGTAACTGTATAGAAGTAGATCTTTATCAGTTCTGAAGTATGTTCTTTTTTAGTTTCAGATTTCCACCATCTAGTTTCTGATATTGAGAAATTAGGTAGTTTATCCAGAGTGATAGATATATAAATAGATAGAGACTTTATTGATCCCAATGGAAATTACAGTGTCACAGTAGCATTACAAGTGCGAGATATATAAATATTAGAAGAGAAATAAGAAAGAATAAAAAATGTTACCTTAAAATAAGATGTACATGATTTACAAATCAAAGATTACAAGATTTACAAAATTTCCAGGTTCACACTCATAAAATGGTAGTGCAAGAATTACTGTAATATTATACAGTAACACGTGCACACTCACACCATCCAGATAAGAACTGACGGTAGTCTTGCACAGGGTGTCTGTGATAGCAGGGAGTGGTAATCAGAGCTAAACAGAGCTTAAGAAGAGGTTAATAACAGCCAAGGGTCAGAATTACCTCATATAACGCTCTTTGAAGCAGCGCAGTTGTCTTGGTCTATTTCTGAAAATGTTTCTCTGTGGCGTGCAGAGGGTGAGAAACATTGCCCAGAACTGCCAGGATTTTCCGTAGGGTTCTTTGTTCTACCACAGCCTGCAATAGGTCCAGTTTGACTCCTGTAACAGAGCAAGCCTTTCTAATCAGTTTTTTGAGCCTGTTTGTATCACCCATGCTAATGCCATTGCCATTGCCCAAACACACTGCTGCATAGAAGATTGTACTGGTGACAACAAACTGTTAGAACATGTGAGGGAACAAGATCATTGGAATTCTCAAGTCAAGAGAGACAAACTATTAGAACATTTTGCCTGCATAATGCAAAGAATCTGAGTCTTCTCAGAAAGTAGAGGTGACTCTAGCTCTTCTTGTACACAGCCCCTGTATTGGTTGTCCACTCAAGTCTGTAATCCAGGTGGATGCTCAGGTACTTGTAGGTCCTCACCACATCCACGTCCTCACTGTCAATATTAACAGAAAGCAGTGCAGGTTTGGTCTTCCTAAAGTCCTTCCCCATCTCCTTTTCTGAGCTGCAGATGATTCAGCTTGCGCCATTTGACAGAGTCCTCCACCAGGGCCCTGTTTTTATCCTCCTGTCCTCTCCTTTATACATCCAACTATTGCTGAGTCATTTGAGAATTTCTGCAGATGACATGACTCAATGTTGTATCTAAAGTCTGAGGTATACAGGGTAAACAGGAAGGGAGACAATACTGTCCCCTGTGGGGCTGCTTATTGCCATGTCTGACATACAGCTCTGAGGCTGCACAAACTGGGGTCTGCCAGTCAGGTAGTCCATTATCCAGGATACAAGGGAAGTGCCAGTCTGCATTGAATGGAGATTTCTCCCCTCCCCCCACCCCCACAAACTGGGGTCTGCCAGTCAGGTAGTCCATTATCCAGGATACAAGGGAAGTGCCAGTCTGCATTGAACGGAGATTTCTCCCCTCCCCCCACCCCCACAAACTGGGGTCTGCCAGTCAGGTAGTCCATTATCCAGGATACAAGGGAAGTGCCAGTCTGCATTGAACGGAGATTTCTCTCCCCCCGCCACCCCCACAAACTGGGATCTGCCAGTCAGGTAGTCCGTTATCCAGAATACAAGGGAAGTGCCAGTCTGCATTGAACGGAGATTTCTCTCCCCCCGCCACCCCCACAAACTGGGGTCTGCCAGTCAGGTAGTCCGTTATCCAGAATACAAGGGAAGTGCCAGTCTGCATTGAACGGAGATTTCTCTCCCCCCTCCACCCCCACAAACTGGGGTCTGCCAGTCAGGTAGTCCGTTATCCAGGATACAAGGGAAGTGCCAGTCTGCATTGAACGGAGATTTCTCTCCCCCCTCCACCCCCACAAACTGGGGTCTGCCAGTCAGGTAGTCCGTTATCCAGGATACAAGGGAAGTGCCAGTCTGCATTGAACGGAGATTTCTCTCCCCCCTCCACCCCCACAAACTGGGGTCTGCCAGTCAGGTAGTCCATTATCCAGGATACAAGGGAAGTGCCAGTCTGCATTGAACGGAGATTTCTCTCCCCCCTCCACCCCCACAAACTGGGGTCTGCCAGTCAGGTAGTCCATTATCCAGGATACAAGGGAAGTGCCAGTCTGCATTGAATGGAGATTTCTCTCCCCCCGCCACCCCCACAAACTGGGGTCTGCCAGTCAGGTAGTCCATTATCCAGGATACAAGGGAAGTGCCAGTCTGCATTGAACGGAGATTTCTCTCCCCCCTCCACCCCCACAAACTGGGGTCTGCCAGTCAGGTAGTCCGTTATCCAGGATACAAGGGAAGTGCCAGTCTGCATTGAATGGAGATTTCTCTCCCCCCCCCCCCCCCACCCCCAGCAATGAGGGCTGTATGGTATTGAAGGCACTTGAGAAATCAAAAAAACATGATCCTCACAGTGCTGCTCTGCTTATCCAAGTCGGTGCCTTGGCATCTGGGCTGGTGTGTTGAGGAGGGTGTGAACAGGAAAACAATTGTCAAACCTATTGAAGAATTGGGTTAACTCATTAGTCCATTCACGGCTGCATTCTGAGGCTCTACAGCTAGGCTGATTAAAAGCAGGTGATGATCTTCATGCCTCTCCACTCCTCCTGTGTGCTACTCTGCTCATGCTTGATCTCCAGCTCTCACCTGTATTCCACATTTGCAACCTTGATCTTCTCCTTTTGCTCCCTCTGCACCTATTTCAATTCCTCCCTGTCTCCTGACCTAAAGGCTCTTGTTTTGTGTTTGAGAAGAGCCTTTGGATCACTGGTAACCCCGGTCTGTTGTCAGAGAAGCAACGAGCAGTCTTTGATGGTATTACAGTGTCCACAATGAAGTTGATGCAGCCAGTGATGCAAACAGCAGGTCTGTTAATGTCCTCCCCATATGGTTTACAAAGCACATTCCAGTCAGTAACCTCAAAGCAGCCCTTCAAGGCCTTGATGGCCTCTGGAGACCATATCTTTACTGTCTTGGTGGTAACTAGCTGTTGGTGTACTTTGAGCTTTTACAAGGTTGTGATCTGACCTTCCGAGTGTGGGGGAGAGCTGTGGATTCTATGCATCTTTAATATTTGCATACAGGAGATCCAGTGTTTTATTTTCTCTTTTATGACCCTTGACAAACTGATCGAAAATGGGTAGGGTTGTCGAGAGAGAAGCATGGTTGAAGTCTCCCGATACAGCAATGAGCACATCGGGGTGTTGAGTCTGGAGTCTCGCGAAGGTAGTGTGTGTCACTCGCAGCGTCGGGACTGCATTGGGAAGGCAGAATGTAGACAACAAGTGTCATGGCATGGCTGAATTCACGTGGTAGATAAAACAGGCGCATATCTACAAAAGCTGGTCGATGTTTGGACTGCAGATTTGTTCTTCCACAGAAATATGACTGGGATTACACTACCTGTTGTTCACAAGCTCAGCAAGTCCACCTCCCTTCCTCTTACCGCAATGTAGATTAACTCTGTTTGCTTGTAGCGTTGAACACCTATTCACAGTAGTGTTGGAATCTGGGGTTTGCTCATGTAGCCATGTGATAGGAAAGTAAGAAGAATTTAAGTAAAAGTCAGGTAATGAAAATACATTAAGCTTCAAGTCATGCTCATTGTCATATCCAAAAATACATGAATACACAGGTGAAATGAAAAACATACTTGCAACAGCAATATTCAGAAGAAAAACCTAAATTAAACATAAATTATATAAAAAAGAACATAGATTGAAACAAAAACAACAAAGTCCATTGTAGTGCAGTTGTCGCATTAGTGATGAGATTGTGATTAGGGTTGTGTCAAGAATTGAATAGTTGAACTGAACTGATTGTCCTTAAACCTGGTTGTGAGGCACTTCAGAGAAAAGTGATAATCTTGATTTATCACACATACATCGAAACATACAATGAAATGCATCATTTGCATCAACAACCAACACTGTCCGAGGATGTGCTGGGGGCAGCCTGCAAGTACCTCCATGCTTCTAGTGCCAACTTAATAACCTTTTTCATCCATACATTTTTGGAATGTGGAAGGAAACCAGAACACCCATAGAAAGTCAACACAGTCAAAATTCAAAGCATGTATCAAAGTCTGTATATGTCGCCATATACAGCCCTGAGATTCATTTTCTTTTAGCCATACTCAACAAATCCAATAGCCATAATAGAATCAATGAAAGACCGCACCAAGCAGGGTGGACATCCACTGTGCAAAAGACATACTAATTACTTACAGACAAGGGTGGGAAATGAACCCTGATTGTTGTTGATGTAAACCATTACACTAGCCACTATGATATCTTCAGGCTTCAGTTGTTAGATTAAAGATGATGGCCTGGCTCAGATGGTGGGGATCTTTGATAATAGGTATTACCTTCCTTAGGCAGTGCCTCATGTACATATTTTCATGTGGGGAGGGACTTGTTTGTGATGAATTGGACTGTCTAATATGCTCTGCAGCTTCTTATGACCCTGTGCATTCAAATTGCCATATCAGATTATGATACTCTCACTAAGATCCTTATGACAATGTACCTGTTGAGGTTTGTTAGACAGTTTGTAACATTACAAATCTCCTTCACCTATAAAAATAGTGCTGCGTGAGCACTTTCCTTCTGATTGCATCTGTATGTTGGATCCAGGACAAATCATCTAATTTGCTAATTCTCAGGAATTTAAAGCTGTTGATCTTCTCCACCAATAATCCCCTATTGTAGACTGGTGCATGTCCACCATCCTTCTTCCTGAAGTTCAAGTTCTTGAAGCGTGAAGTTGTTGCAACAGCTCTCAGACAGTTGTCCTAGCTCACTCTTGTACACTGATGCATCGCCACATGTAATTTATCCAACATCAGTGATGTTGTCAGCAAATTTGCAAATGATACTGGAGCTGCAGTCATGCATATAGGTAGTAGAGAAAGCAGCGAAGTACACTGCCTTGAGCTGTATCTGTTTTAATGGTCAGTGAATAGGAGATGTTGTTACCAATACTCACTGACTGATGACGAGGAAGTTAAGAATCTAGTTGCAGTGGGAGGTAAATAGGCCCAGATCACGAAGCTTGGTGATAGATTTGGATGGGATGACTATACTGAACACTGTGCTGTAGTCAATGAACAGACGTATGTGCTTTTGTTGTCCAGTTGGTCCACAGCAGAGTGAAGAGATAGAGGAATCACATCTACTGTTGGACTGCTAAGGCAGAAAAAATAAGCAACATCGATTTCCAAATTGACAGGCAATTTAAATCAACCTTTTTAAACTTGTCAAAATGACAAAACATGGGTATTGCAGTTGGCATGAAATTACATACCTTCAAAGGCTATAGAAAGGTGGACAAAGATCAGGGTAACCAATATAGACCTGATATCATCAAGACTCAGAAGTGTTATGAAGCACAGATTCAAGTTCATTCTAATAAGCATACATAAGGCATAAATGCTATGGTTTTTAGCCCCAATATGACACATTTAACATAAGCATAAATGAACAAAAGTTATACATAACTTTCAAAACAAAATACATATAATAACAGTAGAAGTTATAAGAGTGGACTGAACGATGGCAGATGGAGTTTAATGCTGATAAGTGTGAGGTGCTACATTTTGGTAGGAATAATCCAAATAGGACATACATGGTCAATGGTAGGGCATTGAAGAATGCAGTAGAACAGAGTGATCTAGGAATAATGGTGCATAGTCCCCTGAAGGTGGAATCTCATGTGGATAGGGTGGTGAAGAAAGCTTTTGGTATGTTGGCCTTATAAATCAGAGCATTGAGTATAGGAGTTGGGATGTAATGTTAAAATTGTACAAGGCATTTGTATGGCCGAATTTGGAGTATTGTGTACAGTTCTGGTCATTGAATTATAGGAAAGATGTGAACAAAATAGAGCGAGTACAGAGGAGATTTACTAGAACGTTACCTGGGTTTCAGCACCTAAGTTACAGGGAAAGGTTGAACAAGTTAGGTCTTTATTCTTTGGAGCATAGAAGGTTGAGGGGGGACGATAGAGGTATTTAAAATAATGAGGGGGATAGATCGAGTTGATGTGGATACGCTTTTTTCATTGAGAGTAGGAGAGATTCAAACAAGAGGACATGATTTAAGAGTTGGGGGCAAAAGTTTAAGGGTAACATGAGGGGGAGTTTCTTTACTCAGAGAGTGCTAGCTGTGTGGAATGAGCTTCCAGTAGAAGTGGTAGAGGCAGGTTTGGTATTGTGGCAACCCATTTCCTGGCACATCCGAACCGGCTCACAATTAGCCAGCTTTCCGGCTAAGGGAGATAGCCTACGAGGGTTTGCGAGCACAGAGCTTTGGAGCCTCTGCGCCACGGGGGCCAGGTGCTTAAAAGTGAGGCTGAGGATTTCGAATATAGTTTTTCCTTCAACTGCAGTTACCGACTCTGTGTCGTAATTTTAGCGCTGCATGTAGCACACCGCTACAATTGGTGACCCCGACGGTCCAAATGATTTTTGGACCAGAAATGCCCGACGCCGCCTGTGTTCATGCGGTTTCGTTGAAACTGCCGGGTTTCTGGACACAGCGACCGAACCTATGGTCCCAGCAAGCCGAAGCCCAATTCCACATTCGCCAGATCACCTCAGAAGACACCCGATACTACTACGTGGTGAGCTCCCTCGACCAGGACACAGCGGCCCAGGTCGCGGAGTTCGTACAGTCGCCCCCGGCAGACAGCAAGTACACAGAATTCAAAGCCCTGCTCCTCAGGACTTTCGGACTCTCACGGCGCGAGCGGGCTGCCCGTTTACTGCACCTGGTTGGCTTGGGCGACAGACCTCCATCGGCTTTAATGAATGAGATGTTGTCTCTCGCCGACGGACACACACCCTGCCTCATGTTTGAGCAGGCATTCCTGGAGCAGCTGCCCGAGGACATACGCCTGCTGCTGTCCGACGCGGATTTCAGTGACCCCCGGAAGGTGGCAGCCCGGGCGGACTTGCTGTGGAACGCCAAAAAGGTGAGCGGGGCGTCCATTGCACAGATCTCCCAGCCACGCTCCCAGCAGCAAACCAGTCCAGGCCCGGCCGCAGAGCCCGCCAACCCCCGGCCCAATGAACACTGGTGCTTCTACCACCAGCAGTGGGGCGCAGAAGCCCGCCGTTGTCGCCCGCCCTGCAAGTTCCCGGGAAATGCCAGGGCCAGCCGCCGCTGATGGCTACGGCGGCTGGCCATCGGGATAGCCTCCTGTATGTGTGGGTCAGAAGGTCGAGAAACCGGTTTTTGGTTGACACTGGTGCCAAGATCAGCGTTTTACCTCCGACGAGTTTCGACACCCGCAGCAGGGCACCGGGGCCCCCTCTGAGGGCCGTGAACGGCAGCACAGTAAGGACCTATGGCACCCATACAGTGCAGCTACAGTTCGGCTCCAGCCAGTTCACATGGGACTTTACACTGGCCGCCGTAGCCCAACCGCTTCTGGGTGCAGATTTTTTGCGGGCTCACAGCCTACTGGTTGACCTGCCCAGGAAGAGACTGGTCCACGCTGAGACCTTTCAGACGTTCTCCCTGGGTGCAGCCCAGTTGCCAGCCCCTCACCTCGACTCCATCACGCTGTCCAACAACGACTTCACCAGGGTCCTGGCGGATTTCCCATCGGTTCTGGCACCACAGTTCACAGCGGCCATGCCCCGACACGGCGTACAGCACCACATCCCGACCCAGGGACCACCCCTCCACGCCCGCGCTCGGCGGCTTCCCCCGGACAAGCTCCAACTGGCGAAGGAGGAGTTCCAGAGGATGGAGGAATCCGGCGGTCCGACAGCCCATGGGCCTCCCCCCTGCACATGGTGCCCAAAGCGACAGGAGGCTGGAGACCGTGCGGTGACTACCGCAGGCTGAACGAGGCTACCACACCGGACCGCTACCCTGTGCCGCACATTCAGGACTTTGCAGCAAACCTGCACGGCGCACGGATCTTCTCCAAGGTAGACCTCGTCCGAGGGTACCATCAAATCCCGATGCATCCTGACGACGTCCCCAAAACGGCTCTCATCACGCCGTTTGGCCTTTTCAAGTTCCTCCGCATGCCGTTCGGCCTGAAGAATGCCGCACAGACGTTCCAGCGGTTAATGGACGCGGTGGGTCCGGACCTGGACTTTGCGTTCATCTATTTGGACGACATCCTCATAGCTAGCAGCAGTCGTCAGGAGCATTTGTCCCACCTCCGTCAACTCTGCACCCGACTGAGTGAGTATGGTCTTACAATCAACCCCGCCAAATGCCAGTTCGGATTCGATACCATTGACTTCCTGGGCCACAGGATTACTAAAGACAGGGCAACCCCTCTGCCCGCTAAGGTAGATGCGGTCCGCCACTTCCCCCGACCCACCACGATCAAAGGCCTTCAGGAATTCGTAGGTATGGTCAATTTCTACCACCGCTTCCTCCCTTCAGCTGCCCGGATCATGCTCCCCCTGTTCGCCCTGATGTCGGGTCCGAGCAAGGACATTACCTGGGACGAGGAGTCCGCCGCCGAAGGAAGCTTTGGCGAATGCCGCAATGCTAGTACATCCCAGAATGGACGCCCCTACCGCCCTCACAGTGGACGCATCTAACACGGCAGTCGGTGGGGTGCTGGAGCAACTCATCGCAGGTCGCTGGCAACCCCTGGCGTTTTTCAGCAAACACCTGCGGCCACCCGAGCTCAAGTACAGTGCTTTCGACCGGGAACTGTTGGCGCTCTACCTGGCAATCCGGCATTTCAGGTACTTCCTAGAAAGTCAGCCCTTCACCGCGTTCACGGACCACAAACCGCTTACCTTTGCGTTTACGAAAGCGTCCAACCCCTGGTCGTCCCGCCAGCAATGCCACCTGTCCTACATCTCTGAATACACGACAGACGTCCGGCACGTCTCGGGTAAGGACAATGTCGTGGCAGATGCGCTCCCTCGCCCTTTCCCAAGGGGTAGACTTTGCGGCACTGGCAGAGGCACAGCAGGCAGATGAGGAGATTCTGAGTTACAGAACCGCAGTCTCCGGTTTGCGGCTCCAGGACGTCCCCATAGGCCCGGGTGAGAGGACCCTACTCTGTGACGTCGCCACCAGCCAGCCCCATCCCATCGTCCCGACAGCCTGGCGGCGCCGTGTTTCGACTCCATTCATAACTTGGCGCATCCCTCCATCCGGACAACTGTCCGGTTGGTTTCCAGCAGGTTCGTTTGGCACGGACTCCGCAAACAGGTCAGTGAATGGGCCAAAACGTGCATGCACTGCCAGACGGCCAAGGTGCAGCGGCACACCAAAGCCCCACCGCAGCAGTTCCATCCCGCCCACCGGTGTTTCAACCACATTCATGTGGATATCGTGGGCCCCCTGCCAGTGTCGTGTGGAGCGCGGCACCTCCTGACTATCGTGGACCGATTCCCAAGATGGCCAGAGGCGGTCCCGCTCACCGACACCACCTCCGAATCTTGCGCCCGAGGCCTGATCACCACCTGGATATCTCGCTTTGGTGTACCGGCCCACATTACCTCCGACAGAGGCGCCCAGTTCACCTCCAGCCTATGGTCAGCTGTGGCCAGCCTTTTGGGGACTCAGCTGCACCACACAACTGCCTACCACCCACAGTCGAACAGGCTAGTGGAGCGTTTCCACCGTCACCTGAAGTCGGCCCTCATGGCCCACCTGCGAGGAGCCAACTGGGTGGACGAGCTTCTGTGGGTCCTACTCAGCATCCGCACAGCACCCAAGGACGACCTGCACGCCTCGTCGTCCGAGTTGGTATACGGCGCGCCCCTGGTCGTCTCTGGGGAGTTCCTACCAGCCCCACGGGGGCAAGAGGAAGATCCCGCAGCAGTCCTGGGCAGACTACGTGAGAAGCTCGGTAACCTGGCCCCCATACCCACTTCACAGCACAGGCGGAACCTGACCTGCGTACCCAAAGACCTGCAGAACTGTAAGTTTGTGTTTGTACGAAGGGGCGGGCATCGGCCACCACTGCAGCGGCCATACGAGGGGCCATTTATGGTGCTCCGGAACAACGGGTCCACATTCGTGCTGGACGTTGGGGGGGAAAGAGGAGGTTTTCACGGTGGACCGACTCAAACCGGCCCATGTGGACCTGATGCAACCGGTCGAGTTTCCGGCACCTCAGCACAGAGGCCGACCTCCCAAGCAGGTTCCGGCCCAGACGGTGGACATTAGGGGGTGTATCGCCGGTTCTGGGTGGGGTTATGTGGCGACCCATTTCCTGGCACATCCGAACCGGCTCACCATTAGCCAGCTTTCCGGCTAAGGGAGATAGCCTACGAGGGTTTGCGAGCACAGAGCTTTGGAGCCTCTGTGCCACGGGGGACAGGTTGAGGGAGGCTTAAAAGTGAGGCTGAGGATTTTGAATATAATTTTTCCTTCGACTGCAGTTACCGACTCCGTGTCGTAATTTTAGCGCTGCATGTAGCACACCGCTACAGTATTGTCATTTAAAGTAAAATTGGAGAGGTGTATGGATAGGAAAGGAATGGAGGGTTATGGGCTGAGAGCAGGTCAGTGGGTCTAGGTGAGTGGAAGCATCGGCATGGACTAGGAGGGCTGAGTTGGCCTGTTTCCGTGCTGTAATTGTTATATGGTTAGATATGGTTAAGCTAAGAGAGAGGAAAAGTAACAGTCTGAGATAGTGTTAAGGTTTTTTAGGTCATTTCAGAAACCTGATGCCAATCGGTATGAAGCTGTTGTTGAATCCTGAAATGTGAGTCATCGGACTCCTATACCTTTTGATGACAGCATGACCCAGATGGTGGGGATCCTTAAGGATGGGTGTTGCTTTTGTGAAACATTTATCTTGTAGATGTCCTTCATGGTGGGAAGAGCTATGCCCATGATAGAACTGGCTGAGTCCACTACTGTCTAAAGCCTTACATTAAGGTGCATTGCAGTTTCCACTGGAGTAGGAGGAGATTTTTGGGCAAATTTGGGGAAGTTGTGTTGGGAATAATGTTACTCGGGAATGATTTCACAACAATAAAATAGAGTCAAAACTTGTAAGTATTAACAAGTCACTGATATTGCAAGTTTTGTGAAGTCTAGGTCTAAATAACAGGAGACAAAATGAAGCCAGCGTAAAGGGGGTTACAAAGAAAATTAAGTTCAACATTTTGAAGTGTGGATGCCTTAAATAAGAATGGTAAAAATATAAAGTGAGCAGTGAAGTTGCGAATTCTGTGAAAAGAGATGGATGAATTAATAAAATTAACTACACAAATCGAAAAGGACATCAATAGTGCAAAGCATAAGTTCATTTCAAGAAAAATGGAACAGAAATAAGAAGGTAATTTCAAGCATTGATGAAACCTGTTAATTTGAGGAACTGTGTAGTTCTGGTCTTGTCATTCCTGCCTTCTAGCTCTTTGATGTAGTAGTCAAATTAGTGCCACTCTCTCAATCTACCCCCCCCCCCACACTAAATGATTCAAATATTTATCAAATACTATTTGAATGTCAGTATTGAATATACTTTAAGCACTGTATCATGATCATAATAATTCATTTTGTGAAACAAAATATTGTCTTGTGCCACTTTAGATACTGTAGCAAATTACCTATGGCTAATATCCTTCTGTCAGAAAGGTGAGCTCTCCTTATCTAATCTAACAAGATTGTTGATAATTCTGGAAAAAAATCAGATCTCCACCTAATCTTCTCGCTATAAGGATTCATCCCTACCCTTTCAAACCTCTCCAGAAAATTATACCTCTCCAATAAATCTTTTCTGTAAACTTACTAATGTAATGAACTCAATTTCAAAGATTCTACAATTCATATCCTCAGTTTAATTTGTTTAATTTTTGTATTTGCATAGCTTTTCTTCTTTTTCACATTGGCTGTCAGTCTTTGTGTGTAGATTTCCATTGTTTCTATTGTATTTTTTTTTGGTCTACTGTGAAAGCCTACAAGAAAATGGCATACACAATATGTGCTTTGGTAATAAATTTACCTTGAACTTTGATTTGCAGTACCTTGAATTGGACACAATTCTTTAGCTGAGAGCTAACCAGTGTACATGTGTACAGTGATCATAGAACCATAGAACCATAGAACATTACAGCACAGAAACAGGCCTTTAGGCCCTTCTTGGCTGTGCCGAACCATTTTTCTGCCTAGTTCCACTGATCTACACCTAGACCATATCCCACTCATCTAAAGATATCTTTTAACCAAGCCAAGGAATTTAAAAATTTTCTTAATCTGCCCTGCCAGTATGTTGTCAGGCCTGTCTTTTCACGAAAGCTTCTTAAAATTATATAATTTTGTTTGTATAACTTCACCAAGTTCTTCCTATTAAACTAATTACTTATCACATCCTTTCATTAAATTTCAGCTGTCATAGCACCGATTTACTTGTTTCTGAAGTCTGTTTTTATCCTTTTCTTTATTGCAATTACAAACTTCATGCCTTAATCAAAATATAAAATAATGCTCTTACACCTTTCCAAGTCATTTCGATAAAGAATAATAGCCAGAATTCAGTCTACTGGGCAATTGTACAAGCTTTCAGCCTTAAACTAAAATGTTTCCACACTAATGCTTACAATCCCTCAGATAATTCTAGGTCCACGTTGTCACCATCCCATGACATTTAATTCTGCTAAATTCTATTTTGTGGTAATGTTTAAGATGCACAACACACTAACTACACTTTCTCATCATCTTTCATCAATTCTCATCAATGAATTCAGTTGTTAGTTAGATGAGAATTGAGGTTAACAAATCCAAGATGAAATTTAACTTGTTAGCCTATATTCTTCAAATACTAAATGTATTGGACAACATATTTTTTTGAAAGTGTTACTTCGATTTTACTCTCCAGTAAACTGAACACAAATATAATTTCAGACTATTTGTATCACGCAGGAATTTGAAAAAATAAGAACTTTTATTGAATATAATGCATTTAACTTCATATCGATGCTGATGTTTTGCAATAGTTTAACTAAGCTAATAATGTTTTGGTGATGATTTTCATTTGTACTCAGTATCTGAGGCTTCTCGCTTAAGTGTCCAACAGTAATCAGCCAGCACTGATGGATTCCAGTTGCCCTGATATTGTTTCTCCATGACCACAATGACTTGATAAAACCTTTCACCATGCTCGTCACTGACAGCACCAAGATTTGCAGTGAAGAAGTCTAAATGGGAAAGCAAAAAATGAATCTTTAGTGACATGTTGCACTTTATGGCTTTGTATGCTTGAAGCATGTTGTCATCCAGGTGCACATAGTTTGGTGTTCTGTAGTTGCCAAGAAAATTTTCAACAACATCCTTAAAAGCCTTCTATGCAATTTTCTCTAGTCCCACTAGAAGTTCTTTGCGTTGTCTGTCACTGATGACCTGTTTGATATGTGGACCAACAAAAATGCCTTCTTTAGTCTTGTCATCAGTTATTCTGTCTTGAATTATGAATTGAAATTACAAATATAGGTGATTTTTAAAAAATGGTGCATGTTAGGGAAATTTCATGGTGCATTTCATGATCAGCAGACCAAAATCCATCAGGTACATCCAAAAGTATTCAGGAAGCAAAATCTTTGGTGCCCAGTGTTGATTTTGTCTAAATTATTGTCTCCAAATGTTTCCCTGTAACCACTATTATTATCATTGGTTCTGGTTGCTTAGTTTGCTTTCACAATATTTTTTTAACAAAATGTTCCAAGCCTAGTGATGCAACTCATGTTTTAGTACAATAGATGTGTAAAGTCAATTCAACATAAAATCACCAACTGCCTATGCCCAGGATGACCTATCTACACTAATCCTATTTCCTGACACTTGCCCCATAAATCTCTACATTTTGGGTTTCAAGTGCTTACCTTAGTACTTAAATGTTCTGACAGTCTCTGCCTCCCCCTCCTAATCAACTGTGTGTTCTAATTTCCAGACACACTCTGAGTAAAATCAGTCCTTTCTTAAATTTCCTCTAAATCTCACTGTAATCCTATGCCCACTAAAATAAAATCCACCCTCCAACATTACTTTCTAGCCCAATCACTAAATTAATTTTGAATCCAATCTGCTAAGTTGCCTAGAATCCCATTGGCTCTTCCTTCATGGCCTAATCTTCCATGTGAGAACTTTGTAATGTCCGTATCTCCTACAATACCCACATTAAAACATTCCATCCCATCTTCAAAAATACAATCAAATCAATCATACAGGATGTGCCATTATATTAGTCCCTAATAAACCCCTCCCTCTCAAACTGTAGACAATTCTGGTTCCTCCAAATTTTTTCCAATAATTTCCTTATGAATGAAGTTAGACCTGCAGGCCTGGAATCACCTTACTGATTTACTTCAGTTTCCAATATCCTCGGATGCATCTCACACAAAACAAATTATTTTGTTAAATTTGAGAACTGCTAGACTTGTGCTTCTCTCTT
This sequence comes from Hypanus sabinus, assembly GCF_030144855.1. Classification (NCBI taxonomy): domain Eukaryota; kingdom Metazoa; phylum Chordata; class Chondrichthyes; order Myliobatiformes; family Dasyatidae; genus Hypanus; species Hypanus sabinus. The sequence continues at coordinate 40,157,292 of NC_082710.1, read as the reverse complement.
TATCTCTCATGGTTAATACATCTGACCATAGTGTGCCCTGCTTTGGTGATTCACTGGTGACATTACCATTATGGCATGGCTTCTGGATTCACCAGAATATTTCAATCCCTCATCAGTCTCAACCTTCTTTTCACTGCTATTTTATTACTTATGTATTTCAAAATGACTTTTGGGATCTCTTATGTCAGCAACTCAGTTATTCCCACAATCTACATTTACTTATCTCATTCTCTTTCTTAGACCTTCTTTGTACTACTTTTTCTTCAGCATAGTTTCCAATTTTGTTTAGAACCCCACCTTTTTCATGATCTTTCTTTAACCTTGATATCCTTGACCAGCCATGGAAATCTGGGATTTTCAGTACTTCTGTTTCATAATGAGAATATTTCTAATCCAATTACCTATCTCTTTCCATTTTTATCAATCTTGATTCAAATTGGAGAGACAGGACAGATATTGGAATCTGGAGCCAAAGCAAACTGCTGGAGGAACTTAATAGGTCAAGCAGCATCTGTGAAGGGAAATGGGCAATCTTCATTTTGGGTCAAGGCCTTTCATCCATACTGATTCCCATTGACGGTGAAATTGATTTTCAGTTCAATGAAGTATCTTCCTCCAGTTCTGCATTTAACATTTGATAAACACAAGATTTTCTGCAGATGCTGAAAATTCAGAGTAGCATATACAAAATGCTAGAGAAACTCAGCAGGTCAGGTAGCATCAATGGAAAGGAATAAAGAGATGACGTTTTGGGCTAAGACCATTCATCAGGACATTTGATTATTCCTTTTTTTTACCTTTTGTTATTTACTTTAGTTGTTTCCCAATTAACCTTCTCTCCCACCCCCTCAAACCACACGATGAAAGATGTTCTACCAAACACCATTTATTTTCCCCTCCCCTCACTGTTCTGTCCATTACACCCACTACTGATCCCTTACAATCAAGAATCAATAACCCTCTAAGCAACTCCTGTTAGATGTCTGTTCCCTCAAACCTAAGGTCTCTAAGATCTGTAATCCTTTTGAATAAAGTGCCATAATGATCTTGACAGGAAAATAAAGGCCACTTTAAGAAATGAATGGCAAATAGTCACTTGTAACGATCTGATATTTGCTGTTAAAGTATGAAAATTTGACTCTCCATTTGAGTTTCTCTTCGTCCTTAGAATGCCAAGGTCCTAACCAGAAGCTTTAATTCTTCTTGTAATCGTGCTAAGAAGCCTAAGTAGCAATTCAGGTACCCTGTGGCAAAGCTAGCTGGTAGTCAAACATATTTAGTCTCAGTGAAGTAGGACATGGATTCATTGCTGTGATTCCCCAGACAATGATATTTTGGTCTGCTTTGTATTGCCAAGAGAGGCATAGAGCAGATGTTGCACAGTTATGTTAGGAAAACCCTTCAGACAAATCATCCTCATAGCAGCTAGTTCCAATGCCCTTGAGGAGATTACTAGTTCAGTCAGTCACTCAGGGAACTTTGCCCATGAGCACTGTCTATCAGAAAATCCAGTGCACAAGCTACACAATATTTTTCTTTTATGTGCACTTCAAGTAACAATGAATAAAGCGGGGGCATTATCCCAATAATTACTTCTGAAAAATAATGTGCGTAATTTATTTTCCAGACAACTTTCTTCCTTCTATGATGACTTAAACTAGTGATTATTTCAATGTGGGTATACTAAGTAAAATTGAAAACTTTCAGAGATACAAAATGCCACAGAAATTTTCCTCCTTGTTGCATCCTCTCCTTTGGCAATCCCTTAGGATTGAGGAATACTTAGCTGCATTCCTTTTGGGCCATAAGAGCAGACAATATAGGAGCAGTATTAGGTCATTTCGTCTATCAGGTCTGCTCTGCTATTCCATGATAACTGATTTATCATCCCTCTCAATCCTATTCTCCTGGATTCTGCATGTAACCTTCTGTACCCTCAGTAATCGAGAACCTGTCAACCTCTGCTTTAAAGATATCAATGACTTGGCCTCCACAACCGTCTGTGGCAATGAATTCCAGAGATTAATCTCATCCTCTGGCCTAAGTAATTCCATTTCATCTCTGTTCTAAAGAGACATTCTTAAATTCTGAGGCTCTGCTCTCTGGTCCTAGATACCCCCACTAAAGGAAACATCCTCTCCATGTCCACTCTATCTATGCCAATGATATTCAATAGGATTCAATGAGATCTCCACTTATTCTTCTAAACACCAGTGATTATAGGCTCAGAGCCTCTATTATGTGGGTTCTGAGGTAACGAATTACTAATCAGTGCAAATAGGATTAAGTATATAGGTGCTCTTAAGATAAAATTATTGGATATTTGGGGAAAGAAATAAATATACATATTAAAGCTATTATGAACTCCATGGAGCATGTGGGGATCTTCTGATATCCAGGCATTCTTTCTTTCTTTCTTTTTTCTTCTTTTTTTTCTATAGGGATATGTTAGGGGGGAGGGGTTAAGGGGAGGGGGAAGGGTTGATAATTTTTTTTCTTCTGTAACCTATTTGAAAATTCAATTTTAAAAAATTTAAAAATCAGTGCAATACAAGGGCCAGGATGTTGCCTCTGAGTTCTTCATTTGAGGGGCCTCATTTATATTTTATAGCAAGTTTTGTTGTTTTCAGTGTTCCCTCTTTTATGTTTCAAACTTGGTCATCACCATCTCCACATGTGACCTGACTGACTGAAAGCCAAACGCATCTGAGATGGCAACAAAGTGGGATACAGATGAGGAGGAATAAGCTATGGGAATTCTCAAACAACCTACAAAGTCTCAAAAAGGAAACCTCCTGCTAAATAGTATCCATTGCTCTTCATCAACTAATGAACAATATCCTTCATGAATAACACTGAAAAGATGCACTGAGGATACCAGGGGCACAGGATGAGATCTAGAGTGTGTTTTGTCTATGTCCATCGGCAGGACCAATCCAGCAGCATGATCTTTCACCAGGCTGGACTGTATAGCTGCTAGAATGGTCTTCTGAAAAGATATGTTTCCCAACTTGCTCCTTTCTAATCATAAATTCAGCAGAATTCTGGTTGTCAACAAAATGCTTAAAACACAGTTTTGTTGGAGTAGTGATGCACCATCAATAACTCTCGGAGACGTGAGGCGAGATATAGGCTTTTATTGGCTGAAAGAAAGAACAAGCAGCAATTGACCACCACACTACATCCTGGAGACTGAGGCTGGGGCTGTGTCTCCAATCGCCTTTATACCGGGGTCTGTGGGAGGACCAACGATCAGTGGGAGGAGCCACAGGAGCAGTCAGTGGGGGGGGGGGGGGGCGTATCCAGACAGGTATATGTTGTTCACCACAAGTAGAAACCATGTATTGTCAAAGATAAGCAGGACCTCACGACAACATTCCACATTACCCGCACCATGTCTCCATCAGCCCTGTCACCAAATAACAGCAACACAAAAACTCTGCTACAAGAAAATCAATGAGATAACCCTCACTGACCTGCAAGGAAAGCTCTTGTCAGACAGTATCTCAGACATCCTGATGGTATACTACCAACATACATTGGACACGAAGCTTTCCAGTGTATCTGGGCTGTATGAAGACCTCCACAATTAGCATTTGTGAAGAGACAATGACTGGTTAGATGAAAATGACAATGACCTGGTTAGATGAAATCCAGGGGATTTCCCTCTGATGATAACATGATGCTACCCTTATTCACGTATCTCAGGATGGGAGAAATATCAATGGGCTGGGGGGGGGGGGGTTCTGGACTAAATATATACATACATATTCTGCATTGTTGTGCTTTTACTGATATTCTTTTTGGGTCTGTTTACTTGCATGCATTAAGCCATGGCGTTGTGGGGGGGGAGGTGAGCCTTGGGTCTTATTACGTGATTGAGATCTTGTGTGTGCTTGTTGTGTGTGACTGTTGGTCATGTGTCTTTGCACCCTGACCCTGTAGTAATGCTGTCTTGTTTGGCTGTATTCATGTATTCCTATATGGTTAAGTAACAATTAAACTTGAATAGAGCTGAATTGAATTAATGGTGAACTTTTCCATTGAATTCTGTGTTTGAATCAAGATTTCAACTCCAGCACAATGGGCATTGTATAAGGTCACAGATTACCTAGAGCAAACGCCTCAAAGCACCTGGAGAAGTTCCATCCAGACATTCTTTGATTGGAGACATCAGAAGCAACAAGAGAGAGAAAAAAATTCTACAATCACCAAGACATGTGCTGCAGCTCAGAGAGTTTTTCTCACCATATAATTCTACCTCACCCTAATGTACTTCCTCCTGAAGTAAAACAAACTTACAAGATCAATGGGAATCCACTTCTCACCCACTCCAGTAACAAGGTCACCCCGAAGTCACTCTCTGAAATGCAGGGCATGAGTTTAGAGGCCAAATCCAAGTCAAAATCAACTTCTTCTCTCAACCATTTAAGTCCATTCTAATCTCTGTCCTTTTCAGGGATTACCTGGATCACAGGAAATAATCAGGATTGTTTTCAAAAGCTCTTCTAAAATATGCCATATCCCCACCAATTTATGCAAACTCCTGAAGCACTCGTAGTTAAGGTACAACAGTCAGGAGCACACTGGGAAAACCGAGTCCCTTCATCAGAGATACACTGAATGTCCACTTCCTGAGGTACTTCTGCTCATTAATGCAAATCAGCCAATCATGTGGCAGCAACTTAATACATAAAAGCATGCATACATGGTCAAAATGTTCAGTTGTTGTTCAGACCAGACATCAGAATGGTGAAATATGTGATCTAATTGACTTTGACCATGGAATGATTGGTGGTGCCAGACGGAACGTGTCATGAAATTTGTTCTTTTGTGATGAACCTTGAAGTGGATAGGCTGCGGCAGTAGAACACCATGAATGTACTCTTTGCGGTCTCTTTATTAGATATAGAAGGTACATTATAAAGTAACCACTGAGTGTACACAGAAGTCCACGGTAAATGGTGATTGAACCATCTTCTCAACTACCCATAGTGTCTCTGAAGATCTTAGGCATCTCCACCTCTAGAACTTGATCATGTACAGTTCCACACTGGTTTTTCAGCTAACTCAAGAACCAAAATTGCAATAGAGGCATCTAGGGGAGATAATATAGGAATGGGGATAATATGCCAATACGGACAGAAAACAGGGAATATAAATCAATGATTCATTTTTGGATTGGAAGGTTATGACAGTGGAGTGTCATAGTAAATGTTAATAGAACCTAGATGTTCAGAACTTATTCTGATGGAGAGACCAAGTGCAAGTCATCCATGTTGGCTGATGGTACAAAGGTTGGATGGTTGTATGGGCTATGAGGAGGACACATAGAGACTTCAGAAGGTTAGGAACAGGCTAGGCTAACAGATATCAATATGACAGATGAAATACAATATGGAGAATGTGACTCGTCCATTTTGTTTAAAAAAGGAAAACCAGAAAATGTTTAAAATAATGATGGATTGAAAAATGTTTGTGTTCAAAGTACCTGGACTTATTTGTACAAGAATCACAAAAAATGAAATGTGCATGAAAAGTAAACAATTTGGAAGACAAGTGGGACATTGGTTCTTATTGTAAGTTGATCTGAGAATAAATTTCAATATATTGCAAATGTACAGTGTCTTGGTCTGACAGTATATAAAAGATTATGTGAAGAGTTCTCTCTCTCTCTCTCTCTCTCTCTCTCTCTCACTCTCTCTGCTAAGGAACAATTCAGTTCCCTTAGAGGATACATCTTCAGGGATTTTCCTTCCTTGGAGGGAATGTATGAACATTCACCAAATTAATTTCAGTGATGATGTCTGTTTCCTATGAGGAAAAATTCAACAGACACAGAATGCACCCTCTTGAATTTTGCAGAATGTCAAAAGATTACCTTTACATATAGAAAGTCCATAGGGAACATGTCAAGATGCTGACTCCCATGACTGAGTGGCTGGAGCAAAGTGTCATAGTTTCAAAACAAAGGGCTTGCATTTCAGGGCCAAGGTAAAAAGAAACCTCTTCGTTCAGAGGGTGCTGAAGTTTTGGAATTCTTTGCCCAAAGTCTGTGCAAGTTCCATTTTTGACTAGACAGAAATCAATATATGTTAAGTATTAGGGAATTGAAGAGATTTAGGATACTGGAAAAAAGTAGCACTGAGATTAAAATAAAATCTTATTGTAGGTTAGAGTAGGTATATGGGGTTGAATGACCTCTACCTCCTATTTCGCATGTTCTTAATTTTACCAGGACCACTCAGCTCTAGATGTCATCAACACAGACTTGACCCAAACATGTACCAAAGGTTTGAATTCTAGAAGCTATTAGACCATACTTAGAGTGTTGTGAACATTTTCTGTTGTCCTGTTATAGAAAGGATGTGGAAGCTTTAGAGAGGATGAAGAGGACATTTACCAGGATGCTGCCTGGATTCAAGAACATGTCTTATAAAGATTGATTGAGTTTGGGCTTTTCTATTTGGAATAATGGAGGCTAAGGAAAGAAGAAACTGGAGGTTATTGGAACAGTTCTCCTTAGGGACTTGAGGTGGAAAAGGTGAGTAACTTTAAATTCCTTTGCATACCCTTCGCAGAGTAGCTGTTCGAGAACCAGCATGCAAGTGCCATTACAAGGAAAGCACAACAGTGCCTCCACTTTCTTAGGTGTTTGCGCAGTTTTGCCATGTTACTTAAAACTTTGAAAACTATGTCTGCACAGTGGAGAGTATCCTGACTGGTTGCAAAATGACTTGGTATTGAAACACCAATGCACAAAAATGGATACAGGTCAGTCCATTACAGGCAGAGACCTTCCCACCATTGAGCACATTAAAAAGGATACTGTCATAGGAAAGCAGCATCCACCATCAAGGACCCAACCATCAAGGCTATGCTCTCTTCTCACTGCTGCCAGTGGAAAGGAGGCATAGGAGCCTTAGGATCCACAGGTTCAGGAATAGTTACCCTTCACCCTTTAACCATCAAGCTCCTGAACCAGCTTGAATAAACTCCACTCTAAGCTGATTCCACAACCTATGGACTCACTTTCAAGTACTCTAGAATTCATGTTTTCAGTATTATTTATTTAATGATTTACTAATTGCTCAGTTTGTGTTCTTTTGAATGTTGACTGTCAGTGCTTGTTTCTATGTAGCTTTTTTCACTGATTGTATTGTATATTTTCTACTGTGAATGCCTGCAAGAAAATGAACCTCAAAGCAGCATACGCTGACATATACATACTTTGATAATAAATGTACTTTGAACTATGAACATTGATAGAGATGTATAAGATTATGAAGGGCATATATGGAATGGATAGTCAACACCTTTATCCCAAGGTGGTAATGGCCAATTCTAGAGGAGTTCTATTTTAGGTGAGTGGAGGAAACTTAAGGAGATATATTGGAGGTATTTTTCTAAACATGAAGATTGGTGGATACCTGGAACATCCTGTGAGATTGGCAGTAGAGACTAATGCAATAGGGACATTTAAAAGAGTCATAGACACGTGGATGTAACAAAAATAGAGGGTTATGGGCTGTGTTATTATGTGTGGGGCCAGAACAAATGTAGGAGACTTTAAATGAATTCTTTGCATTTGTATTTATTCGGAAGACAGATACAGAGTCTATAGAAGTGAGGCAAAGCGCCACTGACTTATAGAGGAGATTATAAGATTATAGAGGAGGTGTTTGCTACCCTTAGGAAAATCAGGGTGGATAAATTATAGGCTGGTCTGACATCAATAGTGGCAAAGTTTCTGGAAGGTATTCTCTGGGACCGGATATATAAGTACTTGGAAAGATGGACTGATTAATGATAGTCATCATGGTTTTGTGCATGGTAGGTCATGTCTAACTAATCTTACAGAGTTTTTCAAGGAAGTTACTAGGAAAGTGGATGAAGGCAAGCCAGTGGATGTTGTCTACATGGACTTTAGTAAGGCAAGTGACAAGGTCCTGCATGGGAGGCTGGTCAAGTAGGTTCAGTCACTTGACATTCGGGATGAGGTAGTAAACTGGATTAGACATTGGCTTTATGGGAGAAGCCAGAGAGTAGTAGTAGAGGGTTTCCTTCTCTGACTTGAAGCCTGTATCTAATGGTGTGCTGCAGGGATCGGTGCTGGGTCCTTTATTGTTTGTCATCTATATCAATGATCCGAATGATAATGTGGTTAACTGGATGTAATGGACAGTGAGAAAGCTATCATTGCTTGCAGAGGGGTCTGCATCAGCTGGAAAAATGGGCTGAGAAATGGCTGATGGAATTTAATGCAGATAAGTGCAAGGTTTTGCACTTTGGTAGGACCAACAGGGGTTGGTCTTACACGGTGAATGTGGGGTATTAAGGAGTGCTGTAGAACAAAGGGGTCTGAGAATACAGGTACATAATTCATTGAGAGTGGCATCACAGGTAGATAGGGTCAGGACAGCTTTTGGCATTTTGGCCTACATAAATCAATGTATTGGGTACAGGAGATGGAATGTGATGTTGAAGTTGTACAAGATGTTGGTGAGGCCTAATTTGGAGTATTGTGCGCAGTTTTGGTGATCAACCTACAGGACAGACGTAAACAATTTTGAAAGAGTGCAGAGACATTGCCGGGTCTGGAGGACCTGAGTTATAAGGAAAGATTGAATATGTTGGGACTGTCTACTTTAGAACATAGAAAACTGAGACGAGATTTGACAGAGGTATACAAAATTTTGAGGTGTATAGATGAGGGAACTGCCAGAAGGCGTTTACCACTCAGAGTGGTGGGACTACAAACCAAGGTTATGGCTTAAGGGTGAAAAGTGAGAAACTTAAGGAGAACATGAGGGGAAACTACTTCACTCAGAGGGTTCTGATATTGTAGAATGAGCTGTCAGCACAAATGGTGCATGCAAGCTCAATTTCAACGTTTAAAAGAAGTTTGGGCAGGAACATGGATAGTCAGGATATGGAGGGCTATAGTCCCAGTGCATGTTAATGGGTGTAGGCTATTTAAATGGTTTTGACATTGAATAGATGGGCCAAAAACCCTGTTTCTGTGCTGTGCTTTTCTATGACTGTAATGAGTTGTACTATTCTATTTTTAAGTATTCTATGTGAGGTGAGACTGGCAATACTTAATATCAAAACAATATTTACTGAATGCATTAAGACACCCTGGTAAAACAACTCCAGTGGTCTGAGTCATACCCCTGGAAGATAGTTGTGCTTGTTGGAAGTCTATCATCTAATTCACAGGACATTACTGCAGGTGTTCTTCAGGGTAATAATCAGGGCACAACTCTTCAGCAGCCTCGACTATGACCTTCCTTCCATCATAATAGTAGAAGAGGAATGTTTACTGACAATTGTGCAATATTGAATTCTATTCATAGCCCCTTGGCAAATGAACCAGACCTTGTATGCGTGGAGCCTGAGAGGACATGTAGGCTTGGGCTGATAATGGCAAGTAATATTCACATCACAAAAGTGCCAGAGAATTACTATCTGCAACAAGAGAAAGTCTAGCTGCTTCCCTTTACACTAACATCACTGAGATCCCAGGGGAACATAGTGTATCTATACCAGGCCATGAGTCCTGCTGTGCATTGATAGAAGTTTATCAAAGTTCTAGATGCCGGACTGAATCTGTGCCAACTTCTAAGAAAGTAAAGGTGCTGGTGTGCCTTCCTTGTGATGGCATTTACTTACTGCTCCCTGAACAGATCCTCTGATATGATAACGCTAAGTAATTTAAAACTACTGACCCGCTCTGCCTCTGATCCTTTAATGAGGACTGTCTCATAGACCTCTAGCTTCTTCTTCCTGTAGTCTATATCAACTCTTTGCACTTGCTGAAGTTGAGTGAGAGGTTGTTGTGCCACCATAGAACCCAATTTTCAATCTACCTCTTGTATACTGATTCAGCAACCTTTGATTCAGCCAACAGCAGTGGTGTCATCAGCAAATTTAAATATGGCATTGAGTTGTGGACAATGGGCCCCAAGGACGTGGGCTAGGTTAAAGTCAGGTCAGCAAGTCCCGAGGTCAGAGGTTCATGCGATCCAGAGGGTGAGGCATGGAGTTCAAAGTCCCATGATATCCAAGTCCTGGGGTTGGTACTGTAAGTTGAAAAGGTCGAAGACTGAAGTCAGCATGTCTGAAGGTTGAGATTAAAAGTCAAAGTCATGGGTTAGCATGTCCGTAAGCCAAAAGCCCAATTTCTTTGAGCCTGAGAGTCTGGAGCCTTGGGCTCTGCAGGCAGCCTGTTCTGGGTTTGGAGGCCTGTCTGAGTTTGTGTGGAAGCCCACTGCCTTGGCATCACTCTCCTACAATAGAAGGAAAAGGGCTTGTTTTGATGTTTTGTTGTATCATTTTGTTTTTGCTCTTGCTTGTCTTGTTCTGCTGAACTTGGCGGGCATGCTATGTTGGCACCAGAATGTGTGGCAGTTCTTGTGGGCTGCCCCAAGACATCCTCAGATTGCATTGGTTGTAAATGTCAATGACACATTTCGTTCTATGTTTTTTGTGTACAAATGATGTATCAGTATTATAGTGGAGTAAAGGGAATTACAGAGGCATGAGAAAGGAGATGGCCAGGATTGTTTGGAAAAGAAGACTAGCAAGAATGATGGCAGAGCAGCAATGGCTGGAATTTCTGGAAGCAATTTGGAAGACACAGGATATATACATCCCAAAGCAGAATAAGTATTCTAAAGGAAAGATAAAATAACCATGACTAACAAGGGAAGTCAAAGCCAACATAAAATCCAAAGAGAGGGCATATAATACAGCAAAAAAAAAGTGGGAAGTTAGAGGTTTGGAAAGCTTTTAAAAACCAACAGAAGGCAACTGATAAAGTTGGTAAGAAGGTAAAGATGAAATAGTAAAGTATGCTAGCTAATAATATTAAAGAGGATACCAAAAGATTCTTCAAATATATAAAGTGTAAAAGAGTGGTGAAAATGGATATCAGACCAATGGAAAATGATTCTGGAGAGGTAGTAATGGGGGCAACAAAATGGCAGATGAACTGAATGAGTATTTTGCATCAGTCTTCACTGTAGAAGGCACTAACAGTATTATGGAAGTTCCAGGTGTCAGGGGGCATGAAGTGTGTGAAGTTATTATGACTAGAGAGAAGGTTCTTGGGAAAATGAAAGATCTGAAGGTAGATAAGTCACCTGGACAGGATGGTGTACACCCCAGATTTCTGAAAAAGGTGGCAGAAGAGATTGTGGAGACAGTAATAATGATCTTTCAAGAATCACTAGATTCTGGAAAGGTTCTGGAAGACTGGAAAATTACAAATGGCACTCCACTCTTGAAGAAGGGAGAAAAGCAGAAGAAAAGAAACTATAGGCCAGTTACTCTGATCTCAGTGGTTGTGAAGTTGTTGGAGTCAATTATTCAGGGTGAGGTCTCGGGGTTCTTGGAGGCACATGATAATATAGGCCGTAGCCAGCATGGTTTCTTTAAGGAAAAATCTATTGGAATTCTTTGAAGAAATAACAAGGATAGACAAAGGAGATAGTGTGTATCTGGATTTTCAGAAGGCCTTTGACAAGGTGCCACACATGAGGCTGCTTAACAAGCTATGAGCCTATGGCATTACAGGAAAATTCTAGCATGGATAAAGCAGTGGCTGATTGGTGGAAGGCAAAGAGTGGGACTAAAGGGAGTCTTTTTTGGCTGGGTGCCAGTGACTAGTGGTTTTCCACAAGGGTCTGTGTTTGGACTGATTCATTTTACATTACAGTATATGTCAATGATTTAGATGATGGAATTGATGGCTTTGGTGCAAAGTTTGCAGATGATATGAAGATAGGTGGAGGGGTAGATAATTCTGAAGAAGTAGAGAGGCTACAGGAGGACTTAGACAGCTTAGGAGAATGGGCAAAGAAATGGCAGATGGAATACAATGTCAAGAAATATATGGCCATGCTCTTTGGTAGAAGAAATGAAAGGGTTAACTAATTCTAAATGGAGAGAAAATACAAAAAACTGAGGTGCAAAGGGACTTGGGAGTACTTGTGCAGGATTCCCTAAAGTTTAGTTTGCAGTTTGAGTCTGTGGTGAGGAAGGCAAATGCAATTTCAGCATTCATTTCAAGGGGACTAAAACATAAAAGCAAGGATTCAATGTTGAAATTTTATAAAGCACTGGTGAGGCCTCACTTGCAGTCTTGTGAGCAGTTTTGGGCCCCTTATCTCAGAAAGGATGTGCTGAAACTGGAGAGGGTTCAAAGGATGATCATAAAAATGATTCCAGGATTGAATGGCTGATCATATGAAGAGCATCTGATGGCTCTGGGTCTGTATTCAGAAGGCTGAGAGCCGACCTCATTGAAACCTATTGAATGGTGAAAGGTCTTGATAGAGTGGATGTGGAGAGGATGTTTCATATATTGGGAGAGTCTAAGATCAGAGGACATATCCTCATAATGGAAGGTGTCCTTTTAGAATAGAGATGAGGAAGAATTTCTTTAGCCGGAGAGAGGTGAATCTGTGGAATTCTTTGCCACAGACAGCTGTGGAGGCAAGACTCAGAGGGCGGAGCAAAGTCATGATGGCACGAAACGATGACTCCTTCGCTTGCATCTTAGGAAACAGCTCTATTTCTAGCTTTGATATCTATTTTTATCCTTTTCGAGGTTCTTTTGAGGACCCTGACCTGGAGTTACACTCTGACTTTGGCTCATTGAAGGAATGGCACCCGCTCTCAGGGCCTCACGACCAGCTGTTTTTTTGATATCCCAAGGACGCATCCTGGAAGACTAGGGTGCCTTCAGGTTGCCGGATTTTCATGCCTCTCGAGATGGGCTGATCTAAGGCCGGTATCCCTGATTGAGGCGTCATGGGACAACACGGAACATTGGGAGCAGCGGGTTAGCTGCTGGCTGTGTGTAGAGAGACCAGAGCCTTTCCAGGGCCAATTCTCTGGGTGCAGAACTCGGAAAAAGTGATGCTACAGATTTTTAACATCATAAATCAGCAAGCTGTTTGTCATGTCTCCCTTCTCACTGTAAGACGGGGACACCCCTTTTCCTTTATTAGGGGGAGATAGAGAGAGAGAGAGAGAGAGAGAGAGAGAGAGAGAGCCTGTGATTTGTCAAATAACCAGGTGAATAAATAGACTCTGGGGTATTGAAAGTCTGTGTCTTTATTGATGCTTTGCTGCACAATTGAGGGCTCAGTGGGGAGGGTGCCAATGTTTTTTTGCTGGTTGGGGGGATTGTTGCCTTGCTGCTGTTTGTGTGTGGGGGGGGGTAACTGGGGGTGGGGGCTTTGGGGTTCTAGCATTTAACTGTCATTCACTTTTTGGGGCACTCTTCTGTTTTCGTGGATATTTGCAAAGAAGTAGTATTTCAGGATGTATATTGTATACATTTCTCTGACATTAAATGTATCTATTGAACCTTATTGAGGTCTTTATGTATATTCAAGGCAGAAGTTGATAGATTCTTGATTGGTCAGGGCATGAAGGGATATAGGGAAAAGCTGGAGATTGGGGCTAAGAGGAAAATTGGATCAGCCATGATGAAATGGAGGAGCAGACTCAATGGGCCAAATGGCCTAATTCTGCTCCTATATCTTATGGTCTTACAATAAATAAATGAATATGTATCTGAAGCTGATACTCATTCCTAGTCACCAACCTAAAACATTACACTGCCCTAGAGCAACACACACAAAATGCTGGAGGAACTCAGCAGGCCAGGCAGCATCTATGGAAAAGAGTACAGTCAACGTTTCTGGCCGAAACCCTCCAGCAGGATTTTCTCTTGGTTGTGACACTCTCCTTAGATGCTGTTTGTTCTGCTATTTCCACTATATTCTGCTTTGATTTTGATGGCTATACTTTATATCTTGCTACGTAAGGGTAGTTGGATAACGAAGAATGATTGCAAAGTTAAGCATCAAATCTTTCCTGTGGCCTGCATCAATCAAAATCTTGGGTTAGGTTGGAGTGGGTAATGGGTTATTTTCCAGGCCAATTTAAAAAAAAATTATTGAAGCTTTAAATTATGGTTTGATATTGTGTGCCATTGAGTGTTCTGTTGCTAGGTTTATTGAATACTTAGTGGTAGACTTGGGCAGTGTGTTTGTATACACGTAAGTCACTTGTGTGAACAGTCTTGTTCTGATGGCAATCCTCATTTAATTGCAGGGTGTTAAAGGTTAAACCTCCTAACGGGGAAACGCATATGAGAACATGCGTCACGGTCTTTTCTGAAAGGAGGCCTCATTAAATCCAGTGAATACACTTTGGAACTAAAATAGAACATGTTGCAGGCAGAATCTATGGAAAGGGACATCAACTTTCATGATCTTCACCTCGGTGATCTTTCTCTAAAGAGTTTACTTTAGAGTCGATGCCAACTGTATGAAACATGTACATCAGGATCAGTGGTAATAACAGTCCACTAAAGTAAACACAAAGCCAGCTGAATATCAGTTGGATGTTTGTGTCTGTTATTACCTGCCTGAAATTCATTGAGGAATAATGATATCCTAGGCGCTACACCACTAATTAGTATAATTAGTGCTGCTGTTAAACATCGGTAGCAGTCACAGCATGAAGGGGTTCTGCTTTATTAAGGCTGTTAATGTAAGAGGAACTAAGTGGAAATAAGCAACTATGGAGGAAACTGAGAAGAGGCTAACAATTTCAGTCTTTAAGTCAAATTTGATTTAATCAGAATATAATGTAATTTAGGTAACCTGGGAACATTCCAAACATAGTGTAATTAACTACAACAGAGTAAATGATTCCAGATTTGCAGCCACACAACATGATCAGAAGTAAATATTTAGAGATTTATCAAAGGAATGAGAATGGTTGGAGAAGGGTGCTGCGGATTACTAATCTAGTAGGACATATTTAAGAAAGAACTAATCAAACTGTCCAGTACTGGTAAATTGGATTCAAGAAGCCTTATTTGGATCAATTAATGCTTTGAATTCAGGATGTAAGATAGTAATTCAATACTTTTAATAAGACTGAATGTATAATTGCTGAAGGAAATCAAATTTTGTGTGTGTACATAATAAAGAAAACCAGTTTTTAAAACTTGCAATTGCATTAATTGATGTCACTGCCAAGTTCATCTATTCAACACATTGGAAGTGATAGCTGTGTTAACAGCCAACCAAGTTTGCCTACTCTTTCATTTACAATTATATTATTTTGAGCCTTGATTATTTCAGTCACTGTGCTATTCTATAATAAAACTTTTTGCATATATCTCATTGACAAATAAACTGACTATCTATTAGAATTTTATACTTTCACCTGTGAAACTTGGCTTCAGATTCACCCTTACCAGATGAGATAAAGCTAAATCCTTCTAATCACTTACAAGTGCTGTAAATTGGGCATTTTGGCTCCTAGTAGAGTTCATTCAATACAAGATAAATTATCAATATGCAGGGTGAATGAAAGTAAAGAAAAATATGATGGCAGAATATAGTATTAATTGTAAGACTCTTGGCAGTGTGGAGGATCAGAGGGATCTTAGGGTCCGCGTCCATAGGACGCTCAAAGCAGCTGTGCAGGTTGACTCTGTGGTTAAGAAGGCATATGATGTATTGGCCTTCATCAATTGTGGAATGGAATTTAGGAGCAGAGAGGAAATGTTGCCGCTATATAGGACCCTGGTCAGACCCCACTTGGGGTACTGCGCTCAGTTCTGGTCACCTCACTACAGGAAGGATGTGGAAGCCATAGAAAGGGTGCAGAGATTTATAAGGATGTTGCCTGGATTGTGGAGCATGCCTTATGAGAATAGGTTGAGTGAACTCGCCCTTTTCTCCTTGGAGTGATAGATGAGTGGTGACCTGATAGAGGTGTATAAGATGATGAGAGGCATGGATCGTGTGGATAGTCAGAGGCTTTTTCCCAGGGCTGAAATGGTTGCCACAAGAGGATACAGGTTTAAGGTGCTGGGGAGTAGGTAAGAGGAGATGTCAGGGGTAAGTTTTTTACTCAGAGAGTGGTGAGTGCGTGGAATGGGCTGCCGGCAATGGTGGTGGAGGCGGATACGATAGGGTCTCTTAAGAGACTTTTGGATAGGTACATGGTGTTTAGAAAAATAGAGGGCTATGGGTAAGCCTAGTAATTTCTAAGGTAGGGGCATGTTTGGCACAACTTTGTGGGCTGAAGGGCCTGTATTGTGCTGTAGGTTTTCTATGTTTCTATGTTTCGAAAGTGTATCCAAAAATGCTACAGTAATATTATTCATGATATTGATCGGATGTCTTCTGGAATAATGCTTACACATCTTCTCCTTCAATTGTAAGATACTTATTATAATCGAGAACTTAGCAAAGTGAAGAAGAATGATAGACTCAGAAGTAGATCAAAATGCAACTGAAAATGCTTGCTGAACTCATGCCCAGAGGGGAGTCTGCTCCAGCTTTGTATATCCAGTCTGCTTAATTTTTCCTTATTCTTGTAGAAAGTGAATAGCTGGAGCCCCAGCACAATTTCAGTCTCAGAACCCAAAAATTACTCCTTAATTCGTGTTTTCTTTCTGCCAATTAACCAATCATCAATCCAAACCAGTATATTACCCCAATGCTTTAATGACCTCTTGCACTGCACCACATCAAAGGCATTCAAACATTCAAAATACACCACATCCTCTGCTTTACCCCATCAGTTCTGTTAGTAACAACCTCAAGAAGCTTTAAAAGATTAGTTGAATGTGATTTTCCTTTCATAAATCCTGTTATTATGTTCTAAGTGCACTTTAAAACATGACTTTTTTCAGATCTGCCCTATTATTTTTTCAGAATATATTGGGAACTTTTAAGTTCATTCTTTAATCTGCTAAGTATATTGGAATACTAACCAGGCTTGTGCAGTCTCACCTCCAAATTGAACCCCTGCATTCCAGACGTCAGCCGAGTCAGTTTATCCGTGCCCATCCCCAAGACTAATATACTTTCTTTCTAAGATGATTCCCAGAAATGGGTATCGTAGACCAGATTATGCTGAACCCAAACCATCATTCGGATCCAATGTGCGTGTTCTCCAGACACTGGCACTTACTGAAGCCTGATCTTGCCATCCCTCAATACACTCAGATTGGTGCTGGTGCAGGGAGTGATTGCAGTGAGGTCCTAGTGGTGACTGAGCTTGGACAGAGTACTACCTCCCTGAAAGTCTCTGATAGGTTTTGGTAGGCCCTGGAACTGAACTTTCTGTTCTATCAAAGTGGCGAGACATTTTTAGCTTCTTTTAAGCATCTGATATGTAGAGAGATTTAAAAATAAGTAAATAATTAAGCTATTGGTTTATAAAATGTCTTCACAGTTAGCAAGCCCACTATCTCCACTTAAGTCCATGAAGTCCAACATTGTGCAGGATCAGAAAGTTATTTCCCCACTGTGGTACTGTGAAATCCCAGCAAGACTTAGCTCCACCTTTAGAGTCAATGTGAAGTCCATTGATGGAGTATAATGACAGATGAAGAACCATCTGTCACTTAATAAGAACAGGTTTCTGTGTACAATGGTACATGGACAGACGTCCAGACCCTACTGAAGGTTAAATGGTTGAACACTGGTGATTCTCATCAGATGCTTTAACTCCAACCAGCAAACGTTTGACCCATCAATTTAGTTAAGTCCTAATCAGGGATTTATGTTAAAGCAATATAACTTCTTTCCCCATATCTTTCTTGAGATTTAAAGATATTTTACTGTTCATCATATTCTGCCAATCCTCATAAAGGGGAGATAGTGAACAGCTTCATGTTCCTGGTTGTCAAGATCTCTGAGGATCTAAACTGGTCCCAACATATGATGTAGTCATAAAGAAGGCAAGACAGCGGCTATATTTGGAGCTTGAAGAGATTTGGTATGTCAACAAATACACTCAATATAGTTGTACTGTGGAAAGCATTCTGACAGGCTACATAACCATCTGGTGTAGAGGGGCTACTGCACAGGACCGAAAGAAGCTGCAGAAGGTTGTAAATCTAGTCAGCTCCATCTTGGACACTAGTCTACAAAGTACCCAGGACATTTTTAGGGAGTGGTGTCTCAGAAAGGCAACATCCATTATTAAGGACCTCCAGCACCCAAGGCATGCCCTTTTCTCACTGTTACCATCAGGTAGGAGGTTCAGAAGCCTGAAGGCACACACTCGGCGATTCAGGAACAACTTCTTCCCCTCTGCCATTCGATTCCTTAATGGTCATTGAAGCTTTGGACACTACCTCACCTTTTTTAATATACAGCATTCCTGTTTTTGCACATTTTTAAAATCTAATCAATATATGTAATTGGTTTACTTGTTTATTTATTATTATGTTTTATTTTATTTGTTACAATTATTATTTTTTCTCTTTCTGCTATATTATGTATTGCATTGAACTGCTGCTGCTAAGTTAACAAATTTCATGTCATATGCCGGTGATAATAAACCTGATTCTGATTCAGATGTGCATAGCAATTGAATCAATGAAGACTTTATACATTTTTTGATATCGTCTTTACCTACTACAACATACATTTGCCACTTAATCCAACAATGCCTCTTTGCATTCCACTTTGTTCACAATTTTATCTATTTCTGTTTCATCTATAAATTTGGATATGTGACTGACTTAATCATGAGTAGTTAAAGGCCCAACACAAGCAACAGTAAGCACAAGAGATTCTGCAGATGCTGGAAATTCAGTGTAAGTTCACAAAATATTGGAGGAATTCAGCAGGTCAGGCAGCATCTATGGAAAGGAATATATACTCAATGTTTTGAACTGAGACATCACATCAGGAAGTAGGATCTCGGTCAGAAACATCGAATGTTTATTCCTTCCCATAGATGCTGCCTGACCTGCTGAGTTCCTCTAGCATTTTGCATCTGTTATAAGTAACACTAGTTACAAATTTTCAAGAATCTTAAGGATTTACTGAAGTTGATTGAAACAATGATTTGTGCAATTCATTGAGAAGACAGCATGCAATGAATGTTGAGTGAAAAGGGGGATTTGTTGTGCATATTTTGCATGTGCTGTGTATGTTTTGCACTTTGGCCCCAGAGGAATGCTGTTTCATTTGGCTGTATCCATGTATGGTTGAGTGATAATTATACTTGAATTTGATTTGATTTGATAATGAACTTACATGAAAAAATATCATGTTCACTACTAACTATGGTGGGAATTATTGTGCATTAACTTTTCACAAGGAAAGCTGTGTCCTTTCATCTGTGGGCTTTGACTCATTAGTAACCCTCTTACCTGTAAATCAGAAGGGTGTGATTTCAAGCTCCACTCCAGAGATTTGAGAACATAATCCAGGCTGACACCATAGTACTGCGAGAATGCTGCACTGTGGGAGGTGGTGTCTCTCAAATTAAATACAGAACAAAGACCTTTACTGACCTGCTGAAAAGATTTCATTGTGTTGTTCAAAAGAAAGGAGTGTTCTCCTGGTGTGCTTGCCAAAATTCACCCCTTAGACAATTTGCTGCAATTGCTATAATAGTCCTTTACCTTAATTCATGTCTTGCTGTTTGTGAGACCTCATTGTTCAGAGATAGACTGCAATGCCTCTTCATGGGCTGGATCATCTGACCTGCCAGCTGGCGGCTACTAGACTTGCTATTGTTCCTTGTGAAAGTGTTGGCAGAGATGTTTCCTGATCACTCAGCCAGCAGATTCCCATCACCAACTCATCAATGAAAATGTCCCTCCCTGTGCCTCAGGGAGGTGGAATTTCTCAACACTTGATGAGGAGCTCAACAATTCAGTTCTCCAGCTCTACGGAAAGTGAAAAATCAGTTGTTCCCTGGATCTCTGACTCATTCTGAGACAGGGTGTGTTGGACCCTGATGCTCTTGCCTTCTGAAGTTTCTTCAGAAGTTAAGAATTGAGGCATTAAATTTATTCCTTATAATCATTTCTGTTAAGTGTAACAAGACCAAAGAAGATGAAGGGAGAAGATTGGTGAGAGTTAAAGAGGAAAAGAGACAGGCAGACAAAGAGCAGGGAAAGGAGACAACACAAAGCTGGTGTAATCTTCTTATACCAGAGTATTTACAACAGTAAATAACAGAAAGCATTAACCAATCAGACAGGCAGATTCAGGTAATGTGAAACTGCCACTGAAACCAAAAAGTTTCCAGGAAAATACAGAACCAACTATAACCACTGAAAAACTCAATGAACAATCTCACACATGCACATATGTGATTATATCAAAGCACAAAACACAAACAAGCACAGGAGCATTAAACTACATGAAAAATAACTCCACAGCCCAATACAAGAGGTAAGATGGGTGTGAACTCTGTAAATACTGTGTGCCTATGCAACTGTTTATCTAAAACATTGTTTAGCAAGTGAGCATGAGGTAATCTGCAAATGCTGGAAATTCAAGCAACACACACAAAATGCTTGTGGAACTCAGCAGGCCAGGCAGCATCTATAGGAAGAAGCGCCATTGACATTTCGGGCCGAGATCCTTCGTCAGGACTAACTGAAATACAAGATAGTAGGAGGGTGAGGGGGAAATCTGAAATGATAGGAGAAGACGAGGGGGTGGGATGAAGCTAAGAGCTGGAAAGGTGATTGGCAAAAGGGATACAGAGCTGGAGAAGGGAAAGGATCATGGGACGGGAGGCCTAGGGAGAAAGAAAGGGGGAGGGGAGCACCAGTTGGAGATGGAGAACAGGCAGAGTGATGGGCAGAGAGAGAAATAAAGGGAGGGGGGAAATAAATAAAACAGGGATGGGGTAAGAAGGGGAGGAGGGGCATTAACGGAAGGTAGAGAAATCAATGTTCATGCCATCAGGTTGGAGGCCACCCAGACGGAATATAAGGTGTTGCTCCTCCAACTTGAGTGTGGCTTCTTCTTGGCAGTAGAGGAGGCCTTGGATAGACATATCAGAATGGGACGTGGAATTAAAATGAGTGGGATGGCGGACGGATGGGGTGAGGGCAGATGTGTGTGAAATAGGAGAGTTGCATTTGAGAGCAGAGGGAAGCCTCTTTGTTTAAAAAAGGAAGACACCTCCTTCGTCCTGGAATGAAAAGCCTCATCTTGAGAGCAGATGCGACAGAGACAGAGGAATGGTGAGAAGGGGATGGCATTTTTGCAAGAGACAGGGTGGGAAGAGGAATAGTCCAGGTACTTGTGAGAGTCAGTAGGCTTATAGTAGATATCAGTAGATAAGCCTTCTCCAGAGATGGAGACAGAAAGATCAAGAAAGGGGAGGGAGGTGTCGGAAATGGACCAGGTAAATTTGAGGGCAGGGTGAAAGTTGAAGATAAAGTTAATGAAGTCAATGAGCTCAGCATGCATTAAGCAAAGTTAATGAAGTTTCTTTCAGTTTGTTCTGACGAAGGGTCTTGGCCCGAAATGTCGACAGTGCTTCTTTCTATAGATGCTGCCTGGCCTGCTGCATTCCACCAGCATTTTGTGTGTGTTGTTTAGCAAGTGAGAGTGTCTTGCTCTTTGTTGTCCTCTCTTCAGCTGCTGCAGCCTGAACAGGAGAAAAGCATTAGTTCTCTGAGAGCAGGAGGCATTGGGTAGAGTTAAGGTAAGCACAGATGTTGAGTAAGAGGCTTTTCCTGACTCCAGATCTGAAGAGGGACATTTGTTGAGCATTGAACATACTTATAAACTTTCTCATTTAATAAAATTATTAGTCATCCACAAGGATTGATGTGGAGTCCATTGTTATTTATTATCTAAGTATATTAATTATATAGATGATAATGTGGTAAACAACACTCAGTAGCCACCTTATTAGGTACCTTCTGTTCATAATAAAGTGGCTTCTGAGTTTATGTTCATGATCTTCTGCTGTTGCAGTCCAATCACTTCAAGGTTTGATGTGTTGTGCATTCAGAGATGCTCTTCTGCAAGCCACTGTTGTTATTTGAGTTATGGTCACCTTCCTGTCAACTTGAATCAGTCTAGCTATTCTCTTCCGGCCTCTCTTATTAACAAGACATTTTGCCCACAGAATGGCTACTCTCTGGATTTTTTTTTGCTTTTCACCCCATTCTCTGTAAACTCCAGAGCGGGGATCCCAGCCTGGGGTCCACGGACCCCCTTGTTTAATGGTACTGGCCCATGGCATTAAACAATTTGGGAACTCCTGCTCTAGAGACAGGGGTGCATGAAAATCTCTGGAGATCTGCAGTTTCTGAGATACTTAAACCACCCCAACAATCATTGCACAATAAAAGTCACTTAGAAATATATCTTCCCCATTCTTATGTTTGGTCTGAACAACAACTGAACCACTTGACCATTCCTACATGCTTTTATTTATTCAGTTGCTGCCACATGATCGACTAAGTAGACATTTGCATTAATCAACACACACAAAGTGCTGGTGGAAGGCAACAGGCCAGGCAGCAGCTATAGGGAGAAGCGCTGAAGATGCTTCAGGCCAAAACACTTCGTCAGGCCCGAAACGTCGACAGCGCTTCTCCCTATAGATGCTGCCTGGCCTGCTACGTTCCACTAGCATTTTGTGTATTTCCAGCACCTGCAGATTTCCTCGTATTTGCATTAATCAGCAGGTGTACATAAGTTCCTAATGAATAAGTACCATCTCCTTAGCTTGCCTCCCATCTAATTTAGGTGGGAACTGAACTGAAGAGATAGAGAAAGAGATGTTTGGATCACAAGTAGAGAAAGCTTGGAGACAGTGCGAGAGGGAGGGTAGGCAGGTGATAGAGAAGGGACAAGCTCAGACCGATGGTTTGAGATGTGTCTATTTTAATGCAAGGAGTATTATGAACAAAGCGGATGAGCTTAGAGCATGGATCATTACTTGGAGCTATGAGATTGTGGCTATTACAGAGACTTGGATGGAGCAGGGGCAAGAATGGTTACTTCAAGTGCCAGGCTTTAGATGTTTCGGAAAGGACAGTGAGAGAGACAAAAGAGGTTGGGTTGTGGCACTGTTGATCAAAGATAGTATTGTGGCAGCAAAAAAGGAGGAAGTCATGGAGGAATTGTTTACGGAGTCTCTGAGTGGAAGTTAGGAACAGGAAGGGGTCAATAACTCTATTGGGTGTTTTTTATAGACCACCCAATAGTAACGGGCATCAAGCAACAGATAGGGAGACAGATTCTGGAAAGGACTAATAATAACAGGGTTGCTGTGGTGGGAGATTGTAATTTCCCAAATATCGATTGACCTCTCCCTAGAGCAAGGGGTTTAGATGGGGTGGAATTCGTTAGCTGTGTTCAGGAGGGTTTCTTGGCACAATATGCAGATAAGCCTTCAAGATTTCTCCATGGATTGTCACCTTGTCATGGTGAAGAAGCTTGTGTGGTCCTGAGATCCCGAGAGCGATACTGTCTGGAGCTATGCTCCTGGTAGGGTCACTCATGGCGGTAAGGTCAAGGGTGAGGTCCCTGACAAAGAGCAATCCAACCAAAACCTCAATGGTGGAACAGGTGGATGAAATTACTTCGAACTCAACAGCTGTGAAGGAGAATGAAGGCTGCAACAAATCCATCAGCTCCAATCGTTGTGGTTTCCATGCCATTGGAATCAGTTGGTTGATTTGTGAAGTATCGTGTGCTTCTTGGAGTGCAACATCAAGTACACGTTAAACAAATACACACACAGGAGTCTTCGTTCTGTGGGCCACATTTTCATAATGGAAAGAGAGGCAGCAACAACCAAAGTCAGATCTGCAATCTGGAATTACCTGTCCTGAATGCGGAAGAACTTTCAAAGCCAAGATTGGACTTATAAGCCCCTTGAGAGCCATAAATAGATCAACAGAACGAAGACCATCATCCTCAACCTTGAGGGATAGCCACGATGACGATGAAGCCTACAAGAGCAAAGACTGTACTTGATCTGGTATTGGGAAATGAACCTGGTCTGGTGTCAGATCTCTCAGTGGATGAGCGTTTTGGAGATAGTGATCATAATTCTATCTCCTTTACCATAGCATTAGAGAGAGATGGGAACAGACAAGTTAGGAAAACATTTAATTGGAGTAAGGGGAAATATGAAGCTATCAGGCAGGAACTTGGAAGCATAAATTGGGAACAGATGTTCTCGGGGAAAAGTACAGAAGAAATGTGGCAAATGTTCAGGGGGGTATTTGCATGGATTTCTGCATAGGCACTCTCCAATGATACAGGAAAAGGATGGTAGGGCACAGGAACTGTGGTGTACAAAGGCTTTTTTTTTAATTGAATTTCGGTTTATTGTCATTTAAATACCACAACTGCAATGCAGCTAAAAAATGAAACAACGTTCCTGCAGAATGATATCACAAAAGCACATGATAAAACAGACTACACCAGAAAATCCAAATAACATTTGGAAATCCCCAAATCCAGAGCCCGGAGAGGCTGCTGCATATTAATATCGCGCTACCATCTTAGCGCGTTCCCCGGAAAGGAGCTCCAAATCCAATAGACAAAACAAGACTACCCAGACACACCAAATCAGGAGACCAAATCTAACACCCAACAAACCAAAAACTAAAGCTACAAGACCTACACAAAACCACACAGTTACAACATATATTTACAACAGTGCAAACAATACCATAATTGATTTTAAAAAAGACCATGGGCACAGTAAAATTAGTCCAAAGATGTTAAAAGGCTATAAGTTCGAAAGAAACCACCACAGTTTTCACAAGTCCTCAGGGTCCCGATAGACTTGTCATCCTACGCAGGAGGCAGAAGGGAACACCCCGACTATGGATTTCCACGGTACCATCAGAAGCCCCACAGATGAGGCACACAATGAAAGCACCCCGACCGCTGCGGACTCCGAGTCTGAGCCTCCGATCATTCCCTCCGGCATAGCCTCTTTGAGCACTATCCTCTGCTGAGCGCAATATGACGCCCCCAGCACCGGCCACCGGCAACGCGACCCCGAGAACTGGGAGCCTATTCTTCCCTGCAGAGACCTGGACCTCACAACAGCAGCAGCAATGAAAAAGGCCTTCCTGGAGATTTCCAGATGTTTCTCCGTTTTCCCACGTCCATTTTTCCTCAGGTTAGGATTGTGCAAGGCACCCTGCTTGACAAATAAAAGATATCAACTCCAGAGAGGCCGCTGCAAACTGCATTGTGCCACCATCTTGAAATAGTCAATCAGTGTAGTCAAGAAGAAAAGAAAAGCTTATGAAAGGTTCAAAAAACTAGGTAATGATAGAGATCTAGATAGTGGTCACCGACCTTTTTAAATCCAAGATCCCCTACCTCGGCCTTAGTGAAAGGCAAGATCGACCTACTAAATCGTTTAGAGAAAAAACAGCTCAGATTGTACTTCCAACTTGAGGCCCTTTATTTGGGCTAATTGTATTTTAATTACACAAAATGCTTTTGTCAAACTTTCAAATTAATTTAACCAAGAAAACATTGTAACTACCCTTTCAAACAGGCCATAGCAGCATCGAGCTCACCCAGTAACGCCTTGAACAAGTAGTGCTGAAGCGCTTTTGCTCGAATCAAGTTTATCAGTTTGACCACCAGTGTCATTACATGAGAAAAGTTCACAACCTTCCTAGCCAAGGGCTGCTGATGAATCACACAGTGATAATCCAGGAAGTCGGGAAAATCAGGGTCATTATGGCACAGTGCTATAAAACCAACGTGCACACCGCACATTGCTGGGGCCCCATCAGTAGTAATTGCCACCAGTTTATGAATGGGGATGTCATTTTCATGGACATTTTCTTAAAACTCGTTGTAAGTGTCCTCACCTCTTGTTCTCTCCTTTAAGTGCAAAATAGTGAAGAAGACCTTTTTTGTAAAATCCTGGAAAGCCATTCTAACGAATACAACAAGCTGAGCTGTTTGGATTACATTCAGGGGTTCATCGAACTGTAGTGAAAAATATTCACAGAGTGACAAGTCCTTTAACACTTGTTGATCCATGTCCTCTGAGCAGCATATTTGCTTGGCCTTCTTCAACACCGATTTCAGCCACTCAAATTTCCTGGTATTGGTAAACTTACTGAGACACTAGTACAAGTTTCAGGGGTACGCAAGCTAATGACACCATTGTTTTTGTTTCCCATTTCTTGTACATTTGGGGAATGCTGGAATTTAAAGGGGGAGAAGGGTTGTAATGTGAGCATTATAAAGATAAGTTAATACCAATTAGTATCATGGTAATATAGCAATACTTCCACTACGGAAACAAAAAAAAGGGAGATTGTTTCCGGGGTTGTGCGGTTTTCCTTCCGGTCTTTTCTGCCCGGTGTGCATTAATCAAAACCTTTGTATGCGAATATCATTTTACTGTCCTCGATAAAGTTGTTCCTTTTGGGCATGAAGTTGTCGAGTGGTCCTTTTTCAAAGTAGAAGTTACTGCATATTTGGATCAAAAGGTTTATCAGACATAATGTATTTGTGTATTTATTTTTCATTATTTTCAGGATCTACTGGGAAAGTCTCAAAGATTGACTGGTCAATCGCAATCGACTGATTGGTGACCACTAATCTAGAAGATTATAAGGTAGCAGGAAGGAGTTTAAGGATGAAATTAGGAGAGCCAGAAGGGGAGGACAGGATTAAGGAAAACCCCAAGTATGTTAAGAGCAGGAGGATAAGATGTGAGAGAATAATGTAGATATATAATGACAGAATATAGTATTAATGGTGAGACTCATGGAAGCGTGGAGGATCAGTGGGATCTTGGTGTCCAAGTCCATAGGACGCTCAAAGCTACTGTGCAGGTTGACTCTGTGGTTACGAATGGTTACGGTGTATTGGCCTTCATCAATCATGGGTGAGTTTAGGAGCTGAGAAGTAATGTTGCAGCTGTTTAGGACCCTGGTGGGACACCACTTGGAGTACTATGCTCAGTTCTGGTCGCCTCACTACAGGAAGGATGTGGAAACTGTAGAAAGGGTGCAGAGGAGATTTAAACGGATGTTGCCTGGATTGGGAAGCATGCCCTATGAGAATAGGTTGAGTGAACTCGGCCTTTCCTCCTTGGAGTGGCAGAGGATGAGAGGTGACCTGATAGAGGTGTATAAGATAATGAGGTATTGATCATGTGGGTTGTCAGAGGCTTTTTCCCAGGGCTGAAGTGACTAGTTTGACAGGGCACAGTTTTAAGGTGCTTGGAAGTAGGTACAGAGGAGATGTCAGACGTAAGTCTTTTACGTAGAGAATTGTGAGTGCATGGAATGGGCTGCCAGCGATGGTGATGGACGTGGATATGATAGGGTTTTTTAAGAGACTCCTGGATAAGTTCATGGAGCTTAGAAAAATAGAGGGCTATGGGTAACATTAGGTAATTTCTAAGGTAAGGACATTTTCGGCCTGTAGGTATCTTATGTTTCTATGTTTCTAATTTGTCACTGAGTGTTGCTCAGTTTGCAGATTATACCAAAACTGGGAGCATCATGAACAACTAGGAATTTTATAAAACCTTGCAGGATGATCAGGTCCAGTTGAGAAAATGGGCTCAAAAATGGCAGAAAGGTTTTAATGTTGACAAGTGTGAGCTGTTGCACTTTGGCAAAACGAACCAGGATTGGACTTACACAGTGAATGATAGGGCTTTGAGGAGTGCAGGAGAACAGGGCGATCTAGGAATGTAGTTCCATAATTCCTTAAAACTGGTGTTGCAGACAGATTGAGTTGTAAAGAGATTTTGGCACAATGGCCTTCATAAATCAGAGCACTGAGTACAGGAATTGACATGTCATGGATTAGTTGTATAAGACTTTGTTGTGGTCAAATTCTTGGTATTGTGCGCAGTTCTGTTCACCTACAGGAAATATATCAATAAGGTTGAAAGAGTGAGGAGAAAATTTACAAAGATGTTGCTGGGACTTGAGGACCTGGACTATAGGAAAAGGTGATGAAATCTAATGGAAGTATACAAAATTAGGGGTATATATTGGTTAACTCCATGCAGACATTTTTTCCTTGAGGTTGGGTGAGCCTAGAACTAGAGGTGAGGTGAAATACTTTAGGAGATCCTGAGAAGGGAACGTCTTCATTTTGAGGGTGGTGTAAGGGTGGAACGAGCTGCTAGTGGAAATGATAGATGCAATTGGAACATTTAGGAGACGTTGGATGTGGATATGGAGGACTATGGTCTGGGTGAGGGTAGAATGGGTCTAAGCAGAAAGGCATGTTAGCATAATTAGATTGGTCCGACACCATGACTGCAATCTGCGGTCTTAAATAATTTATCTTGATAGTACTTCTCCAAAAATTACAGAAGTGTGATGTCAAGAAGTTTAGATTAAAGAGGCCACTTCCGTCTTCCTCTTGTGGCAAAGTGCTAGCCTGCTGAGAACATATGATAAATTTAATGGTCACAGGCCCCATGATTTTCCGCCTTTTTAAATTAATAGTTGTAAAATCCTCCTTAACATTTCCCTGAATTTCCACCATGCAATACCAGTAGGCAAAACCCCAGCATGAAATTGGAAATTACCTCTTAAATCTGAAATAATCTCAGCAGAAATGCATAATAATTTTTGGAAAGGAAATGACTGAAGGACTGAAGTTGGTAGGGAATCTGTTAGAATGATACTTCATTACATGGAAGTTAAAAGTGCACTCTCACTAACGCTGTAAATGTCAACTGTTAGTAGACGTTTTAAACATCTTGAATGGTAAGGCACTGTACTTGTATTTGGATGCATTTTGAAGGTAACAGCCAACATCAGATTTTCCTGAAAAGGATCAAACCCAAAAGCTGAAGAATCAAGGCTATAATGTTTCAATTTTACATTCATTGCGAGCTCCCTGTAAATAGAGTTTCATGTTGAGAGAATGGGTATATGAAATTATTGTACTGAAGCATTTTTGCAGTTTGTTGTTTCCTTTTCAATTAACCTGGAGTAAATGTATTTTTAATTCCTCCACTGTGTTCTCAATCTCAATTAAACATAAAGAAGAATAAACTTGAGATAACTGTTCAAATCAACTTTTAATCATCTTAAATTAAATAAGTAATTTTTTTACATTCTTAATTCAAGTCAACTTTTATTATCATTTTGACCATAACTGCTGGTACAGTGCATAGTAAAAATGAGACAATGTTTTTCATGAACATGGTTTACATGACACAGTACAAAAAACTAGACTGAACTACATAATAAAAAAAACAGAAAGCGATACTAGACTACAGACCTACACTGGACTGCATAAAGTGCACAAAAACAGTACCAGAATTACAATAAATAATAAACAGGACAGTAGGGCAAGGTGTTAGTCCAGGTTTTGGGTATTGAGGAGTCTGATAGCTTGGGGGAAGAAACTGTTATATAGTCTGGTCATAAGAGCCCGAATGCTTCGGAGCCTTTTCCCAGACAGCAGGAGGGAGAAGAGTTTGTATGATGGGTGCATGGGGTCCTTCATAATGCTATTTCCTTTGTGGATGCAGCGTGTAGCATAAATAGGGGAACTGTTGTGTATTTAATATTTCAGAAACATTTGAGTAATATTGTAAATATATTTGATTCATTATTCTTTGTTTAAATAATTCATCATGGGTTATATGTAAAAATAAATGAATGGCATGCATCATGACTCTACCATGTGATATGTGTGTATTCGTTCAAAGTAAAAAATAAATTAAGGCTTGCATCCCACGGCTCTCTTGTTTTTCTTTGAGTTACAAAACATAACAGTGGTGATAGGTATTTTAAAAATAAACCTGAATTGGCTACATACCTGTTGAAGTGCAGCAAGATGTTCAATTTTTTAAAAAAGCACAGTGTGTTTTTCTTCTTTGGAGCAGCACGCTTCCTTTGCAAAAGAAAAGACTGTAACGTTCTCCTTCGGGTGTACTAATAACGCCGAATTCAACGTCGAGATAAACCACAGTCAATGAAACCAGATCGCAGTAAGATTAACCATTTACTGTTCACTCTTCACATTAACATATGGTGAAAACTGTTGATAAAACAATACAAGATTGATACAGTATTTGTTCCTTCCTTAATATCACATTTCAAGTGTAAATACTTGCAAAGGTGACTATAACTACATTACACTAAGGTGCAGTATACAGGGAGAGTTTACCTGCTCCATTGACTACTTTAAATACACTTCCATGCAAACTATCCGCGACTCTTTAACTAACGAAAGCATAAACATTATCTACCGTCGTTACTTCTAACAGGATCGGCATTAACATCTTAGTTCAATATATTGATTATCTATTAACTTACAGCGTTGCTCTCACTGTGATTTCTCATGCCTGCAAAACAACTTCCGCTCAGGTGAGCCTCGTGGTAAGCCCCCACCCTCGCGCTAATTTCAAACCGGTATTTTCCCACAAGACGCGGCGAAACCGGATGTGACGTCATCGCATGCCGATATATTTTACATGCAATGAATATACTTTAAACACTTCTAATTCTAACTAGAAAATACTATTGAATGAATTACTAAGCGAAAATATTATAAACTAAATAACTGTCATAAAGACAGCACAAAGACGGTCACATTAAATGAAAAGCAGTAAGTGGAAGAATTCATAAAGAATGTGTACCAGGTGATAAAATTAATAAAAAAAGAAGAGAAGGGGCTGGCTACATCAGAAAGATTGACACATTTGATTACTCAATAGATAACTGGCTCATGTACACTGATCAAATTGAACAATATTTTAAAGCAAATGAATAGCCAATGAGAAACAAGTATCAGTTTTGCTGAGTCCATTGGGTAGAAAAAGATACAGTTTGTTTAGGAGTTTGACTACTCCAATCAAATCCGCTAAACTGAGCTTTGGTAATATTGTGAAGGTAATTCAGGAACATTTAGAAGTGAAGGCATTGTTGACTGCAGAACACTTTAGACTTCATAAGTGGAATCAAAAGGAAGGGAAGTCCATTTCAGTGTATGTGACTGAATTGAAGAAATTGTCAGTTCAATGATGGCCTTAATGATGCTCTGAACAACTATTTATTTTGTGAAATATTATAAGAAAGCATTCAGAAACCGCTCCTAACTGAAGCACAACTTACATTTAAAAGAGCAGTTAAATAGTTATATCAATGGAAATGGCAGACAGAGATACAATTGAGTTAGTCAGGAAGGGAAGTGAGTGTGAACAAAATTGCAATGTCTAAACAAAAAGTGACTTGCTGAACAAATTGTATTGCCGTTGTGGCAGGAGCTCAAAAGCACCGGACCAATGCAGGTTTGAAGTTGAAACATGTAGAAAAGTAGGACACATAAAAAAAATTCTGTCAGGCACTTAAATAAATGGACTGAAAAGATAGCAGAGAAAGGTAAAAAGTTGAGTTGCAGATTCAAAAAGAACACTAATCTGCATGGTGTTGATGAAAATTGAATAATGTATTGAGTGGCACAGGACAGATTAGCCTTGAGATTTACAATGTGAAAACTAACAATGGACAAGCAAAATGGCTTACACCACAAGTGAATGGCAAATTAATTAAAATGGAATTGGACACTGGCTTGGCTACTTCAGTTATTCCACAAAATGAGTTTTAATGGCATTTCAAAGATACTAACCTAAAGTCTGCAGATATCCAACTAAGGACTTATACTGGAGAAAAGATGATTCTTGTGGGAATGACATTTGTAACAGTGAAATACAACAACCAACAAGCCATGTTGGTTGTACATGTAGTAAAAACAGGAATGCCAACATTGTGGGGTTACGTTTGGCTTAGATAATTACAACTTAATTGGAGATCCATTCACCATTTGCATGCCACATTCCCCTGTAACAGAGTCAAGTAGAAGCAAGTTAAGAAAGATGTTAAATAATTCCTCAACTATCTTCATGCTGCACACCATGAACTGTAGCTCAACAGAGGGCAAACTGGTATTGACGCTAACTTCTGTGCCTCTGGTTGGAAAGCGTATTGGACCAAGGAAAGACCATGCTGCTCAGAGGAGTCATGGAAGTGACAAAAGCTGTGATAAAACTACAACAGTTTTTGTAGGCAACATATCTGAGAAAGCTACTGATATGTTAATCAGGCAGCTACTTGTGAAAGATGGTTTGGTTTTAAGCTGGGAGAGAGTTCAAAGAGCTTCAGGAAAGTTGCAAGCATTCAGCTTTTGACAGCATAGGAAATCAGAAACTGCTCTGTGTGCATTAGGGTTGCTGCGTGCAAAAGCAGATCACAAAGGATAACCCCAGCTGGATGAATAGAAGGCCAAAAGGAAAGGAGTCAATGGAGATACGAACACAGAGGATTTATCAGATGTTTTTGTGGAAGAGGAAACCAAGAAGAGAATTGAGATTGTAAAGGGAGCAATAGAAGGATTAATAAGAGAACACTCCAGTGAACTAAATACACCTTCCCAAGATCAAGATACACACCCTAGAAAGACAAAAAAGGAAAAGAAAGAGGAGGATGACATGTGCTGTAGAAATGGAAGAGGATAAACAAGCCCTAATTTCTCAAGAAATTAGTAACTTCAGAAATATTCACATGAAACCAGAAAAATAAAAAGGAAGGCAAGAAAAAGAAAGACAGGACGCTGAAAAGAAGAAAAGAGGTAGAGAGCAAGACAGTGGTGGGGACCATGATAGAAGCAAGGATCAGAGTAGATCCAGAGAAAAAATCTAAGAAAAAAAGGAAGAGGTATCCAAAAATGTCAATTCCTATGACCACCATGGAAGAGGTCCCAAAACCTGAGATTGTTTGACAGCCACAAGTCTCACTTGCCATGCAGAGTTATCTTATACCCTTTGTCAAGAAAGACGTTATCCCAAATGAGTAAGAAAGCCACTGCAGCGAGTTAATATTAAATGTCCTCTCAGTGCACTGATGATGACCATCAAGGCAGACTTTAGATCCAAAGACTCACAAATAATCCTAAATCATACTGCATCAGTCAGAGGGCAGTAAACATCTCTACATAATGACATCAGATCATCTTTTAAGTTCTTAAGGCTTTTATTCTGCTTTTGTTATTCATTGATGAGAAATAAACTGCAAACCAACTACTCTGGAAAATGTCTGTGATGCATCTACAGACAGATGAATGATTGTACTACTGCCCTTACAGATTGCAGGAGAGCTTTCCAAACAGAGATATTGGTTTTCTTTCTTTGAAACAGTGTCTTCCTGGAGCACATACACCTTTCATGTAGACTTTGATACTGGTAGAAAAAGGAATGGTGCACAAATGACCTTTCTTTTTCAGAGATTTTATTTTAAAATTAACTTTTTTATATGTATTATTTTTGCCTCTAGATGGTGCTGCATCAAAGTCAGCACTTTTAACATGCTGAGATAAAAAGAAAATTAAATTTTAATCTTATATAAGGATTGAATTTTCAGATCTCAGTATAACTGGGACGGTGTCCAACAGTTGATTAAACTGGAAATACCACTGTATAGATGATAACAATGTAAGAGAAACTTATCGAGAATACATTAATACAATAAGATGAAAGCAGGCAAAACAATGCAACATTGAACTCAACACAAGATAAATGAATTATGATGAAAAATAATAATATCTTACTCTCCAAGGAATCATCATCAACATAAGGAGACTCATTATTATCCAAGACTGCAGTGTTAACAACTGAATTCCAACTTCTTGTCACACTAAGTGCCTGACAAAACTGGGTGAGGTTTTCCATTTTAAAACACGTCTGTTGACTCCTGAGAGAAAGCCAAATTGGCACAGATCATCTGCTCAACTATATGCTCCTGCTAAATTGTCATGAAGTGGATGACAATGAATTCAGAGAGAAGTTCAATTGAACCTCATTTCTGATGAACGGTCTCAGCCTGAAACATCAACAGATTATTCATGTCCATAGAGGCTCCCTGACCTGCTGAGTTCCTCCAGCATTTTGTGTGTGTTGCTCTGGATTTCCAGCATCTCTTGTGTTTGAGCTTCAATTGAAGGTGTATAGAGTCCGAACCAGAAGGTTATTACCAATTAAATGCATAAGCACAAAATCTAAGCTGATAGTTTTAGCCTCAAGAGGCACAGTTCATTGTGTATGAACATCACCTCCTATACCTAAGCTGTTATTTATATCATTTCCTGGGCAGGTTAGAGTAAAAAGCTAGCTTGTTTAGGCAACAGTCAGCACAATGCGTCTTATGCCCAACAACTGGACCTAGGTTGGGTCAACTCTGCCTTAATGGTGATCGTCAGTCCTCTGATAGTACATTTAATATTAATGTCTTGCAGAACAAGGTTGATGTCAATTCACTATCTGTCAGGGTAGAATCTACATGAGAGACAAGATTGTAGGTAAACAAACCAAGCCATCTGGTGTACTTACCTCTGCTAAACCAGATTTAGGCAAACTGGTCTTCTGTCACTCACAAGATGATTATAACCAGGCACTTTTGTTGAAGATGAAGTTTTCCTTTGAATCTTGAACCAAAGGTTTAGTAAAGATGAATCAAACAGTTTCTTTATGCTTTACCCTTTTGCAACAGCTCTTAGTCAACTCATGTCCCTCAGTCGCACATTGAGAAGGAAAAGCAGAAACGAATGATCATCATGCAGAAATACTTCAGGAATAATCATACCGGGCTTGCTCCTCCACACACCCCAACAACAAAAACTGATATTTGCTCAGCTTTGTGTTTGGCGCACCCGGAAACCTGCACAAATTTGAATTGTCTTTGATTTAAGTGCGCATTTCAAAGGCATAACACTGAACAATGTGCTCTTATGGAGTCCAGACCTCAATTACAGTCTCATGCACTTCAGAAGTGAGCCTGTTACAGAGATGCTAAGCATCAAACGAATCTTCCCAGCTTACTAGTGATAGAGACTACCTTTGATTCTTATGATTTCATGACCACCAATTGGACAATGGGATACTCGAGTATCACTTGAGAGTTAATGTATTTGGTAACTATCCCTCACACCAACTGTGGCAATTTATGGCCTTCAGGGGAAGCTATTGAGGGAGAGAAGGAATTTGGGACTGAAGCACAGAGTTATGTAAAAAGACACTTCTATGCAGATGATGGCCTTAAGTCATTTTCTAGTGTAGAAAAAGCAGTTAGGGTGCTGAAAGTTGGGCAAAGTGTGCTGGCACAGTACAATCTCAGACTGCTTAAGATTGCATCCAACAGTGCTGAAGTCATGCAAGACTTCACATCTGAAGATTTGGCCAAATATCTACAGAATCTTGATCTGGACTGGACCTTCCTCCTCTGCTACATAATCAGGGTCTTGGATAGGACATCATGACTGACATGCTTACTTTCCAGCTCCCCGATACTGAAAGACACTTTATGCATCGTGGCGAGTTATCGACTATCAATGACATATTTGACTCTCTTGGATTTTCTGCTCCAGTCAGTATCCAAGGCTACTTCATGTTCAGAGAGTTGACCTTAGACACTTGTGGTTGGGATGTCCCATTCCCTGAGGAGAAACAGGAGCAGTGGTGGCAATAGCATTCTTCCTGTCATGATTTTAAAGGTTCTTGGAATTTTGAAAATTACAAGCACCTACACAATTCCACTATCTACAACCCAAAGGAAAAGTCTACATCATCTTTTCTGATGTATCAGCAAAAGCTATTGCTGATGTTTCATACCTAAAGTTCTGCTGCTGGATAAAGTGAAGTTGGATTCATCCTGGGCAAGGCATAACTTACTCCTATGCCAGATCTTACTATATCAAGACATACCAAGAATTCAGTTCTGCTGTTGAGATGGTGGAGGAGATAACTGAAGAGCTGGACACAGCCCTAGATGATATAAAATTCTTTACCAACAGCAAGGATTTGCTCAGTAATACAGTATATTTAATGAAGCAAGGGGATTCTATGTTTATAAACATAACAGGATCCAACATATCAAGAAATTAACTCAGAAGAGCCAATGGGATTATGTTCCTACTGATCTGAACCTGACTGATCATACTGCAACACGTCTCCAGGCTAATCAGCTTCCCCTCTCCCCATGGTTAACTGGCCCAGAATTTCTTGTGGATCCTCAGCAGGAGCATAGTCAGCAGGAAACTTTAGACTTAGCCAACCCTGAGGCAGATGTAGAAATAGATCCTTGTGTGTTGACCAACATCACTCATTAATCACCCTCCAACTTGCCAGTTCATGCTTTGAGCATTTTTCAAGCTGGAAGTCACCTACCAGAGCAATTTACCAGCTCTCAGATATTGCTTATTCCTTTGCAGGAGTAGCCAAAGACATCTTTTGCAGTGATTGGCACGTTTGTAAGCAACCTCTCTCAATGCAGAGCAACTGAATTTGATATCTTCCTTGTTCTTCAAAGACAAGTGTATGCAGAGGAAGTGCATAACATCACAAAGCAGGAATCTCTCCTTTAACAAAGTTCCCTTAGTAAATTCTGGCCCTTTCTTGACTCTGAGCCGGTACTGTGAGTTTGAGGATGTATTATGAGTGCTCAACTCATTTCAGAGGAAACTCACACTGTTGCCATTTTAAGAAAGCATCATATCGCTACTCTGCACATTAGACATTACCATAAGTATGTCATCAAGGCTGGCGCTTCACTGAAGAGCATCAGATTTATGGATTGTTGGAGGAATGCGAACAATCAGTAGGCTGATCTACATTTTGCAATTTGCAGCCTGGGCAGATGGCAGACTTGCCAACAACTCACTTGAGCACTGACCCTGCATTTATGTGGACATGCTTAGCCCGTGGTCTATCACTGCGAGAAAAACATGTGGAGGTTATACAAATTATGAATGTTGCACTGTCATTTTTACGTGCGTGAGCACACCCATGCTATGTGCATCGGAGTGATTGAATCAATGGACTCATCCAGTTTCATCAATGTTCTCCAACGCTTCTTCGCAATCAGAAGACCAGTGGTCTCTGATTGTGACTCCAATTTCACTGGAGCTGGTAAAGAGCTCTGAGACCAAGATTGCACATGACCAAGCCTCCTCCCACACGCTTCATATATGGGTGGTCCGTGGGAAAGGAGGTTTGGCATTACACATCAGATCTTTGATGCAAGGATCCTTAAATTTTCATCTTCAAAGCTCACACATGATATCCTGACAACCTTAATGGCCAAGGCCACAGTTATAGTAAACTCCAGACCACTTATTTCCTTCTCTGCAGATCCAGATGAGCCTTATATTTCAACTCCTGCTACGCTTCTAACACAAAACATTTTCTCTCCTGCTGTTCCACCAGGTCATTTTACCAATGGCAGCCTATGCAGGCAGCAATGTAAGCAAATCCAGAGCTTGGCCAGAACCTTTTGGCTAAGGTGGTAATGAGAGTACATTTATAATCTCCAGAGTTGGAGAAAGTGGAGAACTTGAGAGGCCAAACTTACAGGCAGGTGATGTCATTTTACAGAAGGTTAACCAAGTCAAGAGATATGATTGGTCTTTAGGGTGGTCACACAAACTTCCTCTCATGAAGATGGGGAAGTTAGAAAACTCAAAGTGAGAACGGTTAGAGACAGTGATATAAGACTGTTCTCAAGACCTGTCTCCAAGACTACCCTTCTTTTGCCAAAGACCTAATGAAATGATCACTTGACCATTTCGTTTAGTAGTTAACTTTGACATCCTGAAGATACCAGGTGGGGGGGCGTTCTGGCCTCTAGAGACACAGTTCATTTTGTATGGACATCACTTCCTATATATAAGCTATATCATTTACATTATTTCCTGGGTGGCCATTGCTGCCTTGTGCTAGCTAAGCCTCTGTAAAAGCCACAACATCATAGTTCCAAGTACTGAACCATGATCTAAGTTCATCAGCCTTGTTTCCATACTTCTCCCATTCAAACCCATCAAATTGATAGTGTTTATGCCCTATCTACTGCCCAACCTTTCCTATAGTCTCTCTACGTATGTCCTCTACCTTTACACCAACTGCTACATCATTGAACCTATCACTCTGAATGATACCTTTCATCTGGACTGAAAGTTTGATGGAGATATGTAATGAGGGATAAAAGTAGGGCAAATCTTTGGGACGATCTGGGAGAGGAAATGTGTTTACAGGTGGAGTCAGGTGAGGGAGAGAAAGGTGGGGGTAGCGACAGAGGCTAGGTGGTGATAGGTGAAAGCAACAAAGGGCTGTCGGCTTGCGAGTCTGATAAGAAAGAGAAGAGAAGGAAATCAAATCGGGGAGGTACGGTGGGCAGTTGAGATCAGTGAGGAAGGTCCCAGTGAAATGAGTGTGTGGGTGATAGGGAGAAAGAGTGAGTGGAGGAGAAGAAAGAAGCGGGTAGTGAGGGCCAAGGGACAGATTGATTATCAGTTGGATGACCTGAGAAGATCTGAAGTGGAGAGAAAAGAACCGGGGGGAAGTAGTATTCACATGTTCAGATTGCAGTACGTCCAGGGACTAGTTTGAGTGTTTTGGGAGGTAACTAAGAAGATTGTGTTGTAAACTAGCCAGGCAGAATATGAGGTGCTGTTCCTATGGTTTGTGTTTGGCCTCACCCCTGGCAGTGAAGGAGATGAGGACAATAGGTAAGTATGGGATTGGGGAACAAGGAATGGGGAGGGGAGTTAACTGGCTAGTGTGTCAGTATTCATCTGCCTCTTTATTAGTGCATGTGCATAATGTAAAGTGTCCTAGAAGAGCCTGAGAGAAAATAGCATAACTTAAAGCAAGAAAAATCATTGGTTAATATTAATAGAAAAAAGACAGAAAGAAATATGACAATTATTCTGTTGTTGCTATGATGGCTTCCGGATGCTAAACCGCATTGAAGGTAGATCATACAGAAATGTCATAATAATTAACCTGTTAATTAGCTGGAAGTAATGACAGAACTAAATGGTAAATCTAGGAAAATGCTGAAACTGTACATTGTTGCACTGTTTTCTATTTGCCACCCACAAAAGGAAATTGAATTGGCACCAACACACACAAAATGCTAGAGGAACTCAGCTGGCCAGACAGCATCTATGGAACAATGCACAGTCAGCATTTCAGCCTGTAACATCCACTGTGCTTTTTTCCATAGATGCTGCCTGGCCTGCTGAGTTCCTCCAGCATTTTGTGTGTGCTGCTCGGGTTTCCAGCATCTGCAGATCTTCCTTGTTTTTCAACTGGCACCAGTTATTTCTTGTTTCAGATTAGTTAATGAGTTCATGGAGAAACATGCAGCAGATTTCCACTGGGGAAAATTGACAGAGCCAGGTAGAAATAAGGTGATGCGCTGAGCTCAGCTAATTCAGTTGTGGAGCAGCAAAATTCTTTGGCACAGCATCTGCTCAGCCGGGATTATGCCACATTAGTTACACTCACTACTTTAGTGCTGGCAGTAGTGGGGAAGGCTAACAGGCAGCTGCACTCCAACTGGAAATGAAGCATCTGACCCGTGAATCAGATCTGGCTCTTTATACTGCCCACTGCCATATGCATTAAGCAGCTTGAACAGTTGAGCAAAAAAATACGTGGTTCAACTCTGCAAATTCAGAATCACAAAGTTTAGGTATTTTTAAAAAAAATGATATGTAAAATTTTAATAAAGGCATCAATTTGCATATATTTTTCCATCAAACTACAACAATGGAAAATATGCTGAAATATGGCTGCCTGTGAGTTGGACCCTGATAAATGTTCTGCTGTACTTAATTTCTTATTTTCCTCCTCTCCATAGCTAAATTAATCTTCTTGGCCATTACTTGACTGGTTAAGTGGGTGTTAAGTCACTTAAGCAATTCAGAATGAGATATTGTAGGAAGTCCTGATTGACTGTGTTTGTGTCAGTAAACGTACAAAGATCCTATTAAACAGAAGCATTGCTATTGTTATGAAAGCTTAATGATTATCACCCTCATTTTAAAAAATTGGAAATATTTTTTGGAAGATTAAGTAATAAAACTTTATAAGGAGTAGAAAGAAATGCAGATAAAACTTAAATGAGCAATAACAGAGAAAAGAAGAAACACACACACACACACACACACACACACAATGTAGAGTGCAAAATTATATCTGCAATAAACCATAAATAGATCTGACTCTGTACTAAATAGCATGTTTCCCTGATTATTTATGCTAACTAAACAATGTATGGTATTCCATGTGCACAATCAGAATACAGGAACTTTTCTCTGTTCCACCTGTTTCTCCTCTAATCCCAATGGGCTCCTTTTTTTCATTATTATCACACAGCCATCAGCTGCAGTTACTCTGCAAGGAGACAGTACAAGCATTCATCTTTTATCTCTCAACAAAAGGAAAGTGTTTCCTTCTTACAGGGTACGTTGTCATCTTTCTCACAACTTTTGTCTCTTTCTCCATCTCACCAACCTTACCATTCTGGTACTGTACTCAAAACTGGATAATATTTTGCAAGAACAAACTAGTAACTCCCTCCTATCTGGCCGGTCAGTAAGGAGAAAGCTAAGCTGGCAACTAGCTACTGTTAATGTGGCCTCATACCATTCAATCAATCATACCTCAATCAAAAGGGGAAGAGGCATTGGAAATAATAAGGACAAGCGGCAATTGGAGAATTAGGCATGTTGAGACTAGCAGTTAATTGCACAAGCCTGACCAGTGTTTTCTCTTATTTTTTTCTTTGTTTTCTTATATAATTTATCTCCCTGGTGGGGTATAATACTGGTACTTGTCTGTTGCTGCTCAACCTTGCCAGACTCTTGTTCCTTGCTTGTCTTTATGTTCCAGATTGGTCACCTGTGCCATTACTGGGACATTATAACATTGAATGTGAAGAAAAAAAATGCCTTAAAAGGACCCACAATCCACCTCTCTGAAGCAGCGGTAGGGTGCCAATAGGGACCCAGGATGACAACTAGTCTCTGTACAGAGTGAGGGCTGGTGACAGTGGAAATATAAGCAGCAGGGATAGCTGGTTAGCGTGTGAGCTGGAGCATTGTTTTTTTAAAAAGAATAGATTGCTGATCTTCTCCACTGTTCAGTCATAAGAATGATTTTCTATACCAGCTGAGGCTCAAGATTTTGACCAATGCCCATGAACGGAAAAGCCTACAAAAATTAATGGATATGGCCCAGTCCATCACAGGTAAAGCCCTCCGCACCATTGGGCACAACTACAAGGAGCACTGCTGCAAGAAAGCAGCATCCATCATCAAGAACCCCCACCATCCAGATCATGCTCTCTTCTCATTGTTGCCATTGGGAAGGAGGTACAGGAGCCTTAGACCCCACACCACCAGGTTCATGAACAGCCATTATTCTTCAGCCACCAGGCTCCTGAACCAACATGAATAACTGCACTCGACTTAACTCTGAATGGATTCCACAGCATTTTGGCTCACTTTCAAAGACTCTACCACTCAGTATGTTTTATTTATTGATGTACTTTTTTATTTGTGCAGTTTGTCTTCTTTTAGTTGTTTGT
Organism: Hypanus sabinus; assembly: GCF_030144855.1. Classification (NCBI taxonomy): domain Eukaryota; kingdom Metazoa; phylum Chordata; class Chondrichthyes; order Myliobatiformes; family Dasyatidae; genus Hypanus; species Hypanus sabinus. The sequence continues at coordinate 40,116,065 of NC_082710.1, read as the reverse complement.
CAGTCTTGTGTGTAGTTTTTCATTAATTCTACTGTATTTCTCTGTTCTACTGTAAATGTCACATGTAAGTGAATCTCAAGGTAGTATATAGTGATATATATACATACTTCGATAATAAATTTACTTTGAACTTTTGAAGATATTAACAAGCCAGCTCAAGAGCTGCTGTATCCTGTCTAAGAAATGAAAGCAGTTATATCCACTTGTATGACACAAGGGCCCAGAATTTTATTTGTAACTATTGGCAGTTTCACACAGAACAGCTGGCATTTCCTGGCCTAAGTATTAATAAACGTCCAGATTCCCCAGCAAATGTGATCCCATTGATTCAAAAAGGGAATTATTAGGTAAATGAGACACTGGAGACTGCAGGTGTTGGAATCTGGAGTAACAATGTTTGCTGGAGGAACTCAGCAGGTTGAGGATTGGTCTGTGGGAGGAAAGAATTGCTGATGTTTCAAATGAAGATCAGGACTGAGTGGCAAGTGTGAAGAGGAAAATGAAAGTGGTGATAAAAGAGTCTGAGAAGATTGGAGGGTTGGGAGTGGTGTAATGTGACAAGCAGGTTGTGCCTGTTAGGGGAGGGTATGTTGTGTTAGGAGACAGTGGCAGATAAATAATAATGGCAGACAATAAGAGTGAGAACAAAAACATAAAGAGATATAGGAGCGAAGTGAGTGAGGGGCGTGTGATGATTGGGTAAGTCTTTTTATATGAAAAAATGCCTTTTTATTTTATAATTATTTTATTTATATGATTTTCTCAAGTAATAATTTTAATGTTTTAGCTCTTTATGGTCTTTTCTTTTTTTAATGCTTTGCATGTCAAGAACATATATAATATGCCGGCACTTTGTCTGTCAGCATTGCTGGGGTGGGGCTTTGCCAGCTGTCAAAATCTTGCAGAGAAGCTTTTGTGAACACGGCTTTTCCACAGAAGGCATCTCACCGTGTTGCTCGGGGCCTTGTCATTCAGCTCCAAGAAAATTTGCGCACAAATTGGCTATCCTCTTCTTATATTGCAAAATAACATCCTCTTCAAAAGTGTTTCATTAACTGCAAAGTGTCTTAACACATCCTGCAAGGGTCGTAAAAAAGATACCAATAGAAACACAAGTCTTTCTTTGTTTCTTCTGCTGCAAACATGATGATTAAGGAAGTTCCCATGCATTCTTCTCAATGACTTCTCCCTTTCTTTGCCTTTTATACTGTCATTCTGCTAGATTCCATTTGACTATTTATTTGTAAGTCTCCTGTTACCACTATATTGAACTTCTCACATCCTCTTGCTATTGGCCTGGAAGTTTTCTCCCAGACCTCCTTCTTACAGCATAAAGCCAGGAGAGAAACAGCTAGAAATATTGCTTCCACATTCTAACTAGATTCTTAGAACTCCTTACAATATCCTTTTCTTTAAAGCTTTATGTTTGAAGAGACTTCTAATTATTTATGTAAATAAAATGAGTCAATTGTAATGAAGTGGCATTGAATATTCAGTTTGTTGTAGCAGCATCTATTGAAGTATTTGACATAACAAAGTAAATTAGCTTTGCCAGCTGTCAGACTGATCAAAGCCTCTACTCATTAACCCACCACACCAACTTCACCACTACTACATGCACATCAGTTAGCATCAACTTATGTATATGCAATCAGCTGATTTATACAATATTTACTCATATATTAGCTGGTTGGTGGTGTAGTGGACTATACTGGACTTTGATGTGAATAGTGAAAAGGACAAACAACTTATATATTGTGCTTTGTAGGATCTTTCATTGCATTTTTGTGCATATTGTGACATTTTATGTGCTGCATCAGATCCAGAGTAGCAATCATTTAATTCTCTTTTAAACTTGTATTGACGAATAAACATAAACAATCTTGAATCTTGAAAAGATTTGGCAAAATGTTTCAATTATAAGAAATCGCTACTCAGAGTCATCAAACTTACTGAATGTGTATATACTATTTGCACCAAATTCAGCTAATCTTTGTTAGATTTCAAATTCTAAAGTAAATAGCTTTTAAGATCTTCCTGTACACTTAGGATATGAGAAACTGCATTCAGGTATTCTGTTTTCAGTTATAAATGGTAAATCATTGTAGCATTCAAGTGCCTTGCTGGAAATATTATTTCATCATTTTCAGAAAAAGAGAAATCGCCTGACAGGCTCAACTCACCAAGGAATCCAATCACCTTTAATGTCTCCAGAATTGCTAGTGTATTCTTTTTGTTCCAGTTAGAGTTGTTCCTGTCAGCTTTGATGTTACAAAAAAAAGATGTATCAACAAAAAATTCTTTGGAGTTTTATGTGTTACTTGTGACATGCAGCACAACATATCTAAACAGCAGATGTTAAACAGATTACACTGTTAAGCGGAAGTTAGTGACAATGTAATGAATATGAAGACGGGAGTAATTTCTTTACACACTTCAAAGTGACAACGGAATCAGGCTATTAGTGCTTTAGTGAATAAACAGAAATTTTCAGAAACTTCAGAGGTGGCTTTGAAGCCGATAATGATCTATGAAATAATATCAGAATAATTGTGTTACAGTGGTGTTGAAGCAGAAGATCAGCCACAATTTTGACGAATGGCACTGCCGGTTCAAAGGGTAAAATGGCCTACTCCTGCTCCTAATTCTTCTCATCTTATTACACGCAACTGCCTTTTGAAAGTGAAGACATTAGGTATTTACAGTCAAACCTGATTTGAGCCTCCTGCTATGCCGATACACAATAAGGTTGTGGGAAATCTTTGTGAGGAATTGTGTGATGCCATAACTGTAAGCTAAAGTACCTTGATAGGCCTGGTGGGTAAAGATTTGGCAGGTTGGGTATATTGCAGGGAAATGTAAGGTTATCCATTTAGTAGGGATCATAAAACATAAGAATATTCTTTAAATAAAGAGAGAATACAGGACTACACTGCAAAACAGTGCTTGGTCCAAGTGTCTTTGTATATGATGCACAGAAAGATATAGAAATAATAAGGAAGACAAATGTAATGTTGGTTGAAATGAGTTAAGTCTGTCTAGAACTGTTAGAGATATTGGTGAGACTTTTCCTGGAGTACTCATACAGTACTGATCTCCTTATGTAAGGAGGGTTGTACTTGCAGAAGAGGAAAAGGTTCAATGGGTTCTTCATGAAGCATCCCTTCCATGCATGCAACCTATTTCATAAAGAAAGGTTGAGGAAGCCGGTCTTCCTTCTCTGGAATTTGAATAAGAGGCAAGCCTACTGAAGTATTTAAGTTTTTGACAAGGTATGACAGGCGAATGCTGGGAGATATTTCCCCTAATGGTAACGTAGAGCTAGGGGGTGGTACAGTGACAAATCAGATAGATCTGCTGCCTCATAGTGCCAGTGCCAGTGAATCAGGTTACATGCTGAAATTGGGAACTGCCTATTTGGAGTTTACACCTTGTGAATATATGTATTTTCACCCAGCTGCTCTAGTTTCCTCCCACTTCCCAAAGATCTGCTGAGTAGCAGCTTAACTAGTTATTGTAACTTACCACCAGTGCAGATGAATGGTAGGAGAGAATCAGTATGATAATTGGAAGAGAATAAGTTACATGGATCACCGGGTTGAGTTGGCATAGTCTCATTGGGCTAAATGGCTTCTGTCCATGTCATTAGGAAGTATGAACTATAGTATTTCTTCAGATTCCAGGGATACCTGGTTAATATGAAATGTCTTCTCCCAGTTACTTGGGGATCTTTAGCTTTCTCCACCTGAAAGAGCTCTGAAGAAATAATTAAATATATTCAAAGCCGACATTTGGTTTTGCTCAATGGCAGGATTAAATCTTATAGAAAACAGGTGGGAAGTGGAGCTGCAGCCAAGGCCAAATCAGCAATGAACTTGCCCAATGACAGGGCAGCCTCAAGAAGCAATAGGGATTAGTCCTGGTCCTATTACTAATGGTTTCACCAGCCCTCTTTATACTAACAATACCATAATGATTTGTCATGGCTTATTACTGTTATGAAGTTACCACAGCTCTGAGGGGCCGAAGGAGCGGGAGCAGCCCCCTCCTTCCGGAGAATCGCAAGATCACTATTAATTCGGGACTCTGAAGTGAGAGACAATGCAACGGTTTTGACCATTTGTTCTTAGATGCCCCTGTGTCACATGCAAGTCCCGGCTACGTGACAACTACCATGAACCTGAACACCCTCGGGCCATGTGGGGGTGGAGATTACATCCCCCTACTTTGATGGACATCTACAACTCTGCAAGTAAAGATAAAAGCAGACTGCAGGAGGCAGTACCCTAGCGATGCACCAGAGGAACTTGCTCGCTCAACGCTCCCGGGAGAGCTGGAAGCCACTCAACGCCACGTGTGCTCCTAACTCCTTTGCCTGGGGAGCGGGTGGCTGATACTACCGAGAAGGACTTCGAACTATCAACAGGGAAACCAACGCTCCCCTGATTTTAACGGAGTGGTCAAAAGATACGGGCAAGTCTTCTTTTCGTTCTCACCGATTCCTCTAAGACACGTGACACCCAGCAATTCCTCGAAAGACTTTTGAATGACTCTTTAGATTTCCAATGGACAGAAAAATATTATCCCCTAGACAACAGCCAAGATTAATGATGATTATGACTATATCCGGGCTTTAGATTGCGTATTGGTGATGTGCATTATCTGAATGTTTGCATTAACCTTACTTTTGCGCCCCTTTATAAATAAAAACGTTTGAAAATAGTGACATCAGACTTCAACAGACCTCTCTATCTTTGCTGGTAAGTTATCCAGTTACGGGATATGTAACATTACCTTGCTGTGGCTTCCCATCCCTGCATTACATTTTATCTGTAACTGTAGCACTTTATTCTGCATTCTTGGATCACCTTGTACTACTTCAAAGACCTATTGTAGGTTTCTGCAAATAAAACAAAGTGAGGTACTTTATGTTTAATGAAGCCCATAATGCATGTTATTGAACTACAAAACCTAAACACAAAATTGTGCTAAAAATCTTTACATAACAACAACATCACTTCAGACCAGCCTCTTAAGGTGAAACCCCAGCTCAATGTCAGTGGCTGTGAATTGCGTGCATTTCTTCCAATCACGTTACCCTACACAGGCCTCCCCAGAATTCACTAAAACCAACACTGTTAGCCTGGCTGGAGCTCAGATGGGCTGCCCAGCTTGGGTCCTATGTTCCATTGGTTGAGGAACCGCAGGCGCCTCTGGTTCACCCAGAGGTGTGTTGACGCTCTCAAGGTTATGCTGTGACACCAGGGGCATGGCTGTGGAATACTCCAAGCCTTGTTAGGCTGGTTCAGGTTTACCCCTCTTATCTATGATAAAAGTCTTTTCTTCCCTTTCCAAAATGTGGAATGGGCCATTGTAAAGGGGCCTAAACAGAAGTTGGTGTGCATCATGGTGGACGAAAAAAAGCGAGGCGTAATGTAGGTCAACAGCGACACACAGGTGCTATATGCAATGATGCAAGGTAGGAATAGGTGAAAATGAGGAGGGTGGAATGCTGTTGGGAGGCCAACCAGGCAGTCGTGATGGCAGGAGTGAAATCACTTGGCGTTCACAATGGCTTCGCGTATACCAACTCTGCGACGGGTGACAGCAGGTCCCCTTTTGTAGCAGTTCTGGGCCCCAGCAGGACCCCTAGGACACAATGGTGCCAACACTCATCAGTCAGGGAAGCCCTCAGAGCAGCCTTTAAGGAGGGGTGAAGCCTCTCACATAGACCACTGGACTGCAAATGATATGCCGTTGTGTGTAGCCTAACAGAAGTCCAGTCAGCTTTGGGAGCAGAGCACTGTGAAGAGTTCACTTGCAGGTCAGCGAAGCTAGTATAAAAGGAGAGCTTCACGAGCGTTCGGACATTCCAGAGGTCCAATCAGCATCGAGAGCACTGCGAATTAAATAAAAGTACAGAAGGGGCAAGCGGGGTGGCCATTGTTTGGAGTCGGCCAGCGGTTGGAGTAAGAGCGTCAGACTTTGACTCAAGAGGCTTCAACGAGAAGAGGCTGAGGCCAAAGAAGCAGGTTAGAGGATTTGGTCTTGGTTGCCCAGTGGGGGCAGGATGGCAGATATGGCAGTGGAAAGCTCCTCCTGTAGGATGTGGGAATTCATGGAACCTGATAGTCTTCCTGATGACTACTTCTGTGGAAAGTTCAGCCAACTCCAGCTCATGAAAAGCTGCATTAAGGAGCTGGAGTTGGATGAACTTAGGATCATCCAGCAGGCAGAGCAGCGGTTGCACCCAGAGTGCAGAATTCAGGGAGTAGATGGGTGAAAACTGAGAGAGGTAAAGGGAGAAGGAAGTCAGTGCAGGGTACCCCTGTGGCCATTTCCCTCAGCAACAGGTATAACCCTTTGGATATTGCTGAGGCAGATGACCTATCTGGCAAGGCAGCAGCAACCAGACCAACAGCACAGTGGTCAGCTCTGAGGCTCAGCAGGGAAGGGTGAAGAAAGGTGGACCAATAGTCATAAGGGACTAAATAATTAGGGGAACAGATAGGAGAACCTGCAGCAACAAAAGAGACACCAGGATAGTGTGTTGCTTCACAGGTGCTAGGGTCTCTTAGCAGTTACAGAGTATTCTTGAAGGCAAGGGAGAGCAGCTGGGGGCTGTGGTACATGTTGGTACCAATGACACAGGCAGGAGAGGGTTAGAGGTCCTGTGCAGTAAGATTAGAGAGTTAGGAAGGAGGCTGAAGAGCAGGATCTCCAAGGTGGTAATCTCCCAGTGCCACGAGCTGGGTGGGGAAGGTCAGAACAGGAAGACAGTGCAGATGAATGAGTGTCTGGGGAGACGGTGCAGGGGGGCAGGGTTTCAAGTTCTTGGATCATTGGAACTTTTTCTGGGGAAGGGGTGACCTGTACAACTGGGATAGGTTACACCTTAACTGGAGGGGAATCAATATCTTGGGAGGGAGGTTTACAAATGCTATTGGGGAGGGCTTAATCTAGATTTGCAGTGGGGTGAGAGCCAAAGTGAAGGCAGAGGATGGGGCAGATGGCGCACAAGTAGTGGCAGCTTGTAGGGAGTTTGTGAGGAAGGATAGGCAGATGATAGAGCAAAGAAGCACTCAACCAGATGGTTTGAGATGTGTCTACTTTAATGCAAGGAGCATCATCAGCAAGGTGGATGAACTTAGAGTGTGGATCAATATATGGAACTATGATGTTGTGGCCATTACAGATACTTGGATGACTCAGGGGCAGGAATGGCTGTTGAGTGTGCAGGCTTTAGATGTTTCGAAACAGATAGGGAGGGAGGCAAAAGAGGTGGGGGTGTGGCACTGCTAATCAGGGATAATGTCACAGTTGCAGAAAAGGAGGAAGTCTTGGAGGGATTGTCTACTGAGTGGGTGGAAGTCAGAAACAGGAAGAGGGCAATAACTCTACAGGGTGTGTTTATAGACCCCCCACAGAGACATTGAAGAGCAGATATAAAGGCTGATTCTGGAACAGTGCACTAATAATAGGGTTGTTGTGATGGATGATTTTAACTTTCCTAATATTGAATGGTATCTCCGAAGAGCAAGGGGTTTAGATGGGGTGGAGTTTGTTAGATGTGTTCAGGAAGGTTTCCTGAAGCAATATGTAGATAAGCCAACTAGAGCAGAGGCTGTACTTGATTTAGCATTGGGAAATGAACCTGATCAGGTGTTAGACCTCCTGGTGAGAGAGCATTTTGGAGATGGTGATATCAACTCCACCTCCTTTACCATAGTACTGGAGAGGGGTAGGAACTGAAAATTTGGGAAAACATTGGGGTAGGGGGAAATATGATGCTATTAGGCAGGAACTTGGGAGCATAAATTGGGAGCAGATGTACTCAGGGAAATGCACGGCAGAAATGTGGCAAATGTTCAGGGGAAATTTGCATAGTGTTCTGTATTGGTATGTTCCACTGAGGCAGGGAAAGAACATTAGGGTAAATGAACCATGGTGAACAAAGGATGTAGAAAATCTAGTTAAAAAGAAAAATATAGCTTATGAAAGGTGTAAGAAACTAGGTACTGTTAGAGCTCTGGAAAATTACAAGGGTGTCAGGAAGAAGCTCAAGAATGAAATTAGGAGAACTAGAAGGGGCCATGAGCAGAATTAATAAAAACCCCAAGGCATTCTACAAGTGTGTGTAGAGCAAGAGGATGAGCTGTGTGAGAATACAACCACTCCGGAGTGAGATTGGAACCATGTGCATGGAGCCAGAGGAGGTAGCGGAGGTACTTAATGAATACTTCTGTATTCACCAGTGAAAAGGACCCTGGCAATTGTGGGGATGACTTAAAGTGGACTGAAATGCTTGAATGTATAGACATTAAGAAAGCGGATGTGCTGGAGCTTTTGAAAGGTATTATGTTAGACTAGACCAGACAAGATATACCCCAGGCTACTGCGAGAAGCAAGGGAGGAGATTGCTGAGCATCTGGTGATTACCTTTTCATGTTGTTCCCTTATACAAGAAGTGGGGTAGAGATAACCTAGAAAATTGTAGACCAGTGAGTCTCAATTCAGTAGTGGGTAAGTTGCTGGAGAAGATCCTGAGAGGCAGGATTTATGAGCATTTGGAGAGACATAACCTGATTAGGGATTGTCAGCACGGCTTTGTCAAGGGCAGGTCATGCCTCACAAACCTGATTGAAGTCTTTAAGGATGTAACAAAATACATTGATGAAGGTAGAGCAGTCGATGTAGTGTATACAGATTTCAGTAAGGCATTTGATAAGGTTCCCCATGTGATGCTCATTCATAGAGTAATGAGGCATGGGATCCAAGGAGACCTACTTTTGGATCCAGAATTGGCTTGATCACAGACGGCAAAGGGTGGATGTGAACAGTTCATATTCTGCATGGAAAACGGTAGCCATTGGTGTTCTGCAGGGTTCTGTTCTGGGACCCCTCCTCTTTGTGATTTTTATAAATGACTTGGACAAGGAAGTAGAAGGGTAAGTAAGTAAGTTTGGCTGATGATACAAAAGCTGGGGGTGTTGTGGATAGTCTGAAGGGTTGTCAGAGGTTACAGCAGGACATCAATAGGATGCAGAACTGGGCTGAGAAGTGTCAGATGAAGTTCAACTTAGTTAAGTGTGAAGTGGATCATTTTGTTAAGTCAAATTTGAAGACAGAATATAATATTAGTTGTAAGACTCTTGGCACTTGGGATTCATGTACATAGGACACTCAAAGCATTTGCACAAGTTAACAGTGTTGTTAAGAAAGCGTATGGTATGTTGGCCTTCATCAACCATGGGACTGAGTTCAAGAGCCGTGAGGTAATGTTACAGCTGTATAAGACCTTAGTTAGACCCCACTCAGAGTACTGTATTCAGTTCTGGTCACCTCATTGGAGGAAGGATGTGTATACTAAATGACTGCACTTTTTTGTGCACCTTATGCAGTCCTGTAGAGGTCTGTAGTTTAGTGTAGTTTTCTCTGTTTTTGTTTTATTATGTTGTTCAGTCTAGTTTTATTTTGTACTGTGTCACGTAACACCATGGTCCTGAAAAACATTGTCTCATTTTTACTATGCACTGTATGTACCAGCAGTTATGGTCAAAATGGCAATAAAAGTGACTTGACTTGACTTGACTATGGAGAGAGTGCAGAGGAGATTTACAAGGATGTTGCCTTGTAAAGCATGCCTTTTGAGAATCAGTTGAGTGAACTAGGGCTTTTCTTCTTAGAGCAACAAAGGATGAGAGGTGGCCTGATAGAGGTGTATAAGATGATGAGAGGCATTGATCGTGTGGATACCCAGAGGCTTTTCCCCTAGGGTGAAATGGCAAATGTTTGGGGGCATAGTTTTAAGGTGTCTGGAAGTAGGTACAAGGGGATGTCAGAGGTAAGTTTTTCACACGGTGTGGTGGGTACGTGGAATGCACTGCCAGCAAAGGTGGTAGAGGCAGATACAATAGGGTCTTTTAAGACTCTTAGACTGGTACTGGAACTTGTAAAAATACAGGGCTGTTCAGTAGGGAAATTCTAGGCAGCTTCTAGAGTAGACTACATGGTTGGCATAATATTGTGGGCTGAATGGCCTGCAATGTGCTGTAGATTTTCAATCTTCTATATTCTATGTTCTAACTTTAAGGTTCTGGGTCATCATGCCCCAGAGTTCTGAAAAGAACTGGGGACTGTGGTCAAAGGAAATATCAGATTGGGTGCCAAATTGAGCAAGCCAGGTGCTGAAGCATGTCTGTGGCCATCATTGATGCCAGAGGGATGATCTACCGCCACCGTGATAAGGTGGTGCGTGAAACCACAAGAGGAGAGAAGAGGATGAACAAAGTCCACCTTGACACGATCAAACTGTCACTCAAGGATCTCAAAAGGTGCTATTGGTGCCTGGACATGACAATTAACTTTTGCCCATTGGCACTCCACAAAGGCTGCAGTCTAATCATGCACGGCCTTTCTGAGGCCATGTCAAACAACGTTAGAGCAAACAGTTTCCGTGAGGCCTTCCGGCCCGGATGTGAGATGCCACATAAGGAGTCAAAAACAGTCCATCTCCAGCTCTGGAGTAGTATGGGGTGAGAGAGACCAGCTGAGCTATTGCACAGGAGAGAAATCCCAGCTCCCCCAACTTAATGCCAGCTTACTGTAGGCCCATGGCTGCTATTCGGTAAGCCTGGACCTCTGAGTCAATACTTGGTTGGCTGCCATGCCTGCATAGTTAGCTCCTATGTGTATGGCCTAAAAGGCTGGCTGTGAAAATCAATCAGCCATGGCATTATTCTTCCCCTTGATATGTTGTATACCAGTTGTGAACTCAGATATGTAGGCCAAATGGTCTGATATTTTGGCCATCGTGGGCATGAGGGGTTTGTGGTCAATGAACACTGTGAAATGGCAACCCTCAAGAAGAAAGTGTAAATGGCGGACAGCCTGATAGAGACCGAGAAGCTCACGGACAAAAGTCCTGTACTTTGCTGTACTTCCTTTTGGGAGGACAGAGCTGCCAGTTGAAGAAGGCGAGCAGCTGCCACACACCTCCGACCAACCGTTCAGATGCAGCACCCACAACATCGTCTGAAGCATCAGGTGTAACAGCTATGGGTGAGTGGCAAGTGGGTGCACCAGTAGGGTGGCTCATTTGGTATCACCAAATGGCCTGGTCAAGTCAAGCACTTGATTAGGGGTATTGCCTTCGATTGCACTATACAAAGGGAGCATAAGTTCAGCAACTCACAGAATGAAGCAGTGATAGAAACTTAACATGTCTAAAAATGCCTGTAGTTTTTTTTAGTGCGGGGTGGTGGGAAATCCATAAAAGAAGCTGCTTTAGATGGAAGGGAATTTGCACCTTCTGCAGAGATGCGATGGCTGAGAAAGTCAATGGTTGACCATCCAAACTGGCATTTAGTAGGGTTACTAATCAACCCGCATTGGCTTAAGTGCTCAAAAAGTGTACCGAGGTGAGATAGGTGTTCAGATTTGGACGCGCTAGCGACGAGTATGTCATTCAGGTAAAGAAAAAGAAAATCTAAGTCTTTTAATACAGAGTCCATCAGGCATTGGAAAGTCTGTGCTGCATTTTTCAGTCCAAGTGGCATGCACAGAAACTCAGTAAGGCTAAATGGGGTTGTCACAGCTGTTTCGGAATGTCCTCTGAGCACGTAAACACCTGATGGTAGCCCCTAAGTACATCGACTTTGGAAAATATTAACTTATTGGCTAAACGTGCCAAGAAGTCTTGGATGTGTGGGACTGGGTAATGATTGAGGGTGGTGGCTTCATTAAGATATCAGTAATCACCACATGGACAGCAACCACTATCTGGCTCAGAGACCATGTGGAGGGATGAAGTCCGGGGGGCTATTCGACTGGCATACAATGTCAAGTCATTCTATGTTGGCCAACTCAGCCTTCATGGTTGCCAGCTTTCTGGATCCTATCTACATGCACAGGCATGGACTGGTGGGCCAGTTGTGGGTATGTGGTACTCAGCCCATATTTTGTGACTGTCGAGGAGAATGTAGGCTTGGTGAGGTCTGGGAATTCGCCCAACAGTGAAGGAAACTCACATACGGTGGTGCATGTGCTTAACGGAGTCGTTGTGGGGAACTTACTGGGGAGCAAGGTAACGACCCAAAGTCGATGACATTCACAAACCGGCATTTCTTTTGATCGACTAATAGTCCTTTCATGTACAGGAGATGTGCACCAAGCAGAGATCTAGCTGCTTTAGCCACGACAAAGTCCCATGTGTGAAGTTGCGCTCTGAAGCAGAGCGTCACTCGTCGTATCGCGTAAGTCTGGATCCTGCTGCTGTTGGCGGCCTCCAGCAAGCTTCCATCACTCTTTGCCCTCTCATCAAAAGGCGATGCTGGCAGCACACCCACTTGAGCACCCGTGTCATACAGGAAGCGTCACCCTGAAAGGGCATCCATAATGATCAGTAGACAACCCTGGAAGCTGGAACGCTTCACAGACCTTCACAGAGGTTCACAGACCTCTGATGTCCTGATGTGCTGGCACTGTTGAAGCTGCAAGGCAGTCAGCCCTTCTTAGTGTTTGTACCAAAGCAAACATGATAAAAAAAAAACAGGGCCAGCATCATCCGTTTCGGAGACTCCTTATGTTGGGGGCCTTGCTGACCAGGCTCTAAATGCCAAGCCGATTTGGAGAGGTTGAGAACCACTTCTTTGGCAATGAAATCCAGGTCCGAAGCGAATTGTTGGCTCACATGTTCTATGCCTGGAGCACCTGGGCCCGTCCTAATGCAAGGTACAATGCATTGTTTGGACAATCTAAATGCCCACCCAGATAGACTGGATGTTGCGAGTCAGATGAGGCCCACAACGTAACCTACTCTAGACACTGTCTAGAATTTCCCTAGCGTATAGACCTTTATTTTTCTGAGTTCCATGTACTTATCTAAGAGCCTCTTAAAAGACCCTATTGTATCCGCTTCCACCACCGCCACCAGCAGTGCATTCCACACACCCACCACTCCCTGTGTGAAAATCTTACCCCTGACATCCCCTCGGTACCTATTACCATGCACCTTAAAACTAAACCCCCTCATGTTAGCCATTTCAGCCCTGGGAAAAAGCCTCTGGCTATCCACACAATAAATGTCCCTCATCAATGTCTGTGATCTTTGCAGCAACTCTGGGCTGCTGCAGGGATTTGCATCTAAGGACTCAATTTGGTTCAGAGTGCTGTTGTTATTGATTGCTTCTATTGTTCGCATGATTTGTTTTGTCTTTTTATCTCTTTCTCTGTGGGCACTGGGGGTAGATATTTTTTTTAATTGGGTTCTTTTGGGTTCCTTGCTCTGCGATTGCCTGTAAACAAACAGATTTCAAGGTTGTATAATTTATACATTCTTTGATAATAAATGCACTATGAAACATTGAAGTTATAGCTGTTAAGAGTAGTTGTTATATCTACTCCTACAGTCAAGTGCAACGTGCAGCATTTGATTATCTGTTGCATTCCAGATCTCTTCAGGCCACAGCTGGTTTATTTCTTGCAGTGGAACTACCAGTCATCATTCTACATTTACTCTTCAACTTAATTAGGTGGTAGTTACTATCTTTGCCATTTGGAGCAGTAAACTGTTTGAGGCTCTGAAGTTCATAGTTTTTATTTGCCCACAATGCCAGCCAGTCATGTAGCGGCCATCTGCACTTGGACTTTGAAGTGAGTGGCCACAGTTTCGAATCCAGCCAGCTCCTTGCATGTTTTACATCAGTTCCAGGTTGAAGCAACTGGACCTAATAAAAAAAAACAGACAAAATGCTAAAGAAGTGGCAAGGTTGCAGCCCAATGAGCCACAGGACATGAGGAGGAATGACAAAAACAGTTTACCAGAGGTCTAATGCAGATTCAACATGCTGAACTTGTTCACACATTGAAAAACTTTTCCTTCAACTCAAAGTTTCTCCAGATGAAATGTGAACTATGAGGACTCCCATATGTGATATGTGGCACAATCTTTATGCTGCTCATTCTATTTATATCCTCTCTCAATTCTTTGTATAGCAACAATTCATTAGGTGCTGCAAATTGCTCACAAGTAGAACTTAAGAATTTCTTAACTTTTACTGCTGATTTCTTTGTTCACTTTCTCCATCCTCCTCACACTTTCACACAGGTGATCTCTGATTCTTCCCTTCCATTTCTGGACTTCTCCGTCTCCATTCAGGGCATTGGTTGGCCACAAATATCCATCAAAAGCACAAAACATCCCACAATTTTTATGACTGTATTTCCTTCCATTTTGCTGTGGTATGGTAGGGAAAATCAGCAAAACATTTTAATTGATTTAAGATTGTGATATCATACATTTTACTTAGTTTATTAAAATTTTGTCATATTTTCAAAATGGGTATTATCTGGTGTTAAAATAATACGTTAGAGAGAAAAAGAGAGAAAAAGCATGCCTTCCCTTTTTTCTTTCCTCATATGCTGTTTGACCTGCTGAGTGGTTTCCTGTATTTTCTGTTGGCACATTGACTATATTTATACTGCCCTACCTGATAATTTACTCAATTGCACATACTCAGAAGATTTCTACTTTATTAATATGCAACCATTGATCAACAGAACTTCATAAGCATAATCCTGGGCTTTAACCTCATTCTTTGATGTTGCCTCAAACTTCCATCTCCCAATGGGATATTCTTGCAGAACAAGGAAGTAACCATCTAGTCTGGGTGAAGAATTATTACACTTAGGTCATGACTCATAATGGAAAATCATGCTCATTTGCCGCTAATACAGTCTAGTTCATGAGTCACTAAACAACAATAGAATTGTCTGGCAGTGATTCATGGCTTTGTGCAATGGATTCTGCTACATGGTTCCACCTGATGCTGGATGTCTTGGTTCTGCAGTGACAACGACCTGTGAAGGTAGAGCAGCTGCACAAGAGGCAAATTAAATGGTGTACTGCAGATCGAAAAAGGACGGAGCGTTTCCCTTTGTGCTGCCACAGGAACTCTACCACAGCTTTTCAGTGGTAAGTTATTCACTGTCTATTCAGCACCTATTCCAGTCCTTCAGTGTCAGGACAGCTTTCAACCGCTCAAAGACAATCTGATTTTCAGTAGGATCTCCAATCACTAATGAGGCACTTGGTAGTGCAAAAGTCCTGGAAAAAAATTATCTCTTGACATACCTGAACTGAGGGCTATAGAGTAATCAATATCCCCTGTGTTTAAATTTTTTTAACCTCAACCATCTGGCTCTTGAACAAAAGGGAAAACTTCACTCAACTTCACTTGTCCCATCACTGAAATTTTTCCACGACGAATGGACTCACTTTCACAGACTCTTCATTTCATGTTCTCGATATTTATTGTTTATTTATTTATTATTATTTCTTTTTGTAATTGCACAACCTGTTGTCTTCTGTGCTGTGTT
Source organism: Hypanus sabinus (assembly GCF_030144855.1). Classification (NCBI taxonomy): domain Eukaryota; kingdom Metazoa; phylum Chordata; class Chondrichthyes; order Myliobatiformes; family Dasyatidae; genus Hypanus; species Hypanus sabinus. The sequence goes on along the minus strand of NC_082710.1, from coordinate 40,100,687 downwards.
TGAAGGGCCTTTCATTGATTCAGATACAGTTGTTATTCTATAGATTTATTGAGTACGCCCACAAAAAAAAATGAATCTCAGGGTTGTAAATGGTGACGTATACAGTACATACTTTGAGAATAAAATTTATTTTCATCTTTGGACCTTTAGTTACAGTTAGATGAAGTTGCATTGGGAGAAATAACTGTAGCAGTGCCACAGATACTCTCAGAGTGACAAGCCCAGTTCAGACCAAAGTTCGTTGAGGAGAAACTAAAATGAGTGGAATAGAAGCTGGCTTGGCTGACGCCTCTCACTATAGCGACAGATACTTTTAAAGTGGCAAGTCCAGCCTCAGATGTCAGCAACTCAGTGCAGACAGCCGGATCCAGTGGCAGCAACTACTGCTCTCCGGACCATGGTTCAGCAGCTTGCCGGATCAGGTAAAAACCACTGTTGCTCTCAGAAATGTAATTCAACAGCCTTTAGTCAGGTCAGTCCATCTGCCAGCATCCCCTGCTGCAACAGCCTCACCAACCTTGGCTACTAGTGCTCCGACTCTTCCGGACAAGAACCGAGTATTCCTCCACTAGGCAGATAATCCAGTGACCCTGATGGCTGCAGGATTTTTATTACCCAGTGAGAGCTGACTTTCCAAACCCAGCCTGGTCAGCTTGGTGTTGATGTGTGTAAACTGGCATACTCTTAGACGGACCCCCCCCACTCAGACTGTTCAATGCTCTACGGAAACAAGGATCTCCCGCAGCCCAGTCGTTTCAACAACTACCCACCGACTCCTGGTCCTGGGGGACAGTGAGGGCCCATGCAGTAAAGTTCCACAGACTTGTGCCGGAGACAGGGTGGAACGAGAGATCCCTCATCACTGCTTTCAAGCAGGGATTGAATGCAGGGGTCTGGTGTGAGATCACAGTGTGTCACAAGTAGGATAGCTTGGATGACTTGATAAATCTGGCCATTTGAGTTGACAACTAGACATCTGAGTGCCACAGGGAGAGCATGTCTCGAGTTTCCTACCCTTTGGATCACAATCTGTCTTCATTCTCCCCCTCGTCACCCAGTACCCAGTTCATGGACAAGTCAATGCAGGTGGGGCACATGTGCCTGTCTCAGGAGGAATGAGATTGGCACAGAATAGGTTCCTGCCTCTATTGTGGCTATCCAAAACACTTATGGGCTTCTTGACCCAAGTGCCCAGAGAAAGAGGGTTCCTGTCTGCAGGACGAGGAGTTCTGGCGGGTCAGTTCTCCATGCTAGTGTCTTCCCCTAATGGTGTGATGCTCCCAGTTTCATTGTCGTAGAGTCTCAGACCCATGAGCTTTGGGTATCTATCGATTCCAGAGCAGCCAGGAATCTCATGGATATCTCTCTGGCTCAAAAATGGAGAGTTTTGACTCAGCAATTGAGAGAAAATATTGACTTCAAAACACTCCATTTTGGTTTGGGGAGTTCACAAGAACCTCTCCCACACTTGGGACACAAAGAGACTCAATAACTATCAAGCTTGTTGGTCCCTCTTCTTCACCCAGTTTAATTTCACCCTCATCTGCCAACACCACAATAAGAGTACCAAGGCCAATGCTCTTTCCCAGCAGTTCATCTCTGCCTCTCCCTCTTGTGTCAAGAAGAAGACATCATGCCAGCACCCTGCAGGTCTGCTATATCTGCTGCCTGTGCTTCAAAACCCCTGGTCCTTCCTTTCAGTAGATTTCATCATGGGTCTGCCCCATCTGACAGAAACACTACCATTCTGGTCATTGCGAATCGATTCCCCAAAGCAGTCCACTTCATTGCACTCCCTAAGCTCTCGTCAGCTTGTGAGACTCCCACACTGACAGTCCAACATAAGATACACAAAATAAGTGAAATATATGATTTCATGATCTATCCAGAAGATGTCAACTGAAGAGGCATTGTACGCAGGTGACACCTTGACCAGAAGATGTTCAACCACTGCCAAACCATCCTCTTCCCCTCTTCATGCAGGCAGTCATACCTCTGTACTCCCAATTCTGAAACAGGTTTTTGACCCAAAATATCAGCAATTCCTTTCCTCTCACAGAAGCTGGTCAACCCACTGAGTTCCTCCAGCAGGTTGTTTGTTGTTGCCGTTAGCAACAATACACATTCTCCTCACCCTGAAAGATAAGGTGGTTCTACCTGCTAGTGCTATAGCCCTTTGTTCACCTCCTGATGTATTTCTTGACTCCACTAACCTCTCTGAAGTCCAGCTAATAGGCTGCAGTCTAAGTCAGTCTGGGCATTCCATTCCAGACTTGAACTGCTCTTGCACTGGCCAATATATAGTTATACAAGAAGTTCAATGGCATACATTTACAAACACAAGGACAAGCTAGAAACAGCTACATAGAAAATCTAGAGCAATATGTATTAACTAATTTCCTTGCAATTTGTTCTTCTGGTTGCAGTTAATCAAGTCACATCTCAAATTTATTTTACCCAGTAAAATTGCACTAATCACATCAGTACATAAATCAGATGAACAAGTCGGCGGATCATAAACTCTGTAGGAAGGTGTGACCTACATGGCAGTTTGTACAATATTTCACAGGGTACTTGTGTGGTTTCCTGTTAAAACTCCACAGGACTGGAAGCACCATTAGCTCCTAAAAGCTACACTTGCCAGTGAATGACACCTTGAAAAAAAATCACTAAAGCAGAAAGAAGTGTTCAGGGAAATCATATTCTTAAATGGGAAAGAAATTAAGAAAGGAAAGTTTGAACCTTTAAAAATACTCAATGTCAATCCTCTGTAAAACACCACTGATAAGGGGCGCCACGTTTCAAGGAGGACATAAGGAGTTCAGATTATGTAGAGAGGAAATTTATTAGCATATATTGGCATAGTACCAGGGATGAAGGACTCAGTTATGTAGAGAAACTGAAAAGCTGACATTACATCTTTTAGCACAGAGTATTCACAATATAGAGAACAAACTATTTCCATTCACAAAGGGATCAGAAACTGATGTACAAGGACTTAAGGTAGAAGTACCAAAGAGATGCAAAGCAAAATTTCCTTTAGACAATGAGCTGTTATGATCCAGAATGCATTGTCTGGAAGGAGAGTGAAAGCAGATTCAATAATGACTTTCACAGAGAACTTTAGCTCCTGAACAGGAATCACAGGATAGGGACATGGCAAACAAACAAGGATATTGAATTCAATGTTTTTTTTACATCATACCAAGGTGAGATGAATGAGCTCCTTTGCTGCATGAAACTTCGATCAGATACATCCTAAACAGCTTTATAAAGGAAAATTCTGAGCTCTGTGGTGAGCTTGACAGTGGAGGTAAAATCCCTATATAATGTAAAATGATTACTCACCTCAACTATCAAGGGCAGATCATTTCTGTTTTTAATTGTGGGAGAGATCGCAACTGAGCAAGGTCATCATTCTTCAGTTGTAATTATCTAGAAAGAATTGTGATGTAGTGACATTAAACACTAAATGAAACCCCCAAAGTGCCAGCAGAAAGTCAATCAAATGACAGAATGACAGATGAAAAAAATCACATTAAAAGGCAAAAGAAAAAGAAGGGACCATTGTGTTCAAAGACAGATTGTTATGAGTCACTTTAACTGGGCTGTCCTTTGATTATACTGTACATACATTTGAGAATAACTGAAACTTTTCCCTTTTATGAGTTATGATAGAACTTTCATTGTGAATTACAAATCATTCTTTGCTGATTCAGGATGAAAACCTTTTCACTGCCACTGATAAGAAAAATAGTATGCAAGTTAACACGTTTCCTTAAAGCTATATACAACATATCAAAGGATATATGTATTCAAACACAACATGAAATAGTTTCAATCAGACTTTGCAATCTAATCAAGATGTCTACATTCTGTGCATCAGTTTGACCCCTGTCTCATTATGGTGACCTTGGAGCAGCTTTCTCAAATGTTAAAATGCTCTGGGCAAAAAAAAACACATTTGCATTTCCTTGAGTTAGGAGGATAAAGAAATAGTGGCATTGACTCATGCTCCTCATTCTTAAGGTTACCACTGATCTTCAGTAGCACAACAATTATATCCTTTTCATCCAATAAAGGAATAATCCAACTGACTGAAAATAAATAGTTTTTATTATTTCCTTGATCAGAATCAGATTGATTATCAAAGATCCAAGGATCAACGTTCGTCACAAAGGGATTAACTAGGAATTTGCTTTTGCATGTTGGTGTGACACGCAACAATAAGCAACGATGTTCAAAAATTATAAGAATAAAGAATTATATAAAAATAAAACTTAGAGGTTAAAGTTTAGATGTGAACTAAAATGTGGATTAATATATAAATGCCAGCATGTATTTACAATGTGAACAGTATTATTAAAAGTTTTTACAGTGCAGTGCTTAACTAAGGTAATAGATAGAGGGGTCTGGAGTGGCTAACTAAAATGGTGGGGGTCCTTAATGATGGTTGTCACCTTCTTAAAGCACTGCTTTTGAAGATGGCCTTCATGGCAGAGGTGGTTGTGCCCATGATGGAGCTGGCTGAGGCTACAACAATCTGAAGTCACTTGCAATCTGTGCAGTGGAGCTTCCATAACCAGTCGGTGATGCAACCAATCAGAATGATCTCTGCCATACATCAGTAGAAATTTTAAGAGCTTTTGGTGAGGTACCAAATCCCCTCAAACTCCAAATGAAGTAACGCCACTGGCATGCCTCCTTTATGATTGTATCAATCTTCAGGGCCCAAGATAGATCCTCTGAGATGTTTATACCCTGAAACTTGAAACTTCTCATGCTTTACACCACTAATCCTTCAATGAGGACTGGTGCGTGCTATCCCAGCTTTCCCTTCCTGAAATCCACTATCGATTCCTTGTCAGACACGAGGAAATCTAGTCTTCTGTCTGCTCTGGGTCTCTTTATTACTAACTGCTGACGGGACATCAACTGTCTCAACTTCACCACACCCTGTTCCAATTACAACCTCAACCCTTCCGAACGTTCTGCTCTCCACTCCCTCTGCACCAATCCCAACCTCACTATAAAACCCGCTGATAGGGTGGGGGGGGCGCTGTTGTAGTCTGGTGCACTGACCTCTACCTTGCTGAGGCACAGTGACAACTCGCTGATACCTCCTCTTATTTACCCCTCAATCATGACCCCACTAAGGAGTCCCAGGACATTGTCTCCAATTTTTATTTTTTAAAGTCCTGACCAATGGTCTCTGCCCAAAACGTCGACTACTTCTTCCTATAGATGCTGCCTGGCCTGCTGCGTTCCACCAGCATTTTGTGTGTGTTGCATCAATTCCTTGGTCTTGCTCACATTGAGTGCAAGGTTGGTACTGAGACATCACTCGTCCATCCAATCTATCTCACTCTCGTGAGCTTCATTACGTAATTGCCATCTGAGGTACTATCTACAACAGTGAAGTCACTGGCAAATTTATAAATGGCATTTGAGTTGTCCTTAACTACATAGCCATGATTGTAGATAGAGTAGACCAGTGCATCCCTAATTAATTTAGGAAAAACTTGGCAATGTATACATTAATTAGTAACACATAAATAATAGTGCATAAAACTAGACTTTTGAATATGTATGGAACCTAATGCAAAATCATTGTACTTCCGTAATTTTAATTTCTGAATTTTAGTACCTTTATCTGTCCTTCTTCATTGCAGCTTCAGAGAAACAATATACCCAAATGTATTCCTGATGATAAAATAAATCTTTGGGACCAAATCTTATTGCCAGTGGTTCATTGTCTATTTCCTGATGTTCTGACTGAGTCCTGGTTTACCCTTTCTGGATCCACCACCACGGACTTGCCAACCCAGTTTGAAATGATGAAATTCTATGAAGCAGAAGGACTTAGCACAAAGCAATGATGTCACATTCTATGTTGGCTCAAATGTGTCATGAAAATGGAAAACATCTGAATACCCTCTGACCTAGCAGCAATACGTAAACTGCTAAAAGTCAGTGAAACAATAAAAATGAATAGAAATAATTTTTTAAAATTAAACTGTTCGGAAACAAGAGCATTTTAAACAAGAAAAAATTAATCCGTTCAATCAATTATAAAAATCTAAATTGCCTAATGCATTCCCATGTCTCATGCACACATTCCACTTCATCAAAGTAAGTGTACACCTGGGAGATTCAATATGCAGAATACTGAGACGTCACAAAAAAGGTGAAGTGAATTCCTCAAGGTTTACAAGAATTAAAGCTCCTTGGAAGAATGACTTGTATGTCTGGGACTTTAGCACTCTGAAGTTTTGTTGGATAGAAATGCCAGCAGTTTGTCATGGAATTTTCGACGTTTTCCAATAATATCAGGTCTAATGAGTTTGTAAACCATATAGGCCATGAGACTAATAGAATTGTTAAATGGTTCCCAATTCATTGTTTACAATGGCAGGCACTGCATAGAATCAGATCCCACAAAAGCCCTTGGGCATCAAGGGAATGGTAAAAGAAAAGCAAGGAATAGATATTATTACAATGGATTAACTTGATCATTATAATGGATATGGTGGCTGACTGGATGACTAGGGCTCTCCAACTGTGATTTTATCCTCCAATCTGCCGCTCTTTGATGGTAACCCAATATATTTCCTTTGTGTTGTTCTGCATTCATTGTACTGCAGAAGCAAATCTACGTGTCTATATCAGTAACATGGGATGTGTTTACCAATTAGCAAATACTAGCACATTTCCATCTTAATAAACGTTGATTTCATTATATTATTAGTGGCAGCTTTACAAAGAGTTACTTTAGACAATTAAAATTTATTTATATTTCATCATAAGAGGAGCAAAAGAAAACTGCCAACTCGTATAACAAGAGCATGAACAAGCTGTTGCGTAATTTGTCGTTTTCTGCTTAATCCTTACATTTGGTTTTAATTTAGTCAAAAGACCTCCGAAACCATGTTTGGTATCCTCACGCCAAAGCTGGTTTAGATTATACGCAGCAATGTTTTAAGCACATCAGCAATGAGAACGAGCTGTTCTGTTGCTAAATGGCATGGCTTTGTTCTTGATTGTGGAAAATCTGGGTTTAACTGCCTTGTAATTTGTTGCAGAATGCTACTGCACCAGCTGCTGCCCTGGCAAGTGATTAAACACACCAAAACTGCATTTTTTCACACAAATAGCATAAGTGCACCAAGACCACAAAACTCATGGAAAATTCCTTCCATTTTTCTTACAGATCAAGGATAAAACAAATTATAGCTCAATAAAACACATGGTTGACTAAGCAAACACTTCCGATGATTTTAAAAGATTTATCATAATCAATAGTTTATCTTCAGAAGGGGAAACAATCCCCTGCAAAAGTACTGTTCATATCCTCATCTGGAGTTCTCTTATCCCAATTCATGTTAAATTGACACGCATTGTATAAAAGCATCATGGTACTAGATTGTGAAACTACACTACTTTCTCATGGTTCATAAAATATGTCCAACATGAAGAAATATTTTAATTTGAGTATTTTGTGTCTGGTATCATTGAGCAACAGCTGGTGCTAATAACGTATAATCCAGACATTACAGACTAAAACGGGATTTAAAAACTTAATTGGTCCACATATTTTTTGCTAGTTCATGGAAATGTTGTATAATATCATTAAGTAAAATGTGCTTCCTCAAGGAAGCCAACTCCCAAGAATCCCAGATGAAAACCCATTGTGAAATACCTTATAAAAATAATTTGCATTTCTACAGCAGCTTTCCCTGCATGTAGATGTCTCAAACTGGTTTTACAAAGAAGTCTTTTTACTGTGATGAAATACTACAGCCAATTTACACATAGCAAGGTTATCACCTTGGTGATGTTGGAAGAAAGGTAAAATGTTGCCATTAACAAAACTGCTTTCCTCTCTATTATTTCTATGAAGAAACACGTGTAGGCTGAAAAAAAATCCTGACTATTGATTCTTGACCCCATTTGCTCATGAGAAATATAAGGAAAGCTCTCGTGACTGTTCACATAATGACCAGATGCTTGTTACTAGGAAGGAAGGGTCCAAATTTGACCCATAAATCTTTGCTGAGTAATCCAAGGTGGAGTTAAATTTGTCAATAATTTCTCATGTGCATTCGCACAAACTATTTGCATTGTCGGGATTCACGGATCAAGTTTCACCCATGCTGTAAAGTATGTTGGTATATATCATTGCTATTTGAGGGTTAAGGTTCAGGTATTAGGACTGACCAAACTGGTTAGAAGCTAGAAACATCTTAAGATTGAGAAACAAAGAATCAAAAGCAGTGGGGGAGGCGGATGGGGGTGGGAGAGTGTTCGAAGCAAGCAGATTAGATACAAATGGCTTTATTACATACAGTTCAGTAGAATTTTATTACATTGAACAAACAGCCTCATGAGAATTGTTCAATTATTCTTGTATTCTATTGGACCAATACATTTAAAGAATAATCTTAATATCAGCAAGCAAAACAATGCAGCCAGAACTCTACACAGTTTACCAAAGGTCATGTCTTTTCAATTTCCTCTTTGCAAAATGCTAATATTCTGCTGCATTTTATAAGTGCTGGTCTCTACTCTTCGGGACAGCACGGCTAACACTCTTGGGACATGAACATATTTGGTGCTTTCTTTCTTACTTATACTCTGAAAATAATTAAAATAATGTGTTTGCAAATGCCAGCAAGGCACTTATACAGATAAATTAAGACTATAGAAAACATAGAAAATAGGTGCAGGAGTAGGCCATTCAGCCCTTCGAGCCTGTACCTGCTTTCTCTCCATACCCCCTGATCCCTTTAGCCACAAGGGCCATATCTAATATATAGAGTTTCAACTTCTCCTCCCACATCATCAATAGCTTTTGAGTCCTTGCTTTTCTACTAGAAATGTGCTTGGAATGAGCCATAAGCATGTGGTTACCCATCACTTTCCATTTGCTTCTTGTTGCATTCCTTGATTCTACCGACCCCTCCCTCACCTTTGTTTACTATTTGGAAGCCATCTACTGCTTCCAACCTATTGGTATTCTTTCTAAAAATTAATAAAGTTCTTGAATACATACTTGAATATTTGGTTTCATGTAAGAACTTCTATCATCTCCATCAGTCCATGATTCTCATGCAAACAATTGATTTTCACTTTGAAACAATGACATGAATCCAGTACTTCATTCTTTGAGAGAACGTTTCACATGGGCTGAGTTAAACAGGGCTACATATATGGAATATTTAAAGCAAAATTTTTTTGTATAAAGACCATACACGCATCCCTTAATCCATTTATGCTAAACTTGAACATATTCACGACAGGTATTTCCAATGTACTTATACATAAATAATATTTTTAAACATTTACATGTGAGCCACAATGCATTATCAAGAGAAGAAGCCCTCTCCATTAATTTAAATGTGGTTACTGAACTAATAAATGCCAGGTTTGCTAAATCTAATTTGGATGTGTCTCCATACATTTGGTTTGTATTAGTTAAATTACTGCAAACCCCGATTATGATGTATGTGAACTCTGGTTGTTGTTGGAGACTAGTGATAGCTGTGGGACATACAGGAGATTAATTACATGTGGAATTTCATGTCTGTTTCTGCATATGACCAACTTATAAGCATAAAACAAAAAATAGAAATAAATAATTTGCTAACTTAATAACAGTATGAGAGGAAAAAGTGACTCAGGCTACTGAACAGTTTTAAATCATTTTGAACTTGCTCAAGAAACCAAGACTGCAGTGAAATTTTGCTATAATGTAGCTAACTGAAAGATAAATTTTCAGGAAGTTGATCCCTGTAACTGTGCAGGTTTCCTTTGAGTGCTCTGGTTTCCTCCCACATAGCGAGCAGATTGGAAATTACATTTGGTTTATTGGTGAGTGGTAGAGTCTGGGGAGAGCTGATGAGGATAAAAAATGGGATTAATATAAGATTAGTGTATGATTAGCATAATCTTGGTGCACGAAAGAGCTCGTATTCATGCTGAAGCTCTCTCTGCGTCTCAATAGTTTGCCAAACTTGAATTAGCTTACCATGGACCAGAATTTGGGAATGTTCATCATAAATTTAACACAATTACAAAGTTCCCTGACCCCTGACAACATTCTGTTTTTTAATAGTGACCTGATTTACTTGGAACTCCTTCCACAATTTTGCTTGTCTCTGGATTAGTCTGGGAGCTTCGGAGATTATGTGTGTGCCAATGTTAAACGTGATTGGGTCTAAATGACAACAGCACACACAAATATTGAAATATTGATGTTTCATTTTCTTACTGAAACTGATATCTCAGGGGTCCCAAATACCCAAAAGTTAAATAAAAATAAGTAAACCTAAACACTGCAAGGAGTTAGAGTCTTATGGTTAGGTGCCATTTTAGCTTCTTACTTGCTGCCAAAGTGGATCAAATTAACATTTAGCTTTAATCTCAGCAAAGCTAAATTGAAGGAATAAGAATGATACATATTCAGTATGAACGGATGCAAAGTTCTGTAAATTCTGCTAATTATAGCCAAGAATTCAAATCTGACACAATTTTATCCATGTTCTTGGATATTGTAAAATATGCTTGATGTTACAATTGAAAAAGACTCATTATTAATGCACTAAACACATGCTCCCTCACAGCTCTTGGAGAACGTGCATGCATATGGTGGCATTGGCTCATTTAGCATCTGAAGGCCGAAGGCTGCAATACAGATTTGTTCCAAGGCTGAATCTTTTGCTGCAGCAATGCTTGGGTGTGTGTGTGTGTGTGTGTGTGTGTGTGTGTGTGTGTGTGTGTGTGTGTGTGTGTGTGTGTGTGTGTGTGTGTGTGTGTGTGTGTGTGTGTGTGTGTGTGTGTGCGCGCGCGCGTGTGTGCGTGTGTCTGTAAAAATACATTTGCAATGAAATGGTGTCTGCGTGTGTCGTATCGAGGGAACTGTTGACACAGCCATCAGTGTCCTCCAATGGGAAGCTGATTTATTGATATTCAATAGCAAAAGCTCTGCTTGAAAAATCTCTGATTATGTACCAAAACCATGCACTCTACTGGAGAAAGCTAAAGTAATACATACAAAAACAATGATTGCTAGGCATCCAGCATCTGCATGATGTTGCTTTTCTAATGTGTTGTATTATATCCTTACTTCCTTTTGGTACTGTCAGGATCAGTAGCTGAGTAGAAGGGGTCAGACTGATATTTGCCAGCTTCTGGCAATAACTTTTTCCATGTCACTTAATGTCAACACTCTCCTTACTGAATGAGAAAACTCGTATTCAAATCCAACTCCAGAGAGTTCAGAACATAATTTAAGGTGATATTCCCAATCAGAATTCTCAATCATCATTTGAGGTAAATGGCATAGATATCCTCCCAGAGTGATATGAAAGATCGCATGGCTCTATATCTCTTTGACCCACTACCAGCCGGAATGAGGTACAGGAGCATCGGGACCAGGCAACACACTTTCTCCCCAGGCTGTGAGACTATGCACACCCTGCTACCACCAAGGTTCCGTCACTAGGACAACGAGCTGTTTACTGTTTACCATACTCTTTACTGTTTACCAGTGCTGCTCATTTCACATGCATTTTGAATTATATTTTATTAACTTATTTCTGGTAATATTTTACCTTAAGTGCTGTGTGTGAAGTATGTATTGGGGGTATATTGCGGTCAGAAGGAACATTAACAAGAGACAATCTGCAGATGCTGGAAATCCGAGCAACACACAAAAAGTCCTGGAGGAACTCAGCAGGCCAGGCAGCATCTATGGAGAAAATCACAGTCGACATATTGGGCTGAAACCCTTTGGCAGAACTGGAGAAAGAACCCTGAGGAGTAGATTTGAAAGGTGGGGGGAGGGGAGTGGGAAGCACCAGATGGTAGGTGAAACCTAGAGGGGGAGGGATGAAGCAAAGCGCGAGGGCGTTGAATCAGAATCAGGTTTATTATCACCGGCATGTGTCGTGAAATTTGTTAACTTAGCAGCAGCAGTTCAATACAATACATAATATAGAAGAAAAGGAAAAGAATAATAAATAAATAAGTAAATCAATTACAGTATACATGTATTGAATACATTAAAAATCGTGTTTAAAAAAACAGAAATAATCTATATTAAAAAAGTGAGGTATCAATGTTCATTGAGGAATTGGGTGGCAGAGGGGAAGAAGCTGTTCCTGAATCGCTGAGTGTGTGCCTTCAGGCTTCTGTACCTCCTACCTGATGGTAACACTGAGAAAAAGGCATGCCCTGGGTGCTGGAGGTCCTTAATAATGGATGCTGCCTTTCTGAGACACTGGTGAAGGAGACAGAAAGCCATGAAAGAGAGAAAAAGTTGTGGAGTGGAGGGGAGAAACACCAGAGGGAGGCAATGGGTGGGCAAGGAAATAACATAAGAGAGGAAAAAGGGGATGGGAAATGGTGAAGGGGGGGTAAGCATTACTGGAAGTTTGAGAAGTTGATGTTCATACCACCAGGTTGGAGGCTACCCAAACGGAATATGTATAATGTATTGTTTCTCCAACATAAGTGTGGAGGAATTAACAAGCGGGATCTCCCGGTGGCCACCCTTTTTAATTCCACTTCTCATTCCCATTCTGATATGTCCATCCACAGCCTCTTCCACAGTCGTGCTAAGGCCACACTTAGGTTGGAGGAACAACATCTTATATTCTGTTTGGGTAGCCTCCAACCTGATGGCATGAACATTGACTTTTCAAACTTCCAGTAATGCCTCCCCCCCTCACCCTTCCCCTTTCCCTTTTCCCTCGCTCATATTACCTCCTTGCCCACCCATCATCTTCGTCTGGTTCTCCTCCTGCCCCATCTTTTTTCTTTCTTCCATGGCCTTCTGTCTCCTTCACCAATCAACTTCCCAGCTTCTTACGCATCATCCCCCCTCCACCTACCACCTGATGTTTCTCTCCCCTCCTCCCACCTTTCAAATCTACTCCGTAGCTTTTTCTCTCTAGTCCTGCTGAAGGGTTTTGACCTGAAACGTCGATGGTGCTTTTCTCCAGGAGAAACATTGTTTCATTTGGTTCTATACAGGTACATGTACAGTCAGATGGTAATGAACATGAACTTAATTTGACAGAAGTAATATTTATCCATGGACTAAATGTTATTTGATGTCACTGCTCATTTCCAGAGGCCTCCATGTTTAACATGTCACAAGCTTAGAGGATCTAGAACCAAATGGGTATGCAACAAGGATGGTGCGGTGAGGACAAAAAGGCTTAAATGAAAACAAAACAAAACAACTGCAGGTAATGGAAAATGAGAAAAAAACAGAAAATTTGGAATAACTCAGCAAGACAGCCAGCATTTTGAGGCCCTCTGCCGGTCTAGTTGTCCATGGGTATTGCGTCCCAGCTGTCCACATGATATGTAAGCCAGGGCAGTACGGAATGGAGAACAAGCTGTTTGCCCATGTAGCAGGCTCCCTTTCTCCATGCTGCTAATGAATTCAAAGGAATGGCAGAGACTGGTACAGTTTTGTATCAGGAGCTGGAGCTGCCAGTGAGCATTGAGCTCAATGTAGAACTGCCTTAGGGACTCCAGCTCCAGATTCTTTTCTTGAGGTTTACTCCTGAAACCTTCACCATGGATGGGTATAGCCACAAGGCTGTGGAAGTTTGAGATTGGAGTTTTCCTTCTCTGCCAATCATGGTTGATGAGCCCCATCCGTCTGTCAGTAGAAACAGTTCCACCGGGCTTAGTATCTTAGCCGCACATGAAGACCAGGAGCTGGACTTAAACGTCAGCGGCTATTTGAGACACACACCATTGGAAGCACTTAATAGCATATTCCTACTACCACTCCAGGCTAAAACAACCTTCTGGAATCAGCCAGTGTTTACAGAAAGATAAACAATTAATGCTTCAGGTATGAGACTCTTCACCAGTTTTGTGAAAAAGCTCATTTGATGGCAAATTAAGTTCTTTTGTGTGCTGCAGAAGTATTTCTAAATTTATGATTTCTGTTTCTTCTATGGTCAAGTCCAGGGGACATATAAATTTATTCTCTTTTTGAATGGCATGTGCTCTCTTGGATTTTATACTCAATATTAACTTCGCAAGGCAATTACTGCTTTCCTCAATCACTCAATCATACCCTTGTTACACTGATTTATTTCTTGGAAATGCTAGAACTACAAGCACTAATTTGGAGAACATTACTACAAGAAGGAAAGATCTTTGGTCCTCAACTGTTTTATTGCTGTTTTCTAACAGGTTCTGTCTCTTTCTGTTCACTTGATGTTCAAGGTTGCTATTCACCTTTCTCATGTTTGACTGTTAAGTCCTTTTAATTCATTGAAGGCTTCAAGTAAAAAGGCAAATAGGAAGCAGCAAAACCCAGGAATAAGATATTCTAATGTGCATCATCAGGAGGTGGACTTTGGCCAGAAATATCTGAAGAAGTGTAATAATGAGGAGACAGGCTTATGGAAGCTGGCCTGTAGGAGAGGGAAGCAAACGAGATGGAGGAGGGAGAAGATATTTGGCAGTGAGGCTTCTTGCCCTTTTAGATGTGGAATAAAGTATCACAGTGATGCTCTTAAAGGACTTGGTGATATTTTGGTTTTGTCAGATACTCATGTGGGTGGGTGAAGGAGATAGGCAGGAGACTGCACACATGGTATAAGCTGGATAGAATTAGAGTAATAGCAGAGAGAATTGAGAACGTCGATAGGGAGGAGAGGTTCTGGGAAAATTGAGAGAGGAGATTGGAAATTCTTGCAACAAGAGGTAGGCTGAGTATATAATGCATGAAGAACACTGCGAGGATGTGGAAGTATGGAGATGACAGTGAAGAAAGGCATGTACTCAGCTCCCAGAGAGGTATGCAGTGCAACTGGGATCTGTAGAAAGAAAGATTCAGGTTACAATACTGGCAGTGGGTAAGATTACAGTAAAAATGTTGCTAAATAATTTTGCAGCATCAACCAGCAGCAAATATGCGATGTGGAGTGATGCACCATCAATAACTCTCGGAGACGTGAGGCGAGATATAGGCTTTTATTGGCTGGAAGAAAGAACAAGCAGCAAGTGACCACCACACTACATCCTGGAGACTGAGGCCGGGGCTATATCTCCAATCGCCTTTATACCGGGGTCCGTGGGAGGAGCCACAGGAGCAGTCAGCGTGGGGGGGGGGGGGGGGGCGTGTCCAGACAGGTATATGTAGTTCACCACATGGAGACAGAAGGACTAAAAATCAACGGTCCAAGGGGTACAATCAGTACTAAGTAGTTACAAGGGTAAATCCACTGACATTTCTTGTCACCAAAATAACATTCTTCACAAGGTTATAACTACTGTAATACTGAAATTACTTACTGAGGTTCTGAGAAACAAAACTGTTGAATAGACAGATGAATATTAGCATTTTCTGTACCCTTCTATGGTGAACACCACCAGCATTCTTGCAGTCAGATAATTAGGGTCATGTGAGATTTCTCAAAGAAGTATCACACATTGATATCTTATAAACAAAAATAGATGAATATTTGCAGGAGCATCCACTCTATTTAAAAATTAGTTAGAATGCTAATCAGATGACCTGTGAAATATGCTAGATTCAGATGAGATCAATTGCAATTGGGTTTTGCATGCAGGATCATGAAAATGTTTTATTTTCCCCATGCTAAATAAATTAATCTATAGTTTCAAAAAGATGGACAGAATTACCACAACTAGCATGAGAGGGCATAGTTTTAAGGTGCTTGGAAGTAGGTACAGAGGAGATGTCAGGGGTAAGTTTTTTATGCAGAGAGTGGTAAATATGTGGTATGGGCTGCCAGCGGCGGTGGTGGAGGCAGAAACAATAGGGTCTTTTAAGTGACCCCTGGATGGATATATAGAGCTTAGCAAGACAGAGGGCTATGGGTAAGCCTAGGCGTTTCTAAAGTAAGAACATGTACGGCACAGCTTTGTGGGCTGAAGGGCCTGTATTGTGCTGTAGGTTTTCTATGTTTGTAACTTAAACAACTGGGCAGAATTGAAGAGTCAGTATTTAGAGTGGAAAGCTGTCTACATTAAATAGCAGCAATCTGAGGATCACTGGATTATAGCCACATCCTCAACAAAAATTTGTATTTACTTTAAGAAAAATGTTGACATCAATAAAACTTAACAAGCTTGTTTGATGAAATATAGTTTCCTTTCAAGTCTGTTTTATGTTTCCATCTGTACAAACCACCAGTAAACCACTGATAAAGCTGGCAATCATCTTGAGTCCATCTGTGTCCAGTTCTCCCCTCTCACTAATGTGTTTGGCATTTACTGTGGCTTAGATATCTGAATAATATAAAAACTGGCGCACTTTTGGTAGATAATCATGATTTAATCAAACTCAGATCAAAATGAAGTTATATAAATAATGAGGTTTTCCCAGATCCATTAAAAATAACTTTATTACTTAGTGATTTATTTTGCAGTTGGCCCCATGGAAACAGCTGATATAAATTAAGTGGCTCTGGCCTCATCCACCACAGTGTTCATTTCAATGTAAAATTTATTGTCCGTCAATGTTGTACTGAAGGTAGGTTAGTGAGACACTAATACTACTTTATGAAGGTACAGACTTTATGTCCATGAAGAAAAAGAGAATGGGTGCACCAACTTCTACAAGTTATCTTCCAAGTCATGCAGACAAAGATAGGCATCAAGATTTAGAAGTACATTATATTGTCGGTGTTACATTGTTTAGTCTAAATCCTGCAACACCCTTCCCTCCAACATTTTGAATGTATCACAGGGAATACTGCAGTAGTTCACCAGCATATTCTCAGAGGCAGTTAGATATGTACAATAGAAACTGGTCCTCACACTGATTTCCCACTTACCAGAAAAGAAAGATAACAAAGAATATTAAAATGTTATTGAGATCAGTGTTGCAACGAAAAAGAGTTAAACTGATCTAGTGAAATCTGAAAAGCTATTGTACTCACTGAGATATATCATAATGTAGTCAGAATCAGAACCAGGTTTATTATCAGTGGCATATGCCATTAACTTTGCTGTTTTTCTGGCAGCAGTACAATGCAAGACATAAAAAGTTTCCATTAAGATATGTTAATAAATAGTCAGAAGTAGTGTTTGTGGATTTATAGAGCGTTCTAAAATCTGATGGCTGAGGGGAAGAAGTTGTTCTTATAATGTTGAGTGTGCTCCTTTAGGCTGCTGTACCTCCTCCATGATGTGAATAATGTCCAGGGTTGTGAGGATACTCGAAAGTGGGGAGGCTTGTGCCTGTGATGGAGCTCGCTGAGTCTAAAATTCACTGAAACCTCTCACCATCCTATGTATTGAAGCCTTCGCACAGGCAGTTATACAACCAATTCTCTTCACTATACACCTGTCGAAATTTGCTAGATCTCGTCAAACTTCTGAGCAAATATAGTCGTTGGTGTTCCTTCTTTGTGATTGCATCTGTGTGTCAAGGTGTGTTGTGGAGATCAGATTGCCTAAAATTAAGGTTTTGTAATCCTGTGCTGTTCAATAAAGAGTCATACCCATAGCTCACAGTGAGTCACATGAATTCCCATTTTTTCCCTAAATCCTTGTTACTCGAGCAGAATCAGATTGTGGACAGTCATCTTTTAGCATTGAACAGACAGAGATGCTGTTGAGAAGAAGAATGCCTTCACAGTGTTTGTAAGTCCCTGAGGACTGTGGAGGCTTTTGGAAGGAAGTGCCCATTTAACTGGTCTTTTTTAAATAGTTTGCCATTACATTGCCATTGCCTTGCTTGTGTTTTGTATCAGAAAGGTTCTGTCTAAAGAGATGATGATCCCAGGCAGCAGTGGAACTTAGCACACCTTGAAACGATGGTTCCCTAAGCAGATTGTGAGAGTCATTTAGCAGAATGTCTCATCATCAACCCTTTCACACAAGAACTAAGACCTTATTTGTCTGATAACCTTCTCCATCTGAGTCTTCAAGCATAGAGATGTTTCATGGAGTCTCAGCACCATCTGATATAACCCCAATAATCTGCAACCCCCCCCCCCCCCACATCCCCTTCTGGAACTGCAATTTGGAAGAAACATCTGGAAAGAGATGCAGTAGTCCTTGTCAAAGTTATTCCAAAGCAGTTGTATTAATCAGGACTGTGCTTTTTGGTCTGCCATAGGGACACACACACATACACAAACACCGGCAGTTGTTAGAAGTTTATGAACTTATTGAAAAATGCCTTCTGGTATGCACATAACTTGATATACTTTCAGTGCAAGTTTACTCTGAACATTATGACCTCATCTGCTATTAATATTTCCCCAAATCAAGCACCAATCTGTTCCCCTCCATTCTACACCAGCACCAGATCAGTCATCGATCTGCCATTTATCTTTCCATCGCCAACCACCAAGCATGCTGCCTGATGTCTCAACGTACTGCATGATTCGTCCTTCTGATCAATGCAAGAAAATCTGTACTCTTTCCCCTAGACAGTCACATGCTGACCTTTAAACAATTGAGGACCTGATCCCCCTGGATGAGCAGACTGTTTTACCACAATGATTAGCAGAAAATCTTGGTGTCTGTATGACTGGGAAAGTGGAGGGGGGGTGCGTGCAGGGGAAGCACTCAGGTGTGCAAGAACAAAACTTTGAGGAGCAGGTACACCACCTCACCAATTCGTTTCAACAGGTCAATTTAACTTCCGGCCTAGGATTTGGAATCCACTCATTTTTGCTATGGTTAAGTATGATTGGAACTTTGCCAATAATGTCTCGGAGATATTTAGTACTTCCTTTTGGATGCAAGTGAGGGACCAGCAATGAATGTAAGTGACATGCTACAAAGCATTTAAGTTCAAAATATATTGAATTATATAGAGCTGTATTCTTTAAAACCCATTTAGTCCTTCAACTCGCTGTAAATTGTTAACATTTATTATGTATAATGGGTAAGGAACTAAGGCAGAAATGCAGAGCATACTGACAGATTGCTGCCAAGGACCATATTACTCACTGCACTGCTGGTTTGAGCGGTGGAGCATGAAATCCTTGCAGCAGTAATTCCAGAGCAGGATTCTCCAGTGCATTTACTGGATTTGAGATTTCATGTCGTGAGGAAGAGGGGCCAGAGTAAAAAGTAGGTTGCAATCGAACCTGATGATTTTAAAGTATGTTTTAGGTCACTTATTAACAATTTTTTATATCATTGTGTGTTGGGAACATTTTGAAGCATTGAAAAAAAAATCTGAACATTTGGCACAAAATCCTGGAAGAATTCAGCAGGTCAGGCAGCATCTGTGGAGAGGAAAGGAGTCGGCGCTTTAAGCCGAGACCCTTCATCTGGATTAGAAAGGATCAATGAAGAAGCCAAAACAGTTGGCAAAGTTGGTACTATGGTTTTAAAGGGTCTGTCAATAATTTCCTCTGCTGTTTTTTCGATGAGGATTATGTTGGCCCGTGCATACAAGCGAATTATGCTACACGAGGCCCTAGATCAGGGCTTTGCCAAACGGGTTCAGAAGACATTTGGCCAGCTAGCACTTCCTTTCGGATGTAAATAAATGAGGGATCATTTGTCCCAGCAGTGAGTGTAAGCAGCAAACAAGACTTGGCGAGTACCAGGCCATCACAGAAAATATTCCATAGTACTGTTTCCATTTCCTCCATCTGCATCAAACTTTAGTCAATATATTATCTAGGTTTTATTCTTTACAGATGTTAGCTGAGCTGCTGAGTCTCTCCAACATTTTTTAATTTTATTTTGGTTTCTACTAACTTGTATACAATTATTAATATTATTAATACAAGCACTCTATTTCCAAAACTCTGGACTGATTTTCACACATTTCAGGCGTAACAAAGCAATCCATTTATAACCATATAACCATATAACAATCGCAGCACGGAAACAGGCCATCTTGGCCCTCCTAGTCCGTGCCGAACCCTTAATCTCACCTAGTCCCACCTACCCGCACTCAGCCCATAACCCTCCACTCCTTTCCTGTCCATATACCTATCCAATTTTACCTTAAATGACACAACTGAACTGGCCTCTACTACTTCTACAGGAAGCTCATTCCACACAGCTATCACTCTTTGAGTAAAGAAATACCCCCTCGTGTTTCCCTTAAACTTCTGCCCCCGAACTCTCAAATCATGTCCTCTAGTTTGAATCTCCCCTACTCTCAATGGAAACAGCCTGTTCATGTCAACTCTATCTATCCCTCTCAAAATTTTAAATACCTCGATCAAATCCCCCCTCAACCTTCTACGCTCCAATGAATAGAGACCTAACTTGTTCAACCTTTCTCTGTAACTTAATTGCTGAAACCCAGGTAACATCCTAGTAAATCGTCTCTGCACTCTCTCTAATTTATTGATATCTTTCCTATAAATCGATGACCAGAACTGCACACAATATTCCAAATTTGGCCTTACCAATGCCTTGTACAACTTTAGCATTACATCCCAACTTCTGTACTCAATGCTTTGATTTATAAAGGCCAGCGTTCCAAAAGCCCTCTTCACCACCCTATCTACATGAGACTCCACTTTCAGGGAACTATGCACAGTTATTCCTAGATCTCTCTGTTCCTCTGCATTCCTCAATGCCCTACCATTTACTCTGTATGTTCTATTTGGATTATTCCTGCCAAAATGTAGAACCTCACACTTCTCAGCATTAAACTCCATCTGCCAATGTTCAGCCCATTCTTCTAACCGGCATAAATCTCCCTGCAAGCTTTGAAAATCCACCTCATTATCCACAACACCTCCTACCTTAGTATCATCGGCATACTTACTAATCCAATTTACCACCCCATCATCCAAATCATTTATGTATATTACAAACAACATTGGGCCCAAAACAGATCCCTGAGGCACCCCGCTAGTCACCGGCCTCCATCCCGATAAACAATTATCTACCACTACTCTCTGGCATCTCCCATCTAGCCACTGTTGAATCCATTTTATTACTCCAGCATTAATACCTAACGACTGAACCTTCTTAACTAACCTTCCATGTGGAACTTTGTCAAAGGCTTTGCTGAAGTCCATATAGACTACATCCACTGCCTTACCCTCGTCAACATTCCTCGTAACTTCTTCAAAAAATTCAATAAGGTTTGTCAAACATGACCTTCCACGCACAAATCCATGCTGGCTACTTCTAATCAGATCCCGTCTATCCAGATAATTATAAATACTATCTCTAAGAATACTTTCC
The DNA here is from genome assembly GCF_030144855.1 of Hypanus sabinus. Lineage (NCBI taxonomy): Eukaryota > Metazoa > Chordata > Chondrichthyes > Myliobatiformes > Dasyatidae > Hypanus > Hypanus sabinus. The sequence goes on along the minus strand of NC_082710.1, from coordinate 40,079,507 downwards.
ATTAATTTACCCACCACTGATGTCAAACTGACAGGTCTATAATTGCTAGGCTTCCTTCTAGAACCCTTTTTAAACAATGGAACCACATGAGCAATACGCCAATCCTCCAGCACAATCCCCGTTTCTAATGACATATTAAAGATCTCTGTCAGAGCTCCTGCTATTTCTACACAAACTTCCCTCAAGGTCCTGGGGAATATCCTGTCAGGATCCGGAGATTTATCCACTTTTAAATTTCTTAAAAGCACCAGTACCTCCACCTCTTTAATTGTCATAGGTTCCATAACTTCCTTACTTGTTTCCCACACCTTAGACAATTCAATATCCTTCTCCTTAATGAATACCGAAGAGAAGAAATCATTCAAAATCTCTCCCATCTCCTTCGGTTCCACACATAGCTGACCACTCTGATTCTCTAAGGGGCCAATTTTATCCCTCACTATCCTCTTGCTTTTAATATAACTGTAGAAACCTTTCGGATTTACTTTCACCTTATTTGCCAAACCAACCTCGTATCTTCTTTTAGCTTTTCTAATCTCTTTCTTAAGATTCCTTTTACATTCTTTATATTCCTCGAGCAATTCCTTTACTCCATGCTGCCTATATCTATTGTAGACATCCCTCTTTTTCTGAACCAAATTTCTAATATACCTTGAAAATCATGGTGCTCTCAAACCTTTAACCTTTCCTTTCACCCTAACAGGAACATAAAGATTCTGTACCCTCATGATTTCACCCTTAAATGACCTCCATTTCTCTATTACATCCTTCCCATAAAACAACTTGACCCAATCCACTCTCTCTAAATCCCTTCGCATCCCCTCAAAGTTAGCCTTTCTCCAATCAAAAATCTCAACTCTAGGTCCAGTCCTGTCCTTCTCCATAATTGTATTGAAGCTAATGCTATTGTGATCACTGGACCCGAAGTGCTCCCCAACACATACATCTGTCAGCTGACCTATCGCATTCCCTAACAGGAGATCCAACACTGCCCCATCTCTAGTTGGTACTTCTATGTATTGTTGCAAAAAACTATCCTGCACACATTTCACAAACTCTAAACCATCCAGCCCTTTTACTGTTCCATGACTCAGAAGTGTAGCTGGCATGTTATATCCATTGATCTACAGATTTTTTTTAACTGTTCGACTCCTTCAAGTTCAGATCAGATCTGTTATTCCACTTTCACTGTAAGCTTTAACCTTCATTCCTGTCTTCACTGAAGGTCCAGGGACTGAAAATTCATAACATTTCAAACACACTTCTGCTCAGTATTCAGATTCTTGCCGTACCCAAACCGAGATCATGCATGGGCAGCTGCAGGAGCATTCGCAGCTTACGCCCACATGGGACCCAGGTTTGGACCTCCACCCTTTTGTGGGTGATTTCTGATGGTAAACTGGTTTGTGCATTGATTTGTGTCCAGGAGGCTTCTGTCATCGGGACCTCTGAGCCTATCTGCTGGTTATCTGGGTGGCTGGCCAGTGCTCAATCAATCACTGGAAAAATTCACTCTGCTACCAAACAAGTCATGAAGAAACAAATATATTAGAATGCTTTGATGTAATTGCAAGCAGCTCACATTAAATTATAGATAACTGCACCTAATGAAAGCCTAACATATAACTGGATTGAGACACCTCAGGGATCTTTCGCAAACTTTATCCACATGAAGTTCACAGGCTCAGCTGAGTGGGTCACCACTGTCATGGATGGACTTTATCAGCAGTGTATAGAGGACTGTGCACTAAAAAAGGGCCAGTAACATTATGAAGGCTCCCACCTACCCGGCTCATGGACTGTCTGTCCCATTCCCATCAGTGGGGAGGCCATGTAACATCCATGCCAGGACCACCAGACTCAAAAACTAGTTACTTCCCCCCACCCCCTAAGCAGTAGGGTTGATCAAAACCTTCACCCACTAACCCACCCCTCTTCACCCTCCACACCCACTTTATCACTTCCTGTCAGTCACCTTATGTACAGATACTCCTGTGTCTAGAATCACTTTATAGGAATACAATCAATGTATACAAGCTAATGGATATATTTATACTTGTTGTGTCTTTTATCTTATTGTGCTTTTTTGTGCTGCAATGGATTATTTCGTTCTCCTTTACACTTGAGTACTGGAAATAACATGAAACAATCTTGAATGGACTTGCTTCTTCATGGCACAAAGAATTTTTCCAGTGATTAATTGAGCACAGATGATTGGAAAGGCTGGCTACCCAATCCAGAAGTGAGCCCCAGACCATCCATCAGCTGTGGCAGAATTTATGTGCGACAATATAAAATTGTCCATGCCACTCCAACAGGCATACCTCTCTGATGAGTCTAACACATTCAATGCATGTTTTGAACAGATGGGGATTGGCATGTCAGCACCCATCACAACAGCCTCCTATGCACCTGAATCTACCGTTACTCCTTTGGATGTAAGGTCAGTCTTCTGGAGAGTGCATCTCTGGAAAGCATCTGACCTGGGTGGTGTCCCAGCCACGTGCTGAACAACTGGCAGGAGCACTTGTGGATATTTTATACCATGACCTGCTTCAATCTGAGTTTCCTACCTGCTTTAAGAAGACCACTAGCAGTGATAGGATTGGGCCGAGCCAGCATGGATTTACCAAGGGTAAGTCATGCTTGACTAATCTGTTGGAGTTTTTTGAGGATGTAACCAGGAAGTTAGACGGGGGAGATCCAGTGGATGTAGTGTACCTCGATTTTCAGAAGGCATTTGATAAGGTCCCACATAGGAGATTGGTGGGTAAAATCAAAGCTCAGGGCATCGGGGGGAAGACATTGACATAGATAGAAAACTGGTTGGCAGATAGAAAGCAAAGGGTAGTGGTGAATGGGTGTTTCTTGGAATGGCAGGTGGTGACTAGTGGGCTGCCACAGGGCTCAGTATTGGGACCACAGCTGTTTACAATTTACGTCAACAATTTGGATGAAGGCATTGAAAATAACATCAGCAAATTTGCTGATGATACTAAGCTGGGTGGTAGTGTGACATGTGATGAGGATTTTAGGAGAATTCAGGATGACTTGGATAGGCTGGGTGAGTGGGCAGATACTTGGCAGATGACATTTAATGTGAATAAGTGTGAGGTTATCCACTTTGGGAGTAAGAACAGGAAGGCAGATTATTATCTGAATGGCGTAGAGTTAGATAAGGGAGAAATACAAAGAGATCTAGGAGTCCTTGTTCATCAGTCACTGAAGGTGAATGAGCAAGTGCAGCAGGCAGTGAAGAAGGGTAATGGAATGTTGGCCTTTATTACAAAGGGAATTGAGTACAAGAGCAAGGAAATCCTCTTGCATTTGTACAGAGCCCTGGTGAGACCACACCTGGAGTATTGTGTACAGTTTTGGTCTCCAGGGTTAAGGAAGGACATACTGGCTGTAGAGGAAGTGCAGTGTAGATTCACGAGGTTAATTCCTGGGATGTCTGGACTGTCTTACGCAGAGAGGTTAGAGAGACTGGGCTTGTACACACTGGAATTAAGGAGATTGAGAGGGGATCTGATTGAAACATATAAGATTATTAAGGGATTGGACAAGATAGAGGCAGGAAATATGTTCCAGATGCTGGGAGAGTCCAGTACCAGAGGGCATGGTTTGAGAATAAGGGGCAGGTCATTTAGGACAGAGTTAAGGAAAAACTTCTAACAGAGAGTTGTGGGTGTCTGGGATGCACTGCCTCGGAAGGTAGTGGAGGCCAATTCTCTGGATGCTTTCAAGAAGGAGCTAGATAGGTATCTTATGGATAGGGGAATCAAGGGATATGGGGACAAGGCAGGAAACGGGTATTGATAGTAGTTGATCAGCCATGATCTCAAAATGGCAGTGCAGGCTCGAAGGGCCAAAAGGTCTACTTCTGCACCTATTGTCTATTGTCTATCACAACAGATAAGTAAAACAAGGAAACATGTCTTAATGACTAAAGTAAGGTGTCTCCAACATCCAACATCAGGCTGGTCATGGCATACATAGGCACCAGCCTCCCAGACAACCTGGAACAACTGCATTTGGCCTATCGCTGAAACAGGCAATAGTCAATGTCAGAGCGTCTGTCAGGAAGGTGAATCCATGGAAAGAATCTGGTCTAGATGGGGAACCTGGCCGAGTACTGAAGACCTATCATTTTGGCAGTCTGAGGTACCAAAATGAGGTACCAAAAAGCTGCTCTTCAAGCAGCTTCAATTAGACCGGGACTCAAGAAAAGTGTGGTAACCTGCCTTAATGACTATCATCCAGTAGCACTCACATCCACTGTGATGAACTACTTTGAAAGGTTGGTGTCGAAGCACATCCTTCCTGAGAAGCGATTTGGGTCCACTCCAATTTGCTTACCTTCACAACAAGTCAACAGCAGATGCCATTTCATTGGTTCTTCACTCAACACTGGAACATCTGGACAGTGTGGAGGATCAGAGGCGAAATATTCATTAAATACCTCTGCTATCTCCTCTAGTTTCATACACACTTTTCCATTGTCACTCTTGATTGGTCCTATTCTCTCACGTCTTATCCTCTTGCTCTTCACATACTTCTAGAATGCTTTGGGGTTTTCCTTAATCCTGTCCACCAAGGCCTTCTCATAGCCCCTTCTGGCTCTCCTAATTTCATTCATAAGCTTCTTCCCACTAGCCTTAAAATCTCCTAGATCTCTATCATTACCTAATTTCTTTAACCTTTTGTAAGCTCTTCTTTTCTTCTTGACTAGATTTACAACAGCCTTGGTGCACCACAGTTCCAATACCCTACCACCTTTTCCCTGTCTTATTGGAACATACCTATGCAGAACTCCATGCAAATATCCCCTGAACATTTGCCATATATCTTCCATACTTTTTCCTGAGAACATCTGTTTCCAGTTTATGCTTCCTAGTTCCTGCCTGATAACCTCATAATTCCCCTTACTCCAATTAAACACTTTCCTAACTTGTCTGTTCCTATCTCTCTCCAATGCTATGGTAAAGGAGATAGAATTGTGATCACTATCTCCAAAATGCTCTCCCACTGAGAGATCTGACACCTGATTAGGTTCATTTCCCAATACCAGATCAAGTACAGCCTCTCCTTTTGAAGGCTTATCTGCATACTGTATCAAGAAACCTTCCTGAACACACCTAACAAACTCCACCCCATCTAACCCCCTCGCTCTAGGGACATGCCAATCAATATTTGGGAAATTAAAATCTCCCACAACAACAACCCTGTTACTTTTACTCTTTTCCAAAACCTGTCTCCCTATCTGCTCCTCAATGTCCCTGTTACTACTGGGTGGTCTATTAAAAAAATCCAGTAGAGTTATTGACCCCTTCCTGTTCCTAACTTCCACCGACAGAGACTCCGTAGACAATCCCTTCATGACTTCCTCCTTTTTTGCAGCCGTTTCACTATCTCTGGTTGACACTCCCATGCCCCGCCTCTCTTGCCTCCCTCCCTGTCCTTTCTGAAACATCTAAAGCCTGGCACTTGAGGTAACCATTCCTGCTCCAAGTCTCTTGGAGCCACAACATTGTAGCTCCAAGTACTGATCCATACTCTAAGCTCATCCACTTTGTTTATAATACTCCTTGCTTTAAAATAGAAACATCTCAAACCATCGGTCTGAGCTTGTCCCTTCTCTATCACCTGCCTACCCTCCTCTCACACTTTCTCCAAGCTTTCTCTATTTGTGAGCCAACCGCCTCTTCCTCCATCTCTTCAGTTCAGTTCCCTCCTCCAGCAATTCTAGTTTAAACTCTCCCCAACAGCCTTTGCAAACCTTCTCACCAAGATATTGGTCCTCCTGGGATTCACGTGCAGCCAGTCCTTTTTGTACAGGTCACGCCTGCCCCAAAAGAGGTCCCAATAATCCAGAAATTTGAATCCCTGCCCTCTGCTCCAATCTCTCAGCCAGGCATTTATCTTCCACCTCATTCTATTCCTATTCTCATTGTTGCATGGCATAGGCAGTAATCCCGAGATTACTGCCTTTGAGGTCCTGCTTCTCAACTTCCTTCATAACTCCCTGTAGTCTGTTTTCAGCACCTCCTCCCTTTTCCTGCCTATGTCATTGGTACCGATATGTACCACGACCTCTGGCTATTCTCTTTGCCACTTTAGAATATTGTGGATGCAATCAGAAATGTCCCAGATCCTGGCATCTGGGAGACAAACTACCATCCGAGTTTCTTTCCTGCATCCACAGAATCGCCTGTCTGACCCCCTAACTATAGAGTTCCCTGTCACTGCTGCCATCCTCTTGCTTTCCCTACCCTTCTGAGCCACAGGGCCAGAGTCTGTGCCAGAGGGACAGCCACTGTTACTTCCCCCAGGTAGGCTGTCCCCCACAACACTACTCAAACAGGAGTACTTATTGTTAAGGGGGACAACCACAGGGTACTTTCTAGCATCTAGCTCCTGCCCTTCCCTCTCCTGACTTATCTGCCTCCTGAGGCCCCAGTGTGACTACCTGCCTATAGCTCCTCTCTAACACCTCCTCACTCTCCTTGACCAGACAAAGGTCATCAAGCTGCATCTCCAGTTCCCTAATCTGGTCCCTAATGAGCAACAACTCGATGTGACCGGCCGAGAGGCTGGGAGTCTACAGTACTTCCCGCATCTGACACCAAGCACAGAACACATTCTTCCTGTCTGTATTCTAAACAGGCAACCTACCTGGCCCTGACTTGTTAGCACTGAAGCCCCGTTGAGCTAAAGCCCTCCTACTCTGTCTCCCTCTACACTGTTGCTCACTCATAAGACTCAGAGAGTGGTTGGTGCATGGAATGCACTGCCTGAGTCAGTGGTGGAGGCAGATACACTAGTGAAATTTAACAGACTACTAGACAGGCATATGGAGGAACTTAAGGTGGCGGGTTACATGGGAGGCAGGGTTTGAGGGTCGGCACAACATTGTGGGCTGAAGGGCCTGTGATGTGCTGTACTATTCTATTCCATGTTCATAAAGCTGTCTCTTTTTAAACTCTTCTTGCTGTTCTAACTGGCTGACATCCCCACGCTTGTGCAGTCATGCCCTGATCAAACCACTGAAGAAATAACTATCTCCTTTTAAACTCTCCTCGCTGTTCTGCATGCCTGATGCCTTGATCAGACCGCTGAAGAAATAATCGTTTGTTTTTAGAATCAGAATCGGGTTTATTATCACCAGCATGTGTCATGAGGTTTGTTAACTTAGCAGCAGCAGTTCAATGCAATACATAATATAGCAGAAGAAGAAAGAAAGAAAGAAAGAAAGAAAGAAAGAAAGAAAGAAAGAAAGAAAGAAAGAAAGAAAGAAAGAAAGAAAGAAAGAAAGAAAGAAAGAAAGAAAGAAATAGATAAATTGCAGTATATGTACATTGAATAGTTTAAAAATCATGCAAAAAACAGAAATAATATATATTTAAAAAGTGAGGTAGTATTCATGGGTTCAATGTCCATTTAGGAATTGGATGGCAGAGGGGAAGAAGCTGTCCCTGAATCGCTGAGTCTGTGCCTTTAGGCTTCTGTACCTCCTTCCTGATTTTAACAGTGAGAAAAGGGCATGCCCTGGGTGCTGGAGGTCTTTAATAATGGACACTGCCTTTCTGAGATATCACTCCTTGAAGATGTCCTGGGTACTTTGTAGGCTGGTACCCAAGATGGAGCTGTCTAAATTTACAAGCCTCTACAGCTTCTTTCGGTCCTGTGCAGTAGCACCCCCCCCCCCCCCCATACCAGACAGTGATACAGCTTGTCAGAATGCTCTCCACAGTACATCTATAGAAGTGTTTGAGGGCTTTCGTTGACACTTAATATTGTTGTCTCTTAATATTCGTTGTCTCTTAATATTCCCAATGAAATATAGTCACTGTCTTGCCTTCTTTATAACTGCATCGATATGTTGGGACCAGATTAGATCCTTAGAGATCTTGGCACCTAGGAACCTGATACTGATCATTCTCTCCAGTGCTGATCCCTCAGTGAGGATTGGTTTGTGTTCCTTCGTCTTATCCTTCCTGAACTCCACAATCAGCCCTTTCATCTTACTGACATCGAGTGCCAGGTTGTTTGCTGCGGTACCACTGCACATCTTGCTCCCGTCTGCTCTCTCATCTCCATCATGGGATTCTACCAACAATGGTTGTATCATCAGCAAATTTATAGATGGCATTGGAGGTATGCCTAGCCACATAGTCAGGGGTATAGAGAGAGTGGAGCAATGGGTTAAGCACACGCCCCTGAGGTGCACCAGTGAGGATACGTTATCACCAATCCATACAGATTGTGGTCTTCCGGTTAGGAAGTTGATGATCCAATTACAGAGGGAGGTTACGAGGCCCAGGTTCTGTAACTTCTCAATCAGGGTTGTGGGAATGATTATGTTAAATGCTGAGCTCTAGTCGATGAACAGCATCCCAACATAGGTGTTTGTGTTGTCCTGATGGTCTAAGGCCATGTGAAGAGCCATTGAGATTGCACCTGCTGTTGACCTATTGTAGCAATCGACAAATTGTAGTGGCTCCAGGTCCTTGCCGAGACCGGAGTTTGGTCTAGTCATGACCAACCTCTCAAAAGCATTTCATCTCTGTAGATGTGAGTGCTACAGGGCGATAATCATTAAGGCAGCTCATGTTATTCTTCTTAAGCACTGGAATAACTGTTGCTTTTTTGAAGTAAGTGGGAACTTCTGCCTGTAGCAGTGAGAGGTTGAAAATGTCCTTGAATCCTCCATCCAGTTGGTTAGCACAAGTTTTCAGAGCCTTACCAGGTACTCCATTGGGACCTACAGCCTTGAGAGGGTTCACCCTCTTTAAAGACAGTTTAACGTCGGCCTCTGAAAGAGAGATCACAGGGTCTCTGGGTGCAGCAGGGATCTTCATAGCTGTAGTTATATTCTCCCTTACAAAGGAGGCATAGGAGACATTGAGTTCATCTTGTAGTGACACATCGCTGCCATTCTTTGTAGGAAATAATGTCTTGCAAACCCTGCCAGAATTGTTGTACATCCGATATCGCCTCCAACCTCTCTTCACCCTGGAAATAACCTTCCGTAAATCATACCTGGTTTTTTGGTACAGACCTCGGTCATCAGACTTGAATGCCACAGATCTAGCCTTCATTGGCGATGTAATTCCTGGTTTTTCCATTGGTTTTGGTTTGCGAATGTACAGCAAGTCTTTGTAGACACACACTCATCCACACAGGGTTTAATGAAATCAGTAACAACTGCAGCTTTCTCATCCAGCTACGAAGATAAATCCCTGCATACAGTCCAGTCCATCAATTCAAAACAGTCCTGTAAGCGCTCCTGTTTCTTTTGTCCATACCTGCTTGGTCCTCATTGCTGGTGCTGCAGTCTTCAGTCTCTGCCAATACTATTTTGTTTTTTCCTCTTTATTATTTGCACTGTTTGGTGTTTTTTGCACATTAGTTGTTGTCCATCTTGTGTGTGGTGTTACACGGATTCCATGGTATTCTTTGTATTTAATGTGAATGCCTGCAATAAACTGAATCTGAAGATTAGATGTGGTGAAATGTGTGTACTTTGATAACAAATTTACTGTGACCTTTTGAATGTTGAAGGCAGATGTCATCTTCCGCACCCTACATTTACCTATGAAGCATTTGGATAACAGAGACATCTGTGTCAGACTATTGTTTATTGACTGCACCTCTACCTTGAATGCTATCATTCCAAGCAAACTCAACTGCAAATTCCTGGGTCTTAACACCTTCCTTTGCAGGTAGATCCTTGATTTCCCGATGAACAGACTGCAATCAGTAAGGATAGTCCATGACACCTGTGCCAAATTATTCTCAACAGTGGTGCTCCATAAGATGATTTTCTCCGCCCAAGACTCTAGTCCCTATATACTCGTAAATGCTTTGCCAGGCTCTGCTCAACTTCCATCTACTAGTCTGCAGATGATACCACAACAGAGGGCTGAATCTCAAATAATTAAAAGTTGAAGTCTGTCCCAAGCCTTATTGGCTCATCAGGTCGGTGCTTATGCCAGTTTCTGTGGCATGAAGCGACTGAGAGTACAAGACTCCTCCCACCACCGCCCTTTCCGGATAGGACGCCAGTCAATCATGAGGTTAACCACCAACATTTTGCCGGTACCCATTTTCAGCTGGGTGGACTGGACTGGAGCAGGGTGTGGTTAAGTGCCTTGCTCAAGGATGCAACACGCTACCTCAGCTGGGGCTCGAACTCACAACCTTCAGATCGCTAGTCCAATGCCTTAACCACTTGGCCACGCGCCACACAATCTCAAATAATGATGAGCCGAAATGGATGAAGGTCATAGAAAACCTAGTGGCATGGTGTTATGACAACAATATTTTCCTCAATATCAGTACAATGGGAGCTGAAAGAGGGAACATACTCCTGTTCACATCAATATTTCTGAAGTCAAGATGGTTGAGAGTTTCAAGTTGTTAGGATTGAACATCACCAATATCCTAATCTCATTGGCTAACCACAAGACACCATGATCAAGAAAACTCACCAGCAACTTTAATTTCTCAGGAGGCTAGAGAAATTTGGCATGTTCCCATTGACTCTTAGCATTTTTTATTGATGCATCATGAAATATAGAAAGCATTCTGTCTGGACGCATTATGGTAAAATGGCTTGGTATGACAAATGCTCTGCATTTGACCATAAAAAACAAACAGCAGAGAGTTGTGGGCGCGGCTCAGCACATCATAAGAACCAGCCTTCTCCTCCATTGACTTTGTTTTACAATTCAAACTGCCTCAGTAAAACACCCGGCATAATCAAAGATAACCAAACGACAATTCTCTATTCTCCTCCCTCCCATGAGGCAAAAGATAAAAAAGCTTGAAAAAACAATCACCACCATCAAAGACAGCTTCTATCCTGCTTTTATCAGAACAGTCCTCTCCTGTGGTAAGATGGATTCATGACCTCACAATCTACCTCCTTGTGGCCTTCTGATTGTCCACTTACACTGCATTTTCTCTGTAATTATAACACTTTATGCTACATTCTGTTATCAATTTCTCTAGTATTTCCTCTCTTCTGACTCTAGAGGCACAGTTCATTTTGTACAAGAATCACTTCTTGTCTGTAATCTGTTTTTTCCACATTTTTTCCTGCGTGGGTTAATTTGGATTTCGACGTGATGCAAACACAATTGAAAGATGTCCATTTCCTTTCACTCTTTACTTGCCCAATATCTTTTCACAAAGTTTTCTGATTAAATGCCCTAAAGAAAGCTTCTGGCTCAGGTGATTTCTGAGAAGGTGTTTAGCTTTGTACACAATGCACTGCGAGGGCAGTAGAGTGAAAAGATAACTTCAAAGGCATCGCCTGTGGACTGGAAACACGTCTGAATGCCATACGGTACAATGTTAGCTTCCAACCCCAGCAACATCAATCGCCAAGCCCTGAAAGTCAGGTCAGAATGTGGTACATTGACTGCACCTTCACAATGCTCGGGCAAAACCATGACTAGCAGAGCTGCAGTATGGATGGATCTGCCCCAGAGCTGAAGCAGCAAGGATGGCCGTGGCATATGTTAAGTGCGAAGCTGAAATGCTAATGGATAAAGCTCAATTAGACACGGAGAAAGCTCATGTAAAAGCTACATTGAGTGTGCTCAAGGAGGAACATGAAGCTAAGGCTGCCTTAACAGAGGCAAAGGTGTTATTAAGCCGCAGCTGAGTTAGACAGTGGCGGTCATCTCTTTAGGAAAGCGATTGAAGAATTGAGATTTGGTGCAAGTCCTCTTCATGGTTACTGAACAGAGGATGGAAGCAAAGCAGCAGACAAAAATAGGAATTTCCTTCCTGTTAGGCTTCGCTACAAATTTTTACCTAATCCTCCCAAACTTGCATCTTCTGCTTCAGATTCAAACCCAAAGGAAGATAAACCCTCTTTTAAGGTACAAAATTTAGAAGTGTCCAAAGTCACCCAACTTAGAAACACATGGATGTTCACTACTTAAGAGCAGACGAGGGCTGAACTGGCACCAAGTGAGTCAGTGGCTCTCCTTTCAGCAGAAGCTACTACAGATCCAACCACACAGCCCTCACTCACTATACCAGGCTGCGGTGACAATTTACCATTGAACAATAGTTCGTGTGAGATGCTGAGACTGGCTAGAGGAGCCCTGAGGCACAGTCAGTTCAGAAGTGGACAAGACCGTCATGGAGGGAGTGGTGGAGAATCTGGTGAGTGAAACAAAGAAAATTGGAGAAGCAGTAATGATATATTGAAGAACACAAACGGACACACAGGGCAGCAGGCACCAGTGGCCTCCAGGGATCTGAACCAATTAATTATTGAGATGACAGGAGAATTAGACCCAGATCCAGCTGTAAATTCAGGGCCGACGGCTTGGGCTACTGGTTCCGGTGCATCTGCACAGAGCCCAGTGGGGAGCCAGCTGAGCAGCCATCAGATATCCTATAGTTACTTCCTCAGACACTCTATAAAATTGTTCTGGAACATCAGAAGTTGCTGGACGAAGAGCAAATGTGGAGTCAATAAGGAGGGGAGGGCTGCTAACCCTGGCCAATCCTAATTGAGTGCGACCGTGTACCCAACTACAGGAATGAAATTCCAACCTCCAAAGCTGCACACGGTCTTCCACACCTTAAGGCCGTAGCTGACCAGATTCTCCCTCTTGAATCTTCTTCTGAGATTCTCCTGTTGCTGGGCAGAGGCACCATTTGTGCACATAAGGTATGTAAATAGTGCAGTGGTCAGCGTGATGTACCTTATGCCGAATGATTGGACCCCTGAGTTGGGTCATCGTAGGTGGAGTCTGCCTGATGGAGTTCATCACCCCACTGTCAGCACATTGAAGACTAACGTCCGGGGGAGTGGGCACCCAAGTGAGAGTAGAATCTGTATGAAAGTGAAGATAGTTGGTAAGCAAACCTAGTAGCCCAACATAAGTTCCTCTGCTCAACCAAATTCAGGCAAACTGGTCTTCTGTTACCTGGAAGATGATTATAAGCTGGTACCTTCCTTCGAAGTTGAGGTCTTTCTTCAAGTCATGAACAAGGAGTAGCCAAAGACAATCTTCGCAGTGTTTGCATATTTGTAAGCAACCTCTCAGCATAGAGCGACAAATTCTCCTTATTGTTCAAAGACAGGAGTACGCAGAGGAAGTGCAGTGCATCTCAATCCAGATACCCAAGTAAACGGTGTTCCTTTCTCGACTCTGAGGGGCTACTGCTCGTTGGATGATGGATTCAGAGGTAACTCACTCATCTGTCATTCTGGGTAAGTACTGTGCCACCAGTCTGCACATCAGACATCACCATGAGCAAGTAGGTCATCAAGGATGGCTTTTTTTGAAGCAAGAACAGTTAAAGACTGTGCAGTGAGACTGTTTCAAGACCAGTTTCTGAGACTGCCCTTCTTTTACGAAGACTTAATGAAATTATCATTTGACTTGTAGTTCATTTTGACATCGTGGATGTCAGGCTTGGAGTGTTCTGCTCTTGAGGCACAGTCATTTTGTACAAACAACACTTCCTGTCCGTAAGCAGTTCTTTACATCATTTGCCGTGGGGATTAATTTGACTCTCAACTTGGAGCAAACACAGTAGTAAGACATCCATCTCCATCCACTCTTTATTCGTCCTTGAAACAGCAATATCTTTTCACAAAGTTTTCTCATTGAAAGCTTCTGGCTCGGGTGATTTTTGAGAAGTTGCCTAGCTTTATACACAATGTACTGTGAGGACAGTAGAACCTCAATGCGCTGTTGTAATTAAACGATCTGTATGCACAGCATGTTAACCAATATTTTCACAGTACTTTGGTACGTGTGACAATAATAAACTAATTTACCAATTTATCAAGTACAACAAAACAAATTCTAAAATTGTTGCTACAACACTGCTTGTGTTGTCATGTTCAGTTCATTGAAAGACTGACATTGTTAGGAGTAAACAGCATGTATGGACTTCAGCTCTACATTTGGCCTTGGTAAACTTGATTTCAATGTTTTCTATTGCTATTACCATATTAAAAGGGGAAAATATTCCATTATTAACCAAATACCCTGAAACTTCACCAGCAATAAAGCCCACAGAGCAAAAGTTATTTTACATGCTTACCGATGTAACAATATGTTGAAACATTTTCTGTAGTGACAGGGTTAGGGAAAGCAATAATTATATTACAAGCTGAGACAAGCTGTAGAGCAGTGTAGAAGATATGATGCCACAAAAAGTGGTTAACGTTGCCCTGATTTTATAGGAGTAAAATGTAAGCACATGTCCTGCCAGTTTGATGATGGCAGATGAAGAGAGTTGCTCCTTGTTATTATTTAAATAATAAGCCCAACATATGCTCCAGGTATACGTTGAAAAACCAATATAACCACCAATAGGTTAGCTGTATTCAGCAAAACATATTCTAGATGTAGTTAAACCAAGCGTCTTTAAATGAATCACTGGAGACTGCCTGTTAAAGATGCGAATACTAATACCATTGAATTGATTGTCACTCACTCCATCATGATCACTCATCTTACACCAGTCAGCCTTTCCCTTCCCTCTCTCTCACTCTGTCCAAAATGCTGCCATATCTTCTCCCAGGACTCAGCAGGGAATCACTGCCAGTACAGCAGATGCTCAGAACCAATGTTGATCTCTAAGGAGCTGCTTGGGCTCATCCCTGTGGAACCTGGAAATCACAAGCCTTGTTTAAATGAAGCAGCAGGTCTAATGCTAGGTAGACCACAAAGTTCACTCCTGGTAATTAGTGTGGACCAATCTTAGATGAGTGATCAGTCCATATGTGGATCCGAAAGGTTCTCATTGTCTGATGAACAGAAAATGTAGTACTCGTGTGACTGTACTATTTGAATTCAAACAAATTGGCTTTGGGAATATCACAAAGGCAAGGTTGTAAACTTTTAAAGTCTGTTTACTTTAGAAATTATTTGTCAAAACTGAGAAAGAAGCCCAGATAAAGAACACTGGAGCAGATAATGCAATAGGTGCTTAATTTAGATTCGGTCAACTAGGCTCTTTACTATGTATTTCCACCTAATGACATGAGGTTCACTTAACAAGTACAAAATTAATATTCAGAAATTTCAACTTTGTTTGGTCTGCAGAGAAAAAAATCCTATGTTCTTAAACTGAACTATCATATAAATAAAGTAAGTTACCTTGTATCATCTTTATTTCCAAACTCATTTGCAAACAGACTTGCAGCATCTACATTCTATAAAGGATACATACATTTAGCTTGATCTCAAATTAGTCCTATTTCCATGCACTAAGGTAAAATAAGTGGGTTGCATAACTGTGTTTTCTTATGGAGTCAGTGCAACAGTTGATCCTTCAGGTTGCTATAGCCGGAGGAGGTAATGGGAATAAGATCCCATTACCTATTAAATTCTCCCAATGGTGTGCATCTCAAATAGTCTCTGACAACCAAATCCAGCTGCTGGCCTTCATATGTGGCTTAGTTGCTAAGCCTAGTGGAACCATTTCTACTGACAGCAGAAGGAGCCAAGGTGGGTTACTGGTGCCTTAAAACCAGTTGCTTTGGGCAGATGGGGCTCATCAGCCATGGTTGGCAGCTCATCTAGGAGAAGGAAAACTCGGATCTCAAACCTCCACTGCCCTGTGGCTATACCCACTCACGGGGAAGGCTTTGGGAGTAAACCCCAAGAAAAAATCCGGAGCTGGAGTCCCTAAGGCAGACCGACCTTGAGTGGCAACTCCTGCGATGCCACGGGTGCCAAACTGTATTGGGTACTGCCGTTCTTTAGATTTGTCAGCAACATAGAGAGGGGGGCAACAGGTTCGTACTGCCCTGGCTTGTATACCGACTTGCATATCACGTGGACAGCTAGGACACAATATCCATGGTCAATCCTGACCAACGCAGGCCCTCAATGCAACAGCCTAAGTAATGCATTCCTCAGACGCACCTTCCCTCCACATGGACCTTGTGTATGACATATACACTCAGTGGCCACTTTATTAGGTATTTCCTGTACCTTATAATGCAGCCTCTGAGCTTCTGCTGCTGTAGCCCATCCACTTCAATTCCTGTCAGCTTGAGTCAGCCATTCTCCTCTGACCTTATTCATGGAGTATACGGTAGTGAATTCTTTCAAATGTTGGCAGAGTTCACTTTTACAATTAAACAATATGAAAATAAATTGAATTCAAACTCAATGAGTCAGTAGAATTCTAACATTGTGCAATTGGTTCACATTAAAATTCCGATAAATTCACAGAGACAATTTCCCTTTCATTCATGTTAATTTGCATTCATTTAATTGCTGGACATTAAATTTGAAATTTTTCTCATTTAATATATCACATCAGTCATGTTTTCCTCAATTTCTCTGGCAATAGCACTCAATCAAATATGATGCTTTAAATATTTGTTTTTTCCCAACAATACTCCAAACAACAAACTTCATAGTCGAGATAAGCCTTTTTGAGCAACATTGAGGAGTAACAGTTTCACTCGCTCCAGGGGAAAATGGCATGTTCTTAAACACTGCAATGCTACAAGAAGACACAAATTGGCTTCCTCACTATTTCTTGCTAGAGAGTGGTGCTCTATGCAGCCTTGGGAAAAAGAAAAAAACACAATTACTAATAAAACAAACATTATTTTAATCAATTGTTGGTTCAGTAATAAAGTAATTATTGCCTTTTATATTTTAAAAGCGTGTTATGTCAGGTATTGGCTATTATATAATTAGATTGAGTCACAAATTTGCAAACAATGAAGTAACATTTCTATTTACTTTGACATTGAAATTTGGGGAATTAGTGCTTTGATAACAATGAAAATTCATTTGCCCAGTTCTATGCCCCATCATAAAATTGCTCATGTACATTAACTGTTTGGATGATTTCCATAAACATTTCATCTTGACAATAGAAGTGAAGGTTGAATAGGTCAAAGCATTTACAATGATAACTGAAGACTGAATAACTATCTCTTCAGGTAAGGGGATCATACTAAAATTAGCTAGACTCTTTGGCATGGAAATGGGGAAGTCCCACTTCCACAAAGAAATTTGGAATGCTCTCGTCTCTGAAAATCTGTGGATAATGCCTGTTGAGATTCTAAATGGAATAGATTCTGTTGAGATGAATAACTCAGTCTTACTCATACATTCCTTTACAGATGAAGACACCAGTACAGAATTAATTGGCATCAATAACTTGATGCCCACTCTGCATTTGAATTATGTTCATGTTCATTTAATGAAGGGAAGTTCTGGTGGTTGGGGTGGAGTAGATGGAGCCTCCATAGAATGCAGAAAATGTTTGCAATGTAGCAGAGAAGGTCTGAAAACCTATTGAAGCCCTTGCTTGTTAGGCCCATAAAGGATAGACACTCAGAATGACACTGACAGGCATGTTTCAGCAGCAGCTGGAACAACAAAAGGGCAAGAAAGGAAGTCTCGAGAGATTAGGGGACAAAGCATCCAGGTAATCAGAAGTCAATAATTGCATGCAGTGTAATCAACAGAGCTGACTGAACTATCTGTCTCTCATTAATGTGTACAGAGAACACTACTTTCTCGAACAGCACCATTATTAAAATGTGACAGTTTATTTAATAGCGTAATAGCAAAGAAACAACCTGTGCTCTGCAAGAGGCAGTTGATTTTCACTGTTCCATTACGGAACCGCAGATGCCCTATTTTGGAATGCACATGCAACTATAGAGCTCAGTAGTAGGATTCAAATCTGGCAGCAAAAAAAAGATCAATGTTTATCAAATGTTAACATGGTTTAGTTGAATTGATATAACCATTCATAAACATAAACACAATGTCAATTGTTTCAATCTAAATGGTTATTACTCCACGCAGCCTTGGGGAGAGACTATGTGCATAATGGATGATAGCAGTATAATATTTTCTGACAATGATCAGAACAGACAATGAAAGCCAATTGGCTGGTGTCACTCAGCTTTCCATAGAAGTGTGTGTTATTGCATTTATCAACCTCTGGCAGGGTCTCAGTTTTTTACAATCTAACTAACCATTTGCATAGCTATCCAGCTATGCATCATTATGGAAATGAAAAGCTATATAGAACTTGCCATTTTTCATGTTTTGCCTGGTCCTATAATTGTTGCTTAATTTTAAATTGTGCCTTTATTAAAAGAGCCAATTAGAAAGGTCTTTGGAAGAGTAAGCTGTCAAAGGAATATCAGGGTGGTTGAGGTCAGGAAAATTTGCCTTGGGTCCATCACTCATGAATAAGCTACCACCCATGGGCACTTTTGTAGAAAGACTTTACTGGTGAGACTTTGCATTTAATTAGACTCGGTTTAGTGAAACCATTAGAACCTTGCAGGTGGAAAATGTATGGCACGGATGCACGTCAAATATAGTCTGCCTCAATAAACAGAACGTCAATATTTTAGTAAAGACTGTGTAAAATTAAATCAGTAGTTTCAGGCCACAAATGTCTGCTATATTATCATCCGTTTTATTCTAACATTGAAAGTTTTCGTCAATTTTTAAAATAATATATTTAATTTAAATACTCTTTTTAAATATAAAAGGATGTGGAAATATATTATGTGGTGTAATACCAAAAAAAAATCATTTCCCACAATTTTATTCTAGCCCTAATGTTTAATAGATTGGTCAAAAAATTAGTGGAGGCTTTTTTGCAAGAGGAAGGAAATGAATGCCAACAGAACACTTGATTGAAATGCATTCCCTCCACAAACAATAGAGACATTTCTGCCTTTATTTGATGCAATGGCACTCACTGGAACACAAACAAGTGCTGTGATTGGCCTTATCTCTGCTCCCTGTTGCATGACCTAAGTGAGTGGAAACTCAGGTAATGAATCAATAGGTCTGTAGACCCATCTGCCTTCAAATAGATCTGTTCCTTTTTCCCAACGGCAACAGTAATTTCCTGCCTGTTCCTTTTCACTCTCCTCTGCCAGTGTATGGGAAAGTGAGTGACAGGTGGGCATTAGCTTAGGGTCATTGTGGTTTTGAAATTCTGAACCTGGTTAAATTCAAGTAGAGAAATATGGAAAAATAACTGCAATTCAACAGAACAGCCACCTGTCCTTACCTCAATGACGTATTCAACAAGAATGGAACTTGTCAAGCGACTGTGCTTGGACATGTTCAACATAATGATAAACAGATACTGTAGCGTTTGGCAATGAAAACAAAATAAAGAAAAAGTTAAGCTGACAATGGAACATTATTCACCAATAACACATGTTAATGTTTATAGCTGAGAATACTGATTCAATTAAGTTACGAAATATTATTAATGTGTTTAATTTAATTGTGGCATAAAAATAGAAAATAGTGGAAATACCCAAAGAAGATGTCCAACCCTTCTGTTTTTATTTCCGATTTCCAACTTCCACAGTATTTCATTCTCTATTTATAAGTTTGGCATGTACTTTTTCATTAATTATTATTTTAAATGAAATTGAGTAATTTGATTGTCTGAGACTGTGATGCAGCATGTGTTTTCCCAGGTGTGCTTGGGCCAGCTGGTTGTCAGATAATGATCTTCACAAACAATATTGGAATAATCTGAGCATGTCTTATTTTATTGCTTATTAAGTTCAAACTGGAATTAAATATTACAGTTTAAAATGTGGAATTATTATGTTAGACAGTCTTTTTATACAATATGCTGTTCAAACATGAATAGATAAATTCTTCAATCCTACAGCTCTTTCAAACATTCTCCCTGCTGGGAGCAAGTCTCCAGTAATTTTTCCTTCAATAATATAATTCACATGTTACAATTTAAAAGGGCAGGAAAATCACTCAAAGATGAACCACTAAGCAATGCAAAACAATGAATGCCGGCTAAACCCAAAATGGAGAAGTATGAAAAAAAGAACAAGCTAAAAAAAACTGCAAGATTACATTTCCAGAAAGGCCCTACACCAGCCAAGAACATCAATCACTTTTAATGATCAGGTTTCATTAAAATTTACTCATGTTCTGATTAAAAACATTGAGCAATGTGAAAGAGCTTTGAGCACAGGGACCCTTCCTAAGATCAAATATATAACCTCTGGGATGTTTTTCTCATTTCTCCATCTGTTCTACCTCCTACTTGATTTAGATTTCCAGACTTAACCCAGAAAAACCCTTAATACCAATAATCATAAAAATTGTATATCATCTTTATTTCACATATTAAGTATCCTATTTTTTTTACACTGCTCATTTTCAATGTGTGCTACTTCAGCCTTCACAAGTCATTTAGGATTTAATCAAAAATACATTTTATTTTTTTTTATTTATCTTGGTGAAACTGCCTTTGTGTCAAGTCAAATTGCATTTCTTTATTTGCCACTCTACTGGTTTGTTTAAAATATGACTTTCTAATAATTCAGCAGTGAACCTGTTATCAGATGCAATTAAAGAAGTATGATAGAATAAAATTATTTTTAAATTGATAGAAAGATTTTAAGGAACTCTTGTGTAGTGAATTGAAAATATAGACTTGTAGCAGCGTGCTACACGCGGCGCTAAAATAACGACACGGAGTCGGTAAACTGCAATTAAAGAAGATTTTATTCGAACTTCACAGCCTTGCTTTAAAGCCTCCCTCATCCTGCCCTCCCCGGGCGCGGATGCTGTAAGGGGCACGTACTCACAAACCCCCGCAGGCTTTCCCTTTGTTGGTGAAGCAGACCTGGCCTTTGTGCCGGTGCGCTGGCTATTTGTGAGCCGGTTCGAGTGCGCTAGGAAGTGGGTCACCACATAACCCCCCTCCCCCAGAATTGGCGATACACTCCCCAATGTCCACAGTCTGGACCGGAGCACGGGCATGGAGGGGTGGTCCCTGGGTCGGGATGTGGTGCTGTACGCCGTGTCGGGGCATGGCTGCCATGAACTGCGGTGCCAGAACTGATGGGAAATCCACCAGGACTCTGGTGAAGTCGTTGTCGGACAGCGTGATGGAGCCGAGGTGAGGGGCTGGCAACTGGGCTTCACCCAGGGAGAACGTCTGAAAGGTCTCGGCGTGTACCAGTCTCTTCCTGGGCAGGTCGAACAGCAGGCTGTGAGCCCGCAAAAAATCCACACCCAGAAGCGGTTGGGCTACGGCGGCCAGTGTGAAGTCCCACGTGAACCGGCTGGAGCCGAACTGTAGCTGCACCGTACGGGTGCCATAGGTCCTTACCGTACTGCCGTTCACAGCCCTCAGGGGGGGACCCGGTGCCCTGCTGCGGGTGTCGTAACTCGTCGGAGGTAAGACGCTGATCTCGGCACCGGTGTTGACCAAAAAACGGTGTCCCGACCTCTTGTCCCACACATACAGGAGGCTATCCTGATGGCCAGCTGCCGTAGCCATCAGCAGCGGCTGGCCCTGGCGTTTCCCGGGAACTGGCAGGGCGGGCGACAACGGCGGGCTTCTGCGCCCCACCGCTGGTGGTAGAAACACCATTGTTCGTTGGTCTCCTCACCGCTGCCTCTGGAGCTAGCGGGCTCTGTGGCCGGGCCCGGACTGGTTTGCTGCTGGGAGCGTGGCTGGGAGATCTGTGCGATGGATGCCCCACTCACCTACTTGGCGTTCCACAGCAAGTCCGCCCGGGCTGCCACCTTCCGGGGGTTGCTGAAATCCGCGTCGGACAGCAGCAGGCGTATGTCCTCGGGCAGCTGCTCCAGGAATGCCTGCTCAAACATGAGGCAGGGTGTGTGTCCGTCGGCCAGAGAGAACATCTCATTCATTAAAGCCGATGGAGGTCTATCTCACAAGCCATCCAGGTGCAGTAAACGGGCAGCTCGTTCGCGCCGTGAGAGTCCGAAAGTCCTTATGAGCAGGGCTTTGAATTCCGTGTACTTGCTGTCCGCTGGGGGAGACTGTACGAACTCCTCAACCTGGGCCGCTGTGTTCTGTAGTAACCTGTGTCCTCTGAGGCTATCTGCCGAATGTGGAATTGGGCTTCAGCTTGCTGGAACCATAGGTGAGGTCGCAGCATCCAGAAGCTTTGCAGTTTCAACGAAACCGCATGAACAGATGCGGCGTCGGTCATCACATCGGGGTCACCAATTGTAGAGGTGTGCTACACGCAGCACTAATATAACGACACGGAGTCGGTAAACTGCAATTAAAGATGATTTTATTCAAACTTCACAGCCTTGCTTTAAAGCCTCCCTCATCCCGCCCTTCCTGGGCACGGATGCTGTAAGGGGCACGTACTCACAAACCCCCGCAGACTTTCCCTTTGTTGGTGAAGCAGACCTGGCCTTTGTGCCGGTGCGCTGGCTATTTGTGAGGCGGTTTGAGTGCGCTAGGAAGTGGGTTGCCACACACTCAACATTTTAGCTGGCAGATTTGCATAAAGCACTCTCAACAGTCATGCAAGTCAACAAAAGGGCACTCTTATGACTTTAGATTGTTGTTTGTGGATAGATTCTCCAAAGAGACATACAGTGGGATGTAGCAATAGACACACGGAGAAATTGAGTCAAGTAGTTATTTATGTATGCTTCAATGCTGATATCCTATTACCTCACAGAAAAAACATGATAAAGATCTTTTTTATAATCTTATTAGACAAAGTGATCTTTTAAGAATTAGGAAGACTCTAGTGATTGGCAATGAAGCAATTAATTTAGCTGATTTCTGAGTGGTGTGTTATATTCAGAATAGCTTTATGGGAATTACATAAAAAATCAAAAATGTTTTTATTTTGATTGCTGCAGATTAATTTTACACAAGCAAACTAAGTCTTGCAATTTATTAAATGACTTATTTAATCATCAAGTGAAACTTGATGATTTGATTCTAAGCTGTGATTTATAGGTCATCAAAAGCGAATATATAAATCGTAACTTACAGTTTCTTTAAGCACATTCTGGCAATGTTGAAATGACCACACGATCTGGTAAATTATGCATATCATTGGCTTATATAGAAAGGGTTTCTTTGTGAGTATGTCTCACCTTTGAATATAGCCCTGAGTTTGGTATTAACAATACTAAATACAGTGAATTCCACCTAACGCACCATCGGTTACTTGGCTCAAGTGCTTATTTAGGACAACTCTTAAGGAACAAAAACAAATTGAGAGAATATCCAGGATTTCCTTCGTTTATTGGGGCACTATGTCACTCAACTGGAGTAGGAGGCTGTTGCCAAACGTTTTGAAACTAAGATCAGTCATGCGCACAACGTGTGGCCGTTAGACACTACATCATACTTAGAGCAAACACTGTTACTTGTGTGTTTAAAACACAGTGATTTTTGTCACAGATAGTTGGATAGTAATAAACAACAAGATGATTCAGAACCGTTTTGGTCACTACAGTTTCAAGCTTTCAGACTTGGAGATATCAGAAACAGTCGGGAGTAAAAATGAAACGATTTCATTACTGCAGCAAGTTAGAACTAGGAAGAATTTGAAGGTATCAGCCACCATCTTGAATCTTACTATTAAAATGAAGATTTGGAGGATGCAATTGTCGAAAACATTAAACTTAAAGACTAAGTTTAACATAGTCTTTAACTAATGTTAAAGGCAACGTTAGTTGTCTTTGTTGATTTTGTTTATTTCCAGTCAATCAAAAGAACAACTCAGTGTACGCTGAAAGAATTTCTCCGTTGATAACAGTTAGGAACTAATATGAAGTTTTATAGTACTGTAGTAGTTTTGGTAAAGTTCTAATTTATTCTGTATTTTATTTAAATACATAATTCAGTAACGAATAGTTTGTCTTTTTTATACTTTTTTAACTATGTCCATGAAACTTTGGCTAATTGAGACAGTTGTTTAACTGGGCCAAAATGTACTGGTCCTGATGTATCCTAATTAACCGGAATCAGAGTATAAACATTTATCCTGATGTACCTAGTGCTGTAAACATGGCATTTTGTTGAGCTAAGGTGAGGTACGACGGAAATGCAGCACAATCAAGCAATGAAATATTAAAACAATTTTCATCTCAGATCAACAGAAAATCACATGTCAACTTGAATTGATGAGCCCCAGATGTGTTCTCTTTGGTTCCCTCAACCAATACCTCAAAGAAATAACCTGGCCATTATCACATTGCCTTTCGTTAGTGCTTATATTCCGAATGTGGCTACTTCAAAAGTGCTTAATTGAGTGCACTTTGACATTCAGTAAATTTGCAAATCCTTCTTTCTTCAGTAGACTAGCTCTGACAGCGGAGGGAAGAGTGATGCAGCAATATGATGATGATCTCAGAATATGATCTATTGAATTGCTATATGGACAATATCATAAATTTAGAATAGATCACACAGAGAAAGGTCATAGCCCAATGTGTCTAGGTCAACCAGCAAGTGCAGATTTATGCTAATCACATTATCCTACACTTGATTCATAGCTTTCTATGTCTTGGCAATTCAAGTGTTTGTCTAGAAACTTCCATGGTTCAATTTCAATGGTTCACTTTAATATCAGGGAATATATATATATATATATATATATATATATATATATTATACAACCTGAAATCCTTAATCTTTACAGACATCCATGAAACAGAGAGAAAGAAAAACAAAGAATGAATGACAGAAAACATTAGAAGCCCAAAGCCCCCTCCCACTTTCATGCAGCAACAAAAGCATCAACCAACCCCCCCTTCTCCTCCCCCCACTTGCTCCAGCAAAAACATCAACCCTCATAACCCACCATGCAAGCAATAATAAAGCCCACCAGAGACCATGATCTAGAGTCTATTAAAAACTTCTGTCCATACCAACACTTCACCAACTCAGGCAGGCTCTCTCTTTCTCTCTCTGTAGCAAAGGAGGAAGAGATATCACTCCTGCCACAGTGAGAGGGGAGATCATCAGTGAGTGAGAGAGAGAAAGGGAGAGAGAGAGAGATGATATTTTTCTCACTTCCATACGACTGACATTAGACTCGTGCCTGTAGGTAATTCACTTTCTTCTTTCTACTTCCTTCTTGAATAAAGATACCACACTTACAATCTTCTAATTATCTAGCACATTACCTGCTGTTATCAAAGATTTAAAAATCTCTGGTAGGTCTTCCCTCTCCTCCCACAGCATCGCTGGTATATTCTTCATCAATCCACAGTGATTTATTCTGCTCTGTTACCAGACCTCCCAAATCAGCAATCAATCCAAACCCATTTCATTGAACCCTATAAAAATTTTCTGCTTCAAATGCTTGGCCATTCCTCGCTTAAATACCATAATTGTTTTGGCTGTGGTTCAATGAGTACTTGGTGTAATGCATTCCACAGCGTAAAAAAACCTTTGCATCAAAAGCACCTCTCTGACAACTCTTGTCTATGCCTGCAGTACTAGCAGTACAAGTTTGAGAAGTCAAACAACATCAAGTGTTCATCAACATTAAGCAACAGTTTCTCACACTTGAAAAATCTTCTATTAACAAATTAAAGATGACAATCCTTTGAACTTAACTTTCTGTCTGATTTTTTATCTGTGACTTTCACAGTAATACATTATTTCTGTGGGATTGTTATTAACAAGAAGGTGAATAAGAGCAAGATTTGAAGTGTCCTCTATATATCCTAACAAACTGAATCTCACATATGTTACCAAATTCTGAAACCCACAAGCATTGTAATACATAGATGAGTCTGTTAAACTGTTCAGTTACTATGCAGCCTTTGAGTGCAACTGACTAAAATAGATACAGTTCAGATCAGTCTATTCTTTATTTGGATCCACATTTTCAAGATCACTGACTTCAAAGCAAAGTTTTACAAAGAGAACTGGCTGAAGTTTTTTATGCCATGAAAATGAATAACTGAGGCATATCAATCAGATCTTGATGAAATGGAAGAATCATCTCTGTTTTAAATACAGATACATTTGTGCTCAGACATTGTTCAAAAGATAATTATTTGTTAAATATCATTGATGGGAAGAGGGAGCAAATATTCAGCAAACACGTTTAATGACATTCTACAATCTGCCAAATCAAAAATCTAAATAAAACTCTCACTCTGGCCATTCTTTCTCCTCACACTCCCATTTCAGTGATTCCCAACCAGGGCATAAGAGGAAATAGAAATTCAGGGGGAGTTCAAAATTCTTGGGAGGAAGGGAGGGGCGCAGTAAGTGGCACCTTAACTTGAGACATGAGACCTGACTAACCATGTCGACTGGCTGTTGTTAACAACATCCAATAAGCATTCCCAGTTTGAGTTAATTTTTAAAATCTTACTTAGGCCCATGAATGATGGAAAAATATGTACGGCGTGATAGCTATCTGTCTGAAGGCAGTGAAGCCTTGAATTCTAATCCTACTGGAAATCAGAAACTATGGAAAGTGAGTCAATACAATGTTACCTGTCTGGGGGATGGTTTTATTCCACTCCTGTCAGATCTGCGACAATCCTTCATGTCTTATTTGTAATACTGTACTGTCTAATGAAGCCATGAAACCATCAAAATTGTAGGAACAATGCAAAGGACACACTGAAAAGGCTACTTATGGTAGGTGATGGAGATGAAAGAAGCATTTGAAAAGAAATGCACACTGCAGTCATTTGCCAAGAAAACTAAAAATGACCTTGATAGTTGTCTCATTGCTTCTTACAACATTTCCAAAATGGTGTAGAAAATTTCATACAATTGGTGAAAGATTAATAATGCCTGCCATATCAGAAGTGATCACCACTGTTCTGAAAATGTATACTAGGATTTTAAAATCAATTCCTCTGAGTAAAAACTTTGTACCTCATCATATTGACAAAATGAGAGAAGATATTGAGTATCAACTATGCACAGAGCTACAATAAACAGAATGTGAGATACAACTGGATGAGACAACTGTGTGAGACAATGAGGCATTGCTAATGGTGTATGTAAAGCTTATCACAAATGGGAAAGTTTATGAAGAGATTCTCTATTGCAAAAAGTTAAAAACAAATATCAATGGAGAATCAATTTATGACTAGTTCAAAATGTATATTGAGGATAAAAGTATTTTAATAAGGAACATGATTCCTTGTATAACAGATGGGAGACCACCTATGACAGATTGCCACGCTGGTTTAGTGGCATATAAGAAAAAAAACTTATCTTCATTGTATTTCCATCCTCCTACTTTGTTGAAAGAGGCTTGAGTGCAGTGAACCAAATACTCTCAAAAACAGAAACCACTTGGACATTGTTACACGTGGGGACTTAAGGCTTCTGCTGTCACAGCTTGAACCAGATATTACAACTCTTGCTAAAAACCATCAAGCTCAAGGGTCACATTGATATTGAAGCCGCTGTACAGCACACAGGTCCTGTGTTAGCTAGGTTTAAAGGCAAATAAAAATTTAAAGTGGAATAATTTTTCTCATCTTACCATATGGTAGAGATGTTTTTACACTACGGGGGTGCCGGCAAGTATGAAGGTGCTTTAGGGAGGAATTGGGCTAAAGAAGGATGGGAAACACTGGTGTCGATACAAAAACTTGCGAACGTACTCAAACTCAACCACCAGGCTCAAGGACAGCTTCTAATCTATTGTTATCAGACTCTTGCACGGGAAGAACGAATTCTTGATCTCACAGCCTGATTTCCAGCATCTACAGAATCTCTTGTGTTTATGATCTCACAGCTTACTTTGTCCTGGCCCTTGCATCTTATTTCTCTGCCTGCACTGCACTTTCTCTGTAACTGTAACACCATATTCAGCATTCTGCATTTCCTTTTCCATGTGCTTACATACGACCTGATTGGATGACGTGCATACAAAATATTTCCACTGTATACGTGTCAAAAACAAACTAACTAAAACAAAAACAGGAAGTCCTGCAAATACTCAGTAGGTCAGGCTGCATCCATGGGACAAGAAACAGAGACCCACCATTGGAGCTGGAAAGAAAACTAAAGCTTTGTTGGATCCTGATGCTTCTGTAAATCAACGGCTCTTCAGAGGTTAAGAGCGAGACATAAAACTGGTTGCCTACCCTCATCTTATTAAGTATTACAAGAACAAGAAAGATGAGGGGAGAAGAAGCACAAGGATGGGGAACAAAAACAGAACATGGGAAGGGAGCAAACAAAGGTGGCCTAGTCTTCTTTACCAGACCACTGATAATATTAAATTCCACTCATCACATTAACCAATGAGATAGCCAGATTCAAGTAATGTGACACGCACCTCTGAAACCATACAGTTTCCAGAAAAATACGGAGGCAGCAGCAACCACTGAGAAAACCCTGAACAATCACATGTATGTAGGTGATTAAATAAAAATGCAAGTAAACATAACAAAATTAAGCCACAATAAAGATGACAGTTCTACTGCCCAATGCAGCAGGTTTTTATGTTAGTTCTTGACTTACCCCCCACCAAAAGCCAGCCCAGTGGGTTATAGAAATTGATTTCAGTGAAAGTACCACTTCAGCCTCATGCTGTTTCATTATTTCAATCAGCGTAATGTCATTGCCAGTGAAAGCTATAGTGCTGGTTTGGCTGTACCTTCAACTGTACCCATCAGATGGACAATATCATGCAATAAAGCCAGAGAGCTCCAGGAGCTTGCAGCTGTGATAAAGAAGGAGAGATGTGGCTGGAGAAGGTACCAACAGTTGTGAAGGGATCTGGCTCAGAAACAATGAAGAATGGCTAAAGGTTTTGGAGCGCACTACCAGAACCCTTGGTGGAAGAGGACCAAGTATGGGAGATGCCACCTATCTGCAATGATCCAGGAGACCTGCTCAGAACACAGAGGGAGCAGGTAGCCCTGAAGACCAATGTTTAATGGTAACTTGTGAGGACATTACCTATTCAATAGTTTATCACAACAGGTCTTAGCAAATATTTCGTAATCGACCATATTCCACCAAATGCACTGTCAGAAACAAACTATGTTGAATACCTCATCACTCAGTTACTAGTATTTACACTCAGTTCACACAGGACGTCATTAGCAATTGCCCAGCCCTAAACGTTTTTGTCAACCACCTTTTAAAACCCTTTCAGTCAAGATAGCCATGGGCAGCGATTTCCAGGATTTTGACAATGTTTAATGGGGAATTAGAATACAGATTTGTACGGCCAGTCATCAGAGTCATCAGTGAAAAGCTCTCATCAAACGTTAAGATCTCTATGGTTCATTGTGAAAACTCAAATGCCATTGACATAATGTACTAGCATATCATAAAATTATGCTGATACTACCATGCATGGATATCAAAGACTCTGCTGTCCTTGGCAGTATTGCAGATAGGTCTTGAAGAATTACAATCCGATGAAATGATGCTGGAAATCTTCGGCAACACCTCTGGAGAAACTCAGTAAGTCCAGGAACATCTCTGGAGGGGAATAAACAGTTAAAATTTCTGGCCAAGATCTTTAATCAGCACTGGAAGGGAGAGGGGCAGAGGTCAGAATAAGGAAGTGTGGGGGAGGGGTTAGGGGGAGGAGTACAAGCTGGCAGGTAATAGGTTAGACCACGTGAGGGGGAAATGGGTGGGAGGTGAGGATGAAATAAGAAGCTGGATGATGGAAGAAGAGGGAAGTTAATAGGAGAGGACAGAGGACCATGGACGAAAGGGAAGGCAGAGGGGAACCAGAGGGAAGTGATGCACAGATGAGGAGAAGGGAAGCAGAGAGACAGTAAACAGAATGGTGAATGGAAAAGAAAGGGAGGAATGATGGGGGAGTGATTACCAGAAATAATCCAACATCTCATTCACCATGAAGTCCGCTATCTCCATCAGAATCCTACCCATCTTTCCCACGCATTCTCTGATTTCCATGAGGATCATTCTCTATATGAGTCCCTTGTACATTTGTCCCTCCCCATTGATCTTCCTCCTGGCTTGTATCCCTGCAAGTAAGACAAATGTTACACCTACCCCTACAGCTGCTCCTTCAGCACTAGTTAGGGCTTCAAAAAACCCTTCCAGGTGAGGCGACACTTCACCATTGAGTCTGTTGATGTCAGCTTCTGTATCCGATGCTCCCAGTGCAGCCTTCTTTTCATCGCTGTGACGCGACGTAGATTGGTGGACTGTGTTTTCAACGAGCTTCGCTTTGTATGCCACAAAAGGCAGGATTTCCCTGTGGCCATCAAGTTCAATTTGACTTCCTATTCCCATTCCAACATATATGTCCATTGCCTTCTCTACTGACATGATGAAGCCAAACACAAGTTAGAGGAGCAACACTTTGTATTCTGTCTGGGTAGCCTCCAACCTGGTAGCATGAACATCAGTTTCTCCATTAATTTCTGCTTCCTTCCTCTGTTACAAATGTGCCACAACTCTGAGGGGCCGAAGGGTACAAAGTAGCCCCCTCCTTTTTGAGAATCGCAAGATCGCTATTAATTCGGGTCTGGGACCCAGGAAGTGAGAGAGAGACATCCAGAATACACAAGGCTTGGAATGTGTCCTGGCTTCAGCAAGGCGGAACCATCGATAATGGCTATTATCTCTTGGAGACGGAATTGTGTACTGAGTACTGTACTATTCATTGAAGCCCTCAGGAGATGACCATAGTGGGCTGGTTGAGGGATTACATCATCCCAACCTGATCGACATCTGAGACCCCGTGAGTAAGGATAAAAGAGGGTCTGGGGAACATCCCCTTTAGACGCACCAGGAGAAACGCTAGAAATCCCGTGACAGCGTTTAATAGCGACAGCCGGTGGGAGGCTCGCATGCGTCCTTTCCCTTTGCCTGGAATTGGAGCCTTACCACGGAAGAAGGCTTAGCTAAAGGAGAGGCCACACCCACGGAACTCTCGAAGGATCGAAATCATAAAAAGGAAAAGCTGGCAAGTCTCTAAAAATCTCTCTTTTGACTCCAACCAAAGGCTGCAGCCTGAATGAACTGAGTGACTTTTATATTTCCATCGGACAATACATTATCCCCTAGACAACGATAGAGCTATTTCTTATTGATTATTATTATACCCGCACTTTTAGATTTAGTACTGACAACGTATATTATCTGTATGTTTACGTTGATATTATTTTTGTGTATTTTTACTAATAAATACTATTAAAAATAGTACCATCAGACTTCAACGGACCTCTCTATCTTTTCTGGTAAGTGACCCAGTTACGGGGTTCGTAACGCCTCCTTCTCTTGTTTTCCATTCCCTATTATGATTACCCTCTCACCCTTTCTCTGCTCCTCACATGCCCATCACTTCCCTCTGGTTTCCCCTCCTCCTGCCCTTTCTTCTATGGTCCACTGTCCTCTTCTATTCGATACTTTTTAAGCCCCTTGCCTCTTCAAGCTATCTCCAATTGGCTTAATTAACCCCCCCCCCCATCTTCCTGCCTTCCCTTCACCTGGTCTCACCTATCACCTACCAGCTTGTATTCCCTCCCCTCATGCCACCTTTTTATTCTGGCCTCTGCCTCCTTCTGTTCCAGTCCTGATGAAGGGTCTCAACCTGACACATCTACTGTTTATTCCCCTCCATAGATGCTGCCTGACGTGCTGAATTCCTCCAGCATTTTGTGTACATTGCTGTTGACAAGTGTGAGACAATATTGCCTTGCAACATGGGAAGTTTACAATCCTTGCCAAGCCGTGAACTCCTGCCATGAGTGGACAGCAAACGGTGCAATGCTGCTGTGAGTTGCCTTTGGCTTCACCCTGAATGAGACAGATTAATCATTTCTAATTGCCTGTGAATAGGCTGTTACAAGCCATTTTGCTGAACTGCTGCTACTTCTGCAGTAAAAACTCTTCTGTACTGCTAATAGGCAAGAATATGGAAGGTTTTGAAATTTCACAACTTATGTCAATGATATTAAACATAATTTTTCTGATTCTGATTCTGAAAATTGGTGATACATTTCTGAAGTCATGGTAGCATTTGACTTACAGAAGAAGTGATGGAACTAAGAGATTTACTATTGTTGTCCTAAGCGGTAGAGATCACAAGTTGGAAAAATGCTTTGGAGTAACCTTAATGATTTGTTCTATAAATGTCACACACAGCAGCCAGAAGATATTAACAGTTAATATATGAAATGGATTGTCGAAGAAGCGGCTGTTTTGACCTGGATGCCTTTCAGTGTTGTGGAGCTGTACTATTCCAAGCAAGTAAAGAACCAAAAGTACACAAGGATCAGTATTTCTTATCCAGCAAGTGATCAGAGCCTGTAATACACTGGCAAGGACAGGAATGGAGGCAGGTTTAGTTGTAATATTCAGATTGGCATCCTTTTGGAGAGAATTTGCAGAACACTGGAAAGTGTACACAGAAGTAGGACTAACTAGATTGCTCTCTCATAGTATTGACACAGATGCACTTGGCATCCCACTTATTGTAAACATTCTGTGACACCACAGAATCTGTGATGGTGCCAATCCATCAAAATGATGGTCCACATAAATGTGGATGCATGTCGTGGACAATGTGGGAACTCCAAGATCACTTGAGAATTAAAAACCTTGACTTGCTGGGATACGTTTGCTGAAGCTATATCTTGGGCCATTTTGCTGAATGATTATCATTGCATTCTTAGCAAGGAAGAGTTGGCGGAAACCAAAAATATCAGGAATGTACTAGAAGAGATCGGTGCTGGCTGCCCAGCCTTAATCTGTCATCAAGTCAGTGGCTGGATCTAATGTTGTAATTGCTGATTATGATCTTGTTACTATAGGAAGTAAATAAGAAACTAAATTCCATGGCATAACACAGGCTCTTTTGTCTCCTCAAAATTCAGTGCCTGGATCTGAGCCAACCACCTGAAAGTATGAGTGCTTGTGTCATCAGCACTCATCAACTGTAGGAGCTGAAACATTATTCACACTGTGCAAGAGCGCTCAGTCCACATTAGAAATACATTTCAACCTTTCATTCTTACATGGTTACGTGGTTATGATTGACCGTGTCGATAATTTATACTGGAAAGTATGTCAAACTCTGTTATAAAAATAATGATGTTAAATACACCAATGGATTTTCATACCTGTTCCCATTTTGTCAATTGCTCCACTTCCCTGGATTTCATGTGTTTTAATATGTTGGAATGCTAAGTACAGAAAAGATATGAATGAGAAATTCAACAGTGCTAGAAAGCTGGCACACAGCTCATAATTAGCCCATGTCATCGCACCATTCGGCATTGCATGAGAAATACGTGCTTGGTCTTGTTATGTGCTTATGCTACCCACACTGTGAGTCTTCCTTTATTTCAGGAGCAGTGAGCAGCTTTTAGTTATTGAGTAGCATTAGTGGGCCATGTCAAAGGGACAAAAGCATCTTCCCAGAGGGTGATGGCAAGCAGGACGACAGATGACTCAGGTGAGGATGTAATGGATCTGTTTGGCAGAAGGATGTTACTGAGCATGCAAAGGGAGATCCTCAGGCATTGACCTCCTGCCTGAAAGCCCGAGTGCCATGTGAAGGAACATGAAGGAGTCCATCTCTAAGCTTGCAACCAAGTCTTTCCATAAAACCATAAGATATACTGTCTGAGCAGAATTAGGCAATTTGGCCCATTGAGTTTGTTCCACCATTCAATCCTGGCTGATTTTTTCCAACCCTATCCTCCCATCTTTTCCCTGTGGACCTTAATCCCTTACCAATGAAGAGCCTATGCACCCAATGACTTGGCCTTTCACAGTCCTCGGTGGCAATGAACTCCACAGATTCACCACCATCTGGCTCACGGAATTCATCCTCATTTCAGTTTGAAAGGATGTCCCTTTATTTTGAGACAGTGCACCCAGACCCTAGATCCTCCTACAAATGGAAACATCCTCTCCACATCCGCACTATCCAGTGTGAAATATGTGGCCAACTCATTTTTTAAAATGGCAGATCCCACCATCCTGCAGCATCAGATACTTTCTGCTCCTCTGTCTCTGCAGCGAGCACAATACTCATGCAGTATCAGTGCACTGGCACACCCCAGCTGTTGCCATCATGGCTTATATACCAGAAACCAAAGAGATTTGTGTGTATCACATTATTCCAAGCAATCTGTCCTCCAGCACATCACCCCTGGACAATAATGATTAAAAGATTAGCTTTATTTGTCATGTGTAAATTGAAGCATTGAAATACAAACGTTTGTATATAGTGAAATGTGTTGTTGGCATCAATGACCAACACAGTCCGGGCCTGTGCTGGGGGCAGTCCATGTGTTGCCATGCTTTCATTGCCAACATAGTATGCCCACAACCTATAAACCCTAACCCCTGCATCTTCTGAACTGTGGGAGGAAACCCATGCAGTCATGGGGAGAACGTACAAACTGCTTATCAACCGTGTCAGGAATTGAACCCTGATCTTCCAATTGCTTTGCTGCCGTGCCTCCTCATAATAACAGTCAAATAGCAATTTACTTCAGTCCTTCTGTTCTTTTAGGTTAAATTTCTGGTGCCCTTGCTGGTCGTACTCAAACAGCCAGCCAGATGCTGCCACCTGTGTTGACTGAATGCATTGTGAAGTAGATCCTGCAAAACCCAAAAGTGGTGTAGAAAGGAACTGAAGGAAACACTGATGGAATGAGAAGATCAGCACAGTGGCAAAACTGGTAGATCTGCTGTTCCCCGGTGCCAGTGAGAGGGATTCAGTCCTCACCTCTGGTGTTGTCTGTGTGCAGTTTGCCCCGTCATCACAGGCGCTCAGCTTTCCTCCCATTTCTCAACGACGTGGATGTTGTTAGCTTAATTGACCACTGTAAATGTTCCCTGTAGATAAGTGAAAGGTCATGGGGGGTTAGCAAATGAGTATATGGGAAGAATAAAAAAATGGGATTAATATGAGGTTAGTGTAAACAAGTGGTTGGCGGTCAGCGCAGTCTCAGTGTGACTAGGTGCCTCAGACTGTGCTGTGCCTCTTTGTGACTCAACAAGGCTTTTGTGGACAACAAAACACACAAGTTTGTAGTAAGTGGGATACTTAAATGCTGCAATTCATTGTTAAATTAGTGACTCTGAGTTTTAAAATCCGTAGCTGTGGCTGGCGTTTTTGGATAGCTGATCAAAAAACTGATTCCCTTTGTGTTTCTGGTTTGATTTATGAAAGTCCGTTATTTTCTGTTGGCTGGAGGAGTGCTGTGTGAACTGAGGTTAGTCTGTCTCAAACCAGCCATTGATAGACCAATGGTCACAGTACAATGCCAGCTTGTATCGGTATTAATTAAGCAATCATTCTCAGAAAGGCACTGTGACAGATGGCGAAGTAAATGTTACACTGGTCTGGCATAGTTGGCTTCATTAGCTTTGTTAGAAGTCTTTCTACGAGCATTATGATAAGGTCCCTTGTGCAAGCTGGTCAAAAATGTGATGGAACCAGACAAGATATAACATAGTACAGCGAAACAAACCCTTTAGCTGATGATGCCTGCATCAAACATAATGCCAAGTTAAAGTAAATATCTTCTGCCTGTACATGATACAAATTTTTCCATTTTCTGCATGTTCATGAGTCAATCCAAAAGCCTTTTAAATGCCATTGTCATATCTTCTTCCATCACTACTCCTGACAACCTGTTCCAGGCACCTACCATATTCTATGTAAAAAAAACTTCCTTCACACATCTTTAAACTTTTCCACTTTCACCTTCAATACGGGTCCCCAGTGTCTGATATTTCCACCCTAAGAATAAAATTCTGGCTGCCTGCTTTTTCCTGTGCCTCTCGTAACGTTATAAACATCTCTCAAGATTTCCCTCAGCCTCTGACCCTCCAGAGAAAGCAACCCAAATTAGCCCAACTAGGATTGGAGGCTTACAAGCATGTTGCCAGGCAATGAAGGAAGACAGGAAAAGTTATGTTTATTTGACAAGTGGACCTAGAATTAAAGTAATTGTGGGGGAGATAATGAAAGTATCAGAACAGAAAACTTCATCACATTTAAAACATTGTTGAAAGAGCACATGGAGAAGAGTGAACTGTAGGGTTACATATCTGATACTAGAAGATGGGATCAGATCAAGTTGTTTTCTTTCAAGAGGCTCATATCTGATAAACCAATATCCTTCCTCTATACAATGAATCTCCTATGATTTCACAATGGTTTTATTCAGTAACTTCATTCAAGATTCAAGATTGCTTAATGTCATTTGCTGTACACAAGCGTAAAGAGAACAACATAATTGTTACTCTGGATTTGATGTATCGCACAAAAAAGCAAGAGATAAAGAATACCTAGTAATACTAAAAATACACAAAATAAATATAAATATTTAGGAAAGCTTATACACATAGATATATAGATATATCCATAAAGTGATGTTAGGTGACTGATAGGAAATAATAAAGTAGTGGTACAGTTAGTGGGTGGAGGAGTTGATCAGTCCTACTGCTTGGGGAAAGTAACTGTATTTGAGTCTGGTGGTTCTTTTGTGGGATACTACGTAGCCTCCTCCCTAATGAGAGTGGGACAAAAAGTCCATGAATGGAGTGCATGGGATCCTTCATAATGTTGCCAAATCTTTTCTGGTACTATTCTTGATGGTGGGTAGACTGGTGTCAATGATATGTTGGGCAGTTTTGACCACCCGGTATGTAATTTGACAGCAATTAGTTTCAGCTGCAGTATCAAAGGTGGAAATGGCTTCCAGTGGATCAAATACAGTGAGCACTGAGGTCATTTTGACATTATTCCCGATGTGCAGTAATTGACCCCATTTATAATTATCTCCTCAATGCTCTTTACAAACAATGTGCTCAAAATAGCTATTGTCAGTTGTGGCTGATTTCCGCATTTGCTTTTATTTTCAAACAATTAAATCTGATGTTATTTTACAATAAAAATAGTAATTCTGTAGATTGGGGTACCATGAGGTGTTATCATTCATAAGAAGAACCAGTCTGGGTATCAGCTGACACCAGGGTAATTTGGGAGATGAAGGTGCCATGGGCAGAGATGGGAATATGCTGCTCATTTGATGCTATGTGTCTGTGATACTGCTGCACCTATACACCTACGTGTACGTGTGCATTGGACAATAAACTTGACTTTTATCCTTGAAGAATGAATGGAAAGGCCAAGAAAAGTCCTAAAATTCCCTGTTTTCCTAGCCTGATGAAAGAAAGCAAGTATACATCTAGAGAGCCTGTTACTTCATTCATCAGATAATTTTTAACTAAAGTAATTTCTGAGGCTATTATCATTATGCATACTGTTAGCAAAACAAAATAGCACTGAGGATCCTAAAGGGAAAACCCTGTGACAAAAGTTACATCAGTTTCTTTGCAAATTTTTCTATGGTGACCATGACAGAAATTCCTTTGTTTCTGTTACAATACATTACAGGGAGTTAATCAAACTGTACTGCAGCTCTCTCATACACTTCAGAAACATGATAAACTATTTTAAAAATGCATTGCATGTAGGATCTAGAATAACGATAATTATTTCAACTGGACATTGTGGTCTATTGGCTTGTGATTAGCTATCACCATTTTTCATTTCTGTCAGTTATAAACAATGAATTCCAGAAGATATTTAAAGCACTGGTGAGTAGGAAGACGGTGCCAGAAGTTCTTGCATTCCTCGGTGGTTTCTTCCATTCATCCGTGAAATAGCTTAAATCTTCTGTTCTCATGTGACTTTCTTCTTTTTCAAGGTGGCTAGGGTCCAGTCAGAGCCCATGATCTACAGCTGCACTCAAACTACGTTCTTCACGGGTGCTGGGTTCTGCTCCTCAGAACTCATTGAGCAGCCTACGCTTCGGTATCTCCAGGAGTGGCTTGGAAGAGCTGCACTTTCAGGGTGTGGCTCAGTGGTCGACCCAATTCCTCGCCGCTGTTGCCAACCGAAGTTTCGCAGGAGATTGAAACACTGAAACAGCAGGCGCTGCTGTCGGAGGCCTCTGCACTTGAGCGATCTCTCTCTTTCAATGGTGAGTGAGAGTCCGCTGGCTCCGATTTGGGGCAACTCAGATAAGCAACGCTGCAGATTTTAACATTGGACGAGCGAGCTGTTGGCCTGCCCTCTCGCTGGGTCAGGAGTGATAGCTCACTCTGTCTTGTTAAGATGTTGAAGTGTTTGGATGGATTCTAGATGATGGTCTCTGGGTCCTTGCTATCATTGCATGGAGGGTGGTGAGCGGTGGGTACTTTTGCTGAAGCAAGGGGGGAGGATGTGTGCTTGTGCATGGGAGGAGAAGGGTGTGCTTAGGGGTTCTAGTGTTTTTCGTTCATTCTTTGGAGTTTTTTCTCTGTTTCATGGATGTCTGCAAAGAGCAAGGATTTCAGGTTGAATACTGTATATATTCTCTGATATTAAATTGAACGATTGAAACCATTGAACC
Source organism: Hypanus sabinus (assembly GCF_030144855.1). Classification (NCBI taxonomy): domain Eukaryota; kingdom Metazoa; phylum Chordata; class Chondrichthyes; order Myliobatiformes; family Dasyatidae; genus Hypanus; species Hypanus sabinus. Next base: position 40,041,330 of record NC_082710.1, on the reverse strand, counting down.
ATGCAATGACTAGTATTGAAAAGTTGGTGATGGGCAATATTTTTCCTGATGCATTTAAGCAACTGATTTTCCTGGTTACCTTAATATCTATATATGCTCGGTTTGTGCTGAGACCAGCTGAGCAATTTGTACCCTGGCTGCAGCATTTGTGAATGAATACTTGTGGTAGACATCTAGCATGGTTAATTGAATTGAATTGACTAATACTTACAATCTTCATATACATGAGGAGTAAAAATCTTTACGTTATGTCTCTGTCTAAATGTACAATGTACTATTTATAGTAGTTTATAATAAATAGTATGTACAACAGGGCAGTTAATATAACATATAAATACAATTGTATCAGCACGAATTAATCAGTCTGATGGCCTGGTGGAAGAAGCTGTCCGGAGCCTGTTGATACTGGATTTTATGCTGCGGTACTGTTTCCCGGATGGTAGCAGTTGGAACAATTTGTGGTTGGGGTGACAGGTCCCCAATGATCCTTCAGGCCCTTTTACACAGCTGTCTCCGTAAATGTCCTGAATAGTGGGAAGTTCACATCCACAGATGAGCTGGGCTGTCCGCACCACTCTGCAGAGTCCTGTGATTGAGGGAGGTTCAGTTCCCATACCAGGCAATGATGCAGTCAGTCAGGATGCTCTCAATTGTGCCCCTGTAGAAAGTTCTTAGAATTTGGGGGCCCATACCAAACATTTTCAACCATCTGAGGTGAAAGATGGTTCTGTCGTGCTTCTTTCACCACACAGCTGGTATGTACAGACCACATGAGATCCTCGATGATGTGGATGCCGAGGAACTTAAAATTGTTCACCCTCTCAACCCCAGATCTATTGATGTCAATAGGGTTAGCAAGTCTCCATTCCTCCTGTAGTTCACAACCAGCTCCTTTGTTTTTGCAACAATGAGGGAGAGGTAGTTTTCTTGACAGCACTATGTCAGGGTGATGACTTCTTTTCTGCTAAAGGTCTGTCAGTGTTTTATCTTCCTTGATCTGTTACTACCTGTGATTTGGCTTGGCGTATTGGTGCTGGTGAAGCTACCAAGGCTTCAGGAATATTTGGCCAAATGCTTGACTACTTTATGAAATTAAAACTTTAGAGTACATGCTTGATTGTGCTAGCTTGTGGAGGTAAACAGAATTGTCGCAGAAACTTTTACAGGACTATTGTAGCAGGCCAATCACCCCACTGAGTTTTCTCTACCATTTACAAATATCTTGACTGATCAAAGAAAAGGATTATAAAGATAAAGAGGATCTGTAATTCAGGAGATTAAAGGAGAAAAATCTATAATTACCGGATGATCCTAATAAACTACAAAGATAGTTCATGTTGCTTGATCTTGTTATATTTTTCCATTGGTCCTCACCTTCTTTAGTAGATGACATTGGATTAAAATCTATGCAAAATCATGCAACTCTGTGAAAGATGGGTAGATTGATGGCTTTGGTTTTGTCTGTATTTCCTTAGGTTTTCAGTTTATTATAACATCTCAGATAAAAAAGTAAGTAGATAGTTATAAAGTAAAATGTTTCTTCCCTTCCAAAATCATGTTTTATGAGGTATAGGTGAAACATAATACACATAGATGGAAGGGGCTGAGCATACACCACTTTGTTTAGTCCTCCTCTTGAGAATAAAGTCTCCATTCAACAGCTTGCAAAATGAACCTCGTTTCCTCTCTGCACACACTTTTTTAATCATTGTAATACTCTGCAATCTGAACTCTTTCTCCTTTGAGAAAATGCATTTGCAGTACGCAGATTTTGTTTATCTATGTTTTTTAACTGCTTTTGTCACAGCCCAAGTAAATTTTGCAGTGATTTTTGTAATACACTTTAAATGTAGACTATAAAACAATATGAGCTTAAAATGTTATTGATAAATATTATGTTTATCGTCTAATGCAATGGTTCCTAACCTGGATTAATCAAAATCTTATGTAGAATAGAAAACAAATCAATTATCCTGATAACTAAAAAAAAAGCAAATGAATGCTATGCTGTCAAGTGCTTATGTAATCACTATGCTCAATAGTACAGTCCCCTTGCTAATTAGTATTGGTCCATGGAATAAACCATGTTAGGAACCCCTGTCTAATGACACAATTGAGAAATCTGTACTTACAAAAATACTAGTAATATGCTGTGCAAAATCAGCGTCATCTAGAATGGAGCAATTCTATGGTCTCTTTGTATCCATGAGGAAACTTACCTCAAATTTCTTAACTGGAATTGTATCCTGGAAATTCTTTTCCAATTTACAGATCCCCATTTGATAGTATGCAGCAGGTAAATTTCATCTACAGTGAGATTTCTAACCTCACTGGCTTAAAAACTGAGAGCTCTTGTGTATTCAGAGAACAGTTGGTTTATACTAAACACATTTCTGCAAAACCTTGCTGCTTAAAGGGCTGCACACTTCATTGCTGCTGACATCTGCAGTTCCTATGACCTCAAATGGAAACTCCAACCCATAGGAGCAAACATTGGCATGTTTCATGTTTCCCTAAGAGGCTGACATTCAGATTTTTCACTCATATCCTCACAGAGATGTGCAGCAGAATGTCCTCCTTGGCTGTAGCCTTCTACAAGCACTTTTCTTTAACAACCTCTCCTGTTACCTCTCAAGCCTTGGGAGTATTCTACCAGCTCTTGTCTACCATTGCTGCATCTTTCCATTCAGTAGCAATGTTCCTCTGTAACTAGAAAAGTGTTGCTTGTGTTGCTTGTGTTTCAAAACTAACTGTGAAGTTCACAATGGCTGTGCTACACACTGAAAGCTGTGAGAATTTAGTAAGGAACATTGCGCTGTAACCAATAGTATCAGTATCTGTGCAGTACTAGACAGGAAAATATGGCAACACTCTTCTGTGTACCACTTAAATAAAGTCTTCTCTGATGAAAATCGAGAGGGGCACAAATTCGACCGGGCATCCGTGAAAGTCATGGTACAAGTGAACGCGCGGAATGCAAGAGAATTCCTAAAAGCTTGGTTTTCCGCAAACAATTCTGTAAACAAACATGTAGACCTCAATCCTATTTATGAGCTGACCTCAATGCATGAAGTTCTCCACACAGCCAATCAGTGATGAGATTTCCTCCACGTATCTCAATTGAGTTTCCGAAATGATGTCCAATCAGCTGATTGTGAGGTATATGAGGGCCAAGCATTCAGAGGACACACCACAATTAACAGTGCACAGACAATGTCTCCTCACGTGGTGATGAAATGTTTGCAAGTAAATTGCCAAGATCGGAGAACAACTCAACCAAACCATCAAACAACTGAGCAACACAGCTTCTGAATTATTCTCATAAAGTCTGCATCTTTAAGAGACAACCAAACAGTACCAGGAAGTTGTTGTTCTAATATTGAGAAAACAGTGTAGAGTAAATTCTAAGCTCATTTTGAATTACTATTTTCCCACTATAATCTCCACAGTTCCACTTAGTATGAAATTTTAAACAATAATTGGGCATAGTGCATTTACTTACACAGCGATTTGTTTATGTAGAATTCATTTTCAGGATTTACAACTGAGGAAGAATTAATAGTTCTGATTGTAAACAGCTGACTGAAAACAGAGCAGGACTGGTTTGGATGATTTGAAATCAATGAAGTAAAAATATGAAGGGCGTAAATAAAGCATGTGGATTGCTAACTTCAGTAATGTATATCTGGAATTATGATAAAAAAGCAAGAATGCTAGAAAAAGGTCAAGCAGTTTATATGGGAAGAGAAACAGCTCAATCAACTGTCATTGCAATTTGCTGTTTTGTGTGGTGCCACTTAATAATTTTCTGACATAAAATAATATTCTTCTCCCATCTAAGAAGCAAAGAGTAATCTTATACAAAATGTGGCTATTATTTAGACCTGGGCTTTGCAACCTGCTTGATAACTTGATATTAATCTCCATGAACTATTGACACTGAAATGCAGGTTAGCCAAGAGAATTGAATCCAAAAAGATCAGCAGGGCGATTCTCGTGATAGAGGGGGTAGAATTGTGGCCAGGTAACAAGGAAACAGGAAGCTGGCAGTTTGTTGATTCCCGGTTAAGAAAAGTAGACCTTGATGCAACTAGATTGTAGTAGATTATTACTGGTTGTAATTCTCTAATGTTTTTCTAATATCAGCAAAGCTGCCACATAGAGCTACAATTAATGCATGACCAGAAGACACAATTACTTTGCTAAGCTCCATACTTTTTTAATTTAGTATATTTTATTAATAAACTTGTTTCTTTATTCCTGCAGCTACATGAGCCAAGGATATACATGAATAAATCTGAAGTTATGCATTTCATGAAATCATCCCTTTGAAACTCCAGTCTACATGAATAATCAACTCACAGCTCATGTGAATTAACCCATCTTGATAATTAACATGCACATATTGCATCACCACATCTTTTGGGTTTATGAATATTACATTCAGGTCACAAATTTAGTACATTGTGTACCTTAATTAATTATCCTGTAATCTAGTAATAATATTTGCATTTACATATAACTCTGGGTCTCCAGCCCCTCGGTGATGCCCTTTCTTTTAAAAAAGATACATTTTGCGGTTATTTGAAATCGTAACACAATCAAGTTTGCTAATGCATAAGCAGGGGTTGTAGTGTATCATCAACCAAATGCCAGGAAGTAGAAAATCTGCTCTCTGTTCATCACGCGCACAATGTCTTCCCATTCCAAATCAACAAATTAAAACTTATTTGCCTCTTCTCTCTGTTGGTAGCCCTGTGGTTCATCCCTAATGATACATGAAGCAATAATGGTGTCGCAGGTGAAATATGCAATGTGTGTGAATGCCTGCAGAATACAGAGGAAGGATTATTGATGAAGATAATGTTAACATAATGACGTTCAGAAGTGCTCTGCACTTCAGAGGCTCAGCCGTGTGACTTTTTATATTTGAATTTATTCAGTAAGTGAGTAGAAAATGGCAGGATTGATGGTTTACAATAAATTGACACCATTCAATTAATATTAGTTAGTGTTACAAGGGAATGCCTGTTTATTCTGCATCTTTCAGCAATTAAAATGTGTTTTCACACAGAATAATTTTCACTTTTTATGTGATAAGGAAATGTGTTGCTTCATTGCAAACTGTAATTCACGCTTTGCTTTCAGGGAAATGAGGACTGAATCTTAAATACAAATATGATACTGTTCCAGATGTAATTTTTCAATCGTTTTGACAGTATTCATATTCAGTGATGCAGTTTATTGCGTGTGCTTTGGCAAGAAATACATCCTTACATTATTAATTCAGTTCATGTGGCTTAATTGGACAAGACTAGAGTGAATTTGACAAACATCACAGCAGCAGAAAAGGCAATCATTCTTTCGAGATGGAACTTTGTTTGATGTCTTACTGTGTAATTCATTTACTCTCCTTAGGAGTCATGTGACCTGAATATTAATGAGTCAGTGATTGGCTTTTCGTCTTGTGGTCACATGACCTGAATATTAATCAGCTGGCACTTTCTTTCACTGATGTTATGCAACCCCATGTTTGACTGTCAAGGTAATATAGGCAGATAAGTGGGTGCTTGATGAGCACTTGACAGAACTTCACAGAAAATTAAAGCCTTAAAATAGCATGAGAAAGTCTTGTCAAATCAAGCATGATTATCACCAAACGCTTAAGGAATTCATCATCTGCATAAAATTAATATACTTCAGAGCAGACATGGTTGGCAGTCAGTGGGGACTCATCAAAATTTTATTTATATGTGTTCACCAAATCACATTAATTCTGAGAGTTAAAATTCACTGAGGATGAAGGTTATTTTCTGTTCAATCTAATTTATCTGTGACAATAATCATTACTAATAATGTGTCAAATTGAATTGTAGCCAGTTTTGCATGCTTGCTGATTTGGAGAGGAGTGCTAAGCCAGCCCAGAGCAATTAACCATTGGCATATCTGTACAGGGCTGAGAGCAGCAGAGCTGCACAGTTGAAAATTCAAGTGTGCTAGACATATTTAAAGAATTTTTTGATTATATCCACTTGGGTATTGCAGATGGTTTACTGACTGATGTATTTCTACAATAGAACAAAAAAAAACATAATTGCCCACATTCACCTTAGGTTAATGAATGTATTGGTCCTGATATTACCTCAAAGAGCTAACAACGTATTCCACCAGTGCTCTGCATCTATTGCACAGCTATTTTCTCTTGTTTCCTGAAGGTGTTAAGCTTTAATCTTCATTGTAATAGCATTTTCAAGAATAAGAGAAAAAAGAAGGCCACCATCAGAAAGTATATTGTCATTACAGCACAGAGGCAGCCCATTTCTTTCAGTGATTCCATATGCACCGTCTGTAGAGTCCTTTTCACCTGCACAATCCCCATAGCCCTGCAAAGCTTGTGTCCCTCAAGTACCTGCTGAGTTCCTCCAGCATTTTGTGTGTGTTACCTTCTCCCATCTTCCTTTGGCGAATATTGATCACCTTTAGTTTCACCATCCTCTTAGACAGCAAATTCTAGGAAGGTCATTACATCTCACCGCATAACAGCCCATCTTTCTCACACATTCCCTTTATCTCTTATCCAAAAACATTAATTCCAGACGTCTCCATCCTTGTATCATCAACTAATGAGAAGAGCTAATGGGGAAAAAAACATCTTCTTTGTCTACCTTATCTCATTCGGAAGAAGGTGGCACCATCGAACAGCATGACCAAGGGTGACACCCTCAAGATGATTCAAGAAACTGCTTCTTTCACATCTTTTTCTTTCAAATGTGGTTCTGCTACTGTTGGAGCCTGTGATCCACATTTTGGTGGTGTGTTATCAGGCCGATAGTACTTTGCTTTCTCCGAGGGTGTTCAGCGAGGCATGTGGCCTTGAGGCCAAGAAGCCTGGAAGTGGGCCATGGCCCAAGATCAACTCCATTTCTCACCCATCATGCCAGATAAAGCATTGAGGAAGATTGTAATCATCAAGGCAGTAGCAGAAGGTGATCAAGTGTTCTGCGGCATCTTCTCTGCCCGAGGAAGGTATCTGCATGTGACCCTCTCCCCCTCCCCCTTCCCCACTCTCCCTCCCTCTCTCTCTCCCTCTCCTTCTCTCTCTCCTTCTCCCTCCCCTCCAGATCCCTACATTTGAATGATCTCTCACTCCGTCAATGCTGTTGCAGCATGGTGTCAGAGACCTGGGTCTTGGACGACGTTTATTCAGCTTGGTTTGTGGATTAGGTTCTGTAGTTCATGTTATCATGTGCTTCGGGTTTCTGGTCGCTATTTTTTTTGTTATTTTGATCAGAGTGGCCTACAGATAACAAACAACACAGCGCTAGGTTAAGTTAGACTAATCTGAACTGAATACGCCTGGACTCTTTCGATTTTGTGTTTTATACTCTGTGCTTTTCGCTCCTTCTTTCATGTTGGTGTGGTGTCTGATGTTTTTCTTTGAACGGGTAACAGGCTCTTCCAACTCAGCAACCCTACGCTGCCCAATTACACCCATGTGACTAATTAACCAACTAAACCATACAACTTTGGAATGTGAGAGGAAACCAGGGGTCTTAGAAGAAACCCATGCAGGACATGCAAACTCCTTACAGCCAGCGATGGAATTGTACCAGGTCACTGGCATTGTGATACTAGGAACTAGGGTAAAGGATGAACTGAAGGAACTTTATATTAGGCAAGAAACGTTGTTGGATAGACTGTTGAGTCTGAAGGCTGATAAGTCCCCGGGACCTGATGGTCTGCATTCCAGGGTACTTAAAGAGGTGGCTCAAGAAATTGTGGATGCATTGGTAATCATTTTCCAATGTTCTACAGATTCAGGAACAGTTCCTGCTGACTGGAGGGTGGCTAATGTTGTCCCACTTTTCAAGAAAGGTGGAAGAGAGAAAACAGGGAATTATAGACTGGTTAGCCTGACGTAAGTGGTGGAAAAGATGTTGGAGTCAATTATAAAAGATGAAATTATGACACATTTGGATAGCAGTAGAAGGATCAGTCCGAGTCAGCATGGATTTATGACGGGAAAATCATGCTTGACTAATCTTCTGGAGTTTTTTGAGGATGTAACTATGAAAATGGACAAGGGAGAGCCAGTGGATGTAGTGTACCTGGACTTCCAGAAAGCTTTTGATAAAGTCCCACATAGGAGATTAGTGGGCAAAATTAGGGCACATGGTATTGGGGGCAGAGTACTGACATGGATTGAAAATTGGCTGGCTGACAGGAAACAAAGAGTAGCAATTAACGTGTCCCTTTTGGAATGGCAGGGTGTGACCAGTGGGGTACCGTAAGGTTCAGTGCTGGGACCACAGCTGTTTACAATATACATTAATGATTTAGATGAAGGGACTAAAAGTAACATTAGCAAATTTGCTGATGACACAAAGCTGGGTGGCAGTGTGAAATGTCAGGAGGATGTTATGAGAATGCAGTATGACTTGGACAGGTTGGGTGAGTGGGCAAATGTACGGCAGATGCAGTTTAATGTGGATAAATGTGAGGTTATCCACTTTGGTGGCAAGAACAGGAAGGCAGATTACTACCTAAATGGAGTCAAGTTAGGAAAAGGGAAATTGCAATGAGATTTAGGTGTTCTTGTACATCAGTCAATGAAAGCAAGCATGCAGGTACAACAGGCAGTGAAGGAAGCTAATGGCATGCTGGCTTTTATAACAAGAGGAATTGAGTATAGAAGTAAAGAGGTCCTTCTGCAGTTGTACAGGGCCCTGGTGAGACCCCACCTGGAGTATTGTGTGCAGTTTTGGTCTCCAAATTTGAGGAAGGACATTCTTGCTATTGAGGGAGTGCAGTGTAGATTCACAAGGTTAATTCCCGGAATGGCGGGACTGTCATATGTTGAAAGATTGGAGCGACTGGGCTTGTATACACTGGAATTTAGAAGGATGAGAGGGGATCTGATTGAAATATATAAGATTATTAAGGGATTGGACACACTGGAGGCAGGAAGCATGTTCCCGCTGATGGGTGAGTCCAGAACTAGAGGCCACAGTTTAAGAATAAGGGGTAGGCCATTTAGAACAGAGATGCGGAAAAACTTTTTCACCCAGAGAGTGGTGGATATGTGGAATGCTCTGCCCCAGAAGGCAGTGGAGGCCAAGTCTCTTGATGCATTCAAGAGAGAGTTAGATAGAGCTCTTATAGATAGTGGGGGTCAAGGGATATGGGGAGAGGGCAGGAACGGGGTACTGATTGTGTATGATCAGCCATGATCACAGTGAATTGTGGTGCTGGCTAGAAGGGCCAAATAGCCTACTCCTGCACCTACTGTCTGTTGTCTATTGTCTATTGATAGCATTGCCGTAACCAGTACCATGCCACTCAAAATACCTTATACAGAGTTTCGTAAAGAAATAATATATATTCCCTATTAATGAAACTCAGGATCCTGTATGCTTTGTTTACCAGGTGCTTTGTCATGTCATCTTTAAAAAACAATGCACATGAACCCTGTAGTGTTCTTGCTCGGGTGTAACGGAACGCCGAACTAAACACCGAGATAAACCGTAGTCGATGAAAACAGGGTCACAGTAAGATTAACCATTTACTGTTCACTCTTCCTCATTAACGTATGGTGAAAACTGTTGATAAAACAATACAAGATTTGTACAGCATTTGTTTCCTTCTTGATAATTACATTTACATCGTAAACAATTGCAAGAGTAAAACTACAACAACTACATTACATTAAAGTGCAGCATACAGTCAGAATCTACCTATGCCATTGACTGCTTTAAATACACTTCAACACAAACTATCCGCGACTGTATAACTAACGAAAACATAAACCTTATCGACTGTCGTTACTTTTAACAGGATCGGCATTAACATTTTAATTCAACATATCGATTATCTCATGACTTACAACGTTGCCTCACTGTGTTTCTAATGCGTAGAAGACAACTTTTCTTACGCTGGACTCGCACATGTCAGCCCCCCACCTTCCTGTTTCTCCAAACCAGTATTTTCCCACAAGACGCGGCAAAACCGGATGTGACGTCATTGCATACTGCGATATATCACAGACAACGAATTTAATTTAAACAATCCTAACTTTAACTAAAATGCTAACAAACGAATTACTAAGCGAAAATATTATAAACTAAATAACTGCCATAAAGGCAACACACTCCCCGCTTGACCTTCGTAGGGTCACAATGAACATAATACAAAACTTCAGTCTCTAATCAGTCCTTAGGTAGAAGTAGAACGACTTCTGTAACAGGCCTTTGGTATATTTTCACATCGCCTTGGTCGGTAGTTTTCTACTCAACCTTCCTGACATGTCCATCCCTGCTAGGGAATGTAGCAGAGATTCTGGCCATTGGCCAGCTGTTGTGGGTGATTTGCTTTTCCCAGAGCAGGACTAAATCTCCCACTTGAAGATTCCTGCAGGGTTCTGTCCACTTTTATCTGTGTTGCAACAAAGGTAGATATTCCTGTCTCCAACGAGACCAGAACCGATTTGCCAGAGCCTAGACCTGTCTCCATTGCTTTAAGTACAAATTCTTATCAGAGAAGTCCCCTGGTGGAGGGGGAGCTCCTGCCTTCTGCGTAAGGAGCATTGATGGTGAGAGTATGAAGGGGTTTTCCGGGTCGGAAGACACGGGTAGAAGTGGTCGTGCATTTATAATGGCTGTGACCTCTGCCATTAGTGTGCACAGTACCTCGCGGGTCAATCGGGTGCGTTGCTGCATCTCAGGTTTCCTTTTCAGGGTTTTTTGCAAGGATGTGAACCGCTTGGCTGCCTGCTCTTTGTTGTTTGGCAAGCACTGGCGTGGTTCTCTGAAAGGTAGTGGGGCGACCTCATTATTTGCTTCATCTCTGAAGACCTTGGTGTCCTTTGTTTTTAAGAAAATGGCATCTTGAGCTGATTAAGCAAGTTTATTATCATGCTCAGTTTGAGCGAAGACTGACTGAGCCAGCGTCTCGTCAGTTACTTTACGTTTGTTAAAGCCTTGTTGTGCTTCCTTAATACACGTAACACTTGCACAAACCGACAATTCCACAACAATAAACTAAATAACTGCCATAAAGGCAACACAGACCCTATGTCCCTCCATTTCTGCACACTCCTACAACCATGATATGAAGTTGATGTGCTTTTTCCATTCTTCCTGACTAATAACATCACCTCACACATTTCTGTATGAAGTTCCATCTGTCCCATTTTTGTTTAACAGTCTGTCTATTATAAGCATGAGAACATCTGCAGATGCTGGAGATCCAAAGCAACAGCGGTGAAGGGTCTTGCCCCAAAACATCAACTTTTTACTCTTTTCCATAGATGCTGCCTGGCCTGCTGAATTTCTCCAGCATTCGGTGTGTGTTGCAGTCCGTCTATTAATCCATAGATTTCTTCATCATTACACCCCCAAGTTTGGTGTGTTACGCCTGTGCCCAACTCTGAGGGGCTGAAGGGTCCCAAAGTAGCCCCCTCCTTTTTGAGAATTGCAAGATCGCTATTAATTCAGGTCAGGGGACCCAGGAAATGAGAGAGAGACGTTTGGAATGCCCTGGCCCCTCAGCGATACAAAGACGGGAAACAGCCATTGTCTCTTGGAGATGGAATTGTGTATTGAGTACTGTGCTATTTATCTGAAGCCCTCAGGGAATGACCAAAAGTAGGCTGCTTGAGGGGAGGCATCCCTCCACCCTGATTGACATCTGAGACCCCATAAGTAAGGAGAAAAGAGGGTCTGGGGAACAGCTCCTTTAGACGCACCAGAAGAAACGCTAGAAATCCTGTAACAGCGTAATAGCGACAGCCGGTGGTAAGTCCACGTGTGTCCTTTTCCATTTGGCTCAGAATTGGTGGGCCTTACCACGGAAGAATGGCTTTAGCTAAAACAAAGGAGAAACCAGCCCCAACGACTCTCGAAGGATTGACATCATAAAAGGAATGGGCAAGTTTTAAACTCTCTCTCTTGACTCCAACCAAAGGCTGCAGCCTGCATGAACTTGAGTGACTTTTATATTTCCATTGGACAATACATTATCCCCTAGACAATGATAGAGCTATTTCTTATTGATTATTATTATACCCGCGCTTTCCAATTTAGTATCGATGACATATATTATCTGTATGTTTGCATTGATATTATTTTTGTGTATTTTTATCAGTAAATACTGTTAAAAATAGTACCATTGGACTTCAATGGACCTCTCTATCTTTGCTGGTAAGTGACCCAGTTACGGGGTACGTAACAACTTGGGGTTCTCGTCTCGGGATTTGACACCAAATTGGGAGGCCAGTGAATCGGGCTTGTAAGTCCAAACTTGGATCTGGTACACAGGTAGCCAGACGGGAAACCAGCAAAGATGAACGTGGATGAATTTATAGAAAACCCGACTCTGGAGGCGCTAGAGGCGGCCACCAAATCGGACTTGATAAATATGGCGAAAGCTCTAAACCGCGCAGAGGTCAGGTTGTCAATGAAAAAGCAGGAGGTGCAAAGGGCCATAACTCAGTATTATATTGAGAAGAATGTGTTTGCAGCTGCGGTATTGGAAAATATCCCTGAAAAGGCACCAATCAGTGGGATGGCTCAGTTAGAGTTGGAGAAATTAAGGTTGGAACATGCAATTAAGTTAAAGCAGCTGGAAGCAGCTGAGAGAGAGAGAAAGAAAGGGTCGACAAACAAAGGGAGCATGCGCTCCAGCTAAAGGAGTTAGAGGTGAAAAGGGAGCAGGAAAGAGCTGAGAAACAAAGAGAGCATGAAATTCAGTTAAAACAGCTGGAAGCAGCTGAAAAAGAGAGGGAGAGAGCCGAAAAGGAGAGAGAGTATGAGGAGAAAGAGACAGAGGCAACATGACTTGGATATGGAGAAGTTAAGGCAAGAGCAAAGAGTTCAACTCCCGACTAACATTAAACCGAGAGGAGCGGTTTAATGTTAGTCGGGAATTGAGGTTAGTATCTCCGTTCGAGGAGACGGATGTTGATAGTTATTTCTTGCTTTTTGAGAAGGTAGCAGTAAATTAGAAGTGGCCCAAAGAGCAGTGGGTGGCGTTGTTACAAAGTGTGTTAAAAGAGAAGGCACAACGAGCATATAAGGCATTGCCCATGAAGGAGGAAGAGGCAGAGAGTTATGACAAAGTAAAAGCAGCCATTCTCCAGACTTATGAATTGGTACCTGAAGCGTATAGACAAAAGTTCAGAAATTTAAAGAAAGGGTGGAATCAGACGTATACCGAGTTTGCCTATGAGAAGTGGGTGCTCTTGGACCGTTGGTGTACAGAAGAAATAGTGGAAGAGGATTTTTGGCGTCTCAGGGAGTTAATTCTGATTGAGGAATTTAAAGGTTGTGGTTCGGAGGATATCCGGATGTATTTGAATGAGAAGCCGAATAAGTCCATCTCTGAACTTGCTAGGTTCGCAGATGAATATGCCCTAACCCACAAGACAAAGTTTTCCTCGAATAAAAGTTACCCGAGAGACCGTGGGAACGGTAGAGAAAGCCCGCCGGCTAAGGGAGAAACTCAGCCGGGAGCTAGCAGTAAAATTGAGGAGGAGAGGCCAGAAGCCAGGAGATTTCCTGGCTTGACCTGTTTTAGTTGTGGAAAGGTGGGTCATATTGCACCTAAGTGCCCCACTCCGAGGAAGGAGCCAGGAAAAGGGAGAGCAGCTATACCTATAGGCTGTATTGCATCGATCAGAAAACCGACGAGAGAGCCCCAGGTAGATGGAGTACAGGAGGGGCATGAGACATTTCGTTCAGAAGGAACTGTGTCTGTGAGAGAGGGAGACACACCAGTTCCTGTACGGATCTGGAGACACACGGGGGCTGAGCTGTCATTGATTAGCAGTAAGGTGCTAGATTTTGGTCCTCAGACAGGAGAGGTAGCCTTGAGAGGAATAGGAAAAGGGACTGAAGTGGTGCCCTTGCATAGGGTCATTCTGAATTGTGAGCAGGTATCTGGACCAGTGGAATTGGGGGTACTGTCGGAATTACTGGGGGAAGGCATGGACATCCTTAACGACTTAGTGGGTGGTAAAATGGGTGAAGCCGTGAAGCTGACAAACAAGCCTGTGAGGGTTGAGGCACTGCCCTTAGATTCCGAGATCTATCCCGCATGCGCGGTCACTCGCAGCATGTCGAGAGAGGCAGCCGAGACAGAGAGCAGTTTAAATCAGGCCAGTATCGATTTGGCTGAGATGTTTTCACCGACCCTGTACCACGAGGGTTTAGAGGGTGGTAAAACAAAGAGTAGTAAAGTGAAAGAGAGTAAGGGAGAGGAGATAGACCTTCCCTTAGTGAGGAGAAAAGTTCTAGAGGTACGAAATAAAGATGAGAAACAGATAGAGCTGTTAAAAGGTCCAGAGTTGGACATGGATGATCTGTCTGGTTTGGCAGAACTGTTTGAAGAAGTTGAAAATTCTAAAGGTGTTCCCAATAATGAAATGAGGGCAGTCCTAAATGAAAAGGGTGCCCTTACCTTGAAGAAGTCTGCTGGGTTGGCAGATGAGGTTGTTTCAGCCTGCGGGGTTGAGTTTACTCCAGAGGGGAGTTGCCCATAAAGTAGCTGGGAGGATCAGGGGAATTTAGAATTTGGACAGGGTACGGGTATTGAAAGCCTGGAAGAGACAAATGTCCCATTTGAGTGTGTCCAAGATGTGGATGCACGTGGTACTGAACCTAGTAATGGAGCTCAGAAAAAGTCTGAGGTATTTGATTCAGTTGTAAAGGAATGCAGTCCTTGTGGGTCAGATGGACTTGGTTCAGTGAAGAAAGGGTTAACCTTGATTATAGTGGGAAGTGAGAGTTCCCAGGTGTTTGTGCTCGAAGGTGTGTTAAAAGTTAGTGAGGAGATAACAGGTGGGGCAGTGAATATTATTATTGAAGGAAAAGGGAAATGTGTTGTTCCCAAATTGAATGAAGGAAATTTAAAAGCTGGACTGATGTCCAAAGCAGCAACCAAACTACAGAGACAATGGCTTCGTACCCCAAAACCTGTGAATCAAGTACAGGTTGAGTTGGAAGGTAAAGGGGCCCCACACGCTATTGTTATTCCAGAGTGTGGTGTAAAACCGCAGAATTCGAAATGCTGTTTGAACAAAGAGGGATCGCTGGCATTAAGACCTAATAGCCTGAGGGGTCCTGAAGAGAAAACTAGCACCTTGCGTAAAATTAAAGAATTGTGTGGAAATTCGGAAAATGATCTAAGTTTGGAACACATTGTTGATAAAATAACTCCTATGAAAGGAGCGGGCGAAAGCCTATTTCGCCAGGGTGCACAAGCTCCCCACGTGGGAATTAACCGAAAAAGAGGCGAGGGTTAAGGGGACGCCATTTTTAAGTAGCAGAAGTCGGTTTTGCGGGATTTCGACAAAGCATGTGAATAATAAAGACAACCCCATGGAAGCTTGACTGTTAAGTTTGAAAGTAACATAAAGATTAGTATTTTGCCTGAACTTTTGTAGTATACATGTAAGGTAAGATCACGACTCTTTAGTTTTTGTTGGCTGAAGGGAAAAAAAGGTGGTTATTAAATTGGAATCTGATGCTACAAGACTTTAGTAAGGTACAAGATGTTAAGATATTAAAGGAAGTGACAATGTAATTGTTAACTGTTTAGATGCTGAATTGAATGTATAACTGTATTACACTGTAGTGAAAAAAAACTTTTGTATTGTGTTAGATTCTAAAATCCTGCAAGACTCTGTATTACTTCATTTTTACTGATGATAAAAACGCATTGAAGAAAGGGGGTGTTATGCCTGTGCCCAACTCTGAGGGGCTGAAGGGTCCCAAAGTAGCCCCCTCCTTTTTGAGAATCGCAAGATCGCTATTAATTCAGGTCAGGAGACCCAGGAAATGAGAGAGAGATGTTTGGAATGTCCTGGCTCATCAGTGATACAAAGCCACGGGAAACGGCCATTGTCTTTTGGAGACGGAATTGTGTATTGAGCACTATGCTATTTATTTGAATCCCACAGGGAATGACCAAAAGTGGGTTGGTTGAGGGGAGGCATCCCTCCACCCTGATTGACATCTGAGATCCTGTGAGTCAGGATAAAAGAGGGTCCGGGGAACAGCCCCTTTAGACTCTCCAGAAGAAACGCTAGAAATCCTGTAACAGCGTAATAGCGACAGCCGGTGGAAAGTCCACGTGCGTCCTTTTCCATTTGCCTCGGAATTGGTGGGCCTTACCATGGAAGAACGGCTTTAGCTAAAATAAAGGAGAAACCAGCTCCAACGACTCTCGGATTGACATCATAAAAGGAATGGGCAAGTTTTAAACTCTCTCTCTTGACTCCAACCAAAGACTGCAGCCTACATGAACTTGAGTGACTTTTATATTTCCATTGGACAATACATTAACCCCTAGACAATGATAGAGCTATTTCTTAGTGGTTATTATTACACCCGCGCTTTCCGATTTAGTATCGATGACATATATTATCTGTATGTTTGTATTGATATTATTTTTGTGTATTTTTATCAATAAATACTGTTAAAAATAGTACCATCAGACTTCAATGGACCTCTCTATCTTTGACCCAGTTACGGGGTACGTAACAGATGTAATTTTTTTTTATTTTAATTTTTTCCCAACAATATCAAAGTCATCTGTAAATAAATCCTTCCGTCTGATGGGTGACTACCAATCATACCTTGTAACTTTCTGAACTTAAACCAATGTTTCATTCAAGCTGACACTAACTCTCTTATTCCATGAGAACAACTTATATTAGTTTTTAAAGTGGTACTTTGTTAAAGTTTTCTTTAAGTATACTGGCAACTTCCACTGCATTCTTTTCATCAACTTTCTCTGTTAATTCATTAATATATTCATTTAAATTAAGAATTGGAATCAAATTTATTATCACTGACATAGGTCATGAATTTGTTATTTTGTGAGAGCAGTACAGTGCAATACTGTAAATTATAATAAGAAATGTACAGTTTATAAAAATAATTAAATAATTTGTGCGAAAGGAGAGTAAAATAGTGAGGTAGTGTTCATGGCTTCATTATCTGTTCAGAAATCTGATGGCAGAAGGTAAGAAGCTGTTCCTGAAACATTGAGAGTTGTTCTTCAGGCTCCTCTAACTCCTCTCTAATGATAGTAATGAGAAGAGGGCATGGCTTGAGTGAGAGGGTCCTGAATTATGGATGCCACCTTCTTGAAGCACTGCCTTATGAAGATGTCCTTGATGCCCCTGATGGAGCTGGTTGAGTTTACAGCCCTCTGCAGCTTTTTGTGATCCTTTGCGGTTATCCCTCCATACCAGGTGATGCAACTGGTTATAATTTTTTGCATGGTACATCCGTAGAAATATATTCGAGTTGTTGGTGACATACCAAATATCTTCAGACTCCTAATGAAATAAAGCCACTGCGTGCCCTCTTCAGAATTGCAACAGTATGATAGGTCTTCAGAGATTTTGACAATCACCAACTTGAAATTGCTCACCTGGTTGCTTGCTCTTCTTGATTAAACATGTCTCTCCAAGTACCTATTAATTTTCATTTCCGGTTATTCTATCTAAGTCCTTGCCCACTGCTAATGTTAAATTTACGGGCCTATAATTACCCTTTCTTCAACAAGGACTTCTTATTTGCTACCCTCCAATCTTTTGACACTTCACCCATATATCCAAGAAAGACTGGAAGATTAGGGCAAGCCTTTCTCTAATCCCAACTCTACTTCCCTCAGAACATTGTAGATAGATTGTACAAACTTCCAGACTAGACCATTTATCCAGCTGAACCTTAAGCCTATTTTCCAGTACATCCTGCTTGTCAAGTTACACATCATGCAGTACCTCTACCATCTGCACTGCAAAGCTCCATGGTAATTTTGCCACATTCCTTTTTCCTGAGGCACTTTGGTTTAAAATCCTTAGAAATCTAATCTTCGGCATAGAGCTTTCAGAAGAACAATGAGCTGGAAGCATTTTCGATTGTCATCACTTTAGATTTGATAGCGATGCACAATCCTCTCCATCACACGCTTTTTTGTGAAACCAGAAAATCTTCATCCACGTTGCCCCACTCCCCATCCTCCCCTTAACTTAACGGATCAGCTACTTAAGATGGCTGATTCTAGACTATCTCATTCAGGTGGAATTTGATAAGGGGTGTAAATTAGAATATAGAGGAATTATCTCAGCTACCACAGGGGAAAGTTATGAAGAAAAATAATAGATTTTGTTGGCATTTCTTTATAAATGGCATTGCTTAAAGACAGTTGATTGACAGGTTTTTGAGGTCTATTTTCCTGTGCCTTCTCTCTACTCTTGCAAGGAAATGAAAGAATGTAAATGTGGACTTCAGCCTTACAAACGCCTACAGCTGAAAAAGTAGAGGGTATTAGGGATGTGACAAGATAGCAAACTGATCAACAACTTATATTCTGTCTGGGTAGCCTTCAACCTGATAGCATGAACATCAATGTTTCCTTCCCATTAAAAACAAATTCCCTCCCCCTCCTGTCTTCCTCTATTCTCCACTCGAGCTACATATCACTAAGATCTACAGATCAGCATGGACCTACTGAAAACAATTATCCTCAGTAAAGGAAGAAGGACATGGAACAGCAGACTGCACTAATGCTTCTCCAGAATATTAAGTAAGTAAGGGTAACTTTACTACTTAAAACAACCTCTTCTCACTTCCCCTGGGTCCTTTCACCTTTTCCTTTCTCCAATGATCCACTCCGCTCTCCTATCAGATTCCTTTGTCGCCAGCCCTTTACCTTTCCCACCCACATGGCTTCACATATCACATTCTACCTAGCCTCCCTCCCCTCCCCACTCCTTTTGATTATGATGTTTTCCCCTTTCCTTTGCAGTCCTGAAGAAGAGTCTCAGCCCAAAGCATCAACTGTATTTTATTTCCATGGATGCTGCCTGACTGCTGAGTTCCACCAGCATTTTGTGTGCGTTGCTTCGGTTTTCCAGACCTTCTCATGTTTATTAAACTGGTATCTTGTTGTTTTAAGTAGTGAAATTACCCTTACTTACTTAATGTTCTGGAGAAGCACTAACGCAGTGTTAGCTCTGAGCATTGGCTATTGATTCTGCTGTTCCATGTCTACCTTTTCTTACTGAGGGTGATTTTTTCAGTAGGACCTTGTTGATCTGTAGATGATTATAAGCCTACAGCTGGACTGATACCTTCAATAATGCATGACTCAAGGGTTACCCACCCAAATTAATTCATAATCTTGTTCTTCTCAGATGTAAATTAAAAATCATAATGATGATAAACAACATTCCACATAGAAAATGGAGCCAAACTCAAAAGACGGCACAGTCTTGTGTCAATCCTGAACTCTATCAACCCTGAAAGATGCTAACAAAATCTTTATGCAGGCAAAGAACATCAGCTTTCACTGTGAGATCTGCCTCAGGGAATTCTTGCGACATCGCTTATTGCCATTGATACAGTGTTGGTATTTATTTGAGATGTGTGTAGGTAAGAAATAATTTGGAAGGTGGTGGAAGAGTTAAACTCGCTCATCTTACTAATGCACTCTAATAAGGCTTCTGGAGGGCCTTAGAGAGGTTTGCCTTTTGGAAGTTAAATTAAGGTCCACGTTCCATCCGGTGGAATTAATGCACCAGACTTCAGGAATGTATTTCAGCATGCTTATTAACACAAGCTCTTCCCAGTGGGTATGTCAATGGGCACCCTGAGCCTGATTTTGTTAGCTCTGTGTCACACGTTTGCTGCATGTTTCACCTACCTTTCAGCTCAATGACTTTCAATATAAGAACTGTTAAGAGATTTTCTTACTTTATTTTTGCCAATTTGCTTCAAACATTAAATCATAAGCCAAGGAGAAAGCCTTACATTTTATGTTAAAGACTATACTCTCGATGGAAAGAAGAAACCTGAAAACACAAGTGAGTTTCAATACCTGCTGGTTAACTAACAAAATGATTTTTGCTCCTGTATAGAAGAGCAGTTAAAATGCGTGGATATAACCAATGCCATGCCCACCTGGGATCCATATTCTAACACTTCACTTATAAGTTGTTCTCTGATGCTCTCTCAGTTAAAGAGCTCAGATATATTCTATCTCTGTTTTGGTGGCTGGTATCATCGTTCTTCCTCATAGCGCCTCATTGAGCCAATCAGATCTTCTCTTCCTCATATGGCACTATCTCTTTGTGGCTTCGTGTCCGCGTTGTTCCCCTGTTCTTGTTCATTCAAGTTGTTTCTTTTCCATCCACATCGAGCTGCCTTTAATTGAGATTCACTGAATAAGATATTGGCCAGACGCTCGTGTTCATGTTCCTGACTGCTATATCATAATCCTGCATGGAGTTACGTATATACATGAAAACTTAGGTGGATATGTGCTTCAGTCTGGGTTTGGATGTTTCACAATCTGTAGCAGCCAAGCTCTCATTCTCAAGTCTTAAACAGTACACACATTCAATCGAGGACTGTAGATAAGGGAGAGGAAAAATTAGCAAGGTAACTGGAGAGAAATGTAGCAAAAAAAAGGCATCAGAAACAAAACAAAAGCAATCCTGAACGTTAAAACATTAGTATGTAATTCCTGATTAAATTGCATCAGGTATTAGTTGCACATAAATTATTATTTTAAAAGTAATCAGTGTTACTGCATTAAATTAACTTCAAGATGTGTATGTTGTTTGATTGAAGATAATGTGATAATCTCTGACTGTAAAGCTAATCTTTACGAGATTGGCTGATACAATAGATTAGAACCTGGCCTCTGACCATTGACCAGAGTGAATACAATGTAGTTTAAAAGGACAAAAGTCTCATTTAGCTGTAAACATTTGCTGAAAGCAAAGCTTAAACAGTTTGTAAGAAATCTAGTGCAAACTGAAGAAGGGATGATGATGTGATAATTGGTGAACTATCAGACTTACATTGTACAAAGTGCTCTTGGAAAAGATGGAGGGAACTTAATTCTGCAACTATCATTACAATTACAATAAGTCATTTATTTGTATTTATATGACAATACCTGTGCCTAGTGTAGGCTGTCCATGATGCTAAAGTGATTAGAATGCAGCAATATTTGCTGCCACGTCGACCAAGTACTTGATGCCGGGTTTGAAGTCTTCATCTTCAGACATGCTTTTCCACAACTGACCAAGGGCTGCACTAGTTTTCTTTTTGGTTGTGATGTGAGAAAGACTGGAATAGGGGAGAGAAACAGGGAAGGGGTAGTGATGATGATCTTGGTCCTGCAGTTGTAGATTCCTTCAAGTTGTCTCCCAGGATATTTTCTATTGCAAAGAAGTGATTAACCAATATATGCCGGTCACCTGACCGTTTCTCTTCCATGACCAAAAGTTATAAGTTTGGGTAATCATTTTGCCAAATCAGAAATGAGATTGAGTGAGCCTTTGAGTGAAAGTTTACTTCAGTCTTTACCTGCCATATTTCTTTTGGCAAAGCAACATCTTAATAAGAAATGAAAGACGCTGGAAGAAAAATTATGAGAAAATGAATTTTGCCTTTTAATAATTCTTTATCACTCAAATATAACAAAATCATTTACTTCAAGGAAAATGTATTAAAATATGTTAATAAAGCTGTTTAAAATTAAAATTAATCTCAAAACCAAGAATCTCTTTGAAATATGTTAGCCGTCTACTTGTGTAAGATAATGAATTGCCTCATGGATGCTGGAGGGCAAAATCCAATCTGAGTCACATTAAGATGAATAATAGAATACAATTTGATTGGAAAATCTTCAGTTTGCTCCTCAGCCCTGAAGGTATTGACTGTTGCTGGGACCATTTTCATCAGCACAGCTAACTCTAAAAGATTGAAGGGTTAATTGTAACCAGGAGGGAGGGTGCAGAGTTAAAGGTAGGTGAGTGAGGCTATGGGCCTGCATTCATAATGGACAAGAGATCCCGAAGATGACATCAGCATAACCGTCATTTTATCTCCCAAGATTAGCTTAATCTTACCTCCCTGGAGATTCTCCCTCCTGAAACTGTCAGGATTAATACTAGGACCAGTGGGCAGGGATGAGGGGCGGTGTGGGAATTTGAGGATAAGAACCAAGCGAATGATCCAAGGCATGAAATTAGTGTTGGTGTAAGGTTATATCAGGCGATGTTAGGCTGAAGAGGCTGAATGACTTCATACTGATATGTAAGATTAAGCTGGGCGAGAGTGACAATGTGATTATTAAAGGAGTGTAAAGAAAGGAAGGGTCAGGGATTTTATTTATGTATGTATGCGTGTATTTTTTTTTGTTTCTTTCTCTCTCTATCTCTTTTTAGAGGTACAATGCAGTAACTGGCTCTCCTGGACCAACAAGTCACACCCAAGGGACCAATTAACTGACTAACCTGAACATGTTTGGAATGTGGGAGGAAACCAGAGCACTCGAAGGGAACACACATGGTCATGGGAAGAATGTACAATCTCCTTACAGACTGAGATGAGAATTCAGCCTGGGTCACTGGTGCTGTAAAGCACTATGCTAACCCATATGTTACTGTGGCCACCCTTCAGATGGAGTGATTTTGGATGGGAGCAGTTAGGGGATTACATTGAAACTGGATGGTGGATGGGGAGGTTGAATGCACAAAGGATTGACTGGGGG
The DNA here is from genome assembly GCF_030144855.1 of Hypanus sabinus. NCBI lineage: Eukaryota > Metazoa > Chordata > Chondrichthyes > Myliobatiformes > Dasyatidae > Hypanus > Hypanus sabinus. The sequence goes on along the minus strand of NC_082710.1, from coordinate 40,018,755 downwards.
ACAAGCAATCTTGGAGGAGAGTGTGGGAACTTTGGGCAAGATTTCCTCTAGTGTCTTCTGTGTTACTTCATTTTCCACAATCTACAGTCTCTCCTACAAGAAACTGTAGATTGTGGAAAATGGAATAACATAGAAGATACTTGAGAAAACCAGTGGGTCAGGGGCATCTATGGAGCAAATGGACGGTCAACATTTTGGGTCAAGGACGTTCAACTAGACTCCGTTCCTGGGGGCCTCTGGTATCATGTGGAGTGGTCACTCCTGCTACTTGGCTTACAAAACCTTACCTTAAGTTCTTCTGAGCTGTCAGCATATCTAACTGCTCTTAGGAAGACAAACCTCTGGTTGCCTATGGAAATTCAACTGCTGAAGGAATCTCAATAATAATTCTAGAAAACTGATAATTATGAAGATAATTAAAAATTAATTGTTTGCAAAGTTGCTTGGTCATGAAAAGCCATTGAACCATGTCAAGAAACATTGAACCTGTTGGAATACTGAAGTCAGGAGAATAGGTGGATTAGATTTAACGGTGTGTGTAGATGATTTGGTTGGCAGCACCTCCTTTACATTGAAGTAGTGGACACACATCACAACAGGTACATCTTCTTCGTTTTCTAGAAGTAAGAAGCCAAAGTGAAAGCTTTGGTTAGTGGTACATCTGCCAGATCTTGTTTGAAGCCAAATGGTATGGACAGCAACAGTGTTGAAAGAAAAAGCATGTTTGATATATCAAAAATGCACTGAACCCTAGCAACAGAAGATATAAGAACACAAGATCATAAGTCACAGGAGTAGAATTAGGCTATTTTGCCCATCAAATCTGCTCCGTCTGTCCATCATGGCTGATCCATTTCCCTCTCAACCCCATTCTCCTGCCTTCTCCCCATAACCTTTCATGCCCTGACTAATCAAGAACCTAACAAACTCTGCCTTAAATTAAGTCAGTGACCTGGCTCCTATAACTGCCTGTGGCAACAAATTCCACAGATTTGCTACTCCCTGCCTAAAGAAATTCCTCCTTACCTCTGTTCTAAATGGATGTTCCTCTAATTTGAGGCTGTGCTCTCTGATCCTACTCTTCCCCCCCCCCCACCCCCACCAAAGGAAACATCCTCTTGACATTCACTCTGACTAGGTCTTCGAACATTCGATAGGTTTTAAAGAGATCTCCCTTCCGTCTTCAAAATTCCAGTGAGTACAGACACAGAGTCTTCAACCGCTATCCATATGATAACCCTTTCATTCGCAGAATTATTCTCATGAACCTCCTCTGAATCCTCTCCAACGTCAGCACATCCTTTCTTAAATAAGGGGTCTAAAACTGCTCACGATACTCTAAGTGAGGCCTCACCAGTGCCCTCTACAACCTCAGCATTACATCCTTACTTTTATATTCTAGTCCTCTTGAAATGAACGCTAAAATTACATTTGCCTTCCTCACCACCGATATTTAAAAATCTGTTAATAGAAGCAAATTTTAAGAAACAGCTAATGAAAGTAAAGTTAAATATCTTTTTCTTAATCCACAGCTCTATTAACTTTTGACTGGTAATGTTACTTGTGACACTGAGATAGATTTCCTGAATCTTTTGTTGTATTGAACTATTTGCCTGAATCATTTTAAATTATGGATCATTGTCATTGCTTGCCTCAACACATCTCAATGTAGAACAATATTATTTCTATTATTTTTGTGTGTTTCAAATGGAGTGTGTACAATGTCTACATTTCCCAAAACTACAGAAGAGGTGTAAATGAACTAGGTCCCTTTAACTCATTAGATCTCATGCAGTACATTCATTCCCCATTCTGGATCCTTAACTCTGCTACCATTTTCTACTGTTTATCACTCTTTACCTAAATGTTTCCTGACAATTCTTCTAAAATTGCTCTTCACCAGCTTGAAACTGTGACCTCATATTCTTCCATCCTCAACACGAGTGAATCTGCAGATGCTGGAAACAAATGAACAACACAAAATGCTGGCAGAACTCAGCAGGCCAGACAGCATCTGTGGGAGGAGGTAATAACGATGTTTCGGGCCGAAATCCTTCATCAGGAGGTTTCGGCCCGAAACCTTGTTATTACCTCCTCTCATAGATGCTGTCTGGCCTGCTGAGTTCTGCCAGCATTTTGTGTTTTTTATTCTTTCATCCTGTTATTTCCAGAATACTTCAAGGATGTGTGCTTAGTCCATTGCTCTACTCTTGCAACACTTATGACAACTCAAATGCCATCTATAAATTTGCTGATGGCATAAGTGTTGTTGGCAGAATCTCAGATGCTGATGAGACGTACAGGAGAGAGGCAGAGTGGATGGTTGAGAGGTGTTGCGGCAACAACCTTGCACTCATCATCAGTAAGAGCAAGGAATTGATTGTGGATTTCAGGAAGTAGAAATCAGGAGAACACACACCAATCCCCACTGAGGGGTCAGCAGTAGAAAGGTGAGCAGTTGCAAATTCCTGGGTGTCAACATATGTGAATATTTATCTTTGACCCAACATGTTGATGCAATTATAAAGAAGTCATGACAGTGGCTATAATTCATTATGAGACTGAGGAGATTGATATGTCACCGAAGATTCTAGTTTATTTCTACAGATGTACCATGTAGAGCATTTGGACTGCTTTCAAAAACATTATCAATTATGGAGGCATCAATGCACAGGATCTGAAAAAGCTGCAGAGGGTTGTTAACCCAGTCAGATCCGTCATGGGCGCTAGCCTACCCCACCATCGATGTCATCTTCAAAAGCTGCTGTCTCAAGAAGGCGGCATCTATCATTAAGAACCCTCATCATCCAGAACATCTATGGTACTGTACTGCTGCCTCAAAGCAACAAGTGTCATGGCATATGTCAGGGATAAATAAACTGTAGATACAAGGGAGAAGGATGCATACTAAGGAACAGTGAAAAATGGGAGTTTTCAGCATTGGAAGTTTCTACAGTAGAACTCCCTGTATCGAGCATCCTTGGGACTTTTGAAATCCAAGTATTTTGGCATCTAGATCACTGGAACCCTGTTCTGAAATTCTCCTTAAACCAACTGGAAGTCCATTTCTCACATTCCCTTTCAAGGAGCCTAGACTCACACCACCAGGTTCAAGAACATTTGCTACCTCTCAACCAAAGAGGATAACTTCACTCAACTTCACTTGCCCAATCATTGTTCCCACAACCTTTCAAGTACTCTTCCTCTCATGTTCTCAATAGTTATTGCTTATTTATTTATTGTTATTATTATTAGTAGTATTTCTTCTCAGCTCAAGCTGGTAAAACCTGAGATATGGGCATAGCCAAGCACACTCATTTATCAGTTGCTGGGCACTTCCAGACTATTCTAGTGGTGTTTAGTATTACGGCTTTTTGAAAATTTACATAAATATTGCTGTGTGGCTGTAATTGCTTGATGCTGTTGTGTAGTGCCTTTGGAATGACACCAATTGTGGATATTACTATCAGGACAATGTATACCTTGTTCATCTTCCAAAGTTTTTCAATTTCCTCTTTTAATTCAGCTTATTTCTGGTGTTTTTCGCTAATTGATTTCTGTATGTTATATGTGTTTGGAATGACGATATCTATTAAGTAAGTTATTCTTGCTTGTTTATCCTGTATTATTATATCAGGACAGTTATTATGGATTGTCCTATCTGCAATAATTCATCGGTCATGATATAATTTGTGGCATTTGACTCTAAAACTGGATCATGCTTATACTTATAGTAAGCTGTGATTTCATTTATGGGTTTTTATTTTAAAGCAAGCTTTTGATGAATGTTTGCTGCTTGTTTGCGCCTGTGTAAGTAATTAGATGATGTTAAATTGTTATAGGATCCTGTAATATGTTGGATTGTTTCTGGGTTTTCTTGGCATTTTCTACATTTATCAACCTGAACTTGCTGGTCTTTTGTTACGTATTTTTGATCATTTTTTGTGTTAACCACCTGGTCCTGTATTGCCACAGGGAAACCTTCTGTTTCTGGGACGAGGTCTTCGACCCTGAACCAGGCATTCGATGCTTCCTTGTCAACATCTAGTCTGCTCAGATCGTAGCATTGTCTTCCATGGAGAGTCATGTTTATCTTTTTCTGAAATAGTGATAATGACTTCATTTTTCTGGCTTGTAGTCTCATTTAAGTTTAGTGGTGTATCAGAACTGCATATGTTTATGTGGAGTGCAGATTTCTGCTTTTGTGATGCAAGTATATCCTTAGAGCTTTATCTGTCTGTTGTATAGATGTTTAGTGTCTGTTATTCCTCTTCCCCCTTCTGTTCTAGGTAGCACTTGAATATGCATAATGTTTTCTGAAATTTGTCATTTCAGTTCATATCTTCCTTTATAATTTTCCAGATCACTTTTGGAGCAAGATATAATGCAAGAAGAATAACTGTTTATTGCCTTTGTTATATTTTTACTGTTGAGCTCTGTTTAATAGATATTCTTAAGCCTTGAAGTAAACTCCGTCAAAAGTTTCTCCTATATTGCACTATGATCTATTTTCTTTCTTTGTTGATATCCCAGATACTTACATGTTTCATCTTCATCCATCGATTGTATCATATTGTATCCTGCTGTTCCGTTTTGTATTCTATTGCAGTTTTCTTTATGTTTAATGTTCTACATTTATCCAGTCCAAAGTTCATGTTTATCTCTTTCAAAATTGGTTCTACTGTTTGAATAAATTGCTTTCGCTTAACTGATGAAGGAGCATATAATTTCAAATCATCCATGTATAGAAGGTGCGTTAAGGTATAGCTCATTTCATTGTTTCAGATTTAATACCCAATTTTTGTCTGATTCAGTAAATTGAAGTGCGGGTTTAATGCTATTATTATTACTACTATTATCATTAATATTGTTTTTCTTTCTTTTTGTATTTGCTCAGTTTGTTGTCTTTTGCACACTGGCTGTCCACACTGTTGGGTGTGGTCTTTCATTGAATCTATTATGGTTATTGGATGCATTGAGTATGGCTGCAAGAAAATAAATTTCCCTGCTGCATATCATGACATATATGGTAATAAATTTACTTTGAAGCTTGAACTCTCTGGGGCCCCATTTCTGGTGTTCCCTTTAAATTTGCCAAGTTCACTAAGGAAGGTATTATGCCACTGTGTAATCGCTTAAAAAACAGTTAATTCAACATGTTTAATGGAGTAATGTTCGATAGTCTGCAAACTGATATAGAATTTTCTTTCTCTAGCATATCATTAGACGTTCACCTTGCAATACAGTGAAAGTTTGACAATCCATTACTCAATTACAGGCCATCCCTGGATAACAAACAGGCTCCATTTTTACTGACGTTCATTTGTCAATTTTGTCTCTAAGTCAAAAAATGCACAAAGCTTTCTCAATATGGTAACCATAATTCCATCAAAAACAATTAAGACTGATAACAAAGAACAATTACTAAAAGTGGAGAGACTGAGAGAAAATTAGTTTTGTAAGAATAGCATGTGTAGGTACGTTAGGCTTTTGAATTTTACTAATGTTATATGAACTCATTCATATAAAGGGATTTCCATAAATTAGGTGATATTAACCCAGAGATAGCCTGCATTTTGAAATCCAAATATTTAGGCATCTACATCATTGGAAGCTTGCTCTGCTATTCTCTTTAAACTTATTGGGACTCTATTTCTCACAGTTCTTTTCAACTCACTGGGGCCCCATTTCTTGTGTTCCCTTAAAATTGTCAGATATACTGGAAATGGTATTATGCTACTCTTAAAAAAACAGTGAATTCAAAGTGTGTAGGAGTATTAACGGAGTAACATCCAATAGTCTGGAAAATCTACCAGTGATTTCTCACTGTTGCTCAATTTGCATCCTACCATGTAAGTCTAAGACAACTGAGGTGAGTTAATAACTTCCTAATTGTTATTCAGGCAACAAAAAGTATTTTATTAACATTTGAAGATAACCTAAGAACAGAAATAGACTTGTGACCATTATATAAATCGGCTGCTTCTTTCTGGAATTGTAAGTTTGGTGCATCCCGTAGAAAAAAAGAATGAAACAAGTTAATCCAAAGTGTTACAATTCTGAACTGACATCTTTACAATTCGCATATCTGATTGGTATGCCTTCCTATATAACAGAGGCTCTGTGATGAGTATAATTAGTAAACTTCACTGAAACTGAAACTGTCATTGCAGGTGAAAAATCTATGCCAGGGTTCTAGGTGTTTTGTCAAAGATATTTTTCTTGGTCAGAGCATACAGTTTTTTTTTCCTGAGGCTTAGCTGGAGACAAGGATGAATGGCAGTTGTTTTAAAAAAGCATATTGGGGTTATATTCTGGGAAAGGTCAAGGATTGCCAGCAGCTGAAATCTCACTAAACCTAAGCCTAATTATATTCATTAAATTTACATAAACAAGAGCTATATTAGCAACTGAAGAAGGCGTGGATGCATTGGTATGTGGGAAAATGTCGCATTCAGTCCACCTTGAAGTGAAATAAAAATTTGCAATGTACTTAGTACGTGATGCAATGTATATGGTATATAATGCAAAGTGTCAAAGTAGATTTTCCAGATTGATTTCACTGTAAATGTTGCAAAACCACATAACGCAATTCTTGCTACTCAACAGCTGAATTTTACACTCCTTTTTGGAGTTACTTATAACCCTTATGCACTATTTCTACACTTGCTGGGCATTATATTTGGTTATGCTTTAAAAATGCATTTCCTTATATATTTTTATTGCTCATTGATGCACATCTGTCGGGGCTTTTGACCTAGAGCTAGGGATGTGGAAGGTTTACAGTGTTTGAAGGCAGATTTAGCCTATCCTATACTCAATTAAATGATAAGGCTAAGCAGCGGGTAATTGCCTTTACCTCGTCCTATTTGTTACAGAGTAGGGAGCTCAGTCACTTCATTGTCAGCACCGTATCAGGCAGGCAGCTTTTAGTTTTGTTGGATTTGTTTCATGCAGTATTTCCCCCATTTATTCAGTCACCCTGGGAAGGTTACTGTAATCAGGTCTCATTTCAATACTTCATTCTCACCCAAAAGGTATAAATCCTGCTGCGGAATATCATGCAGCACCAGCCCACAAACCAAAATGTGTGATGTCCACCATCTGCGCTTACTTTTGCATCCTTCAAAAATCCTTTAAAAAGCCAAAAAATTGTTTTAAGTATTGTAGAGATAACTGGATTGGTGGAAACCTATTCCATTGAGCAATGCAAAGCTTTTCAGTTTTGTGCACCAAATTGGCTGGGAGAAATCTGGGAGTGCATTCCCTTTACATGTAATTTTACCACACAAAGTTGTAGTGTAATCCTGTGTAGATGCTCTATTGCTGAATTCTTTAATTAAAAGAAAACTAGAATTAACCAGATCTCATATTTAGCAATGATGTTTAGGATTAAGTGCAAGGTGTTGAATTTGCTCTTAAGACTTGATTTGCAAATGATAGAATTTTACATACAGATCTTGTTTAGTTTTCCCCATTATGCACTGCGCTCACCAGTCATGGGCCCTGTTGTGTTTCTTTACACCTGCCTGATCAAAACCAGATTTGAAGCATGCTATTGTCCGTGTAGAAAACTTTATTCATGAAATGAACTATGTCTTTGGTCAGATTATGGGATTAGAAGCAATGGATTTTGACATTTAAAATGAAATAGAAAAAGAGCTGTAGGTAAAATGCTATTATCTTGAAATGGCAGCTTTAACCCACTGTAAGCAATTAGGTAGTTTATCTGAGTGCCTTCCCCATTTAGTTTAATGAAATAATTTTAAAAAGAAAATGGAAAGAGAAACAAAATTGTTGAAGCATTACATACAAAGAAATATATGTTGGCTGCAGAATCAACAGGAAGGAAAACAGGGAAAGAGAAAGAAGCTATAAATGCAACCCACAATAATAGAGATGGCCTCATGCATTTTCATTTTGTGATCATATAAAACAGACTTCAAATGAAATGCACTGTATTATATGTTTTCCCATCTCCCCCAACTGCAGCCCCTCTCCCCGCCAAATACACATTTTTAAATTCCTTGCCCTTTATACATGTTTCATGTACTATAATTTGTACTTATTGCTGCTTTACAGGGTTGTGGCCTTATAATACCTCTGTGAGCTTCTCTACAGAGAAATAAGTTATAAGTTTTTAGGGAAGAAGTTCGGATATAGTATGAGGCAGGGAAGAACATTCCATGCCACATATAACCTGTTACAATAGGCACCCACCCGACCATGCCAGCTTCAGGAATTCTGACACCCTGACTCTCTGGAGTAAGGATAGCCGGTGCAGCCCCTTTAAGGATGCAGGACCATCCCGCTAACTGGCTGCCACGTTTTGGTACCAGGATTTCAGTATTTAACAAGCACCTGGACGGAGGTTCAGTGGTCAATTGTAAGTGTAACCAGGGATATGCTGTGACGGCTTGTTTAGTGCTCAGTTCACGTGTCAGGTTTGCACCGTGCCTCGATCCTTGCCTCGGATACTCCTGCTTTTGGGTCCTAACCATCCTCGTCAAGGTAGAACTTCCAGCTCTGCACAGTTCCTATGCTGAGAAAATTGGCAATCACTGATCAACCTTTCTCATTTGCCTTTATGGCTTCCACTCTGCACCTCGCCCACTTCAGTCAATCTCAGGTAATCTTGCCAAGCAGGAAATAGTACACAGAGTGTTGGATACCTATTTACGTTAAGCCTAATTACCCATGCAGGGTGTATACCTTGTGCTATATCTACTGTTGTCATCTTTCATCATTCAGTGCAATTAAAATTAATCCTTCTCTTTCTCCTAGAATTAAGAGCTTAGGTAGACAATTACAGACTGAAATCTGCACCATTTTATTTCATTATTCAACGGAGCATATTCCATTGTTCGGTTACACTGTTACTCTTTACATGGAGAAACAGTTTCAAACTTAGAGCTGCATCAAATATCATTACAATACAAGATTATAGACAATTGCTGAATTATCACTGGAATCACAACATGAAACTTACGAACAATTTTGTCCTTGATATTTGTTTCCATTTAAAGATAGTTAAACCCTTCAAGGTAATCTTTTATGTCATAAAAAAATGTTTTTTGTTGCATTTTCAGATGTGTGAAATAATTTGAATCAGAGTCAAGTTTAATATCACTGTCAAGTGTTGTGGAATTTATTGTTGTGTGGCAGCAGTACATTACAATACATAACAACAAAAGCTGTAAATTAGAATGAGAACAGGGCATGTCTCGGGTGATGGGGGTCCTTAATGATGGATGCCATCTTTTTAAGGCATCACCTTTTGAAGATGTCCTGGGCACTGGGGAGGCTAGTGCCCATGATGGAGCTGGCTGAGTGGACAACTTCCTGCAGGTTTTCTAACAAAGCAACTCACACAAAATGCTGGAGGAGCTCAGCAGACCAGGTGGCATCTACGGAATAGAATAAACAGCAGCTTTTTCCGATCCTACACAGTGACTCACCCGCCATTGTGATGCAACCAGTTAGAAGACTCTCCACAGTACCTCGGTAGAAATTTGCAGGTGCCTCTGGTGACATACCAGTTCTCCTCAAACGCCTAATGAAATGTAACTGCCTTCTTAGTAATTGCATCAATACATTGGACTGTGGATAGATCATCAGAAATGTTGAAAGCCAGGAACTTGAAAATGCTCACCCTTTCCTATTCTGATCCCTCAATGAGGATTAGTGTGCATTCCCTCACATTTCCTTTCCTGGAGTCCACAATCAATGCCTTGGCCTTTCTGATGTTGAGTGCAAGGTTGTTGCTGCGATGCCACTCAACCTGTTAATCTAGCGCACTCCTGTACACCTCCTCCTCATCATCAGAAATTCTGCCAACAATTGTTGTGTTGTTGGCAAATTTATAAGAGATCTTTGAGCTTTACCTAGCCACACAATCATTTAAGAAGGGGAAATTAGTGCATTTTCATTATTTTGTATGCCCCATAACTTTTATGTTGAGAAATAATTCAAAGAAATCTCCTTGAAGAAATGCAAATTCCCAACTGGCCTTGTGAACCACCCAGTGCACTGTTCTCTAAGGGACGGGTATTTGAAAAGATGTTGAGAGCCTTGATCTTGTGCATGGGGAACATGGAGAGCTGTAGTGTAAATGGTGGAAGATGTGCTCAGGCTCTTAAACCATACACTTGCCCTATCAGTAGGAGAATTTGCAGTTCTTACACTGACCCAATAAGTCATAAAATCAGAGCAGAATAATCCTCAATCCTAAGGGACAGTCTTAGAAGACGAAATAAAGAATCGTAATATAGCCTGATATATATAAACCTGATTGTATTAAAATACTTGAAAATTACTGGTGGCAGTTTTAGCATACAAAGAGTTAAATATTTAGCAGAAAGAAAAGAAACTTGTTAAGCAATTTTTGAAGTATGCTTCCTTGTTTAGATAGTTCCAACTAAACTAGCAATAGCTTGCCAATAACTGCTAATTCAAAAAGAACAGCATCTGCAATGGTACAAATGTGGGTAAAGTTCAGGTCACTACAGTTTGAAATTGATCCATTCATGGAATAGCTGAATTTCGTAATTTCATTCTGTTACATTTGTGGGCAATTTGATTTTTCGTCTGCATTGCTTTAATGTGTTTACATAGTTGAAGTTCAAAGTCCAAAGTTCAAAATAAATGTATTATCGAAGTACATTTATGTCACTATATACAACCATCGGATCCACTTACTGGTGGGCCTATTCAATAAATCTAATAACCATAACAGAATTCGTGAAAGGCTGCACCCCGCTGGGGTGGACAACCAGTGTGCAAAGGACAACAAACTGCAAATGCAAAAAGTTAAAAAGAATAATTATAAACAAATAAGCAATAAATATCGAGAACATGAGTCCTTGAAAATGTGTCCAGAGGATGTGGGAACATTTCAGTACTGTGGCAAGCGAAGTTAGATGAAGTTGTCCTCTTTGATCAAAGAGCCTGATGAATGAGGGGTAATAACTATTTCTGAACCTGGTAGTGTGAGTCCTGAGGCTCCTGCACTTTCTTTTCTGATGGCAGCAGTGAGAAACGAGCGTGCCCTGGGTAAGGGGCTCTTGATGAAGGATTCTGCTTTCCTGCAACAATGGTGGGGAAGGCTTTACCTGTGATGGACTGGGTCGTATTCACTACTTTTTGTAGGATCTTCTATTAAGGGCCATTGGCATATCCATACCAAGCCGTGATGCAACCGGTCAATATACTCCCCACCTCCCATCTAGTTCTGGATATCATGCCAAATCTTCACAAACTCCTAAGGAAGTAGATGCAGTGCTGTGTTTTCTTCAAAATTGGTCTTACGTTCTGGGCCCATGACAGGTCCTCCAAAATGATAACACCAAGGAATTTAAAGTTGCTGTTCCTCTCCACCTCTGATTCTCTAATGAGGACTTCTAGTTTCCTCCTCCTGAAGTCTATAATTAGCTGCTTGGTCTGGCTGACCTTGAGTAGGAGGTTGTTGTTATGGTACCACTCAGCCAGATTTTCACTCTCTGCTGATTCGTTACCACCTTAGATTAAGCCTACAATAATGTTGTCATCAGCAGACTTGAATATGCCATTGAAGCTCCGCTGAGCCACACTAAGTACAAAGTAGAGCAAGGGACTAAGCCACACAGCCTTGTGATGTACCAGTGCTGATGGAGACTGTGGAGTAGATGTCATTGCCAGTCCAAACTGATTGAGGTCTACAAGTGAAGAAATCAAGGATCCAATTGCTCAAGGAGGTATGGAGGACAGAGTCTTAGTTTTGAGGGGATGATGGTATTGGATTCCGAGATGTAGTCTATCAGGGCCTCCTCTGGTTTTCTCTTTATTTTTCGTATATGCTGATTCCACGATCATACTTTGATGGAAATTGGATCCAAGATTCAAGATCCGAAAAAAAAAAACATACAGGTGTCCCCCGCTTTACAAATGTCCGCTTTATGCCGCTTCGCTTTTACAGAAGACCTACATTAGTAACCTGTTTTCGCACTACAAAGAGGATTTTCACTTTTACAAAAATTTTTCCCATATAAATTAATGGTTCTTCGCTTTACGCCATTTCAGCTTAAGAAAGGTTTCATAGGAACGCTCTGCCTTTGTAAAGGTGGTGGTGGGGTGGGGGGGGGAACACCTGTACAAAATAATGATAATAAGTAAATAAGCACTAAGAGAGAATATGAGATGAAGAGGCCTGGAAGGTATCCATAGGTTGTGGGAACAGCTCAGTGTTGTGTTGAGTGAAAAAGCGGAACTGCTGCCCTGCCTGCTTTCTAATGATACTTGCATACTGGACCCAGGGCAGATTCTCTGAAATGATAACCACAAGGAATTTAAAGTTATTTCTTAATATTTCTAATATTGCAATGGTTACAATAGTTACAAAGTAGTACAACAAGCAGGGGTATCGTAAATGTGATGTATATACATTTGCAGCTTTTTATTATCCTTTCTTCCATCAACAACTTAGAACTAAACTAGTCCAAACCTTCAGATTAGAACTTGCTTCTTCTTTCTCCAGACTGTAATTTGATCTGGACATCAATGCTTGATGTGATTAGCATTCATTAAAAAATGCAGTTTCCGGCCATCAGACTGTCTACTGTTATCTTTTAGAAATCTTCTGTACCTCACAGTTATCTTCGCATCCTGTCACTTGTAAAAATGCTGCTCTCTTCTCTCAGTTCCTCTGTCTCCTTTGCATCCATTTTTGGGTTAATGCTTTCCATCCTGAACATCTGAGATGTCCTCCTTTTTCAAAGAACAGTGTTTTCCTTCCTCTGCCATCGATGCTGCCTTCACCAGCATCTCCTCCATTTCCTGGAGACCAGTCATCATCTCATTTCTCCACTGCCCTTGTACTTACATACAACCCCATGAGCCTCTGCACCAACACATCATTCTCCATAACTTCTGCCATCTTCATTGGCATCCTCCAACTAAACACTTCAACTGCAAGTCCATTGGTGTTGCATATTGTATCTATTGCTCCCAGTGTGGCCTCGTCTACATTGATGAGACCCGTCATAGATTGGGGGATCACTTTGTCAAGCACCTTAACTTCATTAGACACAGAACACAGTCTTTTCTAGTAGCCACCCAGTTTAATTCAATTTCCGATTCCCATTCCAACATGTCAGTCCATGGCCTCCTCTGCTTCCACAGCGAGGCACTTTTAGGTTGGAGCAGCAACACCTCATATTGGGTAGCCTCCAACCTGAGAGCATGAACATCAATTTTTTCTAACTTCCAGCAGCTTCTCTCCCATTCCCCTCCTCTCTTTTTTTTTTTGGTTCCCCTCGACCTTGCGTTTCCTCTTCCCTGACTAGTACCTCCCCCCGGAGTCCTTCCTCCTCTTTCTCCCATGGTTCCATCTCTTCTCCTACCAGATTCCTCCTTCTTCAGGCCTTTACCTCTTCCACCTATCACTCCTCAGCTGCTCACATAATGCCTCCCACACCCTCACCTGGTTTCACCTATCACATGCCAGCTTGTACTCCTTCCCCTCTCCCCACCTTCTTATTCTGGTTTCTTCTTCCCCCCCCCCCCCTCCTGTTCAGACCTGATGACGGGTTTCAACCCAAAATATTGAATATTTATTCCTCTTCATGGATGTTGAGTTCCCCCAAAATGTTGTGTTTGTTGCTTAGTTTGTATAGATAATCAATGGCAGGCAGCAACACTGTAGGCTGAAGGACCAAGTTCTGTGCTGTATGACTCTATTTATATTGGGCCTGGTTGGAACAGTACAGGAGTGTACAGATAAATAGGTCAAGGTGACCGTGACACAGAGACTTGTCTTCAGGCTTCATGACTCAGTACTGAATTTTTTAGTTTCAGAATAATTTGATTTTTGGTTAGGACTAGAACCAGCTAGTTCTGCTGTGAGATTATCTAACATCCTGCAGGATCAGATCCTTCATCCCACAATGCTGTGCCAAACCTAACATCTTAGTAATAAAATGGCCAACTGAACTAATCCCTTATGCCTACAAATGTCCATATCCTTCCATTTTTCTCACATTCATATGCCTGTCTAAATGTCTCTCAATAGTCCCTAATGTATTTGCTTCTCCCCCCGCCCCAGGAAGCGTAATCCAGGCATCCACCATTTTCTGTATGAAGATCTCCTTTGAACTTAGCCCCTCTCACCTTAAATGCATGCCATCTGGAGCTTCAGGACCCACACTGCCTGTTTCAGGAAGAGTTATTACCCCTCAACCATCAGGTTCTTGAACCGAAGGGGATAACTTCACTCACTTTCACTTGGCCCATCACAGAACTGTTCCCAAAGCCTATTGACTCACTTTCAATTACTCTTCATTTCATGTTCACAATATTTATTGCTTGCTTGCTTATTTATCTATTAATTTATTTATTGATTTATTTGTTGTTCTTATTATTTTCTTTGTTTTTTTTTGTTTTTGTATTTGCAATTTATTCTCTTTCGCACCTTGGTAGTTTGTTGTGTGCAGTTTTTCATTGATTCTATTCTGTTTGTATTTACCGTGAATGCCTGCAGGAAAATGAATCTCAGAATACTATGTTGTGATATATACGTACACTGATAATAAATTTAATGTACTTTGAACTTTGAACATCTTTGTAACTTCAGTAAATTGTGATATTTTCAGAAAATAGAAAATACTCATTTTCCATTCACTTGTATTGTTTATTTATTAATTATTGTTATTTTTGTATTTGCATTTTGCCTTCTTATGCACTAGTTGTTTGATAACCTGTGTATACAGTTTTTCATTGATTCTTCTGTGGTTTTGTCCTCCTGTTAATGCCTGCAAGAAAATGAATCTCAAAGTAGTTTATTTATTTAGAAATGCAGTGCAGAAGAGGCCCATCGACCGCTCAAGCAGCACCACCCAGAAACCACTAGCCTAAATACAGGACGATTTACAATGACCAATTAACCTACTCACTTTGGACTGTGGGAGGAAATGGGAGCACCTAAGGAAGACCCATGTATTCCATGGGAGGACATAATATCCTCCTTACAGGTGATATCAGAATTGAACTCCACACTCTGTTAACTGATACAGTACCATGATGCTCATTATATGGTGACATATTCCATACGTACTTTGTAATAAAGTTAATTTCAACTTTGAAGTATTTGAACTTTGAGCTGAAGGTGTACTTGGAAGTTAAAGGCATGATAGGTTTCAATGTGATGCTTCAAAATGTTTAATTAGTTCACTGACTAAACTAGCACATGAAGAAAGGGATGTGAGGGCTGTCACAGGATTTGAAATAACTTCCTACAACAACTTCACATTTCTGTAACCACGGAAGGGAAAATAGGAGGCATGTACAAAGACTGGCCATCTGTTATACCAAACAGATACATTTATAAGCAGATACACACTTTCATAAAAGTTTCTTTATTTTAGGGACTAATACTTTTAAAGCAATTTTCTCATGCTTTTTAAAAATTATTTATATTGATGATTTTTTTACATTAGCACAATAAGAAAATTAAATGTAAAACAAATCTTTGCTTGATGGGTAGCAATAAATTTACAGCACTTAAAAGGTTACTTAATGGTGTACTAATATGCTTTCCCATGCTTAATATACTTGATTCACCTACATTGCTCATCTGATTGTGGTCTCATATTTTCTGTTTTAATCTTCTGTGATCCTGGTGCTGCTCTCTCCTCAGGAGTCTCTTTTTACTGATTAAATGAATCTGCTCAAAGCACCAGTTCCCAGGCTCTTTGATCTAATCTGATCTGATTTGATCTGATCAGTTCAGCGGGACATTGGGGAATTAAGAATAAGCAGCTTTTAGCACAAGTGTTTAATAACTCAACACAATCTCCTTAGAGAAGAGCTGCTCATGTTCTCATGCAGTCAACAGTTTGTGGTGTAACAGACTGGACATCCCTCTGAACCCAAAGAATTTCAAGGACTGTG
Organism: Hypanus sabinus; assembly: GCF_030144855.1. Classification (NCBI taxonomy): domain Eukaryota; kingdom Metazoa; phylum Chordata; class Chondrichthyes; order Myliobatiformes; family Dasyatidae; genus Hypanus; species Hypanus sabinus. The sequence goes on along the minus strand of NC_082710.1, from coordinate 40,002,834 downwards.
AAGCTAATCACTGTGTGTTCCTTAATAAATCACACTGAGTAGATTTTATTATCTAACAAATGGAGGGAAAACATCTTTCATCCACCAAGACAAAAAAACCTTGTAAAATTAGAATCTAAAATTTATTAACTAACTTACGAATCCCCTTGTCTCCTTAACTTGCTGTGAGCTTGAAATAAACAAAGTAGGATTGGTCTTAATGAACCCACCGGACATACACGGGTCCTGTTTGAAAATCTGTTGAAAACAAGGTTTGGGTTAGGCAACCATTGTTGGCTTCGGTTCAACACTATGTAAAGGAAATGACAGTAAACAGAAGTGCTGCCGAACACATTACAAACTAACATGGAGTTAATTAGAATCAAAATCAGAATCAGGTTTAATATCACTGGCACACGTCATGAAATTTGTTCATCTGCAGCAGCAATACATTGCAATGCATAATAAAAAACTATAAATTGCATTGTATATATAAAAATTAAATTATATCAAATAACTAGTGAAAAAAGAGAGCAAAAATGGGGAAAAATTTGTGAGGTAGTTTGCATAGGTTCATTGCCTATTCATAAATCTGATAGCAGAGTGGAAGAAGCTATCCGAAAGCAATGAGTTTGTGCCTTTAGGCTCCTGTGCCTCCTTTTTGTTGGTAACAATGAAAAGAGGGTATGTCCTGTGTAATGGGGACCTTTAACGGTAGATGCAGCTTTTTCAAGGCATTGCCTTTGAAGATGTCCTTGATGCAGGGGAGGCTAGATCCCATGATGGAGCCGGCTAAGTTTGCAAATTCCTGCAGTTCTTTCCAGTCTTGTGCAGTAGCTCTTCCATGCCGGAGAGTGATGCAACCAATGAGAATGTTCTCACGGCACAGCTGTAGAAATTTGCTAGAGCCTTTGATGATATACCAAATCTCCTCAAACTCCTAATGAAATATAGCTGCTGTCATGTCTTCTATGTAATTGCATCAATATGATGGGCCCAGAAGAGGTCTTTGGAGATGTTTACACCCAGGAATTTGAAACTGTTCACCGATGCTGATCCCTCGGCGTGTGTTCCCTTGACTTCCCCTTCCTGAAGTCCACGATCAATTTCTTGGTTGTATTACAAGGTTGATTACATTGATTACAAAGTTGTTGTTGCCACTCCACTCAACCAGTTGATCTATCTCACTCCTGTATGCCTGCTCACCACAATCTGAAATTCTGCCAGCAATAGTTGTGTCATCAGCAAATTTAGAATATTTAGAGACATTTTAGAGTGTGCCACCATTTATACTCTTCATCCAACTGTTCTTTTACAAAGGAACATTTACAAGTAGAATTGTATGGCTTCATATTTTCTTCCAATGCTTCTTTCAGTCTTTATTGTAGCTAAGTACATTGTATCTGTGCTGAAAATAAACTGCAGTTCTTATAATTCCATGCCTTCACTCCAAATAAAAGTTGGTTAAAACGCTCTTACAAAAATGGGTCTTTAAAGTATTCTCTTTGCCAAATTATCATTACCACTTATTTATGTGCTTTTCCATGCATGCATGAAATTGGTAAAATTGTTTTGAGAGGTTTGTTTTATATAAGCAAGGCAATAACTGTAAAAGCACTCTGTGTGACACATTTATTGCTACTGGAGTTTTCTTTAATTGGTGCTGAAAAACAGATTAAAATCTCATTAAGTTATGATGAGTGATATGTTTTATAAAATTATTTTTTAAACATAAGAGCATTTGTTGAGCATGAGAAATAATGATGATTTATTTTGCTCATTAATCTTCAGACAGATAGGTATCTGACTTCGGGCTCTGAAATATCGCCAATCACTGAGGTGCCTAAAGTTTCTCAGTCTTACTTCAATCAAAATAATGCATATGGTACAAAAAGGAAATGCTTTGTATAATTAGTTGATCTCCTGGAGCATTGTTATTCGACAAGTAGCCTGCAGTGTGGTACATTGTGCTTCATATTTATTACCCATATTGACTCATTTCGTTTCTCATCAAGGCTTTGCAGCGGTTCTTTATGGGCTTTTTCATCCACTGAAGACAGACGTGATGCTGTCATCAAACAAGAAACCGTTCACCCCAACGTATTTCAAATCATAGTTGGGGATTTCAATCAGGCTTGTTTGAAGGAATCCCTGCCCAAATACCATCAGCATATAACCTGTAGCACCAAGGGTCCCAACACACTTGACCACTGCTATACTATGATAAGGAATGTCTACCGTTCCATGCCCAGACCACATTTTGGGAAATCTGATCACTTGACTGTCCTCATACCTGCGTACAGGCAGAGGCTGAAGAGTAAGTCTCCAGAAGTTAGGACAACAAAGAGATATTTGCAGGAAGCAGAAGAGCGGCTACAGGATTGCTTTGAGTTGGTGGACTGGGCCATGTTCAAGGACTCATCTGTAGATCTGAATAAATGCACTATTGTTGTCATGGACTTAATAAAAACAGTCATAGACCAATTGATCCCACAAAATCATTTACAGTCTTCCCCAACCATAAGCCTTGGGTGGACCACAGAATCCTCAATCTGCAGAAGGGCAGATCAGAGGCATTCAAGTCTGGTGACAAAGAAAGTTATAAGAGGCCCAGGTACGATCTCCAGAAAACCATCTCATGGGCAAAATGGCAATTCCAGACTAAACTTGCGTCAATGAAGGATGTTTGCCAGCTGTGGCAGGGCTTGAATGCTATCACCTCCTAAACGTCCTATCTCATACAAGCAAGATAAGTGACAGCAGGGCTTCACTTCCAGATGAGCTCAGTGCCTTCTGTGCTTGCTTTGACCATCAAAACATGGAAGAAACATCACAAACTACTACACCTCCTGATGATCCTGCGATTTCAGTCTCCGAGGCCAACATGAGAGCAAACTTCAGGAGGGTGAACCCACATAAAGCATCCTGCCCAGACTGGGAACATGACTGAGTACTAAAGACCTGTGTTGTTCAACTGGCTGGAGTGTTCACTGAGATCTTTAACCTCTCACTTCAGCAGTCCGAGGTATCCTTCTAATTTAAGCAGGCTTCAATGACACCGGTGCTTAAAAAGAACGTGTAACCTGCCTCAATGACTATTGTCTAGTAGCACTTACATCCACAACGATGAAGTGCTTTGAGAGGTTGGTGATGAAACATATCAACTCATGCCTGAGAAGCAATTTGGATCCGCTCCAATTTGCCTACCGGCACAACATGACTTTAACAGATGCTATTTAATTCGCTCCTCACTCAACTTCAGAACATCTGCACAGCAAAGATGCATACATCAGGATGCGCTTTATCAACTACAGCTCAGCATGCAATACTAATCCTTAAGCTTCAAGACCTTGGCTTCAATATGACCATATGCAATTGGATTCTCAATTTCCTCACTTACAGACTCCAGTCAGTTCAGATTGGCAACATTGCCCCACAATCTCCATTATTGCAGGTGCACTACAAGGCTGTGCGCTTAGTCCTCTGCTCTACTTACTTTACACTTATGACTGTGTGACTAAGCACATTTCCAATGCCATATTCAAGTTTGCTGACAACACCACTGTCATTGGCGGAATCAAAAGTGGTGACGAATCAGCATATAGGAAGGAGATTGAAAATCTGGATGAGTGGTGTCACATCAACCCCTTCCTCAACCTGTCCTCAGCCCAGCACATAAGTGCAATTATGAAGAAAGCACAGCTGTGCCTCTACTGTTTTTAGAAGTTTGCGAAGATTTGGCATGATATCTAAAACTTTGGCAAACCTCTACAGATGTTTGGTGGAGATTAACTGGCTGCATTACAGCCTGGTACGGAAACACTAATTCCCTTTAATGGAAAATCCTGCAAAGAACAATGGATGTGGTCTAGTCCAACACAGGTAAAGCCCTACCCACAATTCAGGAAATATACACAGAGTATTGTGGCAGGAAAGCTGCATCTATCATCAGGGACCCTCCGACACCCCTACCCCCGCACCACCCACATCATGCTTTCTTTTTACTGCTGCCGTCAGTAAGAAGACACAGGAACCTTGGCACTCACACCACCAGTCTGAGGAATAGTTATTACCCCTCAACTATCAGGCTCTTGAACTTCACCCAGCTTCAGTTGCCCCATCGCTGAATTGTTCCCATAACCTATTGACTCACTTTCGAGGACCTTTCGTCTCATGTTCTTGATATTTGTTGCTTATTTTTTTATTAATATTATTATTTCTTTTTTGTACTTACGCAGTTTGTTGTCTTTTGCACACCACTTATCTGCTCTGTTGGGTGCAGGCTTTCACTTGTTATTGGATTTATTGAGTATGCTGGCAAGAAAACGAATTTCAGAGTTGTATATTGTGATATATATGTAATTTGATAATAGATTTGATTTGAACTTTGAACTTTGACTGGGAGCCAGGAGTGACAGTGTTATTTTATTGTGTATATTTTATGATGGTAAACATTTTATGCTGTATTCCAGTCACTTGGTATATCTGGCTACATAAAGAGATTTCAGGACCAGCTGAATAACAATTCTCAATTTTTTTCAAATTTGTGTGCCATCTATATTTCCTTCACATTTTTCTCTGCAATATTATTACATGTTGGGTGTGCATGCCAGGATCTTAGGTTAACGATCCATAACTTTTTGGCCACTGAATGGAATTCCTCTGTTTTTCACTTTCACATCTCATTTCTCCCCTTGTGGTTTTCACCCTTACTTCCTCATTTATCTGAGGAGATTCCCTGCTATTTTGCTACTTTGGTTGAATGGCCCACAACTGTTTTTTCTGCATAGGGGCCCATAGAAATGCAAGCCCTCCCAGAGAGAAACATGAACAACTGCACACTGAGGACGTCACCTTGACTGGTGATGAAATGTCTGCAAGCTAGTTGCTAAGCTCAGAGAACACCACAACATCAAACTCCTCAATCGGAGCTACCAATATTCACAACCATCCAACTCACTTCCTGTTTTACAAGTCCATATGCACTCAGAGGTCACCTTATTAGCTATCTCTTGTGCCACTGGGCGTATCTTTGTGGTCTTTTGCAGCTGTAGCCCATCCACTTCACAGTTCAATCTGTTCTGCATTCAGGGCCACTTTTCCGCACAGCGCTATTGCAATGTATGGTTATTTGAATTACTATCACCTTCCTGTCCAACTTGATTCAGTCTGTTCATTCTCCTCTGACCACTCATTCTCGAGGCATTTTCACCCACAGAACTGTCGTTCACTGGACTTCATTGTTTTTGCACTGTAGCTCTAGGGATTGTTGGGTGTGAGATCAGTAGTTTCTGAAACATTCAAACCACCCTATCTGGCAGCAACAATCATTACACAGTCAAAGTCACCTAGATCACATTTCTTCCCCATTCTGATGCTTGGTCTGCAACAATTGATCCTCTTGACCATGTCTGCATCCTTTTATGCAACGAGTTGCTGCCACATGAATGCTTGATTAGAAATTTGCGTTAGCAAGCAGCTTAACTGAATAAAATGCCTGCTAAGTGTAGGACTATAGCTGAGGATGTCTTTCATCTTAATTTCAGCTTTAGGTCCATCTCAGTCTTCATGTACCAAGATCAGTGACAGTGGATCGTGTCTCTGTACTGCCACTTTGTGTTCCCATAAGCGAGTTGGGAGTTTACGTCCTGTCTGGCTGAAGTAGTTCTTGCTGCCATCTCCATGGATGATTCTGTACACCACATTGCTTTTGTCATTTGTCTTTACTTACTGGTACGTTGGTTCTTGAGACAAGCTTCCTTAAAGTCGTCGTTGGTTTGTGAGTGATTATGATGCTGTGAGGTTTGAGCAGTCGAGCTGTGACTTCTGAGATGTTCTTAATGTAGGGCAAGATCGCGCATTTCGATGCACACTGAGTAAGGTCTGCTTAGCTTTCTCTCCTCAGAAAGCATCCCCTGATAAAATTTTGTGGGTAATGATTGGCCTGTTGAATAAGTGCTTTTCTTCCCGGGCCTGAAGTTTGGTGGTGTTGCAGTGTGTTTGTGCTCTTAAATAAGATGCAAATGCAGTTTTTCTTGTGGCGGGTTGGGTGGCTGCTGTGGTAGTTCAATATTTGATCCATGTGTGTACCCTGACGTACCATCTGACACCACAGATGTTCCAGCTCAGGTAAACACAAAGTAGGCACAAGAATTTTTAAAATCAAGGTCCTCTTCTGATAACTCTGTAAACAAACATATCAAAATTGATGCCATCTACAAACCCCTAAGAGCCAAAGAAATGCAAGCCAATAGAATTCAAAGGTCTTCGGAAGGGGTAACCAATCAGGACTAAGGCAAGCGAATAGCGGTCTATATAAACGCAAGTACTCCCAGAGAGGAACACCAACACTGAGGATGTCACCTCAGCTGGTGATGAAATGTCTGCAAGCTAATTGCCAATCTCAGTGAACACTGCAACATCAAACAAGAAGTGAAGGGATGGACCCCAAAACGAGTAAAGGACTACGGGAGATATATCCAGCTCTGTAATAATGGGGACGGAGGGCATTGTCTGAAATCATGTGTCATTGATTTGCTAAGCATCTGCTTTTTGCACTAGGATTAAAGTGACCTGAGCGATATTCAATCTCCAGGAGATTGTTTTATAGGAATAAAGAAAGCATTTGAAATGAAGGCTGTTCCTGTAAATTAAAGGAGAAACCAGTCCAATTAGATTGTTTTTGTGAATCATTACTGTATTATGTTAGATGTTTAATTCTGGTTCTCCTTGTGATTGCTGAAACTCTGCTGGTGAACAACATTTACATGACAGCATAAAAATGGACATTTACTGAAATATAATTTTGTATGGACAACTATGGTAGCACTGTCATCATTTGGTACCTGTGCCCCTGAACATAGCCAGGATTAAGCTCACAGCACGTCAAATGTATTGTACTGTGAGTGGAAAAGGAAACTATTAGCGAATTGCGTTTTTGTCTCACCAATTAGATCATCAAATGGGACTTCTCAACATTCAGTGATGAAGAAAGATAAGGATGGGTAATCAGTGCCCTTCCAGTAGGCATTGACTTCCTCTATGTCCTTGATAAGTTCACCTCAGTTCTTATCTCTCATTAGGCAGAGTCCTGATTATCTGGGCTGTAAATAGTAACTACAGGGTTGAAATAAACCTACACATCATGGCTGTCCTCTTCCCACCCTGTCTCTTGCAAAAATGCTATCCCCTTCTCACAATTCCTCCGTCTCCGCTGCATCTGCTCTCAGGATGAGGCTTTTCATTCCAGGACGAAGGAGATGTCTTCCTTTTTTAAACAAAGGGGCTTCCCTGTTTCCATCATCAACTCTGCTCTCAAATGCATCTCTCCCATTTCCCGCACATCTGCCCTCACTCCATCCACCCGCCACCCCACTCGGGATAGGGTTCCCCTTGTCCTCACCTACCACTCCAACAGCCTCCAGGTCCAACGTATAATTCTCCGTAACTTCCGCCACCTCCAACGGGATCCCACTACCCATCACATATTTCCCTCCCCCCCCTTTCTGCTTTCCACAGGGATCGCTCCCTATGCAACTCCCTTGTCCATTCATCCCCCCCATCCCTTCCCACCGATCTCCCTTCTGGCACTTATCCTTGTAAACAGAACAAGTGCTACACCTGCCCTTACACTTCCTCCCTCACCACCATTCAGGGCCCCAGACAGTCCTTCCAGGTGAGGCGACACTTCACCTGTGAGTGGGCTGGTGTGGTATACTGCATCGGGTGCTCCCGGTGTGGCCTCTTATATATTGGTGAGACCCAACGCAGACTGGGAGACCATTTCGCTGAACACCTATGCTCGGTCCGCCAGAGAAAGCAGGATCTCCCAGTGGCCACACATTTTAATTCCACGTCCCATTCCCATTCTGATATGTCTATCCATGGCCTCCTCTATCAAAATGAATCCAAACTCAGGTTGGAGGAACAACACCTTATATACTGGCTGGGTAGCCTCCAACCTGATGGCATGAACATTGACTTCTCTAATTTCCGTTAATGCCCCTCCTCCCCTTCTGACCACATAACTGACATATTTAGTTTTTTTTCTCTCTCTCTGCCCATCACTCTGCCTGTTCTCCATCTCCCTCTGGTGCTTCCCCCACTTTCTTTCTCCCGAGGCCTCCCGTCCCATGATCCTTTCCTTCTCCAGCTCTGTATCACTTTCGCCAATCACCTTTCCAGCTCTTAGCTTCATCCCACTCCCTCCGGTCTTCTCCTATCATTTCGCATTTCCCCCTCGCCCCACTACTTTCAAATCTCTTAGTATCTCTCCTTTCAGTTAGTCCTGACGAAGGGTCTCGGCCCGAAATGTCAACAGTGCTTCTCCTTACAGATGCTGCCTGGCCTGCTGTGTTCCACCAGCATTTTGTGCATGTCGTTGTTTGAATTTCCAGCATCTGCAGATTTCCTCGTGTTATGGCTGTCCATAGGTTGCTGAGCCTCCAGTTCTTTCCATCACCATCTGTTGCATACGAGAACATGGGCCTTACAATAAACATCTGCAAGGCAGAGGTCCTTCATCAACCTGACTCACTGTAGAGCATTACCTTCTAACAGTAAACTCTGTAGCAGATCCCAAGAACATAGAGTCAAAGAGCACTACAGCAGAGAAACAGGCCCTTTGGCCCATCTAGCCCATGCCAAAGCAATATTTTGCCTAGTCAACCCACAGCTAGGCCATAACCCTCCATACCATTTACTTATCCAAATTTCTGTTAAATGTTGAAATCAGCAAGCATCCATCACTTCTGACGGCAGCTCGTTCCACACTCACCACCCTCTGAGTGAAGAAGATCCCATTCAGGTATCCCTAAAAAATTTCACCTTTTACACTTAATATATGACCTTGAGCTCTCGTCTCACCCAATCTCAGTGGAAAAAGTCTGCCTGCATTTACCCTACCCCTCATAATTTTGCATATTTGTATCAACGCTCCCCTCACTCTCCTTACCTCCTAGGAATAAAGACCTAAACTGTGGTGTACTTCTTATTTCTAGAAATACATTGGGAGCCAACTCTCTGCAAATGTAGATATTTATGATATGTTTCGTCATATTGAGAAGGAACTCCTGACAATTCAGTTGAATGATGAAACATTTTAATAGATTATATGATTGAATGTTATCATAACAAATTACAAGCTTTGATAGTACACTTCTCAACAATTGTTCCAGATTCTCCATGCATATGGTGCACGTATGCACAGAAACAGCAGTTTTGAATGCTACACAATGTATGATTTGATGCCACTTGTTTGAAATGCTTCTATACCTGTGAAGCCCGTGAATAGTGAAGACTCACACAATGAAGGAACTTTCTCAAAAGGTTTGAGATCAACTTTGGCATTGACTAAAGGCATCCCAGCTTCCCTCTCACTAGCTGCTAGGAAATCTCTCTCTCTCTCTCTTTCACACACACACACACACACACACACACACACACACACACACACACACACACACACACACACACACACACACACACACACACACACACACACACACACACACACACACACACACACACCTCAATCCCTCATCCCAACAAAGTTGTCTTCAAAGCTCCAGCTAATTCCTGATCCTCTTCCTCTCCCTCATCTATCTGCAATCCTCCCCAATCAACTCACATCTTATACCCTGATCCTTTCCCTCATATTCCATGAACCTTTCTTTAAATGACTCCAGCTACTGGCATCTCTGCCAATGACCAATCTTTCACCAGCCGACTCTGCTCACCCTAACTCCTGTTTAGTTCTTCCTACCCATCCAACCGAGTGTCCCCTCCTGATCGTATCTCTAATCCTCAATCCTCTTTAGTACCCCATCATCACCTCAATATAGACCCCACTCTCCACCAACCACCGCACAATGGACTTATTTTGCCAGCTTCACAATACATGGAGTGACAGAACTAAAGTCTACAAGGCTTGTTCTGCCTTTACAATTCATTGGGCCTTAATTACATCAGCACTTTTGCTAAAGTTTGCCCTCAAGCAAGGCAGCCCTGAGCCCTCTGTAGAGCACCCATTTAAAGGGTCTCTTGCGGACCTTTCTGCCCTAATCCTGACTTTCAAAAAATACACCCAATTCATTTAATGCATAAATCTGCAGAAGCTGGAAGTCTAAGCAACACACACACAAAATGCTGGAGGAACTCAGCAGGCCAGGCAGCATCTATGGAAGAGTATAGCTGAGGTTTTGGGCCCAGACCCTTCACCAGGACTTGAGAATAAAAAGGATGAGGAGTAGATTTAAAAGACTGGGGGGAGGAGAGGAAGAAAATTGAGGAGATGTGTGAAGCTGGGATGGGGGAGGGGTGAAGTAAAGCACTGGGAAGTTGATTGGTAAAAGAGATACAGTGTTGGAGAAGGGGGATTCTGATAGGAGAGGTCAGTAGGCCATGGAAGAAAGAATAGGGGGAAGGGGGAGGAGGTGATGAGCAAGTAAGGAGATAAGGTGAGAGAGGAAAATGGGAATGGGGAATGATGAATGGGGGGCATTACTGGAAGTTTGAAAAATTAATGATTATGCAATCAGTCTGAAGGCCTCCCAGACAGAATATAAGGTGTTGCTTCTCCAACCTGAGTGTGGCTGATCGCAACAGTAGAGGAGGCCTTAGCCTGACATGTCAGAATGGGAATGGGAAGTGGAATTAAAATGGGTGGCCACTGGTGGGCAGAGCGCAGGTGCTTGGGGAAGTGGTCTCCAATTCTGCGTCGGGTCTCACCACTATACAGGAGGCCACACTGGGAGCACCAGATTCAGTAGATAACCCCAACAGATTTACAGGTGAAGTGTCGCCTCACCTGGAAGGACTGTTTAGAGCCCTGAATGGTAGTGAGGGAGGAGGTGTAGGGGCAATTGTAGCACTTGTCCTTTCTTCTGCTTGCAAGGATTAGTGCCAGGAGGGAGATCAATGGGGAGGAATGAATGGACAAGGTTTCGATCCATGCAGAAAGCACAAAGTTGTGGGGTGGGGGGGGGGGTGTGCTAAGATATGGTAGGTGGTGAGATCCTGCTGGAGATGGTGAAAATTATGAAGAATTATGTGCTGGATGTGGAAACTGGTGGACAAGAGGACCCCATCCCTGATAGCGTGGCGGGAGAATGAGGTGAAGGCAGGTGTGCACGAAATGGAAGAGATGCAGTTAAGGGCAATGTTGATGGTGGAAGAAGGGAAGCCCCTTTCTTTGAGGAAAGAGGACATCCTCTTAATTCTGGAATGAAATGCCTCAACCTGAGAGCAGATGCGGTGGAAATGGATGAATTGAGAGAAGAGGATGACATTTTGACAAGCAACAAGAGGTATAGTCTAGGTAGCTGTGAGAGTCCGTGGATTTATAACAGAAATTCAATGCATCTTGAGTGGGAGTGACAGTATTTCACAAGAATTCTAATTTCAGATGCACGAGGTATTTTTGTGGACACTGTGCGTATTTTTCTTAAGCTCTTTTGAATGTAACTAGGATATAATTAATTTGACCTACTTACTGAGAGTCGGCACAATAATATTTAAAAGGATTGGCTGAAGCAACTGTTAATAGAAAGCTGTGTTTAACTTAATCCTCTTGAGTAAACTCATCTGCTCCAGATTTATCAATGCTTGATTGTCAGTCGAAGATTTTAATGGTCCCTGATATACTGAGGTAACATGTCTCTCAGTCCACTCTAAATACTGGCCAGACCATCTTAAAATGGATATGGGCTGCATATCCATTAATGTTTCAATTGATGGTGTTCTGGAATCTGTACACAGAGAGTATGGAACAGATTTCAAGGTGCTGGCAGTAATGTAGAAACAGCTGTGCATGATCAAGTCCACCAGCAGTTCAAAGCTCCATTTTCTATTCTAATTTCCCAATAAGGGATATTTTTGGTTCTGATATTTAAAGTGGAATCGTACAGTGGTGCTCCCTTACTTGTGGTTCTCAGGCTTCTATAATCTGTCCCAATGCTTTAACATCCTCGTCATCATAATGAAAAAGAGGTCCATCATTAAATACTCCCAACACCTAAGACACGCCCTCTTCTCATTGTTACCATCAGAATGGAGGTACAGGAGCCAGAAGACACACAATCAATACTTTAGAAGCAGATTCTTCCCCTCTATTATCAGATTTCTGAACGGACAATGAATTCATGAACACTACTTCACTTTATTTTTGCTCTCGTTTTGCACTACATACTTAATTTTTAAAATATATATAATACTTATTGTTTATAGTATATTTTATTTATTTTACTGTACTTCTGCCACAAAACACCAAATGTCACAACATATGTCAGTGTTAATAAACGTGATTCTGATTCAAAAATATACATTCTGATGTGTTCTGGCAGGTAGTAACTTTGCTTAGAATAGATGACTAAATCAAAATGAGAGAGCAGTGCCACGGGAATGAATGAGAATGGAAGTATGAAGGAAGGGGCAAACAACTTAAGCTAAAATATATATTCAGTCAAAATCACAAATGGAACAAGTAATAATAACAAAAGTTCAATCTGAAAAGCACAACTTTGACAAATAAGATGAATGAGTTGATGGGTACATATAGAAAAAATAAGGTTGATTTAATACTGTAACTGTTACAAGGACATGGCTGCAGGGTGACTAGGACTTGGAAATCAATATTCCAGATTATTTGCTGTTCCAAAAGAATAGAAACTAAAAGAAAACTATTTGTCTAAGGCTAAACAAATTAAGGCTATCACTGTTAATCAGAGTAGTGGTGAGTAATGCCTTGGATCGTGATGTGGAATTATTTTAGGTGGGAATAGGAAACATCAAGGGGAAGAAGGCATGGATTGGAATGACATAAAGGCCCCCAAAGTGTTCTCTTAATCTTGGTGTGATCATAAATGGGTAAATATTAAAGGAATTTACAAAGGACACTGCAATTATCAGGTGATCTTAATCTGCACATTGATTAGATCAATCAAATTTGAAGGGAAGTCATAGGACAGGAACAGAGGAATGTATCAGGGATTGTTTCTTAGATCAAAATATGATAGAACCTTTCTAGGAAAGGCTTATTTTAGGTTTAGTCATAAGTAATGACATCAGATTAATAAGAAACCTTATCATAACATGGTAGAAATCCAGATATAGTGTGAATGATGAATACTTTGGATCCAACCCAATCTGTTCAAGTTAAATAAGAGCAATGACAGAAGTGTTGTCCACAGTGGATTAGTGGACTATGTAAACAGGCTGAAGGACATGTTGGTGGATGAGCGGTGCCTAACTTTTAAGCAGCAATTCTGCAATATCCAGCAGAAATTTATCTCCAGTTAGAGGACCCAGTGAGAATCAGAATAAAAATTAAAATCAGATTTATTCTCACTGACTTAGATGATGTGAACTTTATTATCTTGCAGCAGCAGTACAGCACAAAGAGATAAAATTGCTGTAAATTAGAAAAATAAAGTAATTGCCACGGAGTGGCAAATGGATTTTAATTCAGATAAGAGTGAGGTGGCACATTCTGAAAAGTCAAAGCAGTATAGGACTTATACAATGAATGGTAGAGCACTAAGGAGTGCTGGGGAATCGAGGGACTATGTACAAGACCATAGTTCATTGAAAATGGTGTCACAGGTAGACAAGGTGGTGAAAAAAGGAACAGCGTGCTAACCTTCATCAGTCAGGACATTGAGTATAGGAGTTGGGACATTATGTTGTAGTTTTATAAGTCATTGGTGAGGCTGCATTTGGAGTACTATGTACAGGTTGATCATGCTGCGGTAGGAAGGACATAGTTAAAATGGAAAAAATGCAGAGATTTACTACATGTTGTCAGGACTAGAAAGGTTGGCCAGGTTAGGTCTTTATTCTCTGGAATGTAGACAAATGAAGAGTGACATTATTGAGGAGTTTAAAATTATGAGAAGCATAGATGGGTAACTGTCTTTTTCCCAAGGTAGGTGAGTCCATACTTCGGGAGCATAGGCTCTGGTGATAGAGAAAAGATTTAAAAGGGACATGAGAAGCAACTTTCTCACACAGCGGGTAGTGAGTACTTGGAATGAGTTACCAGAGGAAAGTGTTCCTGTAGGTATAGTGTTACGCCTGTGCCCCAACTCTGAGGGGCTGAAGGGTACAAAGTAGCCCCCTCCTTTTTGAGAATTGCAAGATCGCTATTAATTCAGGTCAGGAGACCCAGGAAATGAGAGAAGGACATGCAGAATCCACAAGGGGTTTGGAATATCCTGGCCCCTCAGCGATGCAAAGCCACGGGAAACGGCCATTTTCTCTTGGAGACGGATTGTGCATTGAGTACTGTACTTCATGGAAGCCTTCAGGGAATGATCATAGGGGGGTTGGTGGAGGGATTGCATCATCCCAACCTGATTGACATCTGAGACCCTGTGAATCAGGATAAAAGAAGGTCTGGGGAACAGCCCCTTGAGACACACCCGGAGAAACACTAGAAATCCCATGACAGCGTTTAATAGTGACAGCCGGTGGGGCTCGCGTGCATCCTTTTCCTTGGCCTAGGAATTGGCGGGCTTCCACGGAACCGCTTAGCTAAAAAGATCGACTACAAAAACGGAACTCTCGAAGGATCGACATCGTAAAAAGGAAAAGCTGGCAAGTTTAAAACATCTGTCTCTCTTGACTCCAACCAAAGGCTGCAGCCTGAATGAGCTAATGACTTTTATATTTCCATCGGACAATACATTATCCCCTAGAAAACGATAGAGCTTATTTCTTATTGATTATTATCATACCCGCGCTGTTAGATTTAGTATTGACGACATATATTATCTGTATGTTTGCATTGATATTATTTTTGTGTATTTTTACCAATAAATACTGTTAAAAATAGTACCATCAGACTTCAACGGACCTCTCTATCTTTGCTGGTAAGTGACCCAGTTACGAGGTACGTAACAATAGCAGTACCACTTAAGGAGCGTTGGATAGGTGCAGGGATGGGGGAGTGGGGAGGTGGGCAGAGGCTTAGAGGGAGTTGAGCCCAACACAGAAAATTGTGATGAGCTGGGTGGGTACTGTGGTTGGCATACACTGGTTGGCTCAAAGGGTTTGTGGACATATTGTATTACTCTATGTCTCTGTAAACAACCTGTGCATAAAATAACAAAGTAGTTTTCGTGGGTTAGTACTGAAATTTGATGGCAGGGGGAAATTTATCTCCATTCATACAACTCAGTGAGAATCAAAATAAAAATTAAAATCAATTTTATTCTCACTGACTTGGTTGATATGAAATTTATTGTTTTGCTGCAGCAGTACAGCGTAAAGAGATAAAATTGCTACATATTACAAAAATAAAGTAATTGTGAAGGAGTGACTAGACTTTAATTCAGATTCGTTTGAGGTAATGCATTTGAAAATACAATGAATGGTAGATCACTAAAGGGAGTTGGGGAACAGAGGGACTACACACAAGACCATAGATAATTGAAAACAGTGTTCCAGGTAGACAGGGTGGTGAAAAAGGAATTTAGCGTGCTGATCTTCATGCTGACTGGAGGGAAAGATTTGTGAATCATTGATTGTAGGTATTCAGATTCTTCTACCTCCTCCCGCGTGATAGAAATTAGAGGAGGGCATGTTCCAGATAGTGAGGGCCGTTTAGTGATGGATGCTGCCTTCCTGATGCACCACCTCTTGAAAATGTCCTGGGGTGGTGGGGAATATTGTGCCCGTGATGGAGATGAGATGAGTCTACGAGGCTCTGTAGCCTCTTGTGATCCTATAAATTGGAATCTCCATACAGTCTGTGATGAAGCCAGTCAGAATGCTCTCCCCTGTACTTCTCTAGAAATTTGTTTGCGTTTTGGTGACATACCAAATCTCCTCACATTCATAATAAAGTAGAGCCACTGGCATCTTTGTGATGCATCATTGATGTGTACAACCAAGGATAAATACTCTGAGATGTTGAAGCCCAGGAGCTTGATGCTGCTCCAAGTTTTTCTTGCTGACTCTTCAACGAGGACAAGTTATGTTCTTCTGACTTCCCCGTATTGAGCCCACAATCAATTCAGTGGTCAAAAAAAGTATTAAATCATAAACTAAAGCTGATATAATGGTAGAGAAAGAGAAAAGAACGGAGAATTTTTCACAAGCCATCAGTGACACACTCAAAAAACAAGAGTGGGAGAAAATTGTTTATCAGGCTAACTTGCAAGTGACATCAAAACTGATAACAGGAGCTTCAATGGATATATGAAAAGGAAGAGGACAGCTGGTATAAATGTAGGAGGGAAAAAACTTATAACAATCATTATCATGAAAAACTAATAGGACTAAAAACAGACACGTCAATAGGATCCAAAGGAAGATTTCCAAGCATTTTAAAGGTGAAGAGGGAGTAAAGTCATTTGTTGAAGTTTTTCACACTCAGAATTCTATGACAGTGCCAGCAGATTGGAAAACTGAAAATGGGACTCCCTTGTTCAAGGGTGAAGGAAATAAAATGCAGGAACTGTAGGCCAGTTAATTTAAAGTCCATTGCTGGGAAGATATCGGGGTGTTTAATTCAGAAATAATTCATTAATAATTTAGAAACAATTCATGTAAACCAACTTAGTCAACATGATTTAGGGAAATTAGATACAACAAATTTTCTATAGATGTAGAAAGCATATCCAATAGAGTGGAACCTGTGAATAGTTGGATTTTCAGAAAGCTTTTTTAAGGTGCTGCATAAAAGACTAGTTTACAAAGTTCAAAATTCAAAGTAAATTTATTATCAGAGTATATACATGTCTCCATATACAACCCTGAGATTCTTTTTCTGTGGACATACTCAGCAAATCTATAAAACAGTAGCTGTAATCAAACAAGTTAACAGGTCAGGAATTGGAGGAAGATTGTTTTCTCATAAAAGAGAATAAAGTATCTTTTAGGTGTGCTCCAAGGTTGACTTGGAGGAGAACCAAGTTGCAAAGTATGCAAGTTTGTGAATAATGGGAAAATAGCTAGAAACCATACTGGGAGGAGGATGCTTAGACTTTGAAAACAAGATATATAAAAGTTGCAAACACGAGGAAATCTGCGGATGCTGGAAATTCAAACAACACACACAAAATGCTGGTGGAACACAGCAGGCCAGGCAGCATCAATAGGGAGAAGCGCTGTCAGGACGAAGGGTCTTGGCCCGAAACGTCGACAGCGCTTCTCCCTATCAATGATGCCTGGCCTGCTGTGTTCCACCAGCATTTTGTGTGTGTTGTATAAAAGGTGAATGAGTGAGCAAAAAGGTGGTCATTTGAATGTAATGTAAGAATATGTGAAATCATTCACTTAGGTTGAAGAAATAAAATAAAAACAATTCTCTAAATTGAAAGGTGGCAAGTAAGTAGAAAATGGAAGGATCTCTGTGTTCTAATACATGAACCATACAAAGAATGAATCACCACACTAAGCTTAATGATAAATAATACAATGGACAAACAAATGGGGTGCATCTGACAGTGAAAATCTCTCTGAATTCTCCTTTTTAATGTTTGGGCAAGAAGTTATCAGGTGACACAATTTCCCCCTGCAAGTTCAAGAGGTTGAGGTTGAGATAAAAATATTTTACCTATTTCAACTCATAATGGTATGTTTTGGACTGTGTAATAATCTAATGGATGAACTGCAGTATAACCACTCATGAACTTATCAATAGTTCAGGGTAATGTAGGGGGTGGAAACATATTCATAATTCACAACCAGTGAGATTGAGTTGGAGTTCACTTTAAGTACTGGTCTGATGTGAAGGTGTAATGAAGTGAAATTTTTTTTAGCATGCTTTATGTTCTGCATTGTGGTTTCCCTTAAGCTTAAAACACCTTTCCCATTTTAGTTATGAAAACCTACGTTGGTGACCCCAATTCCAGAGTTATTCAGCATGTCAGCCAATGCATCCACTTTGAAACTGCTGGAGTTTTGGGAGCAAAATGCCATCACTTGGTTTGTACAAGCTGAGGTTCAATTTGCACTGTGAGGAATCTCTGCAGACGACACCAGACATTACTATGTAGTGGCATCGCTCAGCAGTCCCACGGCAGTGAGAGTGGTGACTCTGAGGGAACACCCACCTGAACATGATAAATATCGCACAAAGAAAACTCACCTATGACAGACTTATGGAGTCTGAGCATGCCAAACAGTTGCTCAGAAGCTAGGGCTTCAGAATTAATGAATCACATGTTGCCTCACCTGGGAAATCACCATCCTTGTTTTATTTTTAAAGAACTATCTATGCAGCAAATGCCTAAGCAGGTTTGCATAGCCCTCACTTATACACTCATGAAGGACTATAGGGAGCTTGCTAAAATGGCTGATACTCTACACTCAGCCAGGCAGAGGTGCATAATTTCTCCTCCTTTCCCTATCTCAATAAACTTGGTCAGCAGAGCGTCCAACAAATGCACACCTGTGGCTGCAAAACAGATCATGTTGGGTCTGTGCTTTTACCATATTCCCTTTGGTACGAGCGTTAGGAAGTGCTGACTGCTTTGCAGCTTTGACGGTGCCAGCACATCGGGAAGAGAGAAGTCTGTAAATACTGCGAAGGCTGCTTGCCAACATGGAAAGGCTTGGCATTGTACGTAGGTCAAATAGCCCCTGGACTGCACCCCTCCACATGGTCTCCAAGCCCGATAGTGGTTGCTGCCCATGTGGGGATTACCGATGCCTTAATGAGGTCACCAGCCCCAATCATTACCGGTCCCAAGTATCCAAGACTTTTCTGCACATTTAGCTGTAATTTTTCTGGAGTTGACTTAGTTAGGGGCTACTATCAAGTGCCTGTACTTGGAGGACATCCCAGAGCAGCTGTGATAACCCAGTCTGGCTTCTTTGAGCTTCTGTGGATGCCATTTGGGCTGAAAAAAGCAGCACAGACTTTCCAATGTCTGATGGACTCTATTAAAAGATTTTCTTTTTGTTTTCCTGGGCATCCAAATCTGAACATGTACAGCATCTCTGCACATTTTTCAAGTGCTGAAGCCAACGGAGGTTGATTATTAAAACTGCTAAATGCCAGTTTGGGTTATCAACCAATGACTTTCTCGGCCATTGCATCTCCACAGAAGCTGTGCTACCTCTCCCATCAAAAATGCCTGCTATTATGGATTTCCTCTGCAGGAGTTTTCAGATATGGTGAAATCGCTATCACTGTGAGCTGCTGAATTTATGCTCCCCTTTTGTAGTGCCTTTAAAAGGAATGCCCCTAATCCCATGCTTGAATGGTCAGCAGACATGACACCGAACGAGCTCTTTTCAACATGACCCTTCTGGCACACCCTTTCCCCAATGCACTCAAAGCCATCACTACTGACATTACAGACTATGCTGTGTGTGCTGTGCACGAACAGTTGGCCAGAGGCGTGTGGCAGCCGTTCGCCATCTTCAGCCAGCAGCTCCGTACCCCTGGAAGGCATGTTTAACTGAGAGCTTCTCGAACTGCTATCTGACTGTCTGCCATTTCCCGTTTCTACTAGAGGTTCATCATCTCACAACACTTGTTGACCACAAAGTCCTCATGGACACAGAGCAGTAACGGCACCCGGCCTCCATGACTGACATACAACTCATCAAAGAGAAAAATACTGCCATGGCTGATTGTGTCTCACGGCCAGCCATTGAGGCCATATACATTGGGGTTAACTACAGGATAGCAGTCATGGGCCTGTGGTTGGCTGACGTCAAGTTCACGGATGCAGGAGTTTCTCTCCTGTGCAATGTCTCAACCAGTTGCCTTCACCTCATCGTGCCCGCAAACTGGAGGCAGACTATTTTTAACCATTCACTACCTCTCGCTTCCAGTCCAGAAGGCCTTACAGAAACTGGTTGCACTGAAGTTGTGTAGCCAGGCCTTAGAAAGGAAGGTCGTGATTGGAGTGCAGCCCGTGTCCAGTGCCAGTGGATGAAAATTAGCTGTCATTTTGGGCTCCATTGCCACCTTTTGAAACCCCTGAGACTAGGCTAATATGGATCTGGTAGGTCCACTTCCCCACCCCCTCCTGCGGTTTCGTGCACCTCCTTACAATGGTGGACCATACTCCCAGGTGGCCAGAGGTCATCCTTCTAGCATCAACGATGACCTCGGATGTGGCTTGGACATTCATCCGCATTCATCATCTGACTGTGGTCTCCATTCCACATCAGACCTCTGGGCTGCAATGGCCCAGAAGCTAGGCATTAGGATACGTCACACCGCAGTGTATCACCCACAGTCCAATGGTCTGTGTAAATGGTTTCATCGTTCCTTAAAAGCTGATCTGAGGACTTCCCTGATGGATGACTGTTGGTATGATTGTCTCCTGTGGGTCCTACTGGGGCTCAGAATGGCTTCAAAGGAGGATCTGTAGTTGTCTGTAGCTGAGTTGGTATACTGGCAGCTGTTATTTGTGCCAGGGGATTTTAGTCCTGATGCCACAGTCGCCTGGTCAGTCTCTCAAGAGCATTCTACCCTCCTCAGTAAATCCATTTCCTACCTCCCATCATGGGTTCCTGTTGACCTACAGTCCACCTCATTTGTTCTCGTCCACCATGATGCACACCAATGTCTTCATAGTCCTCCTTACAATGGCCTGTTCTGCATTTTGGAATGGAGAGAAAATACTTTTATCATATATAGGAGGGGTAAACCTGAATGTATTTCAGTAGATCGCCTTAAACTGGTCCATCAAGAGATGGAGGACTCTGCTACCATGCCCCTGGCATAATGACATGACTGTGAAAGTGTCAACACACTGCTGGACAAGCCAGAGGCACCTGCTGTTACTCTACCCATCGTCTGAGCTCCAGACAGGCTCACAGTGCCAGTTTTGTAAATCCTGGGGGTAGGGGAGGCATGTGCAGGGTAATGTAGGGGTGGAAACATATGCATGATTCACAACCATGAACATTGAGCTGGGGTTCACTTTAAGAGGCTGGTCTGACATGATGATGTCATAAGACGTAGGAACAAAATGAGGCCATTCAGCCAATTGAGTCTGCTCCACCATTCCATCATGGCTAATCCTGGATTCCACCCAACCCCATACACCTGCCTTTTCACCATATCGTTTGATGCCCTGACTGATCAGGAAACTATCAACTTCCACCTTAAATGTACCCATGGACTTGGCCTCCACCACAGTTTATGGTAATGACGTGATTTTTTTTTACCGTGATTTTTGTACTGCATTTGGTTGACAATAAAGGAGTTGCTACAGTTTCCCTTAAACTTAAAATGCCTCTGCTATTTTATTTGTGAAAACCTGCACTAGCATAATGAAGAATATTATAGCAACTGCAAATTCAGCGCTTCTAGAAACAACCTATAGTCTTAAGATCAGCAGTAAGAAAATTTGTATGGATTTTTTCCAAATGGTGGCCCAATTACCAAGGGACACAGGAAATAACTTGTGTAAGACCGTCCAGCATGTAGTTTGCAAAATGCACTTTCTATTGGTTACTAGAACTAGCTTGGCTGAGTGTAGTGAATGGAATGTAATTTGTTCAAAGAATGATGGGACAGATGGCCACATAATTGGATGGATTAATTGTATACATCAGAGATTACAACAAGGAAAATGAACAAGAAAAGCTATAGATAATAACCTTGAGCTTCAGGCAAAGAAAAATTAATGGACACTGGGACAAACAGTTGATGGTCCTGGAGCCACATTGCTACAGGATAGAGAGAGAAAGAGCATGTTGATATGAAAAATGTACCTTTATGTGCACTATTAAATAACTTTCCTAGAGATCTGCTTAAGGAGTGGAATAATAGGAGGATGAATCAGTATCGGATTTAATATCACCGACACACCAATATGTGTGTATGTATGTGTGGTGTGTGTGTGTGTGTGTGTGTATATATATAGTTAAATTAAATAAGTAGTGCAAAAAGTAAGAAATAAAGGAAAAGCAGTGAGGTAGTGTTCATGGGTTCAATGTCCATTCAGAAATCTGATAGAGGGGAAGAAGTTGTTTCTGAATCATTGAGTGTTTGCCCTCTGGTTTCTGTACCTCCATCTTGATGGTAGCCATGAGAAGAGGGCATGAGTATGTCCTGTGTGGTGCAGATGCTTAATGATGGACTTTGCTTTTCTGAGGCACTGCTCCTTGAAGATGACCTGGATCCTACGTAGGCTAGTGCCCATGGTGGAGCTGGCTAATTTTACAGCTCTCTGCAGCTTAATTTGATCCTGTGCAGCAGAACCCAAGAGAAGCTCTTGGAATTAGGGAAGAATAGCTCAAAATACTAGAGCAGCTTTAATATAACTGATCTTTTTTTCTCACTGCAATTAGTTTTCCCATGAAAATGATTCACATAAAAAATAACCCATTTGAGAACAGATTATCCAGTGAAACCCTAGAGTTCAACATCTGCAGTGTTTATGCACTTTGGCATCAGTCTGTTATCTAAGGAGGACTGTAAGATTGTAACCAGGATCCACCCTAATATTTCTTGGCAAAATCAGATATCCCTCAATCTGACTTTCCCTGCCTTGTGCATAGTCTATGCTATGTCATACCTGGCATCCAGTGATACCTGCCTATTTACTCTGCAATCATTGGAGGATAGGGAAACCTAGACAGTAGTATGTTTATCTGTTATCATTAATTCTACATCTGGTATACGTGACCTACCACTATGTTAGCAGATTATTACTTATTGATCTCCACTGCCATCCTCCATCCCAGGAACAGCAGTTAAAGACTGTACTTACTGTTCTGTAGTATCCAAGACATCTCCAAGGAGCAGTGCATCAGAAAGGTGGCATCCATTTTTAAGGACCTCCAGCACCCATGGCATTCCCTTTTCTCACTGTTACCATCAGGTTGGAGGTACAGAAGCCTGAAGGCACTCACTCAGCAATTCAGGAACAGCTTCTTCTCCTCTGTCATACAATTACTAAATGGACTTCGAACTCATGAACACTACTTCACTTTTATAATTTCTGTTTTTGCACTATTTTTAACTTTTAATACACCCCCCCCACACACACACACACACACACACACACACACATATAACTTACTGTAATTGATTTATTTATTTTTTGATATTATCATATATTGCATCATACTTCTGTTGCCAAGTTAATAAATATCATGGCATATGCCACTGATAATAAACCTGATTCTGACTCTAATTCTACTTTACTCTTTGTTGCTGACATTATCAAATAACCTTGATGACCTAATAGCACAATCATATCTCGCTGATGATGATAACTTAATAATGCATATGCATGATTTGCATACTTATAGTTGTGCATCTGACAATAAACTGAACTTTAACTTTGATTTTGACATGCTTGCCACTCATAAATTTGTTAAAGGTGTGCCATTCAGAATGAGATATGTGGAAATAGGTTTGGTTGAGGACTTTGGGTTTGAAACTGACTTGCTAGTCTCCTCTCCCACACTCTCTTAGGGAAAAATTTGATGTGTATGCCAACTTACCAGATCAAGTTTAATATGTTGTGAAATTTATAAACTTAGAGGCAGCAGTACAATGCAATACATGCACCGTGTCCCTCTTCCCAAGCGGAGTTACTTATTGAAGGCCACAAACCCGAAGGTTAACTCTGCTTCTCTTTCTGTTGAAACTGTAGAGTGCTTCTGGCAATCACTCTTACATTTCTAATTCATATAGAAAGATTGCAACAGGCAAGAAGGCTTTTCAAACTGATTAAGACCTCATTAAAGGTTATTATAATCAATAATGAAGTTGTGCAACATTCCTTTGCTACAGTGGCACATGAAATGTTAATTACTTTTATTCCTGATTAACTTGAATACGGAGATTTCAAAGATTCAACCTATCATTAAGAGAATTTAATAATATGGTTGAGGTTCCCCCTCAAGAAAATGGATGTGACAGTTATTAATTGCAGTTATGTGATTACGAGGCGGGGGGCGGGGGGAGTGCAGTTTGAAAAGGTACCAATGATATTGGGTGCAATTTATTAGTCAATGCAGCTTAAGATTGCCCATGTGGTTAAGATCAACCTGTGGCTAAAGTGATTTATTAAAGACCTATAGAGAGATAAGCAGGTAGTGTCACTAGAATAACAACAACCATGCTGGTGACTACTTTCCTACAACTTGAATCTGCCTGGTACACCAGAAAATTCATCTGTTTTCTTTTATTTATTGATTGGTAATTAATTGATTGATATAGACAGAAGAAAGAGCTCAAACCTTCTGCATTTTACAGAAATAACCTGAAGCACATGTTTGAATTTCAATTTGCTCATGAACAGGATCCGACCATTATCTATTCCAAACACAAATAAACATTTCCAGAAGATCCCTGACTGATTATGAAGTGTAGGGATAAAGGCTGAATATTTTCCATCAACGTGGTATAATTTTTCCATCCCAACAAGAATAAAATGTTGCCATGACAATGTACCTGTGGTTGACCTTGACCTTCTGAGACTCGATCTGTTAAGGATCCATGAGGTAAGATAGTTGATTGCAAGCACCAAGGGGCAAACATAGGATGGAGACAAATTTCTGTGGGAAGCCAATTTTGTGAAGAATGTTCCACATTGACTTGCTTAATGGAGTCAAGGGTTTAAATGATGTTGAAAGGAATATGTCAGAAAGTTGCTGCTACAACTATTGAAGTTAGTATGTGGTAAACATCATACTCTCTGGGCATTACAGAATTCACCCTATGATTTGGGGAGTAGCTCTTTAGCCATTGGGAGATTGCTTGGCATTGACTTTTCCAGGGGAAGACAGTAGGGAAGCCCCCTTTTACTGTACTACAGTGGGATTTGTCTCCAATTGTGTTAATGTTATGATAATGATTTCTCTGATGTCTCCTTTTATGCTTCCTTCTTCCAAAATATGGGAGATGAAACTTGAGGATTTATTACTGAAGTTAATCATGTACTTGAATGATATATTGGCCATTTAAGGTTTTTCCAGGAATCAAGGGAAATTTATTATCCTTTGATCTCAGGACAGAGTTACTTTTACACTCAAAATTCCACTCATCTGGAACTTTTGTAGGAGTTTGCAGAACATATGCCAAACATGGCCAAGTCAGAGAAGCACCGACATAAGAAAGTATGACACCACCAGGTTCAGAACAGTTACAACGCTTCAATCACTCTGTGCTTGAACAAACCGGGAAAGCCTAATCACTATAGTTTAGCAATACTATGACCACTTTGATCACCTTGCACTACAATGAACTTCTGGTTTCTTTTGTTTTAGTTATACTCTTTCTTGTAAAGTTATCTATAATTTATGTTGAATTGATATTTTTCTTGTGAATTCTGCTTATCTAATACTAGGTGTCTGCGAACTTGCTGCATATAAGTTTTTATTTGCACCTGTGAATATACATATTTGCACAAGTGACAATAATCTCAACCTCTGACTTAATTTCAGTCTATTCCCTGCGGCTGTAGAGTTTCTGATAATGGGCCTGAAATGTTAACTCTGTTTCACTTTTTAGGGATGCCATCAATCCTGTTGAGAGTTGTTCTATTACAGATTTTCAGCATTTACATTTTCCTTATTTTAAAAATTCAGGCTTTCTTTGTTTAAGGTCTCAGTACTACTAATCAATAAGCTGCTCCAATAGTAATGAAGACATTTGAGACGTTGGTAATTTTTGTATACATTTCTCTGACATTAAATGGACCTATTGAACCTTTTGAACCTTCTTCTCTGGTTACACTGTCCGCAGTCTTCCCTGTGCTCTTTCCTCTTCTTGCTGTGTCCTCTCCCTAGAGCACCTCACCTCCACTTTACTGACAATGACTAATTCCAGAGTGGATCAAGCTGTATTGCTGCCTCTTTGGAGTGGTAATGGCAGACATTTTGAACTGATCTGGATATCATGTACTCAGATGTTATTCTAATTTGTGGCTCTTCCAGCATGCTCCAAATCATAGGTGCAAACTTAATTTTAGATACTGTAAAAAGCTTTTCACATAATTACTGACTCAAACAGCCATAGTGAAATGAGTCCTGATGAAGGATCTTGGCCCAAATATCAGCCGCTTAATTCCTCATCATAGATGCTGTCTTTCTGTCCTGTTGAGTTCCTCCAGCACTTTCTGTTTGTTGCTCAAGATTTCCAGCACCTGCAGAATCTCTAGTGTTTATAGTGAAATAGTTGATTCACAGAGTTGGAGGATGCACTCCAAACACTGAGAGTACAGAAATCCTCATTGAATATGGTCTAATTACAACTGGTAGGCCAGCCGGTGGCGTAGTGGCACCAGCACTGGACTTTGAGGTAGATGGTCCTGAGTCAAATCTGGGCTGGGTTCCAACCTGGGCAGCAGCAGAATCTGTGCAGAAGAATGGCCTGGCAATCTACTTCCATATCTTGCCATGAAAACCCCATGGACAACTACACCACCCATAGGGTGGCCATGAGTCTTCAATGACTCAGTGGCACTCAACAACAACAACAAAAAGTAAAACTAAATAAAACCCAAACATATAATATTATTCTTGCAAATTTATAACAGGAAAGACACAATTCACAGCTAGTTGTTCAAAACGTGATAAAACCTGAAATAAGGTATGTGTTCTATTTGTCAGTTTTTATTAATACTGCCACGATCCACACAAACCTTTACTGGGTAAACTCAGGAAAACAAGGAAGCAGGAAAAACTATACAGTTCTCCACAGTCCTTACTTAGTGTAGTGTATTTAATATTTCAGCAATATTTGAGTAATATTGTAAATACATTGTTTGATTAAGCATTCTTTATTTGTTTACATCATTCATTATATGTTATATATAAGAATTATGAAAATGGCATACATCATTATGCCACCACGTCATATGTGAGTTCCTCATGAAATAAACTTGAGTAAGCAAGTATCCCAGCTCCTGTGTTTTTCTTTTGATTAGTTTTGGGAGTTACAAAATATAACACTTAGAAATTAAAGTGAGAATTTACTCGACTAATTTATCCCATTTAATTCAGAATGAGTAATCTGACATTTTATTTGCTAGCTGTAAATATGTAGACTGTTAACTGCCTGCCAATTTTATTTTCATTCCTTGCAGATTTTCCTTAGAAATTCTTCCCTCCGCCTTCTTTAGATAGTGCTGTTTGCTTGCTTGGGTACAGTTTGTCCAAGGCCCCAGTAATCACCTTGAACCTTGACAGTACTAACAAAGTATCCATGTCTCAAAGACATTACATGCAAGTTAATTGCCTTGTAACATAAATCTAAATGCAAGTCTGGCATTGATAAACAATGACTGGGAAATATATCCTGACTAGGTTTTGTTGCTCAACGCATGAATATTATAGTTCATTGTAGCAGATCTGCCAGCAGAGACCCTGAACTAAACCTGAACCTTTTGTGATCTACTCAACCCAACTGGAAAAACCACTTTTTTTTTGGAAATTCTAAATTCTCTCTTTTGATGATATTTTGCTCTTGAGTCTTACCATCTCAGATGCAGATAGAGGGAGTACAGAGAAGATATCTCATAGAACCAATCCTTCTGGTGCTAAAAGAGCGTTTATATCAAATTAGCTTTGATGTATACTATTTATCTACAGTGATCTGCCTGCTCCTACAACTGCACGTACCTAAGAAACACACAAAATGCTGGAGGAGCTCAGCAGGTCAGGCAGCATCTATGGAAAAGAGTAGAGAGTCAATACGTTGGGCCGAGACCCTTCTTCAGGACTGAGAAAGAAGGAGGGAGATGCCTGAATAAAAAGGTTGGGCAAGGGCCTAGCTGGAAGGTGATAGGTGAAGCTGGCGGGGGGTAGGGGGGTGGTGAGAATGATCGAAGGGTGGAGAAGCAGGAATCAGATAGGAGAGGAGAATGGTCAATAGGAGAAAGTGAAGGAGGAAGGGACCCAGGGGGAAATAATAGGCAGTTGAGAAGAAGTGAGTGAGGAGTAGAGGAATGGGGTGTGGGGGAACTGCTCACTGGAAGGAGAAATCAATATTCATACCATCAGGTTAGAGGTTAGCCAGACAGAATAGAAGTGTTGCTCCTCCTCTGTGAGGGTGGGCTCATCTTGGCACAGGAGGAGGCCATGGTTAAAAATGACGGAATGGGAATGGGTATCAGAATTAAAACATTTGACCACTGGGAAGTCCCGCTTAAGGCGTATAGTGCAGAGGTGCTTGATGAAGTGGTCCCCCAATTTATAGTAGGTCTCACCAATCTAGAGGAGGCTGCATCAGGAGACTGGGCACAATAGGCAAGCGGAGCAGATTTGCAGGTGAAGTTTTGCCTCACTGGGAAAACCTGTTTGGGGCCCTGAATGGAGGTGAGGGAGGAGGTGAATGGGCAGCTGTAGCACTTAGGCTGCTTGCCAGGATGAGTGCCTGGGGGGAGATTAGTGGAGAGGGATGGATGGACAAGGGAATCACAGAAGGAGCGATCCCTATGGAAATGGAGAGGGAGGGGGAGGTAAAGATGTTTGATGGTGGGCCCCTTTTGAGCTAGTGGATAACGTGTTGGACACGGAAGCTGATGGGGTGGTAGGTAAGGACAAGAGGGATATTGGTAGACAGTTTTTCTCCAAAGATGGAGACAGAGAGATTAAGAATGGGGATGGAGGTGTCAGAGGTGGTCCAAATGAATCTAAGGGCAGGGTGGAAGTTAGAGGTGAAATTGAAAAAATTGACAAGCATGTACCTAAGACACCCCATTGTCAAGTACTTTCAATGTTGTTTATTATTTCAATGCACCCTTTATATTGTTCTTTAATCCAGCAACAACCTTTCCATTACACACATCCATCTTACTCCCACAGTGCACAGGTTATACACACCATCCTACTCCCATAGTGTACACATTACGCACACCATCCTACTCCCATAGTGTACACATTATACACACCATCCTACTCCCATAGTGCACACATTACGCACACCATCCTACTCCCATAGTGCACACATTACGCACACCATCCTACTCCCATAGTGCACACATTACGCACACCATCCTACTCCCATAGTGCACACATTACGCACACCATCCTACTCCCATAGTGCACACATTACGCACACCATCCTACTCCCATCGTGCACACATTATACACACCATCCTACTCCCATAGTGCACAGGTTATACACACCATCCTACTCCCATAGTGCACACATTATGCACACTATCCTACTCCCATAGTGCACACATTACGCACACCATCCTACTCCCATAGTGCACACATTATGCACACTATCCTACTCCCATAGTGCACACATTATGCACACTATCCTACTCCCATAGTGCACACATTATGCACACTATCCTACTCCCATAGTGCACACATTACGCACACCATCCTACTCCCATCGTGCACACATTACGCACACCATCCTACTCCCATCGTGCACACATTACGCACACCATCCTACTCCCATAGTGTACACATTACGCACACCATCCTACTCCCATCGTGCACACATTACGCACACCATCCTACTCCCAGAGTGTACACATTACGCACACCATCCTACTCCCATCGTGCACACATTACGCACACCATCCTACTCCCATCGTGCACACATTAATTCTGTGTCTCAATTGTCAGAGCTACACCCATCTCAACCTATCACTGCTAAGTCAGATAGTTCCACGTAATGAGAAAGGCAAGTCTCTCTATGTATCTCCGACCTACAGCCTGGACATTTGCCCATCCTCTGCAGTACTTTGACATTGCAAAATCACCTAATGTAATTATTTTACCATTATTCAAGGCTATTGATCTATATTTTCTATTCATAATTGGAGGGGGTTGAGCACAAATTAAGCTCTCACATAAATATTTTAATTAGTCATTGAAATTTACTAAAACTGATACAATTTTTATATGGGATGAACGCCACTAATTCATGAATGGTAACATGTTGATTTGCCAATTTGCCAATTAAATCTTGTATTCACAAGATTAAGTCAATTAATTGCTGAACTTCCTTTCAGTCGTCTCTTGAACTTGTGTAGCAATTTTCTTATTACTGTTGAATTGAGGGCATAGTTGTAATAATCAGTGGGATTTGGTAGAGACCTGAATGGAACACAGACAGAAAACAAATGGTCTGGCTATTTCATTAGATATCGATGTTGGAGTCCAGATTAACAAGCATTGCCTGTAGTCCAGTGAAAACACTGATGGAAAAACAAAGCTGAGTTTTATAAGAAAGACACCCAAACAATAGATGAACTGAGCGCTAAGCGTGGCAGTGCCATGGTGACACACACTCAGTCTGGTAATGCCACGGTGACACATACTCAGTCTGGTAATGCCATGGTGACACACACTCAATCTGGTAATGCCATGGTGACACACACACAGTCTGGTAATGCCATGGTGGCACACACTCAATCTGGTAATACCATGGTGACACACACTCAGTCTGGTAATGCCATGGTGACACACACACAGTCTGGTAATGCCATGGTGACACATACTCAATCTGGTAATGCCATGGTGACACACACTCAATCTGGTAATGCCATGGTGACACATACTCAGTCTGGTAATGCCATGGTGACACACACTCAATCTGGTAATGCCATGGTGACACACACACAGTCTGGTAATGCCATGGTGGCACACACTCAATCTGGTAATGCCATGGTGACACATACTCAGTCTGGTAATACCATGGTGACACACACACAGTCTGGTAATGCCATGGTGACACACACTCAATCTGGTAATGCCATGGTGACACACACACAGTCTGCTAATGCCATGGTGGCACACACTCAATCTGGTAATGCCATGGTGACACATACTCAGTCTGGTAATGCCATGGTGACACACACTCAATCTGGTAATACCATGGTGACACATACTCAGTCTGGTAATACCATGGTGACACACACTCAGTCTGGTAATGCCATGGTGACACACACACAGTCTGGTAATGCCATGGTGACACACACACAGTCTGGTAATGCCATGGTGGCACACACTCAATCTGGTAATGCCATGGTGACACACACTCAGTCTGGTAATACCATGGTGACACACACTCAATCTGGTAATGCCATGGCGACACACACACAGTCTGGTAATGCCATGGTGGCACACACTCAATCTGTTAATGCCATGTTGACACACACTCAGTCTGGTAATGCCATGGAGACACACACTCAATCTGGTAATGCCATGGTGACACATACTCAGTCTGGTAATACCATGGTGGCACACACTCAGTGTGGTAATGCCATGGTGACACACACTCAGTCTGGTACTACCATGGTGGCACATACTCAGACTGGTAATACCATGGTGACACACACTCAGTCTGGTAATGCCATGGTGGCACACACTCAATCTGGTAATGCCATGGTGACACACACTCAGTCTGGTAATGCCATGGAGACACACACTCAATCTGGTAATACCATGGTGACACATACTCAGTCTGGTAATACCATGGTGGCACACACTCAGTGTGGTAATGCCATGGTGACACACACTCAGTCTGGTAATACCATGGTGGCACACACTCAATCTGGTAATGCCATGGTGACACACACTCAGTCTGGTAATGCCACGGTGGCACATACTCAGTCTGGTAATGCCATGGTGACGCACACTCAGTCTGGTAATGCCACGGTGACACATACTCAGTCTGGTAATGCCATGGTGACACACACTCAGTCTGGTAATGCCATGGTGACACATACTCAGTCTGGTAATGCCATGGTGACACACAGTCAGTCTGGTAATGCCATGGTGGCACACACTCAGTCTGGTAATGCCATGGTGATACACACTCAGTCTGGTAGTGCCATGGTGACACACACTCAATCTGGTAATGCCATGGTGACACATACTCAGTCTGGTAATACCATGGTGACACACACTCAGTCTGGTAATGCCATGGTGACACACACTCAATCTGGTAATGCCATGGTGACACACACACAGTCTGGTAATGCCATGGTGACACATACTCAGTCTGGTAATACCATGGTGGCACACACTCAGTGTGGTAATGCCATGGTGACACACACTCAGTCTGGTACTACCATGGTGGCACATACTCAGTCTGGTAATACCATGGTGACACACACTCAGTCTGGTAATGCCATGGTGGCACACACTCAATCTGGTAATGCCATGGTGACACACACTCAGTCTGGTAATGCCATGGAGACACACACTCAATCTGGTAATACCATGGTGACACATACTCAGTCTGGTAATACCATGGTGGCACACACTCAGTCTGGTAATGCCATGGTGGCACACACTCAATCTGGTAATGCCATGGTGACACACACTCAGTCTGGTAATGCCATGGAGACACACACTCAATCTGGTAATACCATGGTGACACATACTCAGTCTGGTAATACCATGGTGGCACACACTCAGTGTGGTAATGCCATGGTGACACACACTCAGTCTGGTAATACCATGGTGGCACACACTCAATCTGGTAATGCCATGGTGACACACACTCAGTCTGGTAATGCCACGGTGGCACATACTCAGTCTGGTAATGCCATGGTGACGCACACTCAGTCTGGTAATGCCACGGTGACACATACTCAGTCTGGTAATGCCATGGTGACACACACTCAGTCTGGTAATGCCATGGTGACACATACTCAGTCTGGTAATGCCATGGTGACACACAGTCAGTCTGGTAATGCCATGGTGGCACACACTCAGTCTGGTAATGCCATGGTGATACACACTCAGTCTGGTAGTGCCATGGTGACACACACTCAATCTGGTAATGCCATGGTGACACATACTCAGTCTGGTAATACCATGGTGACACACACTCAGTCTGGTAATGCCATGGTGACACACACTCAATCTGGTAATGCCATGGTGACACACACACAGTCTGGTAATGCCATGGTGACACACACTCAATCTGGTAATACCATGGTGGCACACACTCAATCTGGTAATGCCATGGTGGCACACACTCAGTCTGGTAATGCCATGGAGACACACACTCAATCTAGTAATGCCATGGTGACACATACTCAGTCTGGTAATACCATGGTGGCACACACTCAGTGTGGTAATGCCATGGTGACACACACTCAGTCTGGTACTATCATGGTGGCACATACTCAGTCTGGTAATACCATGGTGACACACACTCAGTCTGGTAATGCCATGGTGACACACACTCAATCTGGTAATGCCATGGTGACACACACACAGTCTGGTAATGCCATGGTGACACACACTCAATCTGGTAATACCATGGTGGCACACACTCAATCTGGTAATGCCATGGTGGCACACACTCAGTCTGGTAATGCCATGGAGACACACACTCAATCTAGTAATGCCATGGTGACACATACTCAGTCTGGTAATACCATGGTGGCACACACTCAGTGTGGTAATGCCATGGTGACACACACTCAGTCTGGTACTATCATGGTGGCACATACTCAGTCTGGTAATACCATGGTGACACACACTCAGTCTGGTAATGCCATGGTGGCACACACTCAATCTGGTAATGCCATGGTGACACACACTCAGTCTGGTAATGCCATGGAGACACACACTCAATCTGGTAATACCATGGTGACACATACTCAGTCTGGTAATAACATGGTGGCACACACTCAGTGTGGTAATGCCATGGTGACACACACTCAGTCTGGTAATACCATGGTGGCACACACTCAATCTGGTAATGCCATGGTGACACACACTCAGTCTGGTAATGCCACGGTGGCACACACTCAGTGTGGTAATGCCATGGTGACACA
The DNA here is from genome assembly GCF_030144855.1 of Hypanus sabinus. Taxonomy (NCBI): domain Eukaryota; kingdom Metazoa; phylum Chordata; class Chondrichthyes; order Myliobatiformes; family Dasyatidae; genus Hypanus; species Hypanus sabinus. Next base: position 39,969,166 of record NC_082710.1, on the reverse strand, counting down.
CACTCAGTCTGGTACTATCATGGTGGCACATACTCAGTCTGGTAATACCATGGTGACACACACTCAGTCTGGTAATGCCATGGTGACACACAGTCAGTCTGGTAATGCCATGGTGGCACACACTCAGTCTGGTAATGCCATGGTGATACACACTCAGTCTGGTAATACCATGGTGACACACACTCAGTCTGGTAATACCATGGTGACACACACTCAGTCTGGTAGTGCCAAGGTGATACATACTCAGTCTGGTAATACCATGGTGACACACACTCAGTCTGGTAATGCCATGGTGACACACAGTCAGTCTGGTAATGCCATGGTGGCACACACTCAGTCTGGTAATGCCATGGTGATACACACTCAGTCTGGTAATACCATGGTGACACACACTCAGTCTGGTAATACCATGGTGACACACACTCAGTCTGGTAGTGCCAAGGTGATACACACTCAGTCTGGTAATACCATGGTGACACACACTCAATCTGGTAATGCCATGGTGACACACACTCAGTCTGGTAATACCATGGTGACACACACTCAGTCTGGTAATGCCATGGTGACACACACTCAATCTGGTAATACCATGGTGACACACACTCAGTCTAGTAGTGCCAAGGTGATACACACTCAGTCTGGTAATACCATGGTGACACACACTCAGTCTAGCAGTGCCAAGGTGATACGCACTCAGTCTGGTAATACCATGGTGACACACACTCAGTCTAGTAGTGCCAAGGTGATACACACTCAGTCTGGTAATACCATGGTGACACACACTCAATCTGGTAATGACATGGTGACACACACTCAATCTGGTAATGCCATGGTGACACACACACAGTCTGGTAATACCATGGTGGCACACACTCAGTCTGGTAATACCATGGTGATACACACTCAATCTGGTAATGCCATGGTGACACAAACTCAGTCTGGTAATACCATGGTGATACACACTCAATCTGGTAATACCATGGTGACACAAACTCTGTCTGGTAATACCATGGTGACACACACTCAGTCTGGTAATACCATGGTGACACACACTCAGTCTAGTAATACCATGGTGACACACACTCAATCTGGTAATGCCATGGTGACACACACTCAATCTGGTAATACCATGGTGGCACACACTCAGTCTGGTAATGCCATGGTGACACACACTCAGTCTGGTAATACCATGGTGACACATACTCAGTCTGGTAATAGCATGGTGACACACACTCAGTCTGGTAATGCCATGGTGACACACACTCAATCTGGTAATGCCATGGTGGCACACACTCAGTCTGGTAATACCATGGTGACACACACTCAGTCTGGTAATACCATGGTGACACACACTCAATCTGGAAATGCCATGGTGACACACACTCAATCTGGTAATACCATGGTGACACACACTCAGTCTGGTAATGCCATGGTGACACACACTCAATCTGGTAATACCATGGTGACACACACTCAGTCTAGTAGTGCCAAGGTGACACACACTCAGTCTGGTAATACCATGGTGGCACACACTCAATCTGGTAATACCATGGTGACACACACTCAGTCTGGTAATGCCATGGTGACACACACTCAATCTGGTAATACCATGGTGACACACACTCAGTCTGGTAATGCCATGGTGATACACAGTCAGTCTGGTAATGCCACGGTGGCACATACTCAGTCTGGTAATACCATGGTGACACACACACAGTCTGGTAATGCCATGGTGATACACAGTCAGTCTGGTAATGCCATGGTGACACACAGTCAGTCTGGTAATGCCATGGTGACACATACTCAGTCTGGTAATGCCATGGTGACACACACACAGTCTGGTAATGCCATGGTGACACACACTCAGTCTGGTAATGCCATGGTGGCACAAACTCAGTCTGGTAATGCCACGGTGGCACATACTCAGTCTGGTAATACCACGGTGACACACACTCAGTCTGGTAATGCCACGGTGGCACATACTCAGTCTGGTAATACCATGGTGACACACACTCAGTCTGGTAATGCCACGGTGGCACATACTCAGTCTGGTAATACCATGGTGACACACACTCAGTCTGGTAATGCCACGGTGGCACACACTCAGTCTGGTAATGCCACGGTGACACATACTCAGTCTGGTAATGCCATGGTGACACACAGTCAGTCTGGTAATGCCATGGTGGCACACACTCAGTCTGGTAATGCCATGGTGATACACACTCAGTCTGGTAATACCATGGTGACACACACTCAGTCTGGTAGTGCCAAGGTGATACACACTCAGTCTGGTAATACCATGGTGACACACACTCAATCTGGTAATGCCATGGTGACACACACTCAGTCTGGTAATACCATGGTGACACACACTCAGTCTGGTAATGCCATGGTGACACACACTCAATCTGGTAATACCATGGTGACACACACTCAGTCTAGTAGTGCCAAGGTGATACACACTCAGTCTGGTAATACCATGGTGACACACACTCAGTCTAGCAGTGCCAAGGTGATACACACTCAGTCTGGTAATACCATGGTGACACACACTCAGTCTAGTAGTGCCAAGGTGATACACACTCAGTCTGGTAATACCATGGTGACACACACTCAATCTGGTAATGACATGGTGACACACACTCAATCTGGTAATGCCATGGTGACACACACACAGTCTGGTAATACCATGGTGGCACACACTCAGTCTGGTAATACCATGGTGATACACACTCAATCTGGTAATGCCATGGTGACACAAACTCAGTCTGGTAATACCATGGTGATACACACTCAATCTGGTAATACCATGGTGACACAAACTCAGTCTGGCAATACCATGGTGACACACACTCAGTCTAGTAATACCATGGTGACACACACTCAATCTGGTAATGCCATGGTGACACACACTCAGTCTGGTAATACCATGGTGACACATACTCAGTCTGGTAATACCATGGTGACACACACTCAGTCTGGTAATGCCATGGTGACACACACTCAATCTGGTAATGCCATGGTGGCACACACTCAGTCTGGTAATACCATGGTGACACACACTCAGTCTGGTAATACCATGGTGACACACACTCAATCTGGTAATGCCATGGTGACACACACTCAATCTGGTAATACCATGGTGACACACACTCAATCTGGTAATGCCATGGTGGCACACACTCAATCTGGTAATGCCATGGTGACACACACTCAGTCTGGTAATGCCATGGTGATACACAGTCAGTCTGGTAATGCCACGGTGGCACATACTCAGTCTGGTAATACCATGGTGACACACACACAGTCTGGTAATGCCATGGTGATACACAGTCAGTCTGGTAATGCCATGGTGACACATACTCAGTCTGGTAATGCCATGGTGACACACACACAGTCTGGTAATGCCATGGTGACACACACTCAGTCTGGTAATGCCATGGTGGCACAAACTCAGTCTGGTAATGCCACGGTGGCACATACTCAGTCTGGTAATACCATGGTGACACACACTCAGTCTGGTAATGCCACGGTGGCACATACTCAGTCTGGTAATACCATGGTGACACACACTCAGTCTGGTAATGCCACGGTGGCACATACTCAGTCTGGTAATACCATGGTGACACACACTCAGTCTGGTAATGCCATGGTGGCACACACTCAGTCTGGTAATGCCACGGTGGCACATACTCAATCTGGTAGTGCCAAGGTGATACACACTCAGTCTGGTAATACCATGGTGGCACACACTCAGTCTGGTAGTGCCAAGGTGATACACACTCAGTCTGGTAATACCATGGTGGCACACACTCAATCTGGTAATACCATAGTGACACACACTCAGTCTGGTAATGCCAAGGTGACACACACTCAGTCTGGTAATACCATGGTGACACACACTCAATCTGGTAATGCCATGGTGACACACACTCAATCTGGTAATGACATGGTGGCACACACAGAGTCTGGGAGTGCCAAGGTGGCACACACTCAGTCTGGTAATACCATGGTGGCACACACTCAATCTGGTAATACCATGGTGACACACACTCAGTCTGGTAATGCCATGGTGACACACACTCAATCTGGTAATGCCATGGTGACACACACTCAGTCTGGTAATGCCATGGTGACACATACTCAGTCTGGTAATGCCATGGTGACACACACTCAATCTGGTAATGCCAAGGTGGCACACACTCAGTCTGGTAATACCATGGTGACACACACTCAGTCTGGTAATGACATGGTGACACACACTCAGTCTGGTAATGCCATGGTGACACATACTCAGTTTGGTAATGCCATGGTGACACACACTCAATCTGGTAATGACATGGTGACACACATGAAGTCTGGGAGTACCATGAAGTGCTCCGCAATATCTAAGGCTTTGCACAAAAAGGGTTGAGGGGAAGATGAATGTGCTAAATACAGCAACGTTCATCTTCTTTTCAAAATCCTGCTAGCCTCTGCTAGAAATCTTAAACTGGGGAGGAAGTTCATCTTTCAGCAAGGCAATGAACTGAAGCACACTGCCAGAGCAAACAGGGAAGAGGCTTCAAATGAAGAGAATTAATGTCCTTGAGTGGCCCAGTCAGAGGCCTGATCTTCACCCGATCAAACATCTCTGGCAAGACCTGAAGATTACTGTCCACCACTGCTCCCCAACTAACCTGGCAGCTTGAGCAATATTGCAAGGAGGAATGGGCAAATATTGTTCCATTACATTGTGCAAAACTAATAGATACTTAGTAGATGTAATAGCTGCCAAAAGTGGTTGTACTAAGTACTGAGCAAAGATGGATGAATACTTTTGAACTGCTGATATTTCAGTTTTTGAAATTTTAGTTTTTATGGTTTACAATTTTCCCTGTTTTGTTGCTCTACTGTGAAAAGAAGGAGCATGTGATTCACAAATAAAAATCCTCAGTTAAATTGAGCAAAATCCATGGGGGTTACATTCATTTATGTGAACAACGGGTTGGGAGCTGAACACTTTTTCAAGGCACTATATGATCTACATTACTCTCGAGTGTAATGCTTTGATGTATGAATCTTTGTATCACACTATTTTAATATGAAATCAAAGTTATCAGATGCAAAAAGCAGATTGTTTCCATACATCATCTTTTGCTGATCTTCCAGTCACTCATCTGTTTGGAAGTTTTCCGTTTGAGTAGATGGATACAATCTCAAGCATTTTTAAAGCTTTGCATTATTTTAGACATTACAAATGAAAATATACACTAGAGAAATAACCTGAGTTCTTTTTATATGTAATTTTACCCCCATTGTATATAGAAACAAATCAGCTGTGAATTATGCAATCATAACTTGTTTCCATTCTTCAAAGAGTTAATAATAATGTAAACCCTGCACTTAAATGAGTAAGTAAAGGCATTCATGACAGAAAAATCCTCAGGAAAAATAGTTGTGTTTTGAAACCAATATGCATCCAGAGAAAAATGAATTTGCTAATAACATTCAGAAGTGTTATGCAATACATGTCAATTGGAAAATTGCTGATAATTTAAATTGGATTCCTTAAAGAACAGTAATTTTCAGATTATGGTGCAATAATTTTGTTTCCCTGGATACTAAAACTGTTAATTTCACAAATAAATCAAGAAACAAAAAAAAGTTCACATAAAAATGTAATTTCCTGTGTTGGAAAAAATATTTATTTTCCTTTGTTTCTTTTGATTTTCCAATAAAACCACAGAAACAATGGCTTCTGAAATGTGTGTCTACCACCAGAACACGTCTACAGTGGACACAATCTCACTGGCTCTCCACTTGGCCTTGGGCCACCTGAACAACCCACGTCAGGCTGTTGTTTATTGATTTCAGGTCAGCATTTAACATAATCATCCCCACATTACTAATCACTATACTTCAAAACCTGGGCTTCGGTACCTCCTTTCGTACTGAGTCCTTGATTTCCTCATTGGAAGACCACAATCAGTTCATGTCAGAAATTACATCTCTTCATTGCTGACCATCAATACTGGTGCCTTTGAAGAATGTAAGCTTAGCTTATTGCTCTAGTCTCTCTAGACCCGTGACAATATGGCTAGGCACACCTCAAATGTTGTCTATAAATTCATTGAAGATTTCACTGTTGTTGGCAGAATCAAAGATTCAAAAGATTCAAGTACATTTATTATCGAAGAATGTATAAATGATACACCTTGATATTTGTCTGCTTATAGGCAGCCACAAAAAAAGAATCTCAAATAACCCAATTAAAAAAGACCACTGTGCAGAGAAGGTGAGAGAAAAAAACACACATTGTGCAAATGATAGAAGCAAGTCAACAGCATCCGGAACCAGACCGGGTCCCAGATCTGCTCACGGAGGAGACCTATGCCGGGCCTTGGTCCCCAGTTTTCCCACCAGCTGGACTGGAATGCACAGCAGCTAGATCAGTTCACCACCGCAGAGGAAGGAATTAACTTTCATGGGAGAGTGAGCAAAATCAGACCAACCCTTGCCTTTGTATCCGATCTTTGGGTTTGAAGTCTATCTGGGACAAATTTTAAATTGTCCATGCACGTGAGAGGTGCCATGTTCCAGGAACTGGGTCCTAGCACCCTGATATACCTGGGCCGCCCCACCCAAACCCATTCTCGATCTCATCAAATTGGCTCGGCGCTTGGAGAGATCCAACTTCACTCCCAGGTTAGGTGGCTGGGCATCGTAACTCTTCCGCATCGACCCTTCTCCATCTCTGGCAGCGATACGACCTCTGTCTGTGACCCAGTGGATCGAACACGTAGCTCGTCACAGTGCCCCAGCACGGTTCATCACCTGAGCCAGCCCTGCCTCCACTTGCACCCTCGCCGTCTGCGGTGATAGTTCACCACAATTTGTTTCATGAAAGATGATTTAAGTAATGTTTTCAATTGAATCTCTTGCCTTATGATTTACCAGTAAGCTGTCGAACATCTTCATTAACACCATCTTAAATTAAGGTAGCGACAATGAGTCATACAGGAGTGAGATAGTTGAGTTATGTTGCAACAACAACCTTGTACTCAATATCAGCAAGACCAAGAATTTGATTATGACCTTCAAGAGAGGGAAGCCAGGATCAGACACATTAGCCCCCATTGGAAAGACAACAGTGAAGGGTGAGCAATATCAGGTTCCCAGGCACCAGCATCTCAAAGGACTGATCTTGGCCCCAAATATATTGATGTAATTACAAAGAAGGCATGCCAGTTGCTTTACTTTAGTAGGGGTTTGAGGAAATCTGCTATGTCATCAAAGACTCGAGAAATTTCTACAGATGTACAGTGGTTTTGCATCATTCAGACTGGTTTTGCATCATCTCCTGGTAAGGAGGCAGCAGATGTTTGTAGTCTCAGCCAGCTCCATCATGGGCGCAAGCCTCCCCACCAATGAAGACATCTTTACAAGGTGGTGCCTTAAGAAGGCACCATCTGTCACCAAGGATCCTCACCATCTGGGACGTGCCCTCTTCCCATTCCTACCATCAGGGAGGAGATACAGGAGCCTGAAGATGCACACTCAATGTTTTAGGAACAGCTTCTTCCCCTCTGTCATCAGATCTCAGAATGGTCTATGAACTTATGAAGAATGCCTCATTATTCTCCTTTTGAATTATTTATTTATCTTATTTCCTATTGTAACATAGTAATTTCTTTCATCTTTTATACTGTACTGCGGTCCGGAAGTAACACATTACACAGCATATGTCAGTGTTAATAAACCTGATTCTGATTCTAAATTCCAATTTTGTTATTTAGAGTAAAGAAAATAGACACACACATCTTGGAGTAGATCTTTAACAAATCCGAACAGTTAATGAGGCACTCAGTGTGATACACTTGAGCCAAGTAGTCGATGAAGAATCAGTCTACCTACACCATACTTTATGTCACAGAAGGAAAACAACAAAGAAAGAAGATTTTCCATGGATTTTGTAAATAAACTACATTGTTTTGATGAGATATTGTTGAACATAAATTGTTACAGAGAATAAATTTCTTTATAACCATTAAACATGTAAATCTTTTTTCTAAGAGCAGTCAGTAAAATAGACATATTGCTCCGTATTGCTAAATTCATTATGGACTTGATTTACTCTGCACATCTCTCTTTCTTCATGCACTGATGTTCACATTTTCTTTAAGCATCCTTGTTTATTAAAAGCTTAACTGGTGTGAAATCTCAAAACTCGAGCTATCACAAAGTTAATGCCTAATTTGATTTTAAAGTGCGTCCCTGTGCCACTGTTTACCAAGTCTACAGTTTAAGTAAATTATTGTTCAAAGCAAATTAAGTTCTAATTACAGACCAAATTCATATATCTGTTCATCATAAAATATTGAATTCAAAATCCTTACTTTTATAGCTATTTTCCAATTTATAATGAGTCACAGTCATGAACTCTTGCTTCACAATGAGATTCAATTGTACCGTACAAAATGCATATATTCAGATCCTCACACCTGTGACAGTTAAAAAAAGGTGCAGAGATTGCCAGACTTTCTGGCAGCTTCTTTCTAAACACTAAGAAGACCTGCATTAGTAATGAGCAGATTTCACCTTGAATGCCTTCTCTGATTACAGAGTAAACATGTAAATTTACTCTGCCTTGCATGCAATGTCACTGAAGGGTTGAAACAGAAGCTTGCTTCATTATACAATTGAAGTGTTTATGTTGGATGCTTGATGGATAAATAACACAGTTACAGGGTCATGTAAATACCAGATCCCATCCAGCTAATGCCTCAATTGCATGCTTATCAGATTTAAATTATTTTCTAAGGTAATGTAAATTAAAAATCAAGATAAGCTTTACGATAAATGCCTGAAACTATTACTGTCAAGTCCGAAGTGGTTGTGTGATTTACTCAAATGTACCATCACCTACCCCAGTGGATTATACAACCAGGAAGACACCCCATTCCAGCTTCCACTCTTTGCTTTACATGAAATCAATAAGAAACTAAAGAGCATGGTCTCAGCCCTGCCTCTCACGTGTTACAAAATTTCAGTAATACAATGAAGAAACAGTCCTGGGTATCTTTTCTTTAATTAACCTTTGCTCCCTGTTTCTTGAAGGATTAATTACAATGCGTATAAGTTACTGGTGGATTAATAAACCACCTTTAGATGATAAGTAGCTCTTTATTGGCTCTTATTCTCCTCAGCAAAATTTGTTGATTTTAACCTTGTGATCCACCCTTTCTAAGTGATAAATCAATGCTTTTCCAAGCACTGCCACAAGAAAGCAGCATCCACTATTAAGGACTCCCACTATGTAGGCCATGTTCTCTTCTCGCTGAAGGAGCTGAAGGAGGTACAGGAGTCTTATGTCAAACACCACCAGTTTCAGAAACAGTTATTACCCTCCAAACATCAGACTCCTGAGCCAGTGTGGATAATTCACTCACCTCAACACTGAACTAATTCTACAACCATAGACTCAATTTCAAGGACTCTACAACTCATTCTCTCAATATTTCTCAGTCCTGACGAAGGATCTTGGCCCGAAGCATTGACAGCGCTTCTTCCTATAGATGCTGCCTGGCCAGCTGTGTTCCACCAGCATTTTGTGTGTGTTGTGTGGTGATATGAATGTACTTTGATAATAATTTTACTTTGATGATGCACTAATGGAAGCCAAAGCACAGGATTTATTCTGGTTTGTTCCTCTCTGTGCCTGAACAGGCCAGAAACAGTGAAATGCATTGTTAACGTCAATGACCAACATAATCAACGGATGTGCTGGGAAAAGCCCCGCAATTGGGAGGGAGAAGAAGCCGTTTCCCCCAGCTTGTGTTGATTGGAACCCCGGCAGCTGACTGTTCTCCTTTTGCAGCAAGCAGAGTGACAGAGGCAGTCTGGGTGCAAATGAAGTCAAAGCTGGACCCTGCTGCTAATGCTTCAATTCAGAGCAAATGATCAATGGTTCAAAGTCAGAGTCCGGTATAATATCACTGGTACAAATCATGAAACTTGTTGTTTTGTGGCAACAGCACAATGCAATATACTGTACCAGGATCAACTCAGCCCCTCCTCTTGTTGGACTATCTACATACTGACTTAAAAATCCCTCCTCCTGGGTGCACCTAACAAATTCTGCACTGACTAAACCACTTGCACACAGAAAGTGCCAGGACCCTGTTGTTTCCTTAATCTGCCTCATATCTGTTCCTCAATGATTCAGTGTTATTGGGGAATCTATACTGTAATACCATAAGAGGGCTTGCACCCTTCCAATTTTTGAGTTCCACCCATGTAGACTAAGTAGATGAGCCCTCCATAATGTCCCCACTGAGTGCAACTGTGATTTTGCCTCTGATTAGTAGGGCAACAACCCTCCCACCACTTTTATCTCCCGCTCTATCCTTTCTAAACCATCAAAACCCTGGGATATTAAGCACACATACTTGTCCCTCTGTCAACCAAGTTTCTGTAATGGCCACAATATCATAGTTCCATGTACTGATCCAAGTTTATCAACCCTTTATACACCTAGTATTAAAATACTTCGAACTATCAGTCCCATTCAATCCATTACTTTGATCCAGGCTATTTTAACTGGCCCTGCCATTTGCCCTCCTCTCTGTCCCTCTACTTTCTGGTGGTGCTCTAGTTCATATCACACCTGCCAAACTAGTTTAAATCCTCCCAAGGTGCACTAGCAAAACACTTGGCCTGGGTATTGCTTCCCCTCCAGTTTCAGTGTAGCCAGTTGCTCTTAGACAGGTCTTCTCTGCCTCAGAAAATGTTCCATTTATCCATGAAACTGAAATCCTGCCACATGCATCCTTTCGTCAGTCACTCATTCATCCGTTTTATCATCCTGTTCCTTCCCTGACTAGCATGTGGCACTGGGAATACAGGCTCCCCCCCCCCCCCCCCCCATCCAAAGGTAGAGCGTTCCTATGAAACCATTCGTAAGCCGAAATGACGAAAAGCGAAGAAACAATTACCATTAATTTATCTGGGAAAAATTTCTGAGCATTCCCAGACCCAAAAATTAACCTACCAAATAGCACATAAAACCTAAAATAACACTAACATATAGTCAAAGCAGGAATGATATGATAAATACACAGCTATATAAAGTAGAAATAATGTATATACAGAGTAGTTTCACTTACCAGAATCAGGAAGATTGAGCTAAAACCGATTTGTAGAAAAAACCCGGCACGTACAGACATGCGCACACACCTGCCCGCGCAAGGCTTCACGGTCATGGTAGTCTTTCTCGGGGTAAACACAAGTTTAAAGCAGGCACCTTTTTTTGTAAAAGCAAAAATCCTCTTTCAGTTAGCGAAAACAGGGTACTAATATAAGTCTTCTGTAAAAGCGAAGTTGTGTAAAGCGAATGTTTGGAAAGCTGGGGTCACCTGTATAATAAAAAAGCTATAAATTACAAAAAGAAAATATAATATTCTTTAAAAAGTTAAATAAGTAGTGAAGAAAGAGAGCAAAAAATATACAGTGAGGTAGTGTACATGGTACATCTGTAGAAATTAGTGAGAGTCTTCAGTGACATACCAAGTTTCCTCAAACTCGTAATGAAATATAGTCACTGTCTTCTTGTAATTGCATCAATATTTTTGGGGCCAGGAAGGATCTTCAGAGATGTTGACACCCAGGAACTTGAAGCAGCTCACCCTTTCCATTCCTGATCTCTCAATGAGGAACGGTGTGTGTTCCACCAGCTTCCACTTCCTGAAGTCCTCAGTCAAATCCTTATGCTTACTGCTGTTGAGAGTAAAGTTATTGTTGCCACACCACTCAGTCAGCTGATCTACCTCACTCCTGTACGTCTCCCCATCACCATCTGAAATTCTGCCACAACAGAAATGTCATCAGCAGATTCTGGAGGATACAACTAGACCTGAATTATCAACACACACAAAATGCTGGTGGAACACAGCAGGCCAGGCAGCATCTATAGGAGAAGCACTGTCGACGTTTCGGGCCGAGACCCTTCGTCAGGACTAACCGAAAGGAAAGATAGTAAGAGATTTGAAAGTAGTGGGGGGAGGGGGAAATGCGAAATGATAGGAGAAGACCGGAGGGGGTGGGATGAAGCTAAGTGCTGGAAAGGTGATTGGTGAAAGTGATACAGAGCTGGAGAAGGGAAAGGATCATGGGATGGGAGGACTCAGGAGAAAGAAAGGAGGTGGGGGGGGTGGTGGAAGCACCAGAGGGAGATGGAAAACAGGCAAACAACTAAATATGTCGGGGATGGGGTAAGAAGGGGAGGAGGGGCATTAACGGAAGTTAGAGAAGTCAATGTTCAACTTACTATCTTACTATCTTTCCTTTCGGTTAGTCCTGATGAAGGCTCTCTGCCCGAAACGTCGACGGTGCTTCTCCCTATAGATGCTGTCTGGCCTGCTGTGTTCCACCAGCATTTTGTGTGTGGTGTTGTTTGAATTTCCAGCATCTGCAGATTTCCTCGTGTTAGACCTGAATTATGTAGCATTTGAACCAATAAAAGGAGCAACCAGTTATTCCTACATATCTTCATGATAGCACTGGTAAAGGTGATTTCTGTATAGATCTTGTCAAAAAAAAGTTACATTCATCTTGAGCATATATTATCTTGTTTGGTTTTACTATTACACTGAATGGCATAAAGGTAATATGGATCAATAGACATAACTAGGCATCCTTGGTACACTATTGGTCATCATTGCTATACAATCTCATGGCCCTACACATTCCCCATAATTTTATTACTATTATATCCAAAAATCAATAGAACTTTATTGAAGACTATGGAGACCATGCCAAGAGAATGTTATGTATAACAAAGCAGGAAGTAGAAACCTACCTGAAGTTACAATATGAAACTATACATGTACATGCAAATAAAAGAGAAAGAGGAAATAGATAAAGCTAGAAGTTGCACAACCATTTCATCAGATCTGTGTTCCTCAACACAATTAGACAATGAAGATAGTTCTAGAAGAAGAAAATGAAGCTCAGCCGGAAAAGTCATGGAATAAACCTGAAATATCGTCAGTAACAGGACATATTGATGATTACCTGATGACTCCCAAGAGCCCAGCAGTTGAGATGCTATGATCTAATTAACTGAATTCGCCCCGTAATAAATGATGATGTTCATTGGATACAGCAAATACCTTGGGCTTGATAATACATTATTTACTAGAGATGATTTGTCTCCAATGTAAAGCTTTTCTGATGAAATCATGATAATTCTGTTATTTCACCAAAGACTTGCAAATTTCTACAGATGTACTGAGGAGAGCATTCTGACCAATTACATCATATCCTGGCACAGAGCCTCCAATGCACAAGATTGAATGAGGCTGCTGAGGGTTGAAGACTCAACCAGTTCCATCATGGGCTGCCTTCACTTTTTATGGAAGTATTTTGTTTGGAAAACATCTAAACTTTGCAAAGAATATTAATGTCTTATGAAAATACTATTATCCGGATGAGTTTTTAAATGAGACAAATTCTTTGTCAAGATGTAGCTAAAAAAATACTATACTGTGTATAGATTGTGGAGGATTGAGGAAAGTTAGCACTATAACAGATGATGCTTGGGATGTGCCATATTGAAATTTGCTCATTTATTTGCCGTAAATAATTCAACAAAGCAATAATCATTCTGCACTTCTTTATGCACAGGCATATATAAATAGTTCATATCTTAAAGAGTAAGTGACCGGTCTGCAATATACCTGTTCATGTTATAGCTTGCATGTGACATTATATAACACCCAATGTTAATAAGCCATCAGTTTTATCTTGACCAGATAAAATCAGCTAACTTGTTGCATACAGGCCTCCAAACAGCAGCCAGGATGTGAATTACAAGTTACAGCTGGAGATAGAAAAGGCATGTCAGAAGGGCAATGTCATGATAATCGTTGGGGATTTTAACATGAAAGTGGATTGGGAAAACCAGGCCAGTACTGGACCTCAAGAGAGAGAATTAGAAGAACGTCTAAGGTATGGCTTTTTAGAACAGCTTGTTGTTGAGCCCACTAGGGATCAGCTGTGCTGATGTGGGTGTTGTGCAATGATCCAGAGGTGATAAGGGAGCTTAAGGTTAAGGAACCCATAGGGAACAGTGATCACAATATGATTGAGTTCACTTTGAAATTTGAGAAGGAGAAACTAAATTCCAGTGTGTTGGTATTTCGGTGGAATAAAATAAATTACAATGGCATGAGAGGGGAACTGGCCAAGGTTGGCTGGAAAGGGACACTAGCAGGAAGGACAGCAGAGCGGCAATGGCTGGAATTCCTATGAAAAATGAGGGAAGTGCAAGACAGATATATTCCAAAAAAGAAAAAAAATTTGAATGGAAGAAGGACACTACTGTCGCTGACAAGTGAAGTCAGAGCCTAAGTAAAAGCAAAAGAGAGGGCAAACAAGGAAGCCAAAGCTAGAGGATTGGGAAGCTTTTAAAAACTTGCAGAAGAAAACTAAGGAGGTCATTAGGAAAGAAAAGATGAACTATAAAAGGAAGCTGATGACTAATATCAAAGAAGACACTAAAAGCTTTTTTAAGTATATAAAGGGTAAAAGAGAGTCAAGGACCAATAGAAAATGATGCTGGAGGTATTGTAATGAGAGACGCAGAGATGGCAGAGGAACTGAATGCGTATTTTGCATCAGTCTTCACAGTGGAAGACATCTGCAGTATACTGGACATTCAAGAGTGTCAGGGAAGTGAAGTATGTGCAGTGAAAATTATGACTGAGAAGGTGCTCAGGAAGCGTAATAGTCTGAGGGCGGATAAGTCTCCTGGACCCGAAGGAATGCAACCTCAAGTTCTGAAGGAAGTAGCTGGAGAGATTGTGGAGGCATTAACAATGATCTTTCAAGAATTAATAGGTTCTGGCATTGTACCGGATGACTGGAAAACTGCAAATGTTACTCCACTATTTAAGAAGGGTGGGAGGCAGCAGAAAGGAAACTATAGACCTGTTAGCCTGACATTGATGGTTGGGAAATTGTTGGAATAGATTGTTAGGAAAAAGATTATGGAATACCTGGTGGCACATGACAAGATGGGCCAAAGTCAGCATGGCTTCCTAAAAGGAGAAGCCTGCCTGACTAACCTACTGCAATTCTTTAAGGAAATTGCAAGCAGGGTAGACAAAGGAGATGTTGCAGATGTGGTGTACTTGGATTTTCAGAAGGCCTTTGACAAGGTGCCACACATGAGGCTGCTTAGCAAGATAAGAGCCCATGGAATTACAGGGGAGTTACTAGCGTGAGTGGAGCATTGGCTGATCGGCAGAAAACAGAGAGTGGGAATAAAGGGATCCTATTCTGGCTGGCTGCCAGTTACCAGTGGAGTTCCACAGGGGTTGGTGTTGGGGCCACTGCTTTTTATGAAGTCAATGATTTGGACTATGGGATTAATAGGTTTGTGGCTAAATTTGCTGATGTTACAAAGATAGGTTGAGGAGTGGGTTGTTTTGAGGAAACAGGGAGCCTGCAGAGAGATTTAGATAGTTTAGGGGAATGGGCAAAGAAGTGGCAAATGAAATACAATGTTGGAAAGTGTATGATCATGCACTTTGGTAGAAGAAATAAACGGGCAGAATATTATTTAGATGGGGAGAGAATTCAAAATGCAGAGATGCAAAGGGACTTGGGAGTCCTTGTGCAAGATACCCTAAAGGTTAGCCTCCAGGTTGAGTTGGTGGTGAAGAAGGCAAATGCAATGTTGGCATTTATTTCTAGAGGTGTAGAATATAAGAGCAGGGATGTGATGTTGAGGTTCTATAAGGCATTCGTGAGGCCACATCTGGAGGGTTGTGTGCAGTTTTGGTCTCCTTATTTTAGAAAGGATATACTGACATTGAAGAGGGTTCAGAGAAGATTCACGAGAATGATTCCAGGAATGAAAGGGTTACTGTACAAGGAACATCTGGCAGCTCTTGGGCTGTATTCCTTGGAGTTCAGGAGAATGAAGGGGAATCTTATAAAAACATTCCAAATGTTAAAAGCCTAAACAGATTAGATATGGCAAAGTTATTTCCCATGGTAGGGGGTTCTAGGTCAAGAGGGCACAACTTCAGTATTGAAGAATGTCCATTTAGAACAGAGATGCGGAGAAATTACCAGTCAGAGTGTGGTAAATCTGTGGAATTTGTTGCCACGAGTGACTGAGGAGGCCAAAACAATGGGTGCATTTAAGGCAGAGACAGTTAGGTTCTTGATTAGTCAGGGCATCAAAGGGGATGGGGTGAAAGCAGGAAAGTGGGGATGACTGGAAGAATTGGATCAGCGTATGATTGAATGGCAGAGTAGACTCGATTGGCCAAATAGCCTACTTCTGCTCCTATAGCTTATGACCTTCTGGTCTAACTTATTTTACAATAAAATCGTGTCCACATGACCTGAACAAATGATGATTCATTCTATATGGGGCTGGTCAAATTGACAAAGTATAATGGAGCTTCAGATTGACTCAATATATTTTAAAAATTCATAATTTTTTTGAATTTAAACTTTTTAAAGTAGTGTCTGGAAACTTTATTAGTTGATCACATTGCAGCATCATTTTAGCATTATAATGTCATTAAATAATCATCCCTACTAGTTACGCTGAACAGTGGAAAACTGATTCTGACCTCAGTTGTTATCTTTGCTGAGTTTTAATATTCTCATGGTAACTACATGAGTTTGCTCCAGGTGCTTAGACTTTCCCCCACATCCCAAAAACATGCTGGTGGATTAATTGGCTACTGCAAATTAGCCTTAGAGTAAGTTAATAGGAAAAAGAATCCAGGGAGTATTGATTGGTACTAGCACTGAGGTATAAAGAATTACGCAGAATTTAACACAATTGTCTCTAGGTGCTGGCGTGGATCCAACAGACTTCCTTTTGTGTCATTATATGAGTACGATATCAATAATTGACAGGAATGAGGACAACTTGCTTTCATTCCAGTTTTGTGGGTCTGAGGGAGAAAATAAGGTAAAGTTGGAATGCAAGCTGAACTTTGAAGAATTCTAAAATGTCGAACCGCACAGAAGATGTTTCTGATGTTGCAAATGGAGCTTCAGACTTCATTCGTGCTCAGACTGCACGGGAGACAAGAGAGGCAGATTGGTTGCAACTAGATCTACCCACACTGATTGCTTCCCATTTGTATCAGACAGTTTCAAATCACTGGGTATATTTGGATTTGCTCAAAAATCTTGAAAAAATGAAATAAAATCCACTGGTTCCTGCAAATCTCTGGCCCATGCCTTCCTAAACTGGAGAAGGGCCATTTGGAGTGCTACCGAGACCCTAAAGTCCATGTAGCAGAAGAGTTCAGAGACCCCGCATAAGCAACAGAAGCACCTTCTAAAAGAGAACGTACCTGCCTGCCTCATGAGCAACACCCTACCCCACTTGTGTGTTTGACCATATTTCCACCTCAGAACCCACAAAAGACTTCCTTAATCTCAAGGGGAGCACCCGATTCACACAGAACAACTCCTCACCCATTTACACATCCATGAAAAATTGTCATCGGATTGCCCGTAGTTGTTGGGACTGATTTAAATGAGTGAGAGTTCACTGCCATAATCCCATCCCACCCACTGATTTTCAATTGGTGATTACTTTTCATGTGGCTCGCAATCGTATACCACCCCATAGGAGACTCATTTAAAGTGTCGACCCAAGGTGAAGTAAGATTACTGTGCTTGGATTAATTGGATAAAACCATTCAATGTAATATAATTTCTTTCTAAGGTAATTTGTTCTGCTTTTACTTTTGTATTATATTTTGATTTTATTTCAGAGGTGAATAGCATTTTCGGAAGCAAAGAATAGGGATTGATCTCTCATTGGCCCCAGTGAGAAAATACAAAGTGCAAAAGTGGGGTTGTGCATTACATCACAACTGTCCAGTAGACAGATCTAATCACAGCATGATGGCAACATTGGCTGTTTCCATTATAAACATGTGTATTGAAACTAATAATGAAAAATCACATAGAAGTACTTAAAAATAATACTTAATAATAAATAATACTTAATAAATAATAGTACTTAAAAACTGTAATACTGCTGAAAAAAAATCATCAAAATTCATACCATATAAATCAGTGATAATAAATCTGACACTGATTCTGAAGTTTATCATGCAAGAGAAACAGGCAGGTAATTCAGGAGACCCCTGAGGGAACCTTGTTGACGAACCAATATTTGGTTCTGAATTCTGAAGGGAGAAGGGTTCCCCTGGTGATTGAAACCAGACACAAGAACACACCACAAGTTGTTCAGCTGTGCAAAGAGGAAGGGGAAAGTTCAGGAGAAATGGTTGTAAAAGCTTACAATGGTAAGGGGACCATTGTTAGGGTACATGGTCTTGTGGGATCCCTTGACGCTAGACAGTATACCCCTTTGGTGGGGGTGGAATGAGGGTGACCTATCAGGTCACACAGCAGCTTTGAGGCTCAGCAGGGAAGGGTAAAGTCAGGGAGAGCAATAGTGACAGGAGACTTGATAGTTAGGGGGAGATGGAGAGGAGATTCTGTGGCTGAAAAAAGAGATGCCAGGATGGTGTGTGCCTCCCAGCTGCCAGGGTCAAGGATGCGTCAGAGGAGCTGCAGAATATTCTCAAGAGAGGTGGTGAGCAGCCAGAGGTCACGGTGCACATTGGCACCAATGACATAGGTAGAAAGGGGGAAGAGGTCTTGCGCAGTGAGTATAGGAAGATAGGGAGAGGCTGAGGAGCAGGATCTCTCTGGATTATTCCCAATGCCACGTGCTGCCAGGGAAGGATCAGGATGATAATACAGATGAATGAGTGATTGACAAAAGGATGCATGGGGTAGGATTTCAAGAACATTTTCTGGGGCAGAGAAGGCCTGTATAAGAGCGACTGACTACACTGAAGCTGGAGGGGAAGCAATACTCAGGCCAAGTGTTTTGCTAGTGCACCTTGGGAGGATTTAAACTAGTTGGCAGGTGTGATATGAACTAGAGCACCACCAGAAAGTAGAGGGACAGAGAGGAGGGCAAATGGCAGGGCCAGTAAAAATAGCCTGGATCAAAGTAATGGATTGAATGGGACTGATAGTTCGAAGTATTTTAATACTAGATGTATAAAGGGTTGATAAACTTGGATCAGTACATGGAACTATGATGTTGTGGCCATTACAGAAACTTGGTTGACAGAGGGACAAGTACGTGTGCTTAATATCCCAGGGTTTTGATGGTTTAGAAAGGATAGAGCGGGAGATAAAAGTGGTGGGAGGGTTGTTGCCCTACTAATCAGAGGCAAAATCACAGCTGCACTCAGAGGGGACATTATGGAGGGCTCATCTACTTAGTCTACATGGGTGGAACTCAAAAATTGGAAGGGTGCAAGCCCTCTTATGGGATTACAGTATAGATTCCCCAATAACACTGAATCATTGAGGAACAGATATGAGGCAGATTAAGGAAACAACAGGGTCCTGGCACCTTCTGTGTGCAAGAGGTTTAGTCAGTGCAGAATTTGTTAGGTGCACCCAGGAGGAGGGATTTTAAGTCAGTATGTAGATAGTCCAACAAGAGGAGTGGCTGGGCTGAACCTGGTCAAGTTTTAAGATAGTGAAACATAAGGATAAGAATGGACCTTGCTGGAGAGTATTAAATCGGTGCAGGACAAACTACGAGAGTGTTTGGTAGGAACCAGCTCAGCTTTTTTTGGTCAAGTTCACATCTGAAATGTGGAGGATTTTTAAATAGAAACTGCACAAAGTACAGGACACATATATTCCAGTCAGAAAGAAGGACAAGGATAGCAAGGTATGAACACCTTGAATGTCAAAGGACGAAATTAATTTAGTCCGGGAGAAAAGCGAGAAGGATATAAAGTTCAGGAAGCTAGAATCAAACAATGCCTTTGAGGATTATGAAGAAGCCAGAAAAGAACTCAAAAAGGTAATTAAGAAGGTCAGAAAGTTCTTCACAAGTAGGATTGAAGAGAATCTACATACATGAAGAGCAAGAGGATAACTAGGGAGAGTAGGACCACACACGAATAAGGGGATAACATTTGCTTGGATGCAGAGGATGTGCCTGAGGTCCTTAATGAGTACTTTACATCCATATTTACTAAGGAGAAGGGCATGGGGGACAGGGAGATCAGTGCTGGGAGAATTAGTGCTCTTGGGTATTCCAAAGTAAAGGAGGAAGTAGTGTTGAGTCTGTAAAAGAACATTAAGGTGGTTAAGTCCCCGGGGCCTGATGGGATAAGCCCCAGCAATCTCTTCTCTTGTCTCTCTCAATAAGCTGGGGGTTGAAGAAATTAATTTTAGCTGGAGGTCTGTGATTAGTGGTGTTCCACAAGGATCTGTACTGGGACCTGTTGTTTGTGATGTATATAAATGACTTGGATGAAAGCGTAGATGGGTGGATTAGTAAGTTTGCAGATGATACAAATATTGCTGTTGTTGTAGATAGCATAGAAGACTGGCATAGGAAATAACCAGATATAGATCAGTTGCAGATATGGCGGAGAAATGACAGATGGCGTTTAACCCAGGCGAATGTGAAGTTTGCACCTTGGTGCTTGTAACGTTCTCCTTCGCAAAGACAGCACAGTGCTCAAATGCAGAGAGACAGTGCACTGTTAATGGTAAGATCCTTAACAGTGTTGATGAGCAGAGGGATCCTAGGATCCAAGTTCATAACTACACAGGCTCATAGGGTTGATACGAAGGCATATGACATGCTTGCATTTATTAGTCAAGGCACTGAGTTCAAAAGTCATGCAGTTATGTTGCAGCTTTATAAAACTCTAGTTAGACTGAAGGTGAAGTATTATATACAGTTTTGGTCACCCATTATAGGAAAGATGTCAAGGCTTTGTACAGAGTGCTGAAGAAATTTCCAGGATGTTGCCTGGTTTAGAGGGCATGTGCTACAATGAGAGACTGGGTAAACTTGGGGTGTTTTCTCTGGAGCAGAGGAGATATTTGATAGAGGTTTATAAGATTATGCAAGGCTTAGATAGAGTAGACAGACAGTATCTTTTTCCCATGGTTGAAGTGTCTAATACCAGAGAGCATGTATTGAAAATGAGAGGGTGTAATTTCAAAGGAGATGTGAGTGGCAAAGTTTTCACACTGATAGTGGTAGGTGCCTAGAATGCACTACCTGGGCTGCTGGTAGACTCAGAAACATTCGGGACTTTATAGAGACATTTAAATAGGCACGTGATTGTGAGGAAAATGGAAGGATATGAACATTGTGTAGGCAGAAGAAATTAGTTTAGTTATCCATTTGATTACTAATCTAATTGGTTTGGGATAACATTGTGGGCTGAATGGCCTGGTCCAGTGCTGTACTATTATACATTTTATGTTCTATGTTGATGCCTGGGTTCAGGATCAAGGATGCCACTGTATTGCTGGGGGTTGGTGGGGTAGGAAGTGGTGGGTGAACAGTAGAGGTTGTAGTCTAGAGAACAATGCAGATGACAATGTGGTTGGAAAGAAGGCTTTAGATTCACAGAGCATGGTGCTGGTGGAAACAGGTCTCAGGAAAGATGAGACCTGTTTCCATCTTAACAGAATTAGGATGAAAGTCCTTATGGGTGGATTTGCTGGTGCTGTTGATGGTGTGAGGGGAAGGGGTTTGACGGGTGGATGGGAAGCCAAATGTAGCAACGTCAGCAAGACCAAAGAGCTGATTGTGGGCCTCGGAAAGGGTAAGGCGAGGGAATGCAAACAAATCCTCATAGAGGGATCAGACATGGAGAGAGTGAGCAGTTTCAAATTCTTGGGTGTCAACATCTCTGAGGTACTAACCTGGTCCCAACATATTGATGCAGCTATAAAGGAGACAAGACAGTAGCTATATTTCATTAGGAGTTTGAGAAGATCTGGTTTGTCAACCAAGACACTCAAAAACTTCTACAAATGTACCGTGGAGAACATTCTGACCAACTGCATCACCATCTGCTAAGGCGGGGGGGGGGGGGGGGGGGCTGTTCTTCACACAATTGGGAAAAGCTACAGAAAATTGTAAAATTAGTCAGCTCCATTATGGGGTACTAGCCTCCATAGTATCCAAGACATCTTCAAGGAGTATTGCCTTAGGAAGTGGTGTGTATCATTAAGGATCCCCAACAGCCAGGACATGCCCTCTTCACAATGTTACCATCGGGCACACACTCGGTGATTCTTCTCCTCTACCATCCGATTCCTAAATGGACATTGAACTCAATGGAATGGAAGATGGAGTAAACAAAAGTTAGAAAAGCGACCAGGAGTTTGTCAATAGTTAAACACAAGGGGAATTGTAAATAAGAGAGACGAGTTGATAATGGAATAAATGCTTGTAAGTATGATGTTGTAGTCTTTATAGACCTGTGGCCTTAAAATGGGCAGGTACAGAAGCTTAACTTTCTTGGTTACAGGACTTGCAGATGAAATTGAGAGGGGGATTAAAAGTGATGGGGTGACATTGTGAGTTAAATAAATAATCACAGATCTAAGAAGAAATAATTTAGTTCAGGCTCTGTGGACTCAACTAAAGAACAAAAAGGGGTAATAACATTATTGAAACAACAATATGTCCTCAGGGGTCTTCTGAACAATTTATCTGTCTCAAATGTTCTGAGTGAGATAGAAGAGGGAATTTGTAAGCATAGTTCAGACAAATGTGCACGGAAGTAAGAGCGGGAGAATAGAATTCTCCCAAAAGACCAAAAGAAGCTACAGAGTTGTAGAATTAGTCAGCTCCATCTTGGGTACTAGCCTCCATAGTATCCAAGGCATCTTCAAGGATTGGTGCCTCAGGAAGACAGCTTCTATTATTAAGGACCCCCATCAACCAGGATATTCCCTCTTCTTATTGTTAGCATCAGGACAGAGGTACAGATGCCTGAAAGTGCATGCACACTTACTGAAATAGTTTACTTATTTATTTTTTCTCTTTCTATATTATCTTGTATTGCATTGTGCTAGTGAAGATAACAATGCACCAGTGATAACAAAACTGATTCTGATCTGAATTGTCCTATTATTATGTGGAACACGTTTAGCAGAAAAGATCAGAGGCCTCAGAATTCCTAAGTGACCTTTTGGAGAATGGTTTAACCAGTATAAAACAAGGTCACCAAATGTCCAACTTCAGAGGGATAATCCTGGATTTAGATTTGGGTAACAGATCTAGGTAAGTGGAAGGAGCATCGCTGGGACAGTAGTATTACAACGATGATCATAATTCACGATAATAGGGATGGCAGGGTAGCGTAGTGGTTAGCACAACGCTTTACAGTACCGATGAAACAGTTCAATTCCCACTGGTGCCCGTAAAGTCTTTGTACTCTCTTCCCATGACTGTGTGGGTTTCCTCTGTATGGTCAGCTTTTCACCCACAATCCAAAGGCGTACAGATTGGTAGGTAAATTGTCATTGCAAATTGTGTAAGGACAAATTTACTCTGCTGAGCTGAATACCAAGCTACTCAGCAAAATATGACTGGAAAGACACTTGAAGGTAAATCAGTATTGGAGGAGTGAGAGGCATTTATGAAGATTGAAGAAGTTCAGAAAGAGAGTGAGACATGCCAAATCTAGAGCCCTTTGGAGAGAATATAGTAATAAAGTGTGGTCTTGTCATGCACTGAGAGCTTTATACAGCAGAAAGCCTGGAAGAGCATAAAAAGTGAAAATAAAAAAGCAAAGAGATGGTATGAAAGAAATTGGCAAGTAACATCAAAGAAATCCCCAAAGTAGATTTCTAAATACATAAATAGCAAGAGAATAATATAGAAAAGAGTAGGGCTTGTTAAGGATTACAGTGGTAACATGCATGGGAAAGGGGATGATGAGAGTAATGTTCTAAATGATTTCTTTGTGTGGCTCTATACATAAACAGAAGGAAGCTGCTAATGTTGTCAGTAAGGCCAATGAGTGTTTCATACTTGGTGGGGTAAAGATAGTATAAGAGGAAAGCATTAAGGAATTTAGTTCTTCTGAAGATGGCTACGATGCTTGGCCCAGATGAAATAAGTCTTGGGCTGCTAAAGGAAACAAGAGAATATGTTGATATGGCCAGTTGAACAGAAACATGGTAAATCGAATGTAACTGACACAGAGAAGTGTGGTAATGCAAGGGAATAGAAAACGAATGGGCAGAGAGTTGGCGCTGTGCAGGAACACATGGATGAGTGAGCAAATCCTAAAGATAATATGAGATCAATAAGATGATTAGAAAGACACATGGGATGCTTTTCTTTAATAGCCGAGGTATGGACATAAGCAGGAAGGATATGCTAGAACAGATTGATAAACATCACTGGTTAGGCTACAGCTTGAATATGAGTATCATAATGGCCACCACAATACAGGAAAGATGTAATTGGAGAGCATGCAGGGAAGATTTACATAGATGTTTCCGGGACTGAAAGTTGTGGCTAGAGGAAAGATTGGATGAATTAGGATTGTTTTGTTTGGAACAGAGGTTGTGGCAAGACTTAATGAGGTGTATAAAATTATAAACTGAATAGATTAAATAGGAAGAACGTATTTCCCTTAGCTGAAGGGTCATATATTTTACATAATAGGTCAAAGTATTTGAGGACAGATGAGGAAAAAAAAACTTTTTTCACAGGGAACGTGGTAGGGGGTCTAAAACTTGTTGTGTAATAGGGTGGTAGATGCAGAAATTGTAAGCACATTTGAACAGTACTTGGATGTGTAAAAGCAGCGCCTGCAGATGCGAGAACCAAGTGCAGAAAGATGTCATTAGAGAGGAAAGTTCTTTTACAAACATAAAATGATGGGCCAAAGGGACTCTTACTTTATCATAAACGTGCGACTCAATGAAATCCAACACAAAGCTATTTCATAAAAATATTGTTTTTAAAATGGAGACGAAATTACACCCACTTGTCCTGATCTACCCCTCCCCCCACAACAATTCCACCGTCTTAACTGCGGCCATCTGAAGACACGTTGGGTCTAATGTGTAAAACAGAACAACATAGACGTCCTTAATCCGACGCATTTTGATTTGTTGTTAATTTTTAATTGTTTCCACTATTCATGCCTTGTGCAAAGCATCTATAAAATATTTGGAGTATATATTAGAACGGTGCTTTTTCTTGGAGGGGCGCGTCGGGAGTTGACTCTTTACACTCATCCTTGGCAAGGACGATTTGCGTTCGTTTTGATCTCAAGTACGCCTTGAGATGAGAGACACTATACTTAACAGAGGAACGGAAAATTAGAATGTTGTGCTGGTCTAAAAGTTCCAATTAAAGTATTGAAACAAATAAAGGCGTCCGCAAGGTATCGCGCGTGTGGTCCGCCGTCCCTCCACATCCCAGAATTTCAGTTCAGTGGTGTCCTGTCAGCAAAGAAGGCTTTATCTGATATACCCAAAGGTTACCCATAGCGAAGATATTGCCGAGATCTGGAGACGATTGTATCCAGGCGAGTGGGGGTGACCTGCTCCTCAGC
This sequence comes from Hypanus sabinus, assembly GCF_030144855.1. NCBI lineage: Eukaryota > Metazoa > Chordata > Chondrichthyes > Myliobatiformes > Dasyatidae > Hypanus > Hypanus sabinus. Next base: position 39,943,706 of record NC_082710.1, on the reverse strand, counting down.
CCGAATTATTTTGAAATGATGAATTGGAAACTCGACGCGAATATTTCTGGTTGTGTTCGCTAACAAGCTTCGAAAGTTGTAAACAAACAGAACAAACTGATCTAATCAAGATCGGAAAACCCAGCCTAGTAATCTGTTAAACATCTGGATGCAATTTTCCGGAGTAGCGAAATGAAAACAGACGCTGACCGCTTTGATTCTGGTTTTAGCGCAGACGCTGCCGATGTGTTCGCGATTTTAGCAACCCCAGGTCCTAAAGTGAAGTTGATCTTGGTGGATTGCAATGGGCTGGGTGGGGAGCACAAGCAGATCTAATTCCAATTTATTTAATTTTACACGTCAGATAGATTGCATTACGTTTTGGCATAAAATCTACCTAGCTATGAAATACATTCGTTCAAGGGATTTTGATCTGTTGTCCTTCCGATGTTATAAATTTATTTTGACAATTACAGACCGACATCTACAGTAACAGCCCAAACAAGATGCAAACCCGAAGCTTTGCCACGGAGTTATAATTAGTTAACATTCTTACTCTGGTTCTCCTACTTGTGGGTGGGACAAAGACTTGTCTGTTTTTTTTCGCTCAGTTGGAGCTTTGAACCCACGTTACTTTGAGTGACAGCTGAGATCGCCGCTCCATTGTCACTCTCCATCTGACTGACGTTCCCCTTTTTTCTCGTTCGAGTCCTTCTGCTCAGACCGAGAGGAGCGGTCGTAGGCGGGTGGGATGGGGAATGGAGGAGAAATTAGACCAGCCAAAGACAGCCAAACAAATACAGACAGGGATTTTCAAAATCTATTGGCCTGATTCCCAATCCATCATTATGATTGACGTCCCTCAGTTACCACTGGGAACTCTGGAAACAAGACAAAAACACCAGGCAGGCTCGCAATTGCTCTGTTCTGTCACCGCTGTGTCTGATTGACAGCGGGCGTAGGCATTTGCTGTTCTCTATTGGACAGAGCCTTTCGATGACAACATGATCCCACGTGCGCCCGATGAACATCGTCGGGTTCCGATTGGTGCAAAATGGGCCGGAGGAAGACTCCGACTGCGCGTGTCTAAATTTGGTTAGTTATCAGTGTGAGGAGGGGATGGAAACCGCGTGTTAATGTAACCAGTGTGTGCGGAAAGCTGGTACATTGTTTTCTATTGTATCAATTATATCCATTTAAACTTCGCATGGTGTATATTGTATGTTTATTCTGGTGGATATTCTACAAGCGAGATAAAGAGAATCCAAGAAGATTTCCTGGGGCGCCGTAGGAATTTGGTCTCCTTACAAAAGTGGCAACTGATTTTTTTAAAAGGAGGTTTTCTCTTAAACATCGAGAGGAGTTAAGCCGGGGCAGCCGAATCTCGCAGTCTCTCACAGAGTGAGGGGTTTAAATATAAATCACCTTATTTTTTGGGACCAGAATCCAGGATGAGCATCCAGTAAACATTGTGTTTATTTTTTTTCTGTTTTCGGACCGGGCTCTTACTTAATGTGCGTTTCTTAAAGGAAATCGAGTGACTATTGGAGCAACGGAGCTGAGTGTTGTCGGGTCGAGCAATGTTTCCTCAGAGCAGGCATCCTGTAAGTAAGGACGGCGTTGCCGCCGTGCCGGACCGGGCTGGGCCTTTGTTGATTCATTGTATGATCTGTATTCAAAGAAAGTAAAGAACCTTTTTTTTCCGAGTGTTGTACTCCGCACCACCTGCCAAGGGTCAAATGCTATTTATAAATATATATATATTAAAATGTCTGCAATTCAGCTGAAAGTCAGTTCACATTGACCCGATTAAAGTGCGGATGTTCAGTTCGCTTTCAACATGTCATTCTTTTAAAGATCGTCCTGCTGAAAGTTGGGATAAAGGCTCGCAGTTTTGCGAAGCTTACGCAGACCAACAAAAGCTCAAGTGTTTGGTTCCGTGAGTTGGCCTTGCCCTCTTTCAGCACCGGGTGTTTGCTTCAAAAAGTCCGCAGGAAAGTTTCTAGTATTGATATGTCTAAGATGCGAGTTGAATCGTACGCGGTCTGGTGTTTGTGTGTGTGTGTGTGTGTGTAATACTTGTTTCTTTACTCAGACGCCGCACCAGGCTGCAGCCCAACCTTTCAAATTCACCATCCCCGAATCGCTGGACCGTATTAAGGAAGAGTTCCAGTTTCTGCAGGCTCAGTATCACAGGTGAAATAAACCCCCTATTCTCCGCTTGTTTATTTTCTGCCGGTCAGCCCCGTCGCCAGTGTTACTGGTTTGTCTGCGGTAGGTAGGGAGTCACTGGTTACTTTCCCTTAGCCACAGAGCGGCGCTCTGGCTGCGGGTAGATTTGGGGTTGTTTCAAAAGGCTCCAAACAAACCACAAATGTTAAGAAAAACAACAGCTATTCAGGTCTGGGCCCGACCAGTTGCAGCTTTTTGCACCTACCTTTTTAAATGTAATTCATAAATCACAGCGACTGGCCCCAATCATAAAATTCGGTTTAAGAAAGGGACTAAAGAACCGGAGCAGTAGCATTTCTATTCGATGGCTTATGGATTCTGATCTTTACATTGCAATTTAATATCAAGGGTATAATTGTTGATTGTTTAGTTATTTTGATTTCGTCGTTTCTGTAACCTCTCACCATCGTTCTCTCGAAGTTTTATTCGGGTTTCCTTGCACAGTGTTTTATATGAAAGCATTATTTATTTATTCTGCTCCTTAAGATGAAAGAAATCTTTATCTTGTGTAATTTACAGTCTCAAGTTGGAATGTGAAAAGCTGGCAAGTGAAAAGACAGAAATGCAGCGACACTATGTCATGGTGAGTTTACCAAGTACCTTGTGAAATTGAAAACACAGCCATGTGCTTTTTTAGCTAGTGATATTTCCCAAAATGAGCTGGGAATATGAGTTGTATATGTTTGATTTTATGTGGCAACTACCCAGAATTATAAGTTAGTTTGCGAGTTTTAATATTCTTTCTTTTACAGTATTATGAAATGTCCTATGGATTGAATATTGAAATGCACAAACAGGTAAGATATTGATATTTCCTGCCAAAGCATTCTTGAGGTCCTAAAGAAAGAAAACATTGGTATATGGAAGAAGTAATTTGTTGATATGTTGAGTCAGACCTCTGACTTTACCAAGAATGGGTTCTTTCTGATACAGGTATCCAGCAAATATTTAATCTTCAATATTTTAAGCACTTTATTGAAGTCGAGCAGATTACAAGATACAGATTTGCAAATGTTGTATAATTTTATTAAACTTTTCCAAAATTTTGTATAATGTTCTTGTAGGAGCTTGATTGTAGAAGACTTCATGTTAATGTGCAGAGGAAATAGTGTATTGTAAAAGTTGGTGCTACAAAGGATCTGATGGTCATATTCTTCTGATTTTTCCTGTGTATATCTATTGGATGTGAGGAGAAAATGGCTTATTGTGGTATGAGTTGATAGAAAAATATATAGATACTTTATTTCCAGAGGAAATTACAGTGTCACAGGAGCATTACAAGTACACAGATATATAAATATTGGACGAGAAGTAAGAAAGAATAACATGAGTTGCCTCAAACAGCCCAACAGAAGGGGATCATCACTTCCTGACATTCATAAACTGGTATATTTTGAAATAATACTTACTTGAATCATTAGAAATACGACATAAACTCAAGTAGAGCCACTTTTGTAAATAATAATACTGAGGAAAGATGGGCCAACCATGACAATGCATAGGAAGCCAGGGAGCAATAGAACAAAGCTCTTTTGATGTTAGTTGTTGTTTACTTAAAAAGTATTATTTGCAAAATGTATGCAATCAAGGGAAGTGTTATTGACTTGCAGTGTTTGATCCTTGAGGTGCGGTAAATTTTTACAACAGAGATTTACTCCTTTTGGAAAGATTATCTTTAACTTAACCTACTGATAGCATGTCTCAGCCTAACAGAATACAAATAGGTTTTAATTTGAGGTGTTCCTTTGTCGGTTGTGTTCTTGACATTTCAACAGAACTGAAAAATTGTGGTTTGATGCAGTAATTGTCTGTCAGTACACTGTGCACTTCGCTTTAGTGCTCCTGTGATTTTTTTTTTGAAAATAAAAGGAGTTCCTGTGTAATTTCTTGGCTGTCAAACGCTGCAGTGATATTTATGTGCATAAATGAAGCTTTCTTAGTACAACACTTTCTTCAGCATGCAGATGATTGTCTAAGTGCTGAATTGCATCTCACTGGAGAATTGAATTTGTAGGTTACATTGAGTTGCATTTATAATGCATGCTGACTTTTTATAGCTTTAGATTTCAGCCACCATTGTTACCATATAGATTGACAGTGCTATCTGATCATAATCTTAAAGAAAACTGATGACGTCTAGGCCCTTGGGTGTAACTTGGCTGAAACTGATGTACTTTGCTGACTGATCACCAGTGCAGCCTAAGTGCTCATTATGTTGTAGAGAGGGCCTATGCAGTCTCATTACATTTGACAAGAATTCTCTCTGGGGGGAAAACTGGGCATTAGCTAGGCTCCTAGCAGGCTCAAATTATTCTCCTTTTTTATAGCTCATGCTCCTAGCTGGCAAGTGAATATTGTATTAAAAGTGGGAGGTGAGGGAATTGTCATTTTATCATGGCTTTGTTAGTTGAGAATGCATAAGTTGACGTATCTCCAGGGCAAAGCATCCATCCTTCTCATGGCTTGTCTTCTGAGAAGACATTCTGCTTGCTTTTTGTGAACACCACCTGCAGGGTTATAGAGTTGTGAGCAAATGCTTTTTATTCAGGCTTCAGTGCTTTTCATTCATGGTGTAATACCCAAGTCATGAGAAAAGAGAAGTTGCTTTTCCATTGTTTCTTTTATAAGGCAGGCCTTTTAGCATATGCAGAGACAAGTGTCATAAGGAAATAGATGGCTATTGATTATAGTTAGTAGGTTTTCTTTAATTTGTGTAGAGTGCTTTTCCTTCTTGAGAAACTCTGGTATTCTCAGTTATGATTAATGCCATCCTTGAACTATCTTAACAATTAATTCATTGTAACGATACAACTGGAGTTTTTAGATACTGCAGATCCTGGTTAATTGGGACACATTGGGTCTAGTACATTTTGGTACAATTAAGTAGCTACGCCATTAGCCGAAGTTGCACAGAAAAATGTATAAACTCTTCTTGGGCTTCCAGCCGGGTACAGGTATCGATTATAGCTGTTTTGATGACCAACTCTGCTATCTTCTTCAGGGATGCCCAGGCATCATCCACTGCATGCCTTTGTTACTATGATGAGTTAGGGTTTGTTACTCGAAAGCAGTGCACTGAAAAATACAGAACAACTTAATTAAGAGTGTAGTTTTTAACCGACTTTGGCTCTTCACCTTATAATGTTTTGGAGCATAATAATTTCCTCATAGAAGCGGGGCCAATAATTAAATGGACGAATGTGGCATGTTCGTTGCAATCATACAATTCATCTGGATTTGAAGTTGTTTTGCTGTGCTGATTAAAATTACTTCGTCCCATTCAACAATTGAAATGCCTGATTTGCACTTACTGTTGTGTAATGTCTTGAATGATGAGGCCTTGACTTGTCAAGCTGAATATAACTTTGGCATTATTGAGATTGCCCCACATGTTGTTTTGGTGGACTTAACATTTGTCCTAATATGTTGGTTTTAGTTGTTGAGCTTTAAATTGTACACTTGAAATTCTCGGTGACATTTTGGGCAGGGAATATCTGTGCTGGAGATGGGACAGGGAAAGAGGGTGATTTGAGGTATATACCTCCTACAATTATTTTATCTTCTGTTACTCTACAAACATTTTGATAAATGTAATTGAAAGTTAGATGAGTATGGTATCTGCCTCTTGTCTATAACGCCTGATTTAAAAAAAACAAATCAGGCAATTGACTCTTAATGGCAAATGCTCAAAATATTGCTATTGTTAAATTTATTGTCAAAACGGATGTTTTAATTTAGTAATTGCAAATTCTCATACCTGCAGGCAGATTGGCTAATCTGATTTATCATCTTGTGCTTGATGATTGTGGATAGCTAGTGGAGTTCTTGGCTTCTTCACTTAATAGTTCCGATGACACATTAATGCGAAGAGCAATCATTGTTTCACATGTAAGATTTCCAGCGATTATAGTATATAATTAAAGACTCAAACTTTGTACAGTGTTCTATATTGGTAAATTGATTTATTATTGCCACTTATACTAAGATATAATGAAACATTTTGTTTTGCATGCTGACCATGCAGATAATTTCATATCAGTGCATTAAGGTCATGCTATATTGCATACACTCTGGTTCAGTTGCAAAGAACGAATTCTATGTCCAGATTCCTTTTTCCACCATTTCAGTGCCCATATTAGTATATCATCTAAAATTGACAAGTGTACCTCAAGTGACTTGTGTCAGATTTCTTAAAGATTATTTAAAGTCGAAGTGTAAAGCAGAACAAAATAATGGTTGCTCTTGATCCAATGCAGCACAAATGAGACACAAAAGATAAGGTCTCCAATAACAGAAAATATAGAAATACATAAGATAGCGTGTGTCCATAAATTGATGCTAGGTACAGGAGTGCCTTTACATAAAGTGACTGACAGGGAATAAGTAGTGGTGGTAGGAGTGTGAAGGGGTGGGTTTCTAGGTGGAGGTGTTGATCAGCCTTGCTACTTGGGGAAAGAAACTGTTCTTGAGCTTGGTGTTCCTGGCGTGAATGCTATGTAGCTGCCTCTCCGATATGAGCGGGCAAACAGTCCATGAGCAGTGTGGGTGGGATCCTTCATGCTGCTCCCCGTTTCTGGCACCCTTAGGCAATTATGTCCTTGATGGTGGATAGGCTGGTGCCAGCGATGTGTTGGTAATTTCCGCTACCCGTTTGTAGAGCCTTCCTGTCCGCCTCAGTGCAGTCTCTGTACCATTCAGAGACACAGCATTTTATGATGCTCTCTACTACACATCTGTAGAAGGACATGAAGATTGATGGTGAATAGTTCAGGTCTCTTCAGCCTCCTCTGAAAGTAGAGGCATTGGTGAGCTTTCCTGATTGTGTAGAATGTGCTCTGGGACCTTGAGATTGTGTTTGATGTGCTCTCCTAGGAGTTTGAAACTGCTTGCAGTTTCCACTGCTGTGCCGCTGATTTAAAGAGGGATGTGAGTGATACGAGTTTTCCTGAATTCGATAGCCCTCTGTTTTGTCTTGTTGACATTGAGGAAGAGGTTATTTGCTTGGCACCAGGGCTCGAGCTCTTACCCCTTCTCTCTGTAGGCTGTTTATTGTTGTTGGTGATGAGCCCCACCACTGTCGTATCATCAGCAAAATTGTCAGAGGAATAGTTTCAAATTGCTTAATGGTATTGATCCAACTGATCTTGCAAATAATCTCAGATTTGAGACATGTCAATTCTCACTTAATCAAACATTTCCTGCACCTTTATTCATCAAAATTCATGCTTTAAGGAAGATGCAAACTAATTCTAACTGCCATTTGAGACCTAATGCATTTATTGACATAATAGTTGACGCAATAAAGTCTTGTCACTCCCTTAATTTGTCTAGTCTCATGATGATATCTCAATTTGTCTGCAAATACCTGTAAGGCCCATTTAATTACAGAGTAGGTCATATCTCTTGTATCTTTGGGTCTGTTCACTTTATTGATGGAAATCCCTTGGGTTCTCCAAAGTGGCCAAATAATTGCCAGTGCTGATACTCGAGATTTTAATCTCCCTTTTTCTCATTAGGTTCATATGAATTGCTTGAGGGTGCTGTAGGTGACTTGCGTATTTAATTTTTCTGATGTAATTCCCAAGCTGGATCTTGCATTTGGTGAGTCATTAACAGTGCAGCAGCTTAAAAGCTTCAGTAATGAGCTGGATGACATAATTGTGAATTGTTGTTCAAAGACTTAGCACTTGTGGCTGGTGGTGAAGTGGCATCCACACCAGGCTTCAAGGTGAGTGGTCCTGGGCAGTTCCTTGCATCTGTGTTGGGTTGAGTGTTGAGCCAGCAACTCGGCCTCATTTAAAAAAAAACAAAGCACCTGCAAGGTTGCTGCCCGATGGGTCACAAGACATGGAAAGGACCAATAACCAAACATAGAAACCTTGCTGTTGAAAGGTGCCTTTTTGTAAGGTGTGTTTCAGGTATATCTTATTCAGATTCTTTCATTTAGACCCTCATTGTTGCTTAGTTTGAAGACTAATGTGGTGCACAATTAGAGAGTGGAACACTGTTATTGGATTATTTGAAGTTGAAATTTGTATGTATTGATAATCTCTGCTGTATTGATGTAGCTGTATCAATGTGTTTGAAAAGTGCTTTTAAGGAGTTTAAATGCACTGGGTTTTTTTTGTCAACAACTGTATAGATCAGAATCAGAGCTGTTATTTTATCACTGACATGCAGCAAACGAATTTCACAACGTTATGTAAGTGAGCATGAATCTGTTTCTGACTCTGATATTGCTTTGAAGTTTTTTCATCTGAAAAAAGGAATGTTTCATTTGCATATTTTCAGATATAATTTACAATGATAATTGACTGGACTGGCAGACACTACCTACCTGCATTCCTTTTCTAAGATACTGCTGATAAGCATAAAGTCGCTAAAGTGAAGTGTTAATTAAAGGGTATTGACAAGAGCCAGGGTTTCCTGACAGTTAAAGCTTGCAATGCTTATGTATCCTATCAGTGTCTTGGGTAAACAGTTGCACTTGGCAGATTATCTAGATGGTGACCAGTCACTGAATTGACAAGTGCAGACACAATAAAAACTGTATTAGGAGACCTGCCATAGGGATTTGCAGTAAATATATTACAGCACTCAAGTGAATTGCCAATACTGTTTGTTTAGCATTTTGCAAGGGCAGTGGTAGTATGGATTTTTGCATTAGAGGGGAAAGGCTGTTGGAAAGAATTGGTAATGGCTGAGGAGAAATCGACTTCATGATCCTGTTGCTGTCTTTGTATGAATCTTGAAAAATTATCTATAAACTGTGTATTAGTTCTTTGTGCGTGGGCACAGTGCTATTGTTGAGGTGGGAGGACAGGATGAGTGTTCGCTCATTGGATTATGGTTTCCTGTCCTGTAATCAACCTCTATACTCCAGCAAGCAAAAAAATCACAGAAGTAGGAATGGTAGCAAGGAGCAAAAAATATATATATGGATGCATTTCCAGCAAATAGTGTAGTAATTGACACTGTTCGTGTGCCGCAATCATTTGGACTATCAACCTATTGCTTTTGTCTGATTGTAGAACAGTGAAAATTGAAGGTAGGCTTGAACTATATCGGCACAAGATCTCTACCTCCAAAAAGAGTAAACAGGTTCCTATTTTTTTTTAACAAAGGAACCACTGGAGAGTTTGCCATCCAGTGCGAAACACAAGGCACCTCACCATGATTTTAATTTAGATGGAGCACCAAGTCGTCAGTTTCCATGTGATTCCCAATTCAATACTCAATGTGCTGAACAGATTCAAACGTATTGGGATGTGCTGAAATGAAGTTAGAACTGCTGATAACAGAGTTAATGTGTTCAAGCCAAGGAGTGTCATGACATGCTAAAGATGTGAGAAAGCAACTCTCAGCTTCTTGACGACAGCTTAGTTTCCGTCTGTTGGCTGTGGTTCAGAGATATTCCCGGCTGCAGCTGTGTAATAATCTTATTTACATTGCAGTGTGAGTGGCTACCAGAGGCTTACTTCCATAATAAGAGCAGTGGTATTAGGGGAATGTGGGAAATAAGAAAATATGTTTGCAGTTTTTTTTTGATTTTTTTGAGATTCCTTTTTCCCTGTAAACTTCTCTGTAAACTTTTTCCCTGTAAACTGATGGAGCAATGAGGAATTTGCTGATACAATTTGTTCCAGATTATGTATCTAATTGCAGCCACTTCAAATTTGCTTAACATTCCAGTGGGTTGTGGACTAAATCTCATGTTTAACATATAAAATGTTTAGGCTGCAGTGAATTTTTTTTCACTTAAATCCCAACTCCTAGTTGTAATGACTTTCGCTATTGCGAGTCATGATGCTTGTTTGTGGCACAGATAGAGATGGGGGTTTACGGCCACGATGGCAACATTGTACCATTTGCTTTGTCAGGGCGTAACAATTTAGATTTATGTATTCACTTGGCGTACTACAGTCATGCACAGGGACATGTTCTAGAACCTTTTTAAGCCCAAGCTCCCCTACCTCGGCCTTAGTGAAAGGCGAGATTGACCCCAGATCAATTAGTTACACGCATGCGTGCTGGGGCAGACAAGACTGGAAGTAAAACCCTGTAATCCAGAAGTAGAAATAATGTATAAAGACCAGGGGTACCCACCATTTTTTTTTGCACCACGGACCAGTTTAATATTGACAAGATTCTTGCGGACCGGCCAACGGAGGGGGGGAGTTGTTAATCATGACCGGACTACAGCGATACTCGAAATAGGTTCCTTATGTCCAGTCTATGCTGCAATTTAGTTTTTGCTGTTCTCAACACTTAGCTTCTGTCCCGCTTGCTCACGTTTTTTCCGCTGAAAAAACTCAGCGGGTTCATCTGAGTACAGGGTGTTTGGTCTTAAGGTGCCGAAGTCATTTTGAGGGCTTCATTGCAGTCCAGGGAGAGTGACCAACCGAGTGAGGAGTGCGACAGGGAGCCCCCCTGCCCCCTTTGGATCTATCGCCCGAGAAAAGTTTGTTTCAGCAGATTGCAGCAAGGGAGCTGCTCTGCTGCTTACGAAACCCTGAGCCCGTCTGCGAATATTTTAGCACCGGGTTCGCCACGAACATTCGGTGTGCTAAACAGGTTGAGAGGCGGCACCCATCTGTCCGCGCTCCGGGCTGGTAGCATCGGCGGTTCCCACCGGCCGCGCATAGCGAACACTTGGCGCGAGGGTATCACTGCGTTTAGGTGACTGATGACCTCATGTGCTTTCTAGTTCAACAGTGAATGAGAAAAGGTGCAGCTGACTCATAACATTTCCTCACGGCCCGGTGGTTGAGGACCGCTGAATAACACTGTGTAGTGCTGGGGAGCTACACGCATGCACACTGGGCAGAACGAATGGAATTAAACCCTTCAACCCAGAAGCAATCTCTCAATTTATTTTTCTTTTTGTATTTTATTTTTATTTTGTATTTATTTTTCTTTTTTTTTCGGGATCTATTGGGAAAGTCTCAAAGATCGACCAGTCAACCGCGATCGACGGGTTGGCGACCACTACTCTACAAACAGGCATTTAAGCCTAAAAAGGGGAGATTAAGTGCAAATTATTTAAAAGCTTGGTCAAACAAGAAGGTCTTGGAGAACATTTGAAAAGAATGTGGGGTGGGATACTGCTGCTTGGAAGCTCTCATTTTGGTTGAATGTTCATGACCTCCAGGATTTCCCAAAGTGCTTTGTGCCCTGTTGGGCTCTTCTGAATTGTAGTTACCGATGTAATGCCTATCACTTCAGACCACCGAAGGCACAGCTGCCAGTGCTGGAGCAAAGCGAGAGGAGAGTGCTGAATAAGGTGGATAGTTACAAGGCCGGAATTGATTACACCGAAAGAGAAGAACTCGGCCAAGGAGGGGCTTGAACACCAGGATGAACGTTTGAAAATGGAAGCGTTGCCAGTCCACAGGTGATGGATGAACAGCACAGACGCAATTCAAGTGCAGCAGAACTTTGTCTGGACTTCAAAATAAGTTGAAAGAACGATGGTTAGTGAAGCACAGGAATAGCTAGACCTAGAGGTAACAAAAGTATGAATGCACCAATTGTCCACCTATCACTTTAAATACACAATTTTGATTCTGTCCTTGTTATTGGTTCTGCAAAGTGGAAGTGAATAAGGATTCTTAAAGGAATATTACATTAGAGACTTGTAAATTTGATTGTGGTAGTGCCGTTGAAACAAATCACTGCATTTGAGAGTGATAGAAAGACAAGATCTCCAATTACTGAATGATTTGGGGATTAGCTTGTGTTGCTATGGAGACTGCGGCTGGAACAAATTAAATTTTAAGGAATGAAATGATCTTTAAGTGCTTCTGGGAGCACAAATTTTGGCAGTAGCACTTACATGGATTAAATTTGGGTTGACGAGCTATTGTATAACGTTTGTGTCCCAGAGATCATCTTTGTAACAAGAACTGACATAGGCCACAGTTTGCTTCCTTTTAACAATCTGACCTAAAAAGCATGGCAAAATGCTGAATCTGAAGGTTTAAGTTCTCTTTGTGAACCTTGCTTTCTCCAATGATACTGCACTATATTCGGAATAATTTTTAGTTCAGGCTGCTTATTTATCAACCAATCAACTAATGGAATATTAGAATATATTAGTGTACTAATTGTTTAATTGAGCATCATGGATTTTGTTTTAAAAGTTTAAAAAGCCCGGATGGAATGACCTCCAATTACATGATTGCTAGCAGATAAATGGAGATGAAAATTGACTTGAGGTCAGTAAGACCAGTTTTGAGGTGACTTGATAACCCTTGTATTCCCCCACCCCACGTGCTTGGCACAACTAATTTCAAATGGTTCAATAATTTGCAGAACTGCTATACTGAGCTCCCCCTTCTGTATTATTGTGTTACCATATACAAGTGAAAAGATCCGTCATGACCATGCTTGGAATTTTAATGGTATACTTATGAAAACATTGCTTTACACAAAGATAATTGATTAAGAGTTGAAAAAGATGATTGAATTTGACTTTCCATTACAGTGTGAGATAAGTGCTCACTGGCCACTTCATTAGTGCACCTGTGCACCTTGTTAATGCAAATGTCTAGTCAGCCAATCATGTGGTAACAACTCAATGCATAAAAGCATGCAGATATGGTCAAGTGGTTTAGTTGTTTAGCCCAAACATCAGAATAGGGGAGAAACGTGATTGAAATGATTTTGACCGTGGATTGATTGTTGATACCAGATGGGGTGGTTTGAGTATCTCAGAAATTGCTGATCTCTTGGGATTTTCATGCACAACAGTCTCCAGAGTTTGCAGGGAATAGTGTGGAAAAACAAAAAAAAACATCCAGTGAGCAGAAGTTCTGTGAGTGAAACGTCTTTTAGTGAGAGAGAGATCAGAGCAGAATGGCCAGACTGGATCAAACTTACAGGAAGGTGACATCAGCGTAAATAGCCATATTACAACAGTGCTGTGCTGCAGAGCATCTCTGAATTCACAGCACATGGAATCTGTAAGTGGATGGGCTACAGCAGCAGAAGATGTATATTCAGTGGCCACTATATTAGGTTCAGGAGGTAGCTGATAAATTGGCACTGAGTGTACAATACACATCATGTTTATATGCTTTATATAGGGAGATACTGCTCCCTACCAACTTCATGCTATTTCCTATGAACGTTGAAAGGCTTCTTGAAAGATGTAATATTTCAATAATGGTACTTACAGGAGTAGCAAATATCTGAAGATGTTCAACTTTGAGGCAATGTTGTAAAAATTCTATAATTCTCCCCATTGAAGAAATGGAATTGAGACCTGCGACATGAGCTCCATTTCTCTTCTCACCAGTCAAGCCTGACCTGCGGAGTATTCCAAGCATTTTCTGTTTTCAGTTTAGATTTTAGTATCTGTACTTGATTTTTTTTTCACAAACATGAAGGCAATTGCTTTTTATTTGGTAATCTCCCAAATGTAATGCTGAAATATTGGACAGCCGAGTGTAAATTCTCAAGGCAGCAAATATTTACCAAAATCTACATTAAGTACTAAATAATTTCAGAACTAAATCAGGAAAAATTCACTTCAAAGTCAACGTGGAATTGTTTTTACTGAAAGACATAGCTAGTATTCTTTTAACTCATGCTGCCGGTAGCCAATATCTAAATAATTGTGACAGTGTGACCAAAATTGTATACTAATGTATTTTATAAATGATTGTGTTGTTTGTTCAGAGTTGCAAAGGCAATCAATATTATTTAACCTTGCTTACCCAACACTATTTGGTTTTATCAGTGAATTGTGCTGTGTTCATAAACTAGAAAAATGTCTTCTGAGTACACAGTATTTTGGTTTTGATCTCAACAGGTATCATGCAGCATTATTAATAAGTGCTCTAGAATCAGTTAGAAACATTTAATTATTGTTTTTCCCGCTAGTACAGAAATCAAAAAACTAGCTTCCAGTATTAAATGCTGGAAATGAACAAAGCATTTACTTTGTGGCATATTTGAAATTGCCATTTATCATAGCAAGAGTATTGGAAATAAACATCTATTTGTACATCTACTCTCAATTTCAGAAGTGGCACACAGTCCACAGGGCTAGGATAGGCCTAACAGCTGGACTTGGATGTATTAGCATTTTCTTGGAAGGAGATGTTATTAATCACTTTAAAATTGCATTGATGTTTAATACATTTGGAATGATATTTATATTGTTGAGAATAGACAGTTTATGGAGGAAAATGTAAATTTAACTTGCTGTTTATTGACATGTGATGCATCAGTTAGCAGTGGAATCTTGTATATTGTTCTTTGAAGCAATTGGCTTAAGATTATTATCAATAATTTTTCATCTATATACTTGTATTGTTTCTTAAATAAACCCATTCTCAGTCATATTTATGAATAATATGGGTCTTTGTTGGTAGTATCAGCCATTATCCCACTGTGGCAACCTAATTCTGCTGCCGTCTTAGGGAGAAAATCCACTTAAGTTCCATCAGTTTTAAGAGCAATAGATTGTTTAATTGCATTAAAACATCAATGGATGATTTGTCCAATCAATGTAATTTGGTACAAGTTTTACGTATGAGGTTCTGGGAAACCTTGGTGTGCTGCTGTGATACTTGGGCATAATTATGATTCTTGGAAGAAATAGAAAGATAAGCAAGGTCTTTGAGTTAATAACTGTGATTGATTATTATGCTACATCAATGCTCCATTGCAGGGTTATTGTCAGATTCATGTTTATTATCATTGAAATGTTTTGTGAAATTTGTTGTTTAGTCTATTATCTGAATAGGGATGATACTTTTATTGTATTTTCTGGTTAATTAAGCAGTATATCCTATTAATTAGTTTCTGTAGGTGGCGCGGCGCACGGCAGCAGCGGCCTTTCAGATCTGGTGCTACTTTAATTTAGTTTTTTAATTTACTTCTAAGGCACAATTAGGGTTTAGGGCAATGGATAACAGAGCGACTATCTCCCATCGCCAGATACTGCTACAATACAGAGATCGCCCAAAAACAAACCTTCATGAAAATCTGCTGGTTAGATTGCGTGACCATGGCTTGCTGAGGGGAATCGGGCCTGCAGTCCCCGGAGTCACCGGATGCTGGTGGCCAGAGGTGGGGACGTCGCAAGCGGTGCGTGGGGAAGCGAGGTGAGTGGGCAGGAGTCCGTGCCAGGAATAAAGCAAGCCCTAGCCGGCCGGCTCTCCCGTCCATTCTGCTCCCCAATGGACATTAAGTTGGACTACATCTGTGGCAACGAAATAGTCAGAGGGAGTACAGAAACGGACGGAATCCTGGACGCCGCCATTCAGCTGTTTGTTTATGTTACATATTTTCCCCTAAGCCGTCGGACTACCAACATACTGACCTCTGTTGTGCCTATTGTCTTGTTTATTATCTATTGTAATGCCTGCACTGTTCTGTGTACTTTATGCAGTTCTGGGTAGATCTGTAGTCTAGTGTAGTTTTTGTATTGTTCATGTAACGCCATGGTCCTGAAAAATGTTGTCTTGTTTTTACTGTGTACTGTACCAGCAGTTATGGTTGAAATGACAATAAAAAATGACTTGACTAATGAAGTATGTTGGTGAATTCCAAAGGAGATTGGAATCCAATCAATGCCAGATCACTGGCAGTCTTACAACAGGTAGGGCATCTCTGGCTGGGGAAAGAATGATGAGACAGCCACAGCTTTGTGCGTCTTGAGTTACATTATGAATCTCTAGAATATTCCAGCGGTTAAGTATTCTACAAGACACACAAAATGCTGAAGGAATTCAGCAGGTCAGGCAGCATCCATGGAAATGAACGAACAAACAGCCAACGTTTCAGGCCAAGACCCTCCATCAGAACTGGAAAGGAAAGTGGAGGTGTCAGAATACGAAGGTGGGGAGAGGGGACGGGGGATAGCTGGAAGGTGATAGGTGAAGTCAGGTGGGTGTGAAAGGTAAAGGGCTGGACAGAAAGGAGTCTGATAGGAGAGGAGAGTGGCTCATAGGAAGAAGAGAAGTGGGGGGGTGGGGGGGAGTTTACAGGGAGAGGTGAGTAGAAGAGGCCTGAGTGGGGAATAGAAGAAGAAAATGAAGGTGGGGGAAGGAATTTATTCATGCCGTCAGGTTGGAGGCCTCCCAGCTGGAATATAAGCTGTTGCTCTTCCTTCCTGAGGGTGGTCTCATCTTGGCCTAAGAGGAGGCCATGAACTGGCGTATCAAAACAGGAATGGGAATTCGAATTAAAACGTTGGCCCACCGGGAAGTTCCACTTTTGGCAGATGGAACAGAGGTGCTTGACTAAGTTTACAACAGTTCTCACCATTGTAGAGGAGGCCACCTCAGAAGCAGCAGATAAAATGGTTGACCACAGAAGATTTGCAGGTGAAATGTTGCTTCACCTGGAAGGACGGTTTGGGGCCCTGAATGGAGCTGAGGGAGGTGGTGAATGGGCAGGTGTAGTACTTTGGCCGCTTGCAGAGATAAGTGCCTGGAGGGAGATCACTTCTGAGGGATGAATGGACAAGGGAGTCATGGAGGTAGAGATCCCTGCAGAAAGTGAGGAGAAGGAGGAATATTCTAAAAGATGAAAGCAATAAACTTGATGTTAAAACACCTTTGACATCTTGATGAAGAAAGTATTTTTTTTCTGACTAGAATTTTAAGTTTGTTTAGCAGGGAAGTATGGTACAATAGTTAATATTGCCAAAAATAGCAAGTGTGCTGTTAATTGTTGATTTTGTAAGGTGGCATATGATTGTGGTGAAATATTCCTATATCCTATTAAAATACCAGATAGTTGGAGGCTGTTGCTGTTTATAGCTTGCCTTTAACATTGCAATCACACTTTGAGTATAAGCAAAGTAAATAACTTAAGCTTGTTTTAAACTCCAAATCAGTGCTCTAAGCTGTTAATTAGTTAAAATCAAAGCAAGAATGTAAAATATCATAAACTAGCTAATCATGTAAAATGCAGCAGAACTTCTTCATGTTAATTCCAGTGATTGTGAAAAGGAGGAAAATATTTCAGTACTGGACTTGCTAAGCTGGTCATTTGTGATCAAATCAAAAGGCCATCATCTATTTGAAAGAATTGATGAATGGATTTGCTTTTTTGTTCTTTTGATAGGCCTTGCTCTTAAGATTATTTTTAAAAATGAATGCAAACATTCTGGGCTGTTTCAAGAGCTCTGCATTAGGAACGTAAACAATGAAGGGCACTTGAGATGCTGGGCAGAGAGCTGCTGCCAGACAGACATAAGAGCTTCCTCTTGTCGATGGGCTCAGTCTGCCTTGAGAACGAAGGAGGGCAATGCATATATTGTTGCCAAAACTAGTTATCCTGCTTTCAAGATCAAGTTTATATATGTAAAAGTAAGTAAACATATACTTGACATTGTAATTTAAAATCTGTAAGTACAATATTTAGGCATTTTTTGTCTGTTGTTTTAATATCATTAATGAAACTCTTCCCTCCTTTTCTTCAAACGAGTGGCATAAAATGCTTATTTCAAATTTTTTTTGGTGATGCAGACATGACCCTCAACCACTTTACCACTGGTCCAGCTTTATGCTTCTAACTAGCCATCAAGTGGGTGATTACATTTTATTCGGTTATCTTTGCAACAAGAAGCAGTCTGTATATTTTGGCAAAAGTCTAAATTAAATAATGTATAACTATTCGTTTTTGTTTGATTTCAAAGGTTTGTTTTTGTTTGGAGATAAAAGATAAATATTGCTGAAAGCCCTGAAACATGATATGCATCTCAGACCATGAGCTATGGTTTGTGCCACAGCCTGATCTAGATGCAATCCTGCAATTTTTAAAAAAAATAATAGAATGCATTAAGTTATGGGAATGAAAAAAAACGTGGTTTTGTAATGTGCTATACATTCACAAACTTGGGTGTCCTGAAACACTATTCAGTCAGTTCAGTTATTTATGAAGTGTGGTCATAGAATAATATAGGAAATGTGGCAGTGCATAGTCTTTCAGATACCAATCTGATAATAACCAGAAATGATGTGTTAAATGATAAATATCTGGCAAGGTCACCAGAAGATGCTGACTGATTCTTGCCAACTAATGCCATTGGATTCTTTTTGTCCATACGTGAGATTGCACTTCCTCAGTGTTTCAGTGAATTGTCAGCTTGGCTAATGTTCTCCAGTAATGGTAGGTAGTGTGTTAGTGGAAGTGAGTCATCACTCACCCTTGGTTTAGGATAATGTGGAGTTATCTGCACAACTGGCAAATTTGTTCACCTTAGAAAGTTCCTAAATTTGTTTATTTTTAAAAGTTATAATATCTGTCATCGGCCTCAAGGACTACAATCTCTATAAATTATCTTAATATTTGGCTCCTACATTGATTACTCAGCAATTTTGTGATATTTTTTTTAAAAAAAAGGATCTGCTGTGTTCCTGGCATATATGATGCACAAGCTCTTCATCTGGGTGCTGCTTTCGATTTTAATTGACGTTTCGATGACAAACTCCACCTTCATCATGGATGCAGCCTTTGCACATCTAATCTAATGGTATAATTACTCAACTTATGTCGTCCATCCCACGTTGTTTAAAAATCTTAATTCCAGTCCTCACTTAGAGCGAGACCTTCATCTTTGTTAAAATTCTTATTCTCTAGTCTTGCTTCAATGGCTTCCTTCACCAGGCGGTCCTAAAAGCCATTGGCACAGCACACTAGTTTTGTGTCGTTGGATGTTGTTATTGCATATACAAAGTTCTGCTATCGTCAATTTCTTTGGATAACCCAAACGGATACATCTCCTACACTCCTTGATGCGGATTTCCACCATGCACCCCATCTGGCTGATGCATGCTGCTCTGTATTCACAGGGAATCCCACAACCACCAACCATCTTGCGTCCCAGTTCATCTTTGATGGGGAATACCAGCCGTCCTGAGCCCTGTCCATCTCTGACCCTCATAAGCTGGGATTTGAACCTCCTTGCAGGGTTGTGGATGGCATGAATGCTGTATTTCTCCAAGATCTTGGCAATTCTTCTAGAAACTGAAAATATAGGGAAGGCGGCCAGCAACGACAAACTCCTCCTGGTTGTTAGGTTTCCTGTTTTTTCCGTTGAATTAATGTTCAATGTTGCATAGAAAATTCTTTGGATGAAGTAAAATGTTTTATTTTGAAAAATAAGACATTCTTTCACTTGCCTAGTTCTTTCTATGAAATTCCTGAATTGTTTCAAGGTACTCTTGCAGAAGTCGGGCCATTACATTGCAAAGGCTTGTTGTGCTCAGTGTACTGTTTTTAAATTTAATTTTGGTTTCAATTGATTTTCTTTCCAAGATGTTCTGTAAGCATATCAGGAACAAGAGGGTATCCAGTGAAATTGGGTTACCTGGCGAACAATGGGTGTATAAGATGACGAGGCACTGATCATGTGGACAGTCAGAGGCTTTTTCCCAGGGCTGAAATGGTTGCCACAAGAGGACACAGGTTTAAAGTGCTGGGGAGTAGGTACAGAGGAGATTTCAAGGGTGTTTTTTACTTGGTGGTGAGTGCATGGAATGTGCTGCTGGCAACAGTGGTGGAGGCAGATATGATATGGTCTTTTAAGAGGCTTTTAGATAGGTACATGGAGCTTAGAAAAATATAGGGCTGTAGGTAAGCCTTGTAAGTTCTAAGGTAGCGACCTGTTCAGCTCAACTTTTTGGGCCAAAGGCTCTGTATTATGCTGTAGGTTTTCTACGTTTCTAATGGGGTAATGTAAGTATGATGTGGGAAAGGTCCTAAATGAACATTTCACAACTTTTTGTTGATTTTTAGTGATATCAACAATTTGGATAAAAATGTGCCAAGCATGGTTAGTGTGTTTGGAGAGGACACTGAAATAGTGGACAGTGAAGAAGGTTATCAGAAATTAGAGGGAGATCTTTATCAGCTGGGTAAGTAGGCAGAGCCACGGTAAGCACCAAATGGATAAGTATGAAGTGTGCATTTTGGAAAGTCAAAGCAGGATAGGGCTAAGTAAATGGTAGGTTCTGGGGAATGCTGTAAATAAAAAGACCTTGAGCTCAAGTAGTTTTTAGAATTCACTGGAAGTGGGGTTACAGGTAGACGGAACGGTGAAGTTGGCTTTTGGCACACTGGCCTTCATCACTCAGGTCATTGAGTACAACAGGTTGGGAGGTTATGGTTATAAACAAGACCCTTGTAGCATTGTGTTTGGATTTGGTCACCCTACCATAGGAAAGATGTCATTAATCTAGAAAGAGTGCAGGAAAGGTTTGAAAGGATGGCATCAAGATTTGAGGGGTTGAGTTAAAGGGAGAGGTTGGACAGGGTAGAACTTTAATCCTTGGACTATAGTGGACTGGGAAGTGATCACATAAAGCTGTATAAGCTTGAGGAGCAAAGATAGAGTGATTGCACTCTGTCTTTTCCCTTGAATTGGGGAATCAAAAAACTAAAACACATGTTAAATGTGAGAGGGGAAAGATTTGAGGATCTTGAGGAGCAACCTTTTATTACATCAAAGGTGGTATGTAAGTGGAATAGGCTTTCAGAGGAAGCGGTTGAGGCAATTATAATAACAGCTGGAGTTTGTCCTTTGCACGTATGTACTTGTCAGTCGTTGTTTATGCAATTTATAAAATTGTATTTCAGATTTTCCTGTAAGAAAATGAATCTCAGATAGTATATGGTAACATAGGTATACTTTGAAAATAAAGTCACTTTGAAGAAAGACAGCAGGGATAAGCCAGATAATAACTAGCCTTTACTAAGGGTTAAAAAGGTTCATTTATTGTCAAAGCATGTATCCATACATATCTCTGACATTTGTCTTCTCCCAATAGCCATGAAACAAAGAAAGAACATGGAAGTTGTTCAGAACATCAAACCCACCCACTGAAAAGAACACCATCCCAATCATCAGCCCCTAAACCCCTTCCCTCCCTTCATAAAAACAGAACAAGAATGTGGCCTCCCCCACTCCGCAAAAAGAACCCCACCTCAAAATAACCTACAGATCATCAACCACCAAACACCCTCCCCTCGCACAACAAAACATAGAAGGAACAGGTGATTTAAAAAAAACATGGAATATAAAAACCGTAGCTCCATAAATGCAATAGTCTAACCCACAAATGCAGAACTACAACAGGAACCTCTGTATCACTGACATCCATTGAAAGACGGGCACCACATGAGACAGCAAGGCCTACCTGCCTGCCACAGTGAGCCACACAGCAATAGGCCGCTCACAAACTCCTTCGCAGCAATCAAAAGGAAGGCATTCAGTGCTGAACTCCCACTCCAACTGCATTCACCTCGATGTCTGAATCTTCCTTCATGCTTTAACTGGCAACTAATGGACATCTTCACTGGCAAAATGTAGTCGAACATCTGCTTGCTACTCACCTCGAAGTTTCTTTGCATTGAGGCTGTCCGAGTACGTGCTCGTTTCACGGAATCTTTTTCTCAAAGACAGCAAAGGATTGGGTCACTCAAATTATCTCCAAACTGTAATTCACAGGCTCTACCAGTCCCAGAAACATTTAAGACGAAAATCAGACATAAGCGAAGTTTAAAAAAAATCTTGAGCTATCTGGAAAATGTTGACCAAGGAAGCATTGTATGCTGGCATCATCTTGACTGGAAGTCACTTTGCAAGGCATTGTAGTTTGGTCCAAAAGTTTGAGGTACATAGGATGCAGGATAAAATGTGGAATAGGAACAGTGTAGTGATGGAGAGATACTTAGTTGATTGGAAGTCTGTGATCAGTGGTGTACAAATAGGGATTGGTGCTAGAGCCATGTTGTTTGTCATGCAATTAAGTGTGAATACAGGGGGTGTGACTAGTAAGTGTGTAGATAACCCAAATTCGTGTTGGCTGATAGTGAGAATGTTGTCTAAGTTGGCAGCAGGGTATAGAAAGTTGGGCAGACTGTTGGAGCTGGCAGTCCCAACAGATGCAAAGTGGTGAATTTTGGGAACTAAAATGGTTGTGAGATATTTCCAGTAAATGACAGTGAGCTAAGGAGTGGCAGTGAATGGGGAACCTGGGGTCTGAAGTACATATTCTCGCTTTCAGTGGAACATGGGCAGAACGGGTGGTGTACAGGCCATATTGCATGCTGTAACTGCTGCCACAAGACAGCTTATGTTAGTGACAATAAACCTGAATCTGCAATTTTTTATAGTTGGAAGAGAAAGGGGAAATAAATAATCAAGAATTATATGGGAATGAGGTGATTGACTCTGTGATAGATGTATGCAATTAATTTGAATTTTGAGGTGTCATCTAATTCTTCTATTTCGAGTTGCAACACAGAATTTGGATTACTGATTAAGTTTGTCAGTTTGTCGATATGTGGGCTTTCATTGTGTGCATCTGCTTCCTTCAGTGATTTATGATGCAAATGCCTTATAGTATCTTGTACAAAAGTCCCTCAATAGCTTGTTTTTTATTCCTCGCCACTCTAGACTTCACAGGAATTTAATGTCCATCTCTCATTGACAGGATGAAAGAGCACACCTAATGGTATAACATTTTAAAAAAGCCCTGATCTGCTGGAATACTTGCTTCACTATTTTGCTGAAGGATTGATAATACTGCTTTTTTTTCAGTGATGTGATGAAGTTATTTTTACTCATGCAAGATAGTAGTGAGGTTTTGGGAGGTGGATTGGTGATGATCACCAAGTAAGATGGGATGGGTTAACTTAGGGGTTCCCACCCTTTGTGATGCCATGGACCAATACTATTAAGCAAGGGGCCCTTGGACCCCAGGTTGGGAACCTCTGGGTTAACTGGTATGTAAAGTAAAATTAATTCCACCTGCGTTGGATTCCCAGTGTCAGCCTGGGAACTGCCCTTGAAGGCCCCCTTTAAATCAAGTATAAAAAGGCTTCATGGATGCTGAAAAACCTGCTACTGAATGTCTAACCTGTGGGTTGACAGGGCATACATGCTCCATTGAAAATAATGCAAGTGCAACCAGATGTGTATTGCATCGTCTTGCATATGTCGGCGGTTTCTGTATGTTACTGCTTCAGACAGATGAAGGACCTGCAACAAAGATTACAGGCTGTGAGTGCCCTTTTACAATCGTATTTCCCTATTCAAAGACACTGAACAGGGCATTGCACAAAAATGTAATAGTGTCTAGGTAATTTAATTTAAATTGAGTACTTTAAGCTTAGTATTTCATACATATCCTTTTATATGGTCAGGAGTGGGGAGCTCGTACCACAGGCCTCTTCCATGAATTACTAAGGTCGTGACTTACTGAACAGAATTGACAGAATTACTTATTTGCCTTTTTGTCCATACTCCTTACTATCATTTTACGTGACAAATATATAATCCCCAAATTAAAAATTTGCAAATAAATTGTCATCAATTGTTTTAGAAGAGAGTTTGACAGTACATGGTACTGTATTCAACATTGCAGCAAAAGTGTTCACCAGCTTTGTTCTTGAAAGCTGTTGTAATTTTGACTCTATTGAGCAGAAGTGGTTTCTTTTGATTTGCCTTGTCAATTTCCCATGATGCCTAGAATGTGGTGGAAATCACTGTTTAACTTTTTCCTTCTGGGGAATGCAAACATGGTTTGTATAATTTTTTTGGTACTATTTATTTCTCGATAGGGTATCCTTGCTGTGTCTATACATCCTGCTAGGATAATATATCCTATTTTCGATGTATTGATCTGATGTGACTGGTTCTGATTGAATGAGGCCTGTGTATTAACTGGCACTGCCTTTGGTCCTTGTATTATTATCCCCTCGATATAAAGGCTAGTAGTCTGCTGGTGATCCTGGTATCTTCCGTAGAAGTTTAACATTTTAATTTGTACACAGATTTACAATCTCAGTTTTAGCATTTTCTAAATTTTTCACCATCTAAACACTCCAGTCTTGGTCTCCATGCTTGCTTTCATTTCAATATATTTGCTATTGCGTTTCCCATGTACTTAATCTTATTTGTGACTTTACGTTTCAATTTGCACTGCCTACAGTATCACATTTTTGTTTTTCAGCTTTCTGCCCAATCATCTAAGAGGAAAATAGCAAAAGCAACTCCAACTCTGATCCCTATGGGGTTCTTTGGTCACGTACTGTCAGTTAGAATATCTCATCATTATCTTCACTCTGTCTCTTGCCACTTAGCTAGTTTCCTGAATGGATCAATGGGTCACCTTCAGTTAATTCCATGAGTGATATACAACACTAGCTAACTGCTTATGAAAGAAACTTTCATCCCTTTTAGGTCTTCCTCTCTTCTTTCTTGACACCCAGGGTGAAGTATTGCACAGATGATTTTTGTCTTGAAATTGCTTTGCCCTGAAATATTGATAAGTCTACACTGTGAGGTTTAGTTCAGCAGGTAAATTCCATTGCAAAATTCATTACTGAAAGCTGAACTGTTTCTCTAAATAGGCTTAATCTGGAATCCAAGTGAATTGAATTAAAACAGAGTCCTTAAACTTACATCTAATGTGTATTAATAGAGTTTGAGTGGATTTAAAGCTTTTCATCTTTCTACATAATGTTATGGTTATGGCATAACTTGCATGGATTTTAGGGCTAATATGTTTGTGTAATTTTTATAGGCCTCTTTTTAATTTGAGATTACTAAATTATCTAAAACTCCTGGTGTTGACAAATTTTGCATGTAACTTCTCATTATAATTGCATTTTAAAAACTGCCTCCAAGTTTTCTTTGAAGAAAGTTTCATATGGCACATGTTTATCTACAGAATGTAGCATGTTGTGCAGCACGTTAGCATAAGACTATTGCAGTGCCAGGTTTAAAATCAGGGTTCAATCCCTGCTGCTGTCTGTAAGGAATTTTTATGTTCTCCCTTGACTGCGTAGGATTCCTTCAGATGAAAGGATGGCAAAATATCATTAGATTGACTTGCTACTTAGCCTGGAAGGGAACCTAGAGGTAGTTCTCAACCTGGTTAGAAGAAACCATGGATTTGTGATATTCTCATGAAGAAACTTTGGTTAATTGATGCAATGGTTGGTAAAATCCTACATATAATACACATTACAGGTGTGAGGTGCTGATAGTGGAGGGTGTGAAAGTTTTAAGTTAACGGTAAGGTGTAATTTAACCTGGTTTGTGCTGATCTCCTTGACTGTTTTCAAAGCAGTACCCTCCAGCAACTTGAAAGTGATCCATCACATTTCTGATATACTTAGTCATGGTTGAAAGGCTTTGGGAGGTTGAAATGAATTATTAGATATAGTGTCCAGCCCCTGATCAGCAGTCAATCGGTTGATCAGGTGATTAAAAGGTATTAATCCTATTAACTGTTGGAGTAGTTAGGTTCCTTTATTGGAGTTGGTTATTGCCTGGTATGTTATTTGCCACTCAGGAAATGTGTAGTATTGGTCTTTCTATCGTCAGGTATGGGCTGTTTCAATGCCTGAAGAACTGCGAATGAGGACAAATACTGCATTCGTTACCAAACATCCTGTACTTTCAGATGAAAGTCCACGTCAGAAACAACGCTGTTCATTACCTGGATTTTTGCAGCCAATAAAATACTTTTAATATGAAATTAGTGATTTATGATGTAGGAAGCTAGACAGTTGATTTGCAAACAACAAACTCCCAATGACAGCAATACGATCATAATTTTATTTTTTAGTAATGTTGGTTGAATGAGAAGTTTCTTTGTTTGGGGTACTTCAGAATCAGGTTTATTATCACCCTCGTGACGTGAAATTTGTTAACTTAGCAGCGGTTCAATGCAATACATAATTAGCAGAGAGAAAAAATAATAAGTAAAATAAAAATAATAAACAAGTAAACCAATTACATATATTGAATAGATTTTTTAAAAAATGTGCAGAAATACAGAAATACTGTTTTTTTTATTAAATTGAGGTAGATTCAATGTCCATTTAGGAATCTTTAGCTATCTTTCCTGGTCTTCAGTGCAGTGCTTTGGAATCTCTTGATTTCCCAATTATGGAAGATGAAGGTGTTGGAAGTTTAGATACTGCTGTGAATAACTCCTGCAGTCATGTCCTGGGGCAGTGATGACTGACCTCCACCTTCCTTTGTGCTTGATGTGTCATCAATCACTATAGATGCTAATATTTCTTGATTGAAGATGATTTTAAAAGAAGGATTGCAATAGGCAAATGATGCTGAAACTGATCTTTCTGCCCATCCAGCTGATTTTAGCATCTTTATACCTCTTAAACCTTTTTTAGTTTTTCCCTTGTATAAATCTAATATTGTAATATGTTATTTTCATCTGTCATCTGAATGTCTCACATTAAATACACCTTTATCATTTCCTTTAACCACTCTGTGGTAGTGAGTTCCACATTGTGGTAAAATAAATTTCTTCTCAATTCCCGATTGGATTTTATGGTATATGGGTGGCTTCTCACTGTATTTCTTCACACAAATATT
This sequence comes from Hypanus sabinus, assembly GCF_030144855.1. Lineage (NCBI taxonomy): Eukaryota > Metazoa > Chordata > Chondrichthyes > Myliobatiformes > Dasyatidae > Hypanus > Hypanus sabinus. The sequence continues at coordinate 39,917,116 of NC_082710.1, read as the reverse complement.
GTCCCTGAATCAACTCAGTTAAAAATTATATGAAGTCACCTTCTCAGTCTTCATTAATGGAAAAAGACACCTGGCCTGTCCATCTTTCTATTTCTCCAATCAGCCATCTTGACCATCAATGTTTTTTTTAATATAATCTGATGTTCAACTTGCACACAGTACATGAAATGTGGTTTCATAAAGTTAAAACCTGCAACAAACAGCGTCCTTACTCTTCACTTCTTTACTGACAGAAATGAACATTTTTTCAATACTCTTGTTAACAAGGACACAATTTTTAATCATTTGTGTATTTATAGCCCATGTTTATGTTGTCCTCTATCCATTTTAACCATGCATCTTTTCAAGTAATAAGTGTCCTTCCTATTCCTTGTGCCAAAGTGTTCCTGTTTGTATTTGGACAATTAACATTATGTTCTGTAATTACAAGCACTAATTATCCACGTGTTAAATATTCATTGCATTTTTTTTAGGTTTAGTAATATTTTGTATACCAAATATGTTCACATTTTGTATCTTACATTGCTGTTGCCAACTAATGTTAACTGTAAGGGAAACGGACACCTGGATTTATAGTCCTAGACCTGACGAAGGGTCTCGGCCCAAAACGTCGACAGTGCTTTTCCCTATAGATGCTGCCTGGCCTGCTGTGTTCCACCAGCATTTTGTGTGTGTTGTACCTTGATTTATACCCGTCCACCCTGCTAATGAACAAATATTTTCTTTGTGTATTGAAGTCTGAATTCAAGTGCTTCAAATAGAAATGAAACTGAGTATCAGGAATAAAGTTATTGGTGAACAAATACTACCCGGTAGATATGTTGCTCTTCCCATCCATGTTGCTAATGATTGATTGAGAGCAGGATAGTTGGGTCATACGTCAGTGGTTTCATTTATTCTGATCTTTCTGGAATGACCGACTTTCTATATTATTTACTAGATATTTGTCTGCTCAAACCTGTGGGCAGCCACTGGTAAAGGGTTACCAAAGGTACTGGATCACTGATTCACCAAAGTCCCACAGGGAATAGATATGGGATCCTTATTGGTTCTGCATGACATTCCAGACTCTGGCTGCATGCTTTTGAAGTCCTTAAGGGCAGTTTTGAGATGTTTTGACAAGATGGACTGTTCTTTATTTAGTGTACATTATGGGACATGAGAGTGCAAATTGCTAACTTTCTGTTTTGAGGACTGGTGTAAGGGGAAAGTGATACAGAGATTTGATTGTTCAGACAAAATTTATCTGTGTATTTTCAAGAAGAAATAAACCCACAGTTGATAGGAGCAATTCGTGAAGTAGTTTTATTGACCAGCATGAGAAGGGTGGTGTTTGAGTGCATCAAAAATGATCACTTCAGTGACAATGATCCATACCAAATGTTTTAAAATTCCCCCTCAATGTTGAATGCTGCTGAATTCTGGACGAAGTTTATCCTTGATCCAAACTGAATCTTCACATCAATGATGGAGAACTGGAGGATTGTTGGATGATTCTGTTATGTTATTGCTCAGTTGCATACAGCTATTATTTTCACCTTTTTTTTTGCACTGATCACTTGTCTATCTAATACACTCCCTTTATTCCCCACTCTGACCTTTTACCTCTTCTGAACAGCCTATTAGTTCCCCTGGGTCCCTTCCATCTTCCCTTTTCTCCCAAGCTCCACTCTCCTCTTCTACCAGATTCCTTTGTTTCCAGCCCTACTTGGCTTCACCTTCTGGCTAGCCTCCTTCCCCTCATTCCACATTTTTATTCCGGCATCTTGCCCCTTCCTTCTCAGTCATAAAGAAGGAACTCGCCCCAGAATATTGACTGTTTATTCATTTCCATAGATACAGTCTGACCTACTGATTTCCTCCAGCATTTTGTGTGTGTTGCTCTAGATTTCCAGCTTCAGCAGTTTTTCTTGTGTTTGAAATGAAGTATTGTCTTTTTCCAATGCATCATCACTATTAGTGTTTTTAGGTCTGAGGGGCAATGGTTTACGTAGAATGAAAACGCAGTTTGAAGTGACATAAATGTATGGTATTTTAGATTTGTTTGTGTTTTTTGTTTTGGCTTTTGGTTCACATTCTGTTGTGTTTTTGGATGGCCCTTAGCTTTCACAAAATTCACTTTCTCTTTTAAGAAATAAGAGGAATCTGAGGCTGAGCCAGAGGCCCTAGAATTACTGATGTTTCACTTGGCCAGAAGTACCCCGCCATCCCGCAATCTTATTGCTTTGAAACATCTTGGTGGGGCTGGATCACTGAATGGGGTAGGTGTCAGGAGTAAGAAGTGACGTCAACAGCTTAGAGTTGCTCAATGGTGGCTGGTTCAGCAATCGGTAAACCACACCCCACTAACTCAGACACCTACCAGCCCATGGTGTGTTGTGATTAATATTAGCTATCTTGTGGCAAGTTCCTCTGGAAACCATATGCGTATCATCTTCCAGACCAATAAACCCAGCACTGGGGATCAAGTTAACATTGGGCAAGCTAACTTGTTTGCATGACGAAAAAACAGGGTCCCAAAATAAACCCTCTATTCCAACCTCTGTCTTGGAAGAGGAGAAGTTCAAAGATATGCTCAAACTGACCCCTGGGAACCTCCTGGACCATGCCCACTTGAAGCTGGAAAGGACCTTTTTGGAGTCATATTAAGACCTCTTTTATATATCGGAAGAGGAAAAGTCCTGTAGAAGGAGTACATCGTCTTGCACACTGCTCACCCCGCTCCCCTTTGGACACCTACTGTCCCATCTGTGGATGAGACTGCTCACTAGTCAGCTCTGAGACCATAACATCAGAGTGGAATTCCAAAGGACTCCCTTGGAGGAGGATGATAACATGAAGAGGAGAGCAGCAATCAATCTTGTTACCAGTTTTGCATAAGCAAGAGATTCTGCAGATGCTGGAAATCCAGAGCAACACACAAAATGTTGGAGGAACTCAGCAGATTCAACAGCCTTCATGGAAACGAATAATCAGTCAACATTTCAGGATGAGATCCTTCTTCATGCAAGGTGTTTATGTGGTGAAGTTATACGTTTAAAATCTAATCCAGGTCACCGGCATTTCTTAGAGTTTGATACTTGCATTGCTTCAGGACTGTTACATTATTCAAAAGTATTTGCTGAGATCTTTTGTTGCTATTCAGAAGAAAAGCTGGAGCTTTCTTTGTATTTGCAAAATTCAAGCTTCAAGTAATATCCAAAATAGATGAGGTATGTAGTCACTCATTTTAAACGTTATGATCTGTGCACTTCGCTGTTTGAAGAATACAACTAAAATGCGGCACTTCAGTTCCAATTCTTTGACTCTAAAGACCTTTGGGACATCTTGAAAATATGGAACCATATTGTATTCCTGCTTTTATTTCATAGGATTGATTAGCAACTTAAAATAGCTTTAATCATTCTAAAAGTAATTGGCAACCAAGATATTGGCAGACTTATTTTCTGTGAGTTTCTAGTTAGTCCATGACCCTTCCACCAACATGAACAGCTCCCATACTAAGGATCACAGATCCAAGGGGAAAGAAATCTAAGAATAACATAAGGATTGTTTGCTTTATGGTGTATAGATGGCTTCTGTAGTCTTGGAGGAATTTGATGGATTATATGGTGAGGAAAAATCTGCACATCTATGGAAAAGGAATGGGTATAAATGAAGAATTGGCTTAGACATGATGGATAGACATAAAGAGATAATAGTGCACCTTTATAAGACACTAGTTGGGCTGCACTTAGAGCATTTTCAACAGATTTGCGTCCCATATCTCAGAAAAGATGTGTTGTCATTGGAGAGAGTCCAGAGGAGGTTTACGAGGATGATTCCAGGAATGAAGGGGTTAATGTATAAGGAGCATTTGGCAGCTTTAGGACTGTACTCTCTGAAGTTTAGAAGAATGCAGGGGGATCTCATTGCAACCTACTAAATGTTGAAAGGACTAGATAAGGTGGATGTGGAGAGGATGTTTCCTATGGTGGGGGTATCCAGAACTAGGGGACATAGCTGCAAAATTGAGGGGCAACCCTTTAGAATAGATGCAAGGAGGAATTTTCTTTTATAACCAGAGAATAGTAAATTTGTGGACTGCTCTGTCACACACTGTGATGGAGACCAAGTCCATGGGTATTATTTAAGGCAGAAGTTGATTGTTTCTTGATCAGTCAGGGCATCAAAGAATATGGCGAGAAGGCAGGTGTGTGGCCTTGAGTGGGATGTGCGATGAGCCATGATGGAATGGAGGAGGAGTCTCAATGGGCTGAATGGCCTTAATTCTGCTCTTGGGTCTAATGATCTTATGACCTAATGGCCTCCACCTGTTCTGTCACCTTGCTATGATGCAATGTGCTATTTTTAACAGCTACTGTCTTGCTGCATATACCATTAAGCAGGTATTGCACTATCACTGCGATTAAACTAACATTTTTACCCACATTAGGGGTAAACCTTTAATGAGCAAAACAGTAGTCCACTTACAAAAAGCAAGCTCCTACAAATAGTTGTATGACAAACACGAAGTTTTAGAATGAAGTCGAATGAGGAATTATTCCCCCCTCTGCCCTTAAACCCTTGTTCATTTTCAACTAGTGCTCTGGGCTTGTTTAAGTCTTCCTAGGTGTGCAGATATGGCTGTGGATCAGTATCTCACCTGAAATGTAGCAATTCTTACTTCCACTGATATGCATCAGAATGTCAGTCTAACGTTTTTTTTTGTAATCATGTCTCTAGTGGAACTTTTCCAACAACTTTCCGAGTAAAAGACAAGAAAGCCATCAACGGCATTGCATATTTTGCATATTTTAAATAGTTTGATGTTTGAAAGCCATTGTAAACCTTAGACATAAGCAGCATTGTTTAACACTGTAACAGATTTTTGGTTATAGATAATCGGATAACGCATCATGTGTAGGCAATACTTTATGCAAAATATAATGCAAGAATTGTACTTAATTTGCAGTTCCCCTTTGGTTTTGAAACTGCAATTCAACAGTCTACTAGCACAATTTATCCAAGGACAGGAATTTATCCGTGGCCTAGAAAATAGTGTTCACATTTAAATGCAATCCTTTAGAAGTCCTGATGCAAAAGGTGTTGTCAGTAGTGGTTATTTAAAGCAAATAAAATATATGGTTCATTAATGTGGGTTCCTCTGTTTCCTTTCCCCTTCTATCGATACTAATTCCAGTTGAGAAAAGTTTTGCTTGTATTACTGCTTGTTTGTGGAGGTTAGTTTATCGGTGCTTAAATGAGTGGTTACACTTGTCTGGCATTGAGAAATTTGTGCTTTCCATCAACATTTTTACAGCTAATAATCATGAGCAAGGACTTTGCCTGATCAGAACCTTGGAACGCAATTTCACTTCCGCAAAAGATCTGAATCCAAATCTTTACCCTTTTATATAAGAAGGCTGGAAATACTCCATGTGGAGAGGGAAACAATTAATGCCCCGTATTTCTGATTTATGGGCCAACCTGTCACCACAGATGCTGCCTGGTCTACAGAATACTTCTGTTTTTATTTCAGAGTACTAGCATCAACAAAGTTTTGATTTGTAACCTTCAAGTTCTGTCAAATCAGAATTTAGCATTTTATCAGTCATCATTATACAAATCCCCTTTGCTTTTTAAAAATTTTTTTGTAAACTAGCATAGTGCCACATAGCATAATCAAAGACCCTACCCACCCTGAGTATTCTCCCTATCCCCCCTCTCATCAGGCAGAAGATATAAAAGCCTGAAACCACAGTGCATCAAGCTCAAGGACAGCTTCTACCCTGCTTCTCCATTGAATAGGTCCCTAATCTGATCTACCACAATTTATCTCACTAGATTTTTGCACCTTGCTGTCTTATGTCACCAGACTTTCTGATAGCTGTAACAATTTTATTCTGCAGTATTACTCTTTTACCTTCATTACACCGTGTAATGAGCTTTTCATTCTACATGTGACATGTAGAATGTGATAATAAGAAGTCAATTCCAATTATAATGGATCAAATTTTGAACTGTTCTTTGTTAATTAGAGCTCAGTGGAGTTATAAAACTTGGCAATTCTTGAACAAACAATGTTTGTTCCAGTTTTTCTAAATATCTGATAATGTGGACAAGCATTGATTTTTTTTTCTGTATTCATAACACTTACTCAGTGAGCCATTATTGGAAAAATTCAGGCAGCATTTGAAAACAAATATACTAGTTAATCAAGTTCCATGAAAAGGAAAGAATCCTTGGTATGCCGGGTATAATAATTTAATGAAACTAGTTTCTAGTAGGGGAGTTTTATCTGGAATATGGATTAAGTTCTGAGAATTGTGTAGGTTTGATTGCAAACTGCTTTTCTTGCGTAATGATTTTAAAATGTGAGCTGGTCAATTATAAATGGTAATGACTCAGCCAATAGGTGTTGTGGGTTAAAGTCTTGCTGTAGAAATCTGAACAGAAATTCTTTGCTGATACTTCAGTACAACATGGCTATTGACAAAGCTGCACTGACAGCGGTTTATGCTCAGAACCTAAACTACCCTCTCAATAACTTGAAATCCACTGTATTTTGCTTTTATTTTAATTGTGCACTGTTGTTTTTGGAATTAGAAGAGCTATGTTGGGAGTGGCTTTGAGTGAGGTGTCCTATTGTTATTGGTGCTGCTCTGGATTCAGAAACTCAATAAGAAATAATTCATTTTCATGAATTGTAACATTTATTCTTTCATGAGTTTGACCTGCGATCATTGAGCTTTTGTTCCCCCCACCCCCTAATCAATTGTCATCTTCTTTTCCAGACTGAAATAGCAAAAAGGCTGAATACGATTTGTGCGCAAGTGATTCCCTTTCTGTCTCAGGAAGTAAGTGAACTCATTGAACTGTTCAGCTGTTAAAGTGCAATTATGTTCTGTATTTGTAAATTAGGTAGTTATCAGCACTGATGAATGTTGTGAACATCTGTTACTGTTTTAAGGGAGCCTGTTTTCAAACAGTTCTTGTATATTGAGATGTTTGTACTGCAATGTGCATCCTCAGTACAATAAAAAAAATCTCAGCAAATTTTAATACCAAGTGCTTGTGATGGTTTTACTCAGTTTATACATTTATTCTCCAAACTTTGTAAAAGTTCACAATATCAGGATCTGGCCATGGGTGAGGGATATTTCCTATGAGCTGAAATTGGGGAGGGGGCAGTTTACTTCAGAAGATGATTGGAGAGCTTTCAAGAGTTGATGCATTTTGGTAGGTAGTTGAATTTCTTCCCTCTGAATTGGATCACTTAGGGCGTAGCTTAGAGTTAATGCTAGATTGTCTTACACTTTGTTGCTTGGATTTTAAGTGATTGCACTGGGAAAGGTGGTAGAAGATGAATATGGGAATAATTAAAGAGAGAGGTTGGGCAGGAGCCTGTGGGTAAGGAACTTGCTGTGTTATGGATGAAAAACAAAAATGTTGGCCCGAGCTTGAAGAACACCCACATGGAATGCTGGTTGAACAAGTTTCTATAATTGCAGTTCATGTTTTTTTTATTATAGTTTATGACTTTTTCAAGGAATTTATAACTCTCGATCTTTGTTTTATTGATCTTCATCCCCAAAATGGAGCAATTGTCAAGGACAGATTGTTTGTCCATAAATATGTTTGTCAGACCGCAATAAATTGTAAATTTCCCTCTTTTTTTTTTCTTTTCACTCTCTACTCCTCAAATAGGGACCTTGTTTGTAGTTCTGACTTCCTGACGTGGCATTTGAAAAGGCACACCAGAAAGAGATCACGACTTTTGATTTTTGATCGGTTTTGAATTGCAGATTTCAACTGGGATAGAGTTACAATGCCCTAAAATGTTAAATTTTGGTATAGTTGAGGAAATAGTGTGATTATTTTTTGACCTGTTGATCCCTATACAGAGAATGTTTCAGGAAGTTTGAGAATTAAGTGAGGACACAATCAAGATCAGATATATTCCCACATTGTGAATTTTTAAATACAGGGTAGGTGTCTTGGTTTAATTCTTTAAATTGTGGCACAACATTGAATTAGGTTTCTTAGAAATATTTTGGTCTACACAGTTTGAATTTGGTCCACCTGCAGCATTTTGTATGTTTTTTTTAAATGCAGAAGGATTTAGTTGTGAAGATTAGTGATTTAACATAATAATCTTCTTTCTGTGAACAAGCATCAACAACAGGTGGCACAGGCTGTGGAACGTGCGAAGCAAGTGACCATGGCAGAGCTGAACGGCATCATCGGGGTACGTGGGCTTCCCAGTCTGCCTCTTACAGTGTGTATACCTATCTTATTCACTTACTTTAATCTATATAACTTCTGTATTTTAGGGTAATGTGCTTTATGTATTAAGAGTAGTTGAAAAATCTTTAATTCTTGCAGAGGTTCTATGTTTATAAAAGCTTTACTCTCTCATGCTGACTAAAATGTTTACAAGGTGCACGGACATCTATGACAGGATGTTGTGCGTATTTTTAAATGGCCTATCAAGTGCAGTCAGACATTGTGGTTGGCCTCTTTGTTTTTGACTGAAGAATTGTATCCAGATTGTTAATCACCCGCAATTTTTGTTAAATGAGCCATGTGTGCTATTCTGATCCATGACACTGCTGGTACATCTGCTTTCTGCTTCACTCCCTCCTTTATAATGTATTAGCAATCAAAATGAATGACTTAAATTTAGATGTTTCTGTCTTGTTGGAAAAAAATGCTCTCATAGAGGGCGTCCTCTCTTAATTTTATTCATATGTGAGAGAATCTGGCAAATTCAGATTACTTGTTTATCAATTTATGTTAATTGCTCATGTGAAGATGCCCTGCTGATTTTTATGGTTCTCATAGACACTTTGTAATGATAATTAAACATGCCGCTGTAAAGATTAGCATTTGCAAGGACCAATGACGTGTTTGGACAAAGAGACCAGTTAATCCATCTGTGTACAAAATTACATCCCAATTGGAGATTGAAAATTAAAAGCCCTGGATTATTGCTGATAAAGAATTGGACACAGCTTGAAAACGTTCTTTTATTCTTCAGTTTTCAATTGCAGATATACTGTCAGTTTGCCTCTCGTAAAGCTGTTGGTAGTCAATTTTGGTGACCTACACAAGCATGGTGACTTTCGTTTTCATTCTCATGTATTTTGTCCTGAAACAACTAATGTGGAGGAAAACATTTTTCATGCTGCTTTACGTATACATGATTATTGAGCCTTGCATAGCATTACAACTTCAAATGATTGTATAGAATCGTTTCTGTTCACTGATGCCGTTCAACCCTCCTCCTTCTGTGCTTTCTTCTTTTCTTCTCTGTTGTTATCTTCCCCCGTTAACTAATTTGTCTATTTCATTGATTAACAAAGCTTTATTATTCCACGATTGCTGAGGACTAGGTTTGTGCCCCTTTCAAAAAATGTGCATACTGGTATTCTTCTGCGTTCTTTAGCACTACAAATACAAACATTAGTGTTTCTCATAATACATTGTTGGTTTCCGGTCAAATCGGAACATTTTGGAATATCCAACTGAGCATTTTCTATAAAATATGCTGTAGGCGTATTACAACATTCTGAGTGCATTTCTCAACTAGGTAATTGACAGTGAAAAATGAATCGTATTGAGAGAGCTTCCCTTAAGTTCCCCGTCTAGTAGTTGGAACCTGACTTGGGAAGGTCCTCGTTACTTAAAAAATGCTTTTCTTTTGAACCAGCTCTCAAAATCTGAGTTACAATGGGTCTTTTAGCAGAAAGAACTTCTAGTTCTTGGGATTTTGCTGGAGTCCATTGAGGTTTTGTAGCTCTCAGGATGGGATTGTCTAGCTGATTAAACTGGCATAAGTACAGTGAGGCCATTAAAATCAGTGGGGAAACATGAATTGTTTGGAGAAAGGCAAATGAAGACTCTATTTGATTTAAGTCAGATTATTTAAATGTTATTAAGTGTGCTTAGCATTAGATTGATTTTTTTAAACATACAGATTTTTGTTATTTCCTGAGTGATTTTTGAATGTTTGAGTTGAATTCATTTCTAATCATTCAGGTTATATAGTGGGGTTGGCAAGCATTTAACTGGCCTCACAGCAGCTAAAACTCCGCTTGCATTGGCAAAGATCCTCCAGTGCTGAAACACAATTGCAGGTAGTGTTCTACAGTATGCTAGAACAACTGGCGTCCATGCTACAGGTAACTGATGATCTCGACTCTGTGGAAGATACGAACATAGAAAACCTACAGCACAATACAGGCCCTTTGGCCCACAAAGTTGTGACAAACATGTCGCTACCTTAGAAATTGCTAGGCTTACCCATAGCCCTCTATTTTTCTAAGCTCCATGTACCTATCCAAAAGTCTCTTAAAAGACCCTATCGTATCCGCCTCCACCACCATTGCCGGCAGCCCATTCCACGCACTCACCACTCTCTGAGTGAAAAACTTAACCCTGACGTCTCCTCTGTACTTATTCCCCAGTACCTGAAACCTGTGTCCTCTTGTGGCAACCATTTCAGCCCTGGGAAAAAGCCTCTGACTATCCATACGATCAATGCCTCTCATCATCTTGTACACCCCTATCAGGTCACCTGTCATCTTCCATCGCTCCAAGGAGAGACGGCCGAGTTCACTCAACCTATTCTCATAAGGCGTGCTCCACAATCCAGGCAACATCCTTGTAAATCTCCTCTGCACCCTTTCTATGGCTTCCACATCCTTCCTGTAGTAAGGTGACCAGAACTGAGCACAGTAGTCCAAGTGGGGTCTGACCAGTGTCCTATATAGCTGCAACATTACCTCTTGGCTCCTAAATTCAATTCTGTGATTAATGAAGGCCAATACACCATATGCCTTCTTAACCACAGATTCAACCTCTGCAGCTGCTTTGAGCGTCCTATGGATTCGGACCCCAAGATCCCTCTGATCCTCCAAAGCTTTTCAAAGATCTGGCCTGATGTTTGAACATCAATCTAACATCAATGTATGCCCTGCCTGTTCTGTTTTTATTGTCCCAAGTTTATGGGAAAAGGTCATCAAAAATCTATATCCTGATGCTTTGAACATCCCACATACACTGAAATGTAAATTCTGTAAATCCACCGTAGCAGAGCATTTGTTCACCAGCCTCCCCAGCATCGAGGACACCTTCAAAAGGCGCTGCCTCAAGATGCATGCATCATTAAGGACCCCCATCATCCATGACCTCTTCTCATTGCTGCTATCAAGCAGGAGGTACAGAAGCCTGAAGAAAAATACTTAACGTTTTGGGCACTGCATCTTCCCCTTTGCTATCAGGTTTTTGAGTAGACCATGAACATGACCTCACATTTTTTGCTCTCTTTTAGCATTATTTAGTTTTTTAAAATACACTTGTAATAATTTAAAGTATATAAATTACCATGCATTGCAATGTACTGCTGCTACAGAACAATAAATTTCACAACAAACTGTATGCCAGTGATTTAAACCAGATTCTGAACTTTGAAATGATCTGCAAATTTTTATTTTGCTCCTTATGCATAAGATTTTAATGTGTATAGAGTATACATAAAATATAAAGGATCAAGTACACAACCATTTGGAACACAACTTGTAAAGACTTTCCATTCACAAAAACATGCCTTCACCATTGTCCTTTGTCTCATGCCTCTGTGATGACTTTGGGTCTAATTTTGTATTCTTTCATGGATCGAAAATACTTTGTTATTTAACTAGTCTATTGTGGGATCTAGTCAGAAGCCTTGCTTAAAAAATCCACTGTGTTTATTGACTTCTGCCCTTTATCTCCTTAAAAAGAATTCAATGCAGATAGACAACACCTTCCTTTTGGTTCTTAATTAATCTGTTTTTGTAAACATTGATTTTGCCCTTCAATGATATCCCATAATATATCCATATAAATTATCTAATATGAATTCCCTTTGTATTTAAAAACTACAAACTGCTTTTCCAGTCCTTCAGTTCTCTGGGGTCAGCCTTGTGCCCAGGAGAGGATTGAAAAGGTGATGGTAAGAGTCTCGATGTCCTATTTTAATAGCCTGGGAAATAGGTCATATTGGCTTGACAATTGTTCCAGTTTTAAAGATGCTCAAGCAAAACACAAACTGCAGGAAAAACTCTGAATCAGGAGTCAGAATCAGCCTGAGACCTCATCTGCCACTTTGCTAGGTTTCTCCAGCATTTTGATTTTTTTTTTATTTTTTGCTCCAGATTGCAGTTTCCGCAGTGTCTTGTGTTTCCATTTAAAGATAGTGAATCCTTTTTTAAAATTGTTTCTTCCCTTTCCACATTTATCCCATCCATTTCCCATTCTTCCTCCCTAATGATGCTGTCACCATTCTACTGCTACATAATACTGCTGCCTCAAAACAACACATTTATTCACATCAGTGATAATAAATCTGAATCTGAGTCATTCTTCTCGTTATGGCAAAACTATTCATTCAGATTACCTGACAATCTCCATCTACTCTCATGGATTACTTTTTAGGACTGATTCATTCAGAGGTCTTTCTCCTTCATTAGTTCTTTAATTTGTTCTTATTATTGTACCTAAAATCCAACTGCACCCGCATATTTGCTCTTAATTTCTGAAGAGGCATTAATGCTTGTATGTCATTGACCTTAATTCATAAAACTATGGAATGTCTATTAAACTGTAAACTACTTATTAATGTAATTTCCAAAAGCAACAACATTGTCTCCAAATAGGCTGTGAATAATATAAACCCTATTCTATCATTTCTGTTCCAGTCATCTCCTGTCAGTCTGCCTGTCTTTTCTTTCACACATCCAATGGCCATTTTCGTAATGATCCTGTGTAGGACAATTGGTTTTGTGCTTTGACACATGCATCATTTTACATGAAAGACACTGGTGAGTCTTGACAAACTGGAGCGGCATAAAATTGGGCTGACAATTCTTGAGACCTTTGCTCCATCATTAAACGTGCAGAGTGTCGACCTGTCTCCCATGGGGAAGCAAACAACAGAAGTCTATCTATTTGTACTAACAACAGCTGCACTAGGAATAAATGCTGACCTATTTTATAGCAGCTGCCTGCATCGTGAAAAGACATGTAAAGGACAATGGGGGTCATGCACTAAACTCAGATAAGATGAAGCCTAAGTTCCAGTTAAGATTTTTTGAGGACCAAAAATCTGAATAGATTATCTGACATGGATAAAAAGTTTAAACTGCACTTCCATATGGAGTACTCATTTCTGTTATCAGTTTGTGGCTGAATGCCAGTTACTGCTATTGAAGTGCCGGATAAAGTGCTACTTTTTAGGAATGTACGATATGAAATTTTTAAACTTGATTACATTAGTAACGTGCAATGTGGAATTAGATGCTTTGGCATAGGACTTGGTTGGTACTTGTCTGAGGTGCAATAGACATTTGCTCTGCACATCAAGTGCTTTTGTTTAATTGTGTGCTGTTTGAAAATTCAGTTAGTGCAAGAGACTTGCCCTGAATGGGGGTTGGGGGGGCGGGCTGGGAAGGAAACCTTTCTTCCACTATCTCTGCTGTTGGGCTCGGAGATGGTAATAGTTGCGCCAGGATGGTTTGTGTTATTAATGTTTGCGGCTGTGCCTGGTGGTGAGGCAGTAGGGGGAAGGGTGGTTAAATTATAATTACAGGCAAAGGGGGAAAGATTAATTGCGAGGCTGTGGACTGCCGCAAGTCCTGGTTAAGTAAATCACTTAAAAGGAGCCTAGCTACATCAAGTTCCCTGCATAGTTTATCTCATGGAAAAGTTGGGCAATTCATAGTGGAGTAAGCTTCCATTCATATTGTACAAGTGTCAGATTTGTGCACTGGAGCACCTTGGCATGTGTTGTATGTCATTGGATACCCTTGTCCCTGTTTGGAACTTCATAGGGCAATGCAATAGGCATATGTTCAGGAGTAAATACTGTGGACATGATTTGTGCACTAAATACCCAATTTTCATTTCTATTTTACTTCTGCACATTGGGTTGCGTAATGCACAAAACCATTGGACTATATGATGCATTTTCTCACCTAAATGAAACGTGTAAAAAAAATTTAGGTATCACTGCCGTCTGAAAAGATGAGGTAATTAGGATGTGCTGTTAAAATAGTTTAATTAGATTTGATAGAGGGCTAATATATTAGTATGTCTTCTGTCCCGATTACCTTTACCAACTTCAGCTGTGTTTGCATGTAGTTTTTATCTGTCCTTTCAGAGGCTTTGCAGGAAGGAATTGACTTCCAGAAAAATGTTTTTTTTTTAAAAAAGAGTAATTGGCCAATTCAATAATATCTTTGTAAACAGTTTGATTGAAAATGTATGATGGGAAAGGCAAAGCCAAGTGGTTGTGATAATAGCTGTAGTTCTGCGTGACATACTATATTTGATTTAAATAAAAAGCTTATAGGTTTATAAGTGCCCCCTTCAGAATCTGTACATGTTTTTGAGGGGTGGAGAAGTGTGTGACAAAATGAGAAAGAGAATTTGTATAAAGTGTTATTGTAGATCTACTTCTGTAATTCATTCTTGGCAAAACCAGTATTTAATATCCAACTGCAGTTGAGATACTGTTGCATTGTCTTGTACCTTTGTCCACAGAATTCTACAGGTAGGGATTTCAGAATTTTGACTCTAGATTTGATAGAGGGCTAATATATTAGTATGTCTTATATCAATTAAGCAACAGTATTATATTCTCAATAAGATAATGTGAGAAATTAATAGATGATGGCCATCTTACTATGAGCTTGCTGCCCTTGATCTTCTGGATCAAAGAGTCTTCGGCTTTGAGCGATGTCAAAGAGATTAAACTGATTTACCACCTTGCATCCAATGGATGGTATACAATTCAGCACGGTGTGATAGTAGAAGGGGTGAAAATTCAAAGGTCAAGTTTAATGTTAGAGAAATGTATACAATATACATCCTGAAATGCTTTTTCTCCGCAAAAACATCCACAAAAATAGAGAAGTACCCCAAAAAATGAACTGCAGTTAAATGTGAGAACCCCAAAGTACCCCCCCCCCCAGCTATCCCCTCCCGCATGTAAGCAATGGGGGCAGAAATTGGCCATTCAGCCTGCTGCAGCATTTAATAAGAACATAACTGCTCTGATATTAGTCTGAGAAATCAGCATGCCGCTACTTTGTTTTAATCCTGTTTTGAATTGTTTTTGATATATCAGTAATCGCTGTGGGCATGCAGAATGCTTGCTCCATGAAGAATTTTTTGGAAACACTCAACAGTGTGATTGAAAAGGGAAATACAGATAATGTTTCTGGTTTTTACTGCCATCTATTAAGCTCCAGTATGAGACCAAGTGAAAGGTACAGTGTAATAGATGATGACAGCAAATCTTGCAATTTTGATTTTGGAGTTTTTATTTTGGTAGAAGCTTCAAAGGAAAATTTCTGATGTGTTTTATAGTCTTGGCTACTGTTTACCCATGCATTGTAGCACCATGTTAGTTTCTTCGGCTGTCTACTTTCCTTGATAATGAGTGTGGACAGGCTTAATTTCTTTAGCATTCAAATAACTAGGTTTTGCATCCTTACTGATTTGGATTCTGCTGGCCACCACCATCTGCTGGTGCTTTGTTTATCCGATTCCTTGCCCACCCACTTTTCTATATGCTAGCTCAATAGTGCAAGCTGTATTGTATTATAATTTAAATTTAATCCATTTGAATTGGATGGGGAGATTCAGTTGGGTTATTTATGCTCATTTACTCCTGACCCTGGGCTTCAGAAAGGTTAGTATGGATATAACAACTTGGGTGATTCTGTTCTGTGTGTTGGGTTAGTCCTTTAACTAGAATTTCTGTTACTGGTTTTCATGTGTGTCTGCCACTGGAAAGTCTGGCTGGTATAGGGAAATCCAGTTCCTGTAGGCTATTCATTGGTTGAGCACTGGAACATTTAGAAAATAATTTGCATGCTTCATGGTCATTTTCTGGTACTAACTTGCAATTTATCTGCCATACTTCATAATTTGCATGAATTTGAATTTACAAGACTTGGGTTGCAAATCCTGGGCTTTGCTATCAGACTGCCATAACTGTAATGCTTCTATTGATTAGCAATGCAGAAAACCCGGAATGTAGAGCTTTGATGTGTTCGTGTTTATTTAAAAAAAAACACATTTTTCCCTGTGGCTGTCTTTTAAGAAAAAGAACTTCCAGAAACTTATTTCGAGGCTGCTGTCAGCTTTATAAAACCCGTATCCTGTTATCCGTTAAGCCTTTTGCCTTATCAAGCGCTATGTAAAGGTAATATGAGTTGGCATTGCAAGACCTCATACAAAAGTTGATTCTGCAATATAAACAGAATAAATATTTCAAGTTTCATATTTAAAAAAAATCTTGATCAATCAGTTGCCTTCAGCAACTTTTGTATTAAAGACAAATGTCTTATTTTAGCACTTTCTGAATGATTAGTTACTTCCGCACAGAAATTTAAATGCTGGTTTGTAGAATTAATCCTATTATGATCCAGAGTTCAAATGGGAGACAAATTTGCTCAGTGTAGAACCAATTGGCGAATATTCTTTTGCTTGAGTCTTGGCGATGAAGGGTTATATATTCAAATTTTGGATGCTTTTACAAAGTGTTGTTAATTACCATCCCACTTTTTTTTTGTTGGAATATACATCACTGCTTCTTTCAGAGAAATTGGATGCAACAGTTTAAAGAGTGAGCAATGGCAATTATTGAGAAAAAGAAACTCGTTAGTTGTGTTGCAGTGAACACACTTCTGAAGGCAAGTGTTCAGGTTTTAATTAAGTGTTAATAAGCATGCCTGGTGTAGATATCAGGATGAGTTTAGATTTTTGTTATTTCCTAGTTTCCTAGTTTATCTTAAAAATCACAATCAATCAGAACATAAGTGAAGTGTACTAGCATCTGTTTGAAAACTTCTATTGTAAAATATCAATGGCATAGTTCATACTATGTTTTAAGGAACTATATTAATATTTAATATACTTCATCGAAATGAATTTAAAATGAGTAGTATCTTGTTTTCAAAGTGAAGACTTTTGGAAAGAAATTTGTCGTGTTCTTGGTGGTCTGTGAAAATACATTTGGAATAAAGAGCTGTATTTTGTGGTTGCACTGCATAAGTTAACTGAATTTGTAACCATTCTGCATGTGTATTGCATGCTATAATAGGACAGTTTCCTTTGAGGTACATTTGCTAGTTTGAAAGAAAATTATGTCTACTTTGTTAAGTAATCCTGCATCTCTACCCTTCGCAAATTTGATTGCTTCATATAGTAATTATCTAGCAGGGACTTGCATGGCTGGGTGTTAACTTGAAATATAACTTTACAAAAATTTGTTGATACCTTTAGAATGGTAAGTGTTTTAATTGAGTTAATCAAGAAAAAATAAATTTACATGTTATTTTACTGTTTGAGTAACCTAATTTTTTTGAAAACTTTTTGAGAAATCTTTTAAGACTAGCTAGATTTTCAAAATCGCTTCCAAAATATGAAAATGTGATTTGATCAGAGTTGATTAATTTCTCCTAAGGGTATAATTGTTTTGATATTTTAAAACCTATCTTATGAAAATTATAATGGATCAGGTTGTGCTGAAGTTAATTTGCACTGAACTAGTGCAAAACTTAACAAGATTTTTATTACAGAACATAGAACAGTACAACAGTACAACACAGTACAGGCACTTTGGCTCATGATGTTGTGCTGACTTTTTAACGTGCTCCAAGATCAACCTGACCCTTCCCATATAGCCCTTCATTTTTTTCCCCTTTCATCCATGTTTCTATCTAAGAGTCTCTGAAATGTTGTTGATAAGTTTGGCTGTACCACCAGCCCCCCCAGTGTGTTCCATGCACTTACCATTCTCTATGAACCTGACAACTTCTCTCTGTCCCCCCCCCCCCCCCACCATTAATTCCTACAGTCACCTTTAAATGCATGTTATTGGGGACATAGTACTTACAAAATACAGCATATTTCCCAGAAAATCATCTTGTATGCTTCGACTAATAATTTATTTTTTAACCTTTCACTATACTTCATTTCATTACCTTTACTTCTTACTTTCTATTGCCTTAAGTTTTTACATAGGTAACAAAATGGAATGTGTTTCCATCAATATTGGAAGCAACTCAGTGTGTAATTTGTTTGGATGTAATTAAATGCTCACTAATGAAATGTTGAAACCAAAAATGTGTCTTTTACAAGCTGAAATGAATTGTGTTTTTAACCTAACCTTTGCTTTATTTTCAATTTACTAATCTGTTCAATTTAGAAACATAGAAAGCCTCCAGCACAATACAGGCCCTTCGGCCCACAGAGCTGTGCCAATCATATGCTTACCTTAGAACTACCTAGGTTTATTCATAGTGCTCTATTTTTATAAGCCCTATATACCTATCCTGGAGTCTCTTAAAAGACTCTTATCGTTTCCACCTCCACCACCAGGGCCGGCAGCCCATTCCACACACTCATCATTCTTTTTTTTTAAAACAGAACAACTTACCCCATGACATCCCCTCCCTACCTACTTCCAAGCACCTTAAAACTATGCCCTCTCATGCTAGTCATTTCAGCCCTGGGTAAAAAAAAGCCTCTGACGATCCACAAGATCAATGCCTCTCATTATCTTGTACACCTCTATCAGGTCACCTCTTATCCTCCGTCACTCTAAGGAGAAAAGGCCAACTTCACTCAACCTATTCTCATAAGACACACTCCTCAATCTAGGCAACATCCTTGTAAATCTCCCCTGCACCCTTTCTATGGTTTCCATGTACTTCCTGCAGTGAGGCGACCAGAACTGAGCACAGTACTCCAGGTGGGGACTGACCAGGCTCCTATATAACTGCAACATTAACTCTCGGCTCTTAAACTCAATCCTACGGTTGATGAAGGCCATTGAACTGTATGCCACCTTAACCACAGAGTCAACCTGCACAGCAGCTTTGAGTGTCCTATGGACTCGGATATTTATTGAGGGGAGAAGTATGGAAATTATTTGTTCTTGCATTTCTTGCCTTAGTTACTACTTAATAAAAAGTCCATGTCTCCCCTTTGCTATTGTTAACATTTGAAACTATTGTTGAATAAGGCATCTTTACTCAATTATCTCCTAAAACACTAATCTTCTGTACCCAATTTCTAGTTGAATATCTGACATTCAGAATAACAAAAAGTATAGCTGAACAGTTAATAACATAGGAAGGTGAAGACTGACCCAGAATGTTTGCTTCATTATATATTCTTGCCTGGGGCAAAATCAGGGGTCATGGAAGCAAATACGTGGGTTTCTAATTTGCTAACCTAATACTACCACTGTGCAATAATTAGAAGACTGTTTATGAGCCTATATCTTTTCCTATCCTCTCTGACACTAATCAAGCAAGATGTTAGGAATGACAAACTTAAAAGTGCTTTTAGGAGGTTAAGTGGAAAAACTAAACTTGAGAATCTAACTCAGTTTCAATAAGGTAATTTTATATGTGTACTTAATGAATGAAGCCATAATGTTTTCTGTTAAATCTTGTATGCAAAATTTAATTAAATATCTTCATCCACTTAAAAGTATCAGCAAGGCCTTGCAGAGATAAGACATAGTTAACTAAGTTTCTTGTATTATATCTGAATTCAGCTGGTCTAACTTCCATGGTAAATAGCTGTCCACTGTATAAGTACAGATATTAGTCCTTCCATCTTAAAGCTGTATAACACAGGCATGCCCTTTCAAATTTGGAACCAAGCTGGATATTATCAATAAATTGCTACCCTGCAAGAAGATTTTAATGAACAAATTATGTTTTTGAATGACAAAAAATGGATCTGTTCGATCATTTGTATTTAACGTAGCATAATTGTTATATTATAGGCTATGCTTTCATAGTTTATATGGGAGCTAAGCTGTAGTTTACCGACCAATCCTATAAACTAAAAGTGATTCAGTAGTCTTAAATCAGTAAATGGGATCTAAACATTTGTTCCTCAGTTTGATTCAGTCATTTTGATTTAAATTTGTCCCCACAAAAATAGGAAAAATGTTTAAGTCGACATATTTTCAGAATAAACAAGTGGAGTACGTGGAATTTAAAATAAATGAATATGGTAGGGATATCTATCAATTTTATGATCACATCTTATTTTGGTTCAATCGTGATTGGACCTGAGTAGGAGAGCTGACTGTTAATATACTTTTGCAAATTGTTTCTTTTCGCCCTACTCACTCTGCTGGCAATGTCGTTTGCAGTGGTAACATGACTGTGAGTACTCTTGTTCGCAGCTTCTCGTTACTGGTAATGTATGGGCCTCCAGGCAGTACAGCAGGAACATTTCAGTCAGCGATGGTCGTGGCGTGATACTGCAGCATTTAAAGCAGACCAAACTAGTGTCTGTATTGCTTGGGTTAAAGCAAGGCAATTAATGGTTTCCGTGGACTCTGCTTTCGCTGCTGCTGCCTCGACTCCCACACTGCCATTCCAGCTACAGGCCTGCTGTCATTTCCAACCTGTGGCCTATTAATCAGGATGTTGCCCAAATCAGAATATTACCCATTATTTCCCAATCTCATCTATATATGATACAAGACCATTAAAGGCCAGCCTGGTAAACCATTCATTTTGGGAGATAATGCAGGAAAGACAATGACCATATCCCAGGAAAGAAATAAATAGAAATCCAGTCCTTCCCACCCTTTGAATAACCAGCTCTATCTGATTCCATCTCCTGTTCTACCTGCACCACACTTCATACTACTTTTAATTAGAGATACAGCACGGTAACAAGCTCTTCCAGCCCAGAGCCCGCTCCACCCAATTACACCCATGTGGCCAATTAACCTACAAACACATGCATCTTTGAATATAGAAGGGAACTGGAGTACCTGTGGTCAAAGGGAGAACATTAAGAACTCCTTACAGGCAGCAGTGTAATTGAACCTGGGTCATTGGCAGTGTAATAACATTACACTAACTACGACATTACCATGCTGCCCTGACACTCAGTCCAGTCTCACTGTCCCACCACACTACTCCTACCATGGTTGAAACCCTTTTCCCATCCACCAGTTTTACCAGGACCCCCCCCCCCCCCCCCCCTTCCTTTGCTTGGGATTCTGTTCTGGAAAATCACTGAAAGAAAGAGTCTGTTGGAGCTTACAGTTTGTAAGCAGAACAAGATGACTGAAATTAATTTCGACTTCTGACTCTAGAAGTGAAAATAATTGAACTTTAGTAATTACAACCTTTTAAATAAAGCATGTGCAATTTCATAACAGATTAAGGAGACTTGTAAAGACTTTGCAAGCAATATGCAATAACTTCAAATTCTACCACAATGCGTTCCATTAATCTGTGTATGAAGTGAAGGAGATAACATTTCTACTTTCTGTCACCTTTTTTTCCACTCTACATTTGTTGCTAAACTTTGCATAGGAATTTCTTTCTGAAATAACAACATTCTATTTTCTTTTTATTTTATTGGTGAACTCATGGCGACATTAATATGGACAGCAACAGCAACTTCAGGCTCAGCATCTCTCTCATGGTCATGGACCTCCAGTGCCTCTCACCCCTCATCCTTCAGGACTTCAGCCTCCATCGATCCCCTCACTTGGTAGCAGTGCAGGTCTTCTGGCTTTATCAAGTGCTTTGGGTGGACAATCCCACCTTTCAATGAAAGATGACAAGAAGCATCATGAATCGGACCACCATAGAGGTGAGAAGCAAGGCAGGCCTGATTAAAGATGTTTTGTAAAGATCAGTTCTGTCATGGTTTGTACAGTTTTCAAAGTCAATATGAAATGATGCAAAAAAATGTAATGAAGCAATTGCCCAAACAATCACTTTCAATGTTGGCTTAGTAAAACTATGAGCCTATTATTTTCTGAAAAGTTTTTATATAGTTTTCTGTGATATATTATGAGCATGATTATAAATGCATCTACTCTGTTAACTGTCTATTAAAATAGGCAGCGTAACTTTTAAATAGGTGTATTGTACCCATTAAAAGCATTGGGTGTAAAATCCATAATTAAGTGGGAATTTGAAGTTAAGGATGTGCTGTTGGGCCATGTTCTAAACTCGGCTTTTAATATAATGAGTGCCATCCCACTTTAATGCAGCTAATGTTGTAATTACATGGGCCAAGAGGATTGAATTCCACAGCATTCATGGCAATTAATTTGTAATGTTTACAGTCTGTAGACTGATCTCAAGTTTCTTGGTTGCTACTGAGCACTTCTAAATGTGTCTGAAGTGCCGAATGACTAGACAAAGACCCAAATCCACTTGCAAATTTGATACCATAGCAAATGAAGTGATAAAGAATGGACGTGTGCCAATCCCCTCAGCACATTATTACAATAGGACAGCTTCATTTAAAAACTGTTTTACCTGGGAAGAACATGTTTTGAGAAATAATGTAGCAACAATTAATTGTTATGATCTTTATAGAAATAATATGAGTTTGCTTGCTTTTATGCCATCCTCATGTCTAATTAATATATATCAATGAAATTAATAAATTTTAACCCATTGATTTAAAAAAAAAAGTTCTGTTTACTTCCTGCATCATTTGCTATTTGTTCAACAGACCTACTTCAGTGAGAACTTTTTCATTTCTAATTGGGTTCAGGAATCAATTGCATTGATGCCTGCATAAACTGCCAGTTTTTTTTCCTTCCCCTTTATGTATCCAATTTGCTTACACACTGCTAAAGTTGCAAACTTAAAGCGGGTCTTAAACAATCTTTAAACATTTTTTTTGAAGTGATTTCAGGTGTCTTAATCCAAATATCTTGTTAGCTTATATGTAGAACCTTTGCCTTAAGTGAGAGGCTTTTGATTGGAGCTGTGGATTGCAGATGACTATTGATCCTCATTTGTAACCTATGGTCCTGCCCTGTCCCATGGTCACAGGTCCTGGTGATAAGAAGTATAAACACAAGGGATTCTGTAGATGCTGGACATCCAGAGTGACACACATAGAATGCTAGAGGGACTCAGCAGGGCTTCTGAATTCTACCCCTTTATTTTCCAGTCCTAATAAAAGTTCTCAGCCCAGAACATTGACTGTTTATTCCTCTCCATACATGCAGCCTGACCTGTTGAATTCCTCGAGCATTTGGTGTGTTACGTTAGGAAGTATAATCCTTGCTAACAGCATCAAATTAATGTGACATAATTTCTGTTCATTTGTTTAATAAATGTCTGTGCACATTCTAAATGCAGATGGTGGGTTATGATTCTGATCTTTTTCTCTAAATTTTGTATGAGAATTTTTCCTCAAAGATAATACAGAATTAATTAACCCCTTTAACACTTGTCCTAAGTAGTTTTTTGCTACCAGACTGCCTTGCTTCTCTTGAGGTATAAGGTTCAAATATTACAACTTAAATCAACATGATGCATAAATGTATCCTCCTGAGAATATGGCAAGTTATAGTGCATCTTTTTCACTACATATCTATGCAAACTTTCCAGAACCTATTAACTATATTTTGAAAAGTGAACTTGGCAAGTTGAAGTGCAATATACTTTTGTTTCTTTGTTTTTAAAGGAAGCTTTAACAGTTACATAATCAATGAGATTTAAAAAAATTGGATTATATAGTTATCTAAAATAATACACAGTGGCTTCAAAAATTATAATCACATTTGGTTTGTCATGTTGTCAACAGTTTTGTTTTATTAATTGGCTACAGTCTTAATAGTTGAAAGTTAATAGGTAATCATTAATATTTGATTTAATGGATGATATGATCAACAGTCACAATTTGCTTTTTGTTTTGTTTTCAATGCTAGATACAAGTTTTCTTTAATTGAAATATTTTGAACAAATCTTAGATATGCGAATTAGGTCTCAATTTTCGTACCACCTAGATCCAAAATAATTGAGACAAACTTAAGTAGGCTGCATGTGTTATCAGGTATGTGTACAATCCAGGTGTTTGATTTTAAATATCCAGAAGTTTTGGTCCATGCGCACAACACACCGTTCCTGCAGAAGGTTTGGCACTTGATGGTAAACTGTATTTTCAGCACAGCCAAATACCTAAAAATCCTGCATTCTCATAACCCTATTCTTTCTCTTTTGTCTCATTGCTAGCCTCAATTTTAAAACAAAATACCAAATGTATCTAAAGTCTTTGTTTCCTTAGGTAAAGTTTTTGAGAATTTTCAGTTATGCTTTCAACTTTTATACAATCATTGCAGATGGAGTGATGGTACCAGAGCAATTTTTGTCATGGGAATATCATTTCTTTAATGTTAATTAAAGATGAAGGGATGCTGAGGTGGTATGGGGAAAGCATGATTTGTGCCATGGACCAAATGAAATGATTGCTCTCTCCATTAACCTAAACTGAAACAAGTATCAACTTCAACTTTATTTCACTCAATTTCTTAGTCCTCTTCTTTTAAAATGCAGATTTTTAAAAAAAAAAAATTCCAGAAACATTAAAAGCACTAATGACATAGTGATATTAAGTTGGACAGGTTCTATATAACTCTGGATTTTTTTTTAATGTTAAAAGAAAAACTGTTTTGAGCCTAAATAGAATTGGATTGAGCTTTCATGGGCCCTACTGTTTAATTTTCTTCAATTCAGCTAACCCTGTTTAGTGGATTGTTGCACTGGCAAGAAGTAGTTGGGATCTTTTCATTTTCTTATTGAAGTTTATTCATCTTCCTATTGCTCATTGCATTTTTACTACTACTGATAACCAAAATGATTTTGATGGGCAATGAAAACCATTCATACTGCTTATCTTTTTGAAATATGTATGGAGCAAGGGAAAAAGTACTTGATGTTTTCTGGGTTTCCAGTTTGTAACCATGTCAAATAATTTTGCTCTGTTAAATCCAACAGTTTTTTCTTTATATATTAAAAAAATCTTGTATTAAGAATCAATGTGCTGTGAATCCATATAATTTAATGAATAAGAATTGCACTTGTCAAATAATTCTCTTGTTGCCATTTTAATTTAATAACCCAGCAGTAATTTATTCTGACAGTGGTTCTGAGGCCAGGGGTTGTATGCAAAGAACTGTTATACCTAATTATGTTAAAAGTACAAGTGGAACTTTTAAAAGAAAATGTATTAGTAATGTGCAATGAAATGAAAGAATAAAAACTGTTGTGAAAGCATCTGTCTGCTTGCGTTCTAATTTCTTTTTTCTTTGTTTCTTTTTTTGCCTTTGTATCTGAACCACCATATCTATGCATTTTGTGATTACTGTGGAAACAGAGAGGGACCCAGGCACAGTAAGTACTAACAAACATCCCACTTCCACTATCTTTTCATATTTAAACTGAGGAGTTAGTTAGACAAAATATTTATTTGCAAATGAAGGTTTAAAAACATTATATTCAATTAAATTAGTAAATCCTAAACCAGTTGAATTTTTAGAACCCTATTTACTTCCTGCAACTCTTGCTACATGTTCAGAAGACCTATTCCAGTGAGAATTTTCTTTCTTCATTTCTAACAGCATGGTTAGATTCAGAAGTCAATTGCACCGATATTTATCTGTATTCTCCCTGGCCACAAAATAATTAATACTATTTCTATAATTATATATTTTACTCTGGATCGAAGAAGATAACTGAGGGATGTTTGTTCATTTCCTCTGATTTCTGAACTATATTGGATTTTGCTACCTCAAGTTACCTGTCATTGCATGATCATTTGTTTTCCTAATCAGTAAGGAAGTTTCTGGGAGGAAATAGTCACTTCAGTCTGCTTCTACCTGTGGGTGTCCTTCCCATACTCGGTATTATTTGGCAAGGCATATAAACTCTAACAATTTCAATGAGCTTTGGTTCCCACATAACAATTTTGTTTAAATTTAGCAACTAATTGCATTCTTGTAAAATGCACAAGGACCAAATTAGCTGTTCTCAATGGCTATTACTTTAAAATGGCTTTTTTGTAAGTTTGTGTAATTCGTGTTACTTCACTACTTTGACACTTTGGTTAAATATTTTCAAAAATATTGCTCAAAAACATTTTTGTTTATTAGGTGTCAGTTTCTAGAGGTTTAGCCTGCTGGCAAAATAGGACAGCAATTCCAATTGTTCCCCATTGTGCGTAACTGCAAATTCAAGTACCTTGTCAGTGGTTAACCTATAATTTGGTTGTGGTAGGTGCATATTTTGCTGATTAATGAAATTTGAACTATGGAATTATTAAAAAAACCAGGCATGTTTAGGTGTCTTGAAGACTCTTGCAGCAAATATTGATTTGAGGACAAAAATGGAAAGCTATTCCACAGTTATATTAAAATAGTTCTTGAAATTGTCTGTACTTTGTATGGTGCTGAATAATTTCCTTATGCTTTTTGTCACCATATAGCCAATTGAGAAAGAATTAGCACTGGTTGAGATTGCTGCTTCGTTTTATAATGTGGATAAGCTTCAACAACTGAATGCAACTAACCAACCTAGAAATTCATTAACCTTTTTTGTGTGGTGAACTTAAAACATTAACATGCATAGTGCATCTTGATGGCCTCTGTTGATCAGGGTCAATGATGGATGATATACCCTAGCTGTTGAAGTTGATAGACAAGCCAGGGCAGCATGGTGCGTCTACGTTAAACCATTTTGCCACTTTATTTAAACCTAATTCATCAATGAAAGCACTTTTAGTTTCTGCTGCATAATGGAAATTGTATAGGTTCTGATGCTACTTGCTTAAATTCTATGCAACTTCAAACCCTAAGTTATACTGCAATTATTTCAAAGCTCCATTGCTAAAGAGATATTGTTAGTGTTGTCCAACTAATTCTGCCAAATTTAATGGCTACCATAACTAACATAAAGACACAAGACAGGACAGAGCATACCTATTGCCTTACTTCCTTGTGTGTTCCTAGTAAATGATATCCATAGTGAATGCCAGACACCTGCCAAGGATCAAGGAAATGATGGAGACAATAAAAATAATTTAAATATTACTGTCTTACATGATGGAAATCCATTATTCTGCAGTTACAGTACAGTGTAAGTCATAAAATCTGTAAATTACAAAAAAAATGGTGCAAAGAAAATAAGGTAATGTCTGTGGACTGTTCAGAAATGTTATGATCAAGGGCAAAAGATTGTATCTGTATCATTGAATGTGGGTCTTCAGGCTTCTATACCTCCTCCTTGACAGGAGAAATGAAATGAAGGCATATCACAGATGATGCGGGTCTTTAGTGATGGATGCTGCCTTCGAGAAGGCACCACTTCTTGAAGATGTCCTTGATGGGGGGGGGGGGGGGGGGGGGGGGGGAGGTTGTTCCATGATGGAACTGCAACCCTCGGCAGCCTCTAGTCATCCTGTGCACTGGGGGCTCCATAGCAGGC
The DNA here is from genome assembly GCF_030144855.1 of Hypanus sabinus. Classification (NCBI taxonomy): domain Eukaryota; kingdom Metazoa; phylum Chordata; class Chondrichthyes; order Myliobatiformes; family Dasyatidae; genus Hypanus; species Hypanus sabinus. The sequence goes on along the minus strand of NC_082710.1, from coordinate 39,889,802 downwards.
TGTGATGCAACCAGACAGAATGATACATGATACATAAAAGGAAATTTGCTTTGAGACACCAAATCTCCTCAAAGTGACAGCTGAGCTGTCCACTTAGAACAATATCCAAAGTAATATGGAGCAATGCAATAAATGGTGTCATGACTTCACACAACATGTCATGGTAAGAGAGATCTGCTATGTTAACAATAGTAGCTTCTTGAAGCTGCAAGGAACAACCAGCTGGTGTATCAGGCAGGAGGTGGGAGTTCCTTTGGGCTCAAATGCCTCTCCCAGGTTAAAGGAGAAGCTCCTCTGCATGATAATTGAGACAACTTGGGCTGATGTTTTCACTATCTCTTTTGTCCATTCCTTACCAGTAGTCTTGTCTGTACATATTTACGTGGTGAATGTATCTCTGCAAAGACTCTGCCTCAGGAGGTCTTAGAAATGCATTGGCAACCCTCAACCCCAGATCAACTGCCAGGAATGGAAGAACAGAAGATAGATGAGCAAGCTGCTTCCATCTGGTTAGCACTGATACCATGAGGGTAGAAAACCTAGATGCCAAGACTCATTGGCACAAATAATCTGGGCAAAAGTAAATGTACCCTTGACACCCTGGAGGTGTGGCCTCATGAGCTCTGATGAAAACCACATCAAGGGACCATTTCTTCAGAAGGCTGTAATTATGTGCTTTGAGGCTATTTTCCTGATTTGCTGACACAATTTGGAATGGTCCATTTCCAAATCCTCTCATGGTTGTGAGGAGCTGGGGGGCTTCACTTCTGCAGGTGACAGGACGACTTTATCAAAGTCCAGCTACGTTTTCATACAAGAGCATCTAAAGTGCTGTGCTTTAACTTCCTGTGAGGTATTAAGAGAAAAAGAGTGGACAGCCAGCGCCTCTTCCTCAGGGCACCACTACTTAATACAAGAGGACATGGCTTTAAGGTAAGGAGTGGGAAGATCAAGAGGGATATTAGAGGAAGGGTTTTTACTCAGAGGGTGGTTGGTGCATGGAATGCACTACCTGAGTCAGCGGTGGAGGCAGATACACTAGTGAAATTTAAGAGACTACTAGACAGGTATATGGAGGAATTTAAGGTGTGGGGGGGGGGGTTATATGGGAGGCAGGGTTTAAGGGGTGGCACAACATTGTGGGCAGAGGGACCTGTGCTGTGCTCTATTGTTCTTGCTTCTTTGTATGGTTAGAGGTTATCTAAAGTTTTCATGCTTCAGCAGGTTCTGAGATTGAGCTCCACTAATTTCATCTCGAGCAGAGATGAGACCTGGAGGTTAGAATGATCAAGTCTAAGTTCTAATTCAGTGAATGAATCCCAGGAAAACTTTGACATTTTCAAGAAACAAATTTCCTTAAACTGGTATATAATTGTTGGGTTTGAGTCCAGTATCAATGATACTGCAAATGTTAGTTACCTTTACACTTCACTGGTTGGGGATCTGTCTTTGGCCTAACATGCTGAGGCAATCATGAAGAAGGCACATCAGTGGTTATACTTCATTGGGATTTTTAGATTTGGGATGCTACCAAATACTCTTGCAAATTTCTACAGATGTATGACAGAGCATTCTGACAGGTTGCACCATTGCCTACTATGGAAGCTCCAAGGTACTGGATGGAAAGAGGCACGGAGGTTTATAGACTTCGTCAGCACCTATCAGGAGCAAACTCTTAAGATCTTTGAGATGGAGCACCTCAAGAAGGCTGTTTCTCAATTGCCTCAATGCACACAATTACAGCTTTCTGAAGGATGGTCCCTTATCATGGTTTTCAGCAGAGCTCATGAGGCCATACCTCCAGGGTGTCAAGGGTAGATTTCCTTTTATCCAGCTCATTAGTGCCAAGTATCTCTCTTGTGCAATGAGTCTTTGCATCTAGGTTTTAATGACCCTTCTGGGACATGCCCTCTACTCATTACTACCACTATGAATGAGGTCCAGGAGCTCAAAGAACCACGCTTAACAGCTTAAGAACAGCTTTTTCCCGCTCTGCCATTTATTATCAAAGTACATATATGCCGCCATATACATCCCTGACATTCATTTTCTTATGGGCACACTCAATAAATCCATAATAGAATAATAACCATAACAGAATCGATGAAAAACCGCACCAACCTGGGCATTTGACCATTGTGTGAAAGACACAAACTATGTAAATACGAAAAGAAATGAGCTGTAAGTATTGAGAACATGGTGAAGAGTCCTTGAAAATTAAGCATGCAAGTTAAAATTGAGAAGGTGTACTGGATATGATGGATTTCCCATCTTACTTTATTAAGTATTACATGTCCTAGGTTTGAGAGTTACTGCCAAGAAGTGTTGGGTGTGTCTTTAAGGTGGCATACACTGTTCAAGTTTGCTGATAGTGAAGGGAGCAGATGACATGCCAATCAAAGTGTGATGAGCACAAGGAGTTTGAGTACAATCAAACTCCTCTAAGCAAATTGAACTTGTGTCACTTGATTTTACCTGGTGTGTGTTCGCGAGGACTTTTCGGAGTCCGGAAGTGAGCCGGTCAGTGCAGAACACACGGCCTATGAGGTAAACAATTAGCGTCAGCACTTGTGTGGCAGGTCCAATTGCACTTCATTTCAGTAACTCTGTGAATAGTGATTATGGAAAATTAATCGAATATTAAAGAGAAGTACTTCAACAGACTCATGCTGATCGTGGTCATTATCTGCCACATGACCGCATTACCTCACCAGATCTTGGTATTTGCACTGTGGACTTCTTCACTATTAGATGTGGGGATTTGGGTAAGCTGAATAGATGAAAGAGGAAATGGCATAAAATATAATGTGGAAAAAATGAAAGGTAATCCACTTGGCACATCAAACAGAAAAGCAGAGCATTTCTTAAACAGTGCAAGATTCATTAGTGCTGATATTCAAATGGAGTAAGGTTAACTGAAAACCAACATATATATTCAGTAACTGATTAGGAAGGCAAAAGGTATATTCATAGGAGAATTAAGTACAAAAGACCTGCTTTTTTTAAAGGCTTTACTGAGCGAATGCCTGGAGTACCATGTGCTGTTTTGGATGTATGTACCATAATACCATAAGATATAGGAGCAGAAGTAGACCATTCGAGTCTGTTCTACCATTCAATCATGGGCTGATCCAATTCTTCCAGTCATCCCCCCTCACCTGCCTCCCCCCATATCCTTTGTTGCCCTGTCTCATCAAGAATCTATCTATCTCTGCCTTAAATGCAGCCAGTAACTTGGCTTTTACAGTTGCTCATGGCAACAAATTCCACAGACTTACCACCCTCTGACTTAAAGTAATTTCTCCGCATTTCAGTTCTAAATGGATGTCCTTCAATCCTGAAGTCATGCCCTCTTGTCCTAGAATCCCCGATCATGGGAAATAACTTTGCCATATTTAATCTGTTCAGGCATTTAACATTCGGAATATTTCTATGAGATCCCCCCCCCCCCCCATTCTCCTGAACTCCAGGGAATACAGCCCAAGAGCTGCCAGACGTTCCTCATACAGTAACCCTTTCATTCCTGGAATCATTCTCAGAAATCTTCTTTGAACCCTCTCTAATGTCAGTATATCCTTTCTAAAATAAGGAACCCAAAACTGCACACAATACTCCAAGTGTGGTCTCACGAATACCTAATAGAGCCTCAGCATCACATCCCTGCTCTTGTATCCTATACCTCTAGAAACGAATGGTAACATTACATTCACCTTCTTCACAACCAATTCAGTCTGGAAGTTAACCTTTAGGGTATCTTGCACAAGGACTCCCAAGTCCCTTTGCATCTCTGCATTTTGAATTCTCTCCCCATCTAAATAATAGTCTGCCAGTTTATTTCTTCCACTAAGTGCATGACCATACACTTTCGAACATTGTATTTCATTTGCCACTTCTTTTAAACTATCTAAGTGACTCTGCAGGCTCTCTGTTTCCTCAACACTACCTGCTCCTCCTCCTACCTTTGTATCATCGACAAATTTAGCCACAAATCTATTAATACCATAGTCCAAATCATTGACATGTGTCATAAAAAGCAGTGGTCCCAACACCGACCCCTGTGGAACTCCACTGGTAACCAGCAGCCAGCCAGAATGGGATCCCTTTATTCCCATTCTCCATTTCTGCCGATCAGCCAAATGTCCACCCATGCTAGTCACCCCCCTGTAATTCCATGGGCTCTTATCTTGCTAATCAGTCTCGTGTGGCACCTTATCAAAAGCCTTCTGAAAATCCAAGCACACCATGTTCACTGCATCTCCTTTGTCTACCCTCCTTGTAATTTCCATAAAGAATTGCAGTTGGTTAGTCAGGTAGGATTTTCCTTTCAGGAAACCATGCTGGCTTTGGCCTATCTTGTCGTCTGCCTCCAGGTACTCCATAATCTCATCCTTAACAATTGATTCCAACAACTTCCCAACCACTGATGTCAGGCTAACAGGTCAATAGTTGCCCTTCTACTGCCTCCCACCCTTAAATAGCGGAGTAACATTTGCAATTTTCCAGTCACCCGGTACAATGCCAGAATCTATCAACTCTTGAAAGATCATTGTTAGTGCCTCCACAATCTCTCCAGCTACTTCCTTCAGAACCTGAGGTTGCATTCCTTCAAGTCCAAGAGATTTATCCACCTGCAGACCATTAAGCTTCCTGAGCACCTTCTTAGTTATAATTTTCACTGCACAAAATTAACTTCCCTGACACTCTTGAGTGTCCAGTATACTGCAGATTTGACTTCCACTGTGAAGACTGATGCAAAATATGCATTCAGTTCCTCTGGCATCTCTGCGTCTCTCATTACAATATCTCTAGCGTCCTCCTATATCTACCCTTGACTCTCTTTTAACCTTTATATACTTAGAAAAGCTTTTAGTATCTTCTTTGATATTAGTTGCCAGTTTCCTCTCATAATTCATCTTTTCCTTCCAAATAATTTTCTTAGTTTCCTTCTGCAAGTTTTTAAAAGCTCCCCAATCCTCTGTCTTCCCTCTCTTTTGTTTTATTATAAAAGACGTCCAATGAAGTTTCAAAAGACTTGGTTCCAGAGATGGCCTATCTGTTGTGTGAAAAGGGATTAAATATTCTCTCAAGTTTAGAACAGTGGATGTGGCAATTTCAGTCACTTAGAATACTTTTGATAATATCTCTCATATGAGGTTAGTATGTAAAATTACAGCACATGGGATTGAGAATGAGCATGGATTTAGAATTTGTTCACAGGCAGGAAACAGTCTCAGTAAATGGATCATTTTTTTTAAGGTGGCAGGCAGTGATGCTGGATTCCACTGGGATCAGTGTTAGAACCCCAACTATTTTCAATTTCTTGGATAGATTGCAGGTGATACATAATTTGATGCTGGGTAGTGCTGTGAGCTGTGAAGAGTTGCAAAAATGCTGCATTGGGGTTTATTGGCAGAGATATCTTACTGTCATTGCACATAACCTTATTGAGCCTCATGTTGTGCAGCATTGGTTGTGTTCATAGAGGTCTCAGGTATAAAGTAGATGAAAATGAAAATGAAATTAGTAGCATGAGGGAAAACATTCCTGCTGTATATGGTTAGAATCTGGAATGCAGTGCTCAAAGATTTCTAAAGACTGTTTTTATTGTGACTCTCAAAAAGGAAGTGAATGTAGAAAATTTGAAAGGCTCTGGAGAAGAGGCTGGAGATCTTTGAATTACTGTGTTGCTCCAGTAGAGATCTTGCTCAAACACAAAGGACAGAATGGTCTTCTGCAGTATAATTCATCTAAGTTTATCTGAGGACGAATGTTCTGGATATGGAGAAAGTACAAAGAAGATTCACTGGACTGATTGCTGGGATGAAGAGAATGAAGTACAAGGAGAGACTGAGTCAGAAATGTTTAAATTTACTAGTGTTTAGAGTTGAAATCTTAAAATGGATTTGATGCAGATAGAACCTTCTCATTGGCTGGAGAGTCCAGAACCAGAGTCATGACGTCAGGTTACCGAGTACACCAATTATAACACATACTCTGTTTGAAGGAATTTCTTCACCCAGAGGATGGTGACCCTGTAGAATTTTCTCCAATGGAAGGCAGTACAAGTGCAGAGGGTGGGAAGTTGAAGACTGAATTGACATCATTACTTCAGTCAGAGGAGAGTGAATCCTGAAATCCTCTATCCTGAAGGACTGTGGAGTTCGTTGTAAAGTTCGTTTAAAGTCTAAGTCATATGCACAAGTGCCTTTATGTGCAGATGCAACAAGAACCCTAATGCAGCAGTGTCGCACACTCATAGGATCACATACACAGCACTCCCATGAACAACATAAATTATACACAACTCTTACAAGAAATAGCAAAGAACCAAAAAAGTACAAAATCCATTCTGATGCAAAGTGTTGCTAAATTGTGATTTGGGTTTTGCCAGTTGATTCAAACATCAAATGGTTGAAGGGATGTATCTTGAACCTGATGGTTTGAGACTTCGGGATTCAAAACGGATATTACCATTTTCCCAGATATAAAGGAACCCACAGGTGTGGGAATAGTTCAGAAAAATGGCTCTGACACAGAGAATCAGTCAAAATCTTGATGAATAGGATACCAGGTTCAAAGACTGGACACCCTCTGTCTGCTCCTATGTCTGATGTCATATTTTGCCTAAGTTTGTCAGTAACTCGATGTCTGACCTTGTAGTAAAGGACGGGTATTGATGCCTTAGAACGCAGTTGGAATTTAAAGTTTGAGGGGCTGTCGCTGCGCTGGATAGAGTCTTTTCCCCTGCTCTCAATCTCCTTGAATTGTGCTTTGGAGTGATACATTAATGGTGAGGAGAGGGGAATTGAGCAGGTGGTGGAACAGGGCAGCCTACTACTGACAAACATCTCCATTATTATCTATTTTAAGCTTTCCTTGTTTCTTTAATTGCTTCTATTTATTTTCCATCTTCCTCCATTCCACTAATTATATCAACTACTGCTTAACACCAGAGAGTGCTGGTAACATTCAAGTGAGGCATGGGACCTGTGTGGGTCCTGCCTGGTGCACATATACTGCTAGATTGGCACACCTGAAATGTGCATTTTGTGTCTAGAAAACGGGTAGCTTTGGATATGATATAAATCATTTTTATGTTCAAAATGGATAGCTTATTGCCTTTTCAGAAAGTAATAGAAATTAACATATTTCTACTTTTATGGGCGAAGCACTTTAATTTGCAGTTGTTTGAGCTCTTTCATTTTGTGCCTTTATAACAAATTGTCCATGACATTTTACAATTGCCACTCTTAAATTCTGTTCATCATACTGTAATGTGGCCTTGATGAGGCAGTAGAAATCCTTAGCTTGTTTCGTACTCTGCTAATTACTCTCCTCGTGTGTACAGAGGTCATCTTTGAAAATTACATCTTTTTTAACGCTTGAACATACTTTGTTCTTTCCCCTATTATGTTTCTTTCATTAAGATGCAGTTAGCCACACATGCATAAAGTGTATCATAATGAGTATGTAGGTGAATTAAAATGTCATAATTTGCACCAGGTGCAGCATGGAATTATCATATAATATTATTTGGTGCTTAATGACTATCTAATTGTTTAAATGCACAGCACACCAAGTTATTTATCAACACTATGAGGTTATTCGTGCATTAACCACATTATGCTTGAGTTTAGGCTGGTGAGGATAAATGAGTTGTCATGGGCTTCAGGTCTGTTTTTCAGACATGCTTCCTTTATTTCTTACAGCCTGCAAATTATTGGTCCCATGGGGATTGGTTTGGCAGCTGAGGAAACATAGCTGAATAATAGGCATTATTTTCACATTAGGGAGCCTGCCATCTTGCTTGTGATGCACGATTGGGTTTTTCTTTCAAAAGATGATTTGCATTTGCCTCTTGAGGTTTTCCTTTTGAATTCTGTTGGCAAGAGAGTCATCTTGAGGGCCCAGATTAGCCATTATGCAGACTTCAAACCACATAGTTCATAATGACAGGAAGCAATGCTATGATAAGCATTAAAATGGTTTTTAAGTAATAGTTGGAAAAACTGTATTTGGTCTCCTTGGCTAATTTAGTAACGGAAACATTGAGGTGCTTTAAGTAAATGTATATTCTGCACTAACAGATTAAAAATAAAGTACAGCATGCATCAATGTTTGGGAAAAATCACCTACATGTGTTACATAGCAAATCACCTTGACACGTTACAAAATAACAGAGAGAAAGCAATAATTTTCATTTTTTGTGTGTGTAAATTAACACAGTGATTTATTACAACCAGATGTTACTTATTCAAAGGATTGTCTTTTTTTTTACCCAGGAGAAGGTAAAAGATTATTTTCCACATTTTACTTTCTGCGGGTCAGCAGAATGGTCCAAGTCCAGATTATAGATGGCCACTTGATCAGTAGGTTTTATTCTTGCACCAGATAAGCCCTGTCCCACTTTTTCTTTTTCCTTCCACCTCAAGCTCCTGGCAGAATGTCATGTGAAATGTGCTCTTTATATATCCCCACAATAATTTAGGAAGATCTGTGTTTTACAAACCCTGCTGCGTATTAGAGAAAGATTTTTTTTCCAGCTTTAACTTTACTTCCTGGACTGCAAGACCAAAAGTACTCTATGTCTGTTTGCTCCAGAGTTGCAAAATGGAACTTAGGATAACATACCAAGAAACAAAGGGTGGGGGTGTTGTGAATAGTGTGGAGGACTGTCAGAGGTTAGAGTGTGACATTGATAAGATGGTTCATCTTGGTAGGTCAAACATGATGGCAGAATATAGTATTAATGGTAAGACCCTCGGCAGTGTGGAGGATCAGAGGGATCTTGGGGTCCGAGTCCATAGGACACTCAAAGCTGCTGCGCAGGTTGATTGTAGTTAAGAAGGCACATGGTGACATGGTGTATTGGCCTTCAACCGTGGGATTGAGCTTAGGAGCCCAGAGGTAATGTTACAGCTTTCTAGGACTCCACTTGGAATAGTGTGCTCAGTTCTGGTCACCTCACTACAGGAAGAAAGTGGAAACTATAGAAAGGGTGCAGAGAAGATTTACAAGGATGTTGCCTGGATTAGGGAGCATGCCCTATGAGAACAGGTTGAGTGAACTTGGCCTTTTCTCCTTGAAGTGATGTAGAATGAGAGGTGACTTGATAAAGGTGTATAATATGATGAGACGAATTGATCGTATGGATAGTCAGAGGCTTTTTACCAGGGATGAAATGGCTAACATGAGAGGACACCGTTTTAGATGCTTGGAAGTAGGCACAGAGGCAAGAGGCAAGTCAGGGGCAAGTTTTTTTTACACAGAGTGGTGAGTGCGTGGAATAGGCTGCCAGCAATGGTGGTGGAGGCGGATACGATAGGATCCTTTAAGAGACTCCTGGATAGGTACACGGAGCTTAGAAAAGTAGCGGGCTATGGGTAACCCTAGTAATTTCTAAAATATGTATATGTTCAGCATGGCATTGTGGGCTGAGGGGCTATATTGTGCTGTAGGCTTTCTTTGTTTCTATGTTCCTCAACAGCCAGAGCAAAACTGTCAGCCCAAAGTGAATTTCTGAAATGGGGGCAGCTGGCAAAGCTCCTCCCTCAGACAATGCCATTACTGTGAGATTTCAAGTAAAATGGAATATTATACATTGCATCAGGATTGGAACCTTGAGTTCCTGAATTGGTGTGTAATGTCACTCAAGGATCACATGCCTAAGGATATAAACCAAGAACTCTGCTAGAGAATATCTAGTCAATTGAATGGGAAAATCCATGGAAAAATGATCACTTGGGGCTTCTATCATGCATTTCATGTGTATTTCAATCATGAGGAAATGTATTGAAGCAGGTTGTGCTGGTATGAAAACATTAGGATATCTAGTTAGAACTGGTTAGTCAAAGGGAGAGGAGTCCTAACACGTAAGTGTTGAACTTGAGTATCTCGTCTCCATCTGTGGATAGCAAGGCCCTTCAGGTCGTTAAGTGTTAACCAGCTGGAGCACTAGCCAAGAATCCAGTATAGTTCCAACCCTGACATCTGCCTGAAGTTATGGAAAATTGCTCAGCTACATTCTGTTCACAAAAGTAGGACAACTCCAATCCGGTTAACTTTTGGCCAGTCTAGTCTTAGCCATCAACAATGTAATGGAAGGTGTGGTTGACAATCCTATGAAATAGACACTTTATTAGGTACACATGTGCACCTGCTCATTAATGCAAATATCTAATCAGCCAATCATATGGGAGCAGGCAGGTGTGACCAAGAGGTTCAGTTGTTGTACAGACCAAGCACCAGAATGGGGAAGAAATGTGATATAAGTGACTTTGGCCATGAAATGGTTGATGGTGCCAGATGGGGTGGTTTGAGTATCTCAGAAAATGATAGTCTCCTGGGATTTTCACGCATAACTATCTCTAAAGTTTACAAAGAATCGTGCAAGAAACAAAAATCTCAAAACAACATCAGGTGAGCAGTAGTTCTGTAGGTGAAAATGCCCTGCTAATGAGAGAGGTCAGAGGAGAGTGGCCAGACTGGTTCAAACTGACAGGAAGGAGACAGTAGCTCAAATAACCACGTGTCACAACAGTGCTGTGCAGAACAGCTCACTGCATGCACAATACTGTGAACCTTGAAGTGGATGGGCTACAGCAGCAGAAGACTATGAACATACACTCAGTGGCCACTTTAGTAAGTACAGGAGATAGCTAATAAGTGGCTACTGAGAATATATTCACCAATGATGGCTTCACCAGGACCATTCAGTTCCACACATTCTCACAGTCCTGATCACTGGCCAAAAGTGATTTTAAGGTTCCCTAGTAGAAGTGAAGATAATGTGCACCTGGAGGAAAACACTTCAGTGGCTGGAGTCAAGCCTTGCACATGGAAAAATGGTTGCACTTCAGTTCAAGCATCCCAGGCCCTGCTGGAGTTCCTCAGTGTGCTAGGTTCAGACATCTTCAGCAGCTTCATCAATAGCCATCCCATCTTATGATCAAATGTGGGGATATTTGCTGCTTCTTTCACAGCATTTGTTACAGCAGCCAATGCCCACATGTGAGAAGAGTGAGACCAGATTCAGGCACGGGTTGTTAAAGTGACACCAGATTGGCAGGCCAAGGTGGTCTGTAATAACAAAGTCTAGCCATCTATCCTTGGCATTCAAGAACTATCATCGTTATCATATAATGTCAGATATCATATGGGGTGTCACAGTAGCACAGCGGCTTGTGCAATGCTGTTACAGCTTGGGGCGTTCCAGAGTTTGGAGTTAAATTATGGCATGTCTATTAGGAGTTTGTATGTTTCCCCTGTGAACCACATGTGTTTCCTCCCACTGTCCACATGTCGGCCATTGTAAATTGTCCTGAGGTTTATCATCATTAGGCTAGAGTTGAATAGGTGGACTGTTGGGCGGTGTGGCTAGTTGGGCTGGAATGGCCTGTTTTGCACTGTATCTCTAAATAAATATAGATGAAAGTAATAAAATTATATTGTCATATTGCCAGATAGATGATTAACACGAGATTGTGCAGATACTGGAAATCTTGAGCAAAACACACAAAGTTGGTGGAACCTAGCAACATCTATGTAAGGGAGTAAATAGTTGATGTTTTGGCAGGTGAGGGGGAAGGTAGGTGGGTGGAGGATGGGGGAATAAATTCTGGGAGGTGATAGGTGGAAGAGGTAAAGGGCTGAAGAAAAGTGAATCTGACTGAAAAAAGTCTGTAGATTGAGGAAGAAAGGGAAGGAGAACCAGAGGGAGTAAGTGAGGAGAAGAGAAGGGGTGAGGGGAACCAGAATGGGGAATGGAAAAAGAGAGGAGGAGGAAGAGTGACAAATTACAGGAAGTTAGAGAAATTGATACTCATCCCATCGGGTTGAAGGCTACCCAGATGGTTGATGAGGTACTGCTCCTCTAATCTAAGCTGTGATCTCACCATGGCATTAGAGGTGGCTATGGACCAACGTGTTAGGAAGTCAGATTGAAATGGGTAGCCGCTAGTAAATCCTGCCTTTAGTGGCAGGTGGAGCTATAGTACTCATCATCATATTACCATCATGATTGTGAGGATCACCATCGAGTAAATTTTCAACTGGGCCAAGCCAAACAAATCCTATGGCTACAAGAGCAATCAGGAGGTAGCCATTGTGCACTATTTAGAAATCACAAGCCAGGAATGTAATAGAATATCTCCATTTGCCACTTGAATCAGTGCAGCTTGACAAATACTCACGAAAGTCAATGCCCTCCAGGACTAAGCAGAGCATTTTGATTGGCACCTCATCCACTAGCTTGGCTGCAATGGCTATCACCTACAAAATATACTGTATTTACTCACCTAAGCTATTCTGCCAGTACCTCCAAAACCTGTGACTGCTCTACTAGGAAAATAAAAACTAAAAACCCATGCTGTTTGTATTCTTTTCCAAGGTGCTTAGCATCCTGCCTTGGAAATAAATTGCCCTTCTTTGATCACCGCAGTGTATAAATCCCAGAACTTCCCCAATAGCAGCTTGAGAGAACTCTCATGGGAAGGACTACATCAAAACTAAGGATTACAGATAGGCCAATGGCAATGTTTTTCAGACAGCTCGTGAATCTACCTGATACTCTAGCAGGGAGGTTCCCAACCTTATTTATGCCATGGACCAATGCCATTAAGCAAGGGGTCCATGTACCCCAGGTTGGGAACTTCTGCGTCTAGTAGATATACTTATTCTGAACTGTGATCGCTGCAGAATGCAGTCTGTAGTTTCCTTTTTAAGGCTGTACTTTTGAACTGACGAAATGATCAGGCGCTTTTGTGATCTTCTGGGGGATATGGTGAACTAGATTCTCGAGGGTGCAGGTATGGCCACGGTGGTCATCACTGGGGCTGGATGCTGTGTCGAGGCCTGATGGTAGAAGACAAATCTGTGGTCAGCGCCATTATTGTGCACCAATTAAAGAATCAAGCAAGATTAAAATCACTGAGGAGGAGAGTGGGAAATGAGCAGGTGTTCAGTGCCATCTACCTGTGTTTGGTCTCCTTCTCTTCTCACTAATACCATCGGGCAGGAGGTGCAGGAGACCAGCATCCCACACTGGCAGGTTTGGGGGCAGTTGTTGGCCTGCAGGCATTGTGCTCTTTGATGGACTTCACTCGCTTCAGTGCTGAAAGAACTCTGCAGCTGTGGACTCACTTTCAGGATTCTGCATTTCATGTTCCATATACTTCTATTTACTACTTCTAAGCTATTTGCATGATTTGTCCTCTTTTTCCAAATTAGATACGTGATAGTCTTGTGTGTATGTGTATGCACATTTAGTGAATTGTACTGTTTCTTTGTTTTGAGGCTGTTTGGAAGAAGATGAGTCTCAATGTTGTATATAATATACATACATTGATAATAATGTTGAATTTTGACAGCTCAGTGCCGGCCTTGCTGACCACGCCTAGATTCTGAATAAGAATGAAAAGAGTACTGTCAACTTGATTACTTAAGGCATTCTTGCATTTGGATTTACTATAGTTAAGTTGTTATCCCTGCACTGACTCTTCACACACATTTTCAGGTATCACAGCTACGTCGTTGAGATTCAAGAATGTGTTTTCAAAGGGCAATCTTTGGGAACCGGAATTTGGACTTTGAGATGCTATGGCTCTAACCATAGGGCAGTTTTTGTAATTAGCTGTGTACTTACTAGGTTTTGAAAACATTCAAGTCCAGTTGTTAAGATTTCCCATTGTGGAATTGCTGATTGAAATACTGCCATTTCACTAATTACCAACACCAAGAAGGTACATTTCAGACGATAGCTGGTACTTGTGGAACTGTAGACCAAATTATGAATGTGCACCTTCAGAATAAAGTGGGAGAGCATTCTGGATTGTGCAGGAAGAGTTTGCATTCAAACTGTGTGAAGTAACAAAATTGTTTTGTTTGTATAATAGCTTATAGTGCATGGTTAGATGCGTGAGTGAGACATGATAGCTCGTGAGCAGAATTTGAATCTGGGTGGTGTCAGGTTTTGTGTTAAGCTAATTAGTTTTGCTGTTCCTATCTGTTTGTTTTGGCATAATCTCCTGAGTTGTTTCTTCACAATTAGTGCCAGGCTAACAAGTTGATCAGAAATGAAAAAACAACCACAGGCTGGGAGAGAAGAAAAATTTAGTTTATACTTTACTGAACCTACTACGTAATAAATTAATAACAACTTCCTCAATTCCTCAAACACTTTTTACTTGATGACACTATTCCAAGCAGTTTTCAGGGTGTTAGCAGACTAAATTGGACTATGCACTACATACAGAAAAAGGTCACCAAAAGCTCAGTCTGATTTTGAGGAATTACCTTGATGAGGAAAGAGTGTTTTGGGGAAGAAATTCCAGAGCTTGAGACCAAGGTAACTGAATGCATGGCTATTATCTGCAATGAAAATTGGTCAAGATGGCACAGATCTGTGATAACTGTCAAAGTTGTGACTCTGATTTAATTGCTTTTTTAGGTTTGTAGGGCTGGTTTTGGGAACAGTGTGGTGGTCAGGTTAGACCTTAGGGACAGGCTAGAGTTGAAGCCGGAGTCCAGATCCGAGCGTTCCGTGGTTGAAGGCCAGCAATCCCCATGGACTGAGGTGGGTTGGAAAGCACTACAGATGATATCCACGCTCAATGGCGGGGGTTGGCAGGCCCAGAGGATGAGCCCTTCAGGTCAGTGTAATCCGGGATTGGAGATCTCTGCGGGCAGGAGGAGCAAGGTCTGCTGGCTGTCCAGGGTGGCGAATACTGGGATTGGAGATCCAGGCGAGTCCAGAACTCTCGTGCTGGAGTTCAGTTCCTGTGGTTGGCGAATTCTAGGGTCGCTTCAGAAAATCAAAGCCTGATGGTCAAAGGCTGAAGGTGGCTCGTCCGGAAGTTGAGGTCAAAGTCTGAGGGTCAAAGCCATGGGTCATTGTGACTAAAGGTCAGAGGCCTGATGTGTGTGAGTCCACTGGGGAGGTCTGAAACCGTATGTCTACTAGAGGCTGGAGGCCGAAATGCTGGGTTTGGAGGCCTGACTGTGTGGATGAGTTTGAAAGAGATTTGTTTTACTGTTGTTGCTGCTACGTTGTTCTGCTGAACATTACAGGCATGTTATGCTGGTGCCAGAATGTGTGGCCACACTTGCTGGCTGATGCCCCCCCCCCCCACCCCCCATCCTCAGATTATGTTGATCGTTTATGCAAACAATGTATTTCACCCTGTGTTTTGATGTACATGTAGTAAATGAACCTGAATTGGACGATCAGAGAAATCATGGACCACTGATAGCTGGGATCATTGGAAATCTGGAAAAGTTTACGGAGATAGGGAAGTAAGAGTGAGATGGGGTGATTGAAATATAAGATCCTGATGAATGCAGAGAGAATATTTCTTCTTGAAATAGAATGTAGAACTGGAGATCGCTGTTTTAAAAAACAAAGGAACACCCACAGAAGGCTGAGATGAGGCAACTTCTTTTCTCAGAGGATCATCAGCTTTTAGAACCCTCTTCCACGAGGGTGGAGGAAACAGAATCTTTAAGGCAAGGTTGGATATAGTCTTCATCATGAACAAGGAAAGAAAAGGTCAGAATGCGTAAACAGTAATGTAGAACTGAGATTAGGATCTGATAAAGCATGATTTATTTGAATGGTGAGGCAAACTTGAATAACTAAATGTCCTTCTACTTGCAAGTCACATGTTTGGAGGCCATGGGGGAATTTGAATACAAGGATGAAAGCTCTGAAACTGAATTGTTACCAGCTAACTCATGTGGATGAATCATGACTTGAACTGAGTGCAAATCAGGATAAATCCAGGAGTACCATGTAACCCTAGAATCTAGAGATGATAAAGACTAACATGAGTGTTTTGTTGATGAGATGAGTTAAAACATGTTTGTGAATGGTATTGTTATGGAGATAAAATGCAAATCTTAGAAAGAAAGAAAACACAAAATCAGAAACTCAGCTCAGGATAAAAGTGACTTCGGCTTCAAACACTGGCTAGGGAGAAGATGGAATCAGATCGATGTCAAGGTGCCGAATCCAGCAGCTTGATTTTGGAAGAAAATTTCTGCTCATTTAATATTGGTCAAGCAGTAAGTCAAACCAGAAGCAGAAAGTTAATCAGGAATACTCGTGGCGTCACACAATATGGCGTCCTCAATCCACAGTTGACATACTTTTTAAAAAAAAAAGAGAGAGGATTCCAGCCATTTGGTCAGATTGTGCTTGACCTGTCCTGGCCTCCAAGTCTCAATAACTTTTGTTACAGCAATGTGGCTTGTGTTCTGGAGCCCTTGTTGTATGGTGGCCATTTTGTCAGGCAGAGCAGATCTTGAGGTGCTGCCACAGTGATCTTCCGGCAATGTGTTGTTAAAGTAGCTTTGCACTGTAACTGCATATCTCTGATTGGCAATATTCAGAATCAGATGAAAAAGGTAACTAAAGAAAGGGATTAAAAGATAAATATAAACTGCTTTACCTGCACTCTTAATGAAAGATGGTGCCCCCATGAATTGGGTTGTGTTAAGTACTGAGGGGCCAAGTACGGAATGTTTTCAACTTAGTATGTTATAGAACTGGCATTGGACTGATTCCAGGGGCAGAGTGGGAGGTCAGATTTCCCACTATCTGACCTCCAACTTGTTCCATACTTCCACACTGAGGGGAACTGCAACTGAAAATCAGTAAAATCTGGCCTTTGTTGATTAGAACAGCCACTCCAGGATTTTTAGGACAATGCAAGATGAATAATTTGGTTAGATTTTTTTTAAAAACTCTAGTCAGGCTATTAACACTACAATAGAAGAGCCTAGTTTTAATGAAGTGCTCTACACAATATCTCTGAGCTGTGTGATTTTGAAGTTATGCCTATCTGACATTGCAAATGGAATTAATGCCATCGGATCATTGCCTGGCCTATTCCAAAATACTCTGACCTAGCATGAAATGAGAAGATGTCTGGTCTTGAAGATTAAGTGTAGTTACTGCCAAAGCCTGCCACAGCTGCATGATTTTGAATGACTGCAGGGAATTTTATAAGCTGGGCTCTAAATCTTGTTAATCCTAAGGTCAAAGTTGTTACATTAACAAAATAGGCCTAAAGCAGCCTTCTCAAAGTACTCAGCTGTAATATGCTATAAAATGCCAGAGCACTAATAAACTTTTTTATAACTAAAAATGGTTCAGAGGTGAAACTGTGAGCTGCATCAAAAACTCAGTCCAATTTATGTGCCAGGCTAATTATTTTGCTGCTATTTGAAGTTCAAAATCAGTATTACTTTGGGAATATAGGGGGCAGGTCATTTGATGGGATAAAGATAATTGCCATATACGGTCAGCCCACAGCACTTCCTCCTGCATTGCCCCTTGAGATGGTCTTTAGAATTTATGCCATTGAAGCTTCTCACTGAGGGTGTTTCAGTTCCAGTCGGTAAATTATAGATACTGGCTTAAGAATCCGCCTGTTATCAACAGCAAATTGTTCTGCGATATACTTACAATAATGTCATTGTTGTTAATCTTTCAATAAATGTTATCCAGCTTTGGTAAGGATCTACGTACTGGCTATCAACATCTACTAATGTGCCATCAACATGAAAAGCAAATAAACCCCTTATATCAGTAAAATTAAAGCCTTGGAATGATTTCAAGCCAAAAATCTAATCATTGGATTCAGATGACAATTCTGAACTTCTGAAGCTTCAATCTTGTGGTTTAAATCTCTTGATTAGATTAATACCACTTAATAGTTTCCAGACATCATTATCCTTTGTGTTTTGTTAAAAAAAAGAGAACTTGCATTTGTTTCATGTGGCTTCAGACGAGCTGTCCTGTTGTTTGTGCATCTGTGGAGTGGGAGGTGGGGGGCTGGGCATTAGTAGGATTGAAGTTCATGAGCAATATCATACTGGTTAGAGAGTTAAATCCACAACTGACTGCCACTGGAAATGAAGTCTTGTCAGGATTCCAGAAGACTGTGCCTTTTGGCTGCAAACCAGTAGTAAAGGTTACACAGGAGGTTACACTGGATTAAATTTCATTGGAGTCTTGTATAATTTACTTGAGACCTCTGGCTGTTCTTTAGCTTGACTGACCGTGAATAAAAGACAGCTTAGTATTAGCCTTGGAGGAGCACTTGCTCAAGTAAGCAGAAGTTGACAAAATGGGACTTGAAGTGTTCTGCACCCTTCTTGTTTTTTGTGCTTGTAACTCTATATCATTTTGGTTGTACTGGAAAACTGCAGTGCCATTTTATACATTAAACAAAGGCTTTTATTTTCATGAGTACGTTGCTATCTGTTCTTTAGCTAAAGAGTGATATATCTACCACATTTTCTGTCTCAGTATTATATAAAATAGAGAGGAATCTACACTTAGAGTAGTGACAGTGTCTGTGTGATTGTCACTTAGCTGCAAATCGTGTTTTAATTTCTCATGAACTACTTCAGTATTTAAAACGCTTCTTTCGCTCAACTTAGTTTGCATTGTTCATGTTCTTTAATGCATCACTGAACAAATTGCCCCCATGGATAGTTAAATGGCTCATTGTTACATCGAGGTAGATGAGAACAGTGAGTCTATTAATTTGTACCATGTGACCCTGAAACATTGAAATTGCTTAGCATATGGGTCAGCAATTAGGTGTAAAATGCCTCAGAAGGTATGTGTGTACTAATAAATGCTTATTAAAACTGGGCATCAGTCCATTTTATCATTGTTCTGCACTTATGGAATTGTATTTTTGGACCATCTTTGTATTCATTTTCCTTTAAATTCAGATGAATAAACTTAATCCTGTTCTTGTTGCTTGGTTCGAGCTCCAGAGCAACAGCAAATGTGAAGCTGTTCCTGGTATCTGTAGGAATAAACTGGGGTATCCTGATCATTTTGTACCTGAGGGTCTGTAATTTAGTCGGTTCAAAGGAGCTAGATTAACTACTAAACATGAGAAACTCTGCAGGTGCTGGAAATCCATTGCAGTACACACTAAATGCTGGAGGAACTCAGCAGGTCAGGCTGCATCTGTGGAAGTGAACAAAGAGTCGGCGTTTTGGGCGGAGACACTTCTTCAAATCTAGAACGGATGGGAGAAGATGGCAGAATAAAAAGCTGGGAGGAGAGGAAGGAGGATAGCTAGAAGGCGATAGCTGAAACCAGGAGAGTAGGAAAGGTAAAGAACTGAGAGGAAGGCTTATGTTTAAGTACTATAAACACACTAGTAAGGCTTCAAAACTGAATTAATATGCTTTTTTAAAAAGAAAATAAAGTAGCTATTAAGTCATTTTTATTATTGTAGGAAATAAATGTAGTTTTGTAGTTGCATGTGCCAATTTGAGAAAAGTCAGCCTTTTGTATGATTGGTGGTTGTACAAGCTGGTGTGATTTTAGGCTGGGTACTTGGCACTTTTAGACTGAGACACTGTCTATCTACTGCAGATGTCATTGCATTAGGTATGTTATGGTAATCAATCTTCTTTTTCTACACCTTTAAATTGGAAAGCTGATTCAAAATCCTCACTGCTGAGACTATGATGCCTTCTTTAATTAGACATCTGATTCTGTACTTGTATCTTTTCATCATTGTGAAGCATTGAAATGGCCATGTAACTGCAGATTTAAATGGGAAATGTTGGCTCCTGTTCCTTGAATAGTTGGTGTTTGGCAAAAAGATACAGTAAACATGTTGTCAGACTTTATGGGCTGGGTACAAGTAAAATCTTAATTATATGTTAAATGCCTGTCGCCCTTGGGCATTTGTTGGCAATGTAGCCTGCAGGTTACACTTTTAAAAATAAAGTGTTGAAAGTTTGATATGTACGGAGTAATGCATCTATTTTTAAACAACTGTTTTCTTTAATGCATGAAGAAAATCAATAATTTCTAAGGACACTGCATATATTAAACTCATAATTACTTTTATTTCAGTTTCATAATCAGTCATGGGCAGCATTGGGGAATAAAAAAGAACTTTCTTTTGAAAACCACTGTTCTGCCTTTACAGAGTAATTCCCTGCTGGTACCTGATGGTCTGCGGGGCACAGATAAGCGCAGGAATGGACCTGATTATTCCAATGATGTGAAGAAGAGGAAGGTTGATGATAAGGACTCCATGAGCCACTATGTAAGAATATATGGGTTAGACTTTATAAGTGTAAGGACTCACCACCAAGTGCAATCATTCAGAAGCTTGCTTTAATTTCTTTTGAGTACATTTACAAAGATAGAAGTTAGGTAATTGTTTAGATAAACACATTCCTGAAATTTTAACAAAATGAAACCATTGAACTTAAATGTTAGGTTTAATGAAACATTTGGTTAATTTCATGTGGTAATTTCCTAGAATTGGAAGCCTAAACATTCAATTGCCTAGCACTGATTTATTTTCAGTACTAAGTGATTGAAACTTAATTTAACTCAGTGTAATCTGAGCTCTGAACTATTTCCAGGAAACTTGGATCACGTTGTGCATTTGGTGCCTGTTGTTGGGCACTCCTGGGACAACTTGATCTTAGTCCTATAATAATAAACAGGATCTTAATCTTAGAGCACCAAACTGTGAGACCTATAGGTAAGTGAAATACTTAGCTCAATCCTGAGACTAATCTTACCTATCTCCTGGCTCCTACTGCAATGAATAGTTCCCTCCAAGCCCCAATCTTCCAACAACAGCTTGCCCTCACTTTTGGTGTGTGACCTCTAACCCTTCACTTTTCTTCACTCTCCCATTTTATTGCCAGTGCTAAACTCCAAATCTCAGCTTGATGTGGACCTTCATCCTCAGTCTCCTCTATCATCACCTTAGCAAAGCTGGCATAATTACTGGCTCCACAGGAAAAGTAGGGTTACCTTCCATTCACCAAAACCCCCTCCAGTTCCTCAGTGCCTCTAGATACTGTATGCTCACAATAAAAAAGATGCATTGTAATTGTTGGTAAGAAGATCCGAGAGTCTTCAGTGTAGATAAAATGTCTTTTGACAGTTACTGTCAACTTTATCCCAATTTCAAGATGCATGAATATTGTGTCAAAAATAGATTTGATAAATACGAAGCAGTGAGAAAAGTATAATCATTTCTAAGGGCTTTTAAGCATGAATAAAGTAATCCTTATTTTCAACTGAGTTACAGGGAAAAGGAAGGGATAGGGGCTAGAATAATTTCCTAATATTTTGGACATAGTTCCTGCCTAGAGTTTATAATTAAACAGTTGCTTTCATATGTAAAAAGTTATATGTTATTCTACAATATGCAGGCTGCTGAAGTTGTTTTCCTAAGAAAAGAAAAATACTGTAGATGCTGGAACTTTGAAGTAAAGACAGAATACACTTGAATTACTCAGCAAGCTTGGCAACATCTGTGGGGAAAGAAACAAAATAGATATTTCAGGTATGATGATTGGTCCTCATGTGGATGCATGAAGTCTGTTTCCCTCTCCATGGATGCTGTGAGACTTGCTGAGGATTTTGTGCATTTCCAGTTTCTATTTCATTGTTCCAAACATCTTGGAAAGTAACGGGCCCACTTTTGTTGTAAGTTTATCTGAAAATATTTATCTTGTTTTAAAGGACAGTGATGGGGATAAGAGTGACGACAATTTAGTAGTGGATGTTTCTAATGAGGTTTGTATTTCTTCTTGTTGTGTGTTGCATGATGTCTGATATTCTATTCAAATTAATGACCTGGATGCAATGTTCAAATACTTAATGTTGAAAGGAGATTAGATATAAAATCCAAATGATTTAACATCATCTTTGAGATAATGGCACTGAAATGTAATGAGTGCAGTAAACATAATTGTTTGTTACTTCCGCAAAGCATCATATAAAGGCTTTCAGGGCCAATTCATCCCACCATCACCACCGTCCGGGGAACTAAGCAGCCCTTCTAGGTGAGGCAAAGTTTCATGTGTACCTCCAACCTCATTTAGTGCATTAGTGTTTCTGATGTGGCCTCCTCTACATTGGTGAGAAGAAGCTCAGACCTTTCACAGGACGATTGATTTGCAGAGCGCCCACGCACAGTACACAATGGTCATTCTGTACACCCATTTCAATTCCCCTTCCCATTCCCACGCTAAAATATCCATCTTTGGCCTTTCTACTGCCATAAGGAGGCCCAATTCCCAAGCAGAGGGACCATACCTCGTATTCTACCTGGATAGTTTACAACCCAATGGCATGAACATTGAGTTTTCCAGTTTCAGGTGACCCTCCCCTCAGGTGAATTGTTTCTCCTCTTCACACCCTTTTGAACCTTTACCAGTCCTCCCATTTTTGTCTTCTGTCCTTTATCTCCCACCCCTCCTGGTTCTATCTATTCTCTATGTTTTTAGTTCACCCACAATTTCTCCCCCATCTTGTTCTAGTCCCACCTGTCATACATCTCTCTCTCAATGGTTTCCATTCTCATCTCCTTTACTTGTTACAATACATGGTGTTCCTGCCCATCTCCCACCAGCATCTGACTCCAATCTTCGCACTGCTTCTCTCTGTCTCAGTACGTCTATCTGCAGCTGTCTTCCCAATGTTCCTAAATGCTAAACCAATGTGCTAAACCTACCTTTTACCTTACACCTCCACCCCTTCACTCCACCTCAGGCTCTTGTCTCACCACTCCCCTTCCCCTCTTAATAATGGCAATCTCTCTGTCTTGATGTAGGGTTTTGACTCAAAACATTGACAGTTCCTTTCCTGCTGCAGATGTTGCTCAACCTGCTGAGTTGCTTCAGCAGATCATTTATTGCTATGTTTTTCCTCTTCCCCCTTACACCTCCTTTGAAGAGCTATATCTCTTTTCAAACTATAGTGTGAAGTTGTAGTTTCATGTAGTTTGACCAATAACAGCACAACAATTGTGGATGATTCTGTTCTCAGTTGTTGCTTATCATTTTAATAGCTACATGAGCAGGATCTCTAAACGCAATATGCTCCATGTTTGGCACTTGTGAGATTACCAAACAAGTCAGCTAACTATTGGAACTCCTGGTGCATGTCTTCATTTACTTACCAGCCTGCCAGTGACAGACATAAATCAGAAATAGAAGGCAAACATGGCTGCTCACGCTTGCTCCTTTTTTAATACGATCATGTTTGATCTTCTGCCTAAGCGTTACTTCAGTGCACTAACTTCATAACCCTTAGTTCACTAGATGTTCAAAATTACCTTGATCTTAGTCGTAGGTACACTCAGCAACTGAGTTTCCCCCAGGAGTCTTGAATTTCTAAGATTCCCTACACTCTCTCACCTTAGTCCTGAAAGGCTGCTCCCTTATTTTGAGATTTTTGACCCGAGTCCCTAACACCCAGAGGATGCATCTATCTTGCATCTACCCCACTGAATCATATGAGAACTTAGTATGCTTTAAAAAAATTACCTTTCATTCTGTTAAACTCAGGGCAGCACAATCTGAATTTGTTCAATCTCTTGTCAAAGAGCAAACCCAGCCCATTCTAGGAATCAATTTGATGAACTTCCCATGCATTTCTCTGTAGCTAGTATATCCTTACAATTGTAGGAAGACCAAACCCGTACACACTTTTCCAGGTGCATTCTCACCATGGCTTTGCACTTTCATAATGAGGTGTGATAACGCAAGGCTCAGGTGAGATTGCACCTACGGAAGTGTGTACAGGCTTGGTCATGAGGTGTTTTTACGAAAATCCTATAATAACAAAGGCCAAAATACAGTTTAAGTACAAGGACACTCAAGTCCTTCTAAATACCAACTTCCAACCCCACGCTTTGAAATCTTTCTTTTCTATGTTTTTATACCAACGTACATGATCTCACATTCTCCTCATTATATTCCATCTGTCACATTTGTGCCCCCTTACATAACCTGACAAGGTCTCTCTACGTCCTTTTGTAGTCTACAATGCATGCTCCTAGCTCTTTTTAATTACCATTAGAGCTTGGAAATCTTACTGCTTTTACTATATGTAACTGGGAACTGTGTGGTTTTCATTGTATGTACATGTGTAGCATTTAACAAATTTTCGAAGAAACTCATTTCAGTATATCAGTTAATATGCTACATTGTGGTGGGGGATTTTTCTTATTATTGCACAGAAGGAGATCATTCAGATATCATATCAGTGTCAGTTCCCAACAGAGTAATTTCATCAGTCCTTTACCCCTTCCCAAAAACTTGCATTTATTCATTCCCATATGCTCATCAGCTTTTCTTTGGTACTGATGTACAGTGGCCAATTAACTTGCTAACGTATCGATAGGATACGGGAGGAAACAGAGCACCCAGCAAAAAGTCACAGGTTTACTGGATCAACATACAAACTCCACACAGACAACATGCGAGATCAGGAAAGTACCTTGATCTCTTGTGCTGTGAGGCAGCAGAACCTTCTGAATTTGTTAAAGACTAGTATGAAAAATGATTCAGATTGAATAATCTCTCTAAGTTATATTTGTTTCACAAGTTGAATCTTTATTTTATTGAAAGTTAGCAAGAGATGTATGGTAATGCTTTATTTGCACTATATGTTATTATTGGAAAAAAAAATTTCCAACAGATATTTTCACAAAATCTATCTTTTTTTCTTCTGGTTTCCCTTAACCTGAATACAATAAAACTACTATCCTAAAATTATACCAATGTAAATTATTAAATTTCCCTTTACCATTTTAATTATCCTTAAATTCATAGAATTAGATTCATAATATACCTTATTACAGATAATTATTCCTTGTTAATTAGAATCCAGTAGCCAAACCTATGGAAATTATTACCCCAAATGGCTCTTTTATGTTCATTATAAAGAAAGGACTTTAATTGTTTTGGGATCGGTTAATTTTCTGTTCATATTCCAGATATCAAAGTACATTGGCAAAGATTTTAATTTTATGTCTTAAATTGGGTGACGTCTAATGGGTAGCTTGTTTATTTCATCTTTGAATTTTAATTCCATTAACTTCTAAATCTATCCTGTTTAAAGCAAAAGCACCTCTTGCCCAACGTTTGTGCAAACATGAAGATGCCCTGTAAAAAAAAAAGTCATGTTTGTTCCTGGACCTTGACCTATTGTTAATATTTCTCTTTAGGACTTTATAATCACTTCAAATCAAATACTATAACAAATAAGACAGTAATTCAGCTACTCACAATGTGAAGGTGTAATTAATAAGAATGTATTGTAACTTTATGTAGGATCCATCATCCCCTCGAGGCAGTCCTGCTCATTCCCCACGTGAGAATGGTCTAGATAAATCTCGCTTGCTCAAGAAGGATGCATCCAGTAGTCCAGCTTCAACAGCATCTTCTGGAAGCTCGTCGTCTCTCAAATCCAAAGAACTCAGTCATGTGAGTATTGCGTTTTTTTAAATTTAATTGTGTCTAAACGCTGTTGTATTTCACCAGTATGTTTTGCACATTTAAACGTTCTCTCAAAATGTTTGTCTCAAAATAGTTATGCATAGTGAAGCAGGGAACTGGATTAACTTATCAAGTTAGAGACCGATTGATCAGAAGTGGAGTAGAATAGATTTTAAGACTGGGCTGAGATAAATTGGAGTGGCAGAGGGATCTAATGAAGTCTATGGAAGGGAGGAAAGTTTAAGCAATGAAAAGAGTAGTGTTAGTGCAAGATTACAGAAGGACGCAGGAGGTGAAAATATAAAATGATTAACTGAAACTTCCAAAGGCCTTTGGAAGGAATGCCAAGTACTTGAAAATATTGAACTTGCTATTGAACTGAAGGAGCACTGAACTGACAAACTATTGGAAGTGTGGGGTTATGCAACGTGGACCAAATGATAACTCTGCATTTCTACTTCCACAGCTGCTTGGTACATACCAGCAATTTCTGTTCTTATATCAACTTTCCAGCAATAGGACCATTCAGTTTTTATGAGATCTGCGTTTTTGCAGTTGCATCCTCAATATTCTAGAAGATGCTTAAGTTAGGGAATAAAAAAAATTTAAATTGTTATTGATAATGATTTGGGAAAGTGTTGAAATAAATTGCACTGGCGTAAGCATTTATGTCCTGCCATGCAGAGGACAGCATGAATTAATACAAACTAAAAATGTGTAATTTTGTTTGAATATCTGTTTACATCATTAGAAATTTTGATTTCTTTTAAAATAGGATGTCATTTATTACATATGAATAATTATTATAGAACTTTTAGTAGCTTAGGTGGGTTTGACTTTCAGATCCTAATTTAGTGCTGTGTGGTTATATCACTCATTAGTTTTAAGTAGTTATGCTTGGCTTTGTAATGGACTTTTAGGTAACTAGGATGTGTTACTATTGATCACTGGGCATAAGTGGCATTTTTGCTGTTCTATTTACAGCATGTACTTCAAAACATGGTTCTTAAGCTGCACACCAATGTATTGTATTATTATGTATGGAATTGCGAATAGGCCACTATGTGCCAAGATGTGTGCAATGTTGTGGGCATGTTATGTTGGCGCTGGAGTGTGTGGCGACACTTTTGGGTTGCCCCCAGCACTTCCTTTGGTTGATGTTACAGCAAATGACACATTTCACTGCATGTTTTGATATATGTGTGATGAATAAGTCTGACTCTGAAAGTTGTTTGCCTTGCTTAAATTGAACAAGATCATCTTCAAGAGTGAGCCAACAAAGCAAAATTCAGAACAAATGAAATTATTTTATTTGATAACTACAAATTTTACCAAAGTTTTAGAATAAGCCAGCCTTACAGATTCCTTTCATGAGCTGCCACTCAGTTGTGCACATTGGTGAGCCAAGAAATAATAGGCTAGAAATGTTAATTCATATGTTCCCAACTTCTTATTTGTCCTTATTTTCTGAAGTTTGACATGGATATATTTACTGGAATTCTTTATGGTCAAATCTGACACTTAAAAAGTAATTTTCCTGCTTCCCATATCTTGGGCATCCATATTTGTTGCTCCTCCAATCCTTTCTTGTGATTCCAGTTGACACTGATTTATTGATAGGCCCTGATCAGGAGTTGCAAGAACTGCACCATTCCATCCTTAAAACACTGGCAGCTTTCTGCTATCTTTTGTCCAGTGTAGCTAGATTTTTGCAATGAAAATGACTGATTGTAATGTAGCTAGTGTGACAATGAGCATGGATACTTTAATAGAGTTCAAGTCTATTGGGAACCAAGACTGATTTCTTTTTCTTCTCTAGCCAAGAATGCAGAGAACAATAACAAGCTACTGATAAACCTATCGAGAATTCTTGTCCTTCAAAACAAAAGTGGTTTCTTGATGCCCTTGTTCAATGTTGGCCTTATAAATGAAGTAAGTTATTATGATCTTATTATTGTAATAAATGCTGATGTTTATCATTTGAATGCAGCATGAAAAGGCTAGCACTCCTGTGATGAAGTCCAGTACACCAACTCCTCGAGCTGAAGTGCCAACTCCAGGAACAAGTGCAACTTCAGGATTGCGCTCCAGTCTTTGCAAACCGCCAGTAATGGACCCATTAGGTAAGCAATCTAAAATTGTATATTTTGTTAATGAAGGATAAAGCATAGTAAAGATATGTAAACCAATAGGAGTAATGTTGGCTTACAAAGATCAGTTTGAAAAGGGAACACTGAAAATTTACTTATTTCTCATGGTAATTCAAATTGTCAATCCCTTAAGCATATTTGGTTCATGTCACAAATAATTAATTGAAAAACTCTAATCCAAATATAAATAAGTAATTGATCTTTGTGTGAGTTTGAGCATGAAGTTTAACTCAAACTGAGTAAATCCAAAAGGAAAGTAACATTTTCCTGCCATTGCTTTACAGCACCAGGATTAAGGGCACCCTTGGCAGTACCAGGACCTTATCCTTCACCCTTTGGGATAATGCCTAGCATCAATGGAGACATGAACAGCCCAGGAAGTTATCCAAACCTCCATAATATTCCACCTCAAATGAGTGCTGCCACAGCAGCAGCAGTTGTTGCCTATGCAAGACCCCCTATGGTAAGCAACGTGCCGGCTACATTCCAACAGTTCATTTCCCTATTAAAATTAAAGGTCAATTATCAATAAAATAGCAACAATTAAGGAATATTGCAATAGATCATATTAGTACAATGTAAAAATGTACATTAGATTCAGTTTGAAATATGGTGCAGCTATGAGCAGGAATGTTTGTAGTCAGTGGCAGGGATCCACAGTTTGTAACAGGGAATAAGGATGATGACTTAAATCTCCTGAGTAAATCTCCTGTATCTCTGAGGTTTGACAAGCTGCCTGACAGCACAAACCAACTGTGGACCAGGTGCAATGGTTATTATAAGGCGACCTGGTTAATTCTGGGCAGAGAAACAAGAGTGGTTAAGTTTAATTTATCTTGAAATCAGTTTTTTTGTCTTCTATTCCTTTGGTTCTGATTGTATTTGATTTTATCAAAACTTAAACCAAACCCAGACGTAAGTGCGCAGATGATTCCGGAAAGGTCCAAAGAGAAGCAGTTTTGTGAGGGGAATCCCGGGAAACATTGCCAAATCACAGAACCTCATTGTTTTCTGTAATTTGTTCCCCATCCAGCAGCTGGCCAACTTGAAATTTGGCTTAGTGGAAAGGTCCGAGATAGAGCTGGTTGTGGGCTTGAGCTGGGTTGGGGGAAGATGCAGGCACAGCTCAGAGCAGTAGGGATGGAGAGTAGGAGGAGATCAGAGTTTGGTTGAGGTCTGGGTTTTCATAGAAGTATGGAGCTGAATAAGGTGAAAATGCTGGAGGATGAAGGAGGCAACAAATAGTTTGAAGAGGGTGCAGAGCTCCAAAAGGAGAAAAACGAGAGGCTGGTGCAGTGAGTACTTGATCACATGACAGAGACTGTAGTTGGTAGCTTTGTTTGCTGGAACAGCAAGAAGACCTTCTCCATCTCTTCCTCCTGCTGGACCATGGCCGGAGTTTTCAAAAGGCATTAATAATAGAGAGATCTTACTTTGTTGAAGAGTTGGGTTTCCTAAACCCTGGCATAGGCATTGAACTTAAAACTTGCTTCCGTAAGCGTATTGAAGTTTGACTTGTACTTGAGGAGTCTTTCCACATGCACACAAACATAAATGTTCTGCAATCCACTGGAGAAAAATCACCAAAGCCTTGTGTATATACCAGTGCGGGATGTGTCTTGATATTTCAGTTTTTGAATCCCTGAGGACAGAGCTAGAATGTTGTATGCTTACTTCCTGGATGGCCGTTTTGAGTGCTGAGAAAACAAGGTATTTTTATATTGTTGTTATCTTCAAAATCAGAATTATTTGTTATGGTTCCATTAATAATTTTTCTTTTATCAGGCAACTGATAATAGAGTCTTACTAGCCATAATACACAATGTACAGTTAATAAAGGTCCTTGATAAGCTGAACCACGTGTTTCAAACCTCAATATTTTATCATGTCCAACCACTTATGCTGTGGTCCTGTTGAGCCCTCTTTTGACACTTACCAAGTCAGCGATAGTGTTTCAATTGACCTGTGTGCTTTGGGTTAGGAGAGATAATTCGGTTATAATTTCGGTTGCTGATCCTGCCTGACATGCATGCTAGATGCTTGGATCTGTGGGACGAGAAGGGTTGAGATGAACAAACCTTCTAGGGGGTCATTGGGCTTCAAGGACATGTTACCCTGCTATATCTTCAAACAAAGAAATTTCCTTGGGTTTTGCAGGTTGGGAGAAGGTGATTTACTTGTACTTTTATCAGCATGAGGCATCGTGTAGAACTTGGTCTATAAATGTACCACTGTGTATGAAAGAGTGCCAAGGGAGTGTCCTGGAATGTTGTGATAGTGTTTGGATGCCCAAGGTGTGGCATTACACTGATGTCAGGAAGTAACTAGATGTATTTTAAATTTAGAAATAAAGGTCTGTAACAGTCCCTTCCAGCCCAACAAGCCTGTGTCGCTCATTTATACACATGTGACTAAATAACCTGCTAACCCATACGTCTTTGGGATGTGGGAGGAAACGAGCTTGCAGAGGAAACCCATGTGGTTACGTGGGGAACATACAATCTCCTTACAGACAGCAGTGGAGCTGAACCCAGTCAGCTGGTGCTGTAATGGTGTTACGCTAACCTCCTTGCGAGCGTGCTGCCCTCAAATAATTTTTATAAGCCAATTTATAATTTTAGAATAAGGTCATTGTTGCTTATGCTTGAATAATTGAATTTTTAATCTGTGGGATGAAGAGCTGTATGTCACGTGATTAAAGAAGTCTGCCATTAAGAATATTGGTGTCCCAGCCTGTGCATGTGAAAAAGCTGAAAATGCTAAGGAAATATAAAATTTGAGATAAATGAGGAACGTGTGAGAAAATTGAATTTGAATTATTTTTCAACATTGTATTATTGCTTAATATTGTTCAAGATTTAATTTTTGAAGTTTTGAAATTGTTAGTTCCATTGAACAGAATGGATACACGGCAGTTATAATGTTCATCTAAAGATTATTTTTAAGCCGGGCATTTTAATAGCAGTGGTAAACGGGAGCATTTGTCTGTGAAGCACTGCTAGTTAAAGAAATTCCAGGCATGCTGGGAAAAGAAATAAAGAAATAAAACTTGGCAATTGTACAGCAGAGTATTAAAAAAATCTTTAGCACCTTGTTCTGGCTTTTATAATAATGATAATCATAAAGTGAATTATACAGCAATTTAAAAGTAATAAATGGATTCACATGAATACGGGCTTTTCCAAATGACAAATATTACGAGTAAAGATGAAAGCTGCACCAAATAATAAGTAAGCAATGTTCAATTATTCAAGCATAAGCAATGCTCTCTACTTTATCCCTCCCCCACTTCTTATCCCCCCTCGACCATCCCATGTTACTTCACTCCTGATGAAGGGTTACGGTCCGAAACGTCGTTATTACCTCCCTCCCATAGATGCTGTCTGGCCTGCTGAGTTCTGCCAGCATTTCGTGTTTTTTTAGTTTATTTCCAGCATCTGCAGATTCACTCGTGTAAGCAATGAATTTCCTTGTTTTTGATCCCCCTGATCCATTGCGTTTTTGTTTGGTATAAGATTTCCATTATGACTGTCATTGGGTGAAGAGAATCTCTGCAAATAGTTGTTCAGCAGCAGCATGATTACTAGGCTGCAACAAAGATGTCCCCAG
Organism: Hypanus sabinus; assembly: GCF_030144855.1. Lineage (NCBI taxonomy): Eukaryota > Metazoa > Chordata > Chondrichthyes > Myliobatiformes > Dasyatidae > Hypanus > Hypanus sabinus. The sequence continues at coordinate 39,858,750 of NC_082710.1, read as the reverse complement.
TGTTAAAATTTTGAAACGTAAATATGTCAATCTATGGAGTAAGAAGCTGAGATGAATCTTCTCCAGGTCTCCATACTATCCAAATTCCACCTGCACAACACCTTTATGTACTGCCCATTCCCCTGCAATCGCTATAACAGTGGATGGAAACTTGGGTTAGAGTGGACCCTGTTACTACCGTGCTTAGGTTAAAACTCATTTGCCTAGTTTTCCTTCCTTGGGTTTGATCTACAGAGCAATAGTAATATATTAGGGAATACTTTGAATAAAAGTCACCTTTTATGAACTTAAAGCTTAATTTGATTTTAGCACGTGAATTGAAGAGAAATCCTGCTCCTTAGATATCTTAAGAGTATTATTTTCTCAGATGCTAGACTCATTCCTCAAGTGATCTGCCTCTCAAGGCAGTGGAGAATTCATTTCTTCATATTGTTTGATACTCTCAGAAGTAGCTGTCATGTTTCCCATAAAACCATATTTAAGGCCAATTGAATCCTGGCTCCCTTCCACTAACTGTAAAACCAGCTCTAGAATATCATATCCCACTTCAGTTCAAACCATCCCTGAGAGCTTCAAACTTAAATCTATGCTTTGGAGTATATGTTCAGCCTTAATCCTGTTGAATAGCAGAGCAGACATTAAAACATACCCCTGCTGTAATTGCAGTTAAATAATTAACTAGACCTGCATTCAGTTAGATCTACTGTTCTGGTCTTTCTTATCTACTTGCTCACTCCACCATCGACTGGTCTGAACCCACTCTCTGGAGGTGTATCAAATACCAGCTATCCCTGATCATCTCCTCCCTCAAATTTCACCCTTTAAAAGCAGTTATAAAAACCATCGTTCTGATCATACCTTTATCCTTTTCATCTTTTTGCTCAGCATCATCCATTCTCTTTGAAGCTTTTTCTATATGAAATGAATTATGCAAACATATGTTATTATCATGAAAGAAAGAAAAATCCTACCCTACTGTTATAAGACTTGAATAGACCTTTTCAATCATAAAGATGAACTCTTGATCTTTCAGTCTACCTCATCTTGTGCCATGTAGTACACTTACTCTGTAAAACTATGTTCTGCATTTTTTTCCCCTTTCTTACTCCTTCAATGTACTTACATAGAAATTGATCTGTCTGCAGGGCATGCAAACAAGAGCTTTTCACTGTATCTTGGCATATGTGACAATAATAAATTAAATACAAAACAGCACCTGGCACAATCTCAGAGTGGCATCATGATCAATGGCCAATAAAAATACATTTAATGTAAAGTCTTTACTTTTCTTGTGGTATGTTTTTTTTAAGGAGGCATTACTTAGAAAGTCAATAACACTATGGATAAGTCCTGATGCAACCTGCCGTTTTATTCTCTTCGCCCACCACATTACACTTGTTTGCTTTTTATTTTGCCACAGGTTGGGTTTGACCCTCATCCCCATATGCGTGTATCTGCAATGCCTCCGAATTTGACAGGCATCCCTGGTGGAAAACCGTAAGTAACAGATTAAAATCATTCTTTCAGATAGAAATAATTTTATGTATATCGAGACCAGTACATTTTGGTCCAATTAGGCAGCTGCCCCAATTAACTAAAGCTTCATGGAAGTAGATAAAAAAGGTATAAAAATGACAAACTACTGTTTAATTGAGTAACAAATAATATATTTAAATGAAATACAGAACAAATACAACTACTACATTATTATAAAGCTTATTAGTTCCCAATAGTTATTGATGGAAAATTTCTTCCAATGTACGCTGCTATGTTCTTTTGATTACTGTAAATGAACACAATCAGCACAGACACCTAAGTAACTTTTTTCAGATAGTGTCAAATCTTTTCATAGCAAATTGGCAAGGGTCTGACTATTTTCAAAGCCAATGTTAACAAAACAAAATGATCAAAATTCGCTCCCTTTTGAATTGGCGTCCATTGGCCCAGATGGATAACATAACTCAAGCACATGCAAGTGACACTATTTAAAAACTGTTTGCTCTAAGTACAATGTAGTATCCAACAGCCACACAACTAATACTAGTTAGAAATTATTTGGCAACAGCTTCCTGTATAAGTTAAGTGCCATACTGTCCTGTAAAGGGAATAAACAAAGGGAATCCTGGCTATCTTCTCAATTAGATTTTGTTCTTTAAGAGTTGGCCTAAATAATAGCTGCCCTGGTTAAATGATGGCCCAATTAACTGGAAACAAAAGTATTTGTATTACTGAGCTAGTATATTTTTTTAAATTCTACTTACCGAAGCTTTGTTGTTTTCCCTTTTTGGCAGCTGTAGGATCATCATAGTTCAGTTATCTGAATAGTTATAATACTTTTAATTTAGATATGTAAAGGAAAGTATGTGTTTTTAACTTTAGAATTGTTAATGTGGTGTTTACATTGGATCTAAATGGCTTACGGCCAATTGATAATTCAATTTATTTTAAATGCTACTTGTATAATTGGATTCTCATGTCACTGTGTTATAAGTGCATTGGGTAATTAGAGATGACCTAATATCACCAAAGTCATCCCCTGTACAGTTCAAGGCATATGTCACCAATTAATGTCGAGGCAGAAATTTAAAAAAATTCTCAGGAACAGACAATAGAATTCTATTAGCTAGCACAATAGCACAATTCTATTGTACTAATTCTATTTTACTGTAATAGTGTCCTGGGTTTAACTCCCACCACTGTCCGTAAGGAGATTGTACATTCTCCCAGTGACTGTGTGGGTTTTCTCTGAGAACTCCAGTTTCCCGCCACAGTCTAAAGATGTACCAGTTGGTAGGTTAATTGGTCATTGTAAATTGTCCTGTGATTAGGTTAGGAATAAATTGGATTGCAGGGCAGCATGGCTTGAAGGGCCAATTTCACGCTGTATGTCAATAAATAAATAAATAGAAATGTGATGGTGTTGATAGTCTCTTCCACCCTGGGTGTAATTATGGGGATTCAACATCCAGTATAAAATTATAGAGGTTGCTCTATAGTTGAAATGCATAGCCATAAAAAAAATAAAAGATTAGAGTAATTTAAGTGGTTTAGTAGAAATGTAGCGTTGAGTTCTGAGGAATAATCATGTGAAAGAAATTGGCAAGATTTAGCATTCTGAATCCCCAGTAGTTTCCACTGATTTCTACATGTTGAGCTCACTGTTTAAAATAGAAAAGTAGCAACAGAGTTTTATGTAACATAAGTGTCTTGTGAGCTGTGAACATGTAGCATATGACGGAGAAAAATAAAGAAAAATAAATCTCGTGCCCTGCCAGGGGTGGTGGTTGAGGGAGGTACGTTAGGGGCATTTAAGAAAGCTTTAGTTAGGCACATAATGATAGATTATTGGAGGACTGTGTAAGAGGGAAGGGTTCCATTGATCTTACAGTACGTTTAAGGGTCGGCACAACATTGTGGGCCAAAGGGCCTGTACTGTGCTGTAGTGTTTTATGTTCCACATAGTTTTCAGCAAATGTCAGTCCAAACACTTCAGTTTGTTTTCTTTCAAAATGTTTCTTGCCTGAATAGAGCTTATTCATTCCACGTTACTGCGGATGGACAAATGCAGCCTGTGCCTTTTCCTCCTGATGCCCTCATTGGACCAGGGATCCCGCGACATGCCCGGCAAATCAACACACTGAGCCATGGCGAAGTTGTGTGTGCTGTTACCATCAGCAACCCCACAAGACATGTGTACACCGGTGGGAAGGGTTGTGTGAAGGTCTGGGATATCAGCCAGCCTGGCAGTAAGAGCCCAGTGTCCCAGCTGGACTGCTTGGTAAGTGAATGTAAACTACTGTTGAAATTCCAGTTCCCTCTTAAGAGATTTAATCAGGAAACTGTGAAACAATTCTAGGTAGCTATTCATCAGTACAAAAATAAATAACAAGTTCTGTTTCCAAATGTACATATTTAACACCAACTTTGGATTGATCCCATTTCCCACATCAACCATGGGTGAACCAGAGTCAGCTGGGAAATTAAAGCTGAACATTTGTGAAAAGTTTCGTTGTACATACTTATAAATTCACCAACCTGAAATAAATTACAAGTCTAATTTACAATTAATAAAAAATATATGTTTAAAGTCATTGAGTTTGAAAATTTGTAGGTGGTTCATGCTCTTTAAGGAACTCATGAAGATCGGGATGAGGTGGCTCTGGACCAGGATTTTAATCTTGATTCCAAGGTTTTCTGCCGGTGCAGTCTTCCTGACAGTTTTACACTGAATAATCAGTGAAGTAGGAGGCAGCCCTAGTTCCACTCATGGCTACAGAATGTTTTATTTCGATGTTCATTGTGAACTATTATTTCAATGTTGCTGCATTGCTACAGAATATAAGACATTCAAATGTTTCTCTATTTCTAATTTTGAGATCTTGTATGGTTGCAAAGAATAGAATAGAAAATTAATTTCATGTTAATTTAAATTCAACACATCTTTGACTATAAGGTCTAAGTGTGTGTGTGTGTGTGAGAGAGAGCATGTTGGGAGGTCAGTGAAAGAACTGTTTACAAGTTTTAAAGCAAATAGTGTGTGTGGTTTTTTGTGTTAATATGGCAGATGACAATCAAAACACCTGAAATTTTAAATATAACTTTAGGATTACGGAGGAGGATTCAGTTCAATATATTCTACAGTTGACAGATAAATTTTAAGGTCTTCTCTATTACAGAATTGCCTCGTGTTACTGATACAGATGTGATAGAATGAGACGAGCCTCAGACTGTATTGGCATTTCCAAAACGCTATTTGTTTGGTTCTTTATTAACCATCATTGGCACCATTTGAACAGATGAGGAATTTATCACCCACCCCGCAAAACACACATATATTTACACACACATAGACATATGTGCATGCACATATACATAAACACTCCAACTCTTCCCTTGAGAGAAAGGAAACCAAGCAAAATTTTAAACCTGATTTATTGTTACCAGTTAAATACGGAGAGCTGGTTTGGTATTACATTTTTTATGGATCTATTAGAATCCAAGGAAAACTTGTGGGTAAATCATTGGATAAAGAAGGCATGGTTTAAGGCACAGTAGAACTCTATACTTAACTGTAGCTGATCAGATAAAGTCTCATGGTCACCTTGTGGAGACGGTGCAAATCCATAATAATCTTACCTAAGCAATGAAGTACCACTCTTGCTCAAACCACAAGTATGGCTGCAATGCAAAATATACTGATGCATTTGGGACCAGTGTCTGAGTTTTTTTTTGGTATATCCTGAATCAAACCCATCAAATGATGCACAGACATCCACTATAGAATCTGTTTGGAATATGTCCATGTTAGAAAATCCCTGTCTGTACCATTAATCTTGAGACAGTTGCAGATTTTAAATGTTGTTTTTAGCCAAATCAAAAGCAGAATCAGATTTTATATCACTTGCATATGTTGTGAAATCTGTTGTTTTGCAGCAGCAGTACATTGATATATGTACATAAGAATTTTGAACTACAATAAGAAATATACATATAAGTAAACTAAATTAAATAAGTAGTGCAAAAATCACTCCTTTCTGCCCTCATGGTCAGATAGAACCTACCATGCTTGGAGGGAGAAGAGTCTAGTTTCTATTGAAGACCTGTACATAGAGGAATGGTTTGCAACATTTAGCCTGCTGAAAGAGAGCTGCCTCATTCGCACTTTTTTCATTACTTACAAATTAAACATTACATTCAATCGAAGATTTGTAATTTTGAAGTCCTTCCAGAGAAGCATATATTTTTCGATATTTTAAAGAACCCTCCTGACTCCAAGCATGCCGTTTCTCATTTTGTACGTTTGTTTGATGATAGCACTGTAGCGTCTACTGTGAAGATTAGAGACGCCTGGAGAGAGGAGTTGGACATTGAATTATCTGAAGCTGCCTGGGACAAGTGTTTGTCTGCGATACAGGCTTGCTCTGTTAACAGCAGACACCAACTGATCCAGCTTAAAGTTGTTCACTGTCTCCACTACTCTAGACTTAGATTGCACAGCATTTACCCTTCTGTCTCGCCAATGTGTGATAGATGCCAAGGGATGGAGGCCACATTGTCACACACCTTTTTGTTTTGCCCATTACTGACTAGATATTGGTCCAAAGTATTCGACTAGTACTCAAAGGCTTATAAAAGATCCTTCCCCTTGGAAGCTGGTCTCACCATCTTTGGCTGCTTGCAATCTACAAGTTGTACTATTTGTTTCTCTACAGCCATACAACAGTCTCTGATGCTGGGGATGGTTGTTGCCAAAAGACTTATCTTGAGGGAATGGAAATCACCCTCTCCCCCTTCCTTTCCGAGATGGATGGCTGATATCATCTCAGTCATACAGATGGAGAAACTTAGGTTTCTGAGAACCAATTCAATTAAAAAATTTTCGGCTATCTGGGATCCGTTTCTTGCCTACCTGGACGAGGCCGGGGATGGACAAACAATTTCCCCCCAGCTGATTTCTCACGGACCTCATTTGAGATTTAATGTTTAGTATTTTTGAGCACTTTGTACAATAGGCATCCCTGGAATGTTCTTTTTTTTTTGCTTATTTTATTTTTACACGTGTCTGAGCTGTTATGTTCTTGATGATTTCATTGTTTTTTTTTTTGAAAATTTTGAAAATAAGATATTTAAAATAATATATATATAGCATGAAAATAATAACAATTCTAGAAAACGGCATCTTGTATTTCCTCCACCAGAATCGAGACAATTACATCCGATCGTGCAAGTTGCTTCCGGATGGGTGCACCTTGATTGTTGGTGGTGAAGCAAGCACATTATCCATTTGGGATTTGGCAGCCCCAACTCCACGTATAAAGGCAGAGTTGACATCCTCTGCTCCTGCCTGCTATGCTTTGGCTATCAGCCCTGACTCCAAGGTCTGTTTCTCCTGCTGTAGTGATGGAAATATCGCTGTTTGGGATCTGCACAACCAGACACTCGTCAGGTAAGAGTTTAACCATGAAATTGGATTTCTGTTGATGTGCACAGATTTAAAAAGTAATTTTTCAGGATCATTCATGTATTGTTTGTAGCTTTCACTATTCTAAAATAAAACTTTAAATGACTAGCTATCAACTTGGAGGGAGCATTGGCAGTTTTATTGTGTTGGTTATGTAACTCCTTCATCTCTGAAGGCAAACAATTTAGTGGTGAATGAGGGCTATTATTGTCTCTAGTAGCTACTGAAGTCAGATTTTAGATCCTGCTTTTGTATTATGAGAATCAAAAGAATCTGGTCTTGACTAGTAACAACAGTAATGAAGATGACACACAAAGGACCATATGAACATATTTTTATGGGATTGAACCTCACATAAACAAAAATCTTTCACATTTTAATGCAATAGTGCCCATTTTGTATTTAAATCCTGAAATCAGTCAACTTAATTTACCTTCATGCACTTGACGTATTTCTGCCATCAACTATGCATGTAGTGCCATCATCAGTTTGGCTAAAGTTGCTTTACTAATAGAAAATGGAACAATAATGTGCAGCCCATGACATGTATTTGTAGCTCCTTGTAAAATAAGGAGCAAACTTGCAGCAGGCTGGCAAGGGGAGTTGGTTTAATTGGTCCCTGTTGAATCATTAATATGTGGTTGCCCATATCAGCAGGCCTGAGATTTTAATGGTCTGCATGTTTCCCACATTGTTGCTGGGAGTCAGTACTTACTGCAGCTTACATCTCAGCAGCACGTGCTGCGAGGCCTGCAGAGTTACGGGCACACAACTTCATGTATCTTGGGTTTGCTCACTGAATGGCACTTGATCTGAGTCTCCAATCATGATGACGGGAGTGTAGCCACGCAGATGGAAGTTACATGGTCCCCCCTCTACCTGCATTTAGGTAGTCCCTTCATTGTAATACTGGCCACTGTACTGTAAGTTCTGTTAGAGTGAGACTTGCTTCCCACGAGATGTGGCAGCCAGGACCTTTTACAAGTCATTCCCTTTGGGAACAGTACAGACCTTGTTTAAATGATAAATAGGGATGTAAAACACACTGACTATTTTAAGGTACATTTTTCCAGGGTAACACCCACAAAATGTTGGAGGAATTCTGTAGGTCAGATAGCACCTATGGAGAGGAATAAGAATCAACATTTTGGGTCGAGCCCCTTCATCAGAACCATGGATTCCCAGCATCTGCGGAATCTCCTGTGTTTACATTTTTCCAGTGTTGTCTTTATTGATGCAGGAGATCCCCATTAGTAACAACGCTATACCTCTTTAGCACACTAAATAGGCAAACATCAATTTCTGGTCCATCGTATTTGAGCTGCGTTCTCGGGGGCCGTGTTCAGATTATGGACCTTAGAATTCACTTTAGACTTCTGAACTCATTCTTGAAAAACGTTGAGGATGCAAAGCAGGAGTTCAGCAATAATCTGTCTGCTTTATGTGTTGCTCAGCAATAATCTGTATGTCAATAACTTTGATAAGGGTGTTGAAAGGCAACAATATGCTTGCTAAAGCTGAGCTTTGACTGATGTAATTTTACAGTTATTTTGCATGGACTTGTTGCACCTGGGTAATGTTTGCACATGAAGCTCATGTCCAACCATAGATAGTTTAACCAAATTCGTAATCAGATATAGAAAGAGCATTTTGATGTGGAGTCCAAAACTAACAATATAATTGTATTTATTTGAGACTTATGCAGGAAACGTTTAAATAGAATTCTCTTCTATTTATTTAATCAGGCAATTCCAAGGTCACACAGATGGAGCCAGCTGTATTGACATTTCAAATGACGGCACCAAACTTTGGACGGGAGGTTTAGACAACACTGTAAGGTCCTGGGACCTCAGAGAAGGAAGGCAGTTGCAGCAACATGACTTCACGTCTCAGGTATTTAGAGATCTTAAGCTAACCTTAACTTATTTGCATGTCTTGAGATAAATTATATATAGTGTATGTTTAATATATATATATATATATATATATATACATATACACACACACACACACGTAAGTGAAAAGTAATCACTTGCAAGAAAGCAGTTGCAATTTTTCAGCAATTACAAAGCACAGATCACTACCTGAAAGAACCATTTCTTACATAAAGCGTGCACAGCGTAGTTAATGTTTCCAATGTTAATATTAGTTTCAAACTCATAATAAACATAAGGGCAAAAAAAAACTGCAATCAATAAAACAGTGCATGGGTGTAAACATACAGCTAATGCTTTTCATTCTGCCATCAGTCTTTCAGTGAAAAATATGAAAATAGATGGATTTATGATGATTGTATTTCTTGGACTTTCTTTTCAGGGCTTTATGATTTTTCAGTCAATCAAATGCATTGGAAATAATTTGTGAATTAACAAAATAGTGAAGTTATGACCAATATATTGAAGCCATTGAACCTAGGCTGGTGATCCCGAAGAGCCGAGTGGTCCGTTTATCACGTGGTAGGGGTGGAAGTCTGTGAAACCAATAAAGATAGTATCTATATGGCTCAGTCATGACAGGACTAGTTTATGACGCCATCCTTCTGGAGTGCAGTAGATGTAATGGAACTGGACAATCAGGAGGTGGAAATGTGATTGCTGATTGATATTTGTTGCACATTTCATTTAACGAGACTTTGTTAACCGAGACCATGACATCATTCTGTGGCAAGTCAGTCAGTTGAAAGCCAGGATGTGTATCTAAAATACTGCACCATTTCCATTAAAGTGGATCCAAAACAGCTGACAAATGTGCAGAAGGGATCCTCTGAATTCTAACAGTTGTATCATTGCAAATGTGGAAATGATATATTGATCCATTTTCCTGTCATGGTTATGGGCTATGTGGATGTGCACTAGTGACCATGGGAATATGCTGGATTGAGTGACGTGGATTGTGGAATTCAGGTCCAATCATAATCATAGCTTTGGGGAGTGAGGAGATCTTGGAAGTTACTCAAAGTGCAGGGTACATTGTTCCTAGATGGATTTGGGAAGCACCGAGGAATTTTTATATCACTGGCAGCCCTGGGTTATGGACTGCAGCTCAAAAGGTATAGGAAATGGTATTTTGGTGATCACCGCGAAACAGCACAATCCAGAATAAGACGCAGAGAATATAGGCAGTCCTTTCCATTGTGACAGTGCTGCTCACAGTGACATGCGACACTGCCACAGATAACTCCATCTGGTGAGGTGAGACTGCTACCATAACAAGACTGTGGTTTAGCTGATGCATACAAGCATTGGACAGTCAGTATTGAGGAGCTCAGCGACAGAGCCATGAATGTGAATCTGATAACTCCAGACTTGGGTTTCCAAATGGAAGTAGATAAACGGTCAACCACAGAGCACAAAGGCATTCTTGAGGGTCATTGATTAACACCGACAGTTCCAGAGACCGATGGCAACGTCTGGGTAAATGCATGTCAACAAATGGATCAGAAATTGCATCCTGGTGACTGTAAAATAGCAAGAAATAAAGGTTTACCGGAGAGTCCGTAGAGCCCACTGTGTGGAAGAGAGATATACCTATAAAGTAATAAATTGGGTACAGAAGTAGGCCAAGGTTGGGTGTCCAAGAGGAAATAACCCAACACTGGGGCCAACCTTTTGTGTATCACTCGACTGGGAGTGTAAGTTTGACACTGGTTCAATGGCTTCCATGCTTACTTAGACCACCAGACAAAGAGTTACCATCACACACCCCTATGTCTCCCGATGATATTTTGGACGTAAGGGCTGCCTTCAAGGTAGCGAATCCAAGGAAAGCATCTGGTGCAGATGGAGCAACTGGCCAAGTACTGAAGACCTGTGCTGACCAACTGGCTGGTGTGTTCACAGGTATCTTCAACCTCTCAGTCTAGCAGTGTGTGGTACCCACCTGCTTCAAGCAGACTTCAATCGCACCGGTGCACAAGAAGAGCGTGGTAACCTGTCTCTATGACTATTACCCAGTGGCACTTTCATCCACAGTGATAAAGTGTTTTGAGAGGCTGGTGTTGAAGCATTTGAGCTCCTGACTGAGTGATGACTTGGATCCGCTCCAATTCCCCTACCAAAGCAACAGGTCTACGGCAGATGCCTTCTCATTGGCTCTTAATACAACACTGGAACATCTGGACAAAGTTTCATACATCAAAATGCTCTCTATTGATTACAGTTCAGCATTTAATACCATCATCCCCTCAAAACTGATCAGTAAACTTGAAGACCTTGGCCTCAATACCCACTTGTGCAATTGGATCCTGGGTTTCCTCACCTGTAGACTCCTATCAGTTTGGATTGGCAAAGGCATCTCTTCCACAATCTTCGTCAGCACAGGAGCACCACAGGGATGTGCATTTAGCCCCCTGCTCTACTCGCTTTACACCTGTGACTGTGTGGCTAAGTAGAGCTCCAACACCATATACAAATTTGCTGATGACAGCACTGTTGTGGGCCTTATTAAAGGTGGTGATGAATCAGCATACTGGAGGGAGACTGTAATGACAGCAACCTCTCACTCAATGTCAATAAGACCAGGAAAGGGAAACCAAAGAGGTCCATGAGCCAGTAATCATCGGAGGATTGGATGTGGAGAGGGTCAGTAACTTTAAATTTCTGGGTGTTATTATCTCAGAGGACCTGCCCTGGACCCATCATATAAATATAATTGCAAAGAAACCAGAACAGTGCATCTACTTCCTCAGGAGTCTGTAGAGATTCGGCATGTCATCAAAACCCTTGGGAAACTTCTTTAGATGTATGGTGGAAAGTGGGCTGGCTGGCTGCATTATGGCCTGGTATGGGAACACCAATGTCGCTGAGCAGAAAATCCTATGAGTAGATCCCGGCCCAGTACATCCCAACCATTGAGTACACCTACATGAAACATTGCCATAGAAAAGCAGAATCCATCACCAAAGATCCTCATCAACCAGGCTATGCTCTTTTCTACCTGCTGCCATCAGGTAGAAGGTACAAATGCCTCAGGACTCACACCACTGGGTTCAAGAATAGTTACTACCCCTCAGCCATCAGGTTCTTGAACAAACAGGGATAACTATACTTATTCTACTTCTGGTGTTCCCACAACCAATGGTCTCACTTTAAGGACTCTTTGTCTTGTTTTTTTCATGCTCGTTATTTATTGCTATTTATTTATGTCTGCATTTGCACAGTTTGTTGTCCATTGATCCTGTTTATAGTTACTGTTCTATAGATTTGCTAAGTATGTCTGCAAGAAAAAGAATCTCAGGGTTGTATGTGTGACATATATGTACTCCAATAATAAATTTTACCTTGAACTTTGAAATTTTCAGAATAATGGAACTATTCATTAAGCTAAGTTTAAATAGTGTGCAAACTAGTACATTGAAGTTTTAGGAAAATTGTCATCACTATGGAAGCCCACAGGCAAGGTGAGAAGAAACAGGTTCATCTCAGGAAGCTGTAGTGAAGTGAGAATGATTGGGTCTAGCCAAGTTGCACGGACAGTAGCTTGTGCAAGTTCACTGAAGAATTAAACGTCAATGGGACTTGTTTTGTAAAGCTGAATGGGCTGAGCCCAATGCTTTGAAGGTGCTCTAAAAGTTCTTATGGTAATAATGTCAGGCCTATACAGCATAGCCAGAGCACAGAGCAAAAACTGAAATGATTATGACAGAGTTGAAAGTCTTGGAGGCAGTCCAGAGAGAGAAAGTCAGAAAAGATGAAGTTGTGATTTCCATTTTGACAGCAGAAGAGAGGAAAGATCCAAGGTGTACATGAGGGTCATTGTGGAAGACAGGATACAGGGTGGTGTGATGGCAGAGAGCTTTAAAAAGCAGAAGTTGTTGCAGGCATGAGAAATTGCAGGTTGCTAGGCTCCACAGCAAAAAAAAAATGTGGGAGAAATGCATGGACCAGCAAGGGATAGATGATATTTCATTCCATAATGGTGATCCAAGGTGTGTGTACATTAAAAGTCATCAATCAGTTAGGTTGAGGCAACTATTGAAGAAAGGGGAGTTTCTGGCATCTTCCCCCTTCCCTTCCAGTCCTAAATGGTCTAAACATCCATTGACTGTTTATTCATTTCCATGATGCTGCCTGACCTGCTGAGTTCCTCTAGCGTTTTGTGTGTGTTGCTATTGAAGAAAAGGATGCAAGGCCAGATGAGCAGGAGGCCCACTTGCAGAAATGATCCACTGAAATCTCTGTTGTTTGGAGTGGATGCTTCAGAGATGTCAAGTGCAGCTTGCAATTAAAATTTAGTGAATGAAAAGAACAAGAGATTGAGCAACTTCAAAATAGCTTGGATTTACAACTGTATTTTGAAGTAAATATTTAACGTATTGCGTGTTTATAAATTTTCAGAGTTCCCATAAGACCATAAGATAGAGAAACAGAATTAGGCCGTTTGGCCCATCAGATCTCTTTGCATTTGTTAATGGCTGATTTATTATTCCCCTTCCTGTAACTATTAATTGTTTTTCTAATCAGGAAGCTGCGAACCTCCACTTTAAACATACCCAATTACTTGGCATAAAGAGCCATCTGTGGCAATGAATTCCACAGATTCCTCCCCCCACCGGCTGAATAAATTCCTCCAAATCTCTGTTCTAAAGGGACATCCTTCTATTCTGAGGCCGTGCCCTCTGGTCCTAAGCTTTCCCGCTACTGAGAACATCTACTCTAAATAGGCCTTTAAATAAGCAGTATGCTTCAGTGAGATTCCCCCTCATTCTATTCTAAACTCCAGCAAGTACAGGCCCAGAGCCATCAAACACACTTCATACATTAATCTTTTTCATTCCCAGAATCATTCTTGTGAACTTCCTCTGAACCCTGTCCAAATGCAGTATATCCTATCTTAGATATGGGACCCAAGCTGGCTCACAATACTCCAAATGTGGTCTGACCAATTGCTTCTAAACTGTCAACATTACACTCTTGCTTTTATGTTCTAGTCTTCTGGAAAAGAATGTTCACCCATTTGTCTTTCTTACCATCTACAAGTTCACTTTTAGGAAATCCTGAAGCAAGACACCCAAGTTCCTTTGTAACTCTGAACTTTGAATTCACTGCCCGTTTACAAAATATTCTATGCCTTTATTCCTTCTGCCAAAGTGCATAACCATACTCTTCCCCGCACTATATTCCATTTGCCACTTCTTTGCCTATTCTCCTAGTCTGTCCAAGTCCTTCTGCAGGCTCCCTGCTTCCTCAGCTACCTTGCCTCTCCATCTTGCTTTGTACCATCTTCAAACTTGGGCACAAAAGCATCAATTCCATCATCCGGATCATTAACATATACTGTGAAAAGTAGTGGACCCAACACTGACTTCTGTGGAATACCACTAGTCCACTGGCAGCCAACCAGAAAAGGTCCTCTTTATCTCACTCTTTGCCTTCTGCCAGTCAGTCCATGATAGTATCTTTCCTGTAATGCCATGTCTCTTATTTTGTTTACTAACAATAATAAAATACTTCTTATTGCAGAACAAACATCACAGTCCACATTACAGCTGGCAAATTATTACATTGGCCCATCTGGAGATGGCAGTGTTTCTACTAAATCTAATTTATGCAGATTATAATTTCATTTTGCATGTGGGAGGTTGAACTGAAACTATTGAAAATTGTTGTAAATACAACTTTGGTATTATAACCTCTAATGTATATGTATCTCTATTTTTATGATATTGTTTCATAGTATTCCAAAGTATAAATCCCAATTTTATTTCCATTTCTTTTCCTGAAGATATTTTCTCTTGGTTACTGTCCTACTGGTGAATGGTTAGCTGTGGGAATGGAAAGCAGCAATGTAGAAGTGCTTCACGTAACGAAACCAGATAAATATCAATTGCACCTCCATGAAAGCTGTGTGCTCTCCCTTAAATTTGCTTACTGTGGTAAGTTATCAGCAGCAATTATCTTATCCCGTTTATGGTTTGATGTCTCTAATATTGCCGGTTTTTATTCATCTGTCGGTAAGCCTCAATTCCATGACGCAGGGCAATGTTTTTCCTACTTCAAATTGAATCTGTCAGAAAGCTAGCTGCTAAGCATGGTCAGTGGCTTACTGCACACAAGCTACATATCTGAACATTTGTTCTCAGTTCGCTATATATGACGCACGTACACAGATTCCTGCAAGTTGAAACAATGACTTTGTCTGGTGTGCAATGCTGAGACATAACCACCTTAACCATGTTCCACCACACCCTTCCTCTCCTTCCTGTCAGACCCAACACCAGATCTCTCATGTCCCATCATTGATTCCTAGGTCCGTGGTGGTGGCGGAGGCAGAGAAAAGACCTTCATAGACATAAGCTGTTGAAGGCATGTTTTACCAAAATGCATACCTTGGGCTTTTTGTGTAAAGGACTTAAATTCTTTGAGCAAATTATTTCTTCCAATTGAAAGTTTCTCTCACAATATTGTATGGGGCTGGCACATTTTCTCTGTGACCTTAAAGATTTCTGATTTAATCCTCGACTTGTCCCTTTAATTGAACCCCAATCACATTGACTTTGGAAATGATCTCAGTTTTTTTGGGATCAGGAAGAAGTCTGACTTTTTTCATTGTTTTTATTTAAAAATAGCAATTTCAAATATGTAGCTTAATGGGTTAGTGAGAGAAGCTAGTACTGGGCTGTGACCGTACCCCCAACACGACCAAACATTATCTTATTATGGAAAAAATTAAGTTTTAGGAAAGGAAAGAAGTTTGTTGGGGAAAGAATGTAAAGGGTTGGATTTTAAAAAGAAAATGGCCTTGGTAATACTAGAGCTGACTAAATAATGATTTTAAGCTGTAAGCTCTGCTAAGAGTTTGTATCAGCAAGAAATGTACCTGGGAAAAGACCACAAATGCTTACTGGTTTGAAATGCATAACCAAGCCCCAAAAACCTGACAGGTTTTCTTGTTATGTAATGAGATACTTATACATTGTTCAAATCATGTGAAAGAAATATTGTAATTTATAGTTCCTAATTAAGTGAATGGATGTAAAGTTCAGTGAGTAATACATATACAAATTAGTACAAGTTGATAATTGTTTTAAGGTACCTTTATATTACTGTTGTCCTGCAGCTGACAGATCTTTGTATTACATTAACATTAGGAAATGTACATCCTATGTCAGGTAAGACTTGTGCTTATGTTGACTCCCTGTAGGTTCACAGTGTTCCAGTGTGATCAGGCCAGGAACAACCACCCACCCCCACCTCATCACCCCCTACCAATACTCCAACCATACTGATTAGTAGCAAGTGTACCTCACTCGACACATCTCTTCTATTTCCAGTAAAACTGCAGCAAACCAGCATCCGACTGCTTGGAAATGCTATGGGTCAGGCTGTGGGCTCACTCAAAGGTTTTACGTATGAGCTTGGGTAAAGAGTGCAAGCTGCATGGGCATGGGCAGTCCAAACTCCAGCTGAAACCAGGCTCAGAATTGGAGATATGGGTAGATCTGTGGCTGGACCCAGCATCTGGAGTGCACATTTCCTACATTTTTTTGTTAAATACACCGAGGGTGGTCCGGAAAATCCACTACTCTGAAGCCACTCAAATCTCTTGGATATCAGATCATCAGAGCTATGCTGATTTGATTGGACTAATGATTCCACCTCTCTCCGACAGGCCTGATGTTAAAGAGTAAAACCCCAGAGATTTTAAGGGGAATTCTCAACTTGAAAATTAAATGGATATGGGAAAGTTCAGTTATTTACTTCTTAAAAAGTTATTTTTATTTTAATAATTTTATATTTTTTTGTTTTACTAATGTTTATATTTAATTATTTAAAGCAATCCTAATAGTTAAATATCTCAGACTGCCAAACCTTTAAAAATGTGTTTCAAAGCCTTGATGGATTTGACAAAAGGTATGGCTCACCTACACTAACACCCCTCCTTCCTTCCCACCACCACCCCTATCCCTTCACTCTTCCCATCTCATCAAGGCATTCTAAGGACAGGGCCACATTTTTCCACCCATGGGTGAATTCTCACAATGCATTGCTGAGCTTGACTAGGTGTTCCCTGGATGATTGGAATGGAGATAGACCTACTTCACCCCTGCCCACTCCACGTTTTGCACAGGATAAAACATGAGTTTTGAGCTGTGAATCTAGGTGAGGTTGGACGGAATCTATCTCAGTTTGCCCTATGAATGAAGACAACTCTATTTTCTTAAGTTTAGAGTACTATTGTGTATGTACAGTGGATTCCACTTAATTGGGCCATTCCACTTAATCAGGACAGCCACTTATTTGGGACAACTCTTAAAGAACAAAAACAAATTGAGAAAATTACCAGAATTCCTTTCTTTTATTTGGGACGTTATGCCACTTAATTGGGACAGGAGACTGCTGCCAAGCAGTTTCTAAACAGCATCAGTCGTGAGCATTTGTGTCGCCGATAGACATTACATCATGCTTGGAGCGAGCAGTTTTAAAATAGCATCAGTGCATGTATTTCTGTCTAAAAAGCAGCAATTTTTTGTCACTGATAATTGGTGAGAAATAAGCAGTAAGACAACTCAGAACTGCTTTGCTCACTGCGGTTTCAAGCATTGAAGCTTGGAGGTGCCAGGGACGGCGTGGAGTGATAATGAAATAAGATCACTACTTCAACAAATTAGGAACTATGAAGCATTTGAACGTAATGACAGTCATCTTGAATGTTACAATGAAAATGAAGGTTTGGAGGATGTAATCATCAATAGCATTGTATGAAGGCAGTTTATTATCTGCACAAGGTGCTAATTTTGTTCATTTATAGTCAATCTAAAGAACTGGGTAGCGTACATCGGATGAATTTCGCCATCAATAACAATTAGTGTTATATTACTGCAGTATAATTGGTAGTGTTCTAATTTGTTCCTGTTTCATTTTAATACACAGTTTGTTACTCTATTGAACAATAGTTTGTCTTTTTTATGCGTTTTTTAACTATTTCCATGAAATTTAACTTAATCTGGCCAAAATGTACTGGTCCCAATGTGTCCCAATTAACTGGAATCTGTTGTATTTTACTTTCAGGAAGAACTTTTAGAAATTCTGATCATGAACATTTAATGATTGATTGGGCAAGCAATTCAATATGAACTCATTGACAAGTTGAAAGCATTTGTATAAAATATGGAATGCAACTATTTTAAACTCGTAAATTTGATTGAAGAGGAAGTGTTGGAAGAAGGATAAGACCATTGGTGATTGATTAATGTTTAACATTTGAATTAGGCTAGATATTGCATTGTAAATTTAATGATTTTATTATATTTCTACAGGTAAATGGTTTGTAAGCACTGGAAAAGATAATCTTCTTAATGCATGGAGAACACCTTATGGAGCAAGCATATTCCAGGTATTCTGAGAAAAAATTTATGTTCAAAATTTCTGAACAATGATGTTAAAGTAAAAATACAGTAGAATCAGAAAAATGTGGGTTTATGATAAGTTTGTACCATTATCAGTGTGATCACTGTTGTATGAACTTAAAGGCTGATCAGGTACAGGGCTGTTCTTTATGATGGGCAACAGGCACAGATCAAAATACAAGGATATCCTTTGAGAACAGAGATGAGGAGTAGTTTTTTTTTACCCAAAATTTGTGGAATTCATTGCTACAGACAGCTGTGGAGGCCAAGTCATTGTATCTATAGTATTTAAACTGGAGGTTGATAGGTTCTTGATTAGTAAGGGTTATAGGGAGAAGGCTGGAGATGCCGTGATGGAATGGCAGAGCAGACTCGATGGGCTGAGTGGTCTATTTCTGCTCCTCTGTCTTATGGTCTTATTCTATTACAACATTGGCAATATTTTCTCTGAAAAAAATGCCTTTCAGAAGAACTTAAGGGATTGAAGTGGATGAATGTCTAGGGGATTGTGCTGATCATTAGAAATATATTTATATAGTGTACTGAAGAATGTTTTCAGCCTGAAGCATCGGCAGTTAATTCGTTTCCATAGATGCTGCCTAACTTGCTGGGTTCATCCAGAATTTTGTGTATCTTGCTTTGGATTTCAGCATCTGCAGAATTTCTTGTGCTTATGTAGTAGGTTGTTCTGGTTGGGAGTCTGAGTGGGTGGTGGAAGCTAAGACTTTTTTTTACTATCCAAGGAAATCTACTTAAAAAAATTGTGTTGTCATGGGAAAGAAGGGAACAGATAGATACCTCTTGAAGAAAATGTATATTTTGAATGGCTTAAATATTGTGTCCTGATTATTAGGAATAGAAAATAGAACCAATTGGCTTTTGAACTTTCAGTGGCACTGTTTCAAGATTTATTAAAATTAGATGTAGAGAGCACGTAGGGACTAGTGCCTTAGTGGTGATCAAAGAGACAGCAATACCTTCTGAGTATTTACTGATGTTGTCATGCATGTTCAGCTGGTTGCTCTGGAATTAAGAAAGGTGAAATGAGAGAATAAATAGGGAGAGCATAGATTTAGCAAAATCTACAGATCATGCAATGAGTAAGGTCCTGTAAACTTTGAACAACACATTATAGAAGCTGAAACCCAAATGAATCATAAAAACCGTCATAAAGGATGACTGGGAGTTCATCTTGTCGGTGCCACCTAAAAGAGGGCTTACCTGCAACTTCCCACCTTCTGTAGACTTGTAGGTTGTCCTTCTCTTTCTCTTCACTCTTTCAGACAGCAAACTCCCACAATACATTTTGGGCCAAGACAGTTTAATTCACCACGTCTCCCTCTCATCCTTCTTTCAAATACTTTATGCCTCTTAGATTGTTTGCCCTTCTGATAAGAGAAATAACACTTTGCCATTTACTCCAATTATGGCAACTTAATGTTGTACAACCTGACTAATTCAAGAGCTGCCATTCCAAATAAAAGAACCCCACATTATCCAATTATCCAGAAAGAGACATAAGCCACTACTGCAGATGCTGAAATCTGAAGGAAATATATACACAAACTGCTAGTGGAATGCAGCAAGTCAAGCAGCATCTGAGGAGGGAAATGAATTGTTGACATTTTAGTTTGAGACCCTGCATCGTGAAGCAGTGTCAACCCCAATTATCAATAATTCTTTCTTCTCCATAGCTGCTAGAAATCTTGAGCAGCACACACAAAATGCTGGAGAATCTCAGCAGATCAGGCATCATCTGTGGAGAAGAATGAAAAAATGATGTTTCACCAAAGGCAAGAGGGCCTGCTAAGTTCCTCCAGCAGTTTGTGAGGGTTCCTCCAGCAGGATGTGAGGATTCCTCCAGCAGGATGTGAATGTTCCTCCAGCAGGATGTGAGGATTCCTCCAGCAGGATGTGAGGATTCCTCCAGCAGGATGTGAATGTTCCTCCAGCAGGATGTGAATGTTCCTCCAGCAGGATGTGAGGATTCCTCCAGCAGGATGTGAATGTTCCTCCAGCAGGTTGTGAATGTTCCTCCAGCAGGTTGTGAATGTTCCTCCAGCAGGATGTGAATGTTCCTCCAGCAGGATGTGAATGTTCCTCCAGCAGGATGTGAGGATTCCTCCAGCAGGATGTGAATGTTCCTCCAGCAGGTTGTGAGGGTTCCTCCAGCAGGTTGTGAATGTTCCTCCAGCAGGATGTGAATGTTCCTCCAGCAGTTTGTGAATGTTCCTCCAGCAGGTTGTGAATGTTCCTCCAGCAGGATGTGAGGGTTCCTCCAGCAGGTTGTGAGGGTTCCTCCAGCAGGTTGTGAATGTTCCTCCAGCAGGTTGTGAGGGTTCCTCCAGCAGGTTGTGAATGTTCCTCCAGCAGGTTGTGAATGTTCCTCCAGCAGGATGTGAATGTTCCTCCAGCAGTTTGTGAATGTTCCTCCAGCAGGTTGTGAATGTTCCTCCAGCAGGATGTGAGGGTTCCTCCAGCAGGTTGTGAGGGTTCCTCCAGCAGGTTGTGAATGTTCCTCCAGCAGGTTGTGAGGGTTCCTCCAGCAGGATGTGAATGTTCCTCCAGCAGTTTGTGAGGGTTCCTCCAGCAGGATGTGAATGTTCCTCCAGCAGGTTGTGAATGTTCCTCCAGCAGGTTGTGAATGTTCCTCCAGCAGGATGTGAATGTTCCTCCAGCAGGATGTGAATGTTCCTCCAGCAGTTTGTGAATGTTCCTCCAGCAGGATGTGAGGGTTCCTCCAGCAGGTTGTGAATGTTCCTCCAGCAGGATGTGAATGTTCCTCCAGCAGTTTGTGAATGTTCCTCCAGCAGGATGTGAATGTTCCTCCAGCAGGATGTGAGGGTTCCTCCAGCAGGTTGTGAATGTTCCTCCAGCAGGTT
This sequence comes from Hypanus sabinus, assembly GCF_030144855.1. Lineage (NCBI taxonomy): Eukaryota > Metazoa > Chordata > Chondrichthyes > Myliobatiformes > Dasyatidae > Hypanus > Hypanus sabinus. The sequence continues at coordinate 39,837,560 of NC_082710.1, read as the reverse complement.
GTGAGGGTTCCTCCAGCAGGATGTGAATGTTCCTCCAGCAGTTTGTGAGGGTTCCTCCAGCAGGATGTGAGGGTTCCTCCAGCAGGTTGTGAATGTTCCTCCAGCAGGTTGTGAATGTTCCTCCAGCAGGATGTGAATGTTCCTCCAGCAGGATGTGAATGTTCCTCCAGCAGTTTGTGAGGGTTCCTCCAGCAGGTTGTGAATGTTCCTCCAGCAGGTTGTGAGGGTTCCTCCAGCAGGTTGTGAATGTTCCTCCAGCAGGTTGTGAATGTTCCTCCAGCAGGTTGTGAATGTTCCTCCAGCAGGTTGTGAGGGTTCCTCCAGCAGGATGTGAATGTTCCTCCAGCAGGATGTGAATGTTCCTCCAGCAGTTTGTGAATGTTCCTCCAGCAGGTTGTGGATGTTCCTCCAGCAGGATGTGAGGGTTCCTCCAGCAGGATGTGAGGGTTCCTCCAGCAGGATGTGAGGGTTCCTCCAGCAGGTTGTGAATGTTCCTCCAGCAGGTTGTGAGGGTTCCTCCAGCAGGATGTGAGGGTTCCTCCAGCAGTTTGTGAGGGTTCCTCCAGCAGGTTGTGAATGTTCCTCCAGCAGGTTGTGAGGGTTCCTCCAGCAGGTTGTGAATGTTCCTCCAGCAGTTTGTGAATGTTCCTCCAGCAGGATGTGAGGGTTCCTCCAGCAGGATGTGAATGTTCCTCCAGCAGGTTGTGAGGGTTCCTCCAGCAGGATGTGAGGGTTCCTCCAGCAGGTTGTGAATGTTCCTCCAGCAGTTTGTGAATGTTCCTCCAGCAGGTTGTGAGGGTTCCTCCAGCAGTTTGTGAGGGTTCCTCCAGCAGGTTGTGAATGTTCCTCCAGCAGGTTGTGAGGGTTCCTCCAGCAGGTTGTGAATGTTCCTCCAGCAGGATGTGAATGTTCCTCCAGCAGGATGTGAATGTTCCTCCAGCAGGTTGTGAGGGTTCCTCCAGCAGTTTGTGAGGGTTCCTCCAGCAGGTTGTGAATGTTCCTCCAGCAGGTTGTGAATGTTCCTCCAGCAGGATGTGAGGGTTCCTCCAGCAGGTTGTGAATGTTCCTCCAGCAGGTTGTGAGGGTTCCTCCAGCAGGATGTGAGGGTTCCTCCAGCAGTTTGTGAGGGTTCCTCCAGCAGTTTGTGAGGGTTCCTCCAGCAGGATGTGAGGGTTCCTCCAGCAGGTTGTGAGGGTTCCTCCAGCAGGATGTGAGGGTTCCTCCAGCAGGTTGTGAATGTTCCTCCAGCAGGTTGTGAGGGTTCCTCCAGCAGGTTGTGAGGGTTCCTCCAGCAGGTTGTGAGGGTTCCTCCAGCAGGTTGTGAATGTTCCTCCAACAGGTTGTGAGGGTTCCTCCAGCAGGATGTGAATGTTCCTCCAGCAGGTTGTGAGGGTTCCTCCAGCAGGATGTGAGGGTTCCTCCAGCAGTTTGTGAGGGTTCCTCCAGCAGGATGTGAGGGTTCCTCCAGCAGGTTGTGAGGGTTCCTCCAGCAGGATGTGAGGGTTCCTCCAGCAGGTTGTGTTTTTTTTTCCTGGCCTGTCCAATGTTCACTCATCACTATAGTTTTCCAATCTAGTGACTGATTGAACTTCTGTAGTGTAATCCTGCCTTCCCTTTAATGTGATGACATGAACTGAACTTGGTACTAAGGCAGTGGTCCAACTATCATTCTATACAATTCTATATTATCTCTGTGCTCTTTATTTTCCCCCTTAACTGGAACATTCCTATTTAAAAATTCTATTGGACTATTCTGCTACCTTTAAGACATAATCCAGAATCACTTAGTTCTTTCACATCTTCTAACATCCTCTCGTATTTTTTGTATTCCCATGTCTCCTGATTTCTCCACTGAAGCATTATCTTACACTCCGCGACATGACCAGAGTAAAGCTTTCCTCCTTACTATCAACAACACAGCCAATCTTCATAAGATTTGCACACTTTTTTTTATTAATACACCCTACATTTCAGTGTGAATCATTAACATGTACTGCAGATGACAGACACAAAACCCAGTGGAAGCAGCTGCAATAACTAATTGTCAACCACCACATTTTACCTCCTGTATCTTGTGAGACTTGTCAGTAGCCATGCTTAAATTCAAATAGACTCTCAAGTGCACTGCTCTCATTGGCTCTTTGGTACTTCCTCAAAGAATATAATTAAGTTGGTCAGACAGGTAAATCTGTGCTAACTGTCCTTGATTAAGCTGCCTTTCCCTACACTCCTTTAGACCTCCAACAGTTTGGCCCTATTGAAATTAAACTATGTTTTTTTTAAACAAATTTACTCCTTACTCCTCTTTACCTCTGGCACCACCACTGTAGCCAGGGAGTCATGAAAAATGATAGTTGCAGCCTTAGCAATTTCCTCCCATGTCTCTTTTTACTCCCTAGGACATATTTCATGAAGGCCAGAGAATTATCTACATACATAACTTCTTAATGCCTCCTCTTTTCCAATGTTTATCTTTCCAATATTTCACACTCATTCATCTTAACCTCAACATTGGCATTGGCCTACACTTCTCTGGGGGCAGTCGTAATGAAGCTTACCCATCTCACATACACGATTCCGTTTTGGTCCCTGATAGGCTTTTGCTGTCCTCTTATCTCTTTTACAATTATAAAATAACCTTGGTAAGTATTAAAGAGAATCCAAACTTCTTCATGTCCTCTTCTTGGCTTCCTATCATTGTGAAATCAGCCTCATTGTCTTTTTCTCTCTCTTTCTTTCTACAGTCTAAGGAATCCTCATCAGTGCTGAGCTGCGATATTTCAGTGGACGATAAATATATAGTCACCGGCTCTGGAGATAAGAAAGCATCAGTCTATGAAGTTATTTACTAAAATCTTATTTCTGAGACAGTATGTTCAGAACTGGTTTTCTTAATATATTAAAAAAAAACAAGATGGTATCTTCCTGATCCTCCTGGACATCAGGTCTTTAAGGTGAATCTTAACTTTGGTACTTGTGGACTGATGATCACTACACCAATGATCGACGGATTAAAATGAAACATTATTGAACTGAGCGCAAATTAACTGTTTTGGTAGTACCAAGAAAATTCCAGGACTCTGCTTTGTGAAACCCTGGATTATTAGAAGAGCATTTGAATCCTCTCTGACCTCACATTGTATTTTTGTTATTGCCTGAATTGCTGCATTTGTGGAGTTGCCTAACCAGATGTTCACTTGTTCTTTGAAAAACATTCTGTCCTTTTGTAGTGCAATGGTGTTCCAGGTAAACCTGGTTTCTGCTTTTGCATCTTGTGAAATGTATTTTGTATCTTGTTGGAGCTCAAACATTTGTACAAATTGTAAATATTTCGTTTAATACAGTAAAGACAGTATTGAAACAAATTGGGATTTTAACCACTTTCTTTCAACCAGCGGTATTATGATTAGTATTACCTTTGTGTTAAATTAGTGAGTGCCCTTGTTCAATTAAGTATTTGAGCTGGAGAGATAAGAAATGAAATTAGTCTCTAAATAAGCAGAGGAAAAAATAAGTCCATTTGATGACATTACATTTGCAAAACTTATTGTAATTTCTATGTCCCTAAATGTGAGCAACTATTGCAGTAATTTTTGTCTTAGGATTTTTGTCCACCCATTAGAGTTCAGAATTACTTCACACGTCAGTGTTATAAAATGTTTTCTGAATTATCACCAGATTTTGGAATTAACTTCCTATCCTCTGCCTGTGGACTCTCTTGGAAGTAGGCGTGCTGAGAACCATCTGCAGCTTGGTGAAATGCCCATAAACTCTGCCTCCTTCAACATTGATTAGTCACCATTTTGTAACTTCCATAACACTCTCTTGGATTTTGACCAACATCACTCCTTGACTCCATTTGAAACTTGCTTTGCTGAGAACCATCTGTACTCCAGGCTCTGCCCATGTATTCTGGTAGTCAACACACTGACTTGGCTCTTTTGTAACTTCGTTAAAGTTTAACCTTAAACATGTTTTAAGATTCTGAATTGTTTTGAAATATTGAAGCAGAGAGCAACAGTATGTCAAAAGACTGATTAATTCTGTGCAAAATGCATTGTCCTCCAGCAGTATTTTCCATTTACTTTTTAATAATTTTATCTAACACAAATATAAGGAATACTGTCCCAATGGAAGATGAAAAACTAAGATTGATATTCTGAGCCAGCTGAGCAAGAGGTGTCTAATACTCTGGATTATGAAAGAACAAAGATTTTAAATATAAGAGTTCATATATTTAAATATGTTTTTAGAAAGTCAGTATGCTTACTATTGTGATCTTTTTCAAATTATTTTCATAGTTAAGTAATTTCTTCATTTTTTATGTTAAGACATCATTGTTAAGGCCAGCATGAATTGCCTAACACCAATTAGGATGGGAATGAGCCAGCTTCCAAGAATCATTGCTACCTTTTGAATGAATGTGCTCTCCACAGCTGAAGTGGGAAGGAATTTCTAGAATTTAGGAAACCTGACAATGAAGGAATGCCAATACATTTCCAAATCAGGATGGTGTGTCACTTGGAGAGGAGCCTGCTGTGGCGGTGTTCCCATGCGCCTGAAGGCCTCGTTCTGCCAGCTTGTAGAGGTTGTACAGGTTGTAGTTTTGGGAGGTGCTGTCAGAATAGCCCAAGTGAATAATGGCAGTGGGTTTTATAGATAGGGCACATTACAGCTACAATACACAAATGCAAGATAGGGTCAGTCAGGGATTGCCGAGGGGAAAGTTTGCAGAAGTCATGCTTTATGCTTGACAACTCACCACTTCTGCAAACAGCATAATGGAAATGCAAAGCTTAGAATCAGGATTATTATCATTGTCTTACATGAAGTGAAATTTATTGTTTTGCAGCAGCAGTACAATGCAAAGACAAAATTACTGTAAATTACAAAACTGTGCAAAGAAACCAGAAAGAATAATAAGGTAATGTTCATGGACCATTCAGAAATCTGATGGAGAAGGGGAAGAAGCTTTTTCTGAATCATTGAGTGTGGGTCTTCAGGCTCCCCTGCCTCCTCTTTGATGGTAGTAACAAGAAGAGCAAGTGTACTGGGTGGTGAAGATGCCACTTTCTTGAGGTCCCAACTCTCAAAGACGACTTTGTTCTGGGAGAGGTTTGCGCTCATGATAGAATTGGCTGTGTCCAGCCTCCTGCATTGAAGCCTCCACACCATGCTATGATGCCACCAACCAGAATACTCTTCATCATAGGTTGATTTATAAAAATTTGGAAGAGACTTGGGTGACACACTGGATCTCCTCAAACTCCTAACAAAGTAGATTTGTTAGCATGCCTTCTTTGTGATTGCATCAATGTGGTGAGCTTATTGGATCCATCATGCCAAACATCATACAAAAGCAGTCTGCATTTCGGCTAGATGTAGCAAACAACCATGTCTGAGTGAAATTGCAAAGATCAGGTAATTGGGTTGCACAGTTCACCCGTCAGTCCCTGCCGATTTACCAGGGTCAGCTACATACTACTGACGTTAACAATCATACAAAAGGTGTTTCCTCCTTTGCCACCATAAGTTGATGTTTTTGCAGTGCAACCCATGACTTTAGTTGAACATGCTCAGTCCTGATCAAAGTACATTGTGCTACTTTATTGCAGACATGTCTTTTTAAAGGAACAATCTACAGATGCCAGATCAGACTGTGCAGCTTCAGAACTCATTGCAAACTGCTAAACGCCTTCCAAAGTCCACAGTGTGTGCTTAAATTAACAGGGAATATTTATGTTTCAGCATTTAGCTGCTGACATACTCATTCCACGGGTGTCTCGGTAGTAACACCACTGGCAGCACTCTAAGCAACATTGCTGGCTGAGACTGGAGGGGACGGCAGCAATGTTGGCCCCTGCCACAAATCTCTGCAAAGTCAAGGATGTTATTTTCCACAGATTAGGATGTTTTTAACACTGCCGCTGTGTTTAGAGCCATTTCTGGCAGGGAAAAAATACATTCAAATTCTTCAATAAAATCACATAACCAGTTTCTTTTGATGTTTCACAACCCAGATTTACAAAAGGAATCTATTCCTGAAAAACATCATAAAAGCTGGATAAAATTCATTATGGAAATGTTGGTACAATATATAGAGAGAGCGAAAAATAGATTCATTCAAAGCATTCATAGTGTTAAAACATAACCATGTAAACTGAATGTTTGTGAAAGGCGTGATGCCTGTGTGTGGGTTTTGAGGCAGTTAGCGTAGCACTTTTGAAGCACCAGTGACCCAGGTTCAATGCCACTGCTGTCTGTAAGGAGTTTGTACATTCTCCCTGTGACTGACCGAGCTTCCTCTGGGTCCTATGGTTTTCTCCCACAGTCTGAAGACATACAGGTTAGTAGTTAATTAATCACGCATGGGTGTAATTGGGTGGTGCGGGCTCATTGGGTCAGAAAGGCCTTTTGCTGTGCTGTATCTCTAAATTTAAAAAAATATATAAAATACATCCTCATGCTATGTTCCATTCCCTGGATGGGCTGGTTACACATGCCCAATTTTTGGAGTCATCGGAGATGACTGAATACGAGGTACAGTTGAGCAGTCAGCCTGTGAGGCCATGGTGGCCGGTGATATCCTCATGAAAGTGATAGCAAAGGTTTGAATCTGTCCACTGGACAATCTCTCAGGAGCTTTGGTTAACAGTGGACCTAACATTTGCTTGTACGCTGTCTGTTCCTCTGTTGTTTAAAGCCTGGAGTTGCTACAGCCGACAGATCCTGAACTATTTAGGTAAATAATAAAGTGCAAGGCATGACATGGTCTAATACCTACAGTCTACAATCTACCAAGGTCTGGGATTTCCCAATCACCACTTCGGTCATGATAAAGGGAGTGAGTGGAGAACTTGGGGGTGGAGGTTAATGGTTGTTGGAACCATTTCCCTGTTTCTATAGAAAAGAGGATATTATGCCATATTCTCTGCAGTGGGAGAGGAATCAACTCATTCATGGCATCTCTGTTTCTGTTTACACATCAGACAACCTGCTGATGAGCTTCATCACTCTGTTGAGTTTAGACAGGTGCTGCTCAAGAGAAGTGTGATCTGCTTATGAACTCCATCCCTGTATCTACTGAGAGCGACAATCTGCTCACCAATGACGTTCTTCCATGCACTGAGGACGTTAAGCTGCTCCCTGGTGGTAGTAGAATTGGAATTGGTTTATTATTGTCACGATACCGTGAAAAGCTTGTCTTGCATACTATGCATACAGATTACATGTACACACAGTGCACTGAGATAGCACAAGGTGAGCGAAAAAACAATGCAGTAACAGAGAAAGTGCAGTGCAGATGAGCAATAAGGTGCAAAGCATAATGAGGTAGATTATGAAGGCAAGAATCCTTTTTATTGTACGAGGGAATGATTTATTAGTCTTATAATAGTGAGGGAGAACTCTCCTAGTGGTATGTGTTTTCAGGCTTTTGTATCTTCTATTTATGGAAGAAGGGAGAAGTAATAAATTTCTAGAGTGGGTGGGAAATCTGTGGAAATCCAAAGCAACACGCACAAAATGCTGGAGGGACTCGGAAAGCCAGGCAGCTTCAATGGAAAAGAGTGCAGTAGATATTTCAGGCCGAGACCTTCACTGGGACTGTTTACTCTTTTCCATAAATGTTGAATTCCTCCAGCAATGTTGGATGGGGTCTTTGATAGTACTGGCTGCTTTACGGAGGCTATAAGAAATGCAGGTGAGTCCATAGAGGAGAGGCTGGCTTCTATGATGTGCTGAGCTGTGTCCACAACTCTCTGTAGTTTCTTGTGGCCATGTGCAAAGCAGTTGCCATGCTGAGCTATTATACGTCCAGACAGAATGCTTACTATGGTGCACTGATAAAAGTTGGGAAGGGTTGAAGGGGCATGCCAAATTCCTTCTGCCTCCTAAGGAATTGGAGATGTTGGTGAGCTTTCTTGATCATAGCATCATATGGTTGGAGCAGAACCAACTATTTGTGATGTTCATATCTAGGAACTTGAAGGTCTTAATTCTTAACCTCAATGCTGTTGACCTACACAGGAGAGTGTGTACCATCTCTCCCCTCCGCTTTCCTGAAGTCAATGACCAGCTCTTTTGCTGACATTGATGGAAGGGTTGTAGACATGTTGCTATGCTCTCTCTTTCCTTCCTGGTGCATGGAGAATTTAAAGTTACTGTAGTGTAGCAGAGACCAGACCTCAATTGATTAGGGTGAGACAAGTTGGGTAGATTAGAGGGTGCAGGTTACCAGAAATTAGAGAATTTAATGTTCATACCATTGTGTGTAGATTATCCAGGTGGTATATGAGGCATTCTTCTTCTAGTTTGCATTTAGAGTCATAGAATATTACAGTAGAGAAATAGGCCATCTAGTCAATGCTGAACTATTAATCTGCCTAGTCTCACAGACCTGCACCTGTTTCATAGCTATTCATACACCTCCTATCCATACACCTATTAAATTCTTTTTAAATGTTGAAGTAGAAGAGGCATCTATCACTTCTGCTGCCAGCTCATTCCACACTCAAACCACCCTCTGAGTGAAACCATTCATCCTCATGTCCTCCTTAAGCTATTCACCTTTAGCCCTTAATCCATGCCCCTTACTCCTAGTTTCACCCAACCTTAGTGGAAAATGAGTGCTTGCATTTACCTTATCTATGCACCACATAATTTTATATACCTCTATCAAATCACCCCTCATTCTCCTACACTCCAGGGAATAAAGTCCTAACTTATTCAACCTTTCCCCATAACACAGGTCCTCACTGTCCACTACAACCCCAACCTTGGTGTCATCCACAAATTTGCTGATCTAGTTTATCATGTTATCATTCAGATCGTTGATGTAGGTAACAAACAACAATAGACCCAGTACTGATCCCTGTGGCACACCAGTTGTCACAACCTCCAGTCAGAGAGGCAACTGTCTACTACCACTCTCTGGCTCCTCCCACAAATCCAATGTCTAATCCAAATTACTAACTTATCTTGAATGCTAAGCAACTGAAAGCTCTCGACCAATCTTTCATATGGCACCTTGACAAAGGCCTTGCTAAAGTCCATGTGAACAACACGCACTGTATTGCCTTCATCAACTTTCCTGATAACTTCGTGACTGGTGAGACAGGATCTACCACTCACAAAGCCATGCTGACTGTCCCTAATCCGCCCCTGTCTATCCAAACAACTTTATACCTAGTCCCTTGGAACATTTTCCAATAATTCACCCACTGCTGCTGTTAGGTTCACCATTTCCTAAATTATTCTTAGAGCCAAGAGATTTGGTCTCAGTTTGTGCATCAGTTGAAAGCACAGTACTTCTCTGGGTCTAGACCTCACCTGTAAATATTGTAAGATCATGATGCTTTTTCATTGCTAGAATCAATTGTATGGGTTCTGATTATTTCATGCTTGTGCCTTTTCCTTTGAAGGGTGGCCTTGGCAAGTGTCCTGGCTCTTCAGTGCTCTAGTCCCTGCTCTCAATATCAGCAATGAGAAGTCCGAAGTCTCTGATTGAACTGAAGAACTGACTCCCTTCCCCTACTGGGGTAACTGTCTATCTGTTGCTGCTATTTGGCTAGCATGGGAAGTATGGTCTGAGCGACTGATCTGTTAATGACCTGCTAAATTTGGTAAGGACCCACCTAAGAGAATCTAGGCTCCTTTACCACAACTTCTGTGTGCAAAGTACTGTTTTTAAAGAAATTTTGGCCAAATTATTAATTTATGCAGGGTTCTGATTGAGTGTTAGCACTGTGCAGAATCTAGATTTAAAGGACCATTGAAAGGGTAAATTCCAGTTCTGAAACACAATGCTCTATTACGTAAAACAAAAGTTCATCCCAGTGAGGCAAACAAAGCATTAAAAGATGCTTTGTTTTGTTCCGAAGTACTTTACTTGCAAGATTTTTGTCACTATGATTTTCATTCTATTTATTCGTGAACTTGAACTTTTTCACACTCAACTTTCCTCATTTCTTTATTCCGTTTCCACATTTATACGTCTGACAGGCTGCTGCTTTCTCTTTGAGAGGAGGCAAGGTAAAACAATCTGCTATTACAGCACCTTTTGTACAGTTGCAATGCCCCAAGCACTTTACAGCTAGTGAAGTAATTTTGAAGTACAGCTGTTGGTGGACTGCAGGAATGTTGGCAGTCAATTTACATTCCAACAAGGACTCACAAGCCACAGTGATATGATAACTAGATAATTGCTTGATAGAAAACACTGATCAAGTCAGTGTTTTGACCTTTTCCAAAGAGTGCCATCAGGTCTATCTGGGAGCATAGACAGGGTCTCACCTTTGTTTCATAACTCATTCATAAAACAGGAACTCTAAATGCAGATTTAAATTGAATTAGCTGTCTGGGTTAAATGCTTAAATCACTGGGGGTGGAATTTGAAGATGACTTCTTCTGTTTTGAAGAAACAATTACAGTCCTCAAGTTCACTTGGTGCTGTCTATAAGGCATTTAGCTCTTCAACTTATTGTGTTACTGTATTGCTTCTCTCTTTCTCCTTTCTGTTTCTATTCTTATGGATCAAAGGTAATGGGGAGAACAGGGTTGAGAGGGATAATAAATCAGCCATGATTGAATGATGGAGCAGACACAGTTGGCTGAATGGCCTATTTCTGCTCCATTGTCTTATGGTCACATATGATTAGAACTGGCCTCTTTAAATCTTTCTGAAATCTTTCCAAGACATTGGACTAAGGCTAAGGATATAAAGGCCTTGGGCGTCTTGTCCAGACTCCCAAAAGTAATTTAACACTTTTCATTGCACAACTCAGATAATTCCATGGGCAATTCCAGGTCACCAACCTACAGTATATCCAATCCAAAATAGAAAATGTGGCACATTCTCTACTTTAAAGGTAACATAGTGCTTGAAAGAGGGGGCAGTTTTGGACACACAGTGAAAGCCCATTTCAACAAAGAGTTGGGTATAAACCAGCAGTAGCAGGATGGTAATACCTACTAGATTTAAAGAGTTTTCCTAACTAATCAAGGATTAAACAGAGTGCAAGAAGTTTACAGAATTTTTTATTGATTCTGGGAGACTTGTACTTAATTTGTTGCACTCTTGCACAAAGAGGGTGTGTATTATGTTTTCTTTGCCTGAATAGATCAGCTCAAGTTTGGGTTATTCTTAAATGAGAGCCTTTGATAACCAGACAACCCAACACTGACCCTTGAGAGGATTGTTAATGGAGACAGAACAGTCAGAAGAATGATATTGTGGGAAAAAAAGGTGGTGAAATGGTAAAAGATTGAATGGCACCATTAAATTAGTAGGCCATAACCACTAAATATACTAACATTTAGTGGTCATTTAGTACCTGTTAACAGGCTTACTAGAGAATCAGTACTTGTATTTTAAATTTCATATGATTCCAAATGATCTGCTTTTGGGACTCTCTGAGGGTATGCTGCTCTTTGAAGACTATTACCAAGAGAATGCCATGAAATAGAGACATCATTCTTTTAACATGACATGGTTCTCTTCCCCTTCCCCTTCCTTTTCCCGTCCCCTTCCCCTTCCTCTTCCCGTCCCCTTCCTCATTCTCATCCTCATCTTCCCCATGCATTTCATTATAACTGGGAGTCCAACATAAGGTGCATTACCACTAGCTACTGAATTGGAATCTCAGAGAAGTAAACCAAAGTTTAAATGGAATGTTAAGAGAGGAGAAAATCATTTTACTTTCTCAAACATAATTAGGGAAATTAATTCTTGCCGTCAAGCCATTTAAAATAATTGAAGACATGCTACTTTTCCCTTCTATTCCCCTTTAATTACCAATGATTATTATTAAGATGAGGCTGTGATGAAGGTTATAAGACTGGGAATGACTGAGCATTTGGTTAGATTGTAAATTATGAGCCTCTACTGAGCAATTTGAAGGAATGTCCTTGGCTGAAAGCATATGCAGTCTTTTGTGTGGCTCTGCCCTCCACAGCAGGTGAAAGCTGTCTTGTTTTTTTGGACCACCTTCAGACAAAAGACATCTGTTGAAAGTGAAAGATGCCTGATCTGATGACGATTTAGAGGTTTGTATAACAGGCTCAGTGTAACTCTCTATAAATATTCTCCATGGCTTGTAGCCAGATAGTAAATAGTGCTCCAGTGTACCGTGACTAATGCTCTTCTCTATCCTTACACATTTTAAGTACACTGTGGAATTTATCTGTTAGTACGAAGCTTTTTTTTAAAAGCAAATACGTTTCCTGTAAAGCACTTGGAAAAACTAAGCTTGGGCATGTAATTAGTTTTGATTGCTGCAGAAACCTGTTTGCATTGATGATGGCTGCTGTAATTGTAGTATTAGAGCATGTCCAGACAGCTCATTCTTGGCCTTACACTTTGGTTAATGTTGCTGTTTAAGATGTTTGTATGTCTGGCAACTAAGAACATTACTTAAACTCTATACTTTTTTTTAAGTCACTGGCAATTTGAAATCATATTTAGTTGGTAAAGCTAACTCTTGAACTTCTTTTGCTTTTCCAATCCTGAGGCAAATTGTGGGGAAAAAACCAACTTCCAGTCCATTCATCTCCTCCATTCAGGGCTCCAGGTGAGGTAACTTCATCTGTGACTCTGGCAGCATCCTCTATTGTACCTGGAGTTCTCAATGCAGCCTCGTGTACATTTGTGAGACCCGTAGTAAATTGGGGCTCCGCTTCATTGAGCGCCTCCGCTTCACTTGCCAACAGTGGAACTTCCCAGTAGCCAAACATTTTAATTCCAATTCCCATTCCCGTTCTGGCATGTCTGTCTAGTGGAGGAGCAATGCCTTTTATTCCCTTTAGGTAGCCTACAACCTGATGGGATGAACATCAATTCTCCTTCCAGTAAAAAATTCCCTTCCCCCGCCCTCTTCTTCTGTTCCCTACTCTGGTTCCTTGTATCTTCTCACCTGCTTATCAACTCCCCCGTGTCCCCTCCTACTTCTCTGTTTCCTGTGGTCCACTTTCCTTTCCTATCAGATTCCTTCATCTCCAGCCCTTTATCTTTACCACAAACCTGGCTATCCTTCTTCCCCTCCTGCCTTCCTTTTTATTCTGGCTTTTTCCCCTCTCCCTTTCAGTCCTAAAGAAGAACCTCAGCCCAAAACGTAGATCGTTTGTCGATCCTGATCTGCTGAGTTCCTCTAGCATTTTGTGTGAGTGTAACTTGTAGTCAATGCTGCAGTGTGACAATAGGTAACATCCTAATCAAATTAATACAAAATGGAGAAGGTAGATAAGTATAATGGTTATGGAAGAACTATTTAAAAAATATAATCTTTCCTACAACATAGAGGAATGGCAGCTAAATCAAGCGTGGCAAAGAGATACAAACAGCAATGAAATTAATGACCAGGTATTAGTTCACAGATGTATAATGGTCAGGATGTTGGAACACGTTCCCCTGCCCTTTTATACCCACCCGACCGAGCAGATTTGATTATGAGAGCAGGCACAGTCCTATTTAATGGGCAGTTGGGCTCTTCTGACCTCTCGCTCTGTCTGTGAACTTAAATCTGGTTTAACTATGTTACTGAGCTGAGTGGCAAGATGCATTTAGTATCTGAGCGTCCCTCTCAGTTATACACCAACCATAGCTGGGGCATCTTGCTCATGCCCATCCATTTGAGAGGGGTCAGTGGTCCTCATCTAAAAGTTATTGTTTATTTTACTATATATTTGCTTTAAACATTTTGTTTGTTAACAACTTTCAATGATGTAAGTTAATTTTCAACTGCTTCTGAAAATTTTTGCCTCCAGAGATGTTGGGAAAATGTGAAAGGGTTTAGTCAGTCTAAGCTGTCAGGCAATCATCTGGCAGCCCTTAGCTAGAGATTGCTCCTGCAGCCTAGTCACCGTCAGTGGAAGGACCGTGGTGGCAGTGCATAGGCACAGACGGTTGGTGTGAACAGTGATGGTGAGAAATAGATGGGATCAGCGAAACTTTGCCCAATGTGTTATCCAAAATCCAGCAGCTCTAAAGCAACACACATAAAATGCCGGAGGAATTCTGCGGGTTGGGCAGCATCTATGGAAATGAATAACCTGTCACTGTTTTGGGACTTGGCCCAAAGCAACAGGTCTTGGGCTAGCAGAGGAGTGACATATCTGGAACAGTGCTCATGGGCTTCTGATAAATCAAAATAACCCATGGCAGATCACATACAGAAAGACATGTTCCATGTAGTACAAGGTTCCCTTCTGGGGTTGGATGTGATTGTGAAAGCTCCTGCCCTCCTCTGATCATCTGCTTTAAACATCCTTTTTCCCACAGCTTCAATGATCTTACAAGATGTTCAAAGACAATGGAAAAGGAAGATAACTAGTGTGCTTTTTTCTGTATTGTCTCTAACAATGCCCAGGAGATTATTCCTGGAGAACTAGGGATCATATATATATGGTGCATATTATGCACAAGGAATATGGTAATACACTGTAGTTAATGAATACTTACGATGAAAGCAGAGGACGGAGAAATGAATGACCTCTTGTGTAATGACATGCCATTAATATGACAGTTTAAGAGAACCATATTAACACAGCCAGCTAGAAGTTACAGATTGCTCACACCTTGGGTTCGTGACTTTGTCAAACAATATACATTCAACTCCCTCTGATTGTCAGCTCCTTTATTAATTCAAGCCAGGTTTCAAGGCTGCTTAGTCAACTCAAAATCAGTACCAAGGAATTAACTTAATGCAATAATGCATAATTCTACAATTTACTTTCTCTCATTATTGATCAATGCTTAAGTAGTCCGAGAAATTTTATGGGAACCACATTGGAAGTAAGGCTACTCTGATAGTAAATTCAATGTGTGGCTGAGCTGTTAAATAAAAGTAATGTTAAAGATTAAAGTTAAAAAAATTATAGATTAAAAATTAGCTTTATTTGTCACATGCACATCAAAAGTACAATGAGATGTGTCATTTGCTTGAAATCAAATAAGTTAAGTTTGTACTGGGCAGCCACAAATGTCACCACACTTCCAGTGCCAACATAGCATGCCGGCAACTCACTAGGCCCTGGCTGTCCATCTTTGGAATGTGGGTGGAAACCAGAGCACCAAGAGAAAGCCCATGTGATCAGGGGAAGATCACACAAACTCCTTCTCGACAGGGAAGGGAATGAACACCCTGTAATGCTCTGAAAACTTTTTATTTGTTTTACATTTGAGATTATTATCTTGTTAGCTTGGGACAAACATTACTAGCTTCTCTAGTTTCAGATTCAGGAGTTGCTGCACTTACGTGAAACCCAAGAGAAAGATAAGAATCTATGAATAACTCAGTATATTTTGATAAATAAGCTTCTAAATTGCAATAAATTGGCAGGTCCAAATCTAGATGCTGTCCCATAAGTCTGAGTAAGGGGGGTTTATGGAGTGATAAAGCACATTCAGTTTTGTTCTAAGGATTTAAAATCATGAAGTTGAAGAGCTTTGCAAAGTATTCTTTGGTATGTATTCAAGACCTAAAACCAGATTCAAGACACTGCCTGATCTTCTATTCATTCAAATCGATTGTTGGTTAAGAAAGTAGATATTAAATAGTATAGCAGTAAGACAGTCTCTTATTCATACTTACGAACTCCCAGGTTTGACTCTCGAGTCTCCAGTGATTTAGAAAAATTACAAGGCTAAACTTCTGGCTAAATTCTTGATCCACATCTCTCATGTCTCCTCTTAATTCTGGGAGGCTTTTCTTCATCGCTGGTAGTAATTGCTGAGAGACCACTCAGCAGGGGCAGGAGACACTCCTTTTTGCTGTTCTCAAGTATTCAGGCAGTATGAACTCACGCTTTCTTTTAATAGTTTTCCACAGTTTATTAAAATCAGGTGAGTTCAGAGTAATAACAAACGGGACAAATCAAATCCATGACAGGTGAAAGATAGCAAGGTTACCATAGCACTGTAGAAGGTCAACATGCGAAACTGTGCATTCCCATCATCACTTCCCCGGCTATAGGTTGACTCATTATAAAGCCTAATGACCTCATATTTAATGCTGAATAGATTAGGACTTTATTCCCTGGACTGTTGGAGAATTAGGGGAGATTTGATAGAAGTACATAAAATTATGAGAGGTATAGATAGGATAAATGAAAGCAGACTTTTTCTGCTGCAGTTGGGTGAGATTAGAACTGGAGGTCATGAGTTAAGGGTAAAAGGTGAAATGTTTAAGGGGAACATGATGGGGAGCTTCTTCACTCAGAGGGTGGTAAGAGTGTGGAATGAGCTGCCAATGGAAATGGTCGTTGCGATTTCAAATTCAACATTTAAGAAAAATCTGGATACGGACATGGATGGGAGGGGTATGGAGGGCTATGATCCAGGTGCAGGTTGATGGAAGTAGGCAGAATAATGGTTCAGCACAGACTTGATGGGCTGAATGGTTTGTTTCTTTGCTGTAGATTTCTATGACGCTTATCGTCATAAACTCATAGAGCCTTTTACCTGATTTTTTTTAAAGTTGCATTTACTTTTATTATGTTTGGTTATTTTAACTCATTGCTCTTTGCAGAACATTGCTGATGGTTTGTGTCCCACTACTATCATGTAGCTGAATCAGAAACTGGTTTATTATCACTGACGTATATCGTGAAATTTCAAAGTTCAAGGTAAATTTATTATCAAAGCACATATATGTCATCATATACAATCCTCAGGTTCATTTTCTTG
The DNA here is from genome assembly GCF_030144855.1 of Hypanus sabinus. Taxonomy (NCBI): domain Eukaryota; kingdom Metazoa; phylum Chordata; class Chondrichthyes; order Myliobatiformes; family Dasyatidae; genus Hypanus; species Hypanus sabinus. The sequence goes on along the minus strand of NC_082710.1, from coordinate 39,820,879 downwards.
AAAGCATACTCAGTACATGCATAATAAAATAATATAATCAATGAACAGCCACACCTTCTTGAGCATTCAACCAGTGTGCAAAAGACACAAATATGAAAATAAATATTGAGAACATGAGATGAAGTGTCCTTCAAAGTGAGTCTGGAGGTTGTAGGAACATTTCAATAATGATGTGAAATTATCCCCTTTGGTTCAAGAGCCTGATTGTTGTGGGTAGTAACTGTTCCTGAGGCTTCTGTACCTTCCCTCTGATAGTAGCAGCGAGAAGAGAGCAAGATCTGAGTGGTGGGGTGGGGTGGGGGGGGGGGGGGGGCTCCTGATGATGGATGTTACGATAAAGTTTTGTGCTGATGTGCCCAGCAGTGGAGGAGGGCTTTGTCAGTGATGGCCTGGGCCGTATTCACTACTTTTTGTAGGAGTTTCTGTTCAAGTGCATTGGTGTTTTCATACCAGACTATGATGCAGCTGGTCAATATACTCTCCACTACACATCTATAGAAGTTTGACAATGTTTTAGATGTCATGCCGAGTCTTTGCACACTCCTATGAAAGTAGAGGTGTTGCCATGCTTTTTTGGTAATTGCACTTGAGTGCTGGGCCCAGACGAGGAACTCTGAAATAACCCTGAGGAATTTATAGTTGCTGACCCGCTTTACCTCTGATCCTCCAATAAGGACTAGCTGTTGGACATCCAATTTCCTCTACGTGAAGTCAATAATCAGCTCCTTGCACTTGCTGATATTGAGCTAGATTTTCATTCTCCCTCTAAATGCTGATTCATCACCAGTTTTTGTTCCGTCTATGACAGTGGGGTCATCAGCAAACTTGACAATGACTTTGGAGCTGTGCTTCGCCACACAGTCATAGGTGTAAAGTGAGTAGAGCAGGGGACTAAGCACACAGTCCTGTGGTGCTCCCATGCTTTTGGACATTCTGGAGGAGACATAGTTGCCAATCCGAACGAACTGAGGTCTGCAAATGAGGAAATCAGGATTCAATTGCACAAGGAACTATTGAAGCCAAAGTCTTGAAGTTTATTGATTAGTTTTGAGGGCATGACGGTATTGAATGCTGAGCTGTAGTTGATAAAGAGCATCCTGATGTATGCATCTTTGTTGTTAAGATGTACAGGAGTTGAATGAAGAGCCAATGAGATGGGATTTGCTGTGGAATTGTTGTGTGGTAGGCAAATTGGAGCGGATCCAAGAGACTCCTCAGTCAGGAATTGATATGTTTCATCATCAACCTCTCAAAGCACTTAATCACGGTGGATGTAAGTGGTAGTGGATGATAGTCATTGAGGCAGGTTACCATGTTCTTCTTAGACATCGGTATAATTGAAACCTGCTTGAAGCAGGTGGGTGCCTCAGGGTGTTGTCAACAAATGCCTCAGTGGTATTGTCAACAAACTTGAATATGGCATTAGAGCTGTGCTTAGCCTCACAGTCATAAATGAGGCTAAACCTTGTGAGTAGAGCAGGGTACAAAGCACACAGCCTTGTAGTGCACCTGTGTTGATGGAGATTGTGGAGGAGACATTGTTGCCAATCCGAACTGACATGGGCCTGCAAGTGAGGAAATTGAGGATCCAATTGAACAAGAAGATACTGAAGCCAATGCCTTGAAGCTTATTGATTAGTTTTGAGGGGATGATGGTATTGAATGCTGAGATGTAATTGATAAAGAGCATCCTTTATATGTATTCTTACTGTCCAAATGTTCTGAGGTTGAGTGAAGAGCCAAAGATTTGGCAGCTGCTGTGGACCTACTGCACTGGTAGGCAAATTGTAGTGCATCCAAGTCAATTCTCAGGCAGGACTTGATATATTTAGACCATAAGACTATAAGATATAGGACCACAATACAACATTTGGCCCATTGAGTCTGCTCTGCTATATCATGGCTGATCCATTTCCCTCTCAGCCCTAATCGCCTGTCTTTTCCCTATATCCATTCATACCTTGACTATTCAAGAACCTTTCAAGCTCTGCCTTAAATATACCCAATGGCTTGGCCTCCACAGTCGCCACTAGCAATGAGTTCCTCTGATTCACCACACCCTGGCTAATGAAATACTGCTTCATCACCACTCTGAATGGACATCTCTCTTCTCTGAGGCTGCATCTTCTGGTCTTAGATCTCCTACCAAAGGAAACATCCTCTCCACATCCTGGGCCCAGAGCCATCAAGCATTCCTCATGTAATAAGCCTTTCAATCCTGGAATAATTTTCATGAACATCCTTTGAACCGGCTCCAATATCAGCACATCCTTTCTTAGATAAGGGGCCCAAAACTGCTCACAGAACTCCAAATGAGGTCTCTCAATTTCCTTATAAAGCTTCAACATTATATCCTTGCTTTTGCAAGGCTTGACTATTTTCTAAATGGAGAGAAAATACAAAAAAAAAACTGAGGAACAAAGCAACTTGTGCAGGATTCTTTGAAGATTAATTTACAGGTTGAGCCTGTGGTGAGAAAGACAAATGCAATGTTAGCATTGATTTCAAGAAGATGAGAATATAAAAGCAAAGATGTAATGTTGAGACTTTAGAAAGCACTGGAGATGCTTCCCTTGGAGGATTGTGAGGAGTTTTGGGCCCCAAAAAAGTAAGTGCTGAAACTGGAGAGGGTTCAAAGAAGGTTCACAAGGTTTTAATAGGATGTCACATGAAGAGCGTTGGATGGCTCTCGGCCTGTATTCACTGGAATTCAGAAGAATGAGGGGTGACCTCATTGAAACCTTTCGAATGGTGAAAGGCCTTGATAGAGTGGATGTGGAGATGTTATTTCCTATGGTGAGAGAGTCTACGATCAGAGGACACAGAGGGGCACCATTTTAGAACGGAGAATTTCTTTTGCCAGAGAGTGGAGAATCTGTGGAATTCATTGCCACAGGCAGCTGTGAAGGCAAAGTCCGTGCGTATATTTAAGGCAGAGGTTGATAGATACTCGACTGGTCAGGGCATGAAGAAATATGGGGAGAAGTCAAGAGTTTGGGGCTGAGAGCAAAAATGGATTAGCCATGATGAAATGGCAGAAGAGACTTGATGAGTGAAATGACCTAATTCTCCTCCTATGCATTATGGTCTTATATTCTAGTCCTCTCAAAATGAATGCTAACATCAGATTTGCCTTCCTCACCACTGACTCAACTTGCAAATCAACCTTTGGGGAATCCTGTGCGAGGTCTACCAAGTCCCTTTAGAAATCAGATTTTTGAATTTACTGGGCATTTCGAAAAATATCTACATTTTACTTCTTCTACCAAAGTGCATGGCCATACACCTCTAGACATTGCATTCTATCTCCCACTTATTTGCCCATTCTCCTAATCTCCTACAGCCTCTCTGCTTCCTAAAAATTATCTGGCCTTTGTTACGAATCCCGTAACTGGAGAACTTACCAGCAACGATAGAGAGGTCCGTTGAAGTCTGATGTCACTGTTTTCAAACGTTTTTATTTATAAAGGGGCACAAAAGTAAAGTTAATGCAAACATTCAGATAATGCACATCACCAATACTCAATCTAAAGCATGGGTATAGTCATAATCATCATTAAGAAGTAATCTCGGCTGTTGTCTAGGGGATAATATTTTTGTACATTGGAAATATAAAAAGTCATTCAGAAGTCTGCAGACTTTAGCCTTTCGAGGAATCGTTGGGTTTCACGTGTTTTAGAGGGATCGGTGAGAAACGAAAAGAAAACTTGCCTGTGTCTTTATGAAGCCACTCCGTTAAATCAGGGGAGTGTTGGTCTCCCCATTGTTAGTTCGAAGTCCTTCTCGGTATTATCAGCCACTCGCTCCCCGGGCAAAGGAGTTAGGAGCACACGTGGCATTGAGTGGCTTCCAGCTCTCCCGGGAGCGTTGAGCGAGCAAGTTCCTCTGGTGCATCGCTCGGGTACTGCCTCCTGCAGTCTGCTTTTATCTTTACTTGCAGAGTTGTAGATGTCCATCAAAGTAGGGGGATGTAATCTCCACCCCCACATTGCCCGAGGGTGTCCATGTCCATGATAGCTGTCACGTAGTAGGGACACACAGGTGCCTCTAAGAACAATGGCCAGAACCGTTGCTTTGTCTCTCACTTCCGAGACCCGAATTAATAGCGATCTTGCGATTCTCCGGAAGGAGGGGGCTGCTCCCGCTCCTTCGGCCCCTCAGAGCTGTGGTACCTTCATAACACCTTCTACCTATCTTCATATTGTCCACAAATTTGGCCACACAGCCATTAATTCTATCATCCAAATCAATTACATGTAACATTAGAAAAAAAGTAGTCCCAACAACAGACCCCTGTGGAACAGCACTAGTCACTGGCAGCCAACCAGAAATGGCTTATTCCAAGTATTTGCCTCTTGCCAAACAGCCAATGCTCTATCCATGCTAGTATCCTTCTGGTAATACCATGGGCTCTTAACTCGTTAAGCAGCCCCATGAGTGGTACCTTGTCAAAGATCTTCTGAAGATCCAAGGGCACAACATCCTCTGATTCTCCTTTTTCTCTCCTGCTTGTAATTTCCTCAAAGAATTCCAACAGGTTAGTCAAGCAAGACTTTCCCTTAAGGAAACCATGCTGACTGCAGCTTATTTTATCGAGTGCCTGCAAGCACCCCAAAACTACATCCTTAACAATTAAAAAAAAAGAAACAATTGATCCCAATATCTTTTGAAATACTGAGGTCAGACTAATTGGCCTATAATTTCCTTTCATCTGCTGTTCTCTCTTCTTGAAGAGAGAAGTAAACATTTGCAATTTTCCAGTCCTCTGGAACCATGCACAAATCCTTTGATTCTTGAAAGGTTATTACTAATGCCTTCACAATCTCTTCAGCTGCCTCTTTCAGAACTCTGGGGTGGAGACCATTCAGCCTCTCAAGCACTTTCTCCCTAGTACTGGCAGCTTCACACACTTCTGTCCCCGCCGCTCGCTAACTTCTGACATATTACAGTACTAGTGTCTTCCACAGTGAAGACGGATGCAAAATATTTAGTCAGTTCATCTGAGGACTGCTATCTCATCACCAGCCTCTCAAAACACTCCATCATTGTGGACATAAGTGCTACAGGATGATAGTCATTGAGGCACATTCTTCTTAAACATCAATACAAGTGATGTCTGCTTGAAGCAAATGTGGGTAACTCAGACTGCCAAAGCGAGAAGTTAAAGATCTCAGTGAACATGCCGGCCAGTTGATCAGCACAGTGCTTTAGTACATGGCTAGGTACCTCACCTGGGCTAGGAGCTTTTCATGGGTTTCTTTAAACCCCTGGTGAAATATAGATGCCAGCATACCCTCTTTATAATTGCAATAATATATTGGGCACAGGATAACTTTTCTGAGATGTTAACATCTAGGAACTTGAGGCTGCTCAACTTTTTCACTATTAACCCATCAATAGGATTTGTGCATGTTCCCTCAACCTCCCCTTCCTGAAGCCCACAATTGATTCTTTGGTCTTACTGACATTGAGTGCAATGTTGTTGTTGCAACAGCCGATCTATCTCACTGAGTGTGGTAACTTTTACTTTACAAAAAGACCACTCAACAACTTGATGGCCAAAAGAGCATCTTTATCTGGGATGGCAAATGATATTTACAATATAAAGGCTTCCAGGTACCTCGTGCGGCCTGGGCGGAGGAACTATATACGATGTATACTGGGAGTAAAAGAGCAGAAGTAAAGACCCCGCCAACCTCGGATCCCACCTCTGGCTACCAACAGCTTCCCGATTAGTATTAATTTACTTTTAATAATACTCACATTACAATACTGAGTATTGCCTTAAAAAATCTCCAGAAGACACCCTGAGATTTAGAGGACTAAAAAGTACTTCTTGGCTGGTTCATTGACTATATTTAAGAGGAGGTTAGATATAGCCCTTGTGGCTAGAGGGATCGGGGGTATGGAGAGAAAGCAGGTACAGGGTTCTGAGTTGGATGATCAGCCATGATCATACTGAATGGTGGTGCAGGCTCGAAGGGCCGAATGGCCTACTCCTGCACCTATTTTCTATGTTTCTACTATTCTGAACCTATGTCATGTGAACTCAATTAAATAATCATGTACAACACTATCAAATAGAGGAGCACAGATTTTCAGAATGATAAAGCTGAATACAGTCTATTTGGTCTCACCTGTGCTGCTTCCAGTTCCCAGTGAGACTGAATTAAATGACCTGAACAAGCCCAGTATTCATTTGTGTTCAACACATCATTATCTCTCCCTTCAGGTAAAAGCTAAACAAGAATTGGTTGCGTGCACACACCTTGTTTAACAGGAAAGTTTAGCAAGTTTGTGTAAACTTAAACTTGAAAAAGAGAAAAAACAAAGCAAGCAGGATGTCGTGAAATCAGATTCATCTTCATAAGAAGGTGTTAACAAATGTTTTGACAAGCAAGCCACAGGATGTTTAACAGAGACTATAGAACAGTACCTCTGAGGCATAAGATTACCGAATAGTTACTCCTGAAAGATGTTCATAGTCCCTTACATGTTTATAGCTCTAAAGGTCTTGAGGCACATGTAAATCACACGTTCACATTAGTCATCCTGGTTTAAGTCCAGTGACGTTCCCATTAGTAATCCTTGCATTGCCTGTCTTTCATATCATTACAATGAGAGGTGTATTGATGTATTGAATGACACATAGCCCACGTAGCCCTGTATGACTTGTGTGGTGTGAGTGCTCAAAAAATCTTTAAGCAAAAACCACAAAATCTGATTGACATTCCGTGGTTCATGAGAAATTGGGAAGATGCATTTAATCATTCTATACAGCCATTGGCATCTCACCTGCACTAGCAGGTGTGGTTATTATCCTGCTGTGAGGGAAACACAATGTTCCCGTCAGGACTTGTAGAAAGTGACAGCCACATGCAGGCCAACTTATTGGGTTATAGGAAGAAGAATGCAGTTTCTGAAAGAATCCACTATAACGTTTCTCACTTTTCCCCTGCATCTTCACCAAACTAATTTTGAGAGAGGAAAAAAGTTAGGATGAAAGTTGTCTTTCAGTGTCACTTATGCATTTTTAAGCTCTTCCTTGCTGTTGATTACTGAGTAACTGCTGAGTGTCATTCTTCTTACCATGACAGCTGACCTAAGGTACTCTATACCAGTGGTAAAAGACATACACATCACTTGCATGCTACTTACTTGGCCCCCTCCCTTTTGCTGGATATTCCATTTTGTTCTAGATATGAGGAAATACTTCAATTGACAAAGGAGTGACAAGCCTTTTAATGGGAGTAGAAAGAGAAGCCAGTAATTGATTTTGAATAACAGGGGATTGGAAATTCATATTTTTGAAATTAGTAAGTATTAATAAAGGCATTATAGAAGTAAAAATACTTGGGAACCCATATCTTGTGCCATGATATATATATCAGAGATGATGTTAACCCTGAGGAACTAATTGGATTGTGGATTGTTAAATAATGCCCAACAAAATGTTTCGGTGTTAACTTGTAAAGCTTGCTGCTAGTCTGAAATAAAAATAAAAAGTGCTACAAACTCTTTGCAGCTCTGGAAAGAGAAACAGGTTTAATATTCTGAGCCAAAGACCCTTTGCTTTGTTTCTTGACAGTCCAACTCTGTTTCTCTTTCCTTTAATGCCTAACTTGCTTTCCTGACCTCTTTGATGGTTGGCTTTGGAAACGCTTCACCCTGCTCAAGTCTGTCACTTTTCCTAATCAAAATCTCATGATTCAACCCTGTCCCTTTTTTTAAAGAAACTACTGTCACTTTCATGTTCAATTGTTCTATTCCACCTTTATTTGCTTTGAAGGTATTAGCACTCCCCAAATCCTTTTCTCATTCCCCCACATCAACTTGTGTCACAGAATAAAGTAGTTAACCCCATTCAATGTTATGGATGATATTCTCTGCAGCTGTTAATTTGGTATGTAATCTCTTCCCTTCCTCATTTTTTTTCAGGCTTTTAGATAAACCTGTATATCCTCTTCTGATTATTCAACTCTGTTTGCCCATTTCCCACCATAGGTGCTGTCTAACATGCTGCATTTCTCCAGTGCTTCTCCAGATCTCCAGCATCTGCATTCTTTCTTGTGCCTTCATTTAACTTGGTCAATTTGCTTTTACCAGTTACTTATGTAACACGCTCTAATGCTTCATGTTAAAGTAATGGTTTCTCTGTAACAGCAGTGTTTGGGTTATGACTGGAGATAACGGGGGCTTTGGAATGTATGCTGGCCAATGAGGGAAGATGTTTTCTTTCTTGTGTACCTGAGCAAAGGTTTCAAAGGTCTTTTGTTCGGCAGAAGATGGAGAGAGAAAATGCCAGAACAGGAAAACCGTAGTCTGTAGGACGGATTGGACTTGGAATGGGGTCGGGAGTCGACGCCCAAGGGGAAAATCAATGGAGAACTAACAGACGGGAATACTGTGAGCTCCAACATTGCGCATTAGACTGTTCAATGAGCAAGGGCCCCTTTTCTTATTTGTTTCTTTACTAGTCTCTAGTCAAATCAAAAATTATAAAGTTCAATCATTTAATTGCATATTGTGTACTGTTTGTTATTTCATGGTCCTGATCTGTAACAGGGGAACACACCACACAGCATCCACTCAAACAAGATTTCTCAAGTTTGGCTGGGCTGGAGGTTGTCTTCCCCTAGATTGAGCCACTAGCCAAATCTAAGGGTTACACTTACTAAGGGTGTACACTTTAGTGTACACTAAAGGCCATTTTTTAAACTTTGCATCTTTTCATCTGAAAACCTCAAGGATTTTCATTCTCATCTCCATAGTGCTTTTTGAGAAGATCATTTGCATATATATGCTCGTCTTCTGCATTGTATGCTGGTGCCTAGCTATACTGTTCTGCTGTCTGACCAATCCTTTAGCACTCACTGTTTAATGAGATGTTGAGGCCTTCAGCTAGAAATTAGAAAGACTGAAGTCAAGGATTTTAGGTAGTCCAATCCCTGATCAAGGATGACTTATTTCCACTCCAATTTTGTGGTTCTAAAGAAACTGATGGGCCAAAGTAGGAATGACTCACTCTTCCATAGGAAGGCAAGATGTGTAGGTAGGTGGTTTGGGAGGTGATGTGCTCCTTCCTCCATTTATTCCAGGATCCTATGTGCTTATCCTCCAGGAGGACCACAACCTTTTCATAGGGTTTGCAGGCTTGCGTGCCTCAGTGATTCAGAGAGCCCTGTTGACTGGAGCCGGGGCCTTGTGCTTTGGATCTTGGAAGAGCCACCCATGCCAAAGGGTAGAGGCCAGATTGAGAGTGGTGCACTAGTCCTGCATGGGGGTTCAGCTCAGAGCTAACAACTCTGATTGGTCAAAAGTAATTGTTAGGGAAACAGCAATGAAGAATCCTTCTACAGAAATAGAGGGCCTTCATTGCTGCCCTAGACACTCACTAGTGGCATAATGGACTGTAACTAACCAACTCACTATGTTCTTAAGATTTATGTCAAAGGTTCTTAATATTATCCCAAATATTTCTCCTCAATTTTGAGCTATTAGAGCAGTGGTTTTCAAGAAAATGTTGGAGCATAATGCAGTACCTTTCCAAGAATGCCACAAGTATATTTCTCTTTACTTTATTCTCCTGGAATTCTGTTCCCACAACACTCCCTCGGAGTGTCAGACACCCTGAGCCAATAGGCTGGTCCTGGACTTAATTCCACTTGGCATGATTAACTTATTATCATTTAATTATTTATGGTTTTATATTGCTATATTTCTACACTATTCTTGGTTGGTGCGGCTGTAACGAAAGCCAATTTCCCTCGGCATCAATAAAGTATGTCTGTCTGTCTATCTGTTAAGAATAGAGGATCTGTTTTGGGAGTCTGTCAGACACGCAAACAAAATGTTGTGTCCTTTGTAACAAACTGAGTGCAATTAGGACCTCAATCCTAGTAATGCTCTTTACTTATCTGTTTGGTGGAAATTTTCATGGCGATAGAACTGGCATTATTGTTTCAGTGCCCTGAGGTACCTGCATGAGATAGTTTAAGACTTTTAAATATATTGAAGATCTGGAATTCTGTTGCCCAGTTTTATGCCAGATCTGAGGTCTTGGTCTTCAAATACTTATTTCTTAATTGATCAAAGGCTGATCTGGTGTACTGAAGGTGACTGTGGATTTGCCTTTGCTGAGATTTGACTTACCATGTGGGAAGTGGTCCAATTTTTACATAGTCTTTATTAATGGAAGGTACAGCAGGAGAAGGTAGAAATTTAGTGCAAGGATTTCCCCTATATCCAGTGAATGAGTGAACAATTTGTTAAAACCTCAGCCTCTAAGCAAAACAAGTGTTTCCTTCACAGTGCTGCTTCACTGGGATGACATTACATCTTAAAAGTGCCTCCAAATGCCGTTGTATATTCTTATTTATTTGGCCTTCTTTCTGATCATTTCTCTTTGTGTTTACACTTCCTCCTGATTTGTGCTTTATCTGATCTAAGTTCCCCATAGTTGCGAATTCTTCATCAGCGTTCAGCTACCAGACCTTTCAGTTTTCTGGAAGTTATACCTGGAAATATGGGGAGTGATCAATAGCATTGGCAAATACCTGCCAACATTAGGATATGGTGGTACAGTAATTGCAGATTCCTTACTATTAAAGGTGTACCTGCAATTTAGCTTTTCCCAATTCCAACTTGCACGTTGCTGTCCTTCCACAGACTTTCAAATAGCAACGAGTTTGAGCTCAGTGACAAAAGACAAATGGTCTTAGTGGGATTCCTTATGTGTGACCTCCTTCTACTACAGTATAAGCAAGAAAGGATAGGATGTTTTGCCCTGTAATTTATACTTCATTTGCAGAAGAGACGTGTGCTGCTGGAGACCCTAGGCTTTGCAAATAGGATGAACACATATGAATATTGGTGATGGGGTAGGGTTTGATCCTGATCTCTGGTTATGTTTGTATAGAGTTTGCTTTTTCTTCTTGTGGGCATGTGCATTTTTCCTAGGTGCTTGGGCTTCCTCCAACATTACAAAGATGAGCTGCTTGCTAAATTCATTGCTGCTACAACTTAGGTTGGTAGTCAGAGAATTAAGAGGGGAGAGTAGTTTTAAGAGACGCATGTGTGATAGTCTAGTTTACAAGGAAGCAGGCAATGGAATTGGATGGGTAGAATTGCTTTGAAAAACAGATTAAGCTCGCAGGGTCAAATAACCTCTTTCTATGCCCGACAAAAGAGTAAAACGTGACTAGGTCTCACTAGGAGTTTTCTGCAGGAAATGAATGTTTCCTTGATGCAATGAAAAAAAAAATGATCGAAAGAATATTTTTGTGCAAAATATCTTGGTATTCATTGTCTCATTATGATTTGGGGCTTTTAGAAACTTTTTTTCTCTTCTTGTGTATGCTGAACACGCACTTTAGATTCATAGAGTTTTAAAGCATGGGGATAATCCATTCAGCCCAACTTGTCCATGCACCAATTCTCTAAACATTTCTGTAATATATCTGTATAAATGTCTATTAAATATTGAAATTTTATCTTGTCATTACCACTCCTGGCACCTTGTTCCATATGCCCATGTGTAGGGGTGTATTTGTAGAAAAGCTTGCTCCTCAGAGCCCCTTTAAATCTTTCACCTTAACCATATGCCCTCTAGTTTTATACAGCATAACCCTGGGAAGAAATTAAATGGCTATTTATCTATCTATGCCCATCACAATTTTATAAATCCATTTGTTGTCATCCCTTAGAGAAAAGGTATGCCAGTTTTCCAATCTCTTCTTAGAACTCAAGCCCTTCAGGCAACATTCCTGTGAATCTTTTCTACGTCCTCTCTGGCTTCGTTACATCATTCCTATAGCACGGCAAACAAAACTAGACATGATGCTCCAAATATGGCCTAACAAACGTTTTGTCCAACTGTAATAGCGTCCCAACCTCTCTATTCAGTATCTAAGATAATGAAAGCAAGCATTATTTGGATTATTGGGCTCTCTTCTAGGGAAGGTGTGACCTGTACAGAATGGACAGTTACACGTGAACTGGAGGGGGACTAATATCCTAGCAGAAAAGTTCATTAATGCTGCACGGTGGGGTTTAAACTAGAGTTGCAGGGGGATGGGAACCAGAGTGACAGAACAGTTAGTGGAGAGGTAGTGGAGACAGTTGTTGGCAAGACCTCAGGAATCAAAAGTTGGAGCACGGTGTGATTAGTGGCCTGAGCTATGTATATCACAATGTAAGAAGCATTGTAGGAAAGGTAGATGAGCTCCGGGCATGGATCAACATCTGGAATTATGAGTTTGAGCTGTTATTGAGACTTCGTTGCAGGAGGGGCAGGATGGGCAGCTCAGTATTCTGGGGTTCCATTGTTTTAAATGTGACACGGTAGGAGGAATTAAAGAAGGAGGGGAGGCATTACTGGTCAAGGATAATGTCATGGCAGTGCTCTGTCCGGACAAACTGGAGAACCCAACTAGTGAAGCATTATTTCTCAGTTCCACTCATAAGAAAGTTTTGACTACATTAATGAGGACATATTATAGACTACCCAACAGTCCTCAGGATTTAGAGGAACAAATTTGTGAAAAGATCAGAAGAAACACAAGATTGTTATAGTAGATGATTTTAACTTTCCACGTATTTACTGGGACTCCCATTCTGTAAAAGTACTAGATGGAATGGAGCTTATCAAATGTGTACAGGAATGTTTCCTTCATCAGCACATAGAAGTCCTAACAAGAGATCATGCGATACAGGATCTACGATTAGGGAATGAGACAGGGCAGGTGACAGAAATTTGTATAGGGGAGCACTTTGCATCCAGTGACTATAATGCCATTAGCTTCAAAGTCAATATGCAAAAAGATAGGTCGTCCATGGGTTGAGATCCTAAATTGGAGAAAGGCCATTGTTGATGGTATCACAAATGATCTGGCAAGTGTAGATTGGGACAGGCAAAGGTGTACTTGGTAAGTTGGAGGCTTCAAAAATGATATTTTTAGAGGACAAAGCTTGTATGTGCCTGTCAGAATAAAATGTAAAAATAGCAAGTGTAGAGAACCTTTTCAAGAGATATTGAGGCCCTGGTTAAGAGAAAAAAGGAGGTGCATAGCAGGTACAGGCAAGTAGGAACAAATGAGGAGCTTATATAGTGTAAGAAATGTAAGAGGATACAAAAGAAAGAAATCAAGAAGGCTCTTTCAGGCAAGGTGTAGGAGAATTCTAAGGGATTCTATAGATATTGTTACATATCTGTGGGTATCTTGTACTTGTCATGTGACAGTGCTGTTGAAGATATGCTGGACCTAAGGTAGTGGTCTTGTGATGGTGGAGTGATGTCATTTTCCCACCAGTAGAGGTCATGTGACAGGTTTTTTTTACAGGATATAAAAGGAGGACCCCTCCCTGTGAGGAGGGGCAGATCGTGGCTGGATTTGCCATGTTGACTCCATGCCACTGCGTGGTCCAATATTATGACACAGTTTGGTTGAAAGGTGGAGTTTTATTTAATGCCTAAAGTTTAAAAGGTCATTGCCGGCAGTTTCTTTATAATTATGCCAGTTAAAAATCAGTGGAGAGTGAAGATCAGAGTTCGGGAGCTAAATGATCGAGGAAATTCGATTTTGACGCTGAAACAGGTTCGACTTTGTTTGATCCTCATTCAGAAGGAATTCGTTGGCTGTGCCTGTGTTAACCCCTGCAAATAATAGCAGAAAGGGTTAGGTACAGTTTTGTAAAGGAAAGGTCAGTGCCTTTAAGCCATTTCATTTTCATCTTCATAAATTCTCCTGGAAAAGTATAGTTTGACTGGGAACCGCAGCAACACGATGTGTAAGAAAATTTAAATCATCTAAAAAGTCTCTCCTTTAATGGACTGTAAGCATTTTGAACTTTTGCAGTACTACTTTGAAGAACTGTTTTTGCAACATCGCTTTAAGAACTGTTTTCACTTTATTCCTTTAAGAACTGTTTAAGCTGCCGCACAGCAGCTGATTTCCGGTTACGTTAGTTGTTTGTTTACTTTTTGGGGTTTGTTTTTCAGTGTTTAATAAATGTATTATTTGTAATAAAAAACCCTGCCTCACTTATATATTTATTGTTGCTGAATCCGTAACAATATGTTAAGAGCAAAAGGATTGCAAGGGACAAAATTGTCCTCTGGAAGATCAGTATTATAATCCATGTGTCAGGCCAAAGCAGATGGGGGTGGTCTTAAATGAATTATCTGGCACCTGTGTATACCCAGGAGATGGACAGACTCTTACAGAAGTGGCAATGAGGCATCAACATCATGGACCCTGTACAAATTGCAGAGGAGGAGGTATTTGCTACCCCAAGGCAAATCAGGGTGGATAAATCCCAAAGGCCTGGCAAGGTGTTCCCTTGGACCCTGTGGGAGGCAAGTGCAGAAATTGCCGGTGCCCTAGCAGAGATATTTAAATCATTCTTAGCGACAGGAGAGGTACCAGATGATTGGAGGATAGCTAATGTTATTCCGTTGTTTAAAAAAGGCTTTAAACATAAACCAGGAGATTTAGGCTGGTAAGTCTGACAACAATCATTAGAAGGTATTCTTAGGGTCTGGGTAACTGGATAGATATGGACTGATTAAGGACAGTCAGCATGGCTTTATGCGTGGTAGGTCATGTCTAACCAACCTTACAGAGTTTTTTGAGGAAGTTACCAAGAAGGTGATAAAGATAACACCGTGTATGTTGTCTACATGGACCTTAGTAAGGCATTTGACAAGGTTCCACCTGGGAGACTGGTGAAGAATATTCAGTTGTTCAGCATTCAGGATGAGGTAGTAAATTGAATTAGACATGGGCTTTGTGGGAGAAGTCAGAGAATGGTAGTAGAGGGTTGTCTCCTGTCTGTGACTAGTGGTGTGCTGCAGGGATTAGTGCTGGGTCCTATGTTGCTTGCCATCTATATCAATGATCTGGATGATAATGTGGTTAAGTGGATTGGCAAATTTGTGGACGACACCAAGTTTGAGGGTGTATTGTACAGCGAGGAAGGCTATTGGGGCCTCTAGAGGAGTATGGTGGTACAAAGTGATCTGAAAATACAGGTCCATGATTTATTGTAAGTGGCATCACAGGCAAATAGGCTTGTAAAGAAAGCTTTTAGCCTTCATTAATCAATGTACTGAGTACAGGAGATGGGATGCTGTATTGAAGTTGTATTAGACATGGGTAAAGCCTGTTTTTGGAGTGTTGTGTGCAGTTTTAGTCACCTACCTACAGGAAAGATGAAAACAATGTCGAAAGAGTACAGAGAAAATTTACAAGGATGTTGCCGGGTTTGGCGGACCTGAGTTATAAGGAAAGATTGAATAGGTTAGGACTGTATTCTTAGAATGTAGTAGATTGAGAGGAAATTTGATTGATGAGGATATAAATTAATGAGGATATAGATAGGGCAAATGCAAGCAGGCTTTTTCCACTGAGGTTGGGTGGGACTACAACCAGAAGTCATAGGTTAATGGTGAAAGGTTTAAGGGAAACATGAGGGGAAAGTTCTTCACTCAGAGGGTCATGAGAGTCTGGAATGAGCTGCCAATACAAGTGCTGCATGCAAGCTCGATTTTAATGTCTAAGGGAGATTTGAATAGGTATGTGGTTGGTAGGGATATGGTCCCCATGCAGGTCGATGGGAGTAGGCGGTCTAAATGCTGTCACATGGACTGGATAGGCAAAGGGCCTGTTTCTTTGCTGTACTTCTCTATGACTCCTTGGTTCCACAGCATACTCCATCTACCTTGTCTACTCTCTCCACTAGTGTTACAAATTCCGGGCAACAATGTATTTGTATCCCAAGGTCTCACTGTTTAGTGCCAAGCCCTATGGTTTTGTCTTTCACTTCCCAGTATGATCTTATCTAACTTCTCACTTAATAATTGTCTCATGCAACTTACATTTTCTTCCAAATCATTGATATATGATTGTACATTGATAGTTACATATCTCCAATCGGAAAAGCAACCCTTCCCTATCAACCTCTGGCTCCAGCCACCAAGTTAATTTTATATCCAAATGACTTATTTCAAAAATACTTTATTGTGAGCTTCTGAAATGAACTATTTAGAACATACATTAAAGTTTAGTTTGATTGAACTATGTTTTCTTACCCCATCCAATCTAATCCTAAAGATACAAAGGTGCAATTTAAGCCTTTGTGATTTACCTGGGTCTTGCATGAGTTCTTTATGTAGGCACAATTCCTTTGTGGGAATTAATAGGATCCACTCTCTGTTCCTATCACATTCCCTCTTCTCTAGCTCTTTGCCTTTTCCACTTATCATCTGCCAACTTCTTACTTCATCACCTTGGCCCACTCACCTGACTTCACCTATCACCTTCTAGCCTGTCTCCTTTCCCCTCCCCTGACATATTCCCCCTTCCTTTCCAATCCTGATGCAGGATCTCAGCCTGAATCATCGACTGTTTATTCATTTCCAGAGATGCTGCCTGACCTGATGTGCTCATCCAGCGTTTTGTATGTGTGGAAGGCAATGTGACAGATAGTATTCCCTCACACCCTTCCATACAATACTGCAGCTGATTAATTTTCTCATTCAATACACAAACATGCTGACACACGTGCACGCACAGGCACAGATGTACTTTGCATAAAATCACTCAGTCATGAACTTTAATGAAAGGCTTGTTTGATATTTTTTCCCATGGGTCAGAAGCATTGGTGACAGTATGGAATTGTGTTTAAAGTTCATACGTTATCATTTTCTGTTCATTATTTCAATAATTTTGTCTGATAATATCTTTATGGGGTGGCACAGTAGTGAAAAGGTTAGTGTAACACTATTACAGCACCGGCCGTAAGATCGGGGTTCAGTTGCTGCCATTGTCTGTAAGGAGTTTATATGTTCTCCCTGTAACCACATGACTTTCCTCATGGTAGTCCATTTCTACCCCATATTCCAAAGGTGGGCAGGTGGTGTGAGTGAGTTTTGGGCATGTTATGTTGCTGCTGGAAGTGTTGCGACACTGACAGGCTGCTCGGCACAATCGTCGCCAACGATGCATTTCACTGTACGTTTCTGTGTACAGTGACAAAATAAAGCCAATCTTACTTTGATGGATGTACTTAATCAATGCAATAATAAATATAAGCTAAAATATTGGGGCAGAAAGTAAATCAACAAGATAGATAGATAGACACTTTATTGATCCCAAAGGAAATTACAGTGTCACAGTAGCATTACAAGCATTACAACTAGATGAACATAATATGTCTGTCCCCAAACTCCAAAGGAAAAGAATACATATACTATATTTGTTTGGCTGATTTTGGAGCTGTATTTAGCAATCCATAAATCAATGAGGTAATTAACTTACTAAAAATCTCCTCTCATCATCTTATCCATGAAATGTGTTTATCTAACAGCAGGAATGGTACTTAATGCTCGAATTGCTTTGAGAAGCAAGAGAGGCAGATCTAAAATAAAACAGGAGGTTCATCAGAATTCCCTCAGGAATTGTGGCCGGGTCAAGAGGAAACAGTCCAACATGTACGAAAGATTAAGGGTCAATGCTGGGCTGCAGCATCGGGAAAACCAATATTCGTCTGTTACAGCTGTGGCCAAAGGCCTAATTGGCTTAAAATAAAATCCATCTGCTATATTTCAATGTCTTCCTTCCATTTCCTTCTGATTGCCCCAGAGGACTACTCTATTAGTTTGAAAAACAGCTGCAATTATGATGAGCCTAGTCATTTTGTGTTTTGTGGTTAAATACATCCAGATACCTACCATATGTAATTTCCTATATTATGACTTGAAAAGTGTTTATTACAGAATAAACTCTACATAAATTAAGCTTTAGACATTTTGCAAAGCTGATTGCTTTTATATCTGATTGGTTTATTGACATAAACTCGATTGCAATTAAGTATGTCACATCTTGAAGAAAACCCTGTCTGCCAAACATTGAGGATTGCAGTTGAATCATGTGTGTAAAAAAAAATAATGTATAAGGATATATGGAATATTTTTTAGACATTTCAATGAACTTGAGAACTCCTTTCTAATATGTTATGGAGGCATACAGTAAATTTCACAGAAAGCATGTAGCGAATATTCAGGGACATGATTTAAGAGCAGATCAATTAGATGTATAGATTTAGAAGACAGAGATAGGCTTGTAGAATGATGTAAAAGGTTAGCACTAATGCTTGTTACTTGTTTTTAGATCTCTCACTGAGTATTAAATCAGCATCATTGTATGTTTTGCCTATTCTGTATTCAGTGAATTGGGACATATCAGGAACCAGTTCATTTTGGCCTAACTAAGCAGCTGCCAGTTTCACGGAAATAGTTAAAAAGGTATAAAAAGACAGACTTCCATTTAACTGAGTAACAGATTATGAACACTACCAAAACTACTACAGTACCATAGAACTGTGTATTAGTTCCTATTAATTCATCCACTGTATGCTGCCATGCTCTTTTGATTGACTGTAAATGAACAAATTAATTGCAGACACCTAAGATATCTTTTTCAGATAGTTTCAAAGCTTTTCATGACATCTTGGCAAGGGGTCTGAAATTTTTAAAAATCAAGGTAAAGAACAAAATTATTAAAAAATCACTGTTTTTTGAGTTGGCGTCTGTTGGCCCAAATTGATAACATAACAGAAGCACACGCAGCTGACCGTTTATTCTAATCACGGTATTGCGTCTAATGGCCTCAAAAGAGCACGTGATTCATGCTAGTTAGAAATTGTTCAGCAAAGTAAGTGGCATAGTGTCCCAAATAAATTACAGGTATTCTGGAAATTTCTCAATTAGTTTTTGTTCTTTAAGAGTTGTCCCAAACAAGCAGCTGTCCAGATTAACCAATGTCCCAATTAACCAGAATCCACTCAATCGGGTGATTGTATTGGGTAACTTCCAGACTGTAAAGCAGCACAATACTGCACAACCAAAATTGGAAATCTTTGCATCACCAGGTAAGCCAGCTATTCAGCTATAGCAACACCACTACCAAGTCCAATCTCTTTCTTTGTTGACGTTTTACTCTTTCCTATAATGCAGCAGGAGTTACTCACGGTAATTAGGGGTCGGCAAATTTGCTGATCCTTTTCTTTTTCACAGATTGAGTGATGCCAGTTATTTCAACCTTAACCTTGACCCATTTCTGATCTTGACATCTGAGAGCTGAAATCTGGCATTTTGCAAAACATTGATTCAGAATGTCTTCAGGGAAAATCTTTAATTTCCAAATATGCTGAAGTTGGTACCAATGAAACATCTCAAAGTAAAATTTATTAACTGAGTACATACATGTCACCACATACAATCCTGAGATTCTTTTTCCTGCGGGCGTACTTAGCAAATCTGTAGAACAGTAACTGTAAACAGGATCACTGAGCAACAAATGGTGCAAATGCAAATATAAATAAATAGAAATAAATAATGAGCATGAAATAACATGAATGTAATTTTCTCCTTTAGTTCAAGAGCTTAATGGTTGAGGGGTAGTGACTGTCTTTGAACCTGCTGATGCGAGTCCTGAGGCTCCTGTACTTTCTACCTGATGGCAGCAGCAAGGAAAGAGCATGGCGTGGGTGGCGAGGATCTTTGATGATGGGTACTGCTTTTCTACAGCAATGTTTCATGTAGATATGCTCAATGATTGGAAGGGCTTTACTCATGTTGTAGTGGGCTGAATCCACTACTTTCTGTAGGATTTTCTGCTCAAAGGCATTGGTGTTCCCTTACTACGCCATAATGCAGCTAGTCAGCACTCTTTCCACGACACATGTTGCAAACACCCAGAGATACAGGAGCTAAGGGAGTTCTAGTTACTAACATTGTTTCCCTGGGCTGTTTACAGAGCCAGTAACCTGACTGTATACTGTGT
Source organism: Hypanus sabinus (assembly GCF_030144855.1). Lineage (NCBI taxonomy): Eukaryota > Metazoa > Chordata > Chondrichthyes > Myliobatiformes > Dasyatidae > Hypanus > Hypanus sabinus. The sequence continues at coordinate 39,801,035 of NC_082710.1, read as the reverse complement.
TCTCACAGATCTGCGATTTCCAGCTGCTTCAGACATAATCTCAAATAAGTGCCTTATTACTTCACTTACGGAGCCCATACTTGCCTTCTTGTTTCAAGATCTGTCCAGGTTCTCTGGCTGCCTCATCTTACAGATAGTTGCCCACCAATCCACTGATCATTCAGCTCTGATACTCAAGGAGAGGAATCTTTATTTCCTTATCTTTCTGCCTAGAAAAACAAGACTTCTGCTCCATTGCAGTCTTTCTTAAAACATTGATATTTGGAGACTCCACTTATGCCCTTACAAAGGCACCTTGCTAATTGGACGAATAATTTTAAAGATAATTAACAAGACAGTCAACATCTGTGGAGAACAAAGCAGAGTTCATCTTTCAGATAAATCACCCTTTATTGGAAATGAAAAGAGAAAGGAAAATGAGAATTTCTTTTCCATTTCAGATGAAGCAGTACAGTCACATAATAACGTGACTCCAAAGAGCATTGTAAGGTCATTCTTGCTCTTAGCCATTAGGCTTTATAATGAGTCAACCTGAAGCCGGGGATGTGATGACCCCCTCATGTTAGACCATTTGAGGTAACATATATTTTATTCTTTCTTTCTTCCTTCTCTTCTAATATTTGTATATCCATGCACTTGTAATGCTACTGTGACACTGTAATTTCCTTTGGGATTGATAAAGTATCTGTCTAATACAGTATGGAAACAGTCTCTTTGACCCATCTCATCCATGCTGACCATGGTGCACCAAGCTAGTTCCATTTGCCTGTGTTTGGCCCATATCCCTAAACCCCACCTATTGTACCTGCTTCAATTATTTCTTCTGCCAGTTCATTCCATCAATACACCCCCTTCTGCATGAAGAATTTGTCCCTCAAGTCCCTTTGAAATAATTCTCCTTTCACCTTAAATCTATGCTCTGTCGTTTTTAGTTTCCCTTCTCTGAGATTAATACTATGTGTGTTCGCCCTATCTATGTCCCCTTATGACTTCCAAAAGTTAACTGCTCGATAAAGTCACCTTTCAATCTCCTACACTCCATGTGATAACGTCTTAGCCTTTGTTTTTATTTTAGATTTTCAACATTTGTAGAGTTTTACAGTTTTTTTGACTAGGGGCAGCTGGTTCTAGAGTTCTTGGGAGGACTGCCTGTGAATTTATCTAGGTTCCTCGGATGTCATGGGAACATTTTCCAACCTTGGTTCCATCACCGTAAAATCCATCCTTTATTGGTTTAGATCACTTTTGTGCATTTCATATTTCAGTAATATTGGACTAATATTGTAAATATGTCAATTGATTAAGCGTTCTTTGTTCGTTTAGATAATTCATTATGGGTTATATGTAAAAGTGTGTGAATGACACACACCATTACACCACCATGTCATATGTGGATGCCTCGTTAAAAGTAAAACAAAACTAATACACATTATTCCCAACTCTGTGTTTTTCTTTTACTAGTTTTATATTTTGGAGTTGTAAAATGTAACTATCATTTTAGCTGGAAGAGTATAGCACGTATCGTCTCTTTAAGAGCTGGTGGAGAAAGATGACACCTACTGTGTCTCATTGTACTGATTGTGAGATCTTGCAATCAGCAGAGAACATTGGGCTGAAACAGCATCAGTTCCTGTTTCATGTTATAGAGGAAAACCAACAGTAGTGTTCTGCATTCCTCTATGTGAAACTCTCACTCGTTATGTCTGTTAGACAAACCTACATCACTGTTTCAAGACCTAAAGAATGATGTGGACTCATTTCTAGTTCCTGCTATTTTCCCATGTAAGGCAATGTATTTTATATCAGAAGCAAGCAGTATTGCTCACTGGCACCCTCCCTTTTGTAAAAATGTCAAGATATTTATCAAGTTTAATGGCTATTGGAAAATCCAGGAATTAAAATTAGTTCTAGCATACACAGTGTCCTCTCCCTGACTGCTACTGGGAATGGTATGTTAAAATAGATACCTATTATTTGAGGACTGTTTTCACTTGGTGGGTGATATTAGATACTCTAACATTAGCTTAGATGTTTTCTAACCATTGTTTGCATTAAAGTCATCATGACCTCTTGGCATTTGTGCTTGCAGCAGAGTTAAATGGCTAGTGATCAAGAGCCATATTCACTATACCCTTCCTTAATTTGACATTGCTAAGTCTAGTTCTGGCACTGTCTTTGGATTGTATTTGCCTACTGAAGCGTTGGGAGCTCCAAGCAAACAAGACCTAAATCTCTGTTTAAAAGCTGGCTCTTGCTTGTCTGTCCAAAAACAGTAGATTTAGGATGTACTTTGTATTGTTTCCTGAAAGTTTTGTGAAGTTAAAATTTCCAGTAGTAAAATCTACCAGTCTAACTTATAAATAAATTTATAATGTCACATTGACATGACAGGTACCAAATAGTGGTGTCATGGTGGTGTAGTGGTTAGCATGATACTATTACATCTTGGGGGCATTGGAGTTTGGAGTTCATTTCTGGGGTTCTCAGTAAGAAAATTTTTATGTTCTTCCCACACGCGCACAGGTTTCCTCCAGGTGCTCTGGTTTCCTCCAAAGTCCAAAGACCTACCAATTAGTAGGTTTACTAGCCATTGTAAATTGTCATGCAATAGGTCAGGGTTAAATCATTGGGCAGCTGGATGGCGTGGCTTAGTATCTGGAAGGGCCCGATCTTTAAATAAATAAATTCAATATTCTGGTAGTCTAACTTCATTATAATTACAATGATCTGTAATAGATTAATATAGAGAAAAAGGAGGGGGGGGGGGGTGGGAGTGGATGGTTCCAAACAGTCAGAGTTATGGCAAAAGGGGCAAAGTGGGAACAGAAACAAAAAATTCAGTGAAGAATGGAGTATATTGGTATACGGATGTATAGCCGGTATTTTTTTTTTGAATCTCTCACGGTGCAGTGAACAACCATAGCAGAGTTTTACATGCATTACATTTCTAGCTGAATGGTTTGATGTAACTGACCCAGAGTGGGCAAGAGCTGGTCAAGGGGTATTGATTCCAGGAAAATAAGGAGCACACTATCTACAAATGTATTTGAGCTTTCTGCCAATTTTCTGATTGTAGGTCTTCTAATTCTCCCAACTGTCCATTGAGAATTGATAGGTCTCCCTTAGTTCCTTAAAGAAACTTACAATTTCTCCTTCTGCCAATTAAGCTCTCTGTCTAGATCTTGTGGAAAGATCTCCAGCAAGTGTCATAGTCAGCCACATACAACTTTCCTCCCCACTCCAAACCTTGACTTGCAGGCTAATGGCCCTTCAATTGTCTGGTGATATTCATTTCTTGTTGGGATGAAGATCTTCCTTTCTTTATGTGTATTTCTTTCCTTTAGCAAACTTTGACATCAGCTGAATAAAAAGCCTCTGATACAGGTAATAGGAGATGCTTGGAGACAAACCTGTACTTTTCCACTACATGATCTAATGAATTACAGTGGACTCCAGTTAATTGAGCCATTGGTTAATTAGGGCAGCCACTGATTTGGGACAACTCTTGAAGAACCAAAACTAATTGAGAAAATTGCCAGAATTCCCTTTACTTATTTGGGACACTATCCCACTTAACTGGGGCAGAAGACTTGCTGAATAGGTTCTAATTTGGGTTTGTCTTGTGCACTTGTGTGGCTCTTAGGTGCTATACCATACTTCGAGTGAACAAGTTCTAAGTAGGTTCAGCAGCGTGTGTTTATGTTTAACAAACAATGATTTTTGTTGCTAATAGTTGGTGAGAAATAGTCGTTTCAATTCAAACTGTTTTGCTCACTGTTCTTTCAAGCATTCCATCCTGAGATGCCAGAAACAGTTGGGAGTGAAAATGAAATGATTTCACTACTTCAACAAGTTAGGACCTATGAAGAATTTGAAGGTTTCAACAATTATCTGGAATTTTACAATGAAAATGAAGATCTGGAGGATGCAATCATTGAATGCATTGTATGAAGGCAGTTCATTATCTACACTAGGTGTCTGTACTGATTTTGTTCTTTACATACATTGGATGAATTCCTCTGTCAATAGCTATTAGGAACAAATACATGGTTTTATAGTGCTGTAGAACGATTGGCAATGTTCTAATTTGATCTGCTTTTCATTTAAAACAGAATTTGTAACTCAGTTTGTCTTTTTTTACACCATTTGAATTATTTCAATGAAACTTTGGCTAATTGTTTCATTGGGCAAAGTGTACTAGTCCTGATGTGTCCCAATTGGCTGGGACCCACCGTATATTGTTGTATGTAAAAGGCAGTTCACAGTATAAATTGTGCAGGTATTGGTTCCTGCATGCATCAACTGCAATTATTGCGAGAGTCATTAAGAACAATGGTGTTGCTACTGGTTAGCAGGTGGTTGTGTCTCAGAAATGTTGTGTCTCAACAATACAAAAGCACCTAAGTGAAGCGAATTTCATTTGGCTGTCCATTCATTATGCCATGCAATTTTCGGCTAAAATTAGGCAAAGGTGGTGCTCATTCTTTGCTGACATTTCTGCTAAAAAAAAGACTTGCATGCTTTGATTCATTATCAGTCTGCTTTGTACTCACGTCATCAAGTAATTTCACTTTTGCAACACTACACGCAGGTCTTTGCAAATTGCACTATTAATAAATAAATAAATATCATAGAAAGAATATACAATTTCATTGGAGCTCGGTTCTACAGGAGTGTGAATGTCATGACCTGGAGAACTGCTGGCTATGAAAAGAAATAGCACTCTATTTATTCTGTTTATTAAGTTTTCCACATGTTCTTGAATCAGACCATCGTGCGACTAATGAAAGCTGAAGTGTGCTCTGCACTAGAATAGGGGACAGGGAAATAATTGAAGCATGAGGCTCAGCCAAGTGTTTTAATTTGCTGGAGATCCCTTTTTGCCTGGCTGCTGCATCCATTCCAATCATTAGTAGACAGTTGCAATTAATTGTGTCATGACCACTAAGCTGTCGCAGTTAGCTCGTCCTAGGCATGCGAGCTTTTGTCATACATTAATGCTCCAATGTCTCTTCCAGGATAATCTACCTACTGGTAATTGTAGTGCAGTGAACTGTAGTGAATTATCATTTTTAATTTCACTGAACCGGATTATTACATTCTGGACCTTGAGCGGTGAAATGATCTTTCATGTCCTTGGAGTGAAATAACTCTTTACATAAATGTAGATTCGTGCCCACTTACCACTCAGTGGAAAAGATCAAGCTAACATGAAAGTGGTTTTATTTCTGCAGACTGTGTGCACATGAGGAAGCTTTATTTCAGTATCTTAGATATTTAACACCACATTTCCACTGGCTTGAGTGGCTTTCTATTTCCTTAAAAATTGTCACAATCCCCCACCACACACTCATCCTCAATTTATTTTCTTCAAAACTTGAAAAGATTATTGGAGTCCAATTTCTGATATTTGCTGCCCTTCAGTAACTTACTGTAAGGAAAGAGGATAATTCAGGCAATGGGACAGATTGTCGGCTCATTGTTCTTTCTATATTTTAGCTTGCTCCAGGAATTCAGCAAGGTTCCTCTCCACAAGTAAGAGTCTGTACGTGCCCCTCCATCCACACCACCTAGTTGGCTTTCAGGTAACCCTTGGGTATTTTACACCAAGAGAGCTGATAAAGATTTGAGTTGCCCTCATGAGAGTGGAGTATGCCCCAAAAAGGACAACTCATCCTAAAATCTGTTTAAAAAAACACCCTTCCCCAGTGAAAGTCATTAGATTGAGCCGAACAGGATAGCTCTTGAATCACTGTTTTTTCTGCTCGGCGTAGGGATTCTGTATGCCTTTTATTGCCACTTAAGTAACCCTGCATTTAGAGAGATCAAAATTACTTCACATTCAGTCATCCACTACCAAGAAGCAAACAAATGAACTCTGTTACCATGCCCACGGGAATAGGATCATCATTAAGGGAGCCTTCATTTTTGACTGTAATGTGCAATACTGACTTTCTATGATGCAACAAATCTCTCATAGGTTAATATTACCTGTTTCCTGTTTATTCTGCCTGGTCTAATCTGCAGCAGTGTGTGCCTTCACATGTGCCAGATACAGACAGCTGATGCCCAGGCACTCTAATTAACTGGATCTGCAAGTGGGATCTGGTGCTTGGAGGCACCCAAGGATGCTTCCTTCAAACTAGCGCTTGCATCATTTTTCTTTGCAGTTGAGAATTGATGTTAAATGAGGCAATGGTGTAAATTAAACAGGGTGTGAATGAGTGTGTCAGGCACGATGTTTCCTCTACATCTTATGTCATCTCACATCTATGAGCACTTTGAATTGTTTTTCTGGTAAAATTAATACTCTCTGGCTCATTGATGTTGCCAGAATGTAGTGTATGAATGGAATAAATGACCACTAACCACTTTGGCTATGGATGTAGCAATATAACCTCAACCCTTCTGGGCTTGTGGGTGTCTGGTCCCCAATCACCTACTGGCTTATTCTTCAAAGTTCCCGTTTCAGCATAATTTCTCCTCAGTATGAACTGTCTGAGAGATTGTGAAAAAGATCAGCATTGGTGTTGATTATTGTTGCTTTAGATCTTGATTTATTGTAGCTTGTCCAATGAAATACAACACTTTCTCTTTCATTTCACATGAAATCAATGGAATGATTTGTTTGATTTTAGTTTCATAAAGAAAAATGGAAGCTAAGCATCAAGCTATTAGGACACCATGCAAAATGATTAAATTGGAAAATATATTTGTTCTTACATGCTCTGTGGTTCTCTCAGTCCATGATTTTTTGTGTGTTTATTACACTGTCTCCCAATGGGTTAGATTCATAATATGTATGTCACAGCTGCTGATTCTAACATTGATAGTAAAGTGATACAGTGCTAACAATTGCAGAGTATATCAGAATATGGTCTGTGCTGGTGAATGATGTGCCATGGGGTGGGATGGCAGTGTCCTCTGAGGCTGTACGTGCTATCTATTCATGCCCAGTCAGGTGGCAGGCAACTAATTTTTCTTTCTGACGACTGCCTGCTGCTTGCTATGTCTGTTCCTTTGCCCTATCTCTTGTCACAGTCTATTAGGTACCTAGGATGATTGGTGGAAAATTGCCTTCAGATTGCAGGAAATGGTATCTGCACACTTTTAAAAACTCTCTTGAGTATGGCACCCTTGCACTGTAACTATTACTACAGCATATTAAACTTAATCTTTACCTCAGAGCTAAATGACTAATGTGTGCTGTTAGAGGTTTCTAAATATATGTTAAAGATAAGGTGTAAAGGATTTTCAGAATTAACAATAAAGACATTGTGATTACACAGTATATTGAAGCAATGTAAAACCATAACTTTGCTCAGTTGGACTGATCTCAACCGGTCAGTATGTAGGAACCTGCTTTAGGGGGATACTTCAGAATCTTTCGTGTGGCAAGGAAAGCAACTGGATGGGAACCATCTTTATCAGATTTCACAGCAGTCCTAGCTGCATCAGTATTTTCCAATATAGACAGGAAAATAGAAAATAATCTTTGGCACACACTTGGGGCCCCCTTCTATAACCTTCTCTATAGCATCAGTGCTGATGAGGTTAGCGAAGAACTGAGGCAAGTTTTTTTGAGTCACAACATAATGGCTGTTTGGTAGTCTCCACATTATCTCTTTTCCAGTAAACAATTGTTCTTTTATGAAAGCCAAATTTTATAAAAGTGATAGAGGCAAGAGGACTGCAATAAATCTATATTTCATTTTTGTTTATGATGTTGATCATTCTGACATGGGGTTTCAAGATACCTTCATTAAACAATGATTTCAATCTTACTTCAGTAAACATAAACAAAGTGGAACATGTTCTCCCTTGATGGTTCTGTGGATTTATCCTGTTAATGATGGAGGACAGACGGACTCAAGGAAATAGAGGCAGGAGTAGAGACCAGACTGCTCAAGCCTGTCTTACCATCCATCATGAGCAAGATTGACATGTATAGCTCGTCTCTAGTTTGGAAGATAGTTAGGCTGCTTTCTGAACACCTTCTGCGCAAGTGTTGGGTATATTCCAAAAGATTTTAGATACGGCGTTCCAGAATTTTGACCAGTATTAATGAAAAGGTGGCAATAGGATTCCAAGTTGAGATGGGTTATATTTATGACCATAAGATGTAAGAGCAGAAGCAGGCCATTCAGCCCTTTGAGTCTACTCTGCCACTCATGATAGCATTTATTATCCACAGATTCACCACCCTCTGGCTAAAGAAATTCCTCCTCATCTCTGTTGGAGGGAAACTCTGTGAGCCTGTTGGCCTTTTCCTTCTAGGGGGTAGAGGTTGAAGGTTGGGAGGTGTTTTGGAGAAAAAACAAAACATTACTGATGTTTTGCTCTCTCCACTGATGCTAAACATTTTGGACATTTAATGTTTATTTCATACTCCAGCATCTGCCATATTTTGTTTTAGATAGGATGTACACAAATTGATCTCATCGCCCATACTAAATTAATTATACATACGTTCTGTACAGAATGAGCTAATTTTCGTGCTTAAAGGCAACTGATTTCAGTTGGGGTTGGCGAGCTCTTTAAGGATTCTGGGCATCAGCATTCAGCCCAGCAGCTTTCTTGATCTCCACTGAGAGTATTGTTGCTCTTGTTGACCTCTTACAGATTGTCCTACATCAAGTAGCACATTCAGTGAGAGTTTATTTACTCTGTTGACACCACTTTCCAGTGAACTCCCGTCTTTACAGAGCCGTGTATTGTCTAATGTTTCAGAACTCCAGAAATGATTCAAAAGAAAAACACAGGAGCCGGGTTACGTGTGCTTAATTTTTCTTTAGTGAGACCCACATATATGACGTGGTGTCGTAATGACATATGCCATTCACGTACTTCATACATATAACCCATACTGAATTATGTAAATGAACAATATAGATACAATATTACTGAAATATTAAATACATTATAGTCCTCCCTGCTTAGCTATAAGCTCCAACAATACAGAATGCATCTCCACTCAGATAAGTTATGTATTGTTCCCTAGTCATTTTATATACTATTTAATACAACTAGTATATAGACATCCACAGGATAGTAAATTTAAAAATTTCCAGTTCAGGCCTAAAGATTTAATAGCTGTGGAGGATTTTTTTTACTTTCTTTGGATTATGTCTTTCCTGACAAGGGGGTGTGGTCACTCTGCTTGGCAGGTGGAACTTGAGGTAGGATACAATCTCAGGTCCTGGGGCCTCCTCCAGAGTGGTTATTGGAGTTGATTCTGGGCCTGCAAGAAGTGGTTCTGGACACCTTTCCTCTGCATGAATTGGCATCCCAAATTGTTCATGACAAACTGCTCGATTTTCTCACCTATCCCAGGCTAGCCGACAAAACTTCGAGCCACAGCTAATGCTTTGACCATGCCTAGCTCATCCAACATTTTAGCTCTCAGCTTGCATACACAACAACTCTCAATCCCCATGTAAGGCAACCTCCATCAACAGCAAGTTCATCCTGGCACTGATAAAGATGGGGCTGCAACTTAATTGTGTCTCTGGCTGCAGTTTTCATTGACAGAGCAATTTCTGCTCTTTTATATATGAGTTGTACTTTTATTTTTAGCTGCTTTGAATGCTTTCTTGTATGATTCAACAAACTAAGTGTTTTCTCAGTGCACTGTTAAGCCCATCACTGAACTGACAGTGCTCATTTTTATCCAATTCAGCCATGTAAGTGAAATGAGCTCCCCTTCTTTCTGATTCTGCAATGAACAATAGTTTTAGTTCTAAATGTTCCTGCATTATCTTCATGGCATCAGCAAAGCTTATTTCAGCTTTTTGGTTTGGAGCAGTCAAACTTCTAAGAAAACTGTATACTTTTCCACCTATTACACTCAGCACCATTGGCACTTGTTTTGATTGGTTATTTCATTTGCTTCAAAATATTGCTCAATTTGTTCAGTATACATCATCCTGTGTGCGGTCAGATGCGTCTATCTTTCCAATGTAGCATTCCATTTCTGAATTTAAAAAAATATTATTATCACATGATAATCACTGTTAATGAACCCATGAATTTCGTCAGTTTTCTGCCTTTTTTTCAACTCGGCTGTCTGTTTTCCCTTCTGAAGAAAAGAAAGTGCTGTGCTTGTTTTTTAAGCTTGAACGGCTCTCCCCCGTCTGAAAGAAACATGTTGAGCTTCAACAGGTAGGTAGTTGTCTTGAGTTTATTATAAAACTTTCTCAGCACCGCTGTTATGGCTTGTAACTCCAGAGGCTAATAGAAAGAAAGACTCCAGAACTGAGTTGATTGTGCTTAGTTTGTCTTTAGTGAGGTCTGCATAAATGATGTGGAACTGTAATGACATTTGCCATTCAAGCACTTCTTACATATAACCCAGAATGAATTATGTAAACAACCAAAGAATGCTTAATTAAACAATATATTTACAATATTACTCAAATATTACCGAAATATTAAATAGACTACACCTTGTGCCTATGTTTCCAGTTTGAGGTGACAGTCACAAACAGTTCCCAGGAAATCTGATAAGGAAGAGGAACCCTGTTTTCCCTATATTTCCATGGTTTCTGGAAGGATCGCCAGGATCCTGAAGAGATACCGGATTAATACCATTCACAAATCCATAAGGAAGCTGAAATCACAGCTATTGTGGCTCAAAGATGACCTGGGATTCAGGTTGGCTGGCATCTACAGAATCCCCCTATGAATGCAGAGCAGCGTATATCAGCCAGACGGGACACACAGTGGAAACCCGCATTAAGGAGCACGGGAGGTGTATCCGTTTGGGTTATCTGGGAGAAATTGGCAGTAGCAGAAAATTGCATTTGCAATGGCCATAGGATTGACTTCGATGGCACAAAACAACTGTGCCATGCCAGTGGCTTTCGCTCTAAGTAAGAGCTGGTATTCCATTGTAAACAAGGTGGGACAGCAGAAACCTGATTGGATGAGGATCCAATCAGAATGGATGGACTATGGGGATATAAATACCACCAGACCAGACATGCCCAGGCATCATCCCTAATGAAGTTGGCAGAATTTGTCATGGAAACATTGGGTAAAATCGACACCTGCATTTGGCAGGAAGCCCGAGAGAGTTTATTAGTCACCAGTTCTGTTAGTCCTGAAAAGTATGGAGCACATAATCTTCAGCTTTACTGATAATTGGTTTCTTATAATCAAACTGGACTAAACTGAATATGTGCCAAATCCACAGCAAAAAAAGAGATTGATTATTATTTCTGAGGATCTGTTGTGTGAACTAAATGTGACATTCTGAAGCTTCATTCATCTGAATGAGCAAAGAGTTTAAGACTCTCAAATTTGTTATTGCCTAAATGTGCTTCTTGTTACTTCAACGGGGTAATTACTTGACACATTCAGCAATTGGCACCTTGCATTAGATTGTAGATTGTATCAACCCCCTAAGATTGAAAGGTTGCAGCTTCACTCATGCACAAAGTCATCTCTTAAGAAGAGAATATCTTTTGTAATTCTTTCTCCATTAAAAAAAAGAGATTCACAGTATCTTCCAGAGAGCAGAATATCTCATTTTTTTCTGTGCTTTCATTATTTATATAAAGTTTTAGTACTTCATAAACGATAAATTGGAAGAGTATTACCTTAAGAGGATCACTTTGAAGAGGCTCTAATTCTTCAGATGATGCATCAAATCCCTTGCAGCTGTTTAATTACAAGAAATACATACAAATGGTATGTAAATCATACTAGAAACTGCAAATTTTAGGTTCTTGTTAGAATCAGAATTAGATTTATTACCATCTACTTCTTCTCTTCCCCTCCCCCCCCCCCCCATCTTCCTATTCTGGCTTCTTCCCCCTTCCTTCCCAGTTCTGGTGAAGCGTCTCCACCCGAAATGTCGACTGTTTCTTCCTCTCTATGGATGCTGTCTGACCTGCTGAGTTCCTTTAGAAGTTTGTGTGTGTGTGTATGTGTGTGAGTGTGTTATAATCAGTGACATATGTTGTGAAATTTTTTTTTGGTTTTGCAGCGGCACAACACAAATGTAACGTTCTCGTTCGGGTGTAACTGATAACGCCGAATTAAACGCCGAGATAAACCACAGTCAATGAAAACCAGGTCGCAGTAAGATTAACCATTTACTGTTCACTCTTCACATTAACATATGGTGAAAACTGTTGATAAAACAATACAAGATTGATACAGTATTTGTTCCTTTCTTAATATCACATTCCCATTGTAAATACTTGTAAAAGTGACTATAACTACATTATATTAAGGTGCAGTATACAGGCAGAGTTTACCTACGCCATTGACTACTTTAAATACACTTCAATGCAAACTATCCGCAACTCTTTAACTAACGAAAACATAAACATTATCGACCGTCGTTACTTTTAACAGGATCGGCGTTAACATCTCAGTTCAATATATTGATTATCTATTAACTTACAGCGTTGCTCTCACTGTGATTTCTAATGCTTGCAAAACAATTTCTGCTCGGGTCTGCCTCGTGGTGAGCCCCCACCCTCATGTCGATCTCAAACCAGTATTTTCCCACAAGACGCGGCGAAACCAGATGTGACGTTATCGCATGCCGATATATTTTACAGGCAATGAATATACTTTAAACACTTCTAATTCTAACTAGAAAATACTAACAAATGAATTACTAAGCAAAAATATTATAAACTAAATAACTGTCATAAAGACAACACAACAAATATACACTGGGATACATAAAGCATTTCTAAAGGTTGCAAAACCATGGATCATTTGGAAATCTGAAGGTGGTGGGTAAGAAACAGTTCCTAAAATATTACGTATGCATTTTTGGCCCCTATACCTCCTCTGCAATGGCAGAAGATTCAGGATGGTCATCGTTTTTAATGATGGATACTGCTTTCTTGAGGCATAGTCTTTGGAAGGTGTCCTCGATGAGTTGGAGGATCATGATAGAGCTGGTTGAATCTAAAACCCTCTGCAGCTTTTCACAGTCCTGTACATTAGAACCTCCACACCAGCAAGTGGTGCAACCAGATCGAATGCTCTCCCGGTAGTAACTTGCAAGAGGCTTTGGCGACATACCAAATGTCCTCAAACTCCTAATGAAGTGCCTTCTAATGGTGTGCCTTCTTCGTGACTGCAGCAAAATATTGGGCCCAGGATAAAATCTCTGAGATGTTGATGCCCAGCAACTTGCAGCTGCTCAGCCTTTCCACTGCTGATTGCTTGATGAGGACTGGTGTGCATTCTCCTGACTGCTCATTCCTCAAGTACACAATCAATTACTTGGTCTTACTAGCATTGAATGCAAGGTTGCTGTTGCAACACCCATCAACCAACCGATCCATCTCACTCCTTATAACAACCTGAGATTTTGCCAATAGATGTTTCATCAGCAAATTTATAGATGCCATTCTTTCATTTGTCTTGAATTGCCTTGGACTGGCATCTTATTGAAGTTGATAACTAATCAGTGACCTTTAAGTCTTACCAGAGTTTTAGTCCTAAGTTATAACATATTCTCAATGATTTAAAAAATATTCTTGTGTAGAAATGTGTCACTAAAAGCACAGGACAATAAATATTTTGCTTCCTGAATACTTTTGGGTGTACCTTATAGAGTTTGGGCTATTAATCATGAAAATCGCCATGAAAGTTCCCCATCATGCACCATTGCACCCTATATTTGTTATTTCAATTCATAATCCAGGTCAATTATAATATTGCCCACAATATAAGTTGAAAAGTTTTCTATCTTGTCTGGGCTAGCCTGGGTATGCTTAGCCAGGCCAGATGCTACATGGCATGACAGGTTTTAGTAAAACAGGACATGGAGGTTAGAGGAGGCAGACGAAGATGCCATGTTGCACAGTCTGAGTTAAGTAACCTGGTCAGGGACCTGGATTTGTCAAAGCCACAAGGAGATTTACTGAATTTTCCAAGGATGGAATCTGCTATCACCAGGCACAAAAATTCTCATGAAGGATTGCAATATTTGAGACACGTTTCCCTAAATAACTGACGCCCAGATTAAGGACGGCATTTTTGTTGGTCCACAAATCAAACAGGTTATCAACTGACAGGCAATTCAAAGAACTTCTAGTGGGACTTGAGATAATCGCATGGAAGGCATTCAAGGGTGTTGTTGAAAATTTTCTTGGCAACAACAGAGCACCAAACTACATCAGGCATATAAATCCATGAAGTGCAATATGTCACTAAAGATTCATTTTCCGCATTTCCATTTACACTTCTTCCCTGCAAGTCTTCGCATTGTCAGTGATGAGCATAGTGAAAACTTTCACCAGGACATTACAGTGATGGGGACTATATCAGTGCAACTAGAATCCATCAGTGCTGGACACCTATGCAAGAAGATTCAAACACTGAGTACAAATGAAAATTATCAAGAAAACATTTTTAGCTTGTAGAACTATTGCAAAGCCTCAGCACCATGATGTATTTAAACATATTATATTTTTAAAAAGTTAACTTCTGTGTTGCCCTTAAGGCATTCATTTAGTTTATTATATTTTCGCTTTAGTAATTCGTTTATAATCATTTTCTAGTTAAAGTTAAGGCTGTTGAAAGCAAATTCGTTGTCTGTGATATATCGCGGCATGCGATGACATCACACCCGGTTTTGCTGCGTCCTGTGGGAAAATACTGGTTTGGAGAAACGGGGAGGAGGGGGCTTGTGTGTGCAGGATCAGCGCGAGAAAAGTTTTCTTTCTACGCACTAGAAACATCATAGAAGCAACGCCGTAAGTTCATAAGATAATTGATATGTTGAAGTAAAAATGTTAACACTGATTCTGTTAAGAGTAATGACGGTTGATAAAGTTTATGCTCTTTGTTATTTAAAGAGTTGCGGATAGTTTATGTTGAAGTGTATTTAAAGCAGATGATGGCGTAGGTAGATTCTGACGGTATGTTGTACTTTAATGTAATATAGTTCATTGTAGTTTTATTTTTGCAAGTATTTATGATGTAAATGTGATGCCAAGAAAGAAACAAATACTGTATATATTTTGTATTGTTTTATCAACAGTTTTCACCATATGTTAATGTGGAAGAGTGAACATAAACAGTTAATCTTACGGGGATCGTGCCTCATTGACTACGGTTTATACTGCTTGTTTAGTTCTGAGTTTTTACACCTGTGTGAGAACACTACAGTGAAAAGGCGGCATTAAGTGCTAAGATGGCATCGTGATCCAGTATCAAGTCGTTGCCATCCGGCGCCAGAAGCAGTAGGGCATCAACAAATAAGACTGCCCACACAAGAGCTAAGGCAGAAACCGCCAAGGTGTGAGCATCATACGCTGAACAGGTAGCAAAACTGAAATTGGAAAAGGCTGCCAGAGAAGCCGAAAATCAGTAAGGGTAAGGGTAAGGATAGAAGCAGAGTTAGAAGTACTGACGCTACACCGAGAAGCCGAAGCTGCCAGGGTGGAAGCAGAGATATTAGAAAATGCTGAAGAAGTGCATGTTCTGGATGACGTCAAATCTACTTCAGAAAGGACCAGATTGGAACGCACAAGCGACTACGTCTGGTCTCAAATGGACTTGAAGAGTTGTTCTTCCTCTCCATACTTATATGCTAACATCCCATTTCATGAGGAGTCAAAGAGAAGTCCAATTGCATCACATCCGAGGAAGACAATTTACCCTTGCAACTTCGTGACGAATTCAAGAATGAAAGGGCTGATGACAAATACTTCTCGACACCAAACTTACCAGATTTGGCGAGAGGAGAGGAAAAGGCTGAATTCAGAACAGCAAATCCCATAATAAATGTACACCCTCAGTCATATACCCGCTGACTTATTCCCCCAGCCAGCATGCAACTTGCAGTTGAACCCATGGCACAGTATTTAGCACGACGAGATCTTGTCACTTCAGGACTATACCAGTTTGGTGATGAGCTTGAAAATTACTGTGCATGGTACTCCTCATTCGCCAACATTATCCATGGAGTCCAGCTCAGAGCAATCTAAGAGTTGGATCTTATGACGATCCAACTCTTCGGGAGTGCTATGCGGCCCCTGAAATTATTGAAACGGCACTATTTCGACACCTGGAAAATTTTCCTAAGGTGTCAGCCAAAGACCACACTAAGCTAAGAGAGCTTGGAGATCTATTCATGGAGATTGAAGGCGCTAAAGAAAATGGCTATTTAACTGGCCTGTCATATTTAGTTACTTCATGCGGAATTAGACCAATTGTGGACAAAATTCAGGAAAAGTGGGTATCTGTTGGCTCAGAGTACAAGGAAAAGGACGATGGTTGAATTCCTCCCTTTGAGTATTTCACTAGGTCTGTGAGCAAGGAGGCGAAGAATCGAAACGACCCTAGCATCATGAGTCAAGGAAGCAGTACAATTCACACCAAGCCAGTCAAATCCACTTCGAATATTTTAGCATCAATAAACCTGTCTCAGTGCATAAAACTGAAGTCTCTACAACTAACAATGACCTTAGCAAGAATTGTCCATTGCACAACAAACCCCACCCCCTCAAAAATGCAGAACGTTTAGGAAAAAACCCCTTTGACGAGAGGATGGCCCTTCTCAAGGAGAAAAAATATGTTTTAAATGCTGTTCCTCTACCTCTCAGCTTGCTAAAGAGTATACGATCCCCGTGAGGTGCTCGGAATGCAGTAGCACTAATGCACTCCGGCCCGTTACCGCAAACCGACAAAGCTCCTTCACCCCCACAAGAGGACAGCGGGGAGGGAGAGGATCACTCCAAGACAACTGTTGTCAGCTCGAGCTGCACAGAAGTTTGCGGTCAAGCTCAGTCAAGCTGTTCTTGTTCAAAGATCTGCCTCACTAAGGTGTACCCTAAAGGAGCCAAAGACAAGGCCATCAAAGCCTATGTAAATCTGGATGACCAGAGCAATCGCTGACTAGTCAGACCAGAGTTCTTTGACTTGTTCAACATTGAGAGTAATCAGTTCCCATACTACCTTAGAACTTCCTCAGGCAGCATGGAAACTTATGGAAGGAAGGCAGAAGGCTTCCAGCTCGAGTCGTTCAATGGTAAAGTTGTCATCTGTCTCCCTCCACTCTCAGAGTGCAATGAAATTTTGAATAACCACACCGAGATCCCGACACCAAGTGCTGTGCGACACCAGCCGCAACTCCACCACATCGCCAAGCACATCCCAGAACTGGACCCAAAAGCAGAAATACTCCTGCTACTAGGAAGAGATGTTCTCCAGGTGCACAAGGTCAGGCAGTAGGTCAATGGACAACACGACGCCCCCTTTGCCCAACGCCAGGATCTGGGCTGAGTGGTGATAGAAGAGGTGTGCCTTGGCAAAGTACACAAACCGACAGTTAACACACTCAAGACCAATGTGCTAGAGAGTGGCCGCCATTCAATTTTTCAACCCTGCACAAACTACATGTATATCAAGGAAGCACGGCAGGGCTTTAACAAGTGTACTAAAGTAACTGACAAGACAATGGGACAGTCAGTCTTCGCTCAAACTGAGCATGATAATAAACTTGCTCCATCAGCACAAGACACCATCTTCTTAAAAATAATGGACACCAAGGTCTTCAGAGACGAAGCAAATAACTGGGTCAAACCCACTACCTTTCAGAGAACCACGCCAGTGCTTGCCAAACAACAAAGAGCAGGCAGTCAAGCGGTTCATGTCCTTGCAAAAAACCCTGAAAAGGAAACCTGAGGTGCAACAACAATACATAGCATTCGTGGAGAAGATCTTCGCTAATGGACATGCTGAAGTAGCACCGCCACTGAGAGAAGGTGAGGAGTGCTGGTACCTCCCAACATTTGGGGTTTACCACCCACAAACGCCCAATCAGATCAGGGTGGTCTTCGACTCCAGTGCTCAGTGCGCTGGTGTCTCCCTTAATGACGTGCTCCTTACAGGCCCCGACCTTAACAATATCCTTCTCGGGGTCCTGCTGCACTTCCGGAAGGAGAAGGTCGCAATCTTAGCGGACATCCAGCAGATGTTCCATTGCTTCTTAGTACAGGAGGACTGTCGCAATTTCTTCCGTTTCTTATGGCACAATGACATTAACAAGGAAGTCATTGAGTACAGGATGAAGGTCCATGTTTTCAGCAATAGTCCATCACTGGCCATGTCCTTCTATGGGCTGCGAAGAGCAAATCAGAGAGGGTGCACAGGAGCATGGCGATGACACCGTTAAGTTTGTAGAAAGGTACTTCTAGGTCGATGATGGCTTGATATCGCTACAGAAAGAAGACGAAGCAATTGATCTGCTCCAACGTACACAAGCCTCACTCGCTGAGTCAAACCTCCACTTGCACAAGTTTGCATCAATCAGTCAGGCAGTAATGGAGGCCTTTATACACGATGACTGTGCTCCGGCAATCAAAAACCTAGATCTAGATGGAGAAACCATACCCACACAAAGGAGTTTGGGCCTCCTTTGGGAGATTACAACTGACACATTCACGTTCTCCGTGCCGACCATGATCAAGCCATTCACCCGCCGTGGAGTTCTCTCCACTGTCAACAGTGTCTTCGATCCCTTGGGTCTACTGGCACCAGTTACGATCCAAGGAAGAGCCCTTCTCAGGAACTGACCTCTGAGCTCTCCAACTGGGATACTCCCCTACCAGAAGACAAGCTAAACAGATGGGAGGCTTGGAGAGATTCACTTCAAGATCTAAAACAGCTTCATATCCCACGTAGGTACACTGCGGATGAATTGGCCCAGGCAAAGGATGTCATCCTTAAAGCAACTCAAAGAGCAGCTTTTGCAGGGGAGTTTTCGGCCCTCCAAGTTAATAAACCAATACCAAAGGACCACCCTTTGAGGAAACTCAACCCGATCCTGAAGAATGATCTCATTTGCATTGGAGGCCGGTTAATACACTCTCACCTTTCAGCTGCAGAAAAGAGCCCAGAAATCCTACCGAAAGACAGCCATCTGTCCTCACTGCTCACTCACCATCACCATGAACAGGTAAGGCATCAGGGCCATCACCTGACGGAAGGAGCAATCAGGGCAGTGGGACTGTGGATCTTGGGAGGGAAAACACTGATCAATTCAGTACCACAAATGTGTAACCTGCAGGAAACTGCAAGGGAAGATGGAAGCTCCACGTCTGGCAGACCTCCCACCAGAATGCCTTGAAGCCTGCCCTCCTTTTACGTATGTGGGGCTCGATGCATTTGGTCCGTGGACTATCACCACTAAACGCACAAGAGGAGGACAAGCAGAGAGCAAACGGTGGGCCATCATGTTCAGCTGCATGAGTTCAAGAGCGGTACTCATTGAAGTCATCGAATCTTTGGATACATCCAGCTGCATTAACGCTCTCAGGTGCTTCTTTGCACTAAGAAGCCCTGCAAAGCAGTTAAGGTCTGATTGCGGCACAAACTGCGTTGGAGAGTCCAAGGAGCTCGGGATGGACAAGACGGGGCAAAGGTACCTCAGTCAGCAGGGATGCAACTGGGAGTTCAACACACCACACGCCTCTCACATGGGAGGCTCATGAGAGCAGATGATTGGTATCGCCAGAAGGATCCTTGATTCAATGTTCCTGCAGCAACGCACCCGACTGGCCCACGAAGTACTGTGCACACTAATGGCAGAGGTCACAGCCATTATAAATGCACGACCACTCCTACCTGTCTCTTCTGACCCGGAAAGCCCCTTCATACTCTTGCTATTAATACTCCTTACGCAGAAGACAGGAACTCCCCCTCCACCTTGGGACTTCTCAGATCAGGACTTGTACACAAAGCAATGGAGACAGGTTCAGGCTCTCGCAAATCAGTTCTGGTCCCGTTGGAGACATGAATATCTACCTTTGTTGCAACATAGATAAAAGTGGACAGAACCTCGCAGGAATCTTCAAGTTGGAGATTTAGTCCTGCTCAGGGACAAGCAGATCGCCTGCAACTGCTGGCCAATGGCCAGAATCACTGCCACATTCCCTGGTAGGGATAGACATGTCAGGAAGGTTGAGTTGAAAACTACCGACCAAGGTGATGTGAAAACTTACCAAAGACCGGTTACAGAAGTCATTCTACTTTTACCTAAGAACTGATTTAGAGACTGAAGTTTGTATTATGTTCATAGTGACCTTACAAAGGTCAGGCGAGGAGTGTGTTGCCCTTAAGGCATTTGTTTAGTTTATTATATTTTCGCTTTAGTAATTCATTTGTAATCATTTTCTAGTTAAAGTTAAGGTTGTTGAAAGTAAATTCGCTGTCTGTGATATATCGTGGCATGCGATGACATCACACCCAGTTTCGCCGCGTCCTGTGGGAAAATACCGGTTTGGAGAAACGGGAAGGAGGGGGTGCAGGATCAGCGTGAGAGAAGTTTTCATTCTATGCACTAGAAATATCATAGAAGCAATGCCGTAAGTTCATAAGATAATTGATATGTTGAAGTAAAAATGTTAACGCTGATTCTGTTAAAAGTAACGATGGTTGATAAAGTTTATGATCTTTGTTATTTAAAGAGTTGCGGATAGTTTGTGTTGAAGTGTATTTAAAGCAGTTGATGGTGTAGGTAGATTCTGACTGTATGTTGTACTTTAAAGTAATATAGTTTGTTGTAGTTTTATTTTTGCAAGTATTTATGATGTAAATGTGATGCCAAGAAGGAAACAAATACTGTGTATATTTTGTATTGTTTTATCAACAGTTTTCACCATATGTTAATGCGGAAGAGTGAACAGTAAATGGTTAATCTTACTGGGATTGTGCCTCATTGACTACGGTTTATACTGTGTGTTTAGTTCAGAGTTTTTACACCTGTGTGAGAACACTACAACTTCTTTTTTCTCCAAATTCCTGTATGATACAAGTAGTCTGAAATTATATTTGTGTTCAGCTTCAAGTGGCCTATCATAAATGAAAAGCAATTCTGAGGAAGAAACACTTTCAAAAAAATTTGTTGTCCAGTGTAATAGTATCAAACAAATATTGTTATGTAAATTATCAACTGTATGTATTGTCAGAAATTTGGTTCCATTGATTGCAATAGGCGGCTGATATGGTATGCTCCATTTTACGTTAGCAAATAGAGGCCAAAGGTGCAAATGAATTTCTCCCCAAATTCCAACAAAAGCCATTTGAGTGGCCATGCAAAGACCATCAGCTAAGGTCTCATGCTGGAAATTAGAAGTGGATTTGAAGACAACCTGCTTTTCTTTTAAATTTTCATGCAAATTCTCTGATATTTTATTTTATGCAAGTGACTAGGCCTCAAAAGAATTTAATTGGCTACCAGCTTTTTTGTAACGTCTGGAGGTCATGAAAGATAAGGTGACAATACAGCTTTATTCTTGATGTGTGTGTAGCCTGCCAGCAAGATTTTCTTATATCCATCTACAATCTCCCAGGCAGGTGGTGAAAGCCTCCAGTTTATTGAAGATTTAGATCTTGATACTTGCAGTCAGATATTGCCCTGCAAAGAACCACTTTCTTCATACATAAAATGGCTTACATTAAACAACACATTCAGCTGTACTTTAAGTTCTTCTTGCACCAGCTTTGACAGAATTAAAAAAAAACTAGCAAAGAATATGCACCTGAAAGTTATTGTTCAAAGTGACTTACATTTGTAATCCAATCTACTACTCATTGATTTTATAAACCATTATCTTCACCTTTAAAGTAAGAAATTCTTCCCATTTGAAATAAAACTTGAGTTAAAACTCTTTCATGATAGTTTCCATACATATACATAGTCATAGTCATTTAGACCATAAAACTATAAGACATGGGAGCAGAATTAAGCCATTCAGCCCATCAAGTCTGTTCTACCATTTCATCATGGCTGAACCCATATCCCATTTAACTCCATCCACCTGCCCTCTCACCATATCTCCTGATGTGCTGGCCAATTAGGAATCTAGCAAGCTCTGCTTTGAATATACCCATGGACTGACGGAATATACCTCCACCACAGTCTATGGCAGAGCATTACACAGATTCACCACTCTTTGGCTGAAAAAGTTCCTTTTTATTTCTGTTCTAAAAGGTCAGGTCTCAATTTTGAGGCTGTGTCCTCTTGTTCTGGATACCCTTACCAGAGGAAGCATCTTCTACACATCCACCTTATCTAATCCTTTCAACATTTGGTAGGTTTCAATGAGATCCCCTCGCGTTCTTCTAAATTCCAGTGAGTGCAGGTCCAAAGCTGCCAAATGCTCCTCATATGTTAACCCTTTCATTCTGGAATCATCCTCGTGAACTTCCTCTGGACTCTTTCCAATGACAACACATCCTTTCTGAGATAAGGGGCCCCAAACTGTTGACAATACTCTAAGTTCATTTTGACTAGCGTCCCATAAAGGCTCAGCATTGTCTCCTTGCTTTTATATTCTATTCCCCTTGAACTAATGCCGACATTGCAATTACCTTCTTTATCACAGAGCCAATCTGTAAATTAACCTTCTGGGAGTCTTGCACTAGAATTCCTTCACATCTCTGATGTTTGAACTTTCTCCCCATTTGGATAATAGTCTGTATTATTGTTCCTTTTACCAGAATGCATTATCAAACATTTCCCAACACCATATTCCATCTGTCACTTTTATGCCCATTCTTCCAACTTGTCTGAGTCCTGCTGTAATCACATTGTTTCATCAGCACTACCCCCTCCTCCTCCTATCTTTGTGTCATCCGCAAACTGTGCCACAAAGCCATCAATTCCACTATCTGGCAAACATTGACAAACAATGTGAAAAGTAGCAGTCCCAATACTGACCCCTGAGGAACACCACTAGTCACTGGCAGCCAACCAGAAAAAGCTCCTTTTATTTCCACTCACTGCCTCCTGCCTGTCAGCCATTCTGCTATCCATGCCAGTATATTTCCTGTAATATCAGAGTATTTTATCTTGTTAAGCAGCCTCATGTGAGGCACCTTATCAAATACCTTCTGAAAATCCACTGCCTCTCCTTTGTTCCCCCTGCTTGTTACCTCCTTGAAGAATCCAACAGATTTGTCAGTTAAGAGTTCCCTTTACAGAAACCACGCTGACTTTGACATACTTTATCATTAGTCTTCAAGTACCTCGAAACCTCATCCTTAATAACAAACTCCAACACTTTCCCAACCACTGAGATTAGGCTAACTGGCCGATAAGTTCCTCTCTTTTGTCTTCCTCACTTCTTAAAGAGTGGAGTGACATTTGCAATCTTCTAGTCCTCCAGGTCCATGCAAGAATCAAGTGATTTTTGAAAGTTCATGACCAATTCATTGGTTATCTCTTCAGCAACTTCTCTCAGGACTCTGGGATGTAGTCCACATCTGGTCCAGGCAACTTATCCATCTTAAGACTTTTGTGCTTTCCTAGCACTTTTTCTTTTGTAATAGCAATAGCACTCACTCCCGCTCCCTGACACTCATGGATCTCTAGCACACTGCTAGTGTCTTCCACAGTGAAAGCTGATGCAAAGTGCTCAAGTTCATCTGCTATTTCATTGTCCTCCATTACTACCTCATCAGCATCATTTTCCTGTGGTCCAATATCAACTCTGTCCTCCCTTTTATTCTTCACATAACTGAAAATTTTTTTAGATTCCTGCTTTATATTATCAGCTAGTTTGACTCATATATCACCTTTTTTATTTGCCTTTTGTTGGATTTTAAAAGCTTCCCTATCCAACTTCCCACTCACTTTTGCTGCCTTATATGCCCTTTACTTGGCTTTTATGCGGTCCTTAGCTTTCTGTGTCAGCCATGGTTGCCTAGCATGGTTGTTTGGGAACAACTTCTTCTGTGGGACATATCTATCCTGTGCCTTGTGAACTATTCCCAGAAACTTCAGCCACCTCTGTTCTATCGTCATCCCACAAGTATCCCCCTCCAATTCACTTGGGCAAACTCCTCTCTCATGCCTCTGTAATTCCCTTTATTCCATTGCAATACTGATACATGTGAGTTATACTTCTCCCTCTCAAATTGTAGAATGAATCCAATCATACAGTATTATGATTACTGCCTCCTAAGTGTTCCTTTACGTTAAGCTGACTAATAAAATTTGGATTACTACACAACACCCAATCTAACATAACCTTTCCCCTAGTAGGTTTGAGCACAAGCTGCTCTAAAAAGCCATCTCATAGGCAATTAACAAATTCACTCTATTGTGATTTGACACCAGCCTGATATTCCCAATCCCTTTGCATATTGACGTCCCCCAGTTGTGACATTGCTCTTATTACATGCCCTTTCCAGCTCTGTTTGCAATCCCCTATATCTTGGCTACTATTTGGAGGCCTATGTATAGTTCCCATACTTTTTTCACTCTTGCAGGCTCTTAACTCCACCCACAAAAATTCAACATTCTCTGCCACTACGTCACCTCTTTCTAAAGATGCAATTCCATCTTTTTTTGATACAAAGTTAATCCTTTGATGTTAAACTCCCAACTATGACCATCTTTCAGCCGTGGCTCAGTGGTCCCCAGAACATAATATCGTCCAGTCTCTAACTGCACCAAGAATTCATCCACCTTATTCCAAATGCTGTGTGCATTTAAATACAGCACCTTCAGTCCTGCATTCTTCGCCCTTATGAATTTTGTCTCAGTGGTACAACTTAACTCTTTGCTCTTAGCACAGAAATAAAGCCATGCTGGCCACGAAGCACCCAACTGCACTAATATTACACTACACTCACTATTTTCTTCCACTCTCCTCAGATTTGACCAGTCACCTACACGACAGTGGCTAATTAACCTACCAACTCTCATGTCTCTGGGATATGAAAGGAAAGCAGAGAACTTGGAGGAAACTCATGTGGTCACAGGATGAATGTACAAACTGACAGGAACACAAGTTGGTAATTAAGAGCAGATCGCTGGAGCTGGAAGGCAGCAGCTCTCTTTATGCTTCCTAGTGCAGCTCCACTTCCCCTCCCACCACCACCCAAACAAGCAGAATAATGTTAAAAAACCTTTATTTGACCAAAGGTTAATTTAAATGAACTCTTTTGCTGTTACTCTGTATTTCCTTGTTGGAACCTGGTGAAATCCCCCCCCCCAAAAAAAAACTCAGAAATCTTTTGCAAAACTTTTTTGAGGTATTTGAAGCAATTAATTTCATCTATCTGCTATTCATTAACTTTAGAATACTACTTTTTTCCTATATTACTTCAACATGATTAATAAAAAAAGTATCAGTAAATGTGAAGTTCTAATTAATACCATCAGAGCTTAAAATCCTTCAATCAACGTCAGGGCAATACGATTGCTTACCTCACCATAAAATAAATGTACTGCGTATGTTAATCAAAATGGCTTCTTCGTGGGTAAAAGTAAGCCTGCTTCTTTGTTATGGTGAGACAGTGTTTCTTGCAGAGCATTCTCGAAGCTTCTAGCGGTTTGTTTAACTTTAGAATTGCTGATGACGGGGATTGTATTCATTTGTTAACCAATGGGGAATGTTATTTTGTCTTGTGAGTCTGGGAGCTGGGTTTTCGCAGTTTTTTCGGAGAGTCGGAAAGAAGACGCCGAAGAAGGTGGACGTGTGCCACACTGCTCAGTTGACCACCAGGGTGCTCCCAGATGCAAGGACATGGAAGTTGGAGGAAAGCGACGAGGGGTCGACTGTTTCGATGGTTGAACTCCAATGATGTGCACTAAACGGACTGAACTCTGATAAGTTTGGCACCTTTTACTTTATTTTCTTTGCCTTCGTATATAATTTATTGTTAGTACTCATTTAGTTTTAGTAAAATCTTTAAAGTATATTTTATAATGGTATCTGGTGTGAGTTTGATATTGTGTGTGTGCATTAACTTGATTCCCACAGCACCTGCGTATGCGGGAGGCGGGGTTGGAGAGTGGCTGGACTTTCTCCCCCTAGACATATATCAGCCTGTTGGGCAAGTGTTACATAAATGTCAGTCAACAGTAATGATGCATCAATGAGTAATAAAGGAAAGTAGTACTCAAACATGAATATCACACTTCCAGGTGTCTGTATTACCTCACGTAGTTTGACAAGTTAAAACCAAAGTCTCAAATATTCAGCAGGTCAAGCTGCATCTATGGAGAAGATTGTCAGAATTAATATTTCAAGTTATTGACTTTTATTCCATTGTTTCTCACTCCATAGATGCAGTCTAACTGCTGAGTACATCCAACTCTTTTTTACCTTCTTGGAGGAATAGTAGAACCTGAAAACCTGAAGCTTCTTCCCCTCCACCATCAGTTTTCTGAATGGTCTATGAGCCAATGAATGCTATCTCATTATTCCTTTTATAGTACTAATTATTAGTCTTTGTAATTTATTGATTACTACGTCTTTGCACTGTAATTCTGCTGCAAAACAACAAATTTCTCATCATATGTCAGTGATAATTAATCTGGTTCTGATTAATTTCAGATTCTAGTATCTGCAAGTTTTTACCTTTTGATTATAGCTTAATGAGTATTTTTGACAGCAAGTTCAGGAGAGAGCCAAGATAGACTCATTAAAGTCTCTTTAGAGGCTGATTATAGGAAATTAGCAGATTTACAGTATTTTGTGATATGTAATTAAAAATGCAGCATTGACTCTAGTTTAGAGTTCAAGCGTGAATGATGTGTAAGTCCCTGAAACTGAGACATCCCAAGCCTAGGTAGAGGACATAATATCTCTATTGTGCAGTTTCCAAAGATGGCAATGTCCTGAGAATTTAGATGATATAGAGAAATCATGGACAATATTCATATCCATTGTGTTTACTTAATAAGGCACTTAATAATATAAGTTCAGCTCAGAAAACCAATGCCATACTTCACATTTACGCTGGATAGAGAAACCTTTCTTACAACATAACATGTAAAAGGACTGTATGGCCTTTGTTCTCCCTTGATTGCTTTGGAAACATATCTCATAATGGGATAGTTGAAATCTACGAAAGTGTAGGTGAACAATTGCATATATCAGTCACCAACAGCCGAAAGCATTTGAGGAGACACAACAGATAAGTGAAATTACCTATTTAATTCTACGAATATTAGAAGTGGGTACAGTGAGACACATTTGAAATTACAAACCTGTTGTTTTACTTGGTTACTTTATTCCATTCAAATGCATATATTTTAAAAGTTTGTTTTTGATTAGACAGACAGACAGACAGACAGACAGACATACTTTATTGATCCCAGGGGAAATTGGGTTTCATTACAGCCGCACCAAGAATAGTGAAGAAATATAGCAATATAAAACCATAAATATTTAAATAATAATAAGTTAATCATGCCAAGTGGAAATAAGTCCAGGACCAGCCAATTGGCTCAGGGTGTCTGACACTCTGAGGGAGGAGTTGTAAAGTTTGATGGCCACAGGTAGGAATGACTTCCTATGGCGCTCAGTGTTACATCTCGGTGGAATGAGTCTCTGGCTGAATGTACTCCTGTGCCTAACCAATACATTATGGAGTGGATGGGAGACATTGTCCAAGATGGCATGCAACTTGGACAGCATCCTCTTTTCAGACACCACCGTCAGAGAGTCCAGTTCCACCCCCACAACATCAGTGGCCTTACAAATGAGTTTGTTGATTTTGGTGGTGTCTGCTACCCTCAGCTTGCTGCTCCAGCACACAACAGGAAACATGATAGCACTGGCCACCACAGACTCATAGATTATCCTCAGCATCGTCCAGCAGATGTTAAAGGACCTCAGTCTCCTCAGACTGAGACTGAATGATTTTATTAGAAATGAAGAACAAATATATGGCATAGAAATTGATTAATCCATCAATGTTGAGAATAGTTGGATCGACCAGTATTTTCTTGTTGTATAATAGATGTATTTGTTGTTAGTTGATTTTATTATTCTATGCTCCAGTTTAAGATGGCGTTGATGAGGGTAAGTGGCCTTACCCTTACTGGCCTTTAACAAAACAAGAAGTACAACTCAATCATTAATAACACGCTTTCTGTAAAAAAAAATTATGGTAAATGATCTTTGCCAACAAGGAAGAGGCAAGTGATAGTGAGGCTGAGTTGAGGGTAAAAGTGTGAAAGTGCAAGATGAAGTCAGAGTGAGGTTGAGGCATATTTGAGATGAAGTCAGGGCCAGTGCAGCAGAGGAGGGGCAGATATGGAGCCCATCAACTTACACTGAGAGCGAGGTTTGATCGAGTTAAGCACTGGCAAGTTTGGAAAGACCAGGTACAGGCCAAAAATGTGACGGAAGGGTCCAGGCCCAGAGTGAATCCATGCAACAGGACCCCAGTCTTAGAGTGAGAAGTGAGCCAATGTTTGGACAATTTAAATGCTGGGCGAGATGGATTGAAAAGGCAAAGTGTTGAGACCAAAGGTAAAGGTTGGGGGAGTTCTACTTGCTGCTGCTCGATGTTTCCTTCACTGCACAGGGCTTCATGTCCGCAGGCTTCGCAATGTTTACTCTGCTATGTGCTGAGCTGAGGCTGGGCCTGCAGGCCTGCTCCAGCTGCCCCGGGCTTCATGTCTGAGGACTCACTCGCATTCTCAATGCTATTTACTTATTGCTTGCATGATTTGTTTATTTTTCTCTCTGCTCATGGGGTGTCTTCTTGTTTTACTGAGTTCTTTTGTGTTTCTCATTTTGTGGCTGCCTGTAAGGAGGTGAATCTCAAGGTTGTGTAATGTATACATACTTTGACAATAAATGTACTTTGAACTTAAGTTATAGGAGAAACTTTCTGCTTGTACACAGAAGAGGTAGGTTGCAGGGGCTTATTTTTAAAGGGACTGATTCTGATAAGTTACATCATGTTTAATCGATCGTTTTTCTAAAGCTACATTTATCCTGAATTGTATGATGGCATGTAATTGCTGCTGGCATGAATGCCAACAGGATGTTTCTGTGCCTCTTCAAGCACGCCATTGCTCCACACATCTGTTCATCAGTTTCTCAGAGCTTAAAGCAATAGTCATCTGTGTGTTCTCAAAATCTCTTCCTCTTGATTCTTGTAATTGTGACAGTATCTTGAGGTTTAGATCTTTCAAGTGTGAATGATGCTTTTTTGATGCTCCACTGACTATTGCTGCTTGCTTCGATCATTGCAAATGGAAGAGCTTTACTTTGCTTTTTGGCATGGATTTCAACAATTCACACTTTTCTACCTGTTTCTAAAAGTATGACACATCTAATTTAGAGTGACATCTTCTTCCATCTACTTGAGCAGAACCTCAGGATCGAGAATGACTTACTTCCATTCCAGAACCTCAGGGTTAAGGATGATTTAGTTCCACTTCAGGTTTTTGGTTTCTAATGTAACTAATGAGGCCAATGCAGGAACCACAGTTGGATGAAGTAGTGGTGAATGGTGTAGCTGGGTAGATTGTGGGGTGGTGTGATCCTTCATTTGAGCTCCCACTATATTGCTATTAGGTTCTCAATAATATGCTGCATGTTCCATCTCCACTTTGAGTGGTAATGAACTGGAGATTTCCAGGAGGCAGTGGGGATATTAGATTTCTTCAAGGAGGCTTTGAATACACACTTGACTCTTTGGCCCTGTCCAGCTGATAATCTCTTCCTATGAAGGAGCTCTAAGAGTCTGGCTTCAGGCCTGCAAGGGATTTGGCCTGCCCACTGTAGCTGAGCATAGGGAGATCCTCATTACTAGGGTTGATGGCCTGGGGGAGGATGCTGATGCTACTTCACTTCCTGTTCCAGGAGTTTGTCCTGTAACCAATATCAGTTAGGGTATCCCACAGGCAAAACTCCCGGACTGAAAAACAGCTCATAATTTGTAGTTCTAAGAATCAGCTTTATCATACTTCACTGCAGTAGGTCATCTTTCATGTGACTCAGTCACTAAACCTCATCGTAGTAACACTAGTAAAAGAAGGTGGATTCTTGACCTCACAATCTGCTTTGCCATTGCCTTACACCTCATTGCCTACCAGCATTTTCTTTGCAACTGTACACTTTATGCTGCACACTGTTATTGATTTCCCTTGTATTCCCTCAATGCACTGGTGTGATGAAATTGTCTGTGTGGATGTCACTGTACCTTGGTACAGGTGACAATAATAAACAAGTTTACCAATTTACCAAAAAATTAGAAAATTGTTTATCAAAGCCTCAGGTCCTCCATAGTCATGGAGTCCTTCAGAGCCATTAAAAAGTACAGCACAAAAATAGGCCCTTTGGCCAGAGAAGTCCATGCCAAAACCATTTAAACTGCCTATTCCCATCAACCGGAACCAAGACCATAGCCCTCCGTATAGGATGCAAAAATGGGCTGAGAAGTGGCAGATGGAGTTCGACCCAGATAAGTGTGAGGTGGTCCATTTTGGTAGGTCAAATATGATGGCAGAATATAGTATTGATGATAAGGTTCTTGGCAGTGTGGAGGATCAGAGGGATCTTGGTGCATAGGACACTCAAGGCTGCTGCGCAGGTTGATTCTGTGGTTAAGAAGGCATAAGAAACATTGGCCTTCATCAATCGTGGATTGAGTTTAAGAGCCAAGAGGTAATGTTGCAGCTATATAGGACCCTGGTCAGACCCCACTTGGAGTACTGTGCTCAGTTCTGATCACCTCACTACAGGAAGGACATGGAAACCATAGAAAGGGTATAGAGGAGAGTTACAAGGATATTGCCTGGATTGGGGAGCATGCCTTATGAGGATAGGCTGAGTGAACTCAGCCTTTTTTCCTTGGAGCGCCGGAAGGTGAGAGGTGGCCTGATAGAGGTGTATAAGATGATGAGAGGCATTGATCGTGTGGATAGTCAAAGCTTTTTTCCAAGGCCGAAATGGTTAGCATGAGAGGGCACTGTTTTAAGGTGCTTGGAAGTAGGTACAGAGGAGATATCAGGCATAAGTTTTTCATGCAGGGAGTGGTGAGTGCATGGAATGGGCTGCCATCGATGGTGGTGGATTCGGATACGATAGGGTCTTTTAAGAGGCTGCTGGACAGGTATATGGAGCTCAGAAAAATAGAGGGCTATGGGTAACCCTAGGTAATTTCCCAGGTAAGGGCATGTTCAGTACAGGTTTATGGGCCGAAGGGCCTGTATTGTGCTGTAGGTTTTCTATATCGCTATGTTTCTATCTCCCTACTATCCATGTACCTATTCAAGCTTTTCTTAAACATTGAAGTTGAGATTGCTTGCACCATTTGTGCTGTAACCTCATTCCACACTCTCACAACTCTCTGAGTGGAGAAGTTTCCCCTCATGTTTGCATCAACCCTTTCACCTTTCTCCTTTAACCCATGATCTCTGGTTGTAGACCCACCCAACCTCCATGAAAAAAGGCCTGCTTGCATTTACACTGTCTATACCCCTCATAATTTTGTATTCCTCTATCAAATCTCCTCTCAATTTTCTATGTTCCAAGAAATAACCTATTCAATTTTTCCATATAACTCAAGTTTTTTCCATATAACTCAAGTTTTACAACCCAAGAAATTCTTCTGAAAAATAGTTACTGTTGCTATGCACAAAATAGCTTGTATTTGATCTATGGTACTGAAAAGCTTTA
Organism: Hypanus sabinus; assembly: GCF_030144855.1. Taxonomy (NCBI): domain Eukaryota; kingdom Metazoa; phylum Chordata; class Chondrichthyes; order Myliobatiformes; family Dasyatidae; genus Hypanus; species Hypanus sabinus. Next base: position 39,769,617 of record NC_082710.1, on the reverse strand, counting down.
GATGTGTTTTGTTCTTTCCTGATCCAAGCAACAGTTTAACGAGAGTTTTTTAGCACATAAATTCTTCTCAGACTTTCAGCCGGGTAAAATGTTTGATTTTAACTGATGCTTCAATGAAAAACTCTGCCACCTTCATCAGGGATGATGCCTAGGCATTAAAGTCCAGTGGTATTTATATCCCTGTCGTCCGTCCCTCCTGATTGGTTAGTTCTCATCCAATCAAGTTTCCGCTGTCTCACCTTGGTTACAATTGTATTTCAGTCTTACTTAGAGTAAGACCTTTGTTTTTGTTGAAATACTTATTCTCTAGTCTTATATCAAAGGTTTCCTTCACCAGGTGGTCCTAAAAGCCATTGGCATGGCACAGTAGTTTTGTGCCATTGAAGTCAATCCCGTGGCCACCGCTATTGCTGAGTTCTCTAGGTAACCCAAATGGATACACTGCCTGTGCTCCTTGATGTGGGTCTCCGCCATGGTTCCAACTGGCTGATAAACACTGCTCCGCATTCACAGGGAATCCTGCAAGCTCTGGCCATCCTGAGTCCCAGTTTATCTTTGACCCACATAAACTATGATTTGATCATCCTTATTGGTTTGCAGATGTTATTAATCCAATATTTCTTCAGAATCCTGGTGATCCTTTCAGAAACCATGGAAATAAGGGGAAGGCAGGTGGTAGCAATGGGTTCCTCCTGGTTGTTAGTTTCCATGGTTTTTCCATCGGCACTTTTAAGCACCCAATTGATTTCCTTCACCTTGTAGCTATCCTGTTGGAACTTCAGGCATGATCATCTTATTACATCATGGAGACTCTCTGGGTGTGAAATAGGTTTCACACATTAATCAAAGTAGAAAGAGCAGCTTTACGTTGGGAGATGTGATGGTGGCTGTTACTGAAGAGGTGTAAACTTGTGCGAGTGGGTTTCCGATAGGCACCATGCCTGAGGCTGTCAACTGGTTTACGTCGTAGTAGAATATCCAGGAACAGAAAGCAACCATACTTCCCCATCTCCATCATAAATTGAACATTAGGATGTACGCTGTTCAGATGGTCATGGAACTGCTGGAGTTCCTGGAGTCCATGAGGCCACACTATGAAGTGTCATTAATGTATCTGAAGAAGCATTTGGGGCATAAGGACAATGAACTCAGAACCCTGTCCTCAAAGTCCTCCATGTAGAAATTACCAATAGCCGACTACAAGAGTGATCACACAGCCACTCCATCCGTTTGCACATAGTCGTTCCCTGACAGAGTAAGTAAGGGTGTGTTTTAAAGGTCTATGGTACCCTTATCAAACCTTGAATAGAGGAGGACCAAGGTGTCCTTTAATTAGAACTCTTGTGAACAGGGACACCACGTCAAAACTGACCATTATGTCCTCTGGGTTCAGCCGGATGTTAGTTATTGTTTAAACAAAGTCGGTCGAACTCATGATGTGATGCTTATAGCTGCCAACAAAGGGCGACAGATGGTTGTTAAATGCTTTGCAGAGTATCCAGCGGTAGTTTATGGATTGCCTGCTCTGCTCCACCAATAGGAGTAGTTCTGGGGACCAAAGTGAAGTTTAGCTTCCAGATGAGGACCAATCTACTCGCCTTGTCGAAGCTTTGCCCAGTTTGATTGATGACAATCCCTTCTAGGTCCATGGTGGGATGGCTGCACTCTGTTGGGATAGTTTGTTGTACTTCCTGATCTGCCTCATGATGCTAGTTCACCTTGGGCAGCAGTGGACCTGTCTTTAGGAGGCAAGACAGCTGACAATTCCAGGTGAAGGGACAGTTGTCTGTTTGGGTTGATGTCCAGAGCAAAGCTAATGTAATGAACACATTCTGTAATCAATGCTCGGCCAGCACATCGTAGTAAGTGTTTAGCCATTGAAGAAACCACTGCGGAATGCAGCCTCATGAAATTTGGGATGATGTCCTTGTCCCAGCATCTCAGAAAGATGGCTAAACAGCAAAGAGCCTCACCTTCTCTTTATGCAACAATTCAAAGTGATAAATATTGTGGTGAACTTCCTCCCCATAGAGGTTAAATGAAAAAAGATCTAGCGCTTTCCTGGCATATATAATGCAGAAACTCTTTGCGGGCTTCCTGCCAGGTACAGGTGTAGATCTTAAACAAAATTTTGATGACAACTTCCACCATCTTCATCAAGGATGATGCCTAGGCAAGTCTAGTCCAGTGGTATATATACCCCAGTTGTCTGTCCCTCCTGATTGGTTAGACCTCAGCCAATCAGGCTTCTGCTGTCTCACCTTGTTTAAAATTGTATTCTAGTTCTTACTTAGAGGGAGGGTTTTTATATTTTATGTATTCAATACATCACTTTTACAAATCATTACAATATGCAAACTATTACCAGTGAATTATCAAATGGCAGGACTAAAATTGGCTACAGTGCTATCCCTTCCCTCATTGCTTTAATCCAGTTGTTACCAAAGTTTGGCTTCTACATCCTAGAGTCACAAAACTGCATAATGCTGTAACTGGCAACAACCATCTCAAATGCTTCACTCATCTATCAAACACACTTCAAGATTTCTACTGTCGTTCTCCAGAAGTTGAACATTGCACACAATACATTCCGTGCCCTTAACCATAAAATATATTAGTTCTGATTCTGATCCAGCTTTTTGTTCTTGTGTAACTCCAAAGGAATTCCAAACCTTTCAAGTTGTGTGGTATTTCTTGGCTATTCTTTTTGCCGCTGTCATCAAGTTTATCTGCTGGATGAAAGAGGAAGGAATTGGAGTCTAAATATGTTTTTTTTTTCTTTTGTTGTTACTTGCTTGGAAACTTGTTACTGAATTTCCATTTCTTTCCATTTCCAGATCCATTGACATATTTAAGATTGCTGTCATTGTAGTTGGCTGAATCAAAAGAAGGAAACTGAAAACCTGGTTGATGGTGGTACATCAACAACCTCTCACCCAGTGTCAGTGAAACCAAAGACCTGCTTATTGATTAGAGGAGGAAAAATCTGGGAGTCTATGAGCCAGTTTTCATTAGAGGATCAGAAGTGAGGTGAAGAGGATAGTAACTTTAAATTCTTTGGTATTTATGTGGGACCAGCATACAAGTAAATTTACAAAGAAGGCATGGCAACACTTTACTTCCTTAGAGGTTTACCCAGATTTGAACTGTCATCTAAAACTTTGTCAGCCTTCTATAGGTGCCCAGTGGAGGGTATCCTGACTGGTTGCATCATGGCCTGGTATGGAAACACCCATGACCAGGAATGGAAAAGCCTACAAAAAGTAATGGATGCAACCCTGTCCATCAGAGGAAAAGTCCTTCCCACCATTGAGCACATCTACAAGAATCACTGCCACTAAAAAGCAGCAGCCATCATCAAGGACCCCCACCATCCTGGCCATGCTGACTTCATGTTGCTGCCTTCAAGAAGAGGTGCAGGAGCCTTAGTTCCCACATCACTAGGTTCAGGAATAGTTATTACCCTTCAACCAACAGGCCCCTGAACCGGCATATAAAACTTCACTCATCTCGACACTGAACGGATTTCACAACCTATCGACTCACTTTCAAAGACTCTACAACTCGTGTTCTCTGGATTAATTATTTACAACGTATTTATTTTTTTTGTATTTGCACACTTTGTCTTCTTTTACATCTTGGTTCTTTGTCAGTATTTGTGTGTATTTTTTCAATGACTATGTTATTTCTTTGTTCTACTGTGAATGCCTGCAAGAAAATTAACCCCAGTATAGTATATGGTGACGCATACGTACTTTGAGAATAAATTCACCTTGAAAGTTGAACTCACTTGTGTTATGCCTCTCCGTTATTTCACTTTCTCTACTTTGAAAGCAGTATAAAAGGTAAGTCAGTATTAGTGGCACTTTGACTGGTGGTTGCCTTTGCTATGGTGTATAGATGTAGGATAACAAGCAGTTCAACATTAATCTATAATATGCAAAGGGTTTTTTGCCAATGCTATTATAGCATGAAGTAAATCTAAAGCTTAAAATCTTCTGATATTTGTCTATTATTATATTTGCAAACTTATGGCTGGAGACTGTTGGTGAAGTAAGAGACCAATAGGAAGCATTTTCATGGGGCTCAAGGGAAATTGACTGCCGGATGCTGTTGGAACTTCTCCTGAGAGTATCATTCCCAGATGCAACTGCCATATGCCTACAATTATTGTTTTTTTTTCCAATATAATGGTGCCTTCAGGTTTTTGGAATCGTAGTATTGTCGTGGGTGACTGTTCAGCCTACTGTGACTGGTCTGGCACTTTGCAATTGCAAACTTTAAAAAAAATTGTTCTAAATTGTTCTTTCCATTAAGTCTTACGGATGTTTCCCCTTGAAGCTTATAACCAAATCACTTTTGAAATGTATGCCTATCCAATGTCATCATGCATTTAGGATGACAAAGTTTTACTGCATAAAATCTGATTCCTTATCTGACCTCTGATTTTTTGAGCCTATAATGTTATATCTTTGTCCTCTAATTACTCATCCTTTCACAAGTGGAAATAGATTATCCAAATATTTATTTTTTCCTAGGTGGAAAACTCACTTGGCCTTCATGCTAACTGTTAAATCTACCATTAATTCCATAGAGTTCCAAAGATGATCCAAAGAGAACAATTCTGTTTTCTCTACACATTCCACATATCCAATATTCCTCACCGCGTATCATACTCGTAAACTTCTATTGATTCATTCCCAGATCTAGCATCCAAACTGAATTGGTAAATTGGTTTATTATTGTTACATGTACTAAAGTACAGTTAAAAAAACTTATCTTGCAAAACGTCCATACAGAAGATTTGATTGAGGTAGTACAAACAATAACAGAATGCAAAGAAGGCATGTTGTAGTTACAGTGAAAATGCAGCGCAGGTAGGCAATAAGGGGCAAGGCCATAATGGGGTAGATTGTGAGATATCTTATCGTACTAGAGAACTATTCAATGATCTTGTAACAGTAGGGTAGAATTGTACTGAGCCTTGTGGCACTTTCAGGCTTTTATATCTTCTGCCTGAGCTGATGGGTAGAAAAGAGAATGTTCAGGGGTTTACTGAGGCAGCGAGAAGTGTTGTTAGAGTCAATGGAGGTGAGGCTGGTTTCAATTGTTACGAATCCTGTAGCTGGGTCACTTACCAGCAAAGATAGAGAGGTACGTTGAAGTCTGATGGTACTATTTTTAACAGTATTTATTGATAAAAATACACAAAAATAATATCAATGCAAATATACAGATAATATACGTCGGCAATACTAAATCTAAAAGCGCAGGTATAATAATAATCAATAAGAAATAGCTCTATCGTTGTCTAGGGGAAAATGTATTGTCCGATGGAAATATAAAAGTCACTCAAGTTCATTCAGGCTGCAGCCTTTGGTTGGAGAGAGAGACGGATGTTTAGAACTTGCCCAGTTTTCCTTTTTATGATGTCAATCCTTTGAAATGTCGTCGGTGGTGATCTCTTCTTTAGCTAAGCCATCTTCCGTGGTAAGGCCCCAATCCCAGGCAATGGGAAAGGACACACGTGGGCCCTCCACTGGCTGTCGCTATTAAACACTGTCACGGGATTTCTAGAGTTTCTCCTGGTGCGTCTAAAGGGGTTGTTCCCCAGGCCCTCTTTTATCCTTACTCACGGGGTCTCAGATGTCAATCAGGTTGGAATAATGCAATCCCTCAACCAACGCCCTCTGATCATTCCCTGAGGGCTTCCATGAAATGCAGTACTCAATACACAATTCTGTCTCCAAGAGACAATGGCCGTTATCCATGGCTTTGTATCGCTGAGGGGCCAGGACACAATCCAAACGTCTCTCTCTCATTTCCTGGGTCTCCTGACCTGAATTAATTGCGATTCTCAAAAAGGAGAGGGCGACTTTGTACCCTTCGGCCCCTCAGAGTTGGGGCACAGGCGTAACACCATGATGTGGTGAGCCATGACAACAACTCTCTGTGGTTTCTTGTGGTGATGGGCATTGTGGTTGCCATAGTAAGCCGTGATGCATCTGGATAGGAAGATTTCTTTGAAACCGCTGTAAAAATCAGTGAAGGTCAAAGTGGACATTCAAATTTCTTTAGCCACCTGAGGAATGAGAGGTGTTGGTGTGACTTCTTGAAATAGATTCTACATGACTGGGCAATGACAGGCAATGATCAATAGTGATCTTCATGCCTAGGAACTTAAAGCTTTCAATCCTCTCAATCTCAGTACTGTAAATGTAAACAGGAGCATGTGCACAGCCACAATTTCCACCCCCACCCCCACCTCTCACTGAATTCAATGACTAGATATTCTATTTTGCTGACATTGAGGGACAGTCTGTTGTCATGACAACATGTCATAGGCTCTCTATCTCCTTCCTGTATTCTAATACATTGTTATTTGAGATATGGCTCACTATGGTAGTATCATCTGCAAACTTGCAGATGGTATTGGACTGTTACTATGTTTTGTCATCCCTGATAGTTTTATGGAGGTTGTATCTTGATTTCTTGTAAAGAGCAGGATCACTGTCCTCGACTTAAGTAAGAAGTATTTCTTTTGGTTTATCTATGGTTCCTGGATTGATTTCTTTGGTAAACAGTCTTCTACACACTTGCTGATAATATCGGACCCAGTGATAACATATTCAGGGCTGCTGAGCCTTTGAACGTGGACCAGCTTACCGAGTCAAAGTAGTTGTGTAGAAGTTCATGTATTTCTTCAGACCAGCATTGACTTTCTGTTTAGTTCTTTATGTTTCAGCTTCTGTTTGTACATTGGGAGAAGAAGCATGGCCTGGTGGTCTGATTTACTAAAGTGTGGGAGGAGACGACTTAGTAAGCACCTTTGATCCTTGTGTAACAATGATCAAGTGTTTGGGACCCTGGTGGGACAGGACATGTACTAGTAGTATTTTGGTAACACACTCTTGAAATTGGCCTGTTTGAAATCACTGGGTATAAAGAAGAGAGATTCAGGGTATCCTGTTTCAATTATAGTTCACAGAGCACAGGCTTCATGTCCACTTAGGTTGGTGTGTAGTCTGTCATCAGGATAGCTGAAGTGAACTTCCATGGTAGGTAAGATAGGTGGCACTTCACCATTATATATTCCAAGTCAGGGAAACAGGAACTCACCAGGACTGTCATGTCCAAACACCATGAGGAACTGACTAGGCAATGGATCTCTGCTTCTAGCTTTGCACAAGGATCCAGTACAGTCAGCTTGGTGAACTGAGAGCCCTCAGTTTGTTGACACAGTCTGGTGAACCAGGTATAAACCATAATTTGGTGAGACAAGTACATAGCAGCTCTCAGATCACTTCGATTGGTCAGTTTCACTTTGAGTTCATTCTTTGTCGTCAATGGTCTAAATGTCAGCAAGTGGCATGCTGCAGACGGAGGACTTGAATCGACACCCTTTCAATCTCATCTGCCTTCCAGCCCCCCTACAATACAGTCAAGGTAAGTGGTTTTATTGATAACTGGTCAATTGGCTGGTCTAGAATATGTTCTCTAAAATTGGATAAGTAATGTGGATGGGGTCCAAACAATCATATATTTTATGATTGGTTAACTAAGCTTATATGTTATAGTTAGAAAGCAAAACAATCCAAATCCTTTTCTCTAAAAGTAACACCTCATTAACTTTAACTGTTCACTTTCAAAGGTTTATATGACATTAAAGGTATTTTTCTCTTTCAACACTCTATATAATGAATACAACATGAAAATGGTCATGAGAATAGTGAGCTTAGTGTTTATACTGTACACACGTATCCTTGGAAATGGCAGGACAGAATGAGAGAGAAATTAATGAAGGCTATGCAATCCAGGGCTTTATAAATGATTGTAAAAATACAGAATTTTTGTGGAGTGCGTTGGGCCTGCAGCCGGAATTTTGGACTATTGATCCAAAGAATCCCAGCATGTGAGTGAACCAGTGCATTTAAATTCATGAAATTAAATAAATCTGGAAACATAAATTTTGCCTCAGTAACAATAACCATGAAATCTAATGGTTGTCATAGAAATAAAAGAATAATGCCCTTCATATGAATCAATTAACAATTTCCATTATTTATTTCTGAGTTGTGACTATTTCTTTAGAAAGACTGAAAAGACTGAACTCTGTGGAATTAAGGCCTATTAAGTGATAATTTATCGGATACCTCTGACACCAATTTAATTAATCGGGCACTACTTCAACGTAGTTTAGACCTTATTCATTCTAGTCTGTTGTACGTGATTGAACTTTCCCTCATAGTTGGCTTTTATTAGAAGAACCCATATTCTATCAAGTGACAGTCCGCCTTCCCCACTGTGATGTCAGACCATTTGGTCTGAAGTGACAAGTTTTATCAGTCTGTTTTGAGCAGGATTATAACATTTACAATCCTTTGGTTCTCTGTTGCTGCTCACACATTTCAGAAAAATTTCAATTTTGTGGCAGAATTCCCTATTGTATTTGGACGTCAAGATGGTGCCAGTGAACAACGATTCCTTAGGCAACATCTTCTAGGTAGCCAATCTCTCAATTATTTCACTTTTTGTATGCTTTCTGCTTGTTCATTATTGTGTTTTGGAGACTGCTGGTGCTTGTGACGTGCATTTTGGAGTTTGATTGGGTGATCTGGTGCTCTGCTGTCCCAGAGGAGGACCACAGGCATGGGATGCCTTATGCAGAAGACCAGAGGTGGGGTGCGGGGCCATGTTTAACTCCATCACGGGACGTCGAGAAAGATTGAAGCATTGAGGCGAATGCGGAGGAGGTCAGCCATCGCTCTCCATGGAGACCATGGGTCAATGACAGTTGGTAATTGGGTCAGCAGCATCCGAAAGCCCGCAGGTCGGCAGTGTGGCAGTTGCTCTTTGTGGAAGCACTGAGTTTGAGCGGCTACTATCCTTGGTTCTGATGGGAGGATGTTTTTGAAATTCTGAGATCCATGTGATTATTGGACTGTAGTTTACATTACTCTCCTTCAGTTTTCTGGGTTTATTTGTTATTGCCATTTGTCAGGATAGGATTCTGTGTGGGTGACGTTGTGTGAGGGAGGGGTTTAGGATTTGGGGTCTGATGTTCTTGCTGGTGTTTCTGTGTGGGTGAACTGTTGGTTTATGTTTGGGAGAGGGAGTTAGGGGTTTTGTGCTGTTGGTGCTGTTCTTTTTTGCGGGGGAGAGGGTTGAGGGTTTGTGTTTTTTGATGTTTTGGCTGCCATCTTCCATGAGGGCAACCTGGTTTTTTTGTGCAAGGAAAGGAAGGGCGCTTGGGGTTTGCGAGTTTTGTCTATTTTTTTCTTTCTGTGTGGGGAGGGGAGTTGATTTTCTTTCAATGACTTCTGTGCTTTTCTGTATTTCATGACTATCTGGAGAAGACAAATGTCAGAGTTATACATGCACACATGCAAAACAAATACGTACATGCATACTTTGACAATAAAATGAATCTTTGAACTTTAGATCCTTCTAAACTAGTCTCTAGGCTAGACAGAACTTTATAGTAATTCATTTCCTTACTTTGTCATGAAGCTGAATGTAAGTAACATTTACTTGTGGCAGTTGGTCTTCCACCAAAACTCAAACCTGATACAGGCAACGTAACAAAATAGTAGTAATTTTTCAATGAGATTCAGGGGAGGGGATCTCATAGAAACTACAAAAATCCAACTATTATTGTTTATTATTTATTGTAATGTCTGCGCTGTTTTGTGCACTTTATGCAGACCTAGTTAGGTCTGTAGTCTAGTATAGATTTTTCTCTGTTTTGATTTTATGTAGTTCAGTGTAGTTTTTGTACCGTTTCCTGTAGCACCATGGTCCTGAAAAACGTTGTCTCGTTTTTACTGTGTACTGTACCAGCAGTTATGGTCAAAATGACAATAAAAAGTGACTTGACTTGACTTAGATGTAGGAAGATGGTCCTGATGGCTTTGGGAGGTCCAGAATCAGAGCTCCCAGCCGTTGGATATGTGGTGTACTGTATAGAAGTGAGATCAGGAGAAATTCCTTCACTCAAACCTTTGGAATACTCCACCACTAAAGGCACTGGAAAATGACTCATTAAATGTATTCAAGAGGGCAGAAGATGTATTTCTTAATTCCAAGGGGATTGTTTATTGAAATGGATAATTGGCCATAATTGTATTGAAAGGTGGTCCATGCCTCACGGCTGAATGGCCATCTTCTACCTTAATATCCTATTTTCTATAGTAATGTAAAGTAATCTCAGGGTAGTAACAGCTCCCCATAGATAGGTAGAGCTGACCGGTGGTATAGTGGCATCAGCACCGAGGCAAGTTTTCTCTGGTGAATCTGGTCGGCTCATTGCACACTTTCCATTGTGCTGGGTAGAGTGTCGAGCTAGGAACTCAATGTTGTAAAAAACAGACAAATGCTAAGGAAACAGGAAAAATGTCATCTGTTGTGCCGCAAGGCATGAAAAGGAACAACTATACATAGGGTAGCAATTCCTTTAGCACCTAACAACTGTGAACCGTGGTGGCCAAAGCCTTTGTTGAAGGGGCTGGGGGGGGGGGGGAATGGTTAGTCATACACCATATGCATCTTTTCACCTCCCACTAAACTTAATAAAACTGTGGATAATCCCAAGAAATTTGGTAGCATTCATGGAAAGACAGCAATGCAGTAGAGTGTGTTACTTGGTTTTGTAAAGAGATGCTTATAGTGAGAAATTACTGATGTGATTAATTGCTTAATTATCATTCACATGAAAAATTCTTGTTAAAAGGGATTCAAAACTCACTATAATTACAGTATTATTTCTCAATTTTTGGTGTACAATATATAACATACGGTACACTTACAGATTTCTGTACTTCATAAAGTCGCAGTGCGGAATTTTCCTTGAGCCCAAAGGGAAGCAACAGAATGGAAAACCAATAAATAAGGAAGATGTTGTGTATTTAATATTTCAGTAGTATTTGAATAATATTACAAATATATTGCTTGATTAAGCATTCTTGTTTGTTAAATAATTCATTTCAGTTTATATGTAAAATTAAAAGAATTGCATACACCATGATGCACCTCGTTTAAAGTAAAAAAGGAACTTAGTTACATTGTTCCTGGCTCCACTATTCTGCTTTCTATCAGTTTAATGTTTTTGAGTTAGAAAACATAACAGTGGCAATGACTAAGTTTTAAATGAACTGGAGACAATCACCCACCTCTTGAAGTACAGCATCCGAGTTTTCAAAAAGCACAGCAAGACATTTGAGTTTTTAAAAAAAAGGCTGTAAATGGAAGAATTCATGAGTTTATAAACAGTGAGTACCAGGTTATAATAATCATTCATAAAAGAAAGGAACAGAGATTGCTGGCTACATTGAAATGATTGAGGTGTTCAATTCCACAAGAGGTAACTGCTTTTTATGTACCGAGTAAATTGAGTTGTAAAGCAAATGGAATAGCCAACCAGAAGTGATTGCTGATTTTGCTGACTGCATTTAATTTAAAAGCATCCAGTTTGCTGAGAAGTTTGACGCTCCAAACAAACCAGCCGAAATGAGCTTTGCTGACATCGTGAAAGTATCGCAGGAACATTTAGATCTGAAACCATTGTTGATTACAGAACGCTTTGCGTTTTATAAGTGAAATCCAAAGGAATGGGAGTACATTTCAGGGTATGTGGCTGAATTCAAGAAGCTGTCTGAGTATTTTTAGTTCAGTAATGGGCTTAATGATGCACTGAGAGAACATTTAGTTTGTAGAATTTTACAAGAAAATATTTAAAACAGCTGCTAACTGAAGCACAACTTGCATTTAAAACTACATTTGAAATCACTTTATCAATGGAAACAGCAGGCAGAGACACAACTGAGTTGTATTCAGGAATGTAAGTGAGTGGGAACAATATTCCAGCATCTAAACAAAAACCGGCCTGGCCGAACAAATTCTGCTGTCACTGTGGCAGTGGCTAACATACACCATAATGATGCAGGTTTAAATGCAAAAGTTGTAGAAAATGCAACAAAATGGGACACATACAAAGACATGTTGGGGAGACAAAAATAAAAGGACTGCTCATGGAGGAGATAAAGATAAAAAGTCAAGTTACAGTTTCAAAAAGAGCATTAATCTGCACACTGTTGATGAAAAATCTGAAGATGACGTGAGTGACACAGGACTGTGTAGCCTTGAGATTTACAAGGTGAAAACTAACAATGAACAAGCAATATGGCCTACACCATAGGTGAATGGCAAATTAATTAAACTGGAATTGGACACTGTTGTGGTGCAATGTTCAATCAGATTCGTGGGTCTGGCAAGTGATACAGGAAGCACTCTTTGTGAATAGGTGTACTAAAAATTTATTTACAAACAGTAAAAATTAAACCAAACATTCATGCTCCCCAAGTTAGGACACTACAAAGCCAAATACTCAACAGACATATGTACATTCAACAAACATATTTAATTAAAAGTGCGCACAGAGCATACCTCCCCAATGGTCATTTCTTAAACAAAGGAAGAAGAAAGCAAACCCCTTCCACGTGTCATTTTATACACCCAGGATATTTGAAACTGGACACCAGACAGTTATCACAATGGAAGTGACTTTCAACAATAGAATAAGGCACATCCCCCTCAGGACACTGAAACAGTCATTCCACAAAATGAGTTTAAAATGAGCATTTCAAAGATACTGAACTGAAGCCTGCAGATGTCCATCTAAGAATTTATACTGGAATAAAGATAACTACTGTGGCAATGACATTTGTAACAGTGAAATACAACAAATGATAAGCCACATTGGATTTGCATGTTGTAAGTAGGGCCAGTATAGTGGGGCTGTGATTGGCTGAGACAACTACAACTTGATGAGAGATCCATTTACCATTTGTATTCCACATCCCTGCAATAGAATCAACTGAAAGCAAATTAAGAAACGTACTGGATGATGCCTGAGTAGCGTTCAAGGATGGCACTGGAAAATACAATCTTATCAAGAGTAAAATAGTTTTTTTTGTAATTTATTTTTTTATTGAAGTTCATCATCAAACAAACATTTCCATAAGATGTATTTCAGACATTGTACATATATATCATATAATCATATATATCACAAATCTCCACAAAGTATTTATCTGAGGTATACACTTATAGAAAAGAGTGGAAAGAAAAAACAAGCAAAAGGAAAGAACTATGTACAAGTAGGGAGTGATCTTTTTTTTTTACAACAGATTCATTGATTTGTGAGGATAAAATCAGGCCTATGAGGCATTATGTAGTTAAACCATTTTTCCCAGTATGAATCAAATTGTTCCAGCTTACGATTAACAGATGCTGTTATCTTCTCCATTTTGTAGATGTCCATTGTAATTTCCATCCATGTATTTAAAGTTGGGCTCTTCTGTGATAACCATTTCCTAGTAAGAGTCTTTTTACCAGCCACCAACAGTATATTCATTAAATATTTATCTCTTTTCAACCATTCTTGAGGTATATATCCAAAATATATGGTCTTACTCTCTAAGGGTATTTCATATTTAAAGATATCTTGTAGGGCATTGTGTATCCCCCTCCAACAGGTTTTCATAACAGGGCAGTCCCAAAAAATATGATAATGATTTGCATTTTGATTTCCACAATTTCTCCAGCAAACAGGGAGGTTACTATCAGAATGGGATTTCTGAAAGGGGGTAATAAAATATCTTATCAAGTTTTCCCTCCAAACTCCCTCCAGTTCTGTGAACTGGTACACTTCCATTGATACCTCCATATTGTTGTCCATTCTTCCTCAGATATAATTATCCCTCCTTCCTTCTCCCGTTTTGTTTTAATGTATGAAGTTGAATATGTTTTAAGATTTGACAACCCCTTATACATGCTTTAAATGATTCTACTACCATTATCTGAATTATATGTTTTTCTAAATAGCTCTATCAAGCATGTACTTGCCTTGGTTATATCTTTAAGCGTCTTATTAACATATTGTCGCATCTGTAAATACTGATAGAAATTTTGTTTTTCTAATAAGTCTTTCTCTTTAAGCATTTCAAAACTGAACAGTGTTCCTTCTTTCATTACGTTGCAAAGAACTGTTATTCCTTTAGCTGTCCAGTCCTTAAATCTAGCATCCAATTTATTTGGTTTAAAATCCGAGTCATATGCACACCATTTAAGAATTGCAAAATCTCCCTCTAGATTATATTCTTTTATAGTAGTTTTCCATATTTTAAGAGTCAATTTCACCCATGGGTTATCAATAGTATTTATGTACCTTTGTAGGTTGTTATCAGCCAAAATTGCTTGTATGGGGATGGGAAGTATCCACTCCTCAATGTTTTTCCATTGAGTGTCATGTGATGGGTTGCACCAACATATCACAGCTCTCAACTGTGCTGCAAAATAATAATCTCTAAGAGAAGGTAGGCCCCATTCCCCCCCCCTTTACCTTTGCTAATTGCAAGGTTTTGAGACAAACTCTAGGCCTTTTACCCTACCTTGATAGCATCTTGTTCCATTCATTGAATTGATTTTGAATAATCTCTATTGGTAGGGTCTGAAAGAGATATAACTGCCTGGGCAGTATATTCACTTTAATAGACTCAATCCTTGAACTGAGAATGAAAAAAGGAATCAGGTTCCATCTTGCCACATTTTCCTTAATTTTTTAATATAAAGTCTGATAATTACATTCTGATAATTTTGCCAAATCTTTTGGCATAATGATGCCCAAATATTTGAAAGACTCTGTGTGCCATGCCCAGGGGTACTGACTTTCAATCTCTCTTGGTGGGCTATAGTAATATGAAAGTAATTGGGTTTTATCTATATTGATCTTGTATCCTGATAATTGACCATATTGTTTAAAGGATTGCATCAATTTTGGTAAAGAGTATATTGGTTGCCCTAGATAGATCAAAATGTCATCCGCACAATAAGCCAATTTATGCTAAATAGTAATTCCCCTGATATCTTCATTTTATCTGATGTATTGAGCTAATGGTTCCAGATATAACGGGAAGAGTAGTGGTGACCATGCACAACCCTGTCTCGTGCCCCTTTCTAGGGTAAGACTATTTGATAAATATCCATTGATTTTAATCCTAGCAGTAGGATTGTCATATAGTGTCTGTATAGTTTTAATAATTGTGTCTTGGAAACCAAGTCTATGTAAAACTCTGTAAAGAAAATTCCAATTAACCGAATTAAATGCTTTTTCAGCATCCACGCTTATCACTATTGCTTTGATTTTATTTTTTTGTATGTGATCCATAATGTGAAGTGTCCTTCGTATATTGTCTTGTGTCTGGCGTTATCGTATAAAACCTGTCTGATCATTGTGTATCAATGCCATGATGGAGGTAAATAATCCATAATCTACATTAAGTAAAATAGTTTTAAATGAAAATGCCACACCCGAGTTTACAAAGCACATCTGGCTCCTTATACCATCTGTGATAAAGTGCCCAGTGAGCTACATTGCATGGAAGCTGAAGGAATTCTTTCCAGGTTGATTGGAGCCCATGGGCAATGCCAGTGGTCCCAATAGCTAAGGAGAATAGGTTTGTCAGGAACTGTGGTGATTTTAAGGTCGCCATGTACCCTGTACTGAAATTAGATCAATACCCTCTGCCCAGGATAGAGGATATCCTTGCAAGCCTTTCTGGGGGGGAAACTGCAGGAAAGTGGTCTTAGCTGGTGCCTACCTACGGATGGAGATGGAAGAACAGTTCAAAGTGTTTCTCAGCATAAGCACACACAGAGGGCCTTATCAATTTAATAGGTTTATTTTAGGAGTAGCATCTGCACCCACACTCTGGTAAAAAGCTATGGACCATGTGCTGCAAGTCTATCCAGACATACTGCGTTACCTGGATGGCATCTCCAAAATCTGAAGTCAGTGTTAAAAAGATGAGAAGGTTATGGGCTCAGAGTACAATGCTACAAGTGTGAATTCTTTAAACCAAGCATCGCTTACTGAGGTCACACTATTGACATAGAAGAATCAAACAAGTGTGCTGAGAAAATTCAAGCAGTGGTAGATTCCCCAAGGCCCAAGGGCATGTCACGGTTGTGATCCTTTTTAGAATTTATCAATTCCTATAATAGGTTCTATTATATTATATCCTATTATATTCCATTTCTATAATAGTGATCTAGGACAGTAGAACAGAGTGATCTAGGAGTAATGGTGCATAGTTTCCTGAAGGTGGAATCTCATGTGGATAGGGTGGTGAAGAAAGCTTTTAGTATGCTGGCCTTTATAAATCAGAGCATTGAGTATAGGAGTTGGGATGTAATGTTAAAATTGTACAAGGCATTGGTAAGGCCAAATTTGGAGTATTGTGTACAGTTCTGGTCACCAAATTATAGGAAAGATATCAACAAAATAGAGAGAATACAGAGGAGATTTACTAGAATGTTACCTGGGTTTCAGTACCTAAGTTACAGAGAAAGGTTGAACAAGTTAGGTCTTTATTCTTTGGAGCGTAGAAGGTTGAGGTGGGGCTTGATAGAGATATTTAATATTATGAGGGGCATAAGTAGAGTTGACCTGGACAGGCTTTTTCCATTGAGAGTAGGGGAGATTCAAGCAAGAGGACATGAGTTGAGAGTTTAGGGGTAACACGAGGGGGAACTTCTTTACTCAGAGAGAGGTAGCTGTGTGGAACGAGCTTCCAGTGGAAGTGGTAGAGGCAGGTTCAGTCTTGTCATTTTAAAAAAAAATTGGATAGGTACATGGACAGGAAATGAATGGAGGATTATGGGCTGAGTGCAGGTAGGTGGGACTAGGTGAGAGTAAGTGTTCGGCACGGTCTAGAAGGGCCAAGATGGCCTGTTTCCATGCTGTAGTTGTTATATGGTTCTTGCCAAACCAGGCTACTGTGGTCTACGCTTTGAACTCATCACTACAGATCAGGAAGAAATGGCAATGGACAAAGTAGTGTGAGGTGGCTTTCCAAAAGGTAAAGTAAATAGTAGCGTCAGACACTCTACTCACAAATTATGATCCACGTCATTTCATGAAGCTTGCCATGCAGTGTTCAGGATACCAACACATCCAGAAAATAGGGGTCCAGAGCTATTAGATCCACTTCCTGCAGTTCAGTGTCAACTTCTACAGCCATCATGGAGGAGGCCCCAGAATCTGAGATTGTTTCACAGCCACAAGTCTGACCTGTCAGGCAGAGTGACCCCCTTGTAAAGAAAGATGTCACACAAGAGCAAGAAATCCTCCATAGTGATTACACCTTTGGGTCTGAATGGGACAATTTAAAATTTTCTATGCTGTGGAAGTCTGTATAGTAGATGTATGATACAGTATGCTGTGTATATAGTTGAGTGGGACTCTATATTGAGTTGGAGTTTGCAGCTAAGCAGGGAGGCGTGTTGTGCATTTAATATTTCTGTAGTATTTGAGCAATATTGTAAATATATTACTCAAATTGATTAAGGATTTTCATTAATTTAAATAACGCATATCGGGTTACATGTATAAATGCATGAATTATGTCCTGACGCCACCACGTCATATGATCGCACCTCACTTAAAGTAAAAATGAAATTAAGATACATTATTCCCGGCTCCGTAGTTTTGCTTTCTACTAGTTTAATGTTTTGGAATTACTAGACACAATAGAAGATACTAAGGCAATGCCTAATAATACAACATTAAAGAAATGGGCTTCCATATTTTTCAAAAGCTGTAAGACCTTTATACGATATAATCTATTTGCTCTGGCATTAGGTATTTTGTGTAAATATAAATCAAAAACTTTTAAATAGTCTAATCAGGAAGAAAGAGGTTCTGCCAGGTTTCATCCATATTCGTTCCAAACAAACTACTCACTACTTATACTGCAAGGTGCAAATCAATCTGGGTCTTCATTCTCTATGAATCTGAATTGAAAAGCTCAGTTTAAATTAAGGTTTGAGCCTGGAGTCTCCAGCAGAATGACTTGTTCAGTCTTGGCATTTATTATCTTGAGCATGAAGGGTTGATTTCTGGATGGCTTGCTCATATGATTTGTTTGCCATTGAGGAAGTGTTTACTCAGTACTTAGATCCTTCCATTTTAATGAGAGCTGCAAGAGCTGCTAGTTTTCCTTCAGTGCTCTGGGAAAAGTCCGCAGGCATCCTGGAAACCTCTATTCAAAGATATATTTTCTAAAAATGAATGTAAATGGTCAAGAGGGAAGGAGGTTATAAACATACTTGATGACCCTAAGTACTCATGAAAATCCGAACAGTTGTATTAAGAGCAGGAGCACTTAGCTCCTTAAGTCTCTCCACCATTTCACGAAATAGTGACTCTTATAAACTCAACTTCTCAAGTCTGCCTGATTATGGTAATATTTCCATGTTAATCTATCCTGTCATAAAGTATATTCAAAGTAAGTACTTCCACCATCCTTTGAGATAGAAATTTCCAAGGCTCAAACCCAGAGAAAGAGAACATTGCCTCAACAGTGCTCTATTTAACCATAACATAACCTCATCTTTTTGCATTCAAATGACTAGCAATAAATAACATCCTGAGAGCATCCTGGTTATTAGCCTTGAGCAAGTCATATATTAGGAAAACCAGATATCTCTGCATTTCAATATTTAATAGTTTTATAATATTTATATAATTTTTCTTTATAGATCTTCAGTTATGTTTGAAACACTGAGTTTAAATCAAGGGACTATTAAATCTCATACAATTTTTGATTAGTTCTCTGCTCAACTTTCGTTATCTTATCTTAGATTACCTTGGTTTCATGGTCACCTCCACTAGATTATTTGTTTCAAAAGAATACAGAATTATCAACAAATCAGAATGCCCATCCTTAAATAAATCACCCCTATGTTCTGATCTTCATTGTTTTCAGGATGATCTGTGCCTTATGGTAAGCTCATGTGAAAACTTTACAAATTAAGTCTTTGTTGATTTTATATGTGGTGATCATCAGGCTGTCAGTTACGTATCTGGAAGCTTACAGGAACACATAATACTGAGCCATAAATACCAAACAAAAAACACATTGTGAAATTTGGATATTCCTTCTTCACAGAAGTGTTAGTGCAGTTTTTGTGCTTTAAGAAACACCAACTATATCTACAAACTGCTTTTTGCTAGATAATAGTTAAAGTTGAGGGAATGCGGTAGAACAACAGTGAAAATGGAGTGGAGTGGGTATACTGTTGGAAGAGAGAGTGGTTTATTAATTTTTCAAATGGAATTCCCCTAAGTTTTGAGTGAACCAATCATGGGCCATGTGTGGTCCAGCTCTCTTGAGATTAGGTTACAAACTGAAGGGACCGTGAAAGGCTTTCATCAGGACACAGAAGCCGATACAATAAAGTTACATTTTTGAAAATTTCAAAATAAAATTATGTTTTCAAGATGTAAAAGTAATATTTGAGATGACTAATTTAAATTCTGCAGATTTAGCAACATTCAATATGCTTCTTGTAAAGGAAGAAATGCTGAAATACTCAGCAGATCAGACACCAGCTGTGGAAAGTGAAACACTTAATATTACAGGTCCAGAATCCTACATCAGATCTGGTTATAGAATCATAGACTCATAGAACACTACAGCACATAAACAGACTCTGTGGCCCATCTTGTCCATGCCAATTCATTAATTTGCCTATTTCCATTGACCTACACCTAGACCATAGTCATCCATACCCTTCCCATGCATGTACCTATCCAAACTTAAACATCAAAATTGAGTTTGTAGGCACCACGTGCTGGCAGCTCATTCCACACTCACACCACCCTCTCAGTGAAGTAGCGTACACTCATGTTCCCCTTATACTTTTCACTTTTCAGCTTTAACCTATAAATTCTAGTAGTAGTCTTGCCCAACTTCAATGGAAAAAGCCTGCTTGCATTTATCCTTTCTATACCCCTCATAATTCTGTACATCTCTATAAGTCTCCCCTCAGTCTTCTACTTTCTAAGGAATAAAGTTCTAACCTATTCAATCTTTGCTTATAACGTAGGTCCTCCAGTCCCAGCAACATCTTTGTAAATTTTCTCTGTACATTTTCAATCTTATTTACATCTTTCCTGTAGGAAGCTGACCAAAACAGCACACAATACTCCAAATTAGGCCTCATCAATGTCTTATACAATTTCAACATAATATCCCAATTCCTGATTTATGAAAGACAAAAATTCAAAAATTTTTTGTGCAGCCCTATCTACCTGTAATGCTACTTTCAAGGAATTATGGATCTGCATTTCCAGATCCCTCTGTTCTGCCACACTCCTCAGTGCCCTACCACCCACTGTGTAAGATGGGTATGTTTGATCCTCCTAAATTCTAACAGCTCACACTGGCTGCATTAAATTCCATCTGCCATTTTTCAGCCCATTTTTCCAGCTAATCTAGCTCCTGCTGCAAGACATGATAGTTGTTCTTACTGTCCACTAAACACCCAATCTTGGTGACATCTGTACATTTGCTAACGCATTTAACCACATTATCCTCCAGATTGTTGATATACATTTCAAACAACAATGTACCCAGCACTGATTCCTGGAACACACAACTAGTTACGGGCCTCCAGTCAGAGAGACAACCATCTACTACCACTCTCTTGCTTCTCCCGCTAAGACAGTGTCTGAATCAATTTGCTACCTCATCTCAAATGCCAAGCGATTGAAACTTCTGGACTAGCCTCATATGCAGGAAGCCTTGGTAAATTCAACATCGACAACATCCACTGCTTCAACCTTCCTGAAAACTTCCTTAAAAAACTCTATAGGACTGGTAGGACATTGTTTGTCACGTACAAAGCTATGTTGACTATCCCTAATCAAACCCTGTCTATCTAAATAATTATATATCTGTCCATTCAAATAACTTCCCCACTACTGATATCAGGCTCACCAACCTATTATTTTCTGGGTTATTCTTAAAGTCTTTCTTAATCAACGGAACAACATTAACCCTCCCCTAGTCCTCCAGCACTGCACCTTTGACTATGGATGTTTTAAACACCTTTTCTAGGGCTCCTGCAATTTATGCACAAGCTTCCACAAGGTCTGAAAGGACACTTCAGATTCAGTTTATTGTCATTTAGAAACCACAAGTGCAATGCAGTTAAAAAAAGAGACAATGTTCCTCCAGAATGATATCACAAAAGCACATGACAAAACAGACTACACCAGAAAATCCACATAACGTTTGGCAATCCCCAATCCAGAGTCCGGAGAAGCTGCTGCATATTAATATCACACTACCATCTTAACACGTTCCCTGGAAAGAAGATCCAATTCCGCCAGACAAAACAAGACCAAAAACTAAAGCTACAAGACCTGCACAAAACCACGTAGTAACAACATATAGTTACAACAGTGCAAACAATAGCATAATTGATGGAAAAAAAACAGACCATGGGCACAGTAAAAATAGTCCAAAGATGTTCGAAGACTATAAGTTAAAAAGAAACCACCACACAGTTTCCACAAGTCCTCGGGGTCCTGATAGAATCGTCATCCAACGCAGACAGCAGAAGGGAAAATCCCCACTATGGACTTGAACGGCGCCGCCTGACTCAGCCTCGCAGACTCAGCACACAGTGAAAGCTCCGTCGAACCCAGCCTCGCAGACTCAGCACACAATGAAAGCTCCGTTGAACCCAGCCTCGCAGACACAGTGAAAGCGCTCTGACCACAGCAGTCTCTGAGTCCGTCAAACCTCCGAGCCTCCGACCATCTTCTCCGAGCACCATCCTCTGCCGAGCGTATTAAGATGCTCCCGCCAACAGCCATTGGCAGTGCGACCCCGAGGACCGGGGGCCTGTTCTTCTCAGCAGCAGCAGGAACGAAGAAGGTCTTCCTGGAGATTTCTAGATGTTCCTCCGTGCTCCCACATCCGTTTTTCATCCGATTATGATTGTGCATGGCACCGTGCTTCATTAATAACAAGATAATCAGCTCTGGAGTGGCCGCTGCAAGCTGCGTCGCGCCGCCATCTTGGATCATGATCTTTGTCAGGTAATTGGGATTTATCGACCCTACTTTACCTGAAGACAGCAAACACCTCCTCCTCTGTAATCTGTATAGGATCCATGCACTTACTGCTGCTTTGACTCACTTTAATAGACTCAATGTCTGCCTCCCGAGTAACACAGATGCAAAAAAATCCATTTAAGAACTCCACCATCTTTCAGCTCCAGGCATAGATTACCACTCTAATCTTCCAGAGGACCAATTTTAGTCCTTGCTATTCTTATGCTCTTAATATAATTTGTAGAAGCCCTTAGGATTCTCCTTCACCTTGTCTGCTAGAGCAAGTTCATGCTGCATTTTCGCCTTCCTGATTTCCTTTTCGTGTTGGCCTGCATTTCTTACCTTCCTCAAGTACCACATTTGTTCCTGCCTGCCTATACCTCTATGCATCTGCTCCTTTTTCTTAACCAGGAAATAAAAGTTCTGATAAAGAACCAGGTTCTGATAAAGGCTCTCAGATCTGAAACATTAACTGCTTCTCCTTCTGCACCTGCTACCTGACCTGAGAGCTTCCAGCATTTATTTCGGGTTTCTAGCATCTGCATTTATTTTTTCCATTTCTCATGTCCATCTTGTTGAAATATGTTTTCATAATGTAGTTTACAAATTGTGACCAGCTGATTTAGCTTTTGCTGTTGTGTAAGTAAGATGTATGATATATTGTTGACATAATTCTATGGCTAATTCTATTAGTGATATGTCTTTGGCATTAAGAGGAATTGCAACAGGAAATGTCCTGTCAAGTATTCTAATGGGGGAATCCGCCAGAGAATATGTAATAACTGCGAAACATGCCAAAACTTGCCAGTGTGGGTTCTTTATGCACAATGAAAGGATGTGAGAGGATCTTTTACAATTGAATTTGCAAACTTTTCTGTGAGTCCCAATTCCAATTAGTGGTTGACTACAAACAACTTAAATATTTCAGCAGATCTATAGCTTTAAATTATGCTGAGTGTCTCACAGCCCCTCTATATTAATATTTATTACTTCATCTGGCTTGGGATTTTCTTCAGAGTTCAGATTTTTTTTCATAAATTTTAATTAGAAGTGTCTATGGCAGGCTTTTATACTGGGAGATGAAATTCGACATATGGCCTTGAAAATTGCTTGAAATCTAGAGACGACAAGGCTTAGCTGATTTGGAACAAAATCATCATCTCCTTCTTGCCTGAGACCTATGTACTGAGCTCATAGAGAGAGCTGAGCTGTGATCAAGGACTTCCAAGTTATTGTTGAGTGATCTATTTAAGGAATCGGTGTTAATATTCTTCCAGGAGAAATGGGAAAAGGGAAATTGGAAAAGTCAAAACTATTTACATTTTTAGACAATGATGATTTGGAAATGTCCATTACTGTTCATTAGCAGGAAAGGGAAAAACCAGGTTGTAAATGACAAAAGTAATATAAGAATTAGTAAACACGAGGAAATCTGTAACTGATTGGTTTGTTCAAGGAAAATTGCATTTGATCAATTGATTGATCTCATTGATGTGTTAAAGCAGAATGTCAATGAGAGCAGTGCTGTTAGAAAGAAAGGGATTTATTAGAATGCTTTTAAAGATGGGGGACTTCTGATTCACAAATGAGGGACTTTGAGAGGACTAGATAAGAAAAACTTAAATTACCATTGAAGCTGCTTCCACAACCAGGTTCTGATGAAGGTCCTTTGACCAGCATCATTAACTATTAAAGATGAACTTTATTAGTCACATGTACACTGAAATATATGGTGATATGCATTGTTCGCGTCAACAACCAACAGAGTCCAAGGATGTGTTGGGGGCAGCCCGCAAGTGTCACCATCCTTCCGGTGCTAAATACTAACACTAACCTGTACACCTTTGGAATGTGGAAAGAAACCAAAGTATTTGGAGGAAGCTCATGTAGTCATAGACAAACTCTTGCCAGACAGTGACGGGATTTGAACCCTTTTTGCTGGCACTGTAAAGCATTATGTTAACTGCTATGCTACCATGCTGCCCCTCTTTTCTTACAGCACTTCTCTTTCCACAGATGCTGCCTGATCCAACTGAGCATTTCCATTTTTTGCTTCCGATTGCCATCATCTGCAGTTTTCTTTGGTTTTCAATGAGTTAACGCAATTAAAGAAAATAAATCACTGCATCAGAATGTGGTTCCTTGTGCACCGCTATTTACTTTGCCAGTTACCAGAACACTATTCCTAATTTCTGGCATTTTCTACCTTTGGGAACAACTATTGCTTATTCACTCTCAATCAAAGCCATTCTCAACTGTAAACACCTTGATCATCAGCAATCTTAAATATAGCATTGGAGCTATAGTTAGCCACACAGTCTTAAGAATAAAGTGAGATAAAGCAGAGGGCTAAACACATAGTTTTATGGTGCACCTGTGCTGATGGTGATTGTAGAGCGGATGCTGTTGACAATGTGAACTGACTGGGGTCTGCTAGTGAGGAAGATGACAAGCCATTTACTCAGGAAGTTATTGCAGCCCAGGTCCTGGAGTTAGTGGTGGATTTCAAAGGGATGATAATGTTGAATGCTAAACTGTAGCTAATGAAGATCATCCAGATGTATGCATCTTCTTTGTCCAGGGCTGAGTGAAGAACCAATGAAATGGCAAGTGCTGTTGCCCTGTTGTGATGGTAGTCAAATTTGAGCAAATACAGTTGCTCTTCATGACAAACCTCTCAAAGCACCTCATCATGGTGCAGGTAAGGGCTATTGGACAATGGTCATTGAGGCAGGTTTCCATTTGCTTATTGAAGCAAATGCTTGTAGTAGGTGGGTACCTCAGACTGTTGAACCAAGAGGTTGAAGATGAGTTGAAGAGACATACTTTAAGGAATTATTTCAGTCCTGTAATCCAGGCACTCTTGCAGCTTTCAGGTTCTACTCAATATCATTGAGTTTGACTGTCCATGTCTTGAAGTGAAGTCTATACTAGCAGTGTAGTTGGAATAGGCTAATAATATTCTACATGCTTTTTCAGACTAATCCTGCAGAAGTTTTTTGGAAGAACAATTCATGATCAGATTAGTTAGGGAATAGCATAGAGCAATCAGTCAATACTAAATCCTTCGTAATGCTCCACTTAATAAGCTGAGGAGCATCTCAACCTACAGAATCCCATGCATTATTTAGACCAATCAGCTATCTCTCCAAACATTTGGTAGATGATGTGCAAAGATCAGCACAGCTTTGTTTAGATTACAGCTGAGCACAAGATCTTCTTACAGAATTCCTCAGAGTCTGCCACAAGTGGGGCAGGAGGTGTTTGATGGAGCAGTGAGAAGGGTATTTATAAGATGTTATGCTTTCTTCATCATTTCATCTGGATTTCTGTATACTTCTGTAATTAAACTATTTCTGTTGGCTGTGAGTTCTTGACATTTGTCCCTTCAACAGGTTTAAATAATTTCTGTCTAACATAAGAGAACATTATTTTCCATGGAGTCTGAATTTCTAAAGAAGTCCCATACATAATGAATGGCAAACTACATTTATATAAGAAATGCCAAGAGGCCAAGAAAAAAAAAATAGAACACTGTTGGAAATGGGATTCAATAAAATTAAGACCTCCTAACCTGTCCACTATTGACGCACCATAGACTTCTAAAATCAAATGTGGAATTTTGGGATGGGTATTAAATGATGGTTTTGATATAAACCATTCTTTAGCTTACCTGTAATGATTCAGCTGATATTAGTCAAAAGAGAATGAATTGTTATCCAGCTCCATTAGCCAACGTTCATCTGTCAATCAACAATAATCATACACTTCCTATTCATTTGCTCTTGTTGCAAGCTTGCAATCTAAAAACTGGTTCTGCATTGGCTATAGAACATCTTTTATTATATAACACAAATTATTATGGGGCATTTTTAGATAAGAAAGGGATGACTTTCAGCAGATGATTAGTAAAAACTTTGGTACAAATGGTATATTAATTCTAGTTCTCCAAAGTTCAGTTGAAGATGGAGCCCATTTTGTTTCCATCTACTCTCTGCTAATGTTTTCAGTTATTTCCATTTCTGAAACTATTGACTTGTTCTTTATCGTTGTTATCCTTGACCGTGACATGAACCTTTTTTTAACACCATTTCTCTCAACACCCATTTTGTAACAGTTTGAATAGATTGCTCATGGCATCAGTCACTCCAGTCAATAGATGATGGCTTTCAACAGCATAATAATTTGCACAGGGAGAGCTTGTTCTTTTAAAATTAAATGTTAACTGCTATTAAGTACAACCCATTCTCAAGTGGATTTGCTGGAAAGCATTTATATTTAGGAAGCAGTTTATTAGTTTGTGCTTCCAGGTGAAAAGAAATTTGTAAGAAATTAACTTTATCCTTTCTGAAACGTCTTTACGAGAGATCTGTATTGAGAAAGAATTTCCAGAAGTGAAATGTGTTGTCTACATCCCAATACAATTTATTTGTGTATAAAACTGTCATTGTGGAACATTACCACACACAAAATGCTGGTGGAACACAGCAGGCCAGGCAGCATCTATAGGGAGAAGCGATGTTGACGTCTCGGCCCGAAACGTCGACAGTGCTTCTCCCTATAGATGCTACCTGGCCTGCTGTGTTCCACCAGCATTTTGTGTGTGTTGTTGTTTGAATTTCCAGCATCTGCAGATTTCCTCATGATTGTGGAACATTATCAGAATTTGACTACAGTTAGACAGGGGAGGAGCATTAATACATATCTCTTTTGTACCTCTGTTATAATTTTCTGAGGACATTATCTGATCTTTTCAGTACTTACATTTTCTCATTTGTCCCTCTAGATCTTGGATTAGTTTTCATCAAGACTCAGCTAGAACACTTCTTCAACAGTCAGGTAAGGTTATAACCTGTGATTTCATTGCGCTTCTGTACTTTTTCTCTGCGCCCCTTACATATAATTTTCACAATCATCAGAGCCATGAGATCAATCAAAAAAAATAAAAGAACCTGCAGACTTTGACTCCCTGAGGCAGCATATGTGAGTTGCTAAGCAACTAGAGAGCATACCTACAGCAATGAAGTTGTACACCTTCTCGCTCTGCCTGCTTTGATTTCAGTGTCACATCATTGGGGATATCTGTTGACCTAAAGTGATGCAGGATTTTGCAAATTACTTTTAAATCATTACAGGTAACCAACTGAACTTGTAAAAGTCAAAATAAATAAAGCATAAGCTTCTTGCTCATGGGATGTTTAATTAGTGATTAATGCTGCTAAGTGTGAACTATCTTATGTAGCATCTGGAAGAATTTGCACTGTTTGTTTCTGGGAGTGTATGATATGAATATTCCCATCATTCCAACAGCATGATAATCAGCTTGTGGCATTTCCTAAGCTGTATTATTCCAGGATTTTCATAGTAAATATTTAAAGCACAGGAGTGTTATTTGTTACAACACTGATAAGGGATACTTAACTGTTACCATTTTATATAAGCTCTTTATGCATGGAAGTTAAATGCTTTTGTTGCATTTTTTTTATTTGTTAAGACCCCATATCATAGCAAATCCTTTGGTAGGCAATCCACCAAGCAAGCTGTGCATAGAAAAAAGTTCTTTAAATGTTCTACACATCTGTAAATGTGATACTATAAACACAGAAATTTGCAAATATTTCCTTGAGCTCCAAATGTTGAATTTCCCATTTTCGCAAAGAGAAGGAAAAATATATTATTGAAATTAATGAAGCTCAAGGAAATGCAATAAAGCACCCAATTAAAAATTTAATTCTTGGAAAAACCATTTCTGTTTGTGGTTACCAAAGTATTTCACCCAGTGATGATACGTCTGTATTGATGATCGTTCAACATTTCTCAAACAGCTAACAAGCCGTGTAACTAATGTGCATGTCAACTATGTCACTTATCCAGCTGTGCCATCGCAATTGTTATAGGAAATGTTTCCGTACAATACTAAATAGGAAAATCGGCTATCCACGATCAAAAGCTGCAACTGAATTGAAGATGCTTTTTGTCTGCAGGTTCATGACCCAAAAATAAACAAACATGCCTAACAACATGTCATGGACAAAATAATTGCTAACTCAATAGAAGGAAGTACTTGAAGGTGAGGTAGACATGGCTCCGTTTCATCACAAAGAACACAAAGGAAAGGCTTGAATGTTACATGGGTCAAAATCACCTAGGCATGTTTGTACATAATAGAATGCTGTAAATTCAGGATAACCTGTAACTGCTACTTCTCCTGTCAATTTGCCAAGCTCATATAATGATGGACAGAATAATAGGAATATTGACAGTCAGGACAACTCCCAGGGCCAAGGTGTGGACTCTCCTACTATTTCTATTATCCTACATCTGTTCCAAAGCTTCAGTAAACCCATTTGCAATAAAGCATTAGAAACAGAGATAGCATGACAGTGCAGATGACAACATGACACAGTGGGAAGGAAAATTACTCTCAGAAACAAATATCACGAACCAAGAAAGCATCACCTAGAAATTCCAGAGAGATCCTACAAAAATGCTACTGCTCGTAGGTGATCAGCAGAAACTCTGGGGAAGGGGCTTCAGTACTATTTTATCTTGTTTGAGATTTCTTCCATCATCTGCTAAAATTATGCCAGGAAATTGGGGAAGTCCTGTAAAGATTATACCCATCTGTCTCAAACCCTGCTGCTTTATGTCCAACAATGTGATGATCATATCGTTCATGGACCAGCAGCTAACCATAAAACCCTAAGGCATTAATCCTGACTGCAAATAGGAGCTGGAGGACTCAATAAAATTTGTAGTTTAACTTTCAGAAGAAAAAAAAGCAGTTTTTAAATGAAGTAATATAGAATCCATTTGACTTTCTGTTTTATTATTTTCAATGGAAAGGGACATAAAGCCAGTGCACACCAAATACAGATGATTGAATTAAATTGACTTTATTCTTACATCCTTTATATACATGAGGAGTAAAAATTCTTACGTCACATCTCCATCTGAATGTGCAATGTGCAATTTATAATAAATAGTATGTACAACAGGATAGTCAATATAACATAGAAATACAGTTGTGTCAGCATGAGTTAGGCAGTCTGATGGCCTGGTGGAAGAAGCTGTCCTGGAGCCTATTGGTCCTGGCTTTGATACATCAGCTGCTGCTGTTACTTCCAAAAATTAAACACTTCTGTACTTATTGTTAGCATGAAAATGAGTGTAGCTTCACCCTTGAGTGTAATGGAGCATGTCAGCCCATATAGTCCAAAAGCAAAATGTTGTAGATGCTCTAAGTCTGAAATAAAAACTAACCAGTTTATTGATGTATTTCTGTAGTTTAAAGCATTTTTCCCTACAATCACATGAACATTTCTTTAAGACTTGGAATTACGATCCCTACAATTAGATCTATGTCAATAATGAATTCATGAATAGTAAATAACTGACCGCAGTGTCCCGTGGAACTCTACTGGTAACAATCATAAGAGCACCATTTGCAATAACCCAGAAGAATCTGGATGTCTTAATGAATGATTGGTAAAAGCCAATCATTGCTAGTATTGGAGTAACTAAGAAGACCAATAGAATGTGATAGTTTAGTTTGGGGGGAATTGGAGGCAAAAGTAAGGAGGTTATGTTTCACTCATATAAGGCCCTGGTGAGACCACTAGTACATTGCAACGTACACCATGGCTTTCCTTATTAAGGAAGGATATAAATAGTTCAGGAACGGTTTCCTATATTAAAATCATAGAGTTGTACAATGCAAAAACAGTCCCTTTGGCCCACCATCCTCCATACCACCTATTGTACCTATCTACACTAATTCCATTTAGTATTAGACCCTTGGCTCAAGCTCAATCCACTGAGTTCCTCCAGCAGTTTGAATTTTTTTGCTCAAGTATTACTGTGGTGTTTCATAAATGCCATGAGAGTATCTGCCTCCACCACCTATTCAGGCAGCACTCACCTGACTCTAACCATATGTAACCCCCTGGGTTGCCTCAGACTTGCTCAGCTCATTCTTGTCTAGGGGGAGCAGCCTTCGGCCCCGCCAAACTGGGTAATCAGCTGGTGTGGATGCTGTGTGATGTCCCCGCCTCGCCCAAAAACAGACAGTACACCATATGCGATTAACTGAGTACAATTTATAAAGGTTACTATAACTAAGTGATTAATAACGATACAGTATATATGAAGAAAAAAAAATAAAGAAAAGGCGCCAAACTTATCAAAGTCCAAACCACTTCATGCACAACCGTTGGAGCTCAATTACTGAAGTCTTCTGGCCACCATTCAATCCCCTCCGAACTCCTCGACTCACAGCTCAGGACCACCCGCAGTGGTCATCCAAGCATATCTATCTTTGTCTCCTCTCCTCAGGGTACCTCCTGGCCTTGGACCCCCCCCCCTCCTTGGGGTCCATTCCTCGCCCAGTTTACAGCATCGCGTCCTCTCTCTCTCAGCCCCTCGCGCCGATCTCCCCAAAAGCCCGCCAACAATAGTTTACAGACTCAGAAGAAAGAACAACATTAATCCCAATTGGTTTACAAAGGAATACAATTCTCGTTATCAGTAAATTTTAACCCAAACAAGCTTCCAGCACACTCTCGCAACAAAGAAGCATTCCTGCTTTTAACAAAACAAAGAAGCCATTTTGATTACATACACAGTAACAAAGAAAAAGAAGAAATCCCCTTTACACATATATGAAAACGTCCCCCTCAGATCACCTCTAAATTTGCAAACCCTCACCTTGAACTTAAACCCTCCTGGACACCCTAACTAATACCTGTAATTATCTGTTTTTTTGTGTGAGAACGAGATAGAATCTTGAGAAGTAAGGGGATGAAATGTTTCTGTGAGTTGCAGGAATGCAACGTTGAAGTTACACTTGGTTCATTCATGCTCTTATTAGAGAGGAAAGGATACTTGAGTGACTGAATTCTGCACCCTGTTGCTAATATTCACATTCCTATATCCCTGTTGTTCCCTGCTTCTGAGCCAGTTTTGAATTCAATTTGCCATGATCTCACAAGTTTTTATTTTTTGACTAGCCTGCGATGTGCAAGGTCTGTGTGGAACACTTTATTAACATCTTCACAGACCATCAAATGCACTATCCTTGTCAATCCATAAGAGTGAAATTAGTCAGACACAAACTTGCTTCAATAAGTTTATGTTGACAATCTCAGTGCTTTCCTAATGAAACTTCATACTTCCCCTTAGAATGCATTGAAATAAATTTGTAAATAATTATTGGGTTTATCTATCACTCCGATCTTTTTTAAACAATGGAACCAGAGTAACATGGATGGAAGATTGGTTAACCAATAGAAGGCAGAATCTCTGGGTTGCAGTTAGTGGTGAGTGGAGTGCTATGGGAGTCCATGCTCAAGATATACATTATTGATTTGGAAGAAGGGGCTAATTATTACATACTTACATTTGCTGATTATATTAAACTATGTGGAAAAATAAATTGTACTGAAGATGAAGAGATCTGCAGAGGGCTATAGACAGATTCATGAGTGGGCAAGGGTCTGCCTGGTAGATGAAGTAAATGTTCCACTATGGAAGGAAAAATTGAAGATTAGATTCGCATTTAAATGATGAAAGGTTGCAGAATACTGTTGAGCAGAAGGAACTGGGAGTGCTTGTGCATGAATTGCAAAAGGTCAGTTTGGAGATGCAACAGGTTTATTAAGAAGGCAAATAGAATGTCGGACTTCATTGCTTAAGGGATTGAATTTATAAACATGGAGGTTATGCTGCAACTGTACAGGGTTCTAGTGAGGCCTCTGCTGGAGTACTACATCCAGCTCTGGTCTTCTAATTGAGAAAAGATATACTGATTCCAGAGGGGGTGCTGAGAAGGTTCACCAGGTTGACTCTGGAGAAGGAGTTAACATATGAGGAAATATGAGTCATCTGGTCTATATCTGCTTGTATACAGAAGAATGATTTCATATCATGAATGGAATGATCTTAAGAAAGTGGATTTTATATAAACATAACGTCATGAAAAGGATAAATAAGATAGAGGCAGGAAAGTTGTTTCCACTTGAAGTTTAGTGTAGAATTAGGGAACATAGCCTCAAGATTTGGGACAGTGGATTTCGGACAGAGATGAGAAGGAAATCCTTTTCCCAGAGAGTAGTGAATCTATGGAATTCTTTGTGGATTAAGCTAAATTAATTATTTAAGAAACTAGTGAATCTTTGCTTGGTAGGGAAATTAAGAGTTATAGGGAAAAGACAGGTACCTGAAGCTGAGTCCAAAGTCAAATCAGTCATGATCTTATTGAATGGCAGAGTAAATTCAATGGGCCAGATGGCCTACTCCTGCCGTTATTTCTTGTTTCCTTGCATTTTTTCTCATTAGCCACCTCCACAATCCTTTGACATAATTCCTATAGCCATTCCTGCTGTTTCCTGAGACCACTATGCAACCTCTGACCCCTATTGCAGTCAAATCCTATTCCCTTTCCAACGTAGAGCTTCTGCTTGGAACAGCGAGACTCTAATCCTTGCCTTCTCTACTGCTACAGCTTGGGACCACTGACACTGCAGTACAATTCCAAAAGGTGTCCTGACGGACATAGCTTCATTGCTGAAAATGTGAATGTCAAGGTTTTCAGCATCATGACAGCTAGAACCCTGTTCCTGTGCTAACAGAATAGACCCTCCTGACTGCAGTAGAGCTTCTATAAACATGGGGATTGACTTTGAGCTGCTGTTTGCGGATCCTTAGAACACAAACTGAGATAATTAACAAATATAGTTGGATCATTAACAAATTCTGGTTTCTCCCTGAAGGTTAAGTCACTTGAAATTCAGGATAAAGTAATAAACTGTATTCAGCATTGGCTTTGCTGAAGAAGCCAGAGAGTGGTAGTAGATAGTTGTCTCGCTGAATGGAGGCCTGTGACTAGTGGTGTGCCACGGGGATGTATTAATGATTTAGATGATAATGTGGCAAACTAGATCAGCAAATTTGCAGATGACACCAAGATTGGGGGTTTAGCGGACAGCGAGGAAGGCTTTTAAAACTTGCAGCAGGATCTGGACCAGCTGGAAAAAATGGGAGATGCAACTTAGTGCAGACAAGTGTGAGGTGTTGCACTTTCGAAGGACAAACTAGGGTAGGAATTACACAGTGAATGGTAAATGAACTAATGGATTTGGGACCACAAATCCATAATTCCTTGAAAGTGGTGTCACAGGTAGATAGAGATATAAAGATAGATTTTGGCACATTGGACTTCAGAAACAAAGCATTAAATATAGGAGTTGAGATGTTATGTTGAAGTAGTATAAGATTTTGATGATGCCAAACTTGCAGTATAGTGTGTAGTTCTGGTCAGCTACCTAAAGGAAAGATATCAATAAGCTTGAAAGAATGCAGAGAAGATTGACTCGTGGACCCGAGTTTTAGGGAAAGATTGAATAGGTTAAGACTATTTCCTAGAGTGCAGGATAATGAGGGGAAATTTGATAGAGGTATGCAAAATTATGAGGGGTATAGACAGGTAAATGCAGTTTTTCCCCCCTGAGAATGGGTGAGACTAGCACTAGAGGTCATCAGTTTAGGGTGAGGAGAGAAATATTTGAAAAAATTTAAGGGGAACTAATTCACAGATGGTGCTGCAAGTGTGGAGTGAGCTGCTAATGAAAGTGGTGAATGCAGGTATTTTGCAACATTTAAGAGAAGTTTGGATAAGTACATGGATGGGAGGGGTATGAAGGGCTATGGTCTGGGTGCCGGTTGATGTAACTAGGCAGAAAAGAATCAGAATCAGGTTTGATATAGATTATAAACACAGATTCTGGAAATAAAGAACAGCTCACACACACACACACACACACACACACACACACACACACACACACACACACACACACACACACACACACACACACACACACTTCTGTAGGAACTCAGCTGGTCAGGAAATGAATAAATAGTCGATATTTTCAGCCATGACCCTTCATCAGAGCTGGAAAGGAAAGGGAACAAATCCAGAATAAGCTGTTTATTCTGCACTGTTTTGTGCACTTTATGCAGTCCTGTGCAGGTCTGTTGTCTAGTGTAGCCTTTTCTGTGTTTTTTTTTATGTAGTCCAGTCTAGTTTTTGTACTGTGTCATGTAACACCATGGTCCTGAAAAACATTGTCTCATTTTTACTATGTACTGTACCAGCAATTATTGTCGAAATGACAATAAAAGTGACTTGACTTGACTTTAACCCCTTCCTCTCCAATCCCAAATAAATGCCTTGACCCAAAGCGTCAACTGTTTATTCATTTCCATACACTCTGCCTGACCTGCTGAGTTCTTCCAGCATTTTATGTGTTGCTCTGGATGCAGGATCAATAGGCTGAATAGGCCTGTTTCTATGCTGTAGTGCTCTATGATTTCATGATATTTAATGTTATTTTTAAACCAATTTAGATATAATTAGACTCATTTGAGAATTCAAGCATTGTAACATAGATTTCAAGAGGAATTACCTCAAATTCTAAAAATCAATACTGTGTATGAGGGAATATTAAGTGGAATATAATGGATTAACTATCTGTACAATGCAATATTAGTGTAGTAATTTTCAAGTGATGTAAAATGGTCTTAATATCTCTCAGAGGAAATAGCTCCTCTCAATTAGCAGGTAACCATAGGATAAAATGTAGTCAAAAACATTTCTGTGCGAAGTTGCTGATTAATACTTAATTTTGGCAGACCTTAGCCCATTTTAGTTCTCTGGGCTTGGCTCTGAAAATTATTCTATTGCCATTTCAACTGAACATACTTTGGTATAATCACCTCACTAACTAGCCAAGGACTGTGCCGACAATCTCTCCTACCACTCATAACAGTGAAAGATACTTCGGTTCTGAACTTTCCTTCTGGATAAGCCGACAAGTGGTGTACTTAATTTTCCTCACCGTCAGCCAGAACGGTATGTCATTTCTCTCCTGCAAGGAGAAAGAAAATTCCTGGTGAGAACTGATAAAATTCATGAGGCATAAATCTTCCGGAAGGAAATGTTAGACTCTGCTCTATGTTAATCCATGGTATAAGCCCATGAAGGTAGTTGAAACAATGTCGTGTTGCTGTTATTCTTTGCCTGCATTATTCCATTGTACGTGATCAGACCAGGTTTGGGGAAGGTGAGGGATATTTCAACCCTGTGTGTAGGAGAGGTATATAGTGGACGAAAAGCTTGCCTCCTTCTGCCCCTGGGTATAATCCCTCTCAGGGGCTAAACTGCCTTATGCCTGCCAGGAACAGACATCTTACTATTTTTCTCCAGTTCCTTGCTGGCATCAATTTGCAAATCTCAGAGACAGATCTGACAGGGAGATGAGCAAGGTGACTTTACGATTGTGAAGAAGAAACCACCTTTAGGTGCATTAGGAAGGATGCACATCATTTTTGCGGTGCTGCCTTAGCACCTCTTCCCTTCCTAATCTTACTCCTTGTGCTTTCGAGCTGGTTCTTGCTCAGCTGGTGGCTAATATTGGGAGCATCCCGACAGGCTGCATCACTGCCTGGTATGGGAACTGTACTCCCCTCAATCAGTTTTTACTCTTCGTGTATAAGAAGGATGTAAGTAATAAAGTCAATTCAATCCAATGATCTGCACGGTTGCCTCCGGCTACCAAAATGATAGAGAACAGAAATGGGTCCTATAGCCCAACTCGTCTTATACCAATGCAATGCCTATCTATGCTAATATCCCACTTACCTGCACTTGTCCCTTGAGATACTTTAAACATCTCCCCTCTGATCTTAAGTCCCTTCCTGAGCAGAAACTTCCCAACCATCATTAAGGAGCCCCAACAAATCTACCAATGTATTGGAAAGGGAAATAAATATACAAGAAATTTCTCAAGTACATTTTGATCCTGTCATGACACGAGGGCAACTGAGATAATTTCATTGCAGTCGAAGCATTCTGGATATGTAGGCTCTGTTCTAATACAGGTGACTTGTGCACACTAAGTTGTGAGAAACAATACCCTTCTTTCCCCAGGATTTGGAAAGCTTCTCTCTAAGAATGAACATGAGGAAGCACTTCTTTTTTGTCATTATGAGTTTATTTATTCTTTATTTGAGAGAGAAAGTAGAATCTGATAATTATGTTTGGTTAACAAAGGTTGCAGTAAAATCTAGATACCTGCATATAAGCCAGTTGGAATTGGTGTGTTGCAAGCTTCATGTGACTGAATTAAAGCATTTGGACACAAAACTGCTCCCTACATATTTTGTGAACATTTGTAGCCCTTTAACAAAGCACGAGGAGAGATTATTTTAAGTGACAAACATGCTTAGTTAAGATAAACCAGTACTTGTACTTCGCCAAATTTGATAAGGCCGCTAAATATTTTTGGCATTTGATTACTATGTGTGGGGTACTGTTAATACAAAATATATACCAAACTGGTGGAAAATTGTAAACAAAAGATTGTGCTTAGAGCATATTGTAAACATCTTGGCCCAGAAATTCTTCAGTGCTGGGGCAGTTGCATTAAATGTGTGGTGTGTTACAGAGTGTGTTTTATACGAGGGACTACTGACACACCAATCACATATAATAGATTGGGCTTCATACAATGATTTGGAGGGGCATACCAAAGGGCACAATGTTAATGTTATTTTAAATGGAAGTCTAGGGGAGATCTCAGAGGCAGGTTTTTTACCCAGACAGTGATGGGTATGTGGATTGCACTGCTGGGGGTAGTGGTAGGGGCTGACAAATTAGGGACATTTACGAAACTGTTAGATAGGCACATGGATGATAGAAAAATGGAGAGAATTGTCGGAGGGAAGAGTTAGTTTAATCATGGAGTAGGTTAAAGAGTCAGCGCAACATTGTGGGCCGAACGACTTGCACAGTGCTCTGGTTTTCACCTTTAATCTTACATTTGCTCTGCCAACGTAGAGCAATAGTAATAAAGTAGGTAGATTAAGATTGTAGATTGTATTTGGGTTGGAGAGGTGATGAGGAGAAACTGAGAGTAGAAGTGTGGAGAATTTGCACATCAGTTAGGAAGAATTATGATATCAAGGCTTAGAATCATGACTACTGCTGGGGAGCAGTGAGGTGGCAGGGATAGAGGTAAAATGGCCACAGCTGGGCAGGAAGCAATGGCAAAGTGTACTATTCAATTTAAGGGCACCTGCATGAAACAAGGTCCCAGCTACAGATTAGTGTCTGCTCTGGGGTCATTCCTATGTCCATCCATCTGAAAGGTTCAGATAAGCACTGTCAAGAGGCAAGAATCTCCTCTGGGATGTGGCATTTAGAGTGGTAATACTCTGGTTGGTGTTGAATAATTGAAATAGAGGAAAAAGAAAATACAAACTGTCAGGAGAAACTGCCAAAACAGTACACACTTAAGCGATAGACACTTAATCAGAAGTGACTGCTGCAACATGAATTTTGAAGGCTTCTTGGCTACTTGTTGTCAGTCTGAATACATGAAAAATATCTAATAACTACTGCTGCCATAACTTATCTTGAGAGCTTGCCTTCTCTATCACAATTATGCTGACAGTATGACTCCCATTGTTTATCACGAGCTTCCTTTGCTGAGTAGCAGCATGCTGACAGTAGGAATTATCTGCTGCAGTTTTATTTATTGATTTTACTGCAAAGCATTATGACACGAAATCTAATGAACAGAAACCAGACAACAACAACAAAGGGAGGTGTGTGTGTGTGTGGGGGGGGGGGGGGGGATAATATTATTGTATTTTAGATTGCCAGATTGCTAGAAACACCTTGAAGAACCTGTTCTGAAAACTTGGAAGTGGCAAATCTAGGGAGATTTAGGCAAAAACTGAGCTTTCCTGGTATGAAACAACATTCGGTTTTCTATTCCATTTTATATTAAGCTACAACATGTTCAATGTGATTGGAAACTTTTTTTTCCTTCTACCTCACCTCTGGCAGTTCCTGGAGGATAAAGATGACTCGCTTTCCCTCCATTCCTGAGGAGGACATCAAGAATGCAGGGAATGCCGAATCGTCTAATTCTGTTCCTGCAATATGTCTTATGGTCTACTAGGTTCTTGATTGCTCAGGGCACCAAGGTTACAGAGGAGAAGGCAAGAGAATGAGGTTGAGAAGGATAATAAATCAGTTATGTTGGAACAATGGAGCAGACTTGATAGGCTGAGTAGCTTAATTCTGCTCCTTTGTCTGATGGTCGTATGGTTTGTGGTCTATTTCTGTGGATTCTGAAGTGGTTGGAGGTGAATGTGGGGCTCACAGATCTGGCCATAGATGGGCAGGAGGCAGTTGAGGAGTGGACATGAGAGCGGTTGGGAAGTAGTGCAGTCCTTTCACTATCTAGACTGTTGGCAAATGGACTTCTCACAGTTATTGCTTAGCCATCCTCCCACATTTTGAATTGTCATTTGTCAGGACATCCACAAGTCAGTGGGTATGTTGCTACCTTAGAGAGTTTTGACTGCATTCCTGAATCTTTTTCGGCTTCTGGTTTAAGATGGCGGCACTGAACACATGCAACAACTCACTGGTAGTTCAAAAGGGAAGGAATTTGACTAAAGATATTACTAATAAAAGCTTTTCTGAAGTAAATTGTAGTGAATTTACACTGTAAACAATGAAGAGGTGAGCGAAGACGAATGAAATTCGAGGGATGGACCATGCTGGTATTTTGCATAATTGACACAGATGAAGTAAGGCTTTCCAAGAGGAGAAGTCAAGGAACAGGAGTGGTTTTGGGCTGAGCGCACTCTGGGCCAGGAGCAAGTTGCTGGGTGATGTGGTCTAGGCCCGAAGCCTTTCACTGCAGTGGTGCCTGTGTCCTAGTGCGAGGTACAACACACAGTTTAGATGATTGAAACACTGGCCCAATCGACTGGAAAGAGAGAATGCCAAGATGGAAGGTGAGAGCCGATTTCATTTGATCTGTCACAATGTTCATCCTCTCTCTCTGTGGCGCTGAGGCTATGAAGGCTGCCTCCGACTACGTGCTCCGTGCCCTCTAAGATGATGATGGTGTTTTTTCACCCCTTTCTTTGTGCACTGAGTGTTATTTTCTTAATTGGGTTCTTTCAGGTTTCTTGTTTTGTGGTTACCTGGGAGCAAGCAAATCTCAAGATTTATACATTTTTTGATAATAAATGTACTTTGGAAATCATGAAATCTTTTCCATTATCCATCTGGTTAACACTTGCCATGACAAAGTTCAGAGAGGAGTCTGTTTCCTGAGCCCTGTGACATGAGAATTGATTTCATTCTCCCTAGTGGAGAACAATGACCAACATGATCACAAGAACTATTGTTGGCTTCCCATTGAACTCATGTCATTTTGAAGCTGTTAAATGTGAATTCCCAGATGTGTCACAGCACAAGCACAAACACTTCTCTTCCCTAGTTGTGCAGCTGGTGTAGGGCAAGACCAAGTGCATCAAAGCATCCACTGCTTGATATCCTGGGCATTGTGCATTCATTCTGCTATCTTCTCAGTATTTGTGGATGGCTACGAAAAGACTGGGTGGTGGAGTGGAAGTACGTCTCTACCAAAAGAGTTGCAAGGTGATCCTTTCCTCCGCTAGCCTGTATGTCACCCTTGGACAACGTATAGCACCTGCTTAGCCCCTCCGCTGCAATCAGAGTCATGTGTAGCCATGGGATCAAGTGTTGCTTGGTTGTAGGAGCAGCTGGTGCTTACCGCAGGTGCTGCTTATGCGACCAATGACACCAAACAGACAATCTCCGAAAAGTATTGATAATGGCTGAGGTCACCCATCTTGTAAAAACACTGCATTGGCAAACCACTTCTGTAGAAAGATTTATCAAGGACAATTGTGGTCAAAGACTATGATTGTCCATGTCATATGACATTGCACATAATGATGATGATATTAAAAGATGTGGGGAAGCTTTTGGACCACCTGACTTTACATTCCAATACAAAATTTATACAAGAATAGACAATGTGCAAATATGAAAGGTTATGCTGCTATCCTCCACTCAATAGAGCAGCCTGTCGGGATAGAACATAGAACTATAAAATTAAACAGCAAAGAAATGGGTCCTTCAGCCCAACTCAGTCATGCTGACTGTGATGCCCACCCACACTACCCCCATTGAGCAGCCTACTGCTCAATGGTTTTGAGGACTTTGTGGTGATGTACTGGGCCGAATCACTACCTTTTGTAGGATTTTACAGTGGTGTTTCCATACCAGGCCATGCTGCAGCCTGTTAATATACTCTCCACCACACATTTGTCAAAGTTTGTCAAAGTTTTGGACTTCATTCCGTATCTCTGCAGACTCCTAAGGAAGTAGAGGCACTGCCATGTTTTCTTCATGATTGCATTTATATGCTGTGTCCAGGAAAGATCCTCTGCAATTGTAACACTCAGTAATTTAAATTTACTATCCCTCTCCACCTCTGATCTTCCAATGACAACTGGATCATGGACCTTTGGTTTCCCTCTCCTGAAGTCTACAGTCTGGTCTTACTGACGATGAGTAAGAGGTTGTTGTTACGACAACATTCAGCCAAGTTTTCAATTTCCAGCCTGTATGCAGGTTCATCACCACCTTTAATTTGGCCCACAGCAGTGTTGTTGTCAGCAAACTTGAATATGGCATTGGAGCTGTGCTTAGCCACTGAGTCATAGGTGTAAAGTGAGTAGAGCAGGGGGCTAAGCACACAGCCTTGTGGTATATCTGTGCTGATGGAGATCGTGGAGGAAATGTTGTTGCCAATCCAAACTGATTGCGGTCTACAAATGAGGAAATCCAGTATTCAATTGCACAAGAAGCTACTGAGGCCCAGGCCTTGGAACTTTTGATTTGTTTTGAGGGGATGATGGTATTGGATGCTAATCTGAAATTGATAAAGAGCATCTCGATGTAAGCATCTTTGTAGTCCAGGTGTTCCAGGGTTGAGTGAAGAGCCAATGAAATGGCATCTGCTGTGGATCTGTTGCCCTGGTGGGAAAACTGGAGCAGATCCAAGTTGCCTCTCAGGGAGAAGCAGATATTTCCCATTACCAGCCACTCAAAACACTTCATTACTGTGGATGCAAATGCAACTAGGTGATAGGCATTGGAGCATGTTACCACACTCTTCTTGGGCATAGGTATAACGGAAGTCTGCTTGAAGCAGCTTAGTGAATGCACCAGTCAGTTGGTCAGCTCAGTAATTCAGTAATCCATTAATACAGTAAGTTGAAGACAGAATTAGCCATTTGGCCCATTGAGTCTTCTCTGCCACTTGATAATGGCTGATTTACTATCCCTTTCAACTCCATTCTCGTGCCTTCTCCCCATAACCTTTGACACTCTCTCTAATCTAGAACCTCTCAGCTTCTGCTTTAAGTATATCCACTGACTTGGCCAGTTCATAGCAATGAATTCCACAGATTCACCACCCTTTGGCTATAGAAATTCCTCTTCATCTCTATTCTAAAGGAACGTTCTTCTGTTTTTTATTCTTAATTTGAACTCTGTGATAAGAATAATTATATCTATAAATATAAAGGAACATTCTTCAGTAACTATGTTCAATTGTTGCTGAGCTGTTCATTATTATAGATCAATAGTTGGATCCATTGCTTCACAATTTACCATTAGTTGTACATTAAGAAATTCAATTATCGGACAACAATAATCACATTGAAATATTTGTATTAAGCAGCCATCAATCCTTCATATGCATATGATATTAAACATTATAAATTTGTGTTGAGAATGTTAACTAAAGCCTTCTTGTGTAGCACTAAGTAGCTCCTCATAACATCTTCCACACTCGTCCCACACTAACATAACAGGGATAGAGTTCCTCTTGTCCTCACCTACCCACCCTACAAGCTTCTGCATTCTACACCCCTCCACAACTTCCACCATCTCTAATGAGATCCCACTACTAGACACATTTTACTCTCCCTACCCCCCCCCGCCAACTTTCTGCAAGGATTGTTCTTTCCACAACTTCCTTGTCCACACGTTCCACCCAACTAAGCACCTTCTGAGTACTTAACCCTGTGACCATGCCATTGTTATATCTACCCTTACATAGCCTCCTACACCATCAATCAGGGCCTTAAACAGTCCTCTAGGTGAGGTGGCACTTTGTCTAGTTTGTCAATGACATTTGTTGTATCCGATGCCTCCCAGTGTGGCCTCCTCTATATTGGTGAGACCCAACGTAGATTGGGGGATTATTTTATCAAGCACCTTCGCTCCATCAACTATAACACCAGGATCTACTGGTGGCTAGCTATTTCAATTCCACTTTCTACTCCCACACTGACATACACTCCTGTCCACAGCTGCCCCTACTGTCATGTTGAGTCCAGATGCAAATTGAAAGATTCCATCCTGGTGAGAGTGAAAGAAGCATTGTGAGAATGAGAATAGGCCAGATTTGAAGAACACAGATGGGCTGAAGGAAAAATATTATACTTTTTCTAAGGGTGGGGAGTATAATGGTTTATGCAGATACTTTATTCAATTTATGTGGATAAAAGCTTTCTTTGCTGGAGCTGGTTGGATATGTATTTGTGGTAGAATTGGTTAGTAAGCAATTCAGCAAGCCAGTTGGAGTGAAAACAAAAATGCTCAGTCCATGCAGACAATTTTATTTCTTTGCTGCTGTAGATTTGAATATCCTGGTGGGAGAGATGCATTGAAACCCACACTTTAGTGAGAGCCCATGTCTCTGAAAACAGTATTTCCTTCTTGATAATTTCATTATCAAGTGTCATCATCTTAGATTATGTACTGACAGACTCTGTGTGTGTGTGTGTGTGTGTGTGTGTGTGTGTGTGTGTGTGTATTGAGGCAGAGATATTTGGGTGCATTGTAAACTTATAAACCATTAATTTGTGAATGTGTGTTGCTGGGGAGATGGACTGAAGTCCATTCTTGACATTGACAGACCAATATGGGGGAGAGATCTCTCAGCTTATCAATGTAGTGTTCCAGCTAAACCTGCACTGTATGTCACTGTAAAATAAAACAGATCAATAAAACAGCATCTAATTATGTTTTTGGGACATCCTTGGCCATGTCACTGATCCACTGAAAATCTCAACAAAGGTAGCATCTGATTTTCCTGTAACCATATCTAATGGCTGCAAAGGTTTAGCAAATCTGACATTTATGGCGGT
The DNA here is from genome assembly GCF_030144855.1 of Hypanus sabinus. Classification (NCBI taxonomy): domain Eukaryota; kingdom Metazoa; phylum Chordata; class Chondrichthyes; order Myliobatiformes; family Dasyatidae; genus Hypanus; species Hypanus sabinus. Next base: position 39,726,539 of record NC_082710.1, on the reverse strand, counting down.
AGCTGAGCGAGAAGTAACAGTCAGGAAATCTTTCAGAAATAAAGTGCAATGCTAAAGAGTCAGTTGCTCAGCAGCCATCTACAAATCGGGCAACCCAGAAGAATTTGGGAAGCCAGCCAGGTTCTGATGCAGGTTGGGCTGTGGCCTTAAGTCTCTGTCCTCAGCAGACCAGTAGCCTGGCTTGTTGCGGCAGTGATTGCAGGGGTCTTTTACACCATCCTGAGGAACCTGGAGATCTCTGACAATACAAAAGTTCTTCAGTATGAAGGGAAGTGTCTGCATAGATTATGTGACAAAATGCTCTAGGGTAAGGGTGGGGAGATTGCTCAGGAGATTCAAACTTGCGCACAAATGGCTGTGACAAATGTGTTGCTGGCATCAGGAGGAAACCATGCTCCTCCATTATACTCATATTTCTTGAGGGCATATTGGAACATGGACAGATCTCAAATAGGGAAATTACATCCTCTGACTGCAAACATTTATATTATTTTGCTTTGCGTGGTTGATGCCCAGATTGTGCTATATATTTCATAAAGAAGGAATTAGCAGCTGACAATCAATAAGTACCTGATTTGTGCTCCAAGCTGAGATAGGTTTCTGAATAGATCAGCACAAATAAAAGAGGACATCTAAAACCAATGCAAGCAACGCTGGTGAAATGGACAATATACATGGTGGATTCAGTATACAGATATAAAATGAGCATTAATTCAATATGCACTTCTTTTCATATATTTTCAATTTCATTGCCTCTCTAGCTTGATCTGAAAACTTAACTAGTCTGTACTGAGTTTTAAAATCCAGTCAGTAATGTTCACTTGGAGCAGTAACAGCTTCAGTCTTGAATTCTAGGGCAGCTAATGCCAGCATTATCTCCTGGATCAGTCTCTATTTTCTAACATTCAACCACTTGCTCATCAGCAATTGTCCAGAATCTCCACAGCTTCGAGTTTAAGTATTAAGCTTTCAAGCGAGAACATTATTAAATGTCTTTAGTAAGCTTAACCACGACATAACAAGATTCATCACTGTCAGCTTGGGCTATTGTTTTGTCAAATCATTTAAGCAACTTGGACAGTTATCAAACTGCCCCCACAAATCAGAGAAGGTTTGTATAGTGAGTTACTTAATAAGAAATTGCAATATTTTATAACAATTTCAAGTAAAACAAACTAGTCTCAGAGGCACTTTCATTGTTTGAATTTGGGCAACATACTTACACGAGTTTTAATTATTGGCAGGATCATACCAACATCCAAGCTAGCTTTCATTGACACTGCCTAAATACTCAATTCCAGTAAGAGACAAATGTGGAGTTTATATCTGTCAGTATCACACCGTGCTTAAACAATATAAGGACTTTCAATGCTTAGGACCGAGCCTCTGTAATGCTATGATACTGGGAAAATGAAAGGATCAACTAAAAGTGCACAACCAAAGAGGCTATAAATAGGGAAATCAAAAAACTTGCAGACACAGTAAATCTGAAATAAAATGAGAAAACGTGGAGCATCTCAGCACGTCTGACAGCACTGTGAGGGGAGCAAGCAGATCCTGTTTCAGGTGTGAGATACTTCCCCAGGTAAATCAGGTCTAAAACATAAACTCTTTCTCATGCTGCCTGAACAGTTCAATTTTTCACATTTTCTGCTTTCATTTGTGAAGCTACAACTTTATTGTGCATGGTAAACAAACTACAATATTCCGAATGGATAAACTGTATCTTCTCAAAATTAATTCCTATTTTATGATATTTCCTAACTCCCATTCTTCTAGAAAGTTAAAAAAATAAAGTTAAGAAGAATTGGAATCTGAATCATATTTAATATCATTGGCATATGTTGTGAAATTTGTTAACATTGTGGTTGTTATACAATACAATACAATACATAATAATAGAAAAATACCTGTGAATTACAGTAAGCATATATCTATTAAGTACAGTCGGCCCTCCTTATCCACGGGGATTTGTTCTGGGACCCCCCGCGGATACCAAAATTTGCAGATGCTCAAGTCCCTTATTTCACATTTATCAGTATGGTGGTCTTTAGGACCCAGCGAAACCCCGGACTTTATTTATCCTGGCGGCGCAGTCTGGATCCTGCTGCCATTGGTGATCTCCAGTGAGTTTTTCTCGCTCTTTGCCTTCTCATCAACAGGTGATGCTGGCAGCACACTCAATTAAGCACAAGTGTTACACAGGAAGCATTGCCCTGATAGGGTATCCCTAATGAACAGTAGACATCCCTGGCAGCTGGAACCCACAGTGTTCACAGACCTCTGATGTCCCAATGCACTGGCGTTGACAGAGCTGTAAATTGACTCACTGACTCAGTTCAAGCACAGGTACCACCGTATGTGAGTTCACTCAACTGTTGGGAGAATTCCCAGAGATTACCTAGCCCCCGTTTTCCAGTACAGTCGCAAAATATGGGGTTGAGCACAGGCCTGCCAGGCCATGCCCATGCATGTAGACTGGACCTAGAAAAGCTGGCAACCATGAAGGCTGAGTTTGGAACGACTTAGAATTGTGTGCCTGACGAATAACCCCTGGGGTACACCCCTCCACATCGTCCCTAAGTCCAATGGTAGTTACCACCCACACTGCGATTATTGATGCCTTAATGAGGCCAGCATCCATGATCATTATCCAGTTCCACACATCCAGGATTTTTCTGCACGTTTACCTGGAAAGTTAATATTTTCCAAGGTTGATTTAGTTTGGGGCTACCATCAAGTGCCTGTGTGCTCGGAGGACATTCCCAAAACAACTGCGATAACCCTGTTTATCCTTTTTGAGTTTCTGCGCATGCCATTTAGAGTGAATAATGCAGCACAGACTTTCCAACAGCTGATCCTGCGTGATGCCTCAACTGGTCGCCTTCGCCCAATTGTGCCTGTAAACTGAAGACGGACTGATTTTGACTCCATACATGGTCTCACACATCCAAGCTGGAGGACCTCAGAGAAACTGGTTGCACGGCCTCAGAAAGGATGCATGTGATTAGAGTGCAGCCTCCAATCACATGGAGTGAAGAGCCAGCGGGTAAAAATTAACCATCATGTTCTGGCGCCATTGGCACCCTTTGTGGTCCCTGAGCGATGATTTGATCAGAATGTGGACCTTATTGGTCCTCTTCCCACCCTCCCATGCATCTCCTTATCATGGAGGACCACCACCAGGTGACCCGAGGTTATTCATCCCGCATCAGCAATGGCTGCAGACGTGGTTCAGGCGTTCATCAGCACCTGGGTTGCTTGGTTTGGATCCCCATCTGATAATTCCTCTGATCGCGGTCCCCAATTCATTTCCGACCTCAGGGCTGCGATTGCCCAGAACCTTGGTGTTAGGCTACATCACAGCATGGCGTATCTGCCACAGTTTAGTGGCCTCTGCGAATGGTTTCAATGCTCCTTAAAGGCTGCTCTGAGGGCTTTCCTGACCCATGAGTGTGAGCATGGTTATCTCCCATGGGTCCTGCTGTGGCTCAGAACTGGACTTGCAGTCATTCATGGCTGAGTTGGTCTACAGGCAGCCGGTAGGAGTTCCAGTGATTTCACTCCTGGCTCCCCGATCGCCTGGACGACCTCTCAACAGCACTCCAACCTCCTTAGTAAATTCAATTCCTTTGCACCTGTTCATACCTCTCATCATGTTCGTACCGCGCTCTTGGGCTCCTGTTGACCTAAGTTCTGCCTTGTTTGTTTTCGTCCATCATGATGCACACCAACACCTCCTTAAGCCTCCTTACGATGGCCTGTTCCGCTTTTTGGAATGGGGAGAAAAGACTTTTATCAGAGATAAGAGATGTAAACCTGAATGTAATTTGGTAGATCGCCTTAAAATGGCCCAGCCCTGGCATCACAACATGACCACAGACATGTCATTGCACTTCTGGATGAGCCAGAGTCACTTACTGTTCCTTCACCCATGGAACGTAGGACAAGAGACAGGTGGCTTGTCCGAGCTCCAGACAGTCTCACAATGCTGGTTTTAGTGAATTCGGTGGGGGTGGGGGGGTGTTCTGTGTAGGGTAATGTATTTAGGAAAAATGTATATAACTCACAGCCCCCTACACTGAGTTGGAGTTTCTTTTTAAGTGGCTGGACTGACATGATGATGTCATTACGTAAAGGTTTTTACTGTGATTTGGTGTTTAGGTTTTGAAGTTCAATAAAATGTGTTATGGGTTTCATTAAATATAAAAGGTCTCCCTCGTTTGTTTTTGTGAAAACCTACACATTCAGAAATCAGATGGCAGAGGGGAAGAAGCTGTTCCTGAACTATTGAGTGTGTGGAGGAAGAGGGAAGACTTGAACCTTTCAGTACTCTTGGCTACACAAAAGGCCTTTGTGGCCATTTATGTGCTTAGGAGGATTTGTAATGGAAGGGATAAAAAACAATCAATGTGCAAGCAGTAAGCTACAACAAAGAACAAACTCTTCACTCCTATCAGATTCCTTCTCCAGCCTTTTCCCTTTTCCACCTATTGTAGCGGTGTGCTACACGCAGCGCTGAAATAACGACACGGAGTCGGTAAACTGCAGTTAAAAAAAGATTTTATTCGAACTTCGCGGCCTCGCTTTAAAGCCTCCCTGATCCCGCCCTCCCCGGGCACGGATGCTGTAGGGGGCACTTATTCACAGTCCCGCGCGGGCTTTACCCTTTGTTGGTGAAGCAGACCTGGCGCCCTTTTGGGACTGGCCTTTATGCCGGCGCTCTAGCTATTTGTGAGCCGGTTCGAGTGCGCTAGGAAGTGGGTCGCCACACTATCACCTTTCAGCTTCCTACTTCACTCCTCCCCCCTCAATCTGGCTTTGTCTATCACATTCCAGCTTGTACTCCTGCCCCTCCTCCCACCTTCTTATTCTGGCTTCTTCCCCCTTCCTTCTCATTCCTGATGAAGGATCTCGGCCCGAAACATTGGCTGTTTATTCATCTCTATAGATGCTGCCTGACCTGCTGAGTTCCTCCAGCAATGCTGTGTCTGCTGCAAACTAACATATCTGTTTTACAGTTATGCTGATTGGCTAGGCCACTGGAAAGGACACCATTTACCATTGAAATTGTGTCATGGGACCTTTTTTATCCTTCTGAAAGAGAAATCTGTAAATTATGTTATTGTGTTGAAATCAGCTATGTAAGCTTTATAGAGTTAAAAGAATGTCAGTTGGAAACAGTTTCACAAATCACATGAAAATATCTTTTTCTTAACCTGAGAGTGGGGAGCACAGTATTATGCTGACATAACTGAGGTAATCATTTGGATATTTGCTTGGTTAGCACCTCATTTGAAAGGTGTCACCTCTGACAATGCTGCACCCAAAGTACTGTTCAGAAATAGCAGCTTAGATTTTAAAGCTTCATTCTTGGGACTCAAAGTGCAATAACAAAGTGATTGACAGGACCCTATAAATATCCTAGTGATTTAGTTTTGACCCTCAGAGATAAATACTGTATCATTTAATGAAATTCAGTTCCAACTGGGGTTAGTCAGTGGATTTTTCTAATTCCTAGTTGTGTCAGTTGGCATTCTTTTAACTCAGTAAGTCTTTCATTGTTAATTTCAACACATTAACGTAATTTTCAGATTAATTTAATCCTTCGTCAAAAAATGTGTCTGATTCATGCTCTGCTGGAGTGGAAAGTAAACTCTCTGCCCACATTTCTAAAATCAGAGTGAGGTAAATAGAAAAACAAATAGCGCAGATAGCAGTCGAACAAACATGAAAAACAACAGAAAAATGTGTTTAGAAGGATAAAATCACGGCCTCGCAACACCTCCAGATTCTATTAAAATTCTAATTGGACCTTCTCCTGTGAGCCAACCCAGTCAGTTTACACCTGAATAGTATTTTTATATCCACATTAGGCTGTCCTCACCGATCAGCATTATTATCGCAGAGTGTTCGCTGCATTTGTGATGCTTTTAGAAACTGTTCTCTTCTACCATCTGCTTTTGGTGAAACATCAGTGCAAATCCTTCTCATCTGTTTGTTTACACACCAGCTGCTCCCCAAATCCCAACTGCTTCACTTAATCAGGCAGGCAGCGATTAGGAACAGGGCTACAAATTGCTAAATAAAAACACAATTGTTTAATCTGCTTCCCAGGGCGAAAACTAAAGCTTTGTGTCTTCTGTCTGTTCTGTCGAGTACAATATGAGCCATTGGCAATTATGATAGCTGCCAGAATTCTCTTCAAACATCCAGAAGATAGCAAATGCAAGACATGTTTGAGTCAAGATTTACACTCATTTGCATAATGTTCTTCTTTTCAGTATAGTAACATACGTGTATAATTTAGCCAATCAAACCTGCCTCTGGGAATTATGTATTTATTAAGGAATTCTACACTCCAGTGGATTATCTAGGGATTCATAATAACAACCTGTCAGAAATCATTGACTGTTAGTCTTCTTTGCATAATTTCTACAAAGACAAAATGTTCAGTCTATCTCCTTAAATATACATGGTAAAATTTAATATATAAAATATAAATTGTCAGTCTAGCTTCAGACAAAGGCTCCCTGTTGGCACTGGCTTAACACTTGAGTACCTGAACTTCCTCTGTGTGTTATTCCATTATGTTGCATGACGTTAAATTTGTGATGCAAGTTACCAGGATAAAAGGAGTGGAAACACTAAGTATGAAACTTACACAGCATTGTTTGTATTTTCAGTCTTGTTTCCAGATGCATGGTGGAGAAGTGCCCACAGGGCTGATGGAACTATTGACAAGGTCAAAGGTGACTGAGGAAGGTTGCATTTGGCATTTTTCACTTTTCAAAATGTCAGAATGTTTGGCCCACATCAACCAAAAGGCATCTATTTTAGCTTGACAGTCATGTTCAAACTACACCTAGGTGGAGATCAACTAGAGCTATTTCTTGGTATATTGAATTATAAGCACAGATTCACAGGGGATTTTATCCATTTCAGGCACAGCAAAAGAAAATAGCTAGCTGCCTTGATAAACTATTTTCTGAAAAGTAACAACATCATTACTTTCCTTCAGAAAAGCAAATTTTACTTCAAAATCTAAAGCAAATGTTACAATCCTATTTTAACAAAATAAGGTGCTGGAATGGACTCTGATCAGGTACCAAATATACATCCATTTAGTTTTACAGATCAATGCTAATTCGACTGATTGTAGATCTGTAATGCAATCTGATCAATATGAGAATGTTTCCATTGTTATCATCTTGAGCTGAAGTGCATGTTAGTCAAAAATATTTAACATATTGAACCATTTTAAATCACTGAACTTTGCTGTTGAGTTTCACAGATCAGCTAATCATATGAGACCTTCCTTACCTATTCCACCGAGCTAGTGAATCAGTCGGTACATGCTGAATGTGGACGGTTTGGAAGAAGCTACACCCCAGCAGCTAACATAGTGGTTCCAAGGCTCCTTTTGCAATCAGCCAATCCTGCCCTTGGGATTCTGTGCACACCGCGGTGGCACTCAGTGGCAAATTCAATAATCTCACAATGAAATGGGTTGAATGTCACTTCTGTTAAAATGATGTTTAAATATTTCATTCAGAAGAATTCACTTTGAACTGATAATCTTGATGAAAATAATGAAGTATGCTTAGGAGTCATGGTAAATCAATAAACGTGACCCAATTTTCATGAAGCACATTGTCTTGGGGTCTTAGTTAGTACACTAACTAACAATACTAAGCCAACATATTTTCTTTTTGCATAGTTCTCTTTTCTTGCTGCACTAGAGATAGAGTTCTATGGATGTGTGTCACTCATTCTTCTTGCCTTGCCACAGACAAGGAGAGGGTTAAAACAGCCTGGCCCTCTTCATCAGACAACCACTTATAAAGATAATGTCACACTCACGCTCTGCAGGATATTGAATAGTAGTCTATTCGGGACTCTTTTTGAAGTGTTACAATTTCCTTCACCAGAAATGAAGTGCTTGGTTGTGCTGCTTGTGTGACGAGGGAGAGATTACAGCAGCAAATTTGCACAGATAGATCCCACAAGTTGCAATTAACTAGTAAATCTACTTTTGGCAGTGTTGGTTGAGAGATACATTTGTATCTGGGAAGCAGGAGGGGCTCATATAGTCTTCTTCAGGAAGCATTACACTCACATTTTGAACCTCTCTGCTTAATTCCCAGTCTGAAAGCCAGCAGTTCCGAAGATGCAAAGCTCTGGCAGTGCTCAGAGTGTTACGTATTTGATTCTCTGGATTGGGTTCTGAGCTGATAACTGTCTGACTCAGAGGCAAAAATGTTACTTCTTAACTAGGATGAGAATACTATGATGAGGCTTAAGTATTCAGAAAGCATATTGACATATTTCACAGCAGTATTCAGTGATAAACTTTTATGCCTGCTCAAACAATGATGTTAACTTATAGTACAACATTTGGGGGTCCCATTGTACTTGTGGGGCATCAGTTGCTTTGGGTGATGATCAGAACTTTGCTGAAGCTTTACACCCAGTTTGCCATCCTTTGTCATTAATGGCCAGGAAATGCACCAGCAGTTTTCTGATAAGCAGCCTGCAGCATCATCAAACAATCTCAAACAGAGTGAAAACAAGAAGACAGTGATGATGAAGAAAGACAATCACTCAATCTCATATTGGCACCTAAAGGCTCAGATACTGATTTTGCATGTCATTTAGAGATAAGATCTGAAGAAAGCTGATTTAGTTATACACTGTACAATGCTTTCTGCATTCCTAAGCTTGCCAGAAATAATCCATATTTACTCAGGGGCCACTTTATTTGATACACCTGATCATCAATTCAAATATCTAATCAACCAATCAAGTGCTAGCAGTTCAATGCATGTGCCATAAAGGCATGCAGACATGGTCAAGAGGTTCAGTTGTTGTGCAGACCAAGCACCAGAATGGAGAAGAAATATGATCTAATTGACTTTGACTCAGGAATGATTGTTGGTGCTAGATGGGGTGATTTGAGTATTTCAGAAGTGGTTAACCTCCTGGGATTTTCACACACGACAGTCTTTAGAGTTTACAGTGAATGCCGCAAAAAGAACCAAAAAACAGCCAGTGATCAGCAATTCTCTGGGTGAAAACTTTTTGCTAATGAGAAAGGTTGGGGAAGAACGGTCTGACTAGTTGAAGCTGACAGGAATGTGACAGTAACTCAAATAACCACATGTTGCAACAGTGATGTGTAGAAGAGCATCTTTGACTGCACAGGATGTCAAAGCTTGAAGTGACTATAGTAACTAAAGATGACAAACTCACATTCAGTGGCCATTTCACTCTGTTCAGGAGGTGTTTATTCAGAGTTTGCAGTACATTTTTGCTGGCAATCGAATCTTGGCTTAGTCTTGCAAATTTAGCAAATGATCAGCTGCACCTCTCAAGACGGCAGCTTACCTGCTCCTTCACTGTCTCTTCACCAGCGCTCTTGATGTAAGCTGTTCAACAGGCAATGCAGACCCAGGCTGATGTAATGCACCTTGTACCAGGCCTTCCAGACCTAAGGTTGCCTTCCAAAGCTAACTTCTACTGAAAGCCAGCATCTTTCACTGAACCATGCTGCTTTTACATGAAATATCACCAAAGACACTCTCAAATCTCTACAGACGTACTGTGGAGAGCATGCTAACTGGCTGCATGACCATGTCTGGGAAAGGGGGTGGGTTAGGGGGTGTTGGGGAGAAGCTACCACACAGGATGGAAAGAAGCTGCAGAAGGTTGTGAACTCGATCAGCTCCATCATGGGTACAAGCCTCCATAGCATCCAGGAAACCTTCAACGAGCAATGCCTCAAAAGACGGCATCCATCATTAAGGACCCCCATCACCCAAGACATGCCCTCTTCTCATTGCTACCATCAGGAAGGATTTTTTGTTATTTTGTATTGCATGGTGCTGCTGCTGCAAGAGAAAAAGCAAATTTTAGGACATATGCCAGTGGTACTAACCCTGATTCTGATTGTGAATGGTGTTTGGGAGTATCAGGATAGGCAGTGACATGCTGAACGCAAATACTGAGTGAACTGAAAAGAGATAATAGTTTGCTTCTGCTAAACTAGCATGGTTTGAATTAAAAATTTAGATCAGAATGCTTACTTATGCAAAGAATCCAATCTATTATGGCAATGATCAGTAAATTAAGAGAAAATAAAGTGTATGCTATTTCTGGTGTATAGGGAGTTCAAGTGGTGATAATTTGCAGCACAGTCGAATGAGTTGTTCATGAGCAACCAAGTCAATGTGTCTGACCAGATTGTCTATTCCTTTCAGCGTCTTTCTCCTCCTGCCCTTGCTCTTATTTGTTCAATGTTCTGACAATGGGAAAGTTGCAAAACAAGTATCAGTCTAATGGATCCTAACGTCATATTTGTTCAGTATTAGGTGGCTTCTCCAGCTACGTCTGGACAGTGGTAATAAACTAAGTACTCTGATATTCTTTCACATTCTGTCATTTTCTGCCAGTTTTCTTGTGCATCAAGTATTATATGTGTCTAAGAATGGATAACTGTTGAAAATGAAAACAGAAAATACTTGGGAATGACAGTCGGTCAGACAGCTTCTTTGGTTCTTCTCTTTCACGAGATAGCCACTTGAGGTCAACATGCACTCTTTTTTAAATTGATCGTGGTGACTCGCACATGGAAGGCACTGTGGACTAAGGCAGGATACCCGAATCGTTTTGGGTGATGTGCTGCCTTTCATCGCACACCAGCCTGCTTGAATGCTGTGGAAAGGGGATTCCTTTGGCTGCAGCACATCTCATCAGTGACATATGGCACTTGCAAAGCAGTCACACTCCATTGATGGGCAAGTATGGATTCTGCAGTGGCAGGCCCACACCATTTAGGAAAGGGGAATGAAATGCTGTCAGCTTTCTGAAAGGAGAGTCTCAGTGATCTCCCTTCTGCAACTGTGACAGCAGCCTGTGAAAAGGTGCAAAAATCTCCAGCTTCAGCCTGGAAGGAGTGCACAGACTTAAATAGCATTATCACTTGACATGCACCGGCATTGCAATCTCTGCTATGCTTTGAGGTTGTAGTTGTAGTTGTGATTTCAGATTTTGTCATGGACATCCTTAGATGTAGGTGGGAGAACCAATTTCCAGCTGGATTTCTGCTGAAATTTTTTTCTCACAGTCGCTTCATCTCTCTTCTAACAGTTTTCATGTGCTCTCTGCCTCAATCTCTAACTTATGCTGTGTTCCAGTGGAAATTCCTAATTATCCTCTGTCTGGGAGCAATTTGTTTGATGGGAAGCCTTGATCAGGACATATAGTGCGCAGCAGTCACGTTGATCCATGCAAACATTGTAAAACAAAAGTTGTTGGAATCACCAAATGTTTGCTAAAAGCAAATGATTTCTTTAAAAAAGTGGTGAGGTGTGGTTTTTCTTTCTATTGAACACAATCTTGGCCAGTCAGTGGTAAGACTCGTACTAGCAAAAGCAATGGGCACCAAACTGTCAGATTTTGTCATGATGATTAATGTGCACACATACAGTAGTAACACCACACTCTCTCAAAGCTCATACCATGAATTTATGGATACCACTTTAGAACTGAAACAACACTCAGGCCCATTTTTATAATGCATATAATGCACAATAAAAATGTCACCACCCTTATTTTGCAGCAATCATGCTTGTTTCTCATCAACGTTGCACACGTTGGAAAATAATGCTGGGTACGTCCAGACACAATTCATCTTGACGTGGAACTCATTTCCAAGTGTTATTTGTGCACACTATGAATCTTCAATGTGCACTTCACTCATTTCTTCATTAATGGTGGACATAATGTCACCATTAATGTCAAAGATGGGCAACCAAGCACCACGTTTTCAGTCACTATTGAACCCTGCACCAGGTGAGCAACCATGTGTGATTTAAAGAGCCTTCGCTGGAATGATGGCTTTCTCCGTCATTATGCGTACCTGATTGATCACTGGATTGCATTTGCTACATATCAGTTTCTATCTGAGTGCCTGCTGCAGCCTTTCGTTGAAGAAATAACTGCATTGCTTTATTTATTTATTGAGATACAGAGCAGAATAGGCCTTTCCCGCCCTTCGAGTTACACTGACCAGCAATCCCCCTGACTTAACCCTAACCTAATCTCGGGCCAATTTGCAATGGACAATCACCCTGCCAACAGGTGCATTTTTGGATTGTGGGAGGAAACCAGAGCACCCGGAGGAGACCCGTGCAGTCAGGGGGAGAACATACAAACTGCTTACAGACAGCGGCGAGAATGAACCCAGGTTGCCGGTGCTGTTAAGCATTGTGCTACTGTGGTGAACTACAAATACCTGTCTGGACACGCCCCCCCCTGCTGACTGCTTCTGTGGCTCCTCCCACAGACCCTGGTATAAAGGTGACTGGGGCCTGAGCCCTGCCCTCAGTCTCCAGGATGCAGCATGGTGATCAATTGCTGCTTGTTCTTTCTTCCAGTCAATAAAAGCCGATATCTTGCCTCTTGTCTCAGAGAGTTATTGATGGTGCATCAGCTACCATGTTGTCCCCAATCCCTGTCAACAACATAATCCCATTCCTCACAGAGGTTTAAAGCTATGGGAATGGATATGTGTGTGATGATGAGAAGAGTGGTCGGATACAATGGAAGCACGTGACCAACCTTGCCCTAAAGTTTCTTTTCTCACCACAATAGCAATTTGTGCAGTTGTGAGGCTACCATTGGCAAAAGTACATTAAGGCTCTAATACTCTTTACTCTGATCTCTAGGGCAGTGAGATGGAAGCTGTGATCTCTGCAAGCAGTTGCTCTTGGGAATAGCAAGAGCTGCACCTAACCACAACAAAAATGTTAGACCAACTTTATGTTCAAGGTCCAATTTCAAGCACCAATGCCTTCAAATGCTTGCTGCAAACTAAAATCTACTCTCCTGAATATTTTGAAAGTACTCCAATCATGCTACAGGTACCTTGGCCTTTGTAGCTTTCTGAACAGTCCTTTCTCTCTCATGATTTTGCTTGCTCCTTCTATGTTTTAATAGCATCTCTGTGTTTGCCTTTTGTGAGTTTATTTTGGGTTTATCTGGTCTTCTAACACTAGTCCCAATACAATGAAGAATTGATTAACTTTATTGCACAGAACAATATAGACAGAACATTTAGTCAAACATTATAAGTCTAATAAGAAGCCCATCTTCTGACCTAGTTCCTTCTCAGCTCCTTGGAGAAATTATTTTGCATGTCTGCAAAGTGTTTTTTTAAGGCAGTCTAATTATATTTCTTGAACTCCTCATGTTACTGCTATCTGAAAAAAAGCACAACATAGCTGTCATCTATTGAATATATGTAAGCTGGTTTAGTTCTTCTTCATCTTCAACCTGAGGCAGTTCTAAAGCTTTCAAGTCACTTCATCCATCTAAATAGTATGCTCCCTTACTGAAGTCAAAGCTTAGGTTACCCCAACCTTTACGTCAAACCCAAGAGTGTTCCAACCAACCCACTCTTCTATTATAGCAATTCAGACAAAAACTATTTTGGGCATTTCGAACTGTTGTTCACTCAGGTGATCACCCTTTCTTTCTCTCTCTCTCAATGGAAGGGGTTGTGGAGAGAGAGTCTGCCAATCCTGGACTTAGGGAAACACAAATAAGCATTTCCACAGATTGTAACATTGGAACAGCGATCTGTTGGTGTCCCTCTTTCTGTGGAAGGAGCGACACATCTCTGTCCCTTTGTTAGAGGGAGAGGGCGCCTGTGGCATGTTGAATTGTTGGGTGAACAATAGATCTTGTTGGACAGCAGATCATGTTTGCTATTGCTTGCTTGATGGGTGGTGGGTGCTGATGCTTCTGGCTGGAATACATGGAGGGGAGGGGGATGGTTGATGCTCTGCTGCTGCTTGTGCATGGAACAGGGTGTGGGGCTTTGGCGTCCTAACATTTTTTTCTGTCATTCATTCCCTTGGGATTTTCTTCAGTGTCGTGAATGCCTGCAAAGAGTAAGAACTTCAGGTTGTGAGCTGCACACGTTCTCTGATATTAAATGAAATTGAAATAAGGAACTAAAGATTGCCTGCATTTCCTACAGATTCACCACTGAGAATAATGGTAACCTAGGAACCATTGCAAAGTAGAAATTTAATCAATGAGTTCAATGGACTCAGCTAACATCATAATTGGCAGCAACCAAACTCAAGTGGCTCAACCGAATCCTAGAAACTGATCACGGTTATAAAAGTATTCATTGTTCTCTTTTTGATCAAACTGTGTGTTACACATTCTGTGCAATTGTTTCTGACTGCAGGAACTGTCCAATAATCAACATTACAACTCACTGAGATAGGATTTTATACTGACGTATGATATTTAAGTCACTGCTGTAAACTTGCTGAAAAATAATTTACAATTCTTTACCAGGATATCTGTGTTTACCAGAGTTAAATGCACGTCTTATGGAAACTCGACAAGTTAAAGTATCAAACAATGGAATTTTATTATAGCTTAATGTAACCCAGGTTAATTAAACCCAAAGATGCAATGATAGAATGCTCCACCTGTGAAGGAATGAAAAGGAGGTTTACCGAATTTTTAAAAAAGAATTTGAAAAAATGCTATGCGAAAACAAGGCCTGGCTTATTTTTGCCAAGACTCTGATAAGTGACAGAATGGGATTTATTTTTTGTTTAAAAGTTGTGATGTTGGAGAATTTGTCATGAAAGGAGTTAGATATATAAATATTATTTTAAGGTTTTGAATTAATTTGTGGACATTCTGACCTGAACTGAAACTGAAGTTAATCATAATACTTAAAAATAGGAATTCAATTAGTTTCCTAACTTACAAGGGATAAATAAAAAAGAGGTTAGTCTGTAAGCATTTAAATGGGGAATAACACTAGATGTAATTAGTTAGAGAAATTGGAGTGATAAAGATTATTCTAATGAATCTCACTGATTTTAACTGAAAAGGAATTTTTTTTTTTGTCTGTTATCTGAGATTTGGTACCTAAAACAAAATTTTGTAAATTCATGTAAATATTGCAAATATATTGCTAATTTTTATAATCAAACTTACTTCTAGAAGTGTGTGTTTTCCATTTACTGCCTCCGTCTGATACCTAGAGCTTCTGATGTCCTACCAGCACCTAGTATAGCACAATGTAATTTGATTTTTCTCATAAAGTGTACGGCTCCCAGTTGCATGTGATAAGACAAACATTACATAGGTGTTACATTAATCTCACTTGAGACTTGGTAAAACCTTTGTACATTTTGTTCTTCTCTATGCAGATAATAGATGATAAGCTAATGAGGTAAAACTTCATTTATTTTCAGTAGATTGTGCTAGATTGATGTGGTAATAGAATCTGAAGTATAAGGTGTGGCTTAAACACAGCATAGTCATGTTAAGGTTTGTTTCACTGTCGTGTTCCAAATAAATAAACAACACACCCTACAGACAAACTCTTGCAATACAGTTAGCATATTATGGGGGAAAATAGGCATGGCGTCTGTGATTTTTCTACTCGCTGGAAATCAATTGTATATTTCTCAGTTTAGCTGTACTGGATTTGCTGCTTATGAAGTCCTTTTACATCGCAGAACCCAAACACAGATGGGTGGGCACTTTTCAGAATGCACCATTCAGTCCGTTCGGCTTCCAGTTGTTCTTAATCCTCCATGCCATTCCCACACCCACCTCTGTTTCAGCCTCCTATACTATTCCAACAAAATCTAATGTAAGTTCATCTCCTGATCCGGCAGGGCTCGGCACTAAATTTTAGAGCTTTCAGTAACTAAACGTTTTCCTCCATAGGTGAGTATTTGATTTCCAATTTATCAGAAATATTCCCCTTGTTCCTTCCCTGCTGTTTTTGTTTTGCAACTCATGAAACAGATTCTAGAATAATGAGTAGCTACCTATTGAAGACAAGATGGTAAGATATTAATTTCCAATTCCTGTCTAGAAATTGGCCCCATGCTTTAGTACTGTTATTGAATGTTATACAACTGCTGCTTTCATAGCATGTTAATGGATTGTTTGCTGTATTGAACTTATATTGTTCTTCATGCATGAATGCTTACTTTTAACATAAAGATTTAATGAGGCTTGGCTTTATTGCATTCCTACCCAGATATTTTATTGGTGGTTGGCACAAAGATGAAAGCTGAAGAATTTGCAGGTCACCACCAATTTTCAAAGAGTTGGTAATCCCATTGAAAGCAAGCCTTGGCTGGTCCCACTTACACCTGGAGTTTAATGACACTGGGGATAAAACTTGGAATGTTTGAAAAGCTGTAGACTTCTATGAGGATGTCTCCAAAGGATCATTAAGGATTAGACCCAAAGCTAGAAGCTGAGCTGGGATAAAATCTGCATTGACCTTCAGCACGGAGTCCAGAATTCTGACTGTTTTCTGGATTTTGGCTTTGTAGCATGGAGATGATGGGGAGTTTTCCACCACCCATACATCAACACTTCAGGCACATTGGCATGATCCTGTGTTATGTGAATAATGCCAGCTAAGAACTTGTGGGATTTTAGATTAAGGTAGTTGCTCATTTTGGAGCTGATTATGCCATCAAGAAGCTTTCAGTCTTGGCTGTCAAAAGATCAGTGGCAACTCCGCTGGAGAGGCTCTACACAGATCAGTCTTATAAAGGTGAAGTTGTTGGACAGTCTGGTCCCTGACCAAGTAGTGTCACTTTCCTACAGTGGAAGGCAGATAGACATTCACCCTTACTGAAAGGCAATCTTTAGCTGAAAAACAACATACTTACAGATTGCTTTTTTTTTGTATATTGTTACTGCTGAACCAGAAAACCAGTTCCGTCCTTTCACATTAAAAATGAAAACTGATATCTATAAAGGGCAGGCGGTCACATGGTACAATTCATAAGAGAATACACACTCAATATTGTATGAGCTGATACATTATATTCCATTTGATAATATAAAAGGAAATATACAACTGTGAAGCCTTTGTATTTTAATTTGGAACAGGTTCCTACAGATAAACTTTTACATACACTTTTCTTCCACATCCTACCCTACACCCACTCCTATGATCTGTGGCGCTTTTGACCATATGATTGGGAGTTTAATACAGTATATCTGTCAGATCACCACTCCCTTCTACTAAGACTGATATCAATCTGATGTGTGCTTCATTCTCACGGTGCCTTTGACTCTCTGTAATCTCTCTGGAAATAATGAGCCTACCTTTCGATCACCTTCAGGATTTTATCTTGTTGTACTTTTATCTGTCCCATCTACTGTACTGCACTGCTTCCAAGTATTGGTGTAATCCCTTCCTAGTCTCTCACGATGAAATCCAAGTTGTGCCTCTTTTGTTTCACCACTTTCTGTAAAGACTTGTACGTTGCTTGCATTGTGAGAATGTTTATATCAATTCAATTTGAAATTCCACTGGCTACACTTGGCTTAGATACATTAAGTGGGTGTTTAGGATCTTTGGCATCAGGATGTTTGGGATCAAGTACATTTTACTGAACTTGACCTCCTCTCTGTTCCAATAAAACTCAACATCTGCTCCATAGATGTTCATTATACACAAATTGTTGAAATAATTTTCCTGTTAAGTTTTGTGCACACATTTTTTTGTTAACCGAGTAGTTGATTTCGTAACCACTTATGCCACATTCTACAATACTGGAATAATTTAAAACTAATAGGTAAGATATAAGCAGAGTGAAATGTGGGGAGAATAATTAAAGATTCCAAGAAGATATATGAGCTAGTGTTCAAAGTTCAAAGTAAATTTATTATCAAAGTACATATATGTCACCTTATGCTACCCTGAGATTCATTTTCTTTCAGGCATTCACAATAGAACAAATAAATACAATGGAATCAATAAAAAAACTATACACAAACATAGACTGATGTACATCCAATGTGGAAAAGAAGATACAATGAGCAAATATAAAAATAATAAACAAACAAACAAACAAACAAATAAATAAATAGAATTGAGAAGAGTTGAATGGTCCTTGAAAGTGAGTCCATAGGTTGTGCAATCAGTTCAGTGTTGAGGTGAGTGGTTCAGGATATTGTTGTTTGAAAGGTAGTAACTGTTCTTAAACCTGGTAGTGTGGGACCTAAGACTCTTGTACCTCTTCCTTGATGTCAGCAATGAAAAGGGAGCATGGCCTGGATGGTGGGGTTTTTGATGACGATGCTGCTTTCTTGTGGCAGCTCTCCTTGTAGATGCTCTCAGTGGTAGGGAGGGCTTATCCTATGATGGACCAGGCTGTATCAACTACTTTTTGTAAGCTCTTCTGTTCTTGGGCATTTGTGTTTCCATAGCAGGCTGTGATGCAACCAGTCAGGATACTCTCCGCTAGGCATCCATAGAAGTTTATCAAAGTTTTAGTTGACATGTTGAATCTGTGCAAATTTATAAGAAAGTGGAGGTGTTGCCATGCCTTCTTTGTAATGGCATTTACAGCACATGCTAGTCCCAGGACAGATCCTCAGAAATAGTAAAACCAAGGAATTTAAGATTACTGACTCTCCACCTCCAGCCCTCACAGACCTCCAGTTTTCTTCTCCAGTAGTCGACACTCAGCTCTGTGGTTCTGCTGATGTTGAGTGAGAGGTTGTTGCTTTAGCACAAGTCAATCAAATTTTCAATCTCCTGCCTGCATGTCTATTTTTTACCTCCGTTGATTCAGCTAACAACAGTGGCAAACTGAAATATGGCATTGGAGCTGTACTTTACCTCATGGTCATGGGAAGATAGTGAGTAGAGCAAAGGGCCAGGCATGCAGCTTTGTGCTGATGGCCACTGTGGAGGTGACGTTGTTGCCAAACCAAACAAACTGGGGCTTGCAAGTGAATAAATTGAGGATCCGATTGCACAAGGAGGTTTGGAGGCCAAGGTCTTGGAGCTTATTGATTAGTTTTAAGGAGATGATAGTGTTGGAATAAGTGGATAGATGACAGATGGAAATTAATGCTGAGAAATGTGTTCTCAGAGAGGTACAACAATGGAGAGACCTGAGGTAAAGTTAATTGAATGTGGCAATATGGAACAAAAACAAGGATGCTGTGATGAAACTTTATAAAATATTGGTTCACATATTTGGTGTGTGGGTCCAGTTTTGGGCTCCACACTTTAGGAAAGACACAAGAGGTTCTCCAGAAACAAATTACTTAAATGATTCCAGTGATGGAAGACCAGAGTTATATGGATAGACATAAATGTTTGGGTCTGAGAACCTTGGAAATTATGAAGTTCAAAGTTCAAAGTGCATTTATTATCAATTTATACTTTATACAACCTTAAGATGTGTCTCTTTACAGGCAGCCACAAATCAAAGTAACCCAATAAAATCCATTAAAACAAAATGTTAAGAATCATTCAGGGTATAGCAGCACAGATAAAGAGAACTGCTGTCATTGTTAAGGAGGTCCAGAAGTAAGGAACATAGAATGAAGGTGATGTAAAGAAGTTTATATTATGTAGTGTTTAGTTAGGGCTTTGAATTTTCTCCCTGTGGTTGTAGTAGGAGAAGTTTCTGTTGTAGCATTTAAAAGGGTGTTGGATAAGTTGCAAAAGGAAAGAGTTTTCATACCTCTGCAAGGATTAGGTGAGAGGAAATAGCTTGTTATCTCTAGAAGTTGGTATAAACTCTATGGGCAAAATGTTCCCTTCAATGATGTAACCATTTTGTGGTTGTATTCTGTTCTTATTCTTGTGTTTTACTGAAATGTCTTCTTGCCATTGACCATTCAATACATTAACTTGCCTTTGGGTAGCTTTGTGTGTCTGGAGTATGTACGTTCTTAGTCTGGAATTCTAGATTTCATAAATAGCTCTATCTCAGAGTAATAAGTCCTTCAATTCTGTGGAAATGCAGTTTTCTGCTAACATTCATAACTGCATTCAGGAAGTTTCAAATGATTCACCCTATTCTGTTGTGAGCAAAGAATGGTAATAATCTCAATTTTGGATGGGTTGCAGCCTAGTTGTAATGATTCTAGTGCATTCAGTATGGCATCTTTGTGTTGTGACACAATTGTGGTCAATGTGATGTAATAACATTCTTACTTTCATCTGTTCAGCTCTATCTGACATAGTTAGATTAATACAGTGTGTCAAATTGTCTCTCCACTATCTCTATTCTTTTGATAGTTAACTTGCCTAAAAATACGACAATTTGAATACCATTGCTTGCTATATGTCAGACTCCATTGACATTTTAATTAAGATGGGATTGGTCCTCTACAGAGTCTTAATTTCACAGTTTTAACAGCCAATATCTCTGGCACTTGATGCTTCATTTAATGTTTCAGCTGCTTCCAAACCCTTTTTCCTTGATGGCAGATATGAACTATTCATTTAATACTTCATCAACCTCCCAAAAAAAGGCTCTTTTACAGTCCCTAATCTGCAACTTCCTTTGTCAGACTTATGTACAATTTATGTTTCAATTCATCTAAGCACATTTTTATGTCAATTAAGCTCTCTCCAATTTTATATTTTTAAAGTCTCCTCTGCTCATTATGTGGCCTTGTTCTCACTATTTTATCAAGGTTTTGGAGTCCATTATTAAGGTTGAGGTTTCAGAGTACTTGGAGGCATCTGAGAAAATGGGCCAAAATCAGCATAAGGGGAAATCTTGCCTGACAAATCTGTTGGAAATCTTTGAGGAGATTGTTATGTTTTGTAACTCCAAAACGTAAAAACTAATAAGAAGAAAAACACAGAGCCAGGAGATAAATTATCTCCATTCAATTTTAGTTTAAGTGAGGCATGCATGTAAGACGTGGTGACATACTGATGTCTGCCATTTATATATTTTTACACACAATACTGTGCACAAGTCTTAGGCACATGTGTATAGCTAGGGTACCAAAGAATTTTGCACAGTACTGTATAACGCCCATTATATAAACAATAAAGAATGCTCAATCAAACAAAATTACTCAAATACAAAATATACAGCACTCCTCCCTGCTTAACTACAAACTCCAACTCAATATAGAATTCATCTCAATTCATCAATTCATCAACTCAATTCATCCCAATCATTGAGGGTTCTTAAGGAGGAGATTGACAGGTATCTAATTAGTCAGGGTATCAAGGGATATGGGAAAAAAGCCGGAAATTGGAACTAGACAGGAGAATAGTTTAGCTCATGGTGGAGTGGCAGAGCAGACTTGATGGGCTGAATGGCCTACTTCTGCTCCTTTGTCTTGTGATCTTATGATCTCAACTTATACATACACACACACACACACAAACACACATGTGTATGTGTGTATATATATATATAGATATATAGATACACACACACACACACATATTCAGGACTAAAGATTTAATTGCTATGGAGAATTTCTTACTTTTGTGGCACAACTTCTTTTCTGATAAGGGGGAGTTACTCTGCTTGGCAAGTGAGACTCGTGGTTGTAAAACAATCATAGGTTCTGGGGCCTCCTCTGTGGTGGTTAGTAATTGGTGGTGGCATTCGTCGGTCTCGAGAGACCATGGATCTGCGCCTGGAGTTTCCAGGGCACAGGCCTGGGCAGGGTTGTATGGGAGACCGGCAGTTGCCCAAGCTGCAGGCCTTCCCCTCTCCATGCCACTGATGTTCTCCAAGGGAAGGGCACTAGGACCCATGCAGCTTGGCTGCCGGTGTTGTCGCAGAGCAATGTGTTGTTAAGTGCCTTGCTCAAGGACACAAACACGCTGCCTCAGCTGAGGCTCGAACCAGTGACCTTCAGGTTACTAGTCTGATGCCTTGCCCACTAGCCACGGGCCAACACTCCTCCCTACTTAACTACAAACTCCAACTCAATATAGAATTCATCTCTATTTATCAATTCATCAACTCAATTCATCCCGATCATAGTAATAGTATTTGACAAATCCAAAAAGGACCGGAACCACAACAGATCCTTTTGTCTTGGGGCATCCACCCACTGCTTAAATTTTCTCAGCACGCTCATGTAATCTTTGTTCGTTGATGGTGTAACCACAGTAAGTGATGCTTGGTTTAAGGAATTCACACTTGTTACACTGTGCCCTAAGCCCATAATCTTCTAATTGTTTTGATACTGTCTGAGATTTTGGAGATGTTTCTTCTCATCCTTACACCAATAATGATGTTGTCCAGGTGACACTGAGTGCCTGGGCAACCTTGCACCACCTGCAGCACAGCTTTCTGCCAGAATAGAAGTGCAGATGCTACCCCAAAATTAAGCTTATTTTAGTGATATACCCCTTTGTGAGTGCTTATGTTGAGAATCACTTTGGACTCTTTTTCCATTTCCATCTGTATGTAGGCCTCAGCTAAGTTCACTCCAGGATCCTCTATCCTGAGCAAAGGATATTGATCTACTTTCAGTATGGGGTTGATGATGACCTTAAAATCACCACAGATCCTGACAGGCCCATCACTGATGGATACTGGGACCATTGGTATTGCTCCAGGACTCCACTGAAACTCCATGCAATCTAGCTCAGTGGCTACTTCATCAAGGGTGGTATAAGGAACCAGGCGTGCTTTGTAAAACTTGGATGTGGCGTTTTCTTTTAACACTATTTTACCCTTGATATGGTTAACTTTTCCAATGTCATCCTTGAACACTGCTGTGCCATCATCCGGTATCTTTCTTAATTTGCTTTCAGTTGACTCTATTGCAGGGAATGTGGCATTCAAATAGTGGATGGATCTCCAAGCAAGTTGCAGTTGTCTCAGTTAGCTATGGCCCCACAATGCTGGACCTCTTGTGTTTACCTCATACAAGCCCAATGTGGCTTGTTGGTTGTTATATTTCACTGTTACAAATGTCATTCCAAAAGGAATGACATTTTCTTCAGTTTAAGTTCTTAGCTGGATATCTATTGGCTTCAGTTCAGTATTTTTGAGATGCCATTCAAACTCATTTTGCTGAATGAATGTAACAGCCAAGCCAGTCTCCAATTCTATTTTAATTAATTTGTCATGCATTTCTGGAGAAAGCCATATTGTTTGTCTATTGTTAGTTTTCAACTTTTAAATCTCAAGGCTAATCAGGCCTGTGTCACTCTCATGATTATCAGATTTGTCATGAGCAGCATGCAGATTAATGCTCTTTTTGAAACTGTAACTTGACTTTTTATCCGTTTCTCTTCTCTGAGCAGTCCATGTCTTTTTGCTTGCCCGACATACTCTTTCTCTGTGTCCTATTTTCTCAGATTTTCTGTAAGTTCCACCTTTTAATCTGTATTGGTCTGGTGTATGTGAGCCCCTGCCACAATGGTAAGACAATTTGTTTGGCCAGATTGGTTTCTACTTGAATGTTGCAATTCTGTTCACACTCACTTTCATTCCTGACTGTTACTCAATTGCATCTGTCTTCTGCCATCTCCATTGATACAGCTGTTGCATCTGCTCTTTTAAATGTAAGTTGGGCTTCGGTTGTAAGCCATTTTTGAATTCTTTCTTGTGAGATTCCACAATATAATCAATCTCTCAGAGCATCATCAAGCTCATCAATGACCTGACAATGCACAGAAAATCTCTTCGGTTCAGTCATGTACACTGAAATGAACTCCCCTTCCTTTTGACTGTGCTTATGAAACCTTAGTTATTCTGCAATCAACAATGGTTTTCGTTCTAAATGTTCCTGCATTACTTTCATGATTCAGGTCATGAAAGGTCATTTTGGCTGGTTTGTTTGGAGCCTTCAAACTTCTAAGCAAACTGTATGCCTTTAAACCCAATGCACATGGCAAAATTGGTACATGTTTCTCAATGGCTATTCCATTTGCTTCAAAATACTGCTTGCTTCACTCCATATGCAAAGTTCAGTTATCTCTTGTGCAATCAAAGGCAACTAATTTTCCAATGCAACCAGCCATTTCTACTTCTTTTAACTTCATGATTATAATTACCCTGTACTCATTGTTTACGCACCCATGAATTTGTCCATTTTCTGCCTTAAAAAAAATTTCTACCATTTCTCATATCCTTTTTTTAACTTGACCATCTCACTGTGCTTCAAAAGGTAGGTAGTCAACTCAGGTTCATTTAAGACTTCTTCATTGCCGCTGTTATGGTTTGTGACTCCAAAACATTAAAGTAATTTGAAGAAAAAGATGAAAGGCAAGCGATAACCTGTTTTAGTTTCACTTTTAATCTAAGTGAGATGCTCACATATGATGTGGCAGCGTAATGATGTATACCATTTACTTATTTTACAAACAACCTGCAATACATACTAAAACTAGAGGGCATATGTTTAAAGATGGGAGGATACAAATTTTAAAAGGATCTGAGGGGCAAGTTCTCACATAGATGATGGTGAGTATATAGAATGAACTGTCAGTAAAAGTTGTAGATAAAGGCTCAATTATGACTTTCAATAAAAATTTAGACAGTTAGATGGTTAGGAGAGTTCAGAAGGACATGAGCCAACAAGTCAAATGGGACTAGCTCAGGTGGGTCAGTATGAATGAGTTGAGCTTAATTGCCTATTTCTATTCCGGAAAACTCTATAACTCCATAATTTAAAGACCTAGCCATGTATCAGCCCTTAACTGCTTCTTGATTCTAAATAGATAGATTTTGTTTTTGCCTTCTCAGTAGCATCAGCCTCCCAATCACCACAGTTCTCCAATAACCGAGTCTGGTGTCCATTACTGTCATCAGAGCTCCTTTTTCAATGTACTTGTTCACCAACTGGCTTTTCCAAACTTTCTGATTTGCATGGTTTTGCCCAGAAACTTGTTGTGCAAATGAGTAAATGGAACGGGTTTATGATGAATTTTAAGCCATTGTTTCACTGTGGAAATTCAGCTGAATGCTTCCTGCTACAGATCAGGCTTATTCTATATTGGAAGGCCAAATTTTGGTATTTTTCTTCATGCAAGGCTTGTTTTGATGAAGGGTCTTCCGACCTGAAGTGTTGACCTTAAATATCTTCCCACAAATACTGTTAGCCTGCTGAGTATTTCTGGCATTTTCTGTTTTCAGTTTACATTTTCACCATCTGCAGATTTCTATTGTTATTTTCACTTGCTTTGAGCTACAGTTTGTCTGGTGGAATTAGTCTCCATGCTTCTAAAGCAGCCTGCGCTAGGTCCATTGTGTTTTCTGTTCTAGAACCATAGAACCATAGAACATTACAGCACAGAAACAGGCCCTTTGGCCCTTCTTGGCTGTCCAAACCATTTTTCTGCCTAGTCCCACTGAACCTGCATCTGGACCATATCCCTCCATACCCCTCTCATTCATGTACCTGTCCAAGTTTTTCTTCAATGTTAAAAATGAGCCCACATTTACCACTTCATCTGGCAGCTCATTCCACACTCCCACCACTCTCTGTGTGACGCGGCACCCCCCCCCCCAATGTTCCCTTTAAACTTTTCCCCCTTCACCCTTAACCGATGTCCTCTGGTTTTTTCCTCCCCTAGCCTCAGTGGAAAAAGCCTGCTTGCATTCACTCTATCTATGCCCATCATAATTTTATATACCTCTATCAAATCTTCCCTCATTCTTCTACGCTCCAGGGAATAAAGTCCTAATAAAGCTCTGTAGAAACAAATTTGAAAGAAGGACTCATGGAGTAGTTCCTGGCCCAATATTGGGAACCTGATCCAGGGCTGGTCCTTTTAAATTATTTTTTTAAATTTACTCTCTGAGCTCTAACAATACTGGCTCTTGCTACTCAAGCTCAAGACACTCATCTGACCCTTAATCCCATTAATCTCCCAACCTGTGCGCTTGTAGATCATTATCCCCAAATCCCAACCTTCAACCTTTTTGTCCTTACACAATCTCCCCTAAATTCTTTCATTTCAATGTTCTTACTGTATATCACCAACATCTCCACCTAACTCACTTCACCCAACTATTATTGTGTCTGTGCACAACTACATATCAATTAAATAAAAACATGTATGCAGGAGATAGCTTTAACTGGTGTATCAACATTGCAGCGAGAGAGAGAGAGAGAGAGAGAGAGAGAGAGAGAGAGAGAGAGAGAGAGAGAGAATGAGAAATGTATAGACAATAGCGAACACGCATACAGAGGTCTTCTCTAATGGTATCTTAGAAAACAGTCTGTTGTAGTCAGCCTCAGAAATTATAGACAAAGCTGACCCTATGTCCAGTTCTATTTTCAGTTTTACACTAGACTTGTCTATTGTGATCCATATGAGTTTGTGATCTGCTTCAGTTCACCTTTATCAGAGTCCATGTTGTTTGATTCTGTTCTACATTGAGTCACTTTATGCATTTCCTTAGTTTTGTGTTTGAGACTTTTCACTTCGCTGTGCTTTTCATCTGCCTTGCTCATTCTCTCTATGTGATCTTGTCTGTGACACTTTCTGCAGACTTTTTCCTTGAAGCAACAGTTATTTGCATCACAGGAGGATTTGCCACATCAACAATATTTTAGGTTTTTTGCACCATTCAGGGATATCTTCTGCTTTTCACATTGTAACCTTCTCTGCAGTTCAGCTGTATCCTTTTCTGCAGTCTTTAATGATATTGCAGCCTCTCCGGACTCTGGATTTGGGGATTGCCAAACATTATGTGGATTTTCTGGTGTAGTCTGTTTTGTCGTGTGCTTTTGTGATATCATTCTGGAGGAACGTTGTTTCATTTTTTAACTGCATTGCAGTTGTGGTTTCTAAATGACAATAAATGGAAATTCAAATGAATTCAATTCAATATTGCAATGGTCAATACCCATTCTAAGTTTAGATCTCTTTCAGGTAATTGCCTTTTTTGAGTGTTTTGACTATGCCTGCCACATACAAGCCTGACCCTTAATGCATCAGAAAGGCCATTCTAAAGTTACAGTACCGGGAAAGTTTGCGCAGTTCTGCAAAATATTCAGAAATGCTTTCATTGTTTGACTGGTTCCTTTTGTAAAATCTAAATCTCTCAGCTATTATCAGTGATTTAGGGTTCAAGTGATTTTGTAAAATTGTAACAATTTCATTGAACGTCTTGCTTGCTGGCTTTCATGGGGTAACTAAGTTGTGTAAGAAACTGTACTTTCTCCATTAAGCTAAGAAGTGTAGGGTCTTTCTTTTGCTCCTCCGCATTGTTCATGTAACAATACAGTTCAACCCTATCAATATACGACTTGCAGCCTTCATTAGTGCTATCAAATTCATCATCTTTCCTGAATGAAGCCGTTGTCACGTTGTTTACACTTTAAATTTAGTGCAGCTTTCACCATTAGTATGCATTGTACTCACACCTTTGTTAGCGTCCATGACAGCCTTCTCTGTACTGTTTATCGGTCACTGTTTCATCCAATAATCGTGCTGTAACTATCGGTGCATTTCATGATATTTTCTGACATTCAGGTTCATAATCGTCACCAATTTGTTGTGTCTGTGTGCAACTACATAATGTCTCAATTAACTAAAAGCATGCACGCAGGAAATAGCTTTAACTGGTGTATTCACAGTGCAGTGAGAGAGAGCGTCATTGCCCTAAAAGAAATAGCTCCATACATTACAACTATCCTGTCACAAATCAGTGATTTCTGAACATAGCAACTGAATTGTCCCTAAATTAGTAATCAATGCTCATTTTGATGCTTCTTCCCAGCTCATTCTTCTCCTTCTGTCCTTAGGGAAATCTCCGTCCTGTATTCCATCTGCTCCAGACTAAACTGCTTTCCTTTGTATGCTCTGCATCAAATAAAGGAATTGCCAAACTTTGTGCAAGGCCTCGGGCTCCTTTAGCCTTTGAAGCTATTGAATTACAACAGCTACTGGGATGCTGTGCCAGTTAACACACTTCTGTGGCTGTGGTAAATTACAAAGATAAGAAGGAATTTCTTTAGCCAGAGGGTGTTGAATCTGTGGAATTCTTTGTTATGGATGGTTGTGGAAGCCAAGTCACTGAGTATATTTAAAGCAGAGGTTGATAGGTTCTTGGTTTGTCAGGACATCAAGTGCTTCAGGGAGAAGGCATGAAAATGGGGTAGAAAGGGGTCATAAATCAGTCATGAAGGAACTTTGGGGCAAACTCAATGGGCTGAGTGGCCTAATTCTGCTCCTATGTCTTATGGTCTTAATGTTTCAGGTCAATGAGCATTTTTCAGAAAAAAAGCTCCAAACAAAATAAAAAGATTTTCTCAGCTGCTGAAGTGTTTTGTAATTCCTCAGGATATGAAAAGCACTTTCCAAAAAGAACCACTAAGTATCTTCAAGAACATCGTTTGGCTGTTGTGTTAACTTCCACACATTTAGTTTCATCCACTTCAGTGGCCTTGACAGTGTGGAGGTGCGTACATACACTGGCCAATCCCTCACTGTTTCAGATGGAGTCATTCCTGAAGCTGTGCTGCTGAAGCAATATTGTGATAGGCTTAAAGGTGAAAGAGTGGCCAAAGTCTAAAGCAAATCCCAACGCACAAGCTCAGATTTGTTGGAATTCTTCTGCTGAGGGTTTCATGTAAACTGGAGGGGAGGCTGCTATTTATGAACTCTAATCCCTCCATAGATACTTTTGGGAACATGCAAATAGTTGGTATTTTTATTAGTTGGATTTTAATGGATAGTTGTAGTGTAATGTCTTTTAGTCAGCTCCAGACTAACAGGCTAATACAGGGATAGATTGGAAATAATACATTTTGGACAGAAGGCTGATTTGATATCTGATCCCAAACCATTTCTTGGGAAGTTCACTCAAGAATAAATTTACATAAGGTGTAACTTCTCCAAATTATTTCAGATTACTGATATATGGCTTTAGTTTATGTTGATTCCAATGTTGATTTGTCATAATGGGTAGAAACTTCTTATTTTAAATATGTTTTATTTTTAATTTGTTTTAATGAAAAATAATAATGTTTGTACCACTGAAGTACTTACTCAAAAAAGGAGATGAACCCAGTTCTCTTCACAGAAGCAGGTGTTATTCAAAGTACCTCTTGTCTCCATTACTTGGTTTAAAATGCCACAATAGGTATTACAGATTGCACAAAAATTAGGCTAACATATCAATATGATACAGAGGTAACGAAGTTCTTCCTAGTTGTCTTGACTAATAAATATCCCTCAAACTTTATCTCTAAAACAGCTTTGCAGTTTCACTCTGACTTCTGCAGGATCTTGTTATTCATGGATTGAGATCTTTTTCTGCATTAAATTGCAACTACCTTTAAGAATTACTTCACCAGATATGCAATGCTCTTGGACATCCAGGAATTGTAGAAGTAGATTTAGAAAAAAGACTTTTTTTTCCTATGTTAGAACTGAGATTTTAAAATCAAGAATTAAGTACTAAACAACTTATCGGAAATAGAGCTTCTTGTATGAGCACAATATCTTACTTTCACTGAGTCCCCATTAACTGCTCAGTGTACTTCAAGGCTTTCCCCAAATTTTCCTGCAAGAACCTCTGCTACCTCTTAATTATAAACAGAAACTGCTGGAATCACTTGGCAGGTCTGGCTGTATCTAGAAAAAGCACCTGTGTTGACAATTCAGGTCAAAGAGTTTGTGGCATGTCTTTGCTTTTGTTTTTATTTTTAAAAAAGGTTTATATTAAATCAACCCATGGTAAACTCTGAGTATCCTACTATACATAAATCCTGGTAGCTCAGCATTTGGCTCTCCTCCCATTCCATTTAAGCCCTCCAGGGTCCTGTTCCCATGCTCCTTTTAAATTCACTGGAATCCCATTCCCACACTTCTGAACGCACCGGAACCTCCTTCCCATACTCCCATTAACTCTTTGGAGCCTTGTTTTCAGACTACTTTTAAACTCACTGGGGCCCATCCCAACACTCCTTTCAAACCTCACTGTGTTTATTTTTTGTAAACTTGGCTTACAGAAATATTTATTATAATATTGTGTAAAATAAAATTGAATTAAAAGTGCATTGCTAAAGTAAGTAGAGTACCATCCAATAATCTGGAAGATCTGCCAATCCCCAGGACTGCAGGACTAACATAATTTTTGTGTATTTTTATTGGCAAATAGAGTAAACCTGGTGACTTACCAATTAAATAAGCCACAGAGAGACACTGCATAATAGACAAGCTCCAATTTTGTTGTGCTGGCAATTCTTATTCTTTGAGATCTTTTACAGTTGGCCACTGAAGGACTTCGGATGTTTGATTTAAAAATAACTGGTCAGATTTTATTTTAACATTTGGATAACTGGTGCTTCAGCTTTGGGGATATAGTTTTGGTGGAAGTGAATCATCTGAGCTCAACATCAGTAAGGCATAGGAGATGGTATTAGATTTCAGGAAGACTAAGTCTGCATTGCTCCCTAATACTATTGATGGTGAGGACGTGGATGTGGTGAGGACCTACAACCTCCTGGGGGTGCACCTGGATGACAGAGTTGAGTGGAGCACCAACACAGAGGTTGTGTGCAAGAAGGGACTGAGTTGCCTCTACTTCCTGAGACTGAGATCCTTTGGAGTGTTCTGGCCTCTCCTTCACATGTTCTACCAGTCTGTTGTCACCAATCTTCTATGTGGTGGTGTGCTCTGGCAATGGCATCAACATGGGTGATGCCAATAGGATCAATAAAGGCTGGCTCTGTTATAGGAGTCAAACTGGACACAGTGGAGGCTGTGGTAGAACAAAGGACCGTACGGAAAATCCTGAGAATTCTGGACAGTTTCTCACCCTCTGCAAGTCACCTTGGCTGAACAGAGGGGCATATTTAGTAATAGATTAAGACAACTGTGCTGCTCCAAAGAGCACTATATGAAGTCATTCTTATCCTCAGCCATTAGGCTCTATAATGAGTCAACCTATAGCTGGGGAGGTGATGAACCCCCCCTGTTAGATTGTTTGAGGTAATTTAATTTTTATTCTTTCTTACTTCTCTTGTAATATTTGTATACCTGTGCACTTGCAATGCTGCTGTGACGCTGTGATTTCCTTTGGGGTCAATAACGTATCTATCTGTAATATTATGGTGGACAACTAGTTAATTAATTGAAGAGTTTCTTTGGAACATTCTGTAAATTTGTTGATGAAAGTATTATATTCTGCTCATTTAATTTAACAGTAATGGGACTATTTGCCATGTTGTATTAATAGTGAGAGGTCATGTTAATGTGTCTGAGTCACTTTTTTCTGTTTGCTGTTTGGTACTGACATTAAAAGTGTGAAGAGAAAAGATTGTTCCATTTGTATCAACATTGGTGTTACATTATGATCTTTATCTATGTGTAATGAAAATGGAACAATTTTCACAGTCAAAAACAAAGAACTGAGTTAGAAATAATCCAATTCAAATAAAAAAAATCAATTTAGCCTACCTATGTGGTATGCTATTACAATAATAAGTTCAAGGCTGTGAGCTTCATGACTGTAAGGCTTTCATAATTAAGATGATATTCATAAAGTACTCAGCCTCTACTTTCAAGGTTTACAATACCATCTAATCTCACAATACATATCAAACATCTCTAGATCTATTATCTTCTATTGCACTGCGGAACAGTGCCCTTTTGATGTATATTACTCGCGGGAAATTTCTGTTTTGTTAAGAACATATCCATACAATGTCATTTCATTATTTATCAGCAGATAAATTCTTTAAGTGACTTTAGCTACTGGCTAATTTTGATGCTACAACTGTCAAATTTACTTGTATTTTTTGAACATTTAAATATCTTAGAAGATATGCACTTATTGTACCATACTTCGAACTTTGATTAGTTTCATGATGGGTGTTTAATAAAAAATAAAGTAAAATAAAATAGAGGAATTCCACTCTTTCACTCCACATATGTGGGTAATATTATGACTAGTATCTGCTAAAAGCCAAAATGTCTAAAGCTTTGTAGTTCATTGTTTCCCATTCCACATCCTGTAAGGATTCTTGCACCAGAAAATTGAACTCTTGACCTCATGATCTACATTGTTATGCCCCCTGCACCTTATTGTTTCTCTGCAGGCCTTTCTTTGTGGCTATAGCACTATTGTTCTGGCCTCTAGAGGCACAGTTTGCTTTGTATAAACATCACTTCCTGTACGTAAGCTATTTTTAAAATCTTTTCCTGCGCAGTCTACTTTGGATTTCAGTTTGAAGCAGATGGTGGAAAGAGATCAATCTCCATCCACTTTTTATTTGCACTTGAAGCAGCAATATCTGTGAGTCTTAAGTTTTGTTAATATCGTTAAACACTTAATAGATATATTTTGAGGGAAGTATTAAGTTTATCGCTTATCATTATTAAGATATCATTGTGCCATGAGGTTACTTTTGTTTACATTACATAGATATAGAGTGTGCATGTGTGTGTTACCTTGATTAACACAGATTGCAAAAATTATCATCAGCAGTAGTATATTCAGGTGCACAGTGATAATGCATTAAATTTAATAAGTATTTTACTTAACTTTCTATGGTTTCACAAGTAAGATCTCATTAAAAACCTTGCAGGAAACTTCTGTCTCGGGTGATTTTTGAGGAAGTGTTTAACTCACTGCATAGCTTTGTGCATACACACAGCAAGGGCAGTAGAGTGAAAGATATCTCACCTTCAAAGGCATCTGCCATGGACTGAAAATGCATCTAAACTCTGTACACATCAAGGTCAGCAAAAACAAATGCTGAGACTTTGAAGTGAGGCTAGAACGGTATGCATTGATTGTGTCTTCATGGTGCTTGAATGAATCCATGATTAGTATAGCTGCAGTAGGAACTCGTGCTGGAGCTGAAGTGGCAAGAATCAGAGTAGCATATGTAAAATACAGAGTTGAGATACAAATGGAGAATGCTCACATTTACATGGAGAAAGCACGTATAGACAAGGAGAGAGCATGTATAGATGTGGAGAAAGTTCACATTGGCATGGAGGAAGTGCATGTAGACATGGAGAGAGCACGTATAGACATGGAGAGAGCGTATGTAGACATGGAGAGAGCACGTATAGTCATGGAGAGAGCGTATGTAGACATGGAGAGAGCACGTATAGTCATGGAGAGAACGTGTATAGACATGGAGAGAGCATGTATAGGCATGGAGAGAGCGTATGTAGACATGGAGAGAGCACGTACAGACATGGAGAAATCTCATATAGACATGGAAAGAGTATGTGCGTGGGCTGCATTAAGTGCACTCAAGGAGGAGCATAAAGCCAAGGTTGCGCCTGCAGAGGTAAAGCTGTATGAAGAGGGGAGTCCACAATGAGAATAAATCATGCTTTATGTCTCAACAGCCAATGGAGCTTAATAAACAATAACAAATGGGGAGAAAATCCAAAAACTGGAAGTGCAAATGGACCTGGGAGTCCTCAAGCAGGATTTGCTAAAGATAACTTGTAGGTGAATCACTGGTAAGAAATCAATTGCGATGTCAGCATTAATTTCAAGAGGACTAGAATACAAAAGAAAGGATGTAATGCTGAGGCTTTATAAAGCATAGGTGAGGCCTCACTTGGAATATTGTGAGCAGTTTTGGGCCCCTATTCTAAGGAAAGATGTGCTAGCATTAGCCAGAGAGTACAGAGGAGATTCACAAGAATGATCCCAGGAATGGAAGGGGTGTTTGATGGCTCTGTGCCTATACATACTGGAGTTTAGAAAAATGATGGGGAAATCAAATTGAAACCTATTGAATATTGAAAGGCCTAGATGGAGTGGATGTGGAAAGTATGTTTCCTATAGTGAGGGAGTCTAGGACCAGAGGGACAACTTCAGAATTAAGGGATGTCCATTTAGATGAGAAAGGTCATCTCTCTTATCATGAAGCATCCCTGGATACTGACTGAAGCAGCAAATAGAAGAGGGTCAGATAGGCTTTTGAAAGTTGATAGCACACCACCACATGTAAAGGGTCTTTCAGTATCAGTGACCTGTAACATAAGGGTTTTGGAAACAAAGTCCCATCTAAGGCCCAAACTGGGCTGCATAGGAGGGAGGTCCTGTCTATGATCAAGGTTCCATAGGCCTTCGGCCCCATCTTCATATAGAAAACATTGCTTGACCTCAGCACTGTTGGATTGAATCTTATGCAATCTGTAGTTACACTACACTGGCATGCCTTGCACTGCTTTCAGTGTGCTGACTGCTTCTTCTGCGTTAGAACATGATTTCAAATCAACATAGAAACACCTTTGTATTTACCTCCATGCTTTAGTCCCGAATTCCTCCTCTCCTTCAATAGCTGTCTTCTTAAGGCCATAGATGATCACAGTTGGTGAGGGGCAGTCCCCAAATATGTAAACTCTCATGTGGTGCCCCAGAAACCCATTGTCCAGTTGGTGGTCATGAAACTACAATATTCTGAGTAGTCATAATGATTGACTTTCACTACAAAGCTGTGCAACATTATTTCCATGTCTGCCATCACTACGACGGACTCAGTTATGAAGTACAGGAGGAGCCTGTGCAGACTGTTATTGAGGTCTGGACACTACAAGAACACATTGTTCAGTGATATGCCTTTGAACTGCACACTTGTACTTGTGTAGGGTTCTGGAGGTGATAAACAACAAATCTGGGCTCTGGTGGAAGCACTAACTGAGCATAATTGTTCTCGAAGAGTCTCTCCATGATCTCCGTGTAATGATCTTTCTTTTCTGGTTTCCTTCTCAATATGCAACTGAGGGCCCACTCTCTGTTGTTTGGTGGGAGTTTGCATGGAGAGCAGAAAGGAAAGGGATCTATCCAACTATTTGACTTGTCTTTGTTAAACTCCTTGTTCACGATTTGAAAGATATCCTCACCTTCAATGAAGATGCCTGTTATAATCATCTTCCAAGTAACAGAATACCAGCATGCCTATAACTGGTTGAGCAGAGCTAAGTATGTCAGTGTGGTTGGATTATAAAACATAGAAATCTACAGCACATTACAGGCCCTTCAGCCCAATGTTGTGCTGATCATGTAACCTACTCTACAAACTGCCTAGAATTTCCCTAGTGCATTGCCCTCTATTTTTCTAAGCTCCATGTACCTAACAGGCTCTTAAAAGACCCTATTGTATCTACTTCCAACACCGCTACTGGCAGTGCATTGCAAACATCCATCACTCTCTGTGTGAAAAACATACCCCTGACATCCCCTCGGTACCTATTTTCAAGCACCTTAAAACTATACCCCCTTGTGTTGGCCATTTCAGTCCTGGGAAAAGCCTCTGGCTATCCACATGATCAATGCCCCTCATCACCTTATACACCTCCATCAGGTCATCTCTCATCCTCCATCACTCCAAGAGGAAAAGATCAAGTTCACTCAACCTACTCTCATAAGGTACACCTTCTAATGCAGGCAACATCCTTGTAAGTCTCCTCTGCACTCTCTCTATAGTATCCACATCCTTCCTGTAGTGAGGAGACCAGAAATGAACACAGTACTCCAAGTGGGGCCTGACCAAGGGCTTATGTAGCTGTAACATTATCTCACGGCTCTTGAACTCAATCCCATGGTTGATGAATGCCAACAAACCATACTCCTTCTTAATAACACTGTCAACCTGTGCAGCAGCTTTGAGTGTCCTGTCGACACAGACCCCAGGATCTCTCAGATCCTCCACACTGCCAAGAGCCTTACCATTTATATTATATTCTGTCTTCAAATTTGACTTACCAAAATGAACCACTTCACACTTATCTGGATTGAAGTCCATCTGCCACTTCTCAGCCCCGTTCTGCATCCTTTCAATGTCCCGCTGTAACCTCTGACAACCCTCCAGACTATCCACAACACCCCCAACCTTTGTGTCATCTCCAAACTTACTAACCCACCCTTCTACTTCTTCATCCAGGACATTTATACAAATCACAAAGAGGAGAGGTCCCAGAACAGATCCCTGCAGAACACCACTGGTCACCAACCTCCATGTAGAATACAAACCATCTACAACCACCCTTTGCCTTCTGTGGGCAAGCCAGTTCTGGATCAACAAAGCAAGGTCTCCTTGGATCCCATGCCACCTTACTTACTGAAGGAGACTTGCGTGGGGAACCTTATCAATGCCTTAGTGAAATCTGTATACACTACATCCACTGCTCTACCTTTATCAATATGTTTTGTTACTTCCTCAAAGAATTCAGTCAGGCTCATAAGGCATGACCTGCCCTTGACAAAGCCGTGCTGACTATCCCTAAACAGATTATGTCTCTCTAAATGCTCATAAATTCTGCCTCTCAGGATCTTCTCTGACAACTTGCCCACCACTGAAGTCAGACTCACTGGCCTCTAATTTCCTGGGTTATCTCTACTCCTTTTCATGAACAAAGGAACAATATTCACAAACCTCCAATCCTCCAGTACTTCTCCTGTCCCTATTGATGATGCAAAGATCATCGCAAGAGGCTCAACAATCTCCTCCCTCGCTTCCCACAGTAGCCTGGGGGATACCTCCTACAATTTTCTCTTTCATAAAGATTCTACTCTCACAAGGTCTGAAATGTTCTTCAGGACATTAATCTTAATGTGCTGACAGTGGGCTGTTGAGCACCATCAAGGTAAACTTCACCAACTACGCCCAGTCCAGGTCTATGAGGCCCTCCATTGGTCAGGATAGACCTGACATATTGTGTCCATCTCTCTATGTGATAGGCAAGCCAGTCTGCAAACTAAGGAGGTTTGATGGAGAGAGTATGCTGTTGCCCTTACAGCCGGCTCCCCTTTCCACGCAGCTGGAATGGCAGAGACCAATACAGTTTGACACCAGTGACATGACAGGAGTTGCCAGTGTTGAACTCAGTTTAGGACTGCCTTAGAGACTCCAGCTCTTGATTTTTCCTTGGGATTTACTCTGGAAGCTTTTTCCATAAATGGATTTAGCTACAAGGCAGCAGACTTTGAGATCAGAGTTTTCTGTCTCCTAGATGAGCTGCCGACCACAGCTAATGAGCCCCATCTGCCCAAAGAGACTGGTTTTAAGGCACCAGTAATCTGCCTTTGTGCCTTCTCCTGAGAGTAGAAATGGTTCAATCAGCCATTAATAGGTAGCAGGAGCTGATTCTCACTACCTCTTCCAGCTATGGCAACTTTAAGAAATCCAGGTCCAGTCATTGGGCATAAGGTGCATTGTGCTGACCATTGACTATTGATGTCTCAGCCAAGCAACAGGAAACTTGCAGCTGAAGAGTCAGTGGGGGGATTGTGTTATCCATGGCCTTGAGATATGAATGGCTATGTGCAGCTTCCGGAGTTGGGATTTCATTCCTATTGTTGGGAATATGGCTGCACTCAATGAAGGGTGGCAGAGGTAAGCAGATCTCCCCTTTTACTTACTTCATGACAAATCCACTGGCTCTTCTTCCAGCAACTTTAGATGTTCCAGAACATGACTTTAGAGTGTACAGGAAAACAGAACTTAATGTTGAATTTGCCAAAGACACATTGCTCTGATAATCCAATATCGCATATGCCTTTAATTTTTGCTCAAGCTGTCTTTTTGGGTGGAGGTTGACTAGGCATATTTTAGAGTAGGATTTGTCTTGGACACCTTTCTTGCCTACTTCTGTGCATGAAGAAGTAAAAACATCTGATGGAAGCTCAGCTGGCTCCCATTCTGCTCTGCCTGGGTGTGCTGGAACCTGTAGTAGTCCAAGGAGCTGGCCCTGAATGATGTGTTGATATGTTCTGATCACTGTTGTATTCAGAGCAGTGTATATTAAATTCACAGTTTTTTTGTTTGGTATGCTGTTGAAGCACAAGATTTGAAGCTTTGGACACTAACTCACTTTTTTTTAACACAGTATTTCTGTTTTTGCACATTTTTAATAATCTATCCAATATACGTAATTGATTTACTTGTTTATTTAGTATTATGCTTTATTTTATTTATTTTTTTTCTCTCTCTCGGCTAGATTATGTATTGCATTGAACTGTTGCTACTAAGTTAACAAATCTCACATCACATGCCATTGATAATGAACCTGAATCTGATACTGCCAAGATTCGAAATTATTGAGTGCTCCTTTAGAAAGTTTATCCAGCCTGCAAGTGTTTTGTTTTACTCTGAATCCTCTGCATTTCCTTAAGGGGAGAGGCTTCTTGTGGACATTGTGTATCAGGGTTCATGATAGAGTTTCTTTTTTGGTTTTGTTGACCATGATAGTTGTTCTGGTTTTCATGCTTTTTGCGGGAAACCTCTCTTTGAATAAAGTGTTACCAGAAGTTGAGAGTATAAAATTAGGGTCATTTCACATTTCTGCATGGTGGCAGTTAAATTCCAGAAAGAATGAAATGGCAAATAGTGGGCATGAAGCTTCGTTTTATACCTGATCCCTTCAGTTATCCACTGCTCTTGCAATTTGTTTACTGGATTCTGCACTATGGGGTTTATTCCTCTTGCTGAGTCCAAGAAACTTAGTCCTAGTAGGCAACCCTCTGACAACAGACCTGCAAGCTCCTGTAGCTTCCTTAGATCATGTGTGAGAGCTTCAGAAAATTATCAAGCCTGCTGAAGGTGGATTATTTGATTGCCTCTGGAGTGCCATAGCATTTGTCCAGCCTCTGCCACAGCACTTGTAAATCCTTAGCTGGATTACTAATAGGAACTAACCCTTCCTGCATGTTGCAGTGACTCCCCATCAAGCCACTTGTCGAGAAGGTCTAGCTCTTTGCTAGGTTTGTGACTTAGTCCTTCCATAGCTTTGTGAAAGCTTGACTTCCAGGATAGATAACTGGCAGACTGGTTGTCGAACACTTTTAGTCCTGTTGTGACAAGATCTTGATGAGCTAGATGCCAAGCACCTCCTGAATGAGAGCATTGCAGAGACGGTTTGCCAAATGTGCTTCCTGGATAGATGAAAACTCTGAACATGCCTATGCAAATGGAGTTGGCATCAGTAGTGACTTTTGACTGAGGCCTTTGCTGCGCTGGAACTGCGAAGGTGGTACTATGTGTTTTTTCTCTGCTGTAGACCTTGACTGTCAATACCTGGACTACATGAAAGTCATGCTGGCTGCGAGTTGTGGACAGCTTCTCTTTGTAGGTTGGAACATTGTCTTTTCATAATGTGTTTGGACATATTTGTAGTAAGCTGCATTGGCTGTTGTGATGGCAAAGCATGATTGATTTTGGTTGTAGACTCACCACAGCCTATGATAGCTGCTGTTTTATACACCTCTACTCTTCTGAGGCAGCCTCAGCTTTATGCGCTTCCTTGAGCTGTCTGAATGTAGACTCTACATGTACTTTCTCCATGTCTCCACAGGGTTTCTCTGTTCACGTTTAGCACAAACCACTCTCAGTCTCGCCACTTTAGCTCTGATGTGAGCTCATGCTGCAGCTATGCTAATTGTGCATTAGTTTGGTCATTGTGAAACACGATGGATGAGCTGCATTCTCATCTCACTTCCTGGTCGGAAACGGACATTCCGTGCACAGCATTCAGATGCCTGTCCACAATGTGGGCAATGCATTCGGAAGACAAGTTATATTTTAACTCTACTGCCCTTGCAAGTTAAACACTTTCTCAAAAATCACAACAAAAAGCTTTCTTTGGGGTTTTATTCCTAATTCCTAATGTAAATGGCAGAAAGTTTAGTAAGAGACATATTAAAGTCAATACAGAATGGTCGTGAGTATAATACTGTCATTTATCCTTGTAGCCGGTGTTAACCAAAGCGATACACACATGCAGTACTTCTTAGCTATGCAGTGCAGACAAGAGTAAACTCGTAGTGCAACAGTTTCATAATAAATGATAAACATAATACTTACTTCAAAACAAAACAATGCTTACATATATTTACAAAGCTTGACTCCCAGATACGGCTGTTTGCAGGACAAATAACGAGAGGGTGGAGATAGATGTCTTTCCACTCTGCAGTACAAATTGATATCCAAATTAATGCACACACAGGAAATGATATAAAAACACAGCTTACGTGCAAGAAGTGATCTTCATACAGAATGAACTGCAAACAAAATGAATTCTGCCTCAAGAAGACAGAACACCTCCATTCAATCCAAAGTGTTTCCCAAAGTGAGCAATTTCAACACATGTGATAGTTGTGTTGAAAGGTATTGTCACACTTCTGTATTTTGCATATTATGTGAAATCTTGGCTGAAGAGTATATCTTGCATATTGTTGCTGTTCACTACCATAATACAGTGTTAGCTAGTACGATTCCCATATTCTAATCATGCAGTGATACAATTCCTGTGAATTAGGTAATGGAGTTCATGGGGTATAGTTCAGGATCTGTCCTTTCAGGTATTCTTGACCACATTTCTTTAGTCCCCAGCCCAGCCCAACCGAGAGATCACTTTATGTACCTTCAGGCAGACAGTCAGGTTTTGCCTGAGCTATTATGACATAGAAACTTTCCCTTTTATTGATCACAGAATTTGATATTGGACATAAACAATAAGCAGTAGACCATGGTCATTAATCCATAATGAAAATGGCTGAAACAAACCAAATGAAAAAGAAGTGAAGAGAGTATATTGCAGACATCACTCCAAAGCAAAACAGTAATGGTTTGTGTCCTTCATACAACATGTCACTATTAAATCTGGAAAGTCCCATACAGCAGTAAAGGAGGTTCTGAGTGTGGCTTTGTATAAGTCAACAGACCAAATAATTAAAGTGATTCCACTACTCTGTTCAAAGACAGGTAAATGAAATATCTGAGAATGTGGAAGACATGATGTGCAACATACTTATGACATCAGAATGTGCTCTCCAGTTGGATGGGTCAGGCAATGAATTTCTTCTTTTTTGATTATGTTCACTTTATAAAAGATGGAAATATGTTTCAAGTATTGTTATTTGCAATGGATCTAGAAACGGATATGAACGGGAAGTCAATATTTCAGGTTGTAGAACAATTTTTCTAAGAGAAGGATTTTCTGCTTACCAACTTTCTTGCTTGTGTAACAGATGGGGACAATCAATAATGGGATGCCACCGTGAGGTTATTACTTTCTTGAAAAGTGCCGCATCTAACATATTTTCAATTCACTGTGTAATTCACAGATTACACCTTGTCACAAAAAACCTAGATGATCACCTGCATAAATTATTAAATGATGTTATTACAGCATAAAAATAAAATCAAGACCCAAAATCGCAGTTCTTGATGAGAGCTTTGTATTGAGAATGATGAACAGTTTGAGTGCTTGCTGTTGCACACAGAACTCAGGTGGCTCTCAAAAGGAAAACTGCCTGAGATGCTTTTAAGCACTTTGGAAACTGTGATAGAATTCTCTGAAGACTCAAATGCTTCATTCAATAATCAACCCAAAAATTTTAGACATGACATGGTTTATTTGTTAGAATGATTCATAAAGTTCAATTAAATCAATCTTTGAATGCGAGGAAATAATGTGTTTCTTATTAAAGTCAAATCAGTCATTTCCACATTTCTGTCCAAGTTAACCCTATTTAAGTGCAACATTGGCTGTTGTGATCTTTTCTAATTTCTGAGCCTCTCTGAGCTGGAAGAGGAAAAAAGAATACCAGTGGTTGATCTTTAAATATAGTATGCCTACCTGGGTGAGCTGCATAAGACACGTCAGAGAGATTTCAGGATCTTCTCTCAATCCAAGTACCAGATTGGGTAATAAATAAATTTCTGAAGACTTGTAATGAGGAATTAACAGGAAGGATAAAGGAAGAACTGATCTTGTTACAAAATGACCTTGAACTGAAGTTGAGGTTTAAAAAGTCATATCAAGGCTTTTGGTTGCAGAAATAAATCTCTGATCGCTATCCTGCACTGCAGCAAAAGGTCAAGGTGTTCTCTATTGCCTTTCCAAATCATATTTAGTGGAGCATGGTTTCAGTGCATTCAGCCAACTTCTTTAACTTCTTTAAATTTGCAGTTCCTATTTTCTTTCACTGTGCATTGTAAAGAAAAATTCATTATTGTTTTTTTATGTAATAGCCAGAATGGGATAGTGGGGTGCTGGGGATGTAGTCTGGGAACTAAGTGGGTGGTAACTTAAAATAGTTTGGGAACCACTTTTCAAGAGCAACCCAGAGCTTCAGTTCCACTATATATTACCAGCCCACTCCTGTTCTTACCTCTGCCTGAACTATTCTAATCATGTTAGCAGAAGCTCTGGAAACAACACTTGAATTTTATTGGACAAAATGCAGCTTTATGGACTTTTCAAACATTTTAGATCAGAACAGGCCACAGCTATTGGTTATGATTCTGCTATTGACATTACACTTTTGCTACCCTGCTTTTCTCTCTTTACATGTACCTCCCATTTACCACTCTCTTTCTTCTTGGACATCACCAGTTTTGTTGTTGAATCCCTCTTACCTTTCACATGATGACAAATACACCCTTGTGATTTTCCCTCCTCTGCCGACCTTCCACTTCTCTGTTCTTGCTTAGAATCTGTTTCGTTTCAGTCTTTCCACAAGGTTTCCAGATTTGTTATCAAACTTCTCAATTTGGATCCGCTGAGGACCCCAGGTACTCACATTCAATTGACTGCTTCTCCTGCTGCTTCTCCCACCACATTCTACACACCATGCTTTCCACCATGAGGAGGTACCTGGTGTCTCTATACCAATCATTTCCACAAATCTGGGATTCTCTCTGCTGCCTGATATGGACCTGTCTGCTTCTTTATCCTCCGCCACATCCACACTTTCAATTGCCGGTTCTTTGATTGTCTCACGTCCTGCAAAGATCAAAAGATCACCCCTCTACAGACCACTGAATGTGCTAACTCCAACACCTGCAGGCCCGGATGTCTCCAGACCACAATCCCTTCTGCTGACCTCAATGGCTCTAACAATCCAGGGCAGATCAAAACTCAGACTCCACCACCATCAAAGCAGGTTCCAACGACCTCAGACATCTCCAAAGTGCCGATTGTGCAACATCTAACTCCAAGTATGGCCCTGACCTCCAGGCTGGGTCTTCACGCGCTGCCGTCAGAACCCCCATCTCCCCTTCCCCCACCATCACTCTGCAATCTCTTCTTTCTCAGGTCCCACTACCAGCTCCTGGGTCCTCAGACAATCCATCTTCCTGTTACCCCACCATCTCAGATCACCCCAAATCTCCCCTCTCCCCAGACACTACAAACCTTCTTCCCCCTCCGATCCCAGTTCTCATCCCTCATCCGTGCCAGGACTTCACCATTCCTTCTGACCTTTCCTTCTCCAAGGCAGAGCTCAGTGAGGGCCTCTCCTTTGTCTCCCTGTGCCCACTTCTCAGTGAGTTCTGCACCCACCATGACGCTGAGCTCTTCTCCCACCACCTCTGGCTCTAAGCTTATTTCTTTGTATTTCTTTGGCAAGGACTCTCTATCTCACACCGATGACCCCTTCTCCCATCTCCAACCCTCCTCCTCTTCCTGGACATGCACCCTAGTCTTCTGCCTGCTTTGGACCTTTACATTACCAACTGCCAATGGGACATCAACCGTCTAGACTTCAACACTCCTCTCTCCTATTCCAACCCCACTCCTTCCGAACGCTCAGCTCTCCACTCCCTCTGCACCAATCCTAACTTCACTGTCAAACCCGCAGATAAGGGAGGTGCTGTAGTAGTCTGGCAAACCGACCTCTATCTTGCTGAGACCCAGCAACAGCTCTCAGACACCTCCTCTTACTTACCCCTCGAACAGGACCCCACTAAGGAACACCAGGCCATTGATTCTCACACCATTACCAATCTTATTGACTCTTGGGATCTCCCATCCACCGCCACCAACCTCACAGTACCTGCACTCCGCACCTCCTGTTTCTACCTCCTATCCAAAATTCACAAACCTGCTTGTCCAGGTAGATCCATTGTTTCAGTTTGGTCCTGCCCCACTGAACTCATATTTGCATACCACCTCAACTCTGTTTAAAACAATCTCCCTAGTTCAGTCCCTTCCTACCTACATCTGTGACACTTCACATGCTCTGGATATTTTCAATAATTTCAGAATCACTGGCCCACATCACTTTATTTTTACTATGGATGTCCAGTCCCTATACATCTCCATCCATCACCAGGAAGGCCTCAAAGATCTCCGTTTTTCCTGGACACCAGATCCAATCAGTTCCCCTCCACCACCACTCTCCTCTGCCCAGTGGAACTTGACCTCGCTCTAAATAATTTCTCCTTTGGCTCCTTCTACTTCCTTCAAACAAAAGGTGTAGCCATGGGCACTTGCATGGGTCCTAGCTATGCCTACCTGTTTGTCAGCTATGTAGAACAGTTTATGGTTCAAGCCTACCCTGGTGACTGGACTACACTTTTCTAATGCTACATCGACGACTGCTGCTTCCTGCACCCATGCTGAACTCATTAACTTCATCCACTTTGTCTCCAACTTCCACCCTCCCTCAAATTTACCTGGTCCATTTCAAACACCTCCCTCCACTTTCTCGAT
This sequence comes from Hypanus sabinus, assembly GCF_030144855.1. Taxonomy (NCBI): domain Eukaryota; kingdom Metazoa; phylum Chordata; class Chondrichthyes; order Myliobatiformes; family Dasyatidae; genus Hypanus; species Hypanus sabinus. The sequence goes on along the minus strand of NC_082710.1, from coordinate 39,682,300 downwards.
CTCAGTGTCTCTATTTCTGGAGACAGCTTATCCCCTGACATCTATTACAAACCCACTGACTCTCACAGCTACCTAGACTATACCTCTTCCCACCCTGTTATTTGTAAAAATGCCATCACCTTCTCTCAGTTTCTCCATCTCTGGAGCATCTGTTCTCAGGATGAGGTTTTCATTCCAGAATGAAGGAGATGTCCTTTTTCTTTAAAGGAAGGGTCTTCCATTCCTCTGCCATCAATGCTGCCCTCAGCTGTACAGTATCTCTTCCATTTCATGTATGTATGCTCTCATCCCATCCTCCCACCACCTTACCAGGGACCAGGCTTATCTTGTCCTCGCCTATTACCCCACCAGCCTCTGCATTCAGCACATAATTCTCTGCAACTTCCTCCATCTACAATAGGATCCCACCGCCAAGGACAACTTTATCTCTCCCCCACTTACTGCTTTCCACAGGGATTGCACCCTACATGACTCCCTCATCCATTCGTCCCTCCCCAATGATCTCCCTCCTGGCACTTTTCCTTGCAAGCAAATCAAGTGCTACACCTGCATCTATACATCCTCCCTCACCACCATTAACATCCCCGATCAGTCGTTCCAGGTGAGGCAACTCCTCGCCTGTGAGTCTGTTGAGGTCATATACTCATAGTGGGGCCTCCTGTATATTGGTGAGACCTGACATAGATTGGGAGACTGCTTCTTCGAGCAACTATGCATTGTCCACTAGAAAACGCAGGATTTCCAGTGGCCAGCACCCATTTTAATTCCACTTCCCATTCCCACTCTGATACGTCTATCCATGGCCTCCTCCACTATCATGATGAGACAACACTTAGATTGGAGGAATGACAGCTTATATTTTGTTTTGGTGGCCTCCAAGCCGATGCATGAACATTGATATCTTGAACTTCCAGTACTGTCCACCCCATTTCACTGTTGTCCATTCCCTTTTCCTTCTCTCACCTTATTTCCTTGCCCCCCCATTACCTCCCTTTGGTGCCCTTTCCCCCTTTTCTTTCTTCCATGGTGTTCTGTCCTCTTATTTAATCATATAATAATTACAGCATGGAAACAGGCCATCTCAGCCCTTCTAGTCCATGCCGAACACTTACTCTCACCTAGTCCCACTGACCCACACTCAACCCATAACCCTCCATTCCTTTCCTGTCCATATACCTATCCAATTTTACTTTAAATGACAATACTGAACCTGCCTCTACCACCTCTACTGGAAGCTTGTTCCACACAGCTACCACTCTCTGAATAAAGAAGTTCCCCCTTGTGTTACCCCTAAACTTTTGCCCCCTAACTCTCAACTCATATCCTCTTGTTTGAATCTCCCCTGCTCTCAATGGAAAAAGCCTATCCAAGTCAACTCTATCTATCCCCCTCATAATTTTAAATGCCTCTATCAAAACCCCCCTCATCCTTCTACGCTCCAAAGAATAAAGACCTAACTTGTTCAACTTTTTTCTCTAACTCAGATGCTGAAACCCGGGTAACATTCTAGTAAATCTTCTCTGTACTCTCTCTATTTTGTTGACATCGTTCCTATAATTCAGTGACCAGAACTGTACACAATACTTCAAATTTGGCCTTACCAATGCCTTGTACAATTTTAACATTACATCCCAACTCCTATACTCAATGCTCTGATTTATAAAGGCCAGCATACCTTCAGGGAACTATGCACCATTAATCCTAGATCACTCTGTTCTACTGCATTCTTCAATGCCCTACCATTGACCATGTATGTCCTATTTTGATTAGCCGTATCAAAATGTAGCACCTCACACTTATCAGCATTAAACTCCATCTGCCATCTTTCACCCCATTCTTCTAACTGGCCTAAATCTCTCTGCAAACTTTGAAAACCTACTTCATTATCCACAATGCCACCTATCTTAGTATCATCTGCATATTTACTAATCCAATTTACCATCCCATCATCCAGATCATTAATGTATATGATAAACAACATTGGACCTAGTACAGATTCCTGAGGTACACCACTAGTCACCAGCCTCCAACCTGACAAACAGTTATCCACCACTAATCTCTGGCACCTCCCATCCAGCCACTGTTGAATCCATTTTACTACTTTAATTTTAATATCTTGTATCAGACTCCCCCTTCTCCAGCCCTGTATCTCTTTCTTCAGTCAACTTGCCAGCTCTTTACTTCATCTCTCCCCCTTCAGCTTTCACTAATCACCTTGTGTTTCTCTCTTTCCCCCCCCCCCTCACATTTTAAATCTACTCCTCAGCTTTTTTCTCCAGTCCTGCTGAAGGATCTTGGCCCAAAGCGTCCATAGATGCTCCCTGGCCTGCTGAGTTCCTCCAGCATTTTGTGTATGTTGCTTGGATTTCCAGCATTTGCAGTTTTGCCCTTGTTTGTTTCTGTCTTATCCCAGTTCAGCTCAAGGGTCAATATATACTTACATAATCTGTGAATGTATATAGCTAGGAATCATATTTCCCAGAATATGGAGATATTGACATTTAAAACAATTTTAAAAATGCAGCTAGGAAACTTAAATAAATCCATTGATGACAGGTAATTCCAAAATAATGCATCATGTATTATTTACCAAATTAGGTTCAAAAGTTCAACGCTCAAAATAAATTTATTATCGAAGTACATATATGACACCATATATATAAACCTAAGGTTAATTTTCTTGCAGTTAATCCACGAAACACAATAGAATCAATGAAAGGCCATACCCAACAGGACGGACAAACTAGCAATGTCCAAAAACCAACAAACTGCACATACCAAAAGAAAGAGAAAAAAGAAGAAATAATAATAACTTCAACACCTGATGAAGCAGTGAAATACTATATTCACCCTATCAATTAACAACCAAAAAAGGACAACCACCATTATCAAAATAAACTGAGGGATTTTCCAAGGCAAGTCTCGAAGTCCACGATGGTTTTGTCTAGCTTTAAAGCCACTCTAATTTACTGAAATGGATGAAAATTGGGTATCAAATCAGAAACAACAAAATGAGCTATACTTTAATAAACATTCTATACATGGATGATTTGAAATTATAAGCTCTTTCATTGGTAAAGATAAAGCAATTAATTCAAATAGTAGAACTATTTTTGAAAGAGATAAACATGAATGTTGGACTGATTAAATGCAAAACTTTAAACACAAAGAAAGATGCAATAGAGCTGAGAGAATACGAAACAAAGCAGCAGGATACAATACAACTGATGGATGAAGGTGAAATATATAAGTATTTAGGATACCAACAAACAAAGAAAATAGATTATAGTGTGTTAAAGGAAAATCTTTTGACAGAAAATTATTTCAAGACTTCAGAAAATCTGATAAACAAGCTCAACAGTAAAAATAACACTTTTGGCAATAAACACTTTTGCTATTCTTATATTAACATATTCTTTTGGCATAATATCTTGGTCTGAAACTAATCTGGAAAACTTATAAATAAAAATAAGAACTGAAGTGAGAATTTTCAGAAAACATTATTTACACTCAAATGTGCTTAGATTTACACTACCAAGGACAGAAGGGGGAAGAGGAATAGCAGACATTAAAAATCTATACAACAGTCAGATAAAACTTCTGAGGATACACTTTTATCAATGAAAACATGATTCAGCACTCCATGTGGGCATATGCAATTCTGATAATAAATATACATTACTAAATTTAAATAAGAACACAACCCAGAAAAGTGAAGAGTTCATCACTATTGAAGAAGAAGTTAACCAATAAAAGAACATGACCCTCCATGGAAGACATCCACATAATTGAAGCAGGCTAGATGTCAACAAGGAAGTGTCAAGCACCAGGCTCAGAGATGGAGACCTCTTCCTAGAAACAGGTGTTCCTTTTGGCTATACAGGACCAGGTGGTTAACTCACAAAATTATCAAGAATACATAATACATAATAAAAGACCTACAAATTTTAGATCAGAAATGTAGAAAATGCCAAAGAAAACCAGAAACAATCCAACACATTTCAGAACAGTTTAACACAATCTGATTACATACACCAGGCACAATCAAGGGGCAAATATCATTCACCAAGATCTTGCTTTAAGATATGACCTCATAAAAGAAATCATACCTTACTATAAGTACAAGCCTAATCCAGTTTTAGAATCAGAATACCATAAATTATATTACGAGCAATCCATTACTACAGATAGGATGATCCATGATATCTGTTCAGATATAACTCTACAGGATAAACAAGAAGAAAAACTTACTTAATAGATATAGCCAATCCAAACACACATAACTTACAGAAATCATTAAGTGCAAAATACCAGAAATAAGCTGAATAAAAAGAGGAAATCAAAAGACTTTGAAACATGAACAAGGTATACATTGTCTCCATAGTAATATCTACAACTGATGTCATCCCAAAGCCACTAAACAATAGCATTACACAATTAGGCCTACACAGCAATACTTATGTAAATCTCCAGAAAGCCACAATACCAAACACCATTAGAATAGTCTGTAAGTTTCTAGCAGTTGAGGAATGAACATGTTTGGGTATACCCACACCTCAGACTTTACCAGCTTGAGCTGAGAAAATATGTGTTTTTATAATAACAATAATAATAAATAAATATTTGAGAATGTGAGATGAAGAGTCCTTGAAAATGAATCCATAGGATATGGGAACAGTTCAGTGATGGGGCAAATGAAGTCGAGTGAAGTTACCCCCTCTGGTTGAGGGTTAATAAATACTCCTAAACTGGTGGAAGAGGTCCTGAGGCCCCTGCATCTTCTTCCTGATGGCAACAGTAGGAAGAGAGCATTTCCTGGGTGGTGGGGGTCCATGGTGATGGATGCTGCTTTCTTGTGGCAGCACTCTGTGTAGATGTGCTCAATCGTGGGGAAGGCTTTACTCCTGATGGACTGGGGTGTATCCCCTACTTTGTGTAGAATTTTTGGTACAACGATGTTGGTATTTTCATTTCAGGCCATGATGCAACCAATCAGTATACTCTCACTGCATTTAATGAAGTTTGTCAAAGTTTTAGATGTCATGCAGAATCTTGCAAACTTCTGTGAAAGTAGAGGCTCTGTGTACTTTCTTCATAATGGCATTTACATGCTGGACCAATGACCAATTTAAAGTTGTTGACCTTCTTCACCTCTGATTCCCCAATAAGGACTGGTTTATCAGCTTCCTTATTTTACTCCTTGGTCAATAATCATCTCCTTGGTCTTGTTGACATTGACTGAGAGATTGTTACTATGGTACCACTCAACCAGGTTTTCTACCTCCCTCATATGCTGATTCATCACCTCCTTTGACATTGACTGAGAGGTTGTTACTATGGTACCACTCAGCCAGGTTTTCTACCTCCCTCATATGCTGATTCATCACCTCCCTTGATTAGTCAGCAGTGTCATTAGCAAACAAATATGGCATTGGAGCTGTGCTTAGCCTCTCAGTCATAAGTATAAAGGGAGTAGAGCAAGGGCAAAGCACACATCTTGTGATGGAGATTGTGGAGGAGATTCTGTTGTGAATCTGAACTGACTGGGGTCTGCAAGTAAGGAAATCAAGGATGCAGTTGCACAAGGAGGTGTTGAGGCCAAGGTTTTGGAGCATATTAATTAGTTTTGAGGAGATAATAGTATTGAATGCCAATCTGTAGTCAATGAAAAGTATCCTAATGTATGCATCTTCACGTCCAGATATTGCAGGATTGAGCGTAGAGCCAATGAAATGGTATCTATTATTGACCTGTTATGACGATAGGCAAATTGGAGTGCATACAAGTCAATTCTCAAGCAGGAACGATATACTTTATCACCACCCTCTCAAAACACTTCAATATACTGGATGTAAGTGCCACTGGACAATAGTCATTGAGGCAGATTACTGTGTTCTTCCTTGGCACTGGTATAATTGAAGCCTGCTTGAAGCAGACTGCCAAAGGAAGTGGTTAAAGAAATTGGTGAACACTCCAGCCAGTTGATCAGCACAGATCTTTAGTACTCGGGTTAAGAACCCCTTCTGGGATGGATGATTTCCATGGGTTCACCCTCCTGAAGAATACTCGCTTGTCGGCCTCAGAGACTGAAATCACAGGGTTATTAGGGACTGTGGAAAGACATCGAGCTCACTTGGTAGCATGGTTTTGCTGTCAACTATATCACTTAGTTTCACTTTGTAGGAGGTGATAGCATTCTGACCCTGCCACAGCTGTGCATAAAACCATAGCCCATAAGACATAGGAGCAGAATTAGACCTTTTGGCCCATTGAGTCTGCTCCTCCATTCAATTATGGTGAGTTTATTATTCCTTTCAACCTTATTCTCCTGCCTTCTGCCCGTAACCTTTGACACCCTTACTAATCAAGAATCTATCAACCATCCTTGTGGTGTAGGCCCCTATGACTTACTTTTTTTGTATTTTAAATATTATTTCTTTGAGCTCAGTGTTCACACAATATTTTGATGTATTCATTCTCCATCATTTGGGGGCACATTTAAGTAATCAGGAATCCTTGTTCAGAGCTTCGCATGACACAGGTTTGTATTAGAAATAGGGTGGAGCTGTCCATGGTCCTTCATCCATCAGTTAAATGGGCAGAAAAACAATTCTGGCAGGCACATGGGCTTTGCACCTGAATCACGGAAGATAAACATTTACCATTCAATTGTAATAGAGCTGTCATCTCAGCATGAAGCAGTTTTCTGTTTGTGCATGAAATAATGAACAAACTTTTAAAAACGCATGCAGCGGAGACACGGATAACATCTGTAAAATCAGCTGTCTTAGTTACGTAAGTGCTGATGAAGTAATGCCTTCAAGGCAACTAAACAAGAGAGCCATGGACATGTTTTCAATTCTTTCTAGCATAGTTTACTGGCTGATTGCATTTTGTAGGTTCAAGTGTGAGCATACCTCTTGAGCGATGGCTTCATTAATCAATTAAATGAATAGCTGGCATAATTTCCAGGCTCCAGTGCTAGCACTGCATTTTCTGCCTGCAAGACTTTGTTTATAATTAGGTGCAAGGTTACTGAACTAATAAAGGTAAATAAAGATTTTGTGTGTTTTATGCAATATTAATTATGACAGGTTCATTTTAATGCTATCTTTTGCCAAATATGCTAATATTTGAACTAGGTGAACTTATTGACAGCATCTTTTGCTGTTAAACTGAGCTATCTAAGTCTTGAGGATAGTGGCAAAGCCTGAATCACATGGACAAAGCTATCAGTGAATGCCCCCACAGACCAATCTGAAGCACTTAATAATCGCTAGAGCAGATGCCATGTGAAATCAAGGGGTGATATTGGGACATAAGTATTTTGCAAATTCTATAAACAACCTAAATCAATTACCACTTAAACTTTATAAAAGATTGAAAAGAAATTCACACCATTCTATTTCTTCCCCAATATTTCCTTGAACTTATATACAGATTTGGCAGTTGTGTGTCGCAGTCATTTAATGCATTTAAGTGAAATCATACTCATTGATATTAAAGGTAAGTCGAGCATCGGCAGTGCATATGTCTTATTGATAGTGTTTATGTCCTGGAGAAATCTGGGATCCTGTGGAAGTAAATGGATTTATGGGAGAAGTTGCATGGGAGAAATTCAACTCTTGAAAGCACAGTAGCAAAATTAATAGCACTATGAAGACAAAAATCACTCATATTTCTAGGAGTTGTCACAAGTTATTAACAGAAAATAACCTTGTGGCACAAAATTATCACATACCCATGTACTACTGGTATTCAGATTTTCCAAATGACATCATCAGTAGTAAAGTGCCTCGGCTAGATTTTGTCTCTGTCGATTCAACAGCAACTGATGGTGTTCACTCCCAAAAGTACCAGTTTTTTTTAATATGGAAGGCTCAAGATGATTGTGATCTCAAGCGCCAAAAACATTTTTCAGCATTCAGGGCCCTGCGCAATCCTCTGCAAAACATGCCTTAAGTGGATTGACACAAACTAGGGTTCCTGTCAGCATACCAGTGGGCGGTTTCTTCAGATTCCCTTTAGAAAAAAGCGAAGTGGCTGTACGTCCGTCAGATAAGAAGTGAGTGAACATAAATGGAATGAAGATGCGACAAAGATATCCTTTGATTCACACTTCCTACAGGAGCAATGTGTCTGTAGGCCATGCTTCCAACTTGCATTGTTCTCAAATTCAGAGTCACCTTTACATTTAGAAACCTTGCTGCAGGATCTTCCTCTTTACTCTGCTGAGATAAGTGATACATGACAAGGAAGTCTCCACTGTCATGAAAGTCATGTTTTAAATTTTGGTGAACGTAGTTATTTGTTGTAGGACAGGGCTTGCAGAACTGTAGACTTTAATAGAGGGTATGCTTGTTTATAAGTTACATCCTGGCAATCTTCTGCCACAGGTGCCCTTTGCACAAAGGAACTCCTTCTAGCACACACTTTTCATATATACACACACAGTGTCATGATGTCATAGACACAACAGATTCTGTAGATGCTGGCAATCTTGATTAGCACACATAAAATGCTGAAGTCAAACAACAGCTATGGAAGGAAATAAAAAGCCAATGTTTTGGGCCAAGATCTTGGCATGAAACATTAATTGCTTATTCCACTCCATTGATGCTGCCTGACTTGTTGAGTTCCTCTAGCAATTTTTTTCTGTGTTGTGCTGTGATGACACTCTTGGGGGCAGCTTCTTGAACCGGGTCTATGATGAAAGGAGCTACTAATAAAGAATATTTAACCCCCTGCCCAGCTGTACCTGAAATGGGGTTCTATTATATTAGAGGACCTAGTAGTGCTGTTTTTGAGTTAATTTAAACAAATTTCACTTCTTTTTGAGCAGCTTTTTAAAATTAAATGTGTGAAACTGTGCAAGCAGACCTCCAGGCAGTAATATTTAATGAGGTTTGATTCACTCTGGAGAGGCATTTCTCACCTGTTTAATACAGGTCCTCACAGCAGATTGTCTGATGTCATGGCAGATACAATCCAGTACCCTAGAAGCAGAAAGCTGTCATCACCTTCGCCATCTCTGGCAAAATATTGGACAAAGTTATCCAGGGGTTTGTCATGGCTTTGGCTCCTCACGGAGAATCTCATGAGAGACAACAAGTATCTCCTTGCTGCAGCAGAGCCCATGTATCCAGTGGCATTGTGTTTTGTCTCAGAACTGGCAGAGATGTTTCAATTTGAAATGGTAAAACTGTGTCCAATTCCACAAATGCTGCCTGATCTGCTGAGTGTTTCCAGAATTTAGTTAGATAAGGAAATCTGAGCAGGTTCAGTGAATGGGGGAGGACATGGTAGTTGGTATACAGTGTGGGAAATCTGAGGTCATCCAGTTTGGAAGAAAGAATTTAAATAGTGAGAGATTGAACATCGGCAATGTCCACACTGAACTGGGTGTCCTTCTACGTGAATATCTGAAAGCTAGCATAAGGCTTTGGAAGTAATTAGCAAGGCAAAATGTTGGCTTTTTTTCCAAGAGGATGTGAGAATAAGCATAAAGTATTGGTCTGGTCCCCTTACGTATGTGCAAAAGAGGGAGTCATTGAAGGATCAGTAAGTTGACGGATGACCATGCTATGAAGGAAGATTAAGCAAATTGATTCTATACTATTGTGGGTTTAGGTTGAATAAGAGTTGATCACTTTGTAACATTAGAAAAACTCACATAGGCCTTCAGAACCATGGATCACACATTCAATATCAGTGATTAGCCATTCAATACTGAGGCAAGAAGAAGTGCTTTCACCAACTGAACCCCTGCAGGCCCAATAGGTCTGTGGGGCTCAGTGGTGAGCACATTCAAGACAGAGATTGAACATCATTTAGCTACAAAGTGAATCAAGGGATATGGGACAAAAACAAGAAAATAGAGTTCAGCTGAAGAATCTGCCTCAATTTAATTGATTGACAGATTAGGAATGAATGGCCAATTGTCTATTCCTCTTTTTATGTTATGTTCTGATGCTCTTATCAGTTTCTTTGGTTGGCTTTGCAAATTGAGAATGATTTGTTGGCCATCATCCAAACTCATTAGTAGGAGATCTGTGCCATTAATTTTCAGTATGAATGTCTCTCGCCTTTGTAGTAGCATGAATTCAATAAATTACCAATCATGACAATAAAGGGTTGAACAGGAATGCTAAAGCAAACAATGGAATGATGTAAATCATCATGTAAGTAACTCATGACATTAGTGCATTATTGCCTAGAATTATACTGCATTAGACTTTGATTCTTTAATGATTATATCCAGTGGTAATATATCATCAATATGCTCTGAATTTGTCCTAAATTCAGACCTAGACATTGTTTTTCACAGATAGTTTTGCTTTTGATGCACCAGGAGACTTGCAGTAATGAAACTTTATTCACTGAGGTTATGCACTTTTCTGTGAGTTCTCCAAGCTGTATTTCTTACTCCGTTAAAGACACATCTTATTTCCCTCATAGTTCAGTATTTGTGCAGAAAAGGACAAAAAGAGAAATACATGGATAGCAAAAGTGGATTAGAAACTTGGTCTTGATTTCAATGTAGGGCAATTAGAATTGTTTGAGCATCAGTTGAGAATTCATGAGGTTGAGCAAATGGGAAGGAGGGAAGAAAGGGGGGGGGGTGATATGTAGCTGAGGGACATCTATTCTGGCTCCACACATTGATCTTCACACACCAATACAGCTGGCAATATCTGAGAAGCATGGAGATGGAGCCATAGCCAACCTATGAATTAGGAAGCTCTCAAGCAAGCAGAGATGTGTAAATCAGGGACAGGTGTCAGGGAATTGCTGAAGGAGGCCATATTAGGGACGATGATTTAACTAGATGACGTTAACCAATATTTCAACTAAATAGGCCAAGTGGCCATATGAGCCAAAATTTCCATGATTATACGATTCTGTAATTTAAAAAAAACACTTTTTTTTTGCTTCAGATTAAGAATATGCTTGGTGACCATATGGAGTTTTTAAAGTTTTGACACTTACATGCATCAGGGTCTTCTTCCAAGTGACGTTACTTCTGTAGGGGGCATACAAAGTATTTTATCTTGTTGAAAGACCAGGAGTTAGAGGAGCATGCCTTTTGTCCTGCACAAGGAAAGCTTGGGATTTCCCAGGACACTTTGGACAGAAATTGGAGTGAAGGTACATTGCATCAAGATTCAAGGTAGTGCTGGCCTGATTGATCCAGCAAGTGAGTGTCCAATGTCTTAGCTGCACCAGAAGTGAAATTGGAGTTTGGCACATTCCCAACTTTTCCACATAATATTCTAAGATTTTGTGTACACTGACAAGTAACTTCAGTCTGTTATTTATTTGCAAGGCTGGGCTGCTAGCTTGTGCAGTGGGTATTATAGGTTGTCTAGGTTCATGCTGTACATAGTCCACAACTTGCTTTCGCTCACCCCTTCAGCTATCTCTCTCACACACACACACCTGCAGTAACTTCTTCTTGCCCTGGGACAAACCATCCTCCAGGCTTCCTGTCATGATTGTTCCATTATGCAGAAGATCCGTTGATCAGAATCATTTAAAAAGAGTTGAACCAGACTTAAATCAATAAAAACTTCAAAAAACTAAACAAGTAATGGCACTATTTTAAACTGTGCCAATTAATTAAAAGTAAATTTAATGTAATATACAGGGTAAAAACAAACACAAGGAAATCTGCAGATGCTGGAAATTCAAACAACACACACAAAATGCTGGTGGAACACAGCAGGCCAGGCAGCATCTATAGGGAGAAGCACTGTCGACGTTGCAGGCCGAGACCCTTCATCAGGACTCAAACAACTCAAACAAGGTGAAAATAACTTGTGTTGGTTCACTTATTTTCTCTGTGTTTTTCAGTGACTATATTCAAAGGAATCGCTGCATACGACAGCCGTGATTGGCATAAGGCTGAGGGTCTGGATATGAAATGTGTCTGTCCTATCAGCTCAGTATAGCTTGGAGTCAATATTTTGTTCAGCAGCAGAGTGGGAGAAAGGTGCATTGGCACCTGTCCTCCAGCACATTGTAAAGTTTTAGTTCTATTGATGTGCTGGAAAATACATTACCAGCTAAATAATAGCTCTTTGAATGAGTTACTAACCTTTAGTATATTTTCCAGAAAGAGACTTGAAAGATTATTTTCATTTGAAGCAGACTGAGCTTGTTGGTATTACAATCAACCACATTTTTACACAAAGATAGTGAGCATGCTTTGATACTGATAAAAGGAAGAATCTTGATTCTGTAAAATCCATTCAGAACAAGGGACTTCAAGTTCCATAGCTGGGGGATTCACCCAAGCAAAAGACTGAAGCGCAACTTGAGAAAACCAGAGTAAAGGAATAGCATATGATCCATTAAGCAATCAAGGAAGAGCTGATTAGTGTACTGGTCACCAGAATAGCAATGGACATGGAATGATTATGGTACTTTGGGTGCTTATGTGAGAAATAGGAGAAGAATGGCCATCTCTTCTATTTCTCTTATATACTCCTTAAGTACAATTATCAACTAAGAATATTCAAAAAAATAATAATATAAGATGTAACAGACCTCCAGAATAAACCTTGTTGAACCTCAATGAGTTCAACACTATGAAATAAGGTGAGTTTGCGAACTTTGATAAAGAATTTCTCAGCTAAATCCGCCCAATTGTTTCCTTGATCTTATTCCCACAGGCTTTCTTAAAGAAGTTTCTGACTTCTAATTGAGAGTATATTCAGCATAGTTAATTGCTCACTAGTTTCTGGCATTTTTCAGGAATTCTTAAAAACTGGAGTAGCTAAGCTCCTGCTTAAGAAAAATAATCTAGACTGTGTCCCACTCTGCTGCTGAATGCAACACTGAGTCCTGGGACTGAGCTCAGCTAAACTGAGCAGATAGAACAGAAACAAGTGCATGTAACCCATATAGGTCCTGTTAATTGATCAAACAAGCAGAGGCAGTAGTGGCTACTTCAGTTCAGATAGGAAGAAGAAAGACAATGAATAGAAGACAGGGAAAAAAGAAGGTAAGGAAAAAGATGGGAGAAAGCAGAAGGGCAGGAGGCAGGATGGCTACCTCACTCCAGATTACTTGTGGAACATTGTGGTTTAATTCTACAGGATGTACAAAACAAACATATTTAACCCATGTAGGTACAGTTGATCAGTCAAGTAAGCAGTGGCAGGGGTGGGTACTTCACGATGAGCAGGGCAAAGGGCAAGGGAGCAAGAAGTAAGAAGGTCATGCCCTTAGTTGTCTCCATGATCTGATCATGGCATTAAGCCAAGTCAGGCTAAGTCCAGCATTAATTGCACCTTGGAAATGGATAATAATAATAATATTAACTTAATTTTTATAGCACCACTGATACATTAAGATGCAGGCACAAAGTGCTTTGCATAGATTGTAAAGATAAATCAATATAGTCATAAAAATTCAAGACAAAATTAATAATCATAGATAAAGACAAACACTATATTCAATAAAATGTGATCAAATATAGCAGTTTATATGAATGTAATCAATATCAACCAACAGGCACTAAATAATCCTATCAGTAGGCCAAAATTTAAAAAGTAGGTTTTTAGAAGTGTTTTGAAATGTTCCCATTGCTTATCTGGCATATTTCACTCAGAGTATTACGGTTTTTTGGTGCACGAGAGCAAAAGGCCATATCACCAGTTCTTATATGCTTGGAATACCAAGTAAACCAATATTAGTGGATCTAAGGTTACAATTAGGGCTGTAAGAGGATTGACACTCCAAAATATACGGAGCTAGATTATTCAGAGCCTTATGTACAATTAAAAGTATATTAAAATTGATCCACAAGGATACAGGAAGCTAGCATAATGATGCCAAAACTGGTGAAATGTGCTCTGATTTTCTTTATTTGGCTAATGTTCTTGCTGCTCCGTTTTGAACAAACTGTAGCTGATTTGAATCTTTCTTAGGCAGTTGTGAAAAGAGCACATTACAGTAGTCTAATTAGCTAAAATCAAAAGTGTGTATCAATTTTTCTGCATCTTCAGATGTTATAAGAAATGAAACTCATGCAATGTTCTTTAAATGAAAGGATATAGTCTTAATAATATGTTTAATATGTTTTTGTTTTGTTTGTCTTGAAGAATTATGAATTGTAATTAGAGCAATAAACCATCATGTTCCGCAATCTAGTCTGTGCAATCAGTATTGATCTAGCCATCCTGTTTCGATGGCCTCCCAGCTCCTGTTTGAACTGAAAGACCCATACCTGCTGCTGTTGATAATTGACTGCCTGAATGGGCTAACAAGGGTTACATTTTGTTTGTATGTCTTGCAGACTTATGTATTTGTGGTGAACTACATATACCTGTCTGGACATGCCCCCCCTGCTGACTGCTCCTGTGGCTCCTCCCACAGACCCCGGTATAAAGGCGATTGAGGCCTGAGCCCTGCCCTCAGTCTCCAGGATGTAGTTTGGTGGTCAATTGCTGCTTGTTCTTCCTTCCAGCCAATAAAAGCCTATATCTCACCTCACATCTCAGAGAGTTATTGATGGTGCATCAATATTGTAGTTAGGGCAACAAACCACTGTCTGTGATTGACTCAAGATCCTCCCATGACCCTGACTTTACTACTCCAATCCACAAGTGTCTCGAATGCTCAGACCTGTGAAGAGAATCATTAAAGTAATTTTCTACTGAACTGCTGGCAACTGTTTTGGCCCAATGTCCACTTTTGATGGAGAGTTGGATAGGAGCCTCACTGAGCAGAATTATATCAGATTGTCTCAGTGTTCAGCACTCTATGTTTCTAGCCAGAACTTTAATAAACAACTTGACCCAACATCCAGTTCAGTGTTGATCATGTTTGGTTACCGGATGAGTTGCCAGGATGTCAGCTAGGCACATATGGTGAGTATTGTGACAGTGATCGAAGTCACTGGAGAGACCTTGAAGCTGGTGATATGGAAATCTTTATTCATCACAACAGGCAGGCAACCTTCTAGAGTCACTCTCGGTAGAGTCTCACAAACCCTAAGGTACTTCACATCTTTGTGCCCTTAAGATCAAAGGTGATTCAAAGCAATTTCAATATTTGCAATGACATTGCTTACTTCAATATTTTGAGTTGACAATGCTTCCTTTGAATTATACTTCTACAGTGGCAGACATCTCTGAATGTCCAATTACCTTTGGTGGGACACTTCCCTGAATTTATTTACATTTACAATGGTGCAAATTCATTAAACTCATAGTTGATGCTGGGAAAATAACACAAACTCTTTGTCTTAATGTTTGGCTGATGCTTAGACAACCTTTTAGTCTGTGGAGCAGCCTGTGCTTTTAACTCCAATTTCCTGCTTGCAATTTACATAAAGAACTGAAGACCGGGTATTGTTTGAATTAATATCTGTTATATTCACATAGCTCCAGTATACTCCCTGATAGTGAGAAAACTCTAATCTAGTGAATTAAAACAATTCAAACATATTTTCAGGCAATATATGGCATGCTATCCTTGCTAAACAGCTCATTTATCACAACCAACACACACAAAATGCTGGTGGAACACAGCAGACCAGGCAGCATCTATAAGGAGAAGCACCGTCGAAGTTTCAAGCCGAGCCCTTCGTCAGGACTAACTGAAAGGAAAGATAGTAAGAGATTTGAAAGTAGTGGGAGGAGGGGGAAATGCAAAATAATAGGAGAAGACCGGAGGGGGTGGGATGAAGCTAAGAGCTGGAAAGTTGATTGGCGAAAGTGATAGGCGAAAGTTGATCATCACAACCAACTGGGGCTGACTTTCTCAGCAGTTCAGATCTCTAGAGTCCTGACAAATATTTATCTCTCACTAATGTCACTAAAACATATGATGTGGCTATTATCACATTATTGTTTGGGTGATCTGGCTATACCCTGTGGCCATTCAGTGTCCTATCTTGCATCATTGTATGCATATCAAATGCCTCTGTTCAACATTTGTGGTTTTGGGATATCCTAAGACTATGAAACGTGCTGAACATGTCTCACATGTCACTTATCTATAAAGCCCATATAACTTATTTGTGTTGCATGGATGTAACATTCTGTGAGTAGTGATCACTAAACTAAAATTCTATTATAGACATCAATAGTTTCTTCAACAAGAAATAAAAAATCTCTGAAAGTACCTCAAAAGATAACTGGAGGCTTCAGAGTCACGTTCATTATGTAGTGAGAGTGATCTCAGAACATCTGAGATTTAAGGCTATTTGAGCATTGTTCATTTCATAGGCATGCTCTTGTATCTCGTGTCTTGAAAATCAAGGACATTATTTTTCACCACTGCTGAGAGAACTATAATTATTATCCCTCCAGAGCTGGATTTATGGCTCCCTGGATCATGAAAGGCGTAGTTTATTGAAATCCAACTTTATCTCCCTATATTTTTGAAGCATTTTTCATTCTAGTAATTGTCTTGAAATTAGTTGTTTTATGACAGCTGTACAGTGCAAGGCATAAAAATTGATATAACTTACAAACAAAATAAAATAGTGCAAAAATAGGAATAACAAATTAGTAATTATGGGGGAGATGAAGCTAAGTCCTAAGTCATTGACTATGGGCCTTCAGGCTCCTTTATCATCTCCCTGATGGTAATAAAGAGAAGAAAGCACGTCTCAGGTGGTGAGGATGCTTAGTGATGGATGCTGCTTTATTGAAGTACCATCTCCTGAAGATATCCTCCGTGGAGGGAAGGGCCATGCCCATGATGCTGGCTGAGTCCTCAACCCTCTGCAGCCTCTTGGGATCCTGTATGGGAGCCTCCATACCACATTGTACTGGTCTGAACGTCCTCCGCAGCACATCTATAGAGACTTGTAAAAGTCTGGTGACAGACCATATCTCCCCGAACTCCTAACAAAGAGAGCCATTGCTGCACCTTCTTCCTAATTGTGTCATTGTTTTGGGTCCAGGACAGATCCTCTGAGGTGTTGAAACCCAGGAACGTGAAGCTTCTCATCCTTTGTATAGCAAGGATGTGACTTGGCTTCCTATAAGAAACAAAGGTTTCTGAGAAATCAGCTTACAAATAGTTCACAGGAACATGGACACTGCCAGTGTTAGTATTCCATAGCCTCAACTGATAAGGAAGCTCCTTCACAGCCATTCTCCGCCCCTTTGATTCATTTGTGCTGTATAAATTACTGAGTGTGTTTCTTCACACTTTCTGCTTCTGGGTGAAGACCTTTGAGACGGTGAAGGGCCATGAGATGAAATATTCCATGCAGGGGATAACCTTCATTGAGTTGGGATAGAGAAACATGAAACAACTCATTTCCAAGGACTTTCACATGGTCCGGTTCTGATTATTTTTTCCGTACCTTAACTATCTTTATCATTTTTATAATCATTACAGTCTGTCAGAGAGAAGGCTCCATTCTTCTCCTTTTGGGCGGTACCTTCTGCCCTCTTAGACTGATGCAAGATCAATAGTAAAGAATGCTGCAAGGTATTGGTGGCATGATAGCACAGTGGTCAGCAGAACACTATTGAAGTGCCGGCTGTAAGAATCAAATCTGATACCCATTGGTGTCTATAAAGAGTTTGTATAGTCATCTTGGGGTTGCATTGGATTCCTCTGGGTGCTCCAGTTTCCTCCCACATTCCAAATTCATATGGTTAGGGTTAATGAGTTGTGGGCATGCTACGTTGGCATCGGAAGTACTGTAACAGCACATACCTCACTGATTTGAGGTACCTAGTTTACTATATGTTTCAATTACATGTGACAAATAAAGCTAATCTAAAATCTTCAGACAGTTAATAATCCTTTAAGAACTGTTTTTTCCTCTCTATAGGTGCTGCCAGATCTGCTGATCTCCTCCAGCATTTTGTGTGTGTTGCCCTACATTGGCTGAAGGAGTTGGCAAGGCAGCCATAGTCCTCAGGGCTAAACGAGATCTATCACAAGCTATTGATAAAGCAAAAGAGGAGATTGTTGGGGACTTGACAGTGATCTTTCTATCCTTTTAAGTCAAAAAGTGCTTGAGATTAGGCAATGTCGCCCCTCTGTTTAAGAAAAGTAATGGAATTATCTTCCTTACTGGAACCATGAAATTATAGGCTGCTGAGCCTTACATCAGTGGCAGGGAAATTATTGGAAAAGATTCTTAGGGATAGGGTTGTGCATGCCTGGAAGAAGATAGTCTTGGGGACTTAGCATGGCTTTGTGTGGAAGAGCTCATGACCTACATATTTGATTGAGATTTTTGAAGAGATGATGCAGAAGATACGGGAAGAGCAATGGATGTTGTATACATGGACTTCAGAAAAGCTTTTGACAAGATCTGTTATGGTAGACTGATCCAAAAGATTAAGGCATATGGGTCTATAGGAATTTGGTGGATTGAATTCAAAATTGGCTTGGCCACGGAAGACATAATGTAGTGATGGAGGTCTGTGATCAGTGGTGTTCCACAGGGTTCAGCACTGGGAACTCTATATATAATTATATTGATGTAAATATTAGTAAGTTTGCAGTTGACACAAAAATGGTGGAGTTATGGATAGTGAGGAAGATTGTCATAGGATTCAGCAGGATATAATCCAGGTATAGACGAGATGTAGACCAGATGGAACTGTAGACAGAAAAACTGCAGATGGAATTTAATCTGGACAAGTGTAAGCTGGTGCAATTCCAGAGGTCAAATGCAAGAGGGAAGTATACCATTATGGCAGCACCCTTAGGAGCATAGACGTATGGAGGGATTTCAGGTCCAGGTCCGTAGTTCCCTGTAAGTGCCAACACAGGTGGATGGGGATAAAGTTGTAGTATTGAATGTAAAAGACAGGGAATAATTTTGATTAGGTAACATTTAGATAACTGAGTGCTGTTCTGATCACCATGTTAAAGGATACATATTAAAACTTTGGGGACAGTGCAGAAAAGGTTACCTGGATGCTTACTGGATTAAAGAAACTTTGGTATAAGGAGAAACTCTGGAATTTAGAGGCTGAGTGGTGACCTGATAGAAGTACATTAAGTTATGAAATTTGTTTATAGAGTAATAGTATCTTATTCCCTTGGTAGAAATATCAAATACTGGAAAGAGTTGCCTTAAGAAGAGAAAGTGGAGGAAGTTTAAAGAAGGATATATTTTTACACAATGAGTGGTAGGTGCCTGGAGCAAATTGACCAAACTAGTGAAGACAGGTATGACAGCAAATTTTAAGAGATGTTTATGAAAGCACATGAACTGGCAGAGAATGGAGGGATATTGACAGTGCAGTTACTATTATACTGGAGGAGATGCTCAGAAAGCTGAAAGACATAAGGGTGCATAAGTCACCCGAACCAGATGAACTCTAGGGTTCTGAAAGAAGAAGTGGTAGAGATTGTGGAGGCATTAGTAATGATCTTTCAAAAATCATTGGACTCTGGCATTGTTCCAGAGGACTGGAAAATTGCAAATGTCACCCCACTCTTTAAGAAAGGAGGGAGGCAGCAGAAAGGAAATTATAGACCAGTTAGCCTGACCTCAATGGTTGGGAAGATGTTGGAGTCAACTGTTAAGGATGAGGTTATGGAGTACTTGGTGATACTGGACACGATAAGCACCAAGTCAGGATGGTTTCCTTAAGGGAAAATCTTGCCTGACGAACCTGTTGGAATCCATTGAGGAGATTACAAGTAGGATAGATAAAGGGGATGCAGTGGATGTTGTAGGTTTGGAATTTCAGAAGGCCTTTGACAAAGTACCACACATGAAGCTGCTTATCAATTTAGGATCCCATGGTATTACAGGAAAGTTACTGGCATGCTTAAAGCATTATCTGATTGGTAGGAAGCAGGGATTGGGAATAAAAGAAACTTTTCTGATTGGCTGCCGGTAAGGGTTGGGATTGAGACCGATTCTTTTTATGCTGTATATCAATGATTTAGTTGGCTTTATTGCCAAGTTGGTAGATGATACAGAAATTTTTGGTGGGGCAGGTAGTGTTGAGGAAACAGGTAGGCTGCAGAAGGACTTAGACAGATTAGGAGAATGGGCAAGAAAGTAGCAAATGAAATACAATGTTTGAAAATGCATGGTCTTGAAATTCAGTTTTCAAAATAAATGTGAAAACTAATTTCTTTTTAAACAGGGAGAAAATCCAAAAATCTGAGATGCAAAGGGACTTGTGCAGAACAACTTAAAGATTACCTTGCAGGGTTGAGTAGAGAGGAAGTCAAATACAATGTTAGCATTCATTTCAGAGGTCTAGAAGGCAAGAGGGGGGATGTGATGCTGAGGATTTTTAAGGCATTGGTGAGGTTTTTGACTCCTCATCTAAGGAAAGGTGTACTGACATTGGATAGGGTCCAGAGGAGGTTCACAAGCATGATTCCAGGAGGCTAGGTCATTGGGTGTATTTAAGGCAGAGCTTTGATTGGATACAGCATCAAAGGTCATGGGGAGAAGGCCAGTGTGTGGAGCTGAGAAGGGGGAAAAAGTGATCAGTCATGATTTCATGGCAGAGTCAACTCAATTAGCCAAATGGCCTGTTTCTGCTTCTGTGTCTGATGGTCTTATGTCCTGCCAACAGTCCTGCTGAAGGGTCTCTGCCCCAAGCTTAGACTGTACTTTTTTCACAGATGCTGCCTGGCATGCTGAGTTTCTCCAGCATTTTATGTGTGTCACTTGAATTTCCAGCATCTGTGGATTTTCTCTTGATTGGGATATGGACCATGTGCAGACAGATGGCAACACAAACAAAATGCTGGTGGAACACAGCAGGCCAGGCAGCATCTATAGGGAGAAGCGCTGTCGACATTTCGGGCCGAGACCCTTCGTCAGGACTAACCGAAAGGAAAGATGGTAAGAGATTTGAAAGTAGTGGGGGGAGGGGGAAATGCGAAATGATAGGAGAAGACCAGAGGGGGTAGGATGAAGCTAAGAGCTGGAAAGGTGATTGGCGAAAGTGATACAGAGCTGGAGAAGAGAAAGGATCATGGGATGGGAGGCCTCAGGAGAAAGAAAGGGGGGGGGGGGGAAGCACCAGAGGGAGATGGAGAACAGGCAAACAACTAAATATGTCAGGGATGGGGTAAGGAGGGGCATTAACGGAAATTAGAGAAGTCAATGTTCATGCCATCAGGTTGGAGGCTACCCAGCCAGTATATAAGCTGTTGTTCCTCCAACCTGAGTTTGGATTCATTTTGACAATAGCGGAGGCCATGGATAGACGTATCAGAATGGGAATGGGACGTGGAATTAAAATGTGTGGCCACTGGGAGATCCTGCTTTTCCTGGCGGACCAAGCATAGGTGTTCCACGAAACGGTCTCCCAGTCTGCGTCGGGTCTCACCAATATATAAAAGGCCACACCAGGAGCACCGGACGCAGGATACCACACCAGCTGACTCACAGGTGAAGTATCGCCTCTCCTGGAAGGACTGTCTGGGGCCCTGAATGGTGGTGAGGGAGGAAGTGTAAGGGCAGGTGTAGCACTTGTTCTGTTTACAACAATAAGTGCCAAGAGGGAGATCGGTGGGAAGGGATTGGGGGGGAACGAGTGGACAAGGGAGTCGCAGACAGATGGGATTGTTTTAAATTGGTATTTTGGGCGGCACAGACAACCCCTGGGACAAAGAGCCTGTTATTGTGCCATACTGTTCTATGTTCAATTCAGACTTTCTAATATGCAAGAAAATTATTAGAAGAATAGAGAAGTAAAAAAAATAAAAATGCTCCTCAAATCTGGTAGCATCTGGATTGAGAGGAAAACAATTAACATTTCAGGACATCAACCTCTTATTTGATATTTTCTTTGTTTTTATTTGCTGACATTTATTTGGCTATGGATATGAAATGTCCAAGTCTCTTTGGACCTCGACAGCTTCTAGTTTTTCATTATTTTGAACAACTGTTATTCACTTCTTTTGAGATTCCAATCCATATATCAGATTTACTGAAGTAAAATGTAGTTGATGAAGTCTGAAATAAAAACAGAAAATTCTGGAAAAAACTTATGAGGAGATGTACAGATTTAGTGTTTTGAGTTGATTATCTTTCAATCGACCAATTCTGCTCACTTATTTAATCTTTTAATAGCTCCTGGTAATTTTGACTACAATTGGACTACTTTCAAAGTCATCTTTCTTCATATTATCAGCATACTTCTATGTAAGCTTTGCTTTAAAATCCTACCATCTAAATCCTAGAAATCTGGTGAATAGTTGCAAACCTAAAATAGATTCCTGCAGGATATCAGGACACTCCTAGTCACCATCTCTCAACTGAGCACTGGATCATACTGTTACACTCTGCTCATGCTGCTCAACCCTACCAAAGTTTGTATTGATTTCAAAGAATCTCAACTTTTGTTAATAGTCTCCTATGGAATAAAAATTGTCAAATATATTTGACAATCCATATAAGCAGATGCAGACTTCCCTGTTCTCAATATTCTGGTACTTAAAAAATTAATCGAGGTTTGTCAGACATGGCCTATCATTTAATCAATGGTAGTATCCTGATCTGCTGAAAAAAAAATTGATCTCTTTACTCATTTTATGTTTAATTTTAGATTCAAATAAGTTTGTATGGGAAAAGTAAGGTATTTGATGCATAATTTCCTGGCTTTCCTCTCCAGATATGTTTACATAGTACAAAAGTTTTGCTCTCTTCACACCTTTTATGCATACTTTGAAAGGGAGAATAACACTACACCTGTGTGAACCCCCATAACATCTGGCTGTGATCTCTGGTTCGAAGGCTGATGTCAGAACATCCTTCAAGAGAATGGTGTACCTGGTAGGGTACTGAAAACTTGTATCAACCGACTGGCTGCAGTGTTCAAGGGCATTCTCACCCTGTGACTACCGCAGTCGATGGTTCGCACCTGCTTCAATCATACTGATGCCCAAGAAGAGGAGGGTGAACTTTTTCAACAACTATCTCCCAGTCATGCACACATGCTGATGCAGAGTTTTGAGAGGTTGTGTCATGGCTAAAATTAACTCTTGTTTTAGCAAGGACCTGGACCTGCTGCAATTTGCCAACTGCCACAACCGGTCTGCAGCAGATGTTATCTCATTGTTTCTCCACTTGGCTTTGATGCATCAAGACGACAGCAAAACATATACCAGCCTTCTGTTCATAGATTACAGATTAGCATTCTACACCATCATCCCCCTGACTACTAATCAACAAAATTCAAAACTTGGGGCTCGGTATTTCTTTCTGCAAATGGAACCTTGAGTTCCTTATCAGGACATGAGAATCAGTGCGATTGGTGACATCTCCTCTCTGACACTCTACACAGCTGCACCACAAGAATGCCTGCTTAGAACATTGCTCTACTCTCCCTATACCTGTTGTCACAGAACAATACATCATGGAGATAAACTCTTCAGCCTAACAAGTTTATGTAGATTGTATTGTCCACCCAGCTGGTCCCAATTTCCTGTGTTTGGCTCATACTCCTCAAATCTCTTCCCCTCCATGTACCTATCCAAGTGTTTCTTAAATGATATTATAGTACTTGGCCTCAACTATTTCCTCTGAAACCCACCCCATATACTCATCACACCTTGTGTGAAAAAGTTGCCACTCACATCCTTTTTAAATCTTTCCCTTCTGGGTCTAAACCTAAGCTGCCTAGTTTGGGAATCTTCTACCCTGGGGAAATTAATGCTACCATCCAGCTTGACCATGATCTCAATGTTGAACACTTCATTCTTCCTAGCCTGGCCACCTCCCCTTATAACACAGACCCTCTAGTCTAGGCAACATCCTCGTAAATCTTTTTTCTCTCAGTCCAGTTTAGCCACATTTTTTGTATAGCAGAGTGATGAAATCTGTACACAGTACTCCAAGTTTGGTCTCACCAATGACTTATACAACTGTAACATAATGTCTCAACTCCTAGCTCAATGGCCTAACTGATGAAGACAAATTTTTCATCACCTTTTTTATTGCGATACCACTTTCAACAATCTATGTACACATAGGTCTCTCTGTTCTATTACTCTCCCTGTGGCCTACTATTCATAGTGTCAGTCCAACAGTGTTTTGACTTTCCAAAATGCATCATCTCACACTAATTTATATTGAAAATACATTTATAGAAGTTTATTTTTGTCCATTACAATTTTCCCAACCCTAATTTTAAACTGTGGTTTCCTTATTCCTTTTCCTCGTTCCTGAGTAAAACATTAACTGCCTTCCTGGACATCAAAATTATTTCTGCATCCGATCAGGGCTGTAAACCTGTGACCAATGGGCATTGTGCTTTTGTTAAATATCTCAGTGATAACAGCAATGATTATTGTCATGCTTTGAAAATGATTTCATTGTGCAAACACTAACTGCACAGTTTTCATGCACTCCCGTTGTTAAAGCAATTAAGCAGCATGATTGCTGAAACTATCAAATCTTGTGACTTGTATAAATATGGAAAAAAATTGGGGATGGTTTGAAATAGCTTACTGTTCCACTAATATTGTATAGTCATTAAAGATCAATTTTATGCTCCTTCACTTCTGAAGTCTCATAACAAAATAAGGCTTGAAACTTTTCAATCATTAAAAATACACTTCCTGATGAAGAACGTCAGGCTAAAACATTGACTCTTTCTTCCACTCTGTAAGTGCTGACTTGCTGAATTCATCCAGCATTTTGTGCATGTGGGTCTTCAAACTTCCTGATGGTAGTAATGAGAAGAGGACATGTCCTGGATGATGAGTGTCCATACAGCTGGATGCCACCATCTTGATGTACATGAGTTCACAAGGAATGAGAGGATATGAACATTGTGTCGTCAGAAGGGATTAGTATAGTGTGGCATTTGATTACAATGTAATTAGGTTAGCATAACATTGTGAGCCAAAGGCCCTGTTACTGCGCTGTACTGTTCTATTTTCTTTGTTCTGTGTTCTATGTTTATCTCCAAAAGCGGTAATTTCTTCCAATGCTGTAGCAGTCAGATATATTTGTCACAGGTCAGTTGTTTAAGATGCGTTAATATAGAATTAATGTCTTGTATTGTTTTGTCCCTATTACCATAGATCCAATCTGGTAAGTATCTCCTTCAGGACATAGCCTACTCTGTCATTAATGGTGTTACCAAGCACCCCTGGAGATAGGCGTTGAAGTGGCCCACCAAAAGTACCATCTACATTACTTTTTGCAATGCTTATTTCAAATGTTTCCAAGAGTTCCTTCTAACTAAAATAGGGCAGTGATTTTGGTTCTCCTTACCATCAAGTTTGGGCTCTACAACATTTATATGGTAAACATAAATATTGTTTATTTGGCTTGTTTGGTTTACAATATGCACCACCTCCATGTTTTCCCTGCTGTAACTGGACAAATACTTTTCTTACAATTAAAATAAAAATGAGATTCTATAGTGCCAAGATGTTGTAATTTGCTGATTTAACCTTAAAAAGCAATATCTAACACAATCTCACAGACAAGTTTTGGTCCATAGAGGAGTCAAGCGTCACAGAAAAGTGAACTGATATTAAGGACAGATAACAGTTAAGTTTGAGTTTATTTCAAATGAGCAACAACATCTAGAGTACATTCATGTGCAATGAAAACTTACTTGCAGCAGTCCCACATAAGCAACATTCACAAGAAAAGAACACAATAAACATAAATTATACACATTTATTACAAGAGGGAACACAATTACAAACTGTAGAATAAATAAAATCCACTTTATTGCAAAGTGGTCAGAGTGCTGATAAACTGTAGTGATTAGGGTTTTGTCAAAAACCAAAGGGAAGTAGCTGTTCTTGAATCTGGTACAGTGGTATTTTGGATTTCTGTACCTCACGTCTGATGGCTGCAGCAAGGAAATAGTGTGGTCTGGACAATGGGGGTCTTTGATGATGGAAGTTGCCTTCTTGTGGCAGAGATTCCTGTCGATGTTGTCAATGGCGGAGAGAATGTACCCATGACAGGTCGGACACAGCGTTGCATTGAAAGATCAACCATAATCTTGCTGAATGGCAGAATTGGCTTAGTGAGCCATCTGACCTACTCCAACTCCTATTTCTTCTTATGAAACTCTAAACAATTGGCGGATGAAATTGTTGGATAGCTCCTCCGAATTCCATCTCGGGTGAAGCTGCCGCGTATGTTCAATGGACATACCAAACACTAGATATGCGAATGCCTTCTAACCTTGTACAATTTTCAAAATGTATTTTTGCTTTGGGAGCGTGCTGCTGCGGATGTGTTTAAAGGAATACCAATGAGGTGGCCAGAAGAGAGATGAATATGAATAATTCATATGTGGAGAATTCCTTCCTCTTCCAACATAGTTTATTGATCAAAGGTTTCTGAGTTGTGCCAAAATCAGCACGCACAGGCCAGATATGTAATCCACTGCCATTTGTGTTCCTCAATTTATTAGGTCAGCAAATTGCCACAAAGGAGATTATCAGCTCAACCTGTAATGTATTCAAGACTGAGACAGCTGTCTAATTCTTTATTTGCTAGATTCATCACTTGGCCATTGGGCACATTAAAACAATTGGATGGAGCTGGGGTTTCGCTCATTCATTAAAACTAAGGAAGATATAAAATAGGAACAAGTGCAGGGAATTCAGTCCTTTAGGTCTCCTCCAACATTCAGCATAAGTTGGCTGGTCATTCATTTGAACGCCCATGTTCCCCAATCCATTTAGAAACGAGAAATCTGTCCAATAACCCTCTTCATGATATTTAATGATTTGGCCTTCAAGGCCTTTTACAGTAGACAATTTTGCAGGTTCACCAGATTCTGGGCAAAACGCTTCTACCAGTCTCCATTCCAAATGGACTCATCTGAGTTGTGGCTTTTGCTCTAGATTCTGCTGCCATCAGCAACATCCTCCCAGTATGCGGTTCTCCTCTGCTAAAATTTCACTCGTTTCCATCAGGTCACCTCTCCCTCTTCTATACTGCATTGAATATATTCACTCTGCTGCCCCACGACTGTGCTGCCACACACAGCTCGAAACACATCATCAAGTTCGCCAATGACACGACCGTGATGGGTCTCATCAGCAAGAAAGAGTCAGCTTACAGAGAGGAGGTGCAGCAGCTAGTGGACTGGTGCAGAGTCAACAACCTGTCTCTTAATGCGAACAAAACAAAAGAGATGGTTGTTGACTTCAGGAGGGCATGGAGCAACCACTCCCCGCTGAACATTGACGGCTCCTCGGTAGAGATAATTAAGAGCACCAAATTTCTTGGTGTTCACCTGGCAGAGAATCTCACCTGGTCCCTCAACACCAGCTCCATAGCAAAGAAAGCCCAGCAGCATCTCGACTTTCTGTGAAGGCTGAGGAAAGTCCATTTCCCACCCCCCATCCTCATCACATTCTACAGGGGTTGTATTGAGAGCATCCTGAGCAGCTGCATCACTGCCTGGTTCAGAAATTGCACCACCATGGATCGCAAGACCCTGCAGCGGATAGTGAGGTCAGCTGAGAAGACCAGCGGGGTCTCTCTTCCCGCCATCACAGACATTTACATTACAGGCTGCATCCACAAAGGAAACAGTATTATGAAGGACCCCATGCACCCCTCATACAAACTCTTCTCCCTCCTGCAGTTTGGGAAAAGGCTCCAAAGCATTCAGGCTGTCACGACCAGACTATATAACAGTTTCTTCTCCCAAGCTATCAGACACCTCCATACCCAGAGCCTGGACTGACACCTTCCCCTGTTGTCCTGTTTATTACTTATTGTAATGCCGGTACTGTTTTTGTGCACTTTATGCAGTCCTGTGTAGGTCTGTAGTCTAGGGTAGCATTCTTCGTGTTGTTTTTTAAGTAGTTCAGTCTAGTTTTTGTACTGTGTCAAATAACACGATGGTCCTGAAAAACGTTGTCTCATTTTTACTATGTACTGTACCAGCAGTTATGGTTGAAATGACAATAAAGGTGACTTGACTTGATATTCCTAACCAAACAATCTCTTTTCATATAACAGTTAACAATCATTATCCTTATATAGCAAGGGGAATTTCAATCTCAAATCTCAATTGTAGTCCCTATCCCTATATCCAACACCTCCAGTAGTGATGGGGCCTGTGGATTGAAGCAATAAATATAGTCCTGGGAGTCAGTTTGCTCTTTGAGCATTTTCTCTTTACATTTATGCAGGTTTAACAGTGACTGATCAGCTTTCTGGAGCTTTGAGAAAACTGGCATCTGAAAGAAGGTGTGGACTTAAAATTGAGCATATAAATACTATCCTTGAACCGGCTTTAATCCAGGTGGAGTGGGAATACTTTTCCAATTCAGCATTCCCTCATCACATTATTTACTGATAAACATTCCTCCTCCAATATTGCTCAAGCATGGTTGGGAAAAATAGCCCTGACATTAATTTCCTGAGTTCAAAGCAGCTTGTCAAGTAGATATTAGAACCAATAACTTCAGTGCAATAGCAAGTCATTGGCTTTTTCTTATACCACTCAGAGACTTAGATCTGCAGTGAAAATGAGAGAATCACTAACTAAAGAAAAAATATCTTGTGACAGGATCAGTAAGAACTCAAAAGGTGTTCAAAAGCTACACAATTTTAGAGCTGTTTAGGAAATGAACTTCAACTGAACTCTTGGTTATTCATTTCATTCCATTCAAAAACCCTACAGTGACACCGATTCTATAATGAAAAGCATCTGTCCAAATACCAAAAACACTCCGTCGCTGGTATTGTACTGCAGAAAAGCAGAATTGCTCAAAGATTCTAAAGCACATTGGAGCATTCTGAGACAAAAAGCATAAGCCTGGATTTTGTTGGGAAGTATAATAAGTTACCAATGGTAGTGCTGATGATTTCAGGTTCAAGTTCAAGTTTTATTTTTATTCATTCATACCCAAATATGCAAATGATAAAGTCAAACATAACAGAGTTCCTTTGGGGCCAAGATGCAAAACACAGCACCAAGCAGAAATTGCACATATAAGATAGAAATAAACATACAATCACACAAAAAAAATACAGTCCAAGTCCCTGAGTCCATGGAAGTTGTTGGCAAAAACATGTAATCTAGCTTGTCTTCACTGAGTGAACACTGGACAGCAGCACTGATGGGTGGGGCCATCTTCTAATCCAGCACAGGCAACACCTCTGGCATCACTTCCCCTGGGCAGCTGCAACAGGTACACTGCAGCATGATGCCCAGTCTGCACTACATCCGAGGGCATGCTGCTTCCCCATCATCGGTTTCCCCAAAAAATCAGTGAACCAGACGATAATAATGGGCAACTCAGAATTGCTGGATGAATATTAAGATCTGAAGATGCTGCCAGCTGTTTGTGTGATTGTTGAAGCGTACTCTCTGAAATCCAATGGTGGAGTTCAAAGTTGTGGTAACTCCCCAGCAAGAGTCTGAGGTAGGTTTGGACATGAAGTAACACCTTCATTCATTTAAATGGATAGAATCAACTGCAAGGGACCAGGATAAGATTTAGTGAAATTACATTCATTAAGAATATTTTAATTTATTTATATATTTCAATTATTTAAGTATAAGGCATTTATTGTGTTTTTTTATTTTCTGTAGATTTTTAATTATTTTAAACTTTTAATTCTTCTTTCTCTTTTGTATTTTATTGAATGTTTCTAAAAGATGGAAACCTTCAATATTTTTGGCAACCATGACGGTTGGCTGAACCAGGACCATAACTTATCCAGTTCTCAGGTTCATTTTAGGTATTTTATGGGGAGACCCTGTTCATTCCTAGTCATGTGATTACACATGAACAAGACCCTGCACCTATGTAGGACCTCATCACTTATGATCAGCATAGTGTGCTGCAAATAAATGCTATGTAGATTTGAGAGAAGATCCTGTGGCTCCATGGAAGAGTCATTCACTTTTCAATCACCAGTGATGAAGGATCAAGACCAGAAGTCCTGACAAGAACTGCACAGACAATGACTGCGCTATCCAAACTCAAGACAATATGGAGGGACAGCAATATCACCATGAAGTACAAGATCAGACTCCTGTGTGCAATGGTATTCTCCATTTTCCTGTACTCATGCGAGGCATGGACTCTCACAGCAGAACTACAGAGGAAGATACAGACATTGGAAATAAGATGCTATCACAACATCTTGGGCATCTCATACTTGGACCACATCACAAACGAGCAGATCTGCAAGACCATCCAGCACCATGAAAATCTTCTCACAACGGTGAAGAAAAGAAAGCTGAGATGGTACAGCCACGTAACAAGATCCAGTGGCCTTGCAAAGACCGGTCTGCAAGGAACTGTGGAGGGGAAAAGAAGGAGAGGCAGACAGAGGAAAAGATGGACGGACAACATTAAAGAACGGACAGGGAAAACACTTGCGGTGACCCAGGACTTGGCACACAACTGTGACGGAACAGACCGGTGCAAAGCTTGTCATGATGGCGCCCAAACGACTCCACCAGGAGTTAAGGGCGCAAGGCAAGGCAAGACTTGAGAGCAGGCAGTACACCACCAGCCGGAAATTCTTCCACATATTTAATGGTTGATGTTTGTGTGACATATCAGAGTGTATGATGTAACTTCCTTTCGGAAATCTCTAAGGATCATCAGAATTCGATGGTGAACAGAAAAGACCCATTTCAAATTCCATGACTCTGACTTGCATCTTTTATTCCAATAGTTTTAACTTGAGGCGGCTCTCCATTTCGCTCCTAGGCTATTTGTGGCCCTGTTCATTTGTAGATTATATGGAATGCATTTCTCAAACAGAATGTCAACTTCTTCATGTGATGAGTGCGAAAGACAACTTGTGAGAACGTTTAGTTTGTTACTGAGCCTGCACTCGATTCTGATTCCGAATAAAGAAGGCAGAGTAATGTAGTGGTTAGCGCAACATGTTACAGCTTCTGCAGTCACTGATTGGGGTTCAACTGCCACTGCTGTCTGTAAAGAGTTTGTACATTCTCCCTCTAAGTGCGTGGGCTTTCTCTGAATGCTCCACTTTCCTCCCAGTTCCAAAGATGTGTGGGTTAGTAGGTTGTGGGCATGCTATATTAGTTCCAGATGTACATCAATACTGTTGTGTCATCGGCCCAAATGACACTTTTCACTACTTTGATGTACATGTGTCAAATAACACTAATCTATTTTCTTTAGGAAGGGAAGGGGAATGCAGTTAGGGCGTGACGTCAATGACAACTCACTCGTAGCATCATCCTACACCAGAAACAAGAGTGTAATATGAGACTTTATCCCCATTCCTGTTGATGATATAATATCAGAGCTGTATCAGGTCTTGAAGACACTTGCATCCATTATTATATCTTGGAATTCAGTCTGTGAGAAAATGGTTAGAAGGTTATCAACAAACGTTGCTGTGATCCAGGTTTCCAGCTTTACTGTCTCTGTTGTTGGTGGCCATATTTTATCTCACGTCTTTCTTTGTGAGCTACGTGTTTGAAGAATGACAGGTCCAGTTATTGTGCTGGTTGGTGGGTAATTTTGTGCAAGTCAATTCTCAGGAAGTTACTTCATGACACAGAATTAATGAGAGAAGGCCACTAAATAACATGAATCAGAAGTATGGAATTAAAGGCACTCATAAGCCCAAATGTTCCTCAATCTTCTAATACATTAAAAACAATTTTTCTGCAACCTAATAGGCCAATAGCCATTTGGAATTGCAGCCCTAATTTTGCTTGTAATGGTACTTTTCCATTTTTTGGTACACTTTTGCTCAAAAAGCCAAAGAACAACAGTGTTACCATGGTTTCCATAGCAGTTTCTTCAGATGAGAGAGTGAACCCCTGTATAAATTCTCTCCTGGTTTTCTCTTTACTAGCTGTTAACAAAAGTATAGATGTACCACTCCAGGTGCATCATTTTTTTTTCCATTTTCAGGCTAGCCTTACTGATCTTCCCTGTTAATAATCACACATTATGTTGTCATGATTACACATGCAATGAGAGATTTATATATGATGTATTTATTAAAGACATTCTGGCCTAACTAATAATAAAAAAACAGCTCCAGCTCTCCTCTTCATGTTGAAAATTTATCTTATTTGAAATTCACTGTCAATTGCCTCAAAGGAAATAAAATACACTGTCTATTAAAGATGGGGACAGAAAGGCACCTTCAGTAGACATTATGTACAAAAAAAGGCTGTAATCATTTCCTTCAGTCAGCTGAAAAGGATTAAATCTTCAGCTTCCAGGTAATGTTATGGCTGAGCCTTGGGGAAGAATAATTCATGATTAGGGACAAGGCTAGTCTGGCAAATGTGAACATTATGTCCATTACTTAAACACACTTCCTGGGTTGACTGCTAATGTAAGCATAGGGCCTTTACGACAGCTGTAAACAGATAGGAGCAATGGAACAGAAAGACAAGGACAAGAAGTATTAACATCCATGTTGCACAGTAAAACATGGACTGATCACTGCTGAATTAGTGCCTTTGGTAAACAGTACAGATAACTCATTTTAATAGAAAAAAATTGCTAATCCTTATGTACACTGAGCAACTGAATCAACTAAACTTTAGCTATATATTGATTAAACACTGATGGAGTGAATGGAATTCTTTAATAAATGTTGTTCAGTGGTTTAAGCCTTATTTATTATGCATACAATATTAAGCGTTATACTGCACTGTGCAAACAGTTTGTTTAACCTTGCAACCAAATGAATGTAATAAATCTATCTGGTAGTAACATACTTCTCAAACAACAGCAATGCATTTTAGTTGGAAATATCCAAAATTGACCAGTGAGTCAGCTGACTTTTCAAAGTGTAATTTTTCGATTTACAAGCAGACAAAAATGTGGCAAGCCAGAAGAAGCTCTACAAGCACCAGAGGTCACTTCTGAGCACAAAGGATGTCCTTGCGCTATACTCAGAAAATAAAATTCAGCAGACGATGAAAAGTAAGCATTGTTGCTTGAGTGAAGCTTACAAGTAATGCTTTGATTCTTTGAAAGTTCAAATTCTGTCAGGTCAAGCAATGTCTTTCTGTCTTTGTTCACACAAAATGAGTAATGCAGTATTCACATCATATACTTTTCAGCAATGCTGAGGTGCAGGAAAAAAGATAAACACGTGCATTCGTATGGTGCCTTTCAGAATTCCCCAAATCCTTTGAATGTTGACACTGTCATAAAGCAGAGAATGCATCAGCCAGTATAAACCCAACAAGCTCTCACAAACAGCAGATCATAAACACAAGAGATTCTGTGCAGATGCTGGAAATCCAGAACAACACACACAAAATGCTGGAGGAACTCAACAGGTCAGGCAGCTGGAATGGAAATTAATAAACTAGTTGATGTTTCAGGATGGAAAGGAAGGGAGAAGATGCCAGTTGGGAAGAGCAGAAGGAAGGAGAAGTCAGGTGGTGATCAGTGAAGCCGGGTGGCTGAAAAAGGTAAAGGGCTTGAGAAGAAGGAATCTGACAGCAGAGGAGAGTGGATCATAAGAAAAAGGGGGGCACCAGGGAGAGGCAACATGTAGGTGAGGAGAGGTAAGAGGCCAGAGTAGAGAATACAGGCAGAGGGAAGGGAAGAGGAAAAATTAATGGAAGGAGAAATGGATGTTCAGGCCATCAGGTTGGAGGTTACCTACATGGATGCTCCTCCTCCCTAAGAATGGCCTCATCGTGGCAAAGAAGGAAGTCATGGATCAGCATGCCAGAACTGGAATGGGAATAGGAATTAAAATAGTTGGCCACTGGAAAATTCCACTTTTTGGTAGATGGAGTGGAGGTGGTCGGCAAAGTGGTCCCCCAATTTAATTCAGATTTCACCAATATAGAGAAAGCAGCAGATGTAACAGATTTGCAGGTGAAGTGTTACCTTACCTGGAAGGACTGTTTGGGGCCTTGAATGCAGGTAAAGGAGGAGCTGAATGGGCTGGTGTAGGACTTCTGTTGCTTGCAGGGATATGTGCCAGGAGGGAGGTTATTAGGGATGGATGAATGGACAAAGAAGTCATGGAGGAAGCTATCTATCCCTGCAGAAAGCAGTGAGTTGGGAGGAGGCAAGTTCCTCTTTGATTGAACCCCAAATCATACGAATATTGTTTATTAAAGGTGGCCTTCTCACCACTGAATCTCATGGCTGTCTGTCAGCAGAGTTGTCTAATGAGCCAAGTTTGCATACGAGGCCGGTGATGGGGTTACACTTAATAATGAGCTCTAAAATCTTAGCAACCACTGGTCAGGCTAACCTTCCTGTAATTTCCTGTCCTCTTAAGGAGTGGAATGACATTTGTGATTTTTCAGCCCTCTGGAATCATTTTAGACTATCATAATGCTTGAATGATCACCACTAATAATCTAACGTGCCTCAGCTAGCAATCCAGAGATGATTCCCTCTTTGGTTCTGCTTTTCAATTTAGTTGCTAGCTGCTGAAATTCTTTCATCAGAACCTCTGTTCTTGTTCTATCTACAGTACTTCATTGATACCCACATAGATCATGACAACTGGATTTTTCCCCTCCCACTCCCTCTGCAGGTCAGATGAGATGTGCCTAATCTGAGCACTGGGTTCTGCTATTAAAATTAATCTTCTGTGCTGCTTCCCACCCACCTTGATCCTAAAATTGTAGGTTCAAGCTCTATTTCAAACCTGCAGCATGAAGGTATGACTGATTTGTCAGTATAATACTGCAAGAGTCCTGAACATTTAAAGGTACCATAATTTGGATGAGATATTAGTTGAGAATGGATGTGTCTATTCTAATACAAGTAGTCAATATTCACAGAAGCACAAGTCCCTTCCCCCTCACCATTCCTAACAAAACACTTTATACTGGTCATTGACCTCATTGATGTCTATTGAAAGCATAGACATATGGGAAGAGATAATCATTGCAGCTGAAGAAATGGGCCAATCAATGATTTCAATTAACTGCTTGTTGCTGTTTTTCTGTGCCAAGGGCAGATCAATTGACTGAATTTGATCTCCTTTAAACTGGATTTAAAGTAGTTGTGGCATTGCTATGAAAAACAGACCTGAATGAAGGTTCATTTGACTGCTAACCATGGCAACTGAAGGTCATTGATAATGAATGAACATAATCACAGGTAACTGAAATTCTAGACAAACTCTCTTGATCAGTACAAGGTTTCCATTCTAATCTGGGGGAAGTGGCCACTTTTGTGTTGAAGACAGATGCAAGCAACTTGATTTTTGAACCAGTGTAAACAAAAAATCAATAACAAATCAAATGTTGGTGTTTAAAATTTCAGTTTTAAGTTGAGTGATCTTCTGCAAATTTCATTCACTGTGTTCTACCTCCCAGTTAGAGCTAATATTTATTTACAACTTCACATTCTCAATCTTTAATCAACATTATGGCATGTTTCTCATTGTACCAGCATGGGTTGTTAGTAGCTCTTGCAATTAAAGTTCAAAGTTCAAGGTAAATTTATTATCGAAGTACATGTATATAACCCCGAGATTCATTTTCTTGAGAATATTCACAGAAGAACAAAGAAATACAATAGAATCAATGAAAAATACACACAAAGGCTGACAATGAATATGCAAAAGAAACAATCTGTGCAAATACAAATGGAAACAAATAAAAATAAATATATAAATAGATAGTATTGAGAACATGAGTTGTTGAGTCCTTGAAAATACGTCCATTCAGTACTGAGGTGAGTGGAGTTATCTATGCTGTTCAGGAGCCTGATGGTTGAAGGGCAATAACTGTTCCTGAACCTGGAAGTGTTGGACCTATGGCACCTGTAACTCCTTTGCAATGGCAGCAATGAGAAGAGAGCATAGACTGGAAATTGGGGGTCCTTGATGACAGATGCTGCTTTCTTGTGGCAATGCTTCTTATGAATGTGATCAATGTTTGGGAGGGATTTTACGATGATTGCTCATGTTTTGGAACATTTCTGCAGGTGTGGTCATTCAAGTATCTTTCCTAAGACTTACAGATATATGGACCCATCAACACCCATGCAGTAAGCATAGGCTTCTTCAGGTTTTCTCTCAGCATTAAAGATGATTTGCTTTAGTACCTGTCAGCTGTTTTCTGTGCTAGTTGAAGAGCCCAAAGTGGGAACACGCAGACTTGGCTATAGATAGGGGAGGTAAATATGGTGTGCATCTTCCATTAATTATGCTGGCTTCTATGTACTTCTGATAATTGAAGATTTTCAAAATGTCACCCTTAATGCTTGTTCTCCATCTTGAATGATCACATGTCAAGGATTTGATGAGTTAGCTGTGATGTTACATTTTCTTGCAGAAGGTTTGAGAATCTGCTTCAAATCCAGGAAATCCAGAATCATTTCCTCTGTCTACTTAGTAAAACCTTTGCCATGAGAGCTCTCAGAACATAATTCCTATTTTGGGAGACTTAGTATATTTTAGTATATGGATAACACGGCCTGTCTATTAGAGCTATCTGGGTAGAGTTGTCCTTATTTTGTTAGCCTGTCAATGGATCTATAGTACAAAATGTGCAGTTATATAACTGTGATCAATCTGGCTGAGTTGGTGGAGAAAAGTTAATTTGTATTTTTTGAAACAGTGTAAGATTTTAAGATCCTTAAAAGCCATAGGAGCAGAATTAGGCCATTGCCTGTGCATATTTTTGCATCTGGACAGGCATATACATTCCCTGGATTTTCAGTGATGACTTTACATTTGTGCCTGGTAGGGAGGTAGTGTAAGTTACACTATAACTCTTTATTGAGCATAGAACATTACAGAATAATAGAGGTCATTCAGCCCACAATGTCATGACAATCTTTTAACCTACTCTAAGATCAATTTAACCCTTCCGTCCTAGATGACCCTCCATTTTATTCACTTGATAATGATCCAGATATTAGTTCACGTCATGTGGAAATGAGGCATAAATGTTACTCCCTGCCGTTCTTTACACATTAACTCAATTAGAAGCAGTAGTGCAGCACAAGTTAGAACTTACCTCTGCGCTTGGATCAGTTGCTAATAGCCAAAGGTGAACTTCATCAATTTTAGTTAACAGTAAGCATCCTGATGGAAATTATTCTCCATCTTCAGGAGAATTGATTACACATTCTGCGTAGATCTACATAAAAGAATCTGTCTGTTTGAAAACTCATCTAGTATTTGTTTTTAAACCCTTTGGGAATTGCCTTCATTTCTTTGCTAAAATCCCAGCAGTGTAATGCTAAGAGATCAATTAAAATTTCAAAGTAACCTACCAACTGCCAGAAAGAAACTGAAGCAATTATTGGATAAAAGAAGTTTAAAAGCAGATGAATAATGCATTATAGATCAATCACCTAACTGCTCTAGGTTCCATCAAACTTGCCATGTAAAAGTTAATCCAAAAAATAATTTCCTACATTGGATGGAAGTACATATATTAGTTTATTATATAGTAAAGAAAATAAGTTAGAGTCCATATTAAAGTAAAAGGGTTTAGGTTTCAGATAACTGGCAATGTAAGGTTTCATATTCTAAGGGAATCATTGGGGACTTATATTGCAGGATTTTTTTAAAATCAGAAATCACCCAGAATACCAAAACTGCAGTAATTACTCATTCTAACAATAACCTTTTTTTTAAAAAATACAATCCTGTTTGGCAGATCTACAAAGATCATTTAATAGAAAATTGTTTCATAAGCGCAAACATGAAGAAATCTGCAGACACTGGAAATTCAAACAACACACACAAAATGCTGGTGGAACACAGCAGGCCAGGCAGCATCTATAAGGAGAAGCTCTGTCGACGTTTCGGGCCGAGACCCTGATGAAGGGTCCTGATGAAGGGTCTCAGCCCAAAACGTTGACAGTGCTTCTCCTTATAGATGCTGCCTGGCCTGCTGTGTTCCACCAGCATTTTTTAATAACATATTTTTCCAATCTAACTTAAAATTGAATAACACTAACTTATATCCTGCAGATGCCCTTATTGCTGGGAGAATATAATATGTACAGATTTGTGATAAATAGTTTTATTTGCATGCACACGTAGTGCATTTTGCCTGTAGTAAAGTGTGCAAGTCATACCAGCCCTGCCCTTAATTGCACAATAGATACACAAGAGACTGGATATGCTGGGACCTGGAGCAGAACATTTTCTTCCTCACTGCATTCCTCCAGCTGTTGCCCTTAACTGCACAGGCTGTCTGCATATAGTCAATGCAGGAATCAGGCCTGCGGCTTGAAATTGATTATAAAATCTGGCCAGATGTAGAGAGATGTCTTCCAACTTTCTCCCTTGTTTTCGAGTGATAAGCATGTTTCAACATTCACAGATTGACACAGCAAGATTGTACTTGCATAAAGATTGTACAGCATAAAGATGTTCTGATGGGAGAATCTTCAACAAGAAAAATTAACTCTTCTTATTCAGAAGGTTGGGCAGCATCTAAGGACTGTTTCCAGTATTTTCTGTTTTATCAGAATCAGATATATAATCACTGGCTTGGATGACATGAAATTTCTATCAATAATATGATATGGTTACAGATGGATGGACCCATTTCACCAAGTTAACAGAGGGACATGGTTGAGACTTTGAGGTAGTCCATCCCATGTTGAACCTAGACTTAAAGGTCTTCAACATGTCCCTCATGGGTTGTCAGGGGTGTGGTGCTGCTGATTCAACAATCATAAGGAAAGTCCTGTGCACCTTTCTGCAGCGGTATGGTCTTATAGAGGATTTCTGGCCTATAAAGACTAATCTTCTCCAGTTGTGTATTTGACACTGATGTTTTAGAATCATGACTAAAAGGAACAGAATGGGATAAACAGATACATTCAGCACTGAAACCATTGAGGTTTTCTGGCTCTGAATTTGTCTTCTGCTACTAGTACCTGATTTTGAGAATTATACCTGGTGCATGTGGTTTATGTGATGTGGCTGTAAATCTAGGCTATCCTTCATTGATCTGAAATGATGCTTTTGATTAGAGGGATAAAATGGTTTCTGATAGCCAAAGGTTCAGAAAAGAATAGTGACTACTTGTAGAGAACATGAGAGCGTTGATGTAAGATCTCCACCAATGGAAGAACCAGAAAATAGGACATAGAAACATAGAAAATAGGTGCAGGAGTAGGCCATTCAGCCCTTGAAGCCTGCACTGCCATTCAGTATGATCATGGCTGATCATCCAACTCAGAACCCTGTACCTGCTTTCTCTCCATACCCCCGATCCCTTTAGCCACAAGGGCCATATCTAACTTCCTCTTAAATATAGCCAATGTACAGGCCTCAACTGTTTCCTGTGGCAGAGAATTCCACAGATTCACCACTCTCTGTGTGAAGAAGTTTTTCCTCATCTCGGTCCTAAAAGGCTTCCCCTTTATCCTTAAACTGTGACCCCTCATTCTGGACTTCCCCAACTTCAGAAACAATCTTCCTGCATCTAGCCTGTCCAATCCCTTTAGAATTTTATACGCTGGAAACATTAGGACTGTAGGAAACATTAAATAGACACTGCTGGAGGAGTATATTTAGTAATGAACTATATTGAAAAGGCTGATGAAACTAAAAATAGGAATGTCACTCAATTGAACTAATATGAATCACTAAGTACAGCATAAGGAGTTTAAAAACACAACAGAAGCATGTTCCTTCAATTTTCTTCAGGAAAGACATGTTAGAAAATTAGAAACAGATGAATAATACAGGAATGAATGAGTATCAGATGATGAAGGGGAATAGTGTAGAAAGACATAAGGTGCAGTATGTTGTCTTATATCTAATGTAATGGTCTGACCTGTTGACAAGCATAATAATCTTAAACTGCTTTCATGTTCTATGGAGCTTGTGCCTTTTTGAATATTCGTATGTCATCTTAAATCTTGTACTTCAGGGCCCAATCCTGTCAGGTGCAAGAGCAGAAGTAAACCATTGGGCTCCTCGAGCTTTGCACCAACACTTAATAATAACATGACTTCTGATTGTAACTTTACATTTCTTTTTACCAGCAATAACTTTTTACCCCAGAGCTTATCAGGAAATTATCTCCATTTGCCTTATAGATATTTATAGACTCTTCTTCCACTGTCTACTGAGGAAGGGAGTTCTAAAAACTCACAGCTTAGAATAGAATATTTTTTGTTCATTTCCATCTTAAAATGGTGATACCCTTTAATTTTTAAACAGTGACCTCTAGTTCCATGAAAGGAAACACAATCTATCACAGAAAAATCTTTCAGGATCTTTTATAATCAATTCGACTCTCACTCTTTGAACTCCACAAATAGAAGCCTAACCTGTGCAACCTTTCTTCATAACACACAGTCTGTAATATTACCTGGAATACTTCAAACTCAATAGCATTATTTAACTGAACAGGCCCATACTGTAGACAGAATTTCACCTGAGATACCTCAAATATTGTTTGTAAGCTAAGCATAATGTCCCTAAACTCTACCAATAAACAATAACATTCTGTCACTTTCCCAAGTTAATAGTTGAACTCATATGCTAGCATTTTGCAAAATATATACTTGGACCCCCAGACCCTTCTGTATCTCAAACTTTGAAGTCACTCACCATTAAGATAATACGTAGTTTCTCTCTGCACAGATCTTGCTTGATGTGTGGAGTTTCTCCATTCTCCTGGTGACTAGGGGAGCTTTCCTTGGGTGTCAAGGATTCTTTCCATTTCTCAAAGAGGTGCTGATGAGTTTTGACTACAGTGTAGGTAGGTACTAGGAGAATCAGGGAGAGCTGATTGGCAAAGGAGAAGAGATAAACTGTAGGGAAGGAAATGGGGAATAGTATCAATGGGAATGGCTCTGTGTGGTGGCATAGATTTGATGGGCCGAACGACTTCATTTGTAAGGAAATATGTGAACATACTCAAAGGGATTCAGCATTATCTGAAAACACAAGTGATTAATTGTAGACATCAGGTAGCAATGACACATTCTCAAAATCCATGGGTAGTCAATCATCCTGTGAAAGGGGATAGGTAATGATCTGTGAGTAACCCTTCATTCAGTACATGCAGCAATTTTGTTTCGATTTCTGACTTTGACTATTCATTTTTCTTTGTTATCAATCATGTAACACCAATAAATAAGTTTCCATTGCAATGAAAAGTATGCAAAAATTTTGCAGCAGTAAATATTTAATAGTTTCACTGTGAATTCCTGACAAACTAAGTGATGTGCCATCTGATGTTTACATTGCATTGTAATCAACAATACCCTAAATCCTGCATTACATACTTCTTTCATCTTCACAACAGCAAATGAAAATGCTCCACATCAAAAGGCCCAGTGCATTTCAAAGGCTCACCATGAAAGCTATATTTCTTTTGCTCGAAATGTCAGTTAATATTACTTTGAACCATTAATCATTTTTTTCAAATCTCTCTGCGCATCAGCGTTGATAGAAATTCTCATGTAGTAGAGGTGTTTCAACCAGTGGTTTGAAGCATTTAGATTTACTCCTATGTGAAAGCATGAGAAAACTGTCCTGCAAACTTCCACCCCTTTAACATATTGAGGAGAATGTCACCGTACCTATTGCCTTTCCCCTGTCACAGTGAAGGCTTCATTTTTCTAGTCAGCTTGGTTTAACTATGAACTTGAATGTTCAAGTCAAAAAGGCATGCAATAAGTTGAATACAGGATACTAGGTTCCTCTAGCAAAGTCAAAGTCCAAGTTTAATGTATTGTCACATGCACAAGTGCATTCGTGCACAGGTGCAGTGAGAAACTTACAGCAGCATAGTTGCATATCATCATATAAGCAGTATTCACAAGAAAAATGTAAATAAAGTTAAAGTTCAAAATAAAATTATTATCAGAGTACATACCTGTCACCACAAACAACACTAAGGTTCTTTTTCTGCAGACATATCTATAGAACAGTAAATGTAAACCATAAAAAGGACTGGTAACTGTAAATGAACTGTGCATTTGTAGATATAAATAAATAGCAATAAATACCGAACATGAAATAACAATATAACAGAGTCCTTAATTGAACGTAGCTATCTCCTTTTGTTCAAGAGCCTGATGGTTGAGGGGTAGCAACTGTTCTTGAACCTGGCAGTGAGTCCTGAGACGCCTGTACCTTCTACCTCATGACAGCAGCAAGAAAAGAGCATGGACTCCTACACAATTTTTATCAGGAAGCACAATTGAAACAAATAAAACAAGATTAATTTTGGTGCAAAGTGATCATAGTGGCCATACTATTACAATGTACTTAAGAGTTTGCCAGTTGGTTCAAGAACAAAATGGTTAAAGAAAATTAGCTGTTCTTGAGCCTCTTGGTGTGGGACTTCAGGCTTCTGTACCTATTGTCTATTGGTAGCTGGCAAGTGAATGGTGGCTGGATGATGGGAATCCTTATTGATTGACACTGCCATGATAACCAGCATGTTTCCATAAAACTTCAATAAACAAGGCAAATGACAATTCCCTTGCAGTTAAAGAGTAGGCAGTCCCCGGGTTACGTACGAGTTCCGTTCCTGAGTCTGTCTTTAAGTCAGATTTGTACGTAAGTCGGAACAAATACATCCAGTATTATTTAGCGTCAGTTAGTCAAATGTTTGTCTTAGTATATAGTATATATTTTACCTTTCTATGTATATAAAACACTTAAGAAACGTATGTATTCCAATAATTAAACCACTGTGTTGCTTAGTAATAATTGTAGCTTTCATCAGGGCAGGGCCTTTCACATGCTCCATTATTCTCACTTTATCCTTTAAAATTGTTCCGATTGTTGACCGACTGTAGCCTAACGCTTTTCCAATGACCGATGGCGTTTCACCTCTTTCCAAACGCTTTATTATTTCCACTTTATTTTCAATTGCGATCGCTTCCTGTCAATGGAAAGGAAACACTGCAGGCGGCAGGTCCCGAGCTGCGCTGGCTCCCGAGGTCCGCCGGGACTTAAGGACCACTGCACTGAGACAGGCTAAATGGGACAAGTGGAGGCTGTGCTGAGTTTGAGGTATTTGATCATCCACAATATCCCAAGTGGGAATTTAAACTGGAGGTGGCAGTGTGTTTTTTAATGAGGTCGAGTTGCGAGCTCGACATCAACCCCGCATGGACAGTACGGGAGTCACTGGATTGACATCAACCTGGCAAGGGAGTGGTCTGTCACTGGATCGAACTGGGAAACCTCCATTCTCCAGCCCGGCCTAATCTCATTGCTCCACCAGCCAACCGGAATGGGGGGGGGGGGGGGGGGGTCAGGGTGAATCTTACTAAGAAAAATTTCAGCCAAATACAAAGTTAAACACTCAACACAGCGTCGACAGCTACAACTTAAAATGGCAGACAGTGTCGCGATCCAACTTAAAATGGCAGATGGAGTTCTCCTTCCTCGGTTCATAAGTATGAGTTGTCCGTAAGTCAGACATTCGTAACTCGGGGACTACCTTTAGTTGTATTTAGATCTTATTACTAATGAGTTAAGTGGAGCAAGAGAAAGTGGGGGAGAAAATGTGCTCCAGTTGACATTAGACAGACAGACAGACATACTTTATTGATCCTGGGGGAAATAGGGTTTCGTTACAGTCGCACCAACCAAGAATAGTGAAGAAATATAGCAATATAAAACAATAACTAATTAAATAATAGTAAGTTAATCATGCCAAGTGGAAATAAGTCCAGGACCAGCCTATTGACTCAGGGTGTCTGACACTCTGAGGGAGGAGTTGTAAAGTTTGATGGCCCCAGGTAGGAATGACTTCTTATGACACTCAGTGTTACATCTCGGTGAAATGAGTCTCCGGCTGAATGTACTCCTGTGCCTAACCAGTACATTATGGAGTGGATGGGTGTCATTGTCCAAGATGGCATGCAACTTGGACAGCATCCTCTTTTCAGACACCACCGTCAGGGAGTCCAGTTCCACCCCCACAATATCACTGGCCTTACGAATGAGTTTGTTGATTCTGTTGGTGTCTGCTACCCTCAGCCTGCTGCCCCAGCACAAAACAGCAAACATGATAGCACTGGCCACCACAGCCTCATAGAACATCCTCAGCATTGTCCGGCAGATGTTAAAGGACCTCAGTCTCCTCAGTAAGTAGAGACGGCTCTGACC
This sequence comes from Hypanus sabinus, assembly GCF_030144855.1. Taxonomy (NCBI): domain Eukaryota; kingdom Metazoa; phylum Chordata; class Chondrichthyes; order Myliobatiformes; family Dasyatidae; genus Hypanus; species Hypanus sabinus. The sequence goes on along the minus strand of NC_082710.1, from coordinate 39,638,331 downwards.
CTTCTTGTAGACAGCCTCAGTGTTCTTTGACCAGTCCAGTTTATTGTCCATTTGTATCCCCTGGTATTTGTAATCCTCCACTATGTCCACACTGACCCCTTGGATGGAAACAGGGGTCACCGGTGCCTTAGCCCCCCTCAGGTCCACCACCAGCTCCTTAATATTTTTCACATTAAGCTGCAGATGATTCTGTTCACACCATGTGACAAAGTTTCCCACCATAGCCCTGTATTTAGCCTCATCTCCTTTGCTGATGCATCCAACTATGGCATAGTTGGTTCATTTAGTGGGTTGCGGTCATTTTTGGCCTTGGTCAAGTAGGATAAAATCATGATATAATCATCAATATGTCTTGTGATTCATCTCTGATAAGTTCTTTTAAAGTCAATGTGACTGAACTTCATAAGTGGAGCATGATATATATTATATTGCATATTGCATAAATCAGAGACAAATGTCTACCCAATATATTCTGCTGAATTGTGATTGAACTTTGTTGTGTCAGTCACCTTTGATGTACAACATGAACAATATTTACCTACTTCTTGTTCCATTGCCAGTTGTCTAACAATTAACTTTTTTCATTGTCAATATTCCTGAAATGTTCTCAGTTTGAATTGTTGGCCCAGCACTTTAACTGTTTGCTTTTGAAATGTGATCTTTAACCCCAAGTTGAACTTGTCAGCAGATTTGTGAGAAGTGGAGATGGAGAGCCCTTGCATTGCATGGGAAACTAGCAAGTAACTTCGGTATGTTTTCATGGTAATTCATTCACAGGATGTGGATATCATTGCCAGGACTCATATTCACCTCTAATTGCTCCAGAGAAGATGATGATGAACTGGCTCTTTCAGTCACTGCAAGTAGCTGTGACGATTGCATTTTGAACTGAATGACTTTCAGGTGCGAATAGGCAATCCCCAAAGAGCCACATCTAACCAGCCTAACATGCTTGTGTTAAACGCAGAAGTAATCATTTTAGGACTTCTTGTTGATATACCTAATTTTTCCCTGAACTAAACCTGTGTGTTCCTCCAGAATACCCCATTTTATATGTTTGTACAGCAAAGAATAACCTGCTCTAGATAGACTTGGTTGAGGAAATAACTGGTGGCTCTGATTTCAGGTTAGCCTGACCTGGACTCAATCCAGTTCAAACGCAAGGAGAACTGGCAACACAGCTGCAGACTGCACACTGAGCTTTCTGTTTAACAACATCTTGTGTTTATATAGCAATTTTACTGTAATAAATTGTCCTTGTGCGTTTCACTTGAGGATAGTCAAACAAATTTGGACATGAACTACATCAGGTATTAGATAACAAAAAGCTTGTTCAGAAGGAGATTTTGAATAGTGCCCTGGAAGGAAGGCCGAGAGCTGTAAGAAAAGAATGGCAGAGCAAAAACCTTGGCAGCTGCAGACATGACTGGTAATTGTGATGCAGGTAAAACAGCAACTGGAGATGATGATCACAGATATAAGAGGGAACAATGTTGTTAATGGTATGGAACTCAGGACCTGAACTTTAACATTGACCAGGGCTTCAGTGTAGGTCACCAAACAGAGGAACAACGTGCTAGTGGAATTTGGGGCAAATTTGTTACAGGCAGCAGATTGCAGGACGATTAGTGCATTGAGATAGATGAATCCTGGAGTAAAGGGGCATAGTTGAGGATTTTAACAGCAGACAACTGAAGCAGAGGGGGGGGGGGGGGGGATTGGCTGAAGTTTTGGACATGGAAATAATTTGTCTTAATGATGATGCAGACTTGTGGTCAGACACAAGGTCAGATATGAAAACAAGAGTTTGATTTGTTCAGAAGAAAGATGGAGCTAATGAGCAGGAAGTAAGTTGTGGCATGGGCTGAAGTAGAAGGTTTGATATGCCTTATACTTATTTGGAGAATATTTCATTGTTGACCAACAGACAGTTGGGCTTGGAGTTCACAGACAATCATGAGCACTGACTGAGGCAGAGGTGATGCAGAATTGGGGGTCAGGGACAATAATTTTTTATAAAATCCGGTTCATATTTTTTATCAAGCAGATACTTTGAATTTAAATAGGGATGTGGGTGGACCAAGCATAATATAACTGCCCAGAAGAAGGTTGTCAGCCCAAAATGTTGACTATTCATTTCCCAAGATGCTGCCTGACCTGCTGAGTTCCTCCAGCATTTTGTGTGTGTCGCATAATGTCGCTTCAAACAACTTCCAAAGATATCTGTTCCTTTGAAGTCGAGGAGGTAGGGAGTAATGATGTTCAGCTCAGCACAAGGTCACATGGAACCAGAGTGTTTCTGCAAATATGTTTCACCTGCTGTTTCCTGATGCTGGTAGAATACCATCCACTGACAGGTTCCGGTTCAGAGACCTTTTCTGATTGTTGAAAGACCCTACGTAAACCAAGCAGCCCTTATGGTTGAACACAATGAGTGGCTGCTGTTGACAAAGAGGTGAGAAGATTCAATTTTTGAGGATATCTTTATTGCTTAATTCTTCAGCTTTCTTTCAGTTCAGGATGCGATTTTATCATCACAATCTCAAAGGAACAAACCACAATTGACCTGACTTTCCTTGCTTGTCCCTGTTCTTTATTTTCCATTCGAATACCACATTAGCAGTGCTTATTAGCACATGAGAGTGCTTCGAAATACAGCAAGGAGCAGTGTGTAGAACAACACACTTCACAAACAATAGGAAGGAAATTGTCTTTAAAGAGGGTAGAATGCAAATACACAAGGGCACTTGGAAAAGTGAAGGCAGACTGTCAGAATGGTGAAGCTGACAAGATAAGAGCGTATGAAATATTGGAAAGTGGATAGATAAGTTTATAGTCACAAATGGATCAATAGCAAGAAATCAAGTATATAAATAAATGCAAGAGATTTGGACAGAGGGCAGGAGATATATCTTCACACAGAGTTGTCAAATTACATAATTTCTAAGATGTGTCAATGAGGCAAAGATTTGTATCAAAATTCAAGAACAGATTGGATAAATCTGTTGAAGAACTATAGTATTAAGGCAGAAGATACAGTTAGAAATATTTTCCTCCTGTGACAATAATTATTGGTATAGAGTGGCTAATACTGCTTGCAAATTTGTGTTTTGTAGGTTATGGCAATTGGAAACTTAGAAAACCTGTAGCAAAATACAGGCCCTTTGGCCCATAAAATTGTGCTGAACATGTCCCTACCTTAGAAATGACTAGGCTTACCCATAGCCCTCTATTTTTCTAAGCTCCATGAACCTACCCAAAAGTCTCTTAAAAGACCTTGTCGTATCCACCTCCATCACCGTTGCCAGCAGCCCATTCCACACACTCACCACTCTCGGCATAAAAAACTTACCCCCGACATCTCCTCTGTACCTACTCCCTAGCACGTTAAAACTGTGTCCTCTTGTGGCAACCAATTCAGCCCTGGGAAAAAGCCTCTGACTATCCACAAGATCAATGCCTCTCATCATCTTATACACCTCTATCAGGTCACCTCTCATCCTCCATTGCTCCAAGGAGAAAAGGCCGAGTTCACTCAATCTATTTTCATGAGGCATGCTCTCCAATCCAGGCAATATCCTTGTAAATCTCCTCTGCACCCTTTCTATGGCTTCCAATCCTTCCTGTAGTGAGGTGACCAGAACTGAGCCCAATATTCCACAATTATTTCTACAGAGGCAAATCAATTGTAACTCATTTTACTTCATATTTTTATGGGATATAGGTGTAGCTGCTTGGAGCAATCTTTATTGGTGAGCCATTTTCTTGAAGCATTTTATTCCTCATAATGAAGGTATTTCCACAATTGCTGTTTGGCATGATGCCAAGACATAGGAACAACGGCAATGAAAATATATAGTGGAACCTTAGTTTTTGGACAACTTTAATACGTGCATTATAAACTACCTGCATGTCAAGTGAAATTAATATTTACCTAATTCTGTCTTGGGAAATAATAACACATAGTATATTCAAAATCACGGTATAATGAGCTGTGCTTTATTAAGGTTGCATTGTATTTCTGATTCATATTTGTGCAAATTGGAAGGGAACCTTTAAGTGGTGGTGTTCCCATGTACTTGTTAGATCATCTCTTTGGAACAGTGATGAGGAGCAATTTCTTTAGTCAGAGCGTGGTGAATCTGTGGAATTCATTGCCACAGATGGCTATGTAGGCCTGATCACTGGGTATATCTAAAGCAGAGGTTGATAGGTTCTTGATTCGTATGGGTGTCAAAGGTTGCCGGGGAAGGCATGAGAATGGGGTTGAGAGGGATGAAAAGAAAGCTATGATGGAATGGAGGGGAAAACTTGTTTGGCCAAATGACGTAATTCTGCTTCTATTCTATGCCTTATGGCCTTGTCTGTTTTGGAGTTAATTGGCTTATATTGTGTAGCTACTGCATGCAGATATTTAGCTGAGCTGTAATCCTATGTTGGGCCTGGTTAGTTTTCCACCTTATTTCCAGGTACTTCAGTACAGTCCTCACTGATTAAGGCTTAACCTCCTGGACTGATTGCAATGTTACATTGAAGCAAATGCTAAGTCATGAAGTTCTAGGTTATGGTGAAATTCATTTCTTCTACTGCTTTACGTCCATAATGCCTCATGGAAGTGCAATTTTGTTCTTTTCTCTACTCTATTCAACATATTGGTAGTAAGTCCTTATACTTCAAGGCTGCGCCTCCTGATCGTAGATTCTTCCACAATTGGAAATATCCTCTTTATGTTGATTCTGTCCAGGCTTTTCAATATTTGATAGGTCTTAATGAGATGCCCCCCACCACCCTCATTCGCCTAAATACCAGTACAGGCCCTGGCCCATCAAACACTCCTTAAACATTAACCCTATCATTTACAGTATCATTTGTAATGGAGTGACATTTGCAATTTTCCAGTTCTGCAGAACTACTTCAGAATATAGTAATTCTTGAAAGATGCCTCTAATGCCTCCACAATCTCTTCAACAATGCCACACAATGCAATGGAAGGTGTTCTCAGTAAAGAATGGGGCTCTGTCTCCACAACAACTGAGCAGTTGATACTCTGCAAGTGTGGAATCCCATCCCTAAGAGTTCCAATTTCCTTTAAAGTCATAGGCAACAAACAGGAGAACTAGACAGTAGGGTTGCTATGATGAGATACCCAGCGTATATGTATGCCATCAGTTTGTGTCCCCTATTCCAGATGCACCAAGACAGGAAGAGTTAGGAGGCTTCTCTGCTCCCTGAGGAAAGTTTTCAGGGTTATATAAAATGGCTAACATTGATTTATGACTTCTCTCAATAATCCCTATTGCCTACTTAGATCAAATAAAATACATAAGAACTCATAACTTTGCATTTGGACTGCTGCAGGCTGCATATAATTAATATTGACCCAAAATTCCTAGGTGGAGCTTGGTATATATCAGCATTTGCACTTTAAAAAAAAGTAAGTTTGATTTCACTGCTGTGTCAACTGAGGAAACACCTGTCATCCCTGGGCAGAATGACATCACCTTTCTTAAATCCCAGGACTTTCCCAGCTGCCCTGCAGCAACGTGTGTTTCTGTTCAAAAGATACGACAGATCACAGAGAGCTGGAAATGCAGAGGGAATTAATGGAGGAGACAGAGGGTTCGGAAGGGGATGCTGATGTACTTTCATACCTGTAATAAAACAGTTAATACAACTAATATTACTCATGGTTATGTTTTCATGTGATATAGGGAAGGATGTTGGAAAGAAACTGGTTGAGAACAATGTTGATACTGTATGCACCAATTGTGACTAAATTAGAAGAATTTCCTCCAGAAAGTAACATTTTGGGTCATAATCTGTGGGAAATCTGATTTGTTGCGTGTGAGAGGTGCAGCATTCTCAAGAGGAAAATGATAGCGTCAGTCCTCCAATGTTCCTGTTCGAAGTTTTTTCTGTCTGGATCTGCAGATTAACAGCAACTGGTCAACAGAAAACTGACAGAAGAAAACCTAGATGCACCTTGTCTCTGGAAATTGTTAATTGTTGATGGCATGTTTATACATGATAAGATTTTACAGTGAAATGAAAAATTAAAGAGAATTGATAACTGATAGCATGGACTATTAGCATGGACTTTCATTTTGTATTAGGCAGCTCTTTGTGTCTTATGGTCTTATTTACAGGGCTAAGGCAAGAGAATGGGGTTGAGAGAGAAAATGAAGAAGACTAGATGGGCCAAATGGCCTAATTATGTTCCTTTGTCTTATGGCCTTACGGTGTCTGTTGGGTGGTTATTGTCTATGACGATCAGAAACATCTAGTATATATATTTAGTTCCTGTTACTGCTACCTTCATTCATGTTGGAGGGACCTGCGCTGTTTGCAGGCCACTTCTCCAGATATGACAGCTTCTGGGCAACTCTTGGGGTGCTCCCACAGTCTGTCCCAGCCTGATGTTCGGAAGCTGCTTCAGGTAGCAACCAGCTTCTTTCAAACACACTCCCACGGTATCAACCCTCAACATCACTTGCCCCCATCCCTTTACTAACGTTGCGTGCCTGGCTTGACCACGACTCACGTGAACACCAATGATCCCTCCAAACCAGAGATTTCCTGACCTAAGTGCTGACCTCAGCCTGTCATCACCCTCCCCACCATAACTAATAACACACACCAATTCTAGTTGCTGACAAAAACTGTCCAATTTCTGGACCTCTCTCATGATTGACCACCCACTCTGTCAAACGTGTGCTGCCAGCAGGACAGGCTTGCTTATTTTTTTCATATGCTGGTCCAGCACATGATAGAAAGTACTTCCCTCAAGGTGGGCTGATTCAGTCATCCTTGATCCCACAGAGAGTAGCACAGTGAGCATTTAGCAATGAGGAGAGGATAGGCAGTGTTGTAGGGAGTGATACTGCAGGTAGTATAGCTGTGGCACAGCTCCTGTACCCTGGGTTCAATCCTGATCTCTCATAATGTCTGTGTGGAGATTGTTCTCCATCTAATGGAATATGCTTTCCCTGCACATCCTGATTTCCTTCCACAACTCCAACGGCCATGCTGATTGGTAGGTTAGTTAGCCTCTGCATATAGCTTGCAGTGGATATTGATCATAGGGAGAAACAGCATCAGTTAGTGAGTATGTATGGAAGAATAGGTGACAGAGAAATTAGTGGGAAATGGGGTTGAGAGCCAGCATAGAAATGTTCGATTAAATTGTTTCCTTTTCAAGAAAGTAGATACATGCACAGGAGCACCTCCCTCTACGAATCTGATGAGTATCATGTTTACAGGGCTTAGGTAGATTCGGGATCAGAATACACAAGGACATATCTTCAAGGACTGACAGTGTACCGGGCTTCATCACAGGATATCTGTAATATTACGTCACACTTCATTGGATATATGTGTAGTTAATTGACAGGAGTATCAAATAGATCACTTCTGGCTTGTTCATTTTGACAAATATAGAAAAGCAACAGGACAATTAAAGGCCAATTCTTTAATAAGGCAATATCCAAGAAGATCCAAAGGATTATTCAGAAGACTACTTTGTATAAACTTGCACTGACAACAGGATAATGTATGCAAAGTGCATTAGTTACCTGCAAAGCTTTGTCTGTTACATGGCATCCTGAGAACGACTGCATGATCCCTTGTAATCCTCATATGCCCATAACACAGGCAATGTCATTTATTTACTGCTAAGTAAATAAAGCATCAGTAAGCAGACTTCCAGTAATGAGCAATAAGTTGTTAAGCAAGTTAATAACTTCTCCACAGTAGGCACAATTTCTTGTTTACACATCATTCTTTATAACAACAAGGCCATTTACCCAAGGCAGATAGAATACCATAACCAACATTGTGAAATAGTGGGTTAGTGTCAGATAGACCACAGGCTTCTTATAATACCAGTCCCTTTCGCAAGATCCTTGTTACATTCAGCATCACTCAAGTAGGCGTGGCCGTTCGAGAGTTGTAAAAGAAGGCAGCAGGTAAGAACACTGGCGCCAGCAATGACATGAAAATGTCAACACAGAAACATTCTTACAGCCTGAAAGAATTATTGGGCGGGTAGATATTGAGAATGCTTTCACCACAGGTAGGAATCCTGGGGTAAATGAAAGAAGAAAAGAAATAAATATCAATGTGTTACATGACTCAGAACATGTTATGTGCTCAGACATACACTCACTGACCACTTTATTAGGTACACCTGCTCGTTAATGCAAATATCTAATGTAGGAGTGTTGATAAAAGTCAACACGATGTAATTACTTCTAATGTACACTTTATTCCACTCCCAAACACATAGCAACTTCGTGTGTGTGTGTATATATATATATATAACAAAACACCCATCCCAAAAACGTAATAACGCACAAAGTAGCATGTAACATCCACAGCGAACTTAACCTTTAACAGTCTGGGTGAATTCTGCCTAATGAAATTAAGGAGACCCTACAAACCCACCCCTTCCCCAGAATTCACCCCAGCAGACTAAATCACATGAGCAAAGGCCCACATAACTTTGCTGAACTTACTCCTGCTTTCACGGGCAGGTGCCGGGGAGGAAGAACAGTCAATGCTACATCGTGAGCACCAGTGCGAAAGTTTTGGCACTGTCAATAGAAGCCGACCGTTGCTGCAAAGTGGACCACGGGCCTGTGGTCATTGAGAGAAACTCTCCTGACACCTGCAGGTGTTGCTCAATATCGAGCTCCACGGAAGAGGACTGAAGGTTCATCTTTGGGGTCGTCCTCAGGCCCAACATGACCCATGGCAGTCTGTCTACCCATCAACCATCAGTGAGGCATGCATGGAGAGTGGTTTTCATTGAACAATGGAACCGCTCCCACAGGTCATTGGCCTGAGGGTGATAAGCCATGGTCCGGTGCAGTATGACTCCCAGATCACGGACAACAGCACACCAACACTCGATCATAAACTGCGTCCCTCGGTCTGAAGAGGTATCTAATGGGACGCCGAACTGACTGATCCATGAGCCAACAAACGCTCGCACCACCTCCATGGCTGAAATGGAAGACAGCGGCACTGCCTCCGGCCAACGCGCGGTCCTATCAACGATGGTGAGGAGGTGAGTAAACCTGCGGGACAGGGGCAATGGGCCAACCAAATCCACATTCGTGTGGTCGAAGCACCGCTCAGGGACCATGAAAGGAGCCTGAGGAGCCTTGATGTGTTGATGTACCTTCGTGCGTTGACCCGCCAAACAAACACTAGCCCAGTCCCTGACGTCCTTCCTAAGCCCGTGCCATACGAACTTTACTGTCACCAGTTTCTGTGCTGCCTCTCCGGTCTGGGTGAGAAAGCCCGTGGACCGCATTGAAAATGCACCACCACCAGCTCGCTAGCACAACCGACCTGGGTCGCCCATTGATACATCACACGGTAGTGAAACGCCACTGCCACCAAAAGCAGCAACACCCACCAATTTCTACCCTGTGTCTGCTGAACACAGCACCTGCACGCTCGGGTCTAAAACCTGGCCTGCCACCATCCAATCATAGTCCACACCCAAAAGGACAGCATCAGTGAAGGACTGGGACAGGCAGTCAGCCGCAAGGTTACGCTTCCCCGCAACATGGTGAACTCTGAAATAAAAGGAAGATGGCGCTGCTGCTGAGCAGATCAAGGTTCAGAGACTCTAGCCATGGCGAATGTTAGGGGCTTATGATCCACAGAAGCTGTAAGTAGACGGCCCTCTAGGAGAAAGCGAAAAAGCCGAACTGCCATGTACAGGCCGAGAAGCACACGGTTGAATGTGCTGGACGTGTGTTCACAGGGTGAAGCTGGTGGCTACAAAAGGCGTTGACCACACGTCTGTAATGAGAGTGATCGGCATGTCAGGGAGGGGGTGCCCCAGCAGCGTTGCATTAGACAATGCCTGTTTAGTGTCCGAGAACATCCCGGAACTTTCCTCCATCCAGTCCACAACGTACTTGACCGCTTTACCCTTGAAGGCTTCATAGATGGGGCCGATGAGCTGAGCTGCTCTGGGGACAAAAGGTGATAAACGGAAGTCTCTGCTTTGATGAAGCGCCAGTTCTGGACATCAACAAGAAGCCTGTTGGCACAGAGGAATTTCGCCCCCAGCAGGGGTGTAGATACTGCCACCAATGCAAAATTCCAGCAGAACTTCTGCCTGCTGAAGCACAGCGCCGTCTCACATTTACCAAAAGTCCGGATGGCGCTGCCGTTCGCAGCCTCAAGAGACAGTCCATATTCTCCAGTTCGTACGTCCAATCTCGATGCAGGTGGGATTCTCAACTGAGCACCCGTGTCACAGAGGAAATGGCGCCCGGAAGTAAAGTCTGTAATGAACCACCAACTGCCTGATTTGCCAATGCCCATGGCAACTAACAGACGCTGGCCATTCCATTTCCTGACTCCTTCAACCCACAGGGTGGGCGGCAATTCTTAGCTCTCAGCCCAATCCTTGCATGGTAGAAACACAGGGTGTGAAACAGTCATTGAGCTATGGCGATTGTCTCACGTTCAGGTGGCAGTGAACTGGTGAATTCATCCTCCGCATAGTCACACAGGCTCTCTTGGTAATGGAAGCCTCTCTCCATTAGAGATGAGCCCCTCTCTCTCTCTCTCTCTCTCTCTCTCTCCTCTCTTGCTAGAGCCCGGAGAGCTTTGGGGGGAGAGCCAGCCAGAGCCAACAGCACCTTGCCTGGTAGTTGTTGTAGGAAAAGCTCTCTGAAGATGAACCACAGCTGATGTCCACCAAGGAGGGACAACATGTGGCCCATCATCTCCAATGGCTTGGAGTGGGCTAAGCCGAGGAGTAAGGGGAGCCAACGGGCAAGCTCAGACTTGAAGAGATCGAAAATCTCTAGAAGGAGTAGCTTAAAAGTCTTGTACCTGCTGATTTCTGGGGGTGCTGTAAGGCACATCACTTTGGTCGCCACAGAGGTGTTTAACACCGTGACGATGTAGTAATATTTCATGTCGTCTTGCGAGATTCCCCGCACTGCGAACTGGGCCTCTGCCTGAGCAAACCAAACGGTGGCGTGATCCTGCCAGAATTGAGGGAGCTTGAGAGCAACGGCGTTTACAGTCATGATTGTAAATCGAGTTAAATCACTTTGAAATGGTGCAGAGTAGTGTCAGTGTCACCAATGTAGGAGTATCAACAAAAATTGACACCAGTGTAATTACTTCTAACGTACAGTTTATTCCTACTGCCAACAAATGCTGACATCATACATATATTATATGTGTATGTGTGTGTGTATGTATGTGTGTATATATATAAACAAAAAATCCCACCCGCAAAACATAATAACATATAACACAACACGTAAAATACACAGCAAACTTAACCCTTAACAGTCTGGGTGAATTCTGCCTCATGAAATTAAGGAGCCCCTACACTAATGTGTCAGTTGTATAACCGCAGCTCAATGCATCAAACCATGCAGACATGGTCAAGGGTCAAAAAATTTAGTTGTTGATCAAACCAAACATCAGGATGGGGGAGAAAAGTGCTCCAAGTGACTTTGATCATGAAAGATTGTTGATGCTAGACAGGGTGGTTTGAGTACTTCAGAAACTGCTGATCTCCTGGGACTTTCACGCACAACAATCTCTGGAGTTCACAGAGAATGGTGTGAGAAATAGAAAACATCCAGTGAGCGGCAGTTCTTCATAAGCATCCTGCTCCTCCAATGCTTATGAGGGACATTTAAGATTAAGCTAAATCACCAGAACAGATGTCTCACTTATGTGTAGCATGTGATCTACAGACACGAGAGAGTCTGCAGGTGCTGGAAATCCAAAGCAACACACATGCAAAATGCTGGAGAATTTCAGCAGGTCAGGCAGCATCTATGGAATTGAATAAACAGTCAAAATCTATAGGACAACACGACCAATAGTGCAGAACTCAATCAGTGTTACAATGAATTGTTAATTTGAATGATCCAGTCTAGCAATGACTCTTGAATTTACAGTTTTCAAATTCAAATGCTTTTGGGCATGGAAGTTAAATTCATTTAACTTTAGTCCGGTATATCCTGTACTTGCGTCAGCAGAAGCAATTTTGTCCGTCGAACTTTACGTACTCTTCATGCTGCTTTGGAGATTTACAGTCACCTATAGCTATTTGGTTGATTCCTTTTCTTTCATTAACTGCAGGATCTATTCATTTACTTTTAAAGAGAAGCTGGATAAATAGATGAAGGAGAAAGTAATAAAAGGTTATGTTAATAGGGTAAGGTGAAGCAAATGGGACCAGAGGAGGCGATAAAGCAGAAACACAAACATAAACTTCATGGCCCATGTGGTCTGAGCCTGCAATTTAAATGCTGTATTTCAGTATGTGATTAGTTTTCTGAACAGATTGGAATAAGAAGGATAAGTTGGTGGGATCTAAATCCTTTGTGATTTGAGATGGGGTTTGGGAGGAAGTTTTATGTCCCTTTAGTGTTTTTGGTTAATTTGGGACACTTATGTATGTGAATATCCATTTATCAGCAAGTTGAATTTTCATCATTAAGGCGATCTTTTCATGGTGATCTTAAATGACCCTCCTTATTAAATTTATGCCCAGATTGTGGGAACAAAAGACTTGGAAATGAATAGTGTTGTCCATGCCTGTTCCTGGCCTTTAAAGATGAAATGATATTGTTAATTCATATTTTTGCACTTACTGCTTATTTTTGTCTGTCCTTCACCTGTGAGAATGTTCTGGTGGGGAGAACATTCCTTTCAACTCTCTCAAAATTTTCTCTTGAATATGTGTCTGACCTAAGGACTTGCACTTGTTATGCTAAAACCAGAGTTCAGCTATCTCAGCTCACTAGGTAAAAGCCACGAACCCTTGAATGTTCTCAACATTCTTCGAAGTTCATTGTAAGCTAGTCTAATCATTGTCGGGGAATGCCCTCTGTGAAAAATTGCAGACCACTTAGTAGTTTGATTTCTTAAAATAAATTTTCTCACTGAAATGTGGAAATAAATATACTTTGCTCCTTGCAAAATGGTTTCAATCACCTTTGTGTGGATGCAACATTTTTTTTATTTTCGGTTTCATATTCACTGGGCAATTAAAAAGCAAATATAATGCTTATTTTGTCTAATAGATTTGAATTTGGCTCTGTTCTCAGTTAATTATGTATTTTATCAAAATGGGCACTCAAACAGACTGATTGACAGGCTGTCTGAGATCCATACAACCATTCAGTCTGAGAAAGGCTGTTCTATCACAATAGGTTATCAGGCGAGTTTCATATCATGATTGGGAAATGTGAATCATAGCTGGGGCCAAATAGTGAACAGCTTTGTCTCCAAGACAAACTATGCAGCCCCTTTGGACCTCATCATGTTTATTGTTTCACTCCGAAGTATTTTCCTATGACCCATCTTTTCAGTGCATTGAAGCTTAGAATTGGATTGATGCCTGAATACTAAGCACAACTGGTCATTCACAGTGCCAATCATAGAATTTCCCTCAGGGTTTGCTCTTATAAGGAAGAGAACAGGTGTCACAAGGCTGTTGGTGTAAGACTGCTGAAAGGCTTTGATTGAAAACTGAAGATGACATTGACTCACACAATAGATTTTTAGGCCATTTGGTGCTAATTCAGCAAATCTTCACAGAACCAAAGAAAATTATGGCCACAGCCAAAATCTATGGTTTTGCACATCCAATGTATCTCCTTCAGCCGATATTTTTGTGGCACAGTTAGGGGTATATTGCAAATCCAATGCCCAGTCTGAGTATGCATATCCATTTTTCATTAGCTTTTGGAATAGTTAGTGTTATCATTGAGCTCTATTACGTGCTGGGATGCATCTACATGGGATTTTTGCCACTAAGTCTCTGCAGTATCAAACCTGGGGCATGTCTAGTAAGCCTACTTGCTATAGAAGCTCTGGCTGTAGAATAACTTCTCTAGAGAAAGGAGGAATATTAGTCATTATGGTTTTTTACATGATATTTGTATTTAAATGTTTATTTAAAAACAACATCAGACTCCTCTCTTTGACCCTAACCTTGGCTTTCAGGGGCATGGTTGATTTGTAGTCTGGTACACTCTGTCTCTCCGTTCACACTGACCACTCTTGCTAATCCAGACAATGGAAAATGGAAACTCTGGCATTTTGCCTAGCTTAATATTAAACTGCCAGCCTCTTAAGGAGAAGGCACATTGATTAAAGCTGGGTGAGGATTCTCACTCAAAATCAGTTTGCTTTCAGTTCGACTGAAAAATCATTGACCCAAAATGTTAACTTTGTTTTAGCTTCATACAAACATTACTGACACACAGAGAGTACCTTGTAGATTTTCTGTCTTTATATCAGCAAAACCTGATTTGACCTTCTGGAGGATGATATTACAGCAAATGCAATCTGTAAGAATCTCTGGTTTTCATGTGCTGGAAACTTTACTCAAATCCAAACCATCATTAACCTTTGATCAAAAATTCTGAGTGAATCTTGTGAAGGATAAATTATATTTAATAGCCATTTTATTACAAATAAAAACAGAAGATGCCAGAAATATTCAATACGTTAGGTGGCTCTGTGGAGAGAGAAACAACATTATTATTTTAGGTCAACAACCTTTCAACAAAACTTTAAAAAAAAAGGGAGAAAGTGAACAGGTTTTAAGTTGCTGAGAAGAGCTTTTGAAGAGCCAGTATGAAAATCTCTTCATCAGTGAAGAATAAATGGTCCAAATCCACATGTAACTTAAGGTAGCAATTAAGGTATTATTGTTGTCTTCAATAGCTTTGCATGGGAAAAATTACTCAGTTTATGACACTAACTTATCTATGGGATAACCATGGACTCTAGATAAAAGTGAGTAGGCTCAGGTCTGTTGTTCAAAGAATTAAATTGGTTTCTGTTTGCCCAGGATTGCTGATGACTGAGGTATCAAAAAGCTCAGGAGGAACTGCACCTCATTAAAAGTTGACATTTTCATAAGAGGATAAGGAAGATCAATAATATATCTACAATAGTTTCTACTTAGTGTCATAGAGCACTTTGTTTGCTGTCTTTTTGCTTTTCTATGCAGAGTTATAATGCGACTATTATCTTGGCTATTTAGGGAGTACATAAAACTGGCCAAATGAAAGGAAATAAATAGGGAGTCTTTATTGTCATACTTATGCAGTTTGGTCAAGATTTAAGGGAGTGACCTCTAGTGTGTGATACTGGTTTTACCCAGAGATTAAAAATTTAAAATAACCCTTATTTGTTGGCCTACTTATTTTTAATGAGTTCAGGCTTCCTGTAAAGTCATTTTGACCATTAAAACATCCAAAGACTTTTGTTTTTGGAAAAAAAGTAACAAAATCATATAAATAGATTGCATGCCTCTGAGCAATTTCCATCCTTTGCTTTTCCCCAAAAGACTTAGGACTAGTATTGCACATCAGTATACATAGTGTTCACTTTTGTTCTTCCTGTTTATTTCAAGTTTCTGAATCATTAGGCATTTCATGAAATGGATAATGCTCATCCATTACTGAAATTGAAGTGCTGAAAATCTTTTAAAATGGTTAATGAATAGCATGTAAGTCTGCACTATACATTTGGTGCAAGAAGATGATGGTAATACCAGTGAAGCTTAAGAAACAAGTGAAATTTAAAACTTTAGACAAGAGCTAACAGTTCTGTTTGTTGATAGTCTGTGTTTAAGCAGCTTTAATAATTGTATTCATTGTTGCGGAGATCATCTTGTATGACTTCTACACCCACATTCTGAGTAAATACTATCAGCAATGGTATTCCTTCACAGTATTCGAACGTTAGCAGCTGTCACTTCTTATCTGCTCAGCATTGATTTCCCCCCAAGCTTACTTCTCATGAAGGTGTCTGAGAAACATTGTCATCATTTATTTTCTTCAACTGCTTAGTGCGCTAGAGACAAGAGGGGAAACAAATGGTAGTTTGAATCCCAATAAGTTACACCAGTTCAAAAAAAATATCTTTAGGACGATCAGCTGAATACAATCTTTTCCTTTGTAATGCTTAGACTTGTAAACTGGGTGAACTCTATGGCCCACTCAGACACAGAAACCTTTGTTTGGTAGAAAAACAGACATTTCTTTTCACAACAACTCAGTTTGTCAAGGAATCAATACTCATGTTAGCGCTGATGTTATTTGGTTAAGTGAGAATTAACATTCTACTGGAAAGGAGTGGGTGGTGAATAATTATACCATCAGTTTAAGCTGTTATGAATAGCAATTGTACAGCTAGGCTGAGGATGAGGTCTAATGGAACATTCAGTCAATGTTATTTCTGATGAATTTAAAAGGATTCTATTTCTACTGAAAATGTCTTTGATTTGTATCTGGGAGAAAGTACCTCATGCATTATTCCTGCTGTGGCAATTAGTTTGCAGTTTGTAATGGAGGGTGCTAAGTAGATAGGAGAGTATTAGAGCATAACAGATTTTAGGAGTGTGTCAGGATAGATACATGGGAAATGGTGCAGCCCTTATAAATTGTTGAGCATTTGAAGTAAATTTCAGTCTCTTTCAGTAGGTACTTACAATAAAACTGTACAAGGCAATGGTAAGGCCAAATTTGAAGTATTGCATACAGTTCTGGTCACTGAATTATAGGAAAGATGTCCACAAAATAGAGAGTGTACAGAGGAGATTTACTAGAATGTTACCTGGGTTTCAGCACCTAAGTTACAGAGAAAGGTTGAACAAGTTGGGTCTTTATTCTTTGGAGCGTAGAAGGTTGAGGGGGGACTTGATAGAGATATTTAAAATTATGAGGGGGTTAGACAGAGTTGATGTTGATAGGCTTTTTCCATTGAGAGTAGGGGAGATTCAAACAAGAGGATATGAGTTGAGAGTTAGGGGGCAAAAGTTTAGGGGTAACATGAGGGGGAATTTCTTTACTCAGAGCGAGGTAGCTGTGTGGAACGAGCTTCCAGTAGAAGTGGTAGAGGCAGGTTTTATATTGTCATTTAAAGTAAAATTGGATAGGTATATGGACTGGAAAGGAATGAAGGGTTATGGGCTGAGTGCAGGTCAGTGGGACTAGGTGAGAGTAAGCGTTCGGCACGGTCTAGAAGGGCCGAGATGGCCTGTTTCAGTGCTGTGATTGTTATATGGTTATAAAAATGTTGCTGAGAGAAATGAGGACAAGTAACAGAGGTTGTGATGGGCATTTGTTAGGATGGTAATAGTTGGCTAGGTAAATGATTTGATGTGTGAGAAAAGCAGGAGATCCTGCTGAAGGGTTTTCACCCAAAATGTCAACTGTACTCTTTTCCATAGTTGCTGCCTGGCCTGCTGAGTTCCTCCAGCATTTTGTGTGTGTTGCTTGGATTTCCCGCATTTGCAGATTTTCTCTTGTTTAAGACATGAGCTGCTAACTTTCCAGACTCTACAGAGTTTGGCATCTGAATATCAACTTAAATCCAAACAAAAATGCTGCAACATTCAAGAAACATGTTGGATTTTATAGAAGATGCTAGGTTTCCATTATGAGGTAGACAGTTGAAGTAAGCACATCATAAAATGTCTCTCCTGAGTTCACCCTTGTGCTCTTGTTATTTACCAGTGCACAGTACTGAACTGCAAGATGGTCAAGTCAAGTCAAGTCATTTTTATTTTTATTTGGACCATAACTGCTGATACAGTACATAGTAAAAATGAGACAATGTTTTTTCAGGACCATGGTGTTACATGACGCAGTATAAAAATTAGACTGAACTACGTAAAAAACAACACAGAAAAAAATTTACACTAGAATGCAGACCTACCCAGGACTGCATAAAGTGCAAGAAAAATTGCAGGCATGACAATATATAATGAACAGGCAGTAAGGTGTCAGTCCAGGCTCTGGGTATTGAGGAGTCTGATAGCTTGGGATAGCCTGGTCGTGAGAACCCGAATGTTTCACGTGGCTGCTAACTCATGAGGTTTCTACTCTAAGAAGCAATAGGTCTATAAGTCACTCTATCTCAATGCTGTCATGGTTTGCCTTCCACTTTATTCTCAACCACAAATGGCTTTTCTGACATCCAAACTTAAACAGCTCTTGTATTCCCATACCTCCCTGACCTTTATCTCTCTTCGCTTACCTCAGATGCCTCTCATTCCCCAGTTCCAAACCCCTTACACAATACCTTCTAACCATCAGGTGCAACACCCTTCCTTTCACCTCTACCCTCCAGGGAACCAAAAGCCCTTTCAGCTGAAGCAGCAATTCACTTGCAGTTCTTCAAACTAACATACTAATTCAGTGTTTATAATGTCATAAAACCATAACAATTAGGCCATTTTGGCCCATCGCAACTGCTCTGTCATGGCTGACCCATTTTTCCTTTCAGTTCCAGTATCCTGCCTTTAACAGACCCAATGACTTGGCCACCACCACCACCTGTGGCAACAAAGACACCAATCACCACTCTCTGGCTAAAGAAGTTCCTCCTCATCTTCATTCTAACTTTCACTTGAGGAAACCATGCTGAGTAAGGCCTGAGTAATGCCTCCAAGTACCCTGAAACCACATCCTTAACAATCGAATCTGACAGCTTCCCAAAACCGAGGTCAGATTAACTAACCTATAATTTTCTTTCTTGAAGAGTGGAGTGACATTTGCAATTTTCTACTCCTCTGGAACAATGCCAGAATCAATTGATTCTTGAAAGATCATTACTAATGCCTCCACAACCACTTTTGGAAACCTGAGGTGTACACCATCTGGTCCAGGTTACTAGTGCACCTTCAGACCTTTCAGCTTCCCAAGAACCTTCTCCCTAGTAATAACAACTGCACTCACTTCTGCCCTCTGACACTCCTGAACTTCAGGCATACAGCTAGTGTCTTCCACAGTGAAGACTGATGCAAAATACTTATTCAGATCATCTGCCATTTCCTTGTTCCCTATTACTAACTCTCCAGCATGATTTTCCAGTGGTCTGATATCCACTCTCGCCTCTCTTTTACACCTTATGTTCTGAAGAAACTTCTGGTATCCTCATGAATATTATTGTCTAGCTTGCCTTCATATTCCATCTTTTCCTTCTTAATGACTTCTCCAGAAGCGAAATACTGATTAAGAGATCGCTTTACGTGGTGCTGGCATTCACCCTGAGATTTTGGTTAGAAACATAGGAGCATAGAAAATCTACAGCTCATTACAGGCCCTTCGGCCCATAATGTTGTGCTGACCATCTAACCTACTCTAGAAGCTGCCTAGAGTTTCCCTATCACATAGCCCTCTATGTTCTAAGCCCTATGTATCTATCTAAGAGTCTCTTAATAAACCCTATGCATCCACCTCTACCACCTTCACTGGCAATGCATTCCATGCACCCACCACTCTCTGTGTGAAAAACTTAACTCTGATATCCCCCCGTACATACTTCCAAGCACCTTAAAACTGTGCCCCCTCCCACATTAGCCATTTCAGCCCTGGGGAAAAGCTTCTGGCTACCCACATGATCAAAGCCTCTTATCATCTTATCCACCTCTATCAGGTCACCCCTCATCCTCTGTCACACCAAGGAGAAAAGGCCAAGTTTACTCCACCCATTCTCATAAAGCACATTTTCCAATCCAGGCAACATCCTTGTAAATCTGGTGTGATTGTTTTTTTAATTCTCCACCTCACTTCCATATTCATGGTACTGTCTACAATCCCCTGTCCTGTTTCAAATGTTAACCAACATTTGCACCACCAAAATGGCAGGCAATAGCCATTCCCAGTACTAGAGAGAAAGCAGGGCTCTTACTGCCTCAGGAAACATTATATCATCCAGCTTGCTTGATTTGTATCCTTTCTCCATCTTAAACATGTATTCCCTCCACAGTGACTTGAGGATGTAGCATATACAAAATACACTGGCCAAATTACGCAGCATCTCCCCTATCAATAACTTACCTCACCTAGAAGGGTAAAGACATCAGGTGCTTGGGAACACCTACAGTTTAGCTCCAAGTAACACATGAACAAGAACTAATGCATACTAATGCTTCAAGGTGTTAAAAATGACCATGTTACATCAATCAAATCTAGCAAAGCCAAATTCCAGTCAGAATGTGTTGTACCAACTATGTCTATCACTTAAAAATAACTTAACTCTCATTTTGTTAATGTAAAGAACTTGACCAGTAATTACCACATGCTGCTGTGGTGCCCTTATATGCAAATATATCCTGAAAACCACTTTCAACAAAAACCTTGGGAATATATTTGTGTTTTCTCCCCGTAGCTCGCTGGGTGTAACTCTTGGAACTCCCAATCCTGCAAAATTATACAAGCACTTTCACGGAAGATCTACAGTGCTAAGGAAGATAGTTCTCCACCACCTTCTCTAGGGCAAGTAGGGATGGGCATTAAATTTCCAGCAATGCCCAGATAGTGAAAAATTAATAAGTTAAAAAGAACAAGATTTATTCTGAACTTAATTAACTGCGGGTTATCCTCTCAAGGGAAAATCTTCCTCTCTGTAATGGAAAGTTGGATATAATAAAGAAATGTGATAATTATACAGAGAATACTCAATGCTAATCATTAAATATAGTCTTTATTTTTAGCACGGGAAGTGAACAATGAACTCTCAACTGAAGTGAGTCCTACTTGTACAAAATGACCCAACTAGGGATCAAAGAACAGATTACAAATGAGTTCAACTCTTAATCTACTACATTGGAATTATATAGAAATTTATATTTCTAACTTAATAATTCTCTAGTCCTCAACGTTAACAATAAATGAATACATGTTTTAAGACATGGTAGTCATAAATGCATTTAGTCCTTCATTTATATTAGGTTTCCCTTCCTGAGAACTATCCATAAAATGGTTTCTTTATAAATCAAAATTGTCCATTTTCTATCCATAGCATTTCACTCTACATTCACTTGTCATAATTCTTACATTTCATCAAGTATTCACTGTAAAGTACCCTTAGTTAAACTAATGGAATATATTGTATACTGTTGTAGCTATCTTGAAAAATGCTTTAAAATATATAGGAGAATTTTCTTAAAGATAGAGTTCCATAAGTCGGGTTATCCATAACCAGGAGAGTCACTGTATTAGTTACGGGAACATGTGGTTAACTTGGAAATGATTTAAGGGAACAAGTAGGGCACTGGACCCCTAGAGTCTGTTCTGCCATTTAATATGTTCATGGCTGATCTAACTGCCTTCTCAATTTTGCATTCTGACTTACTTGTGGTAATCTTTCTTTTTTTTTGTCAAGAATCTGCATCTGCTTTAAAAGTATTCAAAGACTGCTTCCAAAGATAGTTCTTTGAGGAAGAGGTTTTCAAAGACACAGATCATCTCTGACTTAAATGGGTGTTTCCATATGTTTTAAATAGAGACCATTAGTTCTAGACACTCTCTGAAGAGGAAGCAGGCTCTCCACATTCATCCTATCAGATTTCCTATGTTTCTTTGTTCTAAACTGTAGATGCAATCTACATTGCTCAGCCTTTCCTCAAGAAAACCCATTGGATGGATTACTCTCGGAGCTTCTTCCACTATACTAACGTTCTTCTTTAAATCAAGAAGCCAATTCTTTGCAGAGAACGGCATATGTGATCTCACCAATGCTCTTTACACATACAACAGCTTTTAATAAACTCAATGCATGAAACTGCTATCAGATATATCATTAGACAGAGTGACTCAAAAATGTTAAGTCACAGAATATTAGCCAATGTGCTGAAGCTAATAGATTGCATGTATAGCAGATTGGCTAACAGTGCAGAAAAGTATGCTAAATAGAGGCATTTTCAGGTTAGTAACCTGTGATCAGTGGGCTGCCACAGGGATCAGGGCTGAGACAGTAAATGTTTACTATTTACAGAATATGAATGACTTTGAGGAATGAAGTGAATGTACTGTAGCCAGATTTGAAGACAATACAGAAATAAGTGAGTTGATGAATTGCAAGGAGGATACAAATAGGTCAAGAAGCTGATGAATTAATCAAGTAGATTAAAGAATTGGCAAATTACATAATACGTGGGAAAATGAGAATTAGTTCATTTTAGGCGGAATGAAAAAAAGTGTGACTGAGAGAAACCCCCGTCAACCAGAGTTGACCATGGATATTATGTCCTAGGTACTCAAGCCTGGGTAGTACGTGAGGGAGAGCATGCTGTTGCCCGTGTAGCAAGCTCCCCCTCTCCATGCAACTGACGAACCAAAAGGAGCACCAGAGACGATACAGTTTGGTACCTGTCGCATTGTAGAAGTTGCCAGTCTGCATTGAACACAAAGTAGGACTGCCTTTGGGACTCCATCACCAGATTTTTCCCTCAGAGTTTAGTCCCGAAGTCTTCTCCATGAGTGAGTCTAGCCACAAGACAGCAGAGGTTTGAGTTCAGAGTTTTCCTTCTAGGTGAGTTGCCGACCGTGGCTGATGAGCCCAAAGTGACTGATTTTTCAGGCACCAGTAACCCACCCTTACCCATTCGCCTGTTAGTAGAAATGGCAGAGAAGGCTTACAAGAATGGTCCTGTATGCAAAAAGATAATATTACAAAGACCAATTTAAAAAAGTTGAAATTTTAAAGTAGGCAAAACAATTATTTTGAAACATAAGAGCTTTATGGGGCTAGACAGGGTAAATATTAGGAGCATGGTGAGAGTCCAGAATGAAGGGAAACAGCCTTTGAATAAGGTGTGGGGCTGGGCTGAGGGAAAGGGAGGCTCATGTGCCTACTGAAATGTGCGATGATAAAAATATTCTTCTCTTGGATGGATGTGAGTCTTGTAACTTCTTGCCACTAAGAGCTATGTTTACAAAGCCCTTGTGTATAAATGAAGCTGAGATAATTTTCCAATCAGTAAGAAAATCAAGGGTAATGGGAAGAGGCAGGAGAGAGGACTTTAAGAGAATTGGATGTTGAATGTTGCATCTTGAAGTCAAGGAGGCCCTTACAATTGATTCAGCCACCAGAACAGGAGGGGAAATGTGAGATATTGAATGAAGGAATGATAATCGGCATGAGGGATGGCCTTTGAGCTGACCCAGTGAACATGACATTATCAATTTTCATACGGCCCAGCTGCACTGCCATGCGTGCAGTGAATTGAATAACATTTTTCTCCAGATCATTGGAGAGATGAAAGATGAAAGCTAGGCTCAAGCCTCCTTGTTAATCTGGCACTCACAGCATGTAAGCCATTGATTAAAACCTTGATCCATTTGTTTAATTGCTAGTTTTGATGCTCCTTGCAGGTAACCATTAGCAAGAAAAGTACAATAGCGACAAGCAGCTGTAGTTCTGGATTATTGATCCTGAGGATTATATTGGATTCCCAGCATGGCAGTTGGGGAAATTAAATGCAAATAATTAAATAAATATGGAATTACAATCAGTCTCAGTAATGCTAATCATGAAATCGACAGACTGTTGTTGGCAACACACACAAAACTCTGGAGGAACTCAGCGGGCCAGGCAGCAACTATGGAAAGAGTGCGGTCGACTTTCCGGGCCAAGGGCCTTCAGCAGGACTATTGTTGGTTCTGTTTAGCTGGCCAGGGAAGAAAATCAGGCCTATAAGCAACTCCAAGATCATCAATGTGTTTGAATCTTATTGCCTCTAAGTTCAGAGGCAATTAGGGATTCATGAAGGAGCAACTGAACAAGTAATTAATTGAACATGTGATTAATTCTGTGGATGAACACAGCATCATAGGGGTTAGGACACAACGTCATAAGACCATTCAGGTATGACACGGAACTCCTTGGTCTCTGTCCAAGCTTGCAAGTGCAGTCGGGTTGACAGTCTATATACCTCACACATTTTTATTGTGGCTCCAGAAGTTTCAGCGTTGTCTACAGTACTCATGTTCAGTTCAGCAAAGCTGGACTCCCAGCAGCTTCTAGAGCAGAGTCTGCATTCACCATCTGTTTTTGCTCACTTGTGATTTGTGAGTCTACGATGAAGACCTTGCAACCCCTCACTGGTTTTCTTACTGTGCATGGTCTTTAGAAGTGTGTAAGCTCCTGTGAAGAGTTGTTCCTATAACCATCCTGAACAATGTCATCCATGAAGCTTTGATGTATAATGGGATTCATGACATAATAAAACAGTCCAGGTAAAAGTGCTTTGTCATCATTACACGTGCACATTTCATCTACTGCTGATGTCATCCATATAAGCAGGTGCTCTTTACCCCAAGAGCATATGAGCTCCAATTCAATCAACAAGTGGTTGTGAGCCTCTCAAGGTCTCCTTGCAAAAGATGAAGCATTTTAGCTCTTCATTTACTGTTTCTTCTGCACCACATCCTCTGGCTGTAAGATTAATTTTCATTCTTTGCCTTTCATGTTCTGAGTTTTCCTTTTATTGTGTGAGAGTAAAGGCATTTCGTGAATTGGTGGATGGGAACTTTGCTCAAGGTGGCCCTGAGGAAGAAGTATAGTGTTGCAAAAGATAAGAGTTAAGTTTGTAGAAGGACAGACGAAAATGCAAGGGAGTGCATATTCTTTCAATGTCTGCACACTTGTTTTCACTTCCTTGTTTTCTCATTCCAACTCCTGAATTTACCAGGTTGCACAGTTGGAGTGTCCTTTTAACAACTGATTTGTCGTCACACTCACTCAGTTTAATTGTATGGAAAACTTGGAAGGATTATGTTAAATTAAATCATTATTTGTATTTAAAAAATATTGATGGTGGCCTTACGGTACTGTGCAACAGTCCTAGGCACATATATAGCTAGGGTGCTTAAGGGTCTTGCACAGTACTGTATCTGTCACTGTGGAGCAGAGAGTGAATTTGTATATCTGATGGGAGAAAAGGAGGATGGGAATGGTGAGGGTGGAGCATTATGGGAGGGGTAGGGGACAGGTGGTGGCGAAAGAGTGCTAGGGATGGTGGAGGGAAGTGGGCATGGGTGCTGACAAACCCAAGGTCTGAGACATCAGGCAAGGTCACTTGATTCCAAACAATTGGTTTATTGATCACTACAGGACGTCTCTCTGTAGCTTCCCGATTCCTCCCCTCTCCCTTCCCCTTTTCCCATCCATGATCTCCTTCTCCCTCACCTTCCATTCCCACTCTCAGTCCACAATAGAGACCCATATTAGAATCAGCTTTATCATCACTTACATATGTCATGAAATGTGTTATTTTTAATCAACAACAGTACAGTGCAATGCAGAAGTCTTAGACACTCTAGCCATATATATGTGCCTAAAACATTTGTTCACTACTGTATATCCAGGTTACCTGTATACACCGAGGCCCAACACCCTGTCCCCAATGTATCAACAACGTAATATTCAGCTTATTTGAGGGTACAGCTTTGGTTATCTGGCACTCCTTTGGCATCATGTACAATTGAATGTTGCTCCCCTGTGAGCATAGTCAGTAGATGTCCACCATCACCGCTGAACGTGCTCTTCCCATCCAACATCAGCACAGGCTTTCCTTCCAGCAGGGGTCACTGTTGAAACAAGAGGAGCGACACCTCACATTCCATCTCAGTAGTCTCCAACCAGACTTCACCAACATTGATTTCTCTAACCTCTGGTAACCACTCTGTACTCAGATGCCTACCGATTCCAACCCCACCCCTCAACTTTATTTTCCAGTCTGGCTTTTGCCTCCTTCCTTTTCAGTGCTGATGAAGGGCTGTGGCCCCTAACAGTCCATTTTCCTCTATAGATGTGTCCTGACGTGCTGAATTCTTCCAGCATTTTGTGTGTTTTGAGATCCCGAATAGCTTAATTCATCTTGAGCCATGCTTTTGATGCATACAAAAGACAATGAATTTCAACTCTATTTTCTTTATGTCAGAAAGATTGTGATTATGTTCATATTATAAATTCTGCTTTCATTTTAGCAGTATAAATGGACTAAATGATTGAATCTTGCAGGAACAGGGTGATAAACCCCAGTGGAGATGAGAAAGCTAGTTAATACATTTAATTTTCAAACAGTAAATTGCTTGCTGCATTGATTCTGACAATGAACATTTTAATGGTGCTTGGACATACTCATGGAATTAACAAAATTTAAAAGGTACTTGGATGTGTACATTGATAGGAAAGGTCAGAAGGGTGTAGGCCAAACTTGGGCAAATGGAACCAGCTTAGATCCTCATCTTGTTCAGCATGGACTGGTGTTGCACCGTAGGGCTCGTATCCATAGTATTTTGTCATCACACACAAAAAAAAAACCTCTCATTTAATCATAAAAAACTCACCAATTGTGTATGCAAGTAAAATTGGTAGACTGAAAATAAAGCAAGTTCATACATTCAAGTCTCTCCTTTGAGTTTATTTGAACGACTAAACATTATTTTCAAGTTTTCTGAAGCTGCAGTTTTTAAAGAATTATTTCAATCTTTGTCCTTTAGTTGCATATTTAACATCCTTTCATCCATCTTTTGATGTCCAGTGGATCCCAACACCATTCCCTGTGGGAATAATTTTCTCCTTTAATTTCTTTGAAGATAGGCAAAAAAGGGGTTGGGGGAATATAATAATAATTCTGTGGTACTGGTGCATCACCAGATCGTGCAGATATACCCATACTTGACTAAGGAACAGTTCTCCTGTTGACTCTGTATTAATGATATTACTTCAGCCATACTGTAGTCTCTACCCCCTGATGTCTGCTCAGGATGGTAGTACTGTCAACAGTACTGCCTGTAGGTTCAATGCTTGAAGATCATTTCAGTCTTTCCCTTGGGATGTATAGCACTCATCCAGCAGCTGTGCACAATTGCATTTAGAAAGTCAAAGGTGTGCGGTTCACATATCCCTTACTGGTAATCAGTAACAGCATTAACTTCACTCTGTACAGGGTGGAAGAATTCCTTAAAAACATAGAGACATAATTTTATGCCCTTGTGATTACATATTGTCCTTTGATCAATTCTTGTAGTCACTTTGACAGTTAAAATTTGCACATATTCACTTATGTTAATGTGTGATATGTCATAAAGGAGCTGTGTTATTGAATGTCATGGAATCATCCTGCACAGGCACAGGCCCTTTGGCCCAAATGGACCATGCACACATTCAGTTCACTGAAAAGTGAAAGCTAGATAGAGTGGTGAAGGAGGATTTTGGCATGCTAATCTTCATAAGTCAGGACAGTGAGTATAAAGGTTGGGTGATCATGGTATGGTTATACAAGACACTAGCTGAAAACTATTGTTTTCAGCTTTCATCATCCTGCTCAAAAAAATGTTATTAAACTGGAAAGAGAATAAAAAAGGCTTAGAAGGATGTTGTCAGGATTTGAGGAATTGAGATACAGAGAAAGGTTAAACAATCTAGTATTCGATTTCCTAGAGGGCAGATGACTGAGAAGTGGTCTAATGGAGGTGTATAAAATTGAGGGGCATAGATAGGGTGAACACATTCTGTCATTTTTCCAGAGTTGAAAAATCAAGAACTAGAGGGCATAGGCTTAATGTGAAAGGAGAACATTTTAATTGGAATTTAAAGAACAGTATTTTTACCCAACGTGTGGTACCTATGAAGAAATAGCCATTGGAAGAAGTAGTTGAGGTAGTCCGATAACAGCTTTTAAACAACAACTGGATAGCTACATGGATTGGAAAGGTTTAGTAGATTATTGGCTAAATGCTGGTAAATGGGATTAACCTGGAGGGGACGCCTTGATCAGCATGGACAAGTTGGGACAAAGGGCTTATTTGTGTGCTATATACCTCTATAACTCTGACCTCCAACAGCATAGCCCCTTTAGGGACACAATAATGTAAGTGAATGTTCATTTTCTATGGGATTTCTAAGAATCCCATCACATAGTACCATACACCATCATTGGATTTGTGCACAAGATCTCTGTGATGCCAAATTCCGCAATTGTCCTTAATGCATAATACAACTGAGGCTGATATTACAGTAATGGCTTAAAATGCAACTGCAGCATGAAAATTGAGTATAGTCACCATTTTCATAAAAAAGATTTGAGGCTTAACTAGATCCAATGTATCTTTAGTGTCCCTTTGCAAGCTCATCTGAGCTCTGCAGCATCAGTGTACTGGCATTCCATTCATTACTGCAATGTTACCTGCATCTGTCCAGTTAACAGACCCCCTCTGCTGAATCTCCTGACCTGACCTTACCATATCCAGATGGCCAATTCAGTGTTCTGGTTTTCCTGTGTGTCCCAGCCTCCATAAATTCATTTTGTCTGCTGCCTGAGTTGCAGGAGATCTATTATCCCTTCATCCAGGGATGGTCAGGATTTGGTAGAAATCTCTGCTGCAAAAAACAAAATCAAAACAAATCCAATTCTGCTTTAACCTTGGCAGGTGAGAAGACTGACCCCTGGTGAAGAGGATCAGTAATTTAAACTTAATTTGAGCAAATTGGAATTTGCAGGTCTCATGAATCCTGACAGCAGAAAGGAGGCAAACACTCTTAGACACGTATCTTGACAGATTTACTGAATCTTAGTAGAGCAATGCAAAAGCTCTGTAGTGAAGGACATTAATGGATTGCATCCAGGGCAAAGGCCTCTCAAACAGTGTATCACCTCAGAGGGTCGCATGAGTGACGATGGTTCTACATTAACAAAATGTATTAAATTAACTTGCTGATCTCTTTCTATTTAGCATAATTGTCCACACCTTACTATATAATGCTTCACCTGGCTTCTAGCTAACCCCTCTAACTCAGTTTATTCAGAAATTCTGTCCTCTTGCAAACTCTCCCACTACTTTACTCTCAGGCTGTAACTTCCAAGCCCAAAATCCTCAGGTTGTCTGGATATCTGAGCTGTCATTGCTTCCAGATTTTCCACACTAAAAATATCTTTGAAAAATCATGTTGATGAAACATCCTCAACCTGAGGTGATGGTATTGGGTTTGCTGACCATGACGTTCTAAACTCAAATGGAGACCTTAAGTCCTAACAGTTATCAACAGCCATGAGTTCTCTCACTAAAGGGAGATTATACTGTAACTACCCAATCTTCGAAGACTAGTTCACTTCACTGTTTATTCTCCACAGCGAGCTTAGCAGCCAGTACCCATTACTTGAGTGGTAGGTTCACCCCCCCCCCCTACCAAGGAGAAGATTCTTACAGCTAACAAAGTAATTTAAGACACAGTTCATTTATTTTCAGTGATACATGTTTAAATCCACGCATTCTCAAAACACATTTAAAAGTCACAGTGATTTCTACCTTAAATATTTCCAAAGCACAAAGCATAAAAATGCAAAAGATAAAGAATTTCCAAAACACAGTTACAATTCCTGGAAACTAAAAAGACATACAATGATGCAGACAGACAAGTCATCCTTCACAGAAACCGAAGCTGGAGAAATTAATCTTAGTTCACCCTGTGTTACCTCCACATTTCTTCTTTATGTTCCTACCTCAGTCCTAATAAGCCTGAATTGCCCTCAACATTTACAGCCTTTTTCTCCCACTTGGATGATTTTATAAACATATGATATTTCCTCAGATATTCTTTCAACACAACCAGTCTAGTCATAGGTCTTAGCTTAAAGTTCACAGTTCACAATTAATATTATGAAACTAACTTCTTTGAATACCTTGGCAACTATAAACACGTCAGCTATTGATATACTGAAGGATATTATCCATCTGCTCTGCAAGCTTCCTTGAACTATGTAATTTAAGAGTCAGCTTGTCTGTATGAAACAAGCCAAATTGAACAACTCATTGTCTTATATTCTACTCTGAGCAGCAATAAAGCAGATGTGGTGACCTTCCATGGACAGAGTGTCTTCTACCTATAGGGTTTGTTTGAAAAGCTTTTCTACAGAGAGTGCTTGTTTTAACTTCAAGCTAATTACTACTTTTATATTTTAAGAACTGAAGACTGATTCCAGTTTTATGACCAGAAGCTAAACAAACTTTCCATTGAAAGTTTATTTACAATTATTCTTGATCTTACAAGTGGCAGATGCTGCATGTTTAGAAAACAAGCTTTGTAAACACGAGCAAAATGAATACCATCACATTAGATCAATAACTCACTCTACTCCAATGTTCCCTCACCCGCAGAGCTTTTTGTAGCATTTTCTGCTTCTATTTGTCACCATCACTTTCACCTATAATTGCTGTGTATGGAGCTGTGCCAGCCCCAATCAATGCCTCAACATCATTAGCAGCCTGACTTTAGCTGCCTGAAGTAGTACTGGAATCCACTGCCCTAATCATTTCCTCTCTCCGACATAGAACAGAAGTGAACAGTACAGAATGGCAAAGCAGGCCCTTCAGCTGACAACGTTGTGTTGAGCTGATTAAATCAGTGATTAATTTCTATTGAGTCCCTTCTGCCTTCATGTTCATCTCCATTTCCTGCATATCCATATACCTATTTAAGAGCCTCTTTAACAGCTCTATCATATATGCCTCCACTACCACTCCAGGGAGACCACTGCAAACACCCACCACTCTGTGTAAAAAAAAAAGTTCCCCTCTCATCTCATTTGATTCTTCCTTTCACCTTAAATGCATGCTCTCTAGCATTAGACATTTCAACCCCAGGGTAAAGTTGCTGGATGTCTAGTCCATCTATGCTTCTCATAATGTTATAAACTTCTTTCAGGTCACCTCAGCTTCCAATTTCTCCAGAATAAATAACCTCTCCTCATTGCACGTGCCCCCTAAGCCAGGCAGCATCCTGGTAAACCTCTTCTGCAGCTTCTCCAAAGAGTTGACATCCTTCATACAGTGGGACAACCAAAACACATTCCCTTCACAATGTTTCATAAATCCTACCAAGTTTTATATCTTTTAATGCACTCAGTGTCTGTGAAGCACTTGAACCCACTTTACTGCATTTAAACTGCTATATAAATACAAATTCTTACTATCTGGGTGGTTGTGAGAACTTTGTAATTTCTTTGAGAGCTGTAACATTTTTTTCTCCTCAACTAAAATTGGCAATATTAAGAAATCTGCTGGGAATTTCACGCCTGGCGCTCAGAAAATGATACTATATTAGCAGGGCTGCATATATATTCTTTGGTCCCATGGGATCACAAGCAGGCAGGGATGAGCCCAAGTCCACTCAAGTGAATAAAGTTTTAAAATCTCCATTATAGCTTCACCAAATATTTCTTAAGGCTTTCTCAAATTTCCATCAGTCGCAGCAGATGGAAGCTGCTTATAAGAGTCAGCATTCATTAGTCTGGGTGCAATGGGAATCTGGGTTTTAGATCCTATATTTTGATATGTGTTTTAGTTACTGAGCCTTGCATCAAAAGGGCAGGTTTAACAGATTTTAGGTCCTGCTTTAAACATTTACCACACACAATCTCATTTAACCCAGTCCACCTGATCTTGAGAGCAAAGTTAACCCTATAGACCAGTTTTTCTAAGCAGTCTGCTGACTGTTGCTATAACACTACTTCAAACAGCTTGGAACGTAGTCGGCTTTGAAATGTATAATCGATGCTGGCCTTTTGTCAATGGGCCCATCTTTATAAAGGCTCATAAAGAATTAATACAGAAAATCTGTACAGCTTGCACAGAGAGTCGGAGTGAAGGAAGCAGTCAATCTGCTCACTGATGAAGGGCTTGGATCTTACCATCTGCTTTCTCTGTTTGATAGTTTTCTTTCAGAGTTTTGCTACAAATTTACGCACATTTGCTTGAAGTTAACTCTTTAAGTTTCATTGACCCAAATTTTAGCCTGGAGGTGTGCTATGCAAGTGGGAGGTGGTGTTTAATGTTAGGCAACCCTCACAATGATTTTGCTGAACGTCTTGCAGTCCTGAGTAATTGAAGCAAACAAGAAAGAGATGGGAGCTTATGGATTTGTCCAGATCAGTTGATGCCATGTCCTACCCACACAGCTGGTATAGGCGGGTGGTGGGAAAACAGATCACAGGATGGGAGGTCGCAGTTCTGTCAAGAAGAAGTTGCTGATCTGAAGACGATCAGGATGGCTGGGTCTGGTCAAGGAAATGTTTCAGCAGTGATAGAAAGTAGGGGGTCAGTAGGTCCTTTGATATTAAGGGAAAGTAGAAAAACTATGTGAGGTGTAGTGTTGTTGTTGTCCCTAAGACCATTAAGATACAGGAACAAAATTATGCCATTTGGCCCATCGAGTCTGCCATTCATTGCTGATATTTTTTTCACTTGACTCCACTCTCCTGCCTTCTCCCTGTAGTTCCTACCATTTTACTAATCAAGAACATATTAATCTCTGCCTTAAGTACACCCAATTACTTAGTGCCTTGGCAATGAATTCCACAGATTCACCACCCTCTGGCTGAAGGACTCCCTTCTCATCTCAGTTTTAAAGGGATACTTTTTTATTCTGGGGCTGTGCCCTTGGATCTCACAATCTTCTGCTAATGCAAGCTCAAACCTTTTGTAGGTACAAAGAGGATCTTGGGGTCCATGCCCATTGATGCCTAAAATTTGCTGTCCAAATTAATAGAATTGTTAAGAAGGTGTATGGTGTGTTGGTTTCATTAATTGGAGAACTGAGTTCAAAAACTGTGAGATAACATTGGAGCTTTATTGGACCACACTTGGAATATTGTATTCGGTTCTGGTTGCTTCATTTTAGGAAGGATGTGTAAGGTTTAGAGAGTGTGCAGAGGAGATTTACCAGGATGCTACCTAGATTGGAGAAGATGTCTATGAGGATAGGTTGAGTGAGCTAAGGCTTTTCCCTTTGGAGTGAAGGAGGCTTAACAGAAGTGTACAAGAATGGTCAGCTGAAGACTTCTTTCCCAGAGTGGAAATGGTTAAAACCTGGGGGTGTAGTTTTAAGATGATTCGAGGAACGTTTAGGAGGGGATTACAGAAGTAAGTTTTTCATGCATGGAACATGCTGCTAAGGGTGGTGGTAGAGGCAGATACATTGGGGACATTTAAGAGACTCCTAGACAAATGAATGATAGGAAGATGGAGGGCTGTGTGGGAAGAAGGGTTAGATTGATCTTCAAGTAGGTTAAAATATCAGTACAACATTGTGGGCTGAATGGCCTGTACTGTGCTGTAATGTTCTATGTTCTATATTCTAAGCAGCTTTTGTGGACTTGCTTCTTTAACCTAATGTCACATTGTCAATCTGGTCTTTAGTGGCGAATAGTAGGGCATTGCATAAGATAATGTTGTCACATGAAACAGGGAGGAGGTAAGTAAAACTCCTCATGAACAAGTCAAAACAATCTGAGGAACAGTTGTTAAACCTGTTGTTAAGCCTCTGATATCCAAAAGCATTCAATTATAAAAAAAATCAAAGAACTGAAAATACTAAAAGGTTATGTATACAAGCAGAAGCTAAAATTCTTAAAGCACTGTAAAGCACATTTAAATATGCTAAAAATGAGTAAACTCAATTAATTAAAAGTTACAGGTGACTTCATACTTATCTAGATAGCTGACTGTTCATGAACAAATCTGACTGTTCATGCACAGATCTAAATGCTGCGAGTTTGGGAGGCAGATTCTTCTGTGTACTAGCTAGGAACTTGCCCCAGGTCTGTTCTTTGTCACTATACTTCATCTCATAGTGCTGCCAGAGAACTATTTGCAAAAATCAGCTGTAAGGTCGGGGCTTCCTTATTGACATAGTGATTCCAAGCTGGTGGCAAATATATGAAGAATTGCTGGACATGCTGCACAATAATGCCACCAGTTTTCATCAGGTCTGGCTGAAAATAATTCTTCAATTGTGCACATTTTCCTCACTTAACACACCAGCAGACTTTGCTACAGTGGAGATCACACCCACTCAAACATTTTTTACATATTCTTAGACAATGGTGCTTAAGTGTTTTCTTTATTTCTTCTGTCAAATTCAAAATTGGTCATATAAGACCTTAAAACATAGGAGCAGAATTAAGCCATCAAATCCACTCCACAATGACATCTTGATTAATTTACTATCCCTCACAAACCTATTCTCCTGTGTTCTACCTGTAACCTTTGACACCCTGACAAATCAAGGACCTATCAACCTCTGCTTTAAATATATCGAACTACTTAGCCTCCACGGCCATCTAGGCAATATAGTACCTTCCACAGATTCACTACCTTTGGGCCAGAGAATTTCCTCCTTATCACTGTTCTAAATGGCATCCCTCTATTCTAAAGCTGTGCCCTCTGGCCCTAGACTCCTCCACTACAAAAAAACATCCTCTCCACATCCACTCTATCAGTTTCAATGAGATCCTCCCTCATTCTTCTAAACTCCAGTAAGTACAGACCTACAGCCATCAAACGCTCCTCATATGGTAACCCTTTCATCTTGGAATCACTCTAGTGAACCTCCAGTAGGTTCATTCCAGTTCCAGCACATCTTTTATCAAATAAAGGGCCCAAAACTACTCAAAACAATCCAAGTGTGGCCCAACCAGTGCTTTGTAAAGCCTTAGCATTAATCCTCGCTCTTGTATTCCTCTTGAAATAAACGTAAACATTGCATTTGTCTTCTTCACCACCTACTCAACCTACGTTAACCTTTAGGGAACTCTGCACTAGGATTCCCAAGTCCCTTTGCAGCTCCAGTTTCTCAATTCTATACGTATTAGAAAAGACTCTACACTTTTAATCCTTCCACCAAAATGCATAACCATACATTTCCCCACACTATATTCAATCTGCCACTTTTTTGCTCATTCTCCCAATCTGTCTAAGTCTTTCTGCAGATTCTCAACACTACTGGCCCCTCCACCTGTCTTCGTATTGTCCACAAATTTGGCCATAAAGCCATCAATTCCACCATCCAAATCATTGATATATAACATGAAAATAAGTGATCCCTGTGGAACATCACTAGTCACCAGCAACTAATCAGAAAAGGTCCCTTATATTCCCACTCTTTACCTTCTGCCAGTTAGACAATCTATCCACGCTCATATCTTTCCTGTAATACCATGGACTCTTATCTTGATAGTCAGTCTAATGTGTAGCACCTTGTGAAAGGCCTTCTGAAAATCCAAGCACACAAAACCACAGACTCTCTTTTGTCAAGCTTGCTTGTTATTTCCACAAGGAATTCCAACAGATTTGTCAGGAAAGATTTTCCTTTAAAGAAACCATGCTGACATTAGCTAATTTTATCATGTACCTACAAGTAACCTGAAATCTTATTCCTAGCAATAGACTCAGCATCTTCCCAACCTCTGAAGTCAGGTAACTGGCTTATAATTTCCTTTCTTCTGTCTCCCCCCTTTTTAAAGAGTGGTGTGACAATTTCAATTTTCCAGTCCTTGGGAACCTTTCCAGAATCAAGTGATTCTTGAATGATCATTATTAATGCCTCCACAATCACTTTAGCTACCTCCTTCAGAATGCTGTGGTGTAATCCATCTGGTCCAGGTGATTTCAGACCTTCAGACCTTTCAAGTTGCCAAGCACTTTCTCCTTAGTAATAGCAAGTACATGTGCACATAAATGCAACAGATAACTTGCCGTAGCAATACAGGCAGATAAATATCATATAAGTAGCATTAACAAGAAAAACTAATATTAAACATAAATTATACACACTTAGAGCAAAAGACAAATCAAGTTTGTTGAAAACAGAATTGCGAATAATTTATTCAAGATGTGGAGCCTTCAGGCTTGATATTAGGTGTTAATGTGCTTATAAAGCTTGTGCTCTAATTATTGCACACCTACTACATTATCACCTTCCATTTTAATGTTAGGGCAGTAAAAGAGCCCTCTGAATCCATTCAACACATTTGCGTACAGAATTCCCTCGTTCCATTACCCTTTCTGCTGAAATAAACTCCTGCAGTCTCAGCAATTTCCCACAACACTGTTGTATTCTCTCAACAAGCCCCAAGAAATCCATTCTGACCCTGAATCCCTTACTGACTAATCTAGTGATAGGCCTCTAAAGCTCCAGGTAAATTAATAGCATGAAATGTGCCTGAGAAATATGGCTGGCTGCGTCAAAATCCCTCTGAGGCTTGAATTATTTGTGTTAAGATAGGGCAACAGCCAAGTCTCTGAGTCAATTCACTGTTACAGCTGCCAATATTTTTTTTTACCTGAGAGAGCTGCTTCATTCTTTATTATTGCTCAGGAATCAATACTCCTATTGCCCTCACAAAATGCTATACAAGCGTTATTGGCATTTCACTTGGCAGTGCAGGGTATCAACATCAATCTCAGCACTAGCGCAGCTTTACAGCTGTATCCTCATATTGATTTGAAGTGGAAGCTTTCTCGATATATACATTATGTACACACTGCCAATTTTTTGAATTCCAAAATGCAGATGATACAGCAATGCTCAAAGTGACCAAAAGCAGTTATAAAATGTGTAATTACTTCACATTTCTGAATTAAAGGAATATTACTTTCTTCACTTGACTTTGCAGCAAGCATCTCCAAGCTCAATCTGCATGCTGTTTTACAGCAGGCCATTCAATGTCTTTCTTCTTAAAGGATTTCTAAAAATGAATTAGCACTTAGGTTTTTAAAATTCCCTTCATCCCTCCCTCCATCGTGGATGCGAAACAAAAGAAAAACAATAATGTGGTAGTAAATTTTAGTAATAATGCAGAATGAATATAAAGATTGTGGCTCCATGTGATTTTTCTTCCCAGAGAGTTTGTGCAAAATATTGGACCACATTTGGCTTCCCCAACTTGTCTGATATGTTTAACATTAAAAAAATATATAATAAGAGCATAAGATATAGGAGTAGATTTAGGCCATTTGGCCCATCAAGTCTGTTCTGTCATTTCATCATGGCTGATGCAATTTTCCTCTCTGACACAATCCTTGTATCCCTTGTAGGCCATTTCCTTGTATCCCTTCATGCCCTGACCAATCAAGAATCTATCTACCTTAAATATACATCAACACTTGGCCTCCACAGTTGCCTGTGGCAAAGAATTCCTCAGGTTCTTAAGTGTCTGGCTAAAGAAATTCCCCCTCATCACTATTCTAAAAGGATGTCCCTCTATTCTAAGGTTGTGACCTCTGATCTTACACTCCCCCACTATTGGAAATGTCCTCTCCACGTAATGTCCTGCAGTTGCCTGTTGCTACCCTATAGTTGATACTCCAATTGAATGTTGCTACTCTGCATAAAACAGCAAGTGGATCCAGGTTAGAGAAGAGATCTGCTCTTGTACTTACAGTGCAAATGACTGGAACTACTTTAAGGTGGTGATCATACTAATTATCTCTAGCCCATTTTTTGGTGTGCAGGTGATATTTAGGAAGTACACAGCAGTCGGCTAAAAACTGGATAAACAATCTGCTGACAGTATAACATTTTGAAGCTTTCCAGCAGGCGTCTGCACCTAGTCATTAGGATTAAATAATGCACTGAATATAGGGTAATGATTACCTACAAGTTAATTAGAGGCTGCAACACAATTAAGAGTTCAGGTGAAATCATACATTGTGACAGCAAAGCCTGAACAGTTAGCACAAATTTTCTAAACCCCAACATTAGCTTTTAATCTATGTAATTTGATTTGATTTCTATTAATAATATATAAATTAAATTTAAACCTGTGGCAGTTATAAAACATCAGGACATGCTAGCACATTGGCATGTCAGATCCTTATATAGAATGATTGTTGCTCAGTTAAATGTTGTTAACATGTAGACACATGTGAAGATGTTGGGTCACATGCAAATATTCCATGTTGCGTCACATGTCTGGATAGGAACATTATAGGGATACAAGAACTTCCTTTTCTTCCCACCGAGCTTGTGATCTTTACTGTGCCATTGTGGAGAGTTGCTTAGCAGAGGTCAATTGCTCCCCATTGAGATAAAAGGGAAACCAGCGAGCCACTGCAAACAATAAGCAGAAAGACAGCCTCATCTGGCACCATACACAGCCTAAGAAGATGGAGATAATACAATTCAATATCATCAAAGACAAGGAAACCACAGACAATGACCACATCCACTGAATAATGCTGCCTCTGAAAACAAAATTACCTAAAAGCTTCCCATTCAACCTCACTGAAGGATTATTAAAAAGACAAAAAAAATACTGGAAATTGCTGGAAACACACCATTAATCAGCTGTTCAGTCTTGGTATTCAACCCCTCGTTGTAAATTGAGTTGTGGCTGAATGTCTACATCTGAAATATTAATCTGTCTCCATTTTTCACTCTCTGGGTAAATCTGAGTTTTATCACCACTACTTCTGTTTCTTTTTTCTACAAAGCACTTCTGTAAATTGGTCCATTTCACGGACTAACCCTCTCTATGAGTATGTCTGGAGACGAGGGGTTGGATGCAATAGTATCAGTCACCGAGAATCCTCCCTTCCTGACATCGGATTCCATCGAACACTAAGTTTTGCTTGGCTTCGGAATGTCTGGGATTAGTATGGAGAAAGCAAAGGGATCATTTAAAATGGAGCACCTTGAGATTGCTACACTCCATAATTGAAGTGCTCATTGATATAAACCAGCCTTGACCTTGAGGCTTCCTGCTGGCATAATTCCAAGCACAGCACATAACCTAAAGTGAATGCAGATTGCACCAGCAAAACAAGAGAAAAATTGCTTAGTCTCAGAGAAAATATCATCTGCACTGATTTGCCATGGGGATAACCAACCCACTGTTGCTGTCGCTCACCTGTACCGTTTGCTTAATTATACAAATCTGTTAGTACATTCTATCTCCATAAAGCCATCAAATCTCAACAGATATGTTGCAGAGAATAAGATAACAGATGGCTGGAGATGGATGACTTACATCTGTGATGTTCATTACTGGCTTTCACTTGCTGGGAGTTGATTCACCTCTCCAGAATACAGACAAAACATCCACTACATTCTTGTAGACATTTTATAAAGTTGAAAGATTTACCTGGAAGTTTAAAGAGATAAATTTTCTCTGAGCTTTTGTGTCTTATCCGTGCTTATTTGTTAATGCCGATCTATTGCAATGGGAAATAGGTACAACTGCCTACATCCTTATATTAAGCACAGCCATTATACAGCAAATATTAATTTACCAATAATGCTTGCTTCTCACTGTGTTAATATGGATGCTTAATGATATTGTAACATATAATCTTCATATTGACCATGATGGTATAGCAGTGTATTTGACATCAGACATTGTCTTATTTGTGTAATACCCTGGTTAAGAACATGTTTTATTCCATTACTACAGCTATGCTGTTGGGTATTTTATAGTTTCCACAGGTTTTCTGTAAAACACAGTCTATTACTGACATTATTTTGGTTTCTGTTAAGATAAGGAGTCATGTGACCAGCTTAAGAATGTTGTATCAGCCAGCTGGGTTTGTCTTCATAACATTCTGTCCACTGGGATGCCATGGAACATTTGGGAGAGATTAGCGTCATCCAATTTCTAGGAGAATGTGGGCTTTGAGAGGGGTATTTTCGCAGGAATTGGAGAAGAAATGAGGTGCAGAGAGGAACACAATGGAGGACGCTCATAGAACCTCACCGGAAGGACAGGCCACGTTGTAAGAAGTGCTTTGTGCAAGCAAATGGCTCCACAGAGGAAGTGCCAATACTTCTGAGTTAGCCAGTGAGCTCGTAATGGAATTCAAGGGAAATTCAAATTGTGGCTGGTGTCTTTCACACGGAACGCGGGCTCAGCACCATGAGCAATTAAAGTGAAACACCCGACAACCCAGCAATGAGCTCCAATGTTTATGTGCACATTATAGATCAGGTTAATTGTAATGGATCCTTCTTCTGTTAGCTGCTTGTTAAAGTATATTTGTAAATATACTTTCACTTTAAGTTTAAGTTCCACTATTTCCTGCAGATAATAACTTTTTACATGGGGCAGTATTTATGCAGCATTCACCATATCCTGCATTCAGTATCTCAATGAAACATTCCAAATTCCTGGTTTGGTTAAACCCAAATCAGACTGACCCTATACATGTGTTGCTTATTGGAGTTGGGCATCTCATTGTACCCATGCATCTTTAAGTTACATGGCTGTTAGTGCAGGATAGCTAACAAGCCTAATTTGTTACAAACCACAATGAGAGGGTTACATTTGTATTTATAAGTTATTAATAATTGGCTTACCTATAAATTTGCAAAGTACTTACAATGGTACAGCAAATGATAACAATCTATCGTTATGATTCACCAGCGTATCAGCAGTTAGCTCACATGTTAATAAAGACAATTTCAAGCACAAAGACCTGCCAGTTGGAAAAAAGGTAGATGAATCTTTAATTTGTCCTGGCTATACACCAACAGTTCAATTGCCAGAGAAAACTTTTTCTTTTAAGCGTATGTATAATCATTGCAAATATTACTGAGTCAGCTGAATGGGAATTGGCTGAAAATTTCAGGCTAATTTTTGCAACATTGATAAACATTGCCAGATGAATTTGAATCAGAATCAAGTTTATTATCACTGACATATATGAGATGAAAATTGTTGTTTTGTTGCAGCAGAACAGTGAAAGCCAAAAATGAAAATATTAACACTTTATATATTGTGTTAAGGAGGAGGCTTTGGTGGGACTAAATAAAAAAACTGGACGGTCTTTCTGGGACACAAGGAACGCTTGTGATTTCTGTGCTGTAGCATCTTACCTATCCCACTACTTACTTCTTTCTGGGCTCCATGTCTTTCTTACTATAGTACTTAACCACAGGCCTTCTCACCACATCCTGCCACATTCTCACTGTAACAACTGGGAATCAAACAAATGTGGGATTAGTCCAGGATTTATATGAATTTCTGTTGTTGGAAAGCATGACAAAGGGCCTAAGATTTAGTAACCTCTTCCCTCTGTGAATGACTACTTTCAAGCTACCTGAAAATAGGGTCAGTGACATGTAGCGCTTTGTGGCTTTTCAGGAGTCACTAGAGAGCAGAGAGATTAAATGTGGAAGGAAAATAAAGAAAATCAGAAGAGAGGAGACAACTCTCAGAATCGGAGCCAGATTTATTGTCACTGATAAATTACGTGAAGTTTGTTGTTATGCAGCAGCAGTACTGTGCAAAGACATAAAAATCTGCAAATTACAAGAACAGTGCAATTACAAAGTAGTATTTATGGATTCACAGACTGTTCAGAAATCTGAAGGCAGAGAGAAAGAATATTTTAATGGCAGAGAGAAAGAAGTTGCTTCTAAATTGCTGAATATGGGTCTTCAGTCTCCTTTACGTTATGTTTTGTAATTACAACACATAAAAAAGCTAATTCAAAGGAAAACAAGAGAGATGGGAATGTGAGTCTAACTTGATCCAGTCATCCATTGTGTACTCAAACACATCATATGTGAGTGACTTACTGAAGTAAAATAACATGTTTTCCCTGGCACCTATAATTTTAAAATTTTGATTAATTTCGGGAGTTACAAACAAAATGTTGTGTTTTGTAACTCCAAAAACTAAGCAAAAGAAAAACATTGGAGCCAGGAGAATGTATCTACTTTGTTTTACATTGGTGAGATGCACACTTATGATGTGGTGGCATAACAATATATGTTATTCACTTACTTTTTACAAATAGTCCATAATTATTATGTAACCAAACATTTTATATATACATCTGTTGTATGTGAACCACTGTCATAATGAAAACAAAATTTATTCAGCCAGAGAGGTTTCTGTTTACACGTTACAATTTTGTTCATACTCATTTTCATTCCTGACTGCAACTTAATTCCTGGCTGCTGTTTCAATGGATACAGTAATTTCAACTGCTCTTTTAAATGTTAAGATGTGCTTCATGTTAGGAGTGACTTTTGAATGTTTTCTTGTAAGATTCCACAAACTAAACGATCTGTCAGTGCATTATTAAGCTCACCATTAAACTGAGAAGGCTCAGGCAATTTCTTCAATTCAACCATGTAAGCTGAAATGGACTATTCTTCCTTTGAATCCACTTATGAAACCTAGAGCATTCTGTGATCAATAATAGTTTTGTTTCTAAATGTTTTGCATATGACGCATTTGATTACACAATAGATTACTGGATCAAGTTAGACTCACATTCCCATCTCACTTGTTTTCCTTTCAATTAGTTTTTTAATGTTTCGTAATTACAAAACATAACAGTGAGGAGACTGAAGACCCATTCCTAACAATTTAGGAACAGCTTCTTTCCCTCTGCCATCAAAATCTTCTTTCTCTCTGCCTTCAGATTTTTGAACAGTCTGTGAATCCATGAATACTACTTTGTTATTGCATTGTTCTTGTAATTTACAGATTTTTATGTCTTTGCACAGTACTGCTGCTGCATAACAACACATTTCATGTAATTTATCAGTGATAATAAATCTGACTCTGATTCTGAGAGCTGTTTCCTTTCTTTTGATTATGCTTGCGATTTCATCAAAGTTAATTTTGGCTGGCTTGGTTGGAGCTGCTTAACTTCTGAGCAAATTGTATGCTTTTGCACCTATTGCATGTGACAATACTGACACTTATTCTGTATTAGTCATTTCATTTGCGTCAAAACGCTGCACAGTTCATTCAGTATACGTCATCCAGTTATATGTTGTGCAATTGAACACATCTATGCTTCCGATGTAGCCAGCTATTTAAATAAAATCATTATTATTATCACCTGGTATACACCATTTATGAACCTGTGAATTTCACCCATTTTCTGCCTTTTTGTGCTTCAACCAGTGGGCTGTTGTCTCAGGTTCATTTTAAAATTTCCGTGTCATCACGGTTATGTTTTGTAATACCAGAAATTAACACAGGAGCCCGAGAAACTGTGTCTGATCATTTTACTTTAGTGAGGTGCTTAGATATGACATGGTGGTACAATAACATATGCCATTCATGTACTTCTTACATATAACATGTAATGAATTATGTGAACAAACTAAGAATACTTAATCAAATACTCTAGTTACAATATTGCTGAACTATTAAATACACTACACTCTCCACTGTAGATTGATTAAAACTTGTAACTCTTTGGTGTTGTACCATATCTCCTCAAATTCTTAGTGAAATTGAACCAACAGAATGCTTTCTTCATGACTGTATCAATATGGGCCCAGGCATGATCCCCTTAGATGTTGATGCCCAGGAACTTGAAGCTGATCCCCCTTCCCAAATCTGGCACTTCAATGATAACTGGAGTGTGTCCGCCCGTCCGCCACTTCCTGAAATCCACAATTAGTTCTTTGGTCTTGCTGACACTAAGTGTGAGGTTGTTGTGATTCCAGTCAACAAGCTGATCTACCTCACTCAACTTCTTATGTTTTGCGATTGTGTTCTTCCTTTAGTTTCTGCAAAATTCATCATACAAGACATGATTTATATGTTCAATACTACTCTGCAGGAATTTACATTGGTTCACTTCTGAAGTGGCTTAATATACACTTATATGATACATACACATCTTTAATGTGGTTAATAATTAATGGAAAAGCCCATGTCACCTTTGTGTCTCCACTCCAACACCCCTGTGCATGTTATTAAAGTGAATGATTCTTCAAATCATCTTAAGTATTCTCGACATATCCAATATATTTTTAACAAGTATTTATACCGGAGTCCATTTAGCCTATCAAGTCCCAAGACTGCCAACTTCTGGGAGGAATGCCCTTCAATCCAATTTCCCCTTTCTCATTTCACTTTTGTAGTTTATTCTCTCTCGCATTTTTTTAATCAAAATATACTTTATTCAAAAATAAAATTATGTATAATAAACCATTCAATGACTCTCAGTCCTTTACAAATGTTTCCATTACAGTCTTTACATTCCCACACTTTAGCCACCCAGGTGGCACTCTGTTACTTCATATTTACATACACTTGTTCAGGGGTGTACACCCTGCCCCCCCTACCCCTCAACTGCCACGGGAGAAGAACCCTAGACTATGGTCCTTCCCCACCGGGTCCTTGCGGTGGCTGCACCGAGTTTGAGTGCGTCCCTCAGCATGTACTCCTGCAGCCAAGAATGTGCCAGTTGGCAGCATTCCCCCATGGACATCTCCTTGTGCTGGTAGACCATCAAGTTTCGGGCTGACCAAAAAGCGCCTTTGACCGAGTTGATGATCTGCCAGCAGCACTGGATGTTGGTCTCCGTGTGCGTCCCTGGGAACAGCCCGTAGATCAGAGAGTCCTTTGGTACGCAGCTGCTGGGGATGAACCTCGACACTGTCCACACAAAGAATCAACCTCCCACTGATCCTGTTTGGCATTAGGCTACACAAAGGGGTGGGCCAGTAACTAATTCAACCTTCAGCACATATTAGTATCAGTGAGAAGATAAAAAGAAATCTGCACAGTGGTAGAGAGAACATGCAACTATTCTATCAACAGCACCTAAAGTCAGGTTTGTACCTTGGTCATCGGAAGTATGAGGGGAAGTACTAACTGCTGTGTCCATGTCACCCATTGTGAGTATGGTGAAACTCACTATGAATTACAGAAATTTAAATAATTGTCACTGAACCAATGGTAACCTTTGTTTAAAATAAGCTATTTCTTCACGCAACTATTTTCTTGATAAGTATTCTTTGTTGTTTCTTAAGCCAGTCTTCATTGGAGATACAGTACTCTGCAAAAGCCTTCGGCACATATACGTATATTCATCAACGTGGAGTGAAGAGGACATTGTAAAGGACATTGGGAATGGCGATGGTGGAGTGGTGTGGAACAGGTGGCAGAGAAGGAATGCCAGGGGCAGGGGGTAGTATGGGTATAGGCCCACCCAGCCCTGACATATCAGGCAAGGTCATTTGATTCCAAACAATTGGTTTATTGATCATTACAGAATGTCTCTCTGGCACTTCCTGCTCCCTCCTCTCTCCCTTCCTTCTTCCCAACTATGATTCCCCTCTCCCTGTCTCCTTCCCTCTCTAGTCCACAATAGAGACCCATATCAGAATCAAGTTTATCATGGCTCAATATGTC
Organism: Hypanus sabinus; assembly: GCF_030144855.1. Lineage (NCBI taxonomy): Eukaryota > Metazoa > Chordata > Chondrichthyes > Myliobatiformes > Dasyatidae > Hypanus > Hypanus sabinus. The sequence continues at coordinate 39,593,573 of NC_082710.1, read as the reverse complement.
ATGAAATTTGTTTTTTTGGAGGGCAACATTACAGTTCAATACATAAAATTACATAAATATATATATGTACACCTGAGACTTTTGCACGGTAGTGTATATAATACCTGCAGTTGCAGAGGGTGAATAAAATTATCCTCCGGTCTCATATTTACATTGAGAAATGTAATTATAGACATAACATTTTCTGCAGAAACGTACTAACACATTGACTGCCCTGAGTCAAATATCAAGCAGTTGCAGATCAACTTTACACCTACAGAATTACATCAACTTCAGAATAGCTTCACTTAGCACAAGACAAGCTTCTCACTCATTGCATGTGATCATAATCTCAGAGAGGAATCGCTCATTTATACCGAATTATGGACAGTTCTCTAATCCATATTGGCAGGGAACTGAGTTGAGATTAACTAGCTAAAATAAGACTTGTTTCTCCCTTTACTTGGGCCTGTTAAGGCTTTTTACTAAAACATGTCATTAATTTTAAAGCAAATTTTTATATATTTCAAAATAACTGTTATTCATACTAATAAAACTATATACAAAGGAAGAAACAATGCACAACTTTTGCATTCATGGTCATTACATTTGTTCATATTAACCATAAAACCATTACCATTTATGTAGCCCCCTGTGCTGAGATGCCAATTCAATATTTGAGGGGTTTCCTCATCTGACTCTGCCTCTCTATGTCCTGTAGTAGGATCTTAAACCCTGGCCCTTCCCCATGGGCCCTTTGCATTGTCTGCACCAAACTTCAATGTACTTCCCCTGCCCAACAGCATCTCCTTCATCTCCTTGCTGACACTCCTCACTGAGCTGAAAGACCATCAAGTTTTGGGCAGACAATGAGGTGGTCACAGGAAGCAGAGGAGCACATACAGGATCACGTTGAGTCGATGAAGTGGACCATATTCAAATATTCATTTATGGATCAGAATGAATACAACAGGGTTGTCATGGAGATATATGAGAATGTCCCCACAAAATCATACTGAGTCTTCCCCAACTAAAAGCCTTGGATGAAACACAAGAATCACTATCTGCTGAGGGCTAGCTCAGAGGCATTCAGGTTTAGTGACCAAGAAAGTTACAAGAGGTCCAGATACGATCTCCAGAAAGCTGTCTCACAGGTGAAGTGAGAGTTCCAGATTAAGCTTGAATCAACAAAGAATGTTTGACAGTTGGGGCATGGCTTGAATATGATAACCTCTTATAAAGTTAGATCAAGTGACATAGGCAACAACTGGACCTCACTTCCAGATGAGCTCAATGCCTACTATGCTCATTTTGACCATCAAAACATGGGGGAGCCATCACTAACTCCCAAGGCCCCTGATGATCCCATGATGTCACTCACTGAGGTTGACATGCGAGCAGCCTTCAGGAGGGTGAACCCACAAAATGCATCCGGCCCAGAAGGGGTACCTGGCTAAGTACTAAAGACCTGTGTTGATCAACTGGCTAGAGCGTTCACTGAGATATTTAACCTCCCACTTCAGCAGTCTGAGGTACTAACCTGCTTCAAGCAGGATTCAATTACACTGGTGTCTCAGAAGAACTTTGTAACCTGTCTCAATGACTATTGTCAGTAGTACTTACATCCACAATAATGAAGTGCTTGGAGAATTCGGTGTATCGCCTAGCAATACTTACATCCACAGTGTTTGGAGATGTTGGTGATGAAACATATCAATTCCTGCCTGAGAAGCAACTTCAATCTACTCCAATTTGCCTATAAGAGCAACAAGTCCGCAGGAGACACCGTCTTATTGGCTCTACATTCAACCCTGGACCATCTGGTCTGCAAGATGCATCCATCAAGAATCTCGACATTCAATACCATAATCCGCTCAAATCTAATCATAAGCCTAACGATCTTGGGCTCACTACCGCTCCTTGTGCAATTGGATCCTCGATTTCCTCCCTTGTACTCCCCATTAAATGTTGTCGCGTGGCCAAGTGGTTAAGGCGTTCGTTTAGTGTTCTGTAGGTCACTAGTTCGAGCCTTGGCTGTGGCTGCGTGTGTGTCCTTGAGCAAGGCACTTAACCACACATTGCTCTGTGATGACACCGGTGTCATAATGGGTCATAATGCTCTTCCCTTGGACAACATCGGTGGTGTGGAGAAGGGAGACTTGCAGCTTGGGCAACTGCCGGTCTTCCATTTTAAAAAAAACTTTGCCTAGGCTTATGCCCTGGAAATTTTCCAAGGCACAAATCCATGGTCTATCGAGACTAATGGAGGCCTACTACTACTACTACTACCACCCAATAAGTTTGGATTGGCAACAACATCTCCACAATCTCCATCCGCACAGGTGCATCATAAGGCTGTGTGTTTAGTCCCCTGCTCTATTTGCTTTACACTTATGACTGTATGGCTAAGTACAGCTCCAATATGTAGCTGGCTGACAACACCACTGTCATTGCCAGAATCAAAACTATTTATGAATCAGCATATATAGAGAGATAGAAAATCTGGCTGAGTGGTGCCATAGCAAAAACCTCTTACTCAATGTCTGTAAGACCAAGGAATGGTTATTGACTTCAGGAGGAGGACACCAAAGGGATATGAGCCAGTCCTCAATTGCCAATTGCGGATCAGAGGTGAAGAGGGTCAGCAACTTTAAATTGCTCAGTTTTATTATTCTGGAGAACCTGTCCTGGGCAATTACAAAGAAAGCATGGCAGTGCCTCTACTTCCTTAATAGTTTGCAAAGATTTGGCATGACATCTAAAATTTTGACAAGCTTCTATAGATGCGCAGTGGAGAGGATATTGACTAGCTGTATCACAGCCAAGAATGGAAACACCAATGATGCTGAACAGAAAATCCTGCAAAGAGTAATGAACACAGCCCAGTCCATCACATTTAAAGCCCTCTCCACTATTGAGCACAACTCCATGAAGCATCGCAGGAAAGCGGCATCCATTATCAGAGACCCCCACCACCCAGTTCATGCTCTCTTCTCGCTGCTACCATCAGGAAGAAGGTGCAGGAGCCTCAGGACTTATAACACCAGGCTCAGGAACCCCACAACCCCAGAATCATCAGGCTCTTCAAACAAAGGAGATAACTTCACTCAACTTCACTTGTCCCATCATTGAAGTGTTCCCACAACCTATGGACTCACTTTCAAGGACTCTTCATTTCGTGTTCTCAATATTTATTGTTTATTAGTTATTATTATTTTTCTTTTTTGAATTTGCACTATTTGTTGTCTTTTGCACACTGGTTGAACACCCAAGTTAGTGCAGTCTTTCTTTGATTCTAGTATATTATAGATTTAATTCTAGTATATTATAGTAATTATAGTAATTATTTTATTATTGATTTATTAAGTAAGCTCACAAGAACATGAATCTCAGGGTTGTATATGGTGACATATATGTACTTTGATAATTAATATACTTTGATATTTGAACTTTCAATATATCACTTCTTCACACCCATTTTAACCAAAAGTAAATCTTTTGACACTCAGAGCACTGGTCCATAATTTTGATTTTGAAAGAAATATAAAATGGATTGTTTAGCTTCTCCTACCATTTAATATTCCTCCTGAATTTAATTACTTCAGCCATCTCATCCCAAAGCCAAAAATTCCTCCTTGTCTTCATACAGTCTAGATTTAATTATCTATTGTCCTTAGAATAATAAACTTGCCATAACAAACCCCATAGTTATATAATAGCTCATAGGACAGGAGCAGCTGTTGTCTGCTCAGCCGAGTAACACAATAGCAAAGTGCACTGCAATTACAAGCTCTCTGGAGGTATAGTTATCTCCTCAAATGGTGTATCTTTGTAAGAAGAATCTCATAAATCCCTTTAGAAATGTGCCCTTCAGGCTCTGGCTTAAGGAAATGTACACCAACTTGTTTTTCTTCATTTTTTCCCATGATGGGTCAGTGGTTTCCATGGTAAAAAAGCTAATTTTCTCTGAGGATGACAGTGATCTACTAAGAAAACATAAGCCCATGACTGCTTAAATCAACAAGTTCACTAATCATAATAAAACAAATTGATGACTCATATCCTATTCATTTCTAATGCTGATCAATTATAAATCAGAAGTGGAATAAAGGAACTAAAGAAACCAACCATTGGTTTATAATTTGCCGTCAAAATAACAATGGGGTTAGTAGCGTACACTTTTATTTAATTTCAGTGGAATGTCTTTCAGTGGCAATCAGCTGGCATGACTGTAAAGTAGGTTTAGCACAATCAATAGAGGTTCAACTTCGAAGTGTGTGTCTCTATAATTCCTATGTTTAAGTTCAGACTACAGTTTTAGACCAGGTACTAATTGAAGTAACCCGGAGAGATCCCTGCGCTGTTTATTCCCATATGTCATTGTACATTGTAGATCAGCCATGTTCTTTCTACATTAAGCCACATTGCAATAACTCCTGATGCAGGAAGAATGTCAATATGAGGAGCTCTCTAAAACAGTGGGTTTTACCATTGCTGCCAGGCTATAATCAATAGCCACTTACAGCGCACGCACTGCAGCATTGATAACTTGTCGCTCTCTTAGCATAGATAAAAGCTTGAGATTGGGCCATTAATTTTTCAGCCAGCTCACCTACATTGGTATTTGTTGCCCAGGACATTTCCTTTCACTGAGAATGTAAATAAGAAAAACATGTCATATCCATTTTGGAAGTGGTAAAAGAAAATTATAAACTCGGGAAGCCCTAGATTAGTCCTTCTTGCCTGTGGGTAGATTGTAATTTTCTCCTTGCAGTTCCAATTAAAATTCCGGTTAGATTTGACAACTTTTATGGGGATGGAGGATATTACTAATGGCATTTTAAAGCATATACCCATGTCTGAGTTGGTTTCAGATTAAATTAGTACATTGATTTAATTTGCAGTTCTGTCATGTCGAGCTAAAATTCTTGCTACATTCTAAAGTTGTGAATATTTATTGGACAAGTGTAAAATATTCATACTGCCTCCAAGATAGACCAGATATTGTTACAGAATTTGTGCCGATTATCTACTTTCTATTTCTGCTTGAGGGTAAATAGGATTTAAACTAGAACAAAATAAAAAAGGTTTACTCAGCAATATCACAATAAAACTTAATTTATCATTTGTTGAAGTACTTCTAAGAACAGTTACAAGGCTTCCCCATGGATTGTGCTACCATATTTTTTGTCCGATGTTGCCACATATGGTACTACTGTGTTGTAAATGAAATGAGTTGTGCCCAGTCTATATGATCCAATGAAAACCAGAACAAAAATCTGCTGTGGAAAATCTGAAATTAAAATAGAAAATGCTGGAAAGACTCAACAGGTCACGAAGTATTGTAAATTCAAATTCAAACTCAGAGGACCTTTGTAAAGTCAATGGAGAAATAGTTAACATTTAAGCTAATCAGGACTGGGAAAGAGAGAAACAAGTTTGCCTTCAGTTTTAGAGATGATTGGGAGAGATGGGTAGAACAAAGTGCCTGTCTCTGATGGGGTAATTGCTGATCTGTTAATGGGGCAATTAGAAGCAGATTATTCTTCATTGTCTGTGTTATGATATGTTGATAGCAGTGTCATGATATATACCCAGCAGGCCAGACTGTATTAATGGGAAGGGAAAAACCTGTGTGTTTGGAGGTGTGTTGCATTCTGTGATTCTATTTTCACAACATAAGTGGATAACTACTTTCTTTCCCATTCTACTTTACCCATCAATATATTGCCCACATTCTAAACCTTTCTGTAGCCATTTGCAAGCTGTCAGCATTCCCCTTGCAGCCTACTCTCCAAAAACTTGTCAGCATATTTCACCATAATATACTCAGTTATTAAAATATAATCTGTCATTAATATAGATAGTAAATAATTGAGACCCCAGCACTGCGTCACCCCAGTAGTTAGAGCTTGAAAACATTGCAATCTATAAATGCCCTATTTATCCCCACTATCTTTGAGGAGTGGGAGCTTTGAAATGATCTATAAAATCTGTTTAATTACAGATCATCTTAATAGTAGAATCAGTTGAATGATCTTCCTTCCAGATATAACTCTTTGCTGGTCAATTCATCTGGAATCCATCCATATGTACATAAACCTGCTTGTTTGAGGAATAATAATGCTCATCAGAAACAAATGCATGACCAGTTACAAATTGATTAAAGTAAATATCTTGTCCTCCTTCTTTGTGGGCTGGATTTAATAAAGTTGAGTAAAGACTGAGGTGTTATCAATGATTTAATATAGAGTGACATTATCATTTCTTTTAATATAACCTTTGCTGTGCTTGAGAAATCGAGGCTAATGTTTGCTTTAGGAGATTGACTCTAGGTCCACTTATATCTCTTGAGTAAACTCTTCTGGTTACCATGGTAAATTCAAAGCTCTATTCTCACTGCTTGCTTACTCAAGTTATATCACTCATCACAAGGCCAATACCTTAATTAAGCTCACTATAATTCAGGGAGGTATTTCTCTCACATCTTAGAATGAACCGAACCCATTCTCAAGCATTTTGTGGATTCCTGCTTTTGAAGAAATAGCAAAAGTGATTAAGAACAGAGTCGAATTGGATTCTTTATTTTCTCCATGTATATAACATATAAAACAATCCTAAATTTGTAGTTTCTGGAGGATACCTGTCATAACTCAGGTGGAAGTCCAGAACAGTGTACCAGAATACAATATTGACCCAGTGGCTTTAGAACCCTACCGTAGGTGGATTTTTCTAGTCACTTTCCTGGAGATTCAATTGAACAAGAGAATTATGCAATTCAAAATTGTGTTTTTTCCCCATGAGTGAAGCTCAGACACTATCATTATGTGATATGAAGTGCTATTCAGAAATTTTATCTATGCTGTTCCTGCTGTGAGTCACCCTTGCAACCACAAAACCACTTCAATGTCAAGGGCGTACAGAGAATATCATACCAAAACCACATTCCTGGTCCATTTCAGGGAAATGTCATTGCAATACCCAGAAATCTGCCCTGCTGGGACAGTGTGATTTTACTCTGACAATGCCCGAAGCTCAGAAGATATGTGAAATACCTGAATCTTTGATTCTAACTCCATCTCTGCATTAAAGCTGTCACCACAACAACAGTTATCTCCAGGAGGAATCCATTCGTCCTGTGATTTCCCCCAACCCACTAGTCAATCTATTGGTCACCAATTCTTCGTTGAACTTCACCATATTACTGGCACTATCCCTCCATTTTCCTGCTGCATCAGATTCAGAAGATTTCCAATTCATTGTTCCTCCAAAGAAGCTGCTAAATTCCTAATATTATACTTCCTATTCCATCCTCTGGACCAACTTATCTCTCAAAGCTGGATTTTGGAGGAGGACTGGGCTGTAATGTTCTGTTTTGGTGTGACAACGAGTCTCCACACATCCATGTGTTTCTGCCACTCCCTGTAGAGTTCCCTAGAATTTCTCTTGTGATCCATGAACATTAGAAATCCCAGAGCTCAGATTTGAAGAGCATGGGGATTCTCTTTGTTTGTTACAATTGCACAAGAAGATCTTAAGAGCAGAACTTCCTACTACTGTGACTTTCCACTCCCTGTGTTCAAGTAGAACTAATATAAGATTTGAAGCTAATTAGCCAAATAAGTTGAATATACTCATTTTCAGTTGAACACCAAGAAAAGGGCAGGGATTTTCTAGGTATTTACATTCAAGATAAATTCAAGTTTGTCTATTGTCATTCTTTAATACATGAGTGTAAAGGAGATCAAAATGATTGTTACTCTGGATCCTTGTCACATGGCATCCCTTATGATTTCTTGTGGTCCACGAAATGCGGTCACCTCATAACTTAAAGGAAAAAAAAACTTCAAGCTCCCATAAGAATCTATGCATTAAAGAACCCTAGAGTCCTAGGGTTCGATAGTGAAGTGATAGGATAGAATTTATGCAGGAACAAAGAGCACGGGTGAATGGAGGGCTGCAGACTGAAAATGATTATACATTACATATTTTTCCCACCGCCTTTGTAGAAAACTTTGATTGCTGTGGTCTGTCAAATTTCTGTTTCTTACTCAATAATATCTAATCATCTCTAATGCTGCCAACTCTACACACTGGGGTTTGGATTTCAAAGTCACATATATCACTACAGATGAGATTTGTGGCAAAATCATTATCATTGTCAGCATAACAATTGCAATTTAATGGCACTGCTTTCCCATTGCGATTTCAGATGCTTAACTGTCTGCTAAATGTAGCTCACTGTTGAAAGAGGATTAAAATTGCTAGCTCTTCACTCATGGGGGAATGAAGGCTTATAATGAATAGGGCCAGAGCTGAGGAGTGAGTAATGCAAAACCTGAGCCAGAAACCCTTAGCTACTTGGCTGAGGCTATTCAGTTTGTGGCTTCGACCTGGATGCGTTTTCCCTGGAATTAATATCCTCTGCCACCTCACACGATTACTGATCATCTGTCATAACCCCACCAGCCCTGGGCAAGGAAAACCAAATGGACTGCAAATGCTGGAAATCTGAAAGAGTCGGAAAGGCTGGGAATACTCAGCAGGTTGAGGAGCATTGGTGGAAGGAGAAATAGAGTTAATGCTTCAGAGTGAAGACCTGGGAGAGGAACAACACCTCACTCATCTCATGGTCTGCTTTTCTCTAGAGCCCTAGTGTGGGATATGATGGATCTTCATGCAGTTGTGTTAGAAAATGCAGAAGGCGCCCTGTTTACAATCCCTCCACTCTCTGCATTCAACCCCAATTTCATTTTTCCTATCTCCACCTGACGGCAAATTAGAATCATGAGGAACTCTTGAATTTGCCGAGTAGAAACCTCAATGACAGGAACTGAAGGCTTTACAATGATGTATTATGGTCTTAATTATCAGGCTTATGAATAAATTCTGATCAATAACTTATTTTAATCTAACAGAATTTCAATCAACACTAAAACATACTGTACATGTGTGATAATCTGCTAGATAATCAATATTCTTCATTCATTTATATCTTTACTTTACATGATCCATACGCAAATCCTGCTTTTAAGTTAACTTCTAAATTATATGCAGTATCATTCATAATAATTTTGACATTGTCTTTTAAGCCACCCACTAGTTCACATACTGTAACTACTCCAATTTGGGGTGAGCATCGAATCCTTGGGAAGGGATGGAGCTGAGTTGGTGAAGATGCATTTCTGCTTTCCCCGGCCAGCCAGTGCTCCCTCTTCTTTTGCACCACTTGAAAGCTTGACAATGAATGTTGTGTAACAATGCCATCGTTGAATAGCTGGGGTTCATGAGGTTTGAAACATGTGCAAATGAGATTCAACGCAGTTCTTTAGTGAAGTAAATCTGACTACCTTGTTTGGCCTGGCCCAAATGTGACTCCAGATCTCAACAGTGAGTTAACACTGCATTAACTTTGCAATCTGGGACAATTCAAGAGGGAGAAACTTTTTTTTAAAAATATTGCATGAAAATGGAGTGAAGCCATGGTTGCATGACACTGTAGACTTTGAGATTGTTGTGTGGTTGATAGAGTGATGCATTTACTGACCTTGATCATTTGAATGAGATGACTGAACTTCCCACAGCTCTGCAACTAGACATTCACCACCACATATATAAATGTGTTTCTGGTGAGTTTTCATGACAGAGTTACATAGCTTGTATCATTAAATCTATTCAGCACTGTGACAGATTTTTCAACTGCAGAGAAAGTTAGAATCAGAAAGTAGAGTTGAAGCCATTATCCAACCAGTCATCAAACAACCCACTGGAGGAACAGGATGGGTTGGTAGCAAAGAAGGTATATGTAATGATAGCATTTATTTTGAGATGACTAGAATATGAAAGCATGCACTATTGAGCCTGACTGCATTTGGAATATTATGACCAATTTTGTGTCTCATATCTGTGCTGGCCCTGGAGATGGTCCAGAGGAGATACATACATACAAATAATCCCTGGAATCAAAGGTTTGAACTATGAGGAGCATTTGATGGCTCTGTGCTTGTACTTGATGGAGTTCACAAGGAAACCCATTGAATTATGAAATACTAGAATGGACGTGGAGAAGACATTTTCATTAGTGGTAGAGTCTGGGATCTGAGGGCATGGTCTCGGAATAAAGGGACATCTCTTTAACTCTAGATAAGAAGGAACTTCTTCAGTTGGAAGGTAGTGTATCTGTGAAATTTGTTGCCGCAGAGGGCAGTAGAGGTCAAATGATTGGGAATAATTAAGTCTTGAAATATATTGATAAGTTCTTGATTGGTAAAAGGGTTAATGGCTATGGGAAGAAGGTGGGAGAATGGGGTTGACAAATCAACCAGGATGAAATGGTAGAGAAGTTTCAAGGGATCTAATGGTCTAATTTTGTTCCTACAATCCTAGGAATTCAGTGGACCAATTAGCATCTGTGGGGATAAGAAACTGTCAACAGTTTGGATCAAAACCCTGCATCAGGCCCTGCTGAGCGTCACCAGTAGGTTTTCTGATGCTCCACATTCCAGCATCCATGGTCCATTATCTCATCAGGTCAGTCTTAGTGTGTGGAACCGGAGTGAGAGACCAGATGACCTTTTTTTAAAATTTTCCAAAGATATTTCTTGCTTTAGCCTGCTACATCAAGTTCTTCAGTGTAACATCTGAAACTCCTAGAGTTTGCTCTCTGCTGTGCAGTCCCATTATTGATTATGTCCCAGTTCAACGTCAGTCCTAGAACAGTTGCCAGCATCTGCATGTATCATTTAAGAGACTTTAATTAGTGCAGGCTTGTACTAGTTTGTGCCAGCCATTTACAAGTCAGAACTCTTGTGTTGTCAGCCAATAAGCATTAAGGTCAGAGCTAGCTGCAATCTGAAATCATTCTGTTGAGTAGAGAGCATAGAGTTTAATGCCATGTCCTCATCAAGTTCAATGGATTTAATTGTTAATCACTTCCCTGCATACATTCTCCGGGACCATCTCCTGACAAATGATAATAAGTTAATTTTAATGAAATAAAATCCTGAAAGTGTGACAACTAATTCAAGATTGTTAGAGATTTTGGAAAGATAAGTACAATAAGATTGAACTTAACTAATTATAATGCCAATCAAAGTACCAATTGCTACCCAAGTCAGCCTCTGAAATCTTCTCATCTTTCTCTATGCTTCGTTTTACAGAGCTGTTGATACATAGGCTGTCAGAGTTCAAACTTGACTTAACTTCTGACATGTGGCAGGAACTAAAACAATCAAAATGGAAGTGGGAAGGATTAGAGCTTAATTCCAAAGGACATATTATGAGCTGAATTTGAACTTCCTGTGAGGGACTTAGATGGGATAAAATGTGCTATATTGGGAATCGTGACCTAATATAGTGCTAACTCTGGAACTCTTGTCACATTTTAAGTGAATATATGAATTTTAATAAGATTATGTCCTATGTGATTTTGTATTGGAACAATTGGATTGGTAACAAATGCCCACCCTGAATGCTGCAAAAGTTGAAAAGCAGTCAATATATAAAGTATAATTTCCCATTTACCCTTGCCTTGTTAATTACTTCACAACGTGTGGAAAAATACACTGGAACCCAAAACATTATTGTTGGCACTTTTTATTCCATTACTGTACCTACTGTTTGAATGGTGGGTTGGAGTCATTTATTTTCTTTCTCTTTCTGGTTTCACTCAATTTATTTGCTTTTTTTCCTGCCCTGTTATGTATGGAGAAGGGAGGGAGAGAAGAAGCAATGAATGATCATTTTCAGTACTTGTGTCGAGTATGACTATTTCACTGACACAGCAGGACTTGTGCGAAAGGATTTTGTACTTGGGTATAAAATAGATTATGAGCAGGATGCTAGTACAAGTGAATCTAAGAAATAGAATCACGTCTTTACAGGACTGCACAATTTAAATCTCATTCTTGTTGCCAGCTGCAATATAAAAATTGTTTTATTTCAGATATTTTTTTATCAATTATCTTGATGAAAACAACTCAGAAAACTTTTGTACAGTGACACCACCCAGCACATTGCATCAAGATATTCTACAGTCAAGCTGCAATAAATTTATACTGCTGTAATTTTATATGAAAGTCTGTTTGAATATCGACCTTTACCTTTCAATTACATTGACATCATTAAGTCCCACAGTCAACTATAACTTTATCTGAAGGACAAATTCTTATATTTGAATTTATATATATATAAATGATTTACTACCAGTTCTTCAATCATTAAGTGATTGCATATATTTGAAAGTAGATTATAATTACAAATAGTTATTATGTGACTGAAATGTGAGGAGGAGGTATTATTCTAGACTTTGCACTGTGCAGCTTGTTAGCACTTCTCTGGATCTGATCCATTATCCCCCCCACACACTGTAAACCGAAACAATTATCAGTCAGGGCACATCTGTTGACAAAACAGAATAAAAATGCCATTCATCCTGAAGATCACCAAGTAAGGCTGTTCAATAACAGACTCTGATATGCATATGCTGCCTTTTCTGACAAGGAGGAGATTTAAAAACAGCATGGACCATTTTAACCTGCTGTGTTTTTAATCACAACTGCAAGGGCCATTAAAAATAAATGGTCTGCAGTATATCCTAACCGCACGTTGTGAGAAAGCTTATTCCAATAAGAAGATGAACCTTTCTTGCATTCAGTTCACCAATTATTCTGGCACTTTTGAAGACCTCCCACGGGTCTTGCCAAAGGCCCAAGAGATGAAAATCTAATAATTGAACAGGTCTAACATGATCTCAGTGGCCAGGCCTATTTACAAGGCCAGGCGAGCTGACTTCATTATAGCCTGCCTCAGGTTATCAGGGCAGACAATGACAGATCAGTCTGGGTACCTTAAGGAACCAAAGCTGTCTGCCTGAGACAACAAATAAAGTCAAGCCTGAGAAGTGAGGTTAAAAAGTGATTTACAAGGCTTGTCGATGCATTTGTCCCTGTGAGTCACTTTTGGCTGGCAGCCACGGTGTGTTACCTAAACTGCTCACATCCTGTGATCTTTAACAAAACAAATGTTTCCTGATTGCAGGAAGTTTTCAGTTCACTGCTGTCTGGGCAGGAAGCTGATAGGACATCACAAACTGGGACAAGTAAGCTGTAGTCATTAAATTACTAAAAATGAAAACATAAATCATCAAATCTTTATGTCTACGGTCACATAGGATAAGTAAATTATTTGCACCATATTGTAGCATGAGACATTGTATTTTACAGACTCTGTTTAAGAAATATAAGACAATCAAACCCCTACAGGAAAATCTGACACAAAAGATGCAGAATTCCATTCATTTCATTCAGCTGCATAAATGTTCAGATCCAACCTGGACCGTTTTTACTGCTGATTATTTATCTGTGTTATACCACAACAAAGTTGAGGTATAGAGAATTCAGAAATGGCGGTGCAGGTAAGTGTGTAGCAGAAAATTTCTGTCAGGCTGCAGTTTCATCTACTTAAAGCCACAGATCTGTGAAGGTCAAATCCATGCAGCTGAATGGTGAAGCCCCCATTTTGCTTTCAGTTCTGAGCTGGCCCATTGGTAGAGGCTGGGACAGAAGACAAAATGGATCTGGTGAGGGGAAGTGGGAGTGGCGGGGAGAAGAGCTGAATCATGACTGTGTCCTGGTTCCACAAAGTTAACAAAAAAAAAAGCCAATTTGACTTCAGTTTCCAGTTTCTTCCAAATGTAGTTGCTAGCCATCAAAATGGCCTGCCAACATATACACTGGGGCTACAGCGCTCATGAAAGTGAACCCAGAATTGTCCTTTCAATACCAGCATTTCAACTACAAGAGTGTCAGGGAAATGTTTGCTTTTCCAAATTATTGTTGCATCAACAGTCATCAAAAAGGGCCCACCTTAACTAAAATATATGTGTTTTTGCTTTTGAAGTTTGGGGAGATATAAGTAGGTAATAGTTAACCACAGCTCTTTAACTGTATTACACAGGTATATTAGCTAGTGGTATTGTACAAATTGGGGCTTCCCCTCTTTTCAAACAAATGAATTTCAGACACAATGTATCATGCACCATACAATGTAACTATCTAGTGATGAATTTCTATAAAAGCATATTTCAAATTCTGTTGCTAAAATTGGTTGGGTGTGCTGGTGAGTGCTGAATTATGCCTTAGTTGCTCAGCTGCACAGGTGTTTATTTTAGTGCAAGGTGATCAAAGTGTTGCTATACTGAGATACTGAGCAGAGTTGTCCTGATTGGTTCAGGAACAGAATGATTGAAGAGAAGTAGCTGTTTTTGAATCTGATGGTGTGGGACTTCAGTCTTCTGTACCCCTTCTGCCCAGTAGTAACTGTAAGGTGATGGTATGGACTGGATGGTAGTGCTCTTTGATGATAGATGTTGCCTTTTTGAAGCAGTGCCGTCATTTAGATGTTACTGGTGGTGGGGAGGGATGTGCACATGATGTATTGTGCAAAGGCAACTACACTTTGCAGCTTCTTGTATTCCTGTGCATTTGAATTGTCGTACTAGACCATGGTGCAACCAGTTGGGATAATTTCAACAGTACATCTGTTGAAGTGTGTTAGAGTTTTTGGTGACATGCTGAACCTTCTTAACCTCTGAAGAACGTAAAGATGTTGGCATACCATCATTTTAATTGCCTTCCTAATATTCGAACCCAGGTCTAAGTCCATGCCTGTGTTCTGTTTACAACCCAGGTATACCATACCAGAAAGTCCAGGACAGTCACACAAAATGGGAAATGCATTATACCATCATCATCGTTATGTGCCAAGTCGTATGACCGGGTGATCATGCTCTCTCCATGACCATGATTGCTCTTGGCAAATCTTTCTACAGAAGTGGTTTACCATCGGCTTCTTCTGGGAAGTGTCTTTACAATACGAGTGCCCCCAGCCATTATTAATACTCTTCAGAGATTGTCTGCCTGGCATCTGTGGTCACGTATCGAGGACTTGTGATATTCACCAGCTGCTAACACGACCATACACCACCTGCTTCCATGGCTTCACGTGACCATGGTCAGGAGGCTAAGCAGGTGCTACACCTTGCTCAAGGGTGACCTGCAGGCTAGCGGAGGGAAAGAGCAGTTTACACCTCCTTTGGGTATGGCAAAATAAAGAAGAGCTTCAGATGTACCTAATGCAGCTGCGAGGGGGCAGTATTGAGGAAATGCAGCAGCAGTGAGTGAATCAATGAGAAGACTGTGAGAGGAGTTCTATAAATAGCTCTCAGAAATGGAAATAGATATCCCTCCACTTTCAGACACCCAACCCTCTACAATATAGCTGCATGCAATTGCTGTTGAGCAACCAAAGTTACCTTAGAGTTCTATGGTGTAGAAGGAAGCCATTCAGCCCATTGTAAGTATGCCTGACAAAGAAAATCTTGCTCCTATTTCTCAGGAAATTCTCTATCCCTCATGTTACAGACCTATTTATTTGATGACAAACCTGCATGCATCACCATCAAATACCATCTAGAAGTCCATATTTTCAGTGTCAACTACATTTTCAAAATGCACAAAGTTCAAGGTAAATTTATTATCAAAGTACATAAACATTACCATATACACCCCTGAGATTAATTTTCTTGTGGCCATTCACAGTAAGTACAAGAAACACAGCAGAAACAATGAAAGATCACACCTAACAGGACAGACAAACAATCAATTTGCAAAAGCCAACAAACTGCACAAATACAAAAAGGAATCAAAAAGAAATAATAATAATAATAATAATAAATAAGCAATGAATATCGAGAACATAGGATGACGAGTCCTTGAAAGTGAGTCCCTAGGTTGTTGGAACTGTTCAGAGATGGGGAGAGTGAAGTTATCATCTCTAGTTCAAGAGCCTGATGGTTGAGAGATAATAACCATTTCCGAACCAGGTGGTGTGGGTCCTGAGGCTTCTGTACTTTCTTCCCGATGGTAGCAGAGAGAAAAGATCCTGACCAGGGTGGTGGGGATCCTTGATGATGATTGCCACTTTTCTGCGACAGTGTAGATGTGCTCAACGGTAGGGAGGGCTTTACTTGCGATGGACTGGGCTGTATCTACTAGTCCTTGTAGACTTTTCTGTTAAAGAGCATTGGTGCTTCCATACCAAGCTGTGAAGCAGCCAGCCAATATACTCTCCACCTTGCATCTGTACAAGTTTTGTCAAAGTTTCAGATGACATGCTGAATCTTGGCAAACTTCTAACAAAGTAGAGGTACCGCCTTTTTTTTGTAATGGCAATTATTTAGTGGATCCAGGACTGAGCATTGTATAAGGCATTATAAGGCATCGTTCCAGGACTGGATGGTTAATAAAATCATCAAACATTACTATTGCTGAATATCACTAACAGTTAAAGACACTGAAAAAACATTCAGGGATTATTAAAAGCAGGTCAATTAAAATAGGTTAAAATAGTTATGTAGTGCCCTGATTAAGATTTCTACTGCATGCTGTAGGTATTTCATTTTAGCAGTTTTCTGCAAAAACAAATCATCCTGCTAGATAGAATGTCCCAGAGGAATGCTGTTGTAAAGGGTCTCTTGAAAAGAGAGACGACTGATATGTTCGGTTACAATTGTGGAGAAGATCAGCATTTTTAAGTGAGACTGTGACGGACATGAAAATCATCAAAAAGTAAGACAGCAGTTAATCAAAAAGAGGCCAAAGTATGGAGGGACCCAGAAAAGGAATGGGCTGGCATCTCAGAGAGGATATGTTCCATCAGTGTATCAAAGGAAATACTAAAGTGCAAAACACTGTTTCTGAAGGTTTATTAGGACTAGCTACGATGTACGTAAACAGATTGAAGATGTGTATGCTAGAGCCATACTTGACACAGATTCTCAATTTACTTCACTTTATAAATCCTTTTACAACCAATATTTGATGCTTTTACCAATGACAGCACTCAGTGCCCTTGAGATTTAGGGGCTTAGTACTGATGAGTACCTTCGTTGGTTTTCAGAAACAGATGTTGGAGTAACTGAGACTATTGACAGACCAATGGTGGTCTGCCCAGATCTGGGTGAAAAGGGTGGAGCTTCCATTATTATGGGAACAAATACTTCCATTGTGACGAGGCTGGTGGGAGCATGCAAGGAAAGAAATGGAGAGGACTTTTTGAAATCCTTGTCCATTCTCCCTGTGTTCAGAGCTGCTTTTGAGAAGGTACAAACTCATCCTCAGCGGGCTGATGAGCAAAAATGAGGAACTGTGTGGTACACTCAGTCTAAAACTGTCATGTTACATCCTGGAAGAGCAGCTAGAGTGACAGCAACCCTCAAATTTACTGGAATGCCTTATGTCTCAGCCATCCAGGTAGATGCTCCTGATGACCAGGAAGAAGAGTCATGCTTACCTGCAGGAGTGCTGATGAGATCTGAACGGCAGAAACCTTTGGCTATCTTTGAAAACGGGACGAGAGTGATTGTAGGAATCCTTCAGGAAGAGCTGTTACCCTCAGACATGGGATGCTAATTGCCCCATTTTTCCTGGGATAGTAGTATCTCGTTTTCTGGGGAAAATGGAAGAGAAACAGTCTCGTGGATTGAGGAAGTCAACATTGAAGTCATTTAACTTTGATGACTCATCGATACCCGAGGAATGGCAAAGAAGATTACCTGAGAAGATATTAGAACACAAAGATATCTCTTCTACTGATGAGTTTGATATTGGTTGCTCCAGGAGTACTTGACACACCATTAGAGTGAATGAGGACACATCTTTCTGAGAGAGGTCTCGCCTGTTAGCACCAACGAAGGTTAAATATGTTTGGCAGTACCTGCTTAAACTCAAGAAAGCCAAGTTCATTCATGGGTTAGGGGGACAAGCTGCTAGAAGGTATGAGTGATAGAGAGAGAGAGAGAGAGGCATCCTCTAGTAGACAGGAAAGTTCACAAGGGGTGGCTGAAGTTGAAGATGAGATAAGGAGGTCTCAGAGAGCCAAGAAAGCCCTAGCAAGGCTGGCAGAGGATGTGTCAGGGAAATAGTGTGTTATGTCCATTCCCATGGCCAGATATGCTACCTCCATTTACAAATGGATTGGGAGTCCTGAAGCCACAAAATTAATTTAAATACTGTGGGTTATTAATAATGATTTAATAAGTTTCACAGTCATGAGGACATGACTATTTTTGATGGGGGAAGTGAGTGTAATGCCCTGGTTAATATTTTTACTGAATGCTGTAAGTATTTCATTTTAGCCGCTTTCTGCAAAAGGTAGATTGTTTTGGTTTGGCTAAGAAAGTAGCCCTGCTTTTCAATTTAGGAATGTTGTGTCAGCCAAACAGGATGGTAGAATCTGGAGAATTTTCTGGAGAGAGCAGAGTGGAGAGGGATGTCTGACAAACTATAGTCTGGTTTGGGGTCTCTTTGGCGGGAGCTGTGCAGCAGGACAGAAGGGAAGATGTTGCAGAATGTCATGGGAAGGAGAGTCCCCATTGCAAGAAGTGCTTTGTGCACATGAATGGCTCAAAGGAGGAGGAGGAGGCCAAATACTCCTGAGAGAGAGCCAGTTTGTTCAAGTCGGACTTCAAGAGAAGTTTGGGCTGTGGTGGGTGCTTTTGCACAGAAAGTGGCTTCGGCGCCGTGAGTAACAGTTATACCCAGCTTTTGGAAGAGATGAGCTCCAACAGCTATGTGCATTTTTAGACTGGTTTAACTGTAATGGGCCCTTTAATTTTTTTGGTTTTTTTTCTTTTCTTTTTCTTACTAACTGTTTGATAAAGCAGAAATTAGAAATATGCTTTCTTTATAACTTTATACAGGGTACAATGTTATTTCTTGCTGACTGATAATTGTGTATGGGCAGTATTTACACAGAGTTTGCTCAAATGAGATCTCTTTAATTGGAACATCACAATGTTCCTTTTTGGTTGAACCACAAATCATACTGACCATAGACATATATTGTTTGTGAAAGGTGTCCTTCTCACCCCTGAGACATGTGACTGTTAGCAGAGTTAGCTATCGAGCCAAGTTTCCATTCGAACCCAGTGAGAGGGTTACTCTTAAAATCACTTAAGAAAACTTAATCAGTTGAAGGTATTTAATAGCCTCAATATATTCTAAATGTGCAGTTTGGCTATTATATACCTTTTCCCTCACAGTCTTCCCATCTCCAGACAAGTTCAAGAAGAACATTTTTCTTATTGTAATTTATAGTTTCCATTATGTATTGCACTGTACTGCTGCCACAAAACACCACATTTTATTGCATATGTCAGTGACGATAAGCCCGATTCTGATTCTGATTTATTATTGTTCATGGTGCCTCATTGTTTTTCTTTTATCTCAGCAGGGAAGACCTGATCACTGCTGAGCGTCTCAGCTCCAACCACTCACCAGACCTTGGCTCCAAGCAACACACTTGGAGCACATTTTGAACCCTGTCTTCAGACACAAACCTGATGATGATCCTGATCCCCGGTGCTCCACACCCTCTCACAAGCACATGGAACACGGATACTAGTCAGCAGACAGGGAACATTTTGTACAAACACTTGTATCTGTTATAAAATTGGACAAAGACACAACCGGGGAAAGGAATGAACAGAATTATTTTTTAAATCTACTTCAGCAATGGTTCCGAAGTAGATGACAGATGCTCTTTAAAGTGGTCTTGCAGGGCAGAAATAACGATTTGTTCTCTTTGGCTGTAGGCTGTTTTCTCTTTTTAAAGTATAGCAGAGTACAAAAACAACACAGAACTACCTCACTACTCTGTGTCAGTCTGGATTATGCACTGAAGTCCTATAATGAGGCGAGACTTTACAGCCTCCTGATGAGTATTCTCACTGAGCCAAGCAGGTAATTATTCAGTATATTTCGAACACAGACATAATAAACAAAGGCTACAGTCCAAATGTTAACTCATCTCACCACAATGGTACTGACATTCTGTGCTCAGTAGTGGGGAGGGCTTTACCAGTGATGGACTGGGCTGGATCCACTTCTTTTTGTAGGATTTTCCATACCAGGCCTTGATGCAAACAGTCAATATACTCTCCACCACACATCCTTAAAAGTTTGTCAAAGTTTTAGATGTCATGCCAAATCTTTGCACACTCTTAAGGACACAGAGGTGCTGTCATGTTTCCTCCTAATTGCACATGCGCTGGGTCCAGGACAGGTCCTCTGAAACGATAATATCAAGGAAATTAAAGTTGCCGACTCTCTCTACTGATCCCCCCGATATTGATTGGCTCCTGGACCTCCAGTTTCCTTTTCCTCCTAAAGTCAATGATCATCGCCTTGGCCTTGCTGATATTGAGTGAGAAATTGGTGTGGAGGCACCACTCAGCCAGATTTTCAATCTCCCTCCTATATGCTGATTCATCACCACTTTTGAAATTTCATGGATTTTATCTGCTGCTTCATCAAAAGGACATGTATTATTCAACAAAACCATGGCGACTTTCTTTAATTGACCCACATTTAGCCAGGTAACTGTTAATTATTTCCCTGACTTGCCCTGCTGTACAAATGCCCTTATGTCAACAGAAGTGTCATAAATTAGCATGCTGAAACACTTAAATGCATACGCATGCTTCAGGATGTATGTGGGAGTGAATCCAAGTGCAAGTTTTAATAGAAGAGTGAAGACCTACTTTAGCCTGTGTTAAGGAGACTGTCCCCACCAGAGCCACGTTTGCTCAATGCATCTAAGGTGTGCACAAGAACTAAAGCTTCACGTGGGGCATAAGTTCACACATTGAATGTCACAAGGGGACTGTGTACATATATGCAGAGCTGTACCATTACACGTTCTTCAGACAACCACTGGGGCCAGAAGGGGGGAATGATCTAGTTCTCACTCTTGCCTTTAACCTGCCTCTTAATATATAACTGACTCTAGCCCAGCGCAATGTTTGATGTAGCAGTGAAGATCTGACCCTTACTCAGTGAGCTCCAGTCATGGTGAGAGTTCACACTTCCAAGTGTGTGGTTCTCGCTTTCTTCGCAAATAAAGCTTAGTTGTAATAAATAGCTATGTTGCAGATTGGAGATTCACAATGCTTATTTATGGCACACTTAACATGTGATTAAGGTAAGAAAAACAGTCTCCAGATGAGTATTCTCATTGAGCCAAGCAGGTAATTATTCAGTATATTTCTGCAGGAAAATGGTGGAGAACTTCATTGCTTCATTGCGTTATCTTGCAATTTGTTTCTATGTAGGAGCTCTCAAACCTGGAGAGGGAGGTTTGCAAAGTGATCTAATGAGGTTTAGATGATGATATTGTAATGATGTTTCCAGTAATTAAATTACATTTTGGGAATAGGATAAGAGGTCATAATGAAAATCCTCTGATGAAATAAGATGAATTCAGTAGCTTCTACATGTATTACATGTCAATACCAAGGCTAGAGCTTAGGGCAACCTGAAGATATAAGAAACTCTGAAATAATTTAGAATGTGTTTGGGAAGGGAGCAATAATTAGTCCTGTATTGCCTCCAATTTATTGTTGATTTTATCTGTATATATGTCTTGTGATGTAATAGCAATGGGAGATAAGGGTTATCACTGCTACCAGTATTAAATACCTATTCCTTACAGGAATAGAATAGAATAGGAATAGGAACAAAAGCCCACAGAGCGTTCGTACCGTTTGCGGTGAGATGAGCTAACACTTGGACTGTAGCCTTTGTTCATTATGTCTGTGTTCGAAATATACTGAATAATTACCTGCTTGGCTCAGTGAGAATACTCATCTGGAGGCTGTTAATTCTAGCCTCATTATAGGACTTCAGTGCATAATCCAGACTGACACAGAGTAGTGAGGTAGTTCTGTGTTGTTTTTGTACTCTGCTATCCTCTGGAAAAAGGAAACAGCCTACATAAAGAGAGATCAAATTGTTATTTTTGTCTTGCAAGACCACTTTAAAGAGCATCAATCCTCTACATCAAACCATTTCTAAAGCAGATCAAAACTAATTCCATTCATTCCTCTCCCCATTTGTGCCTTTGTCCAATTAAGTGTCACCTTATAATAGACATAGACGTCTGAACAAATTCCACACTATCTGCTGACTAACATCTGAGTTTCACGTACTTGTGAGGATTGGGTCTGGAGCACCAGCGATCAGTATCATAGTCAGATTTGAGGTTGAAGACAGGGCTGCAGTACAGTGTAATAGGCAACAAAAACTATAAACTATATAAAGAAATATGTATTATATAAATAAAGTAAGTAAGTAGTGGAAGAAGAGAACAAAGATAGTGAGGTAGTGTTCATTGGTCAGATATGCAAAGTCAAGAAAAGTACAGCACAGAAGCATGCCCTTTGGCCCATCTAGGCCATGCTGAACTATTTAAACTGCCTACTCCCATTGATCTGCACCAAGTCTATTGCCTTCTATACCCCTACTATCCATGTAGCTATCTAAACTTCTCTTAAATGTTGAAATTGAGCTTGCATGCTCCACTTGTACTGGCAGCTCATTCCCACACTCTCATAACCCTAGGAAGTGAAGAAGTTTTCCCAAATGTTACCCTTAAACTTTTCATCTCTCACCCTTAACCCGTGACCTCTGGATGTAGTCCCACCCAACCTCAGGGAAAATCCTGCTTGTATTCACTCTATCTATACCCCTTATAATTTCATATACCTTGATCAAATCTCCTCTCAATCTCCTATGTTCCAAGGAGTAAAATCTGAACCAATTCCATCGTCCCTCCAGTCCTCCAGACCCAGCAACATCCTTGTAAATTTTTTCGGTACTATTTCAACGTTAGTTACATCTTTCCTGTAGGTAGGTGATCAAAACTGCACACAGTATTTCAAATTAGGCATCACCAGTGTCTTATACAACTTCAACTTAACATCTCATCTCCTGTACTCGGAACTTTGATTTATGAAGGCCAATTTGCTAAAAGCTTTCTTAGTGACCCTATCTACCTGTGACACGACTTTCAATGATTTATGGACCTGTATTCCCAGATCCCTTTGTTCTACCACACTCCTCAATGCCCTACCATTCACTGTGTAAGACCTACCCTAGTTGGTACTATCAAAGTGCAAAACCTCACACTTGGCTGCATTAAATTCAGTCTACCTTTTCTCAGCCCATTTTTTCAGCTGGTCCAGATCTTGCTGTTAGCCTCTTTGTCTGTACACCCAATCCTGGTGAGATTTGCAAATTTGCTGATCCATTTAACCACATTATCAGCCAAATTATTGATATAGATGACAAGCAACAACAGACCTAGCACTGATCCCTATGGCAATCCAATAGTCACAGACCTCCAGTTACAGAGGCAGCCCTCTAATACCACTCTTTGGCTTCTCCCACAAAACCAATGTCTTATCCATTTTACTACCTCATCTTAAATGCTGAGCAACTGAATGTTCTTGACCAACCTCCTATGTGGAACCCTGTCAAATGCCTTTCTAAAGTCCATGTGGACAACATGTACTGTCTTGTCTTCATCAACTTTCCTAATAACTTCCTCAAAAAAACTCTGTAAGATTGATTAGTTATGACCTATGGTGCACAAAGCCATGTGGACTATCCTTAATCAGTCCATGTATATCCAAATACTTATACATTCGGTCCCACTGAAAACCTTTCAAATATTTTCCCACTACTGATGTCAGGCTCATAGGTCTATAGTTTCCTGGTTTACTTTTAGAGCTGTTCTTGAACAGTAGGACAACATTGGCTATCTTCCAATCCTCGGGTACCTCATTTGTCGCTAAGGATTGTTTAAGTATCCCTGCTAGGGTCCTGGCAATTTCTGTAGTTGCCTCCTGTAGCGTCCAAGGGAACACCATGTCAGGCCCTGGGGATTTTTCCTCCCTAATTTGCCTCAGGTCAGCAAACACCTCCTCCTCTGTAATCTGTGTAGGGTCCATAAAGTTGATGCCACTTTGCCCCACTTCTATTGATTCTGTGTTTGTCTCCTGAATAAGTACAAATGCAAAGATTCCATTTACAATCTCCCCCATCTCTTTTGGCTCCACTCAAGGATTACCATTCTAATCTCCCAGAGAAACAATTTTGTCACTTGCAATCCCTTTGCTCTTAACGTATCTTAAGAATCCCTTGGGATTCTCCTTCACCTTGTCTGCTAGTGCAACCTCGTGTCTATTTTTAGGTCATAAGACATAGGAGCAGAATTAGGCCATTAAGCCCATCGAGTCTGCTCCGCCATTCAATCATGACTGATCTTTTCTTTTCTCCTCAATCCCAGTTCCTGGCCTTCTCCCGTAATCTGGTAGTCTTTGATGCCATGTCCAATCAAGAAACTATCACTCTCTGCCTTAACTATGGGTTCGGCATCGCAGTAGATATGGCAATTGCGCTTGTGAATTTGCACATGTCAGGTAATTATTATTTAATTGTGATGGTACTTAACTCCATTCTTGTCATCGTGGTGCTTGTCGAGACTTGGACAGAGCATAGCAACACTTCACTGTTGTTTTGTATTTGGCCTTCCCTTAGATATTGGACTTTCAAATCTGAAGACTATTGTATTTGTTTACGGTTTAGATGTACTTTTCAGCCACATTGTAGGCTTCATTTTACTTTGAGAGCTTTAGTTAACGGCCCAGTTTTGGCCTAGCGTTTATAATTTTATTTTCCCTTTAACACTGTTCATATTAAAGTCCGTGAATTATCTATCCGCTTTAGTGTCTCTCAGTCTGCACTTGGACCATATCCGAACTGTGGTGACACCCAACGATCTGGCTTCCACAGCTGCATGTGGCAACAAATTCCACAAACTCACCACCCTTTGGCTAAAGAAATTTCTCTGCATCTCTGTTTTGAAAGGGTGCTCCTCTATCCTGAGTTTGTGCCTCTTGTCCTAGACTCTCCCATTAATGGGGCCATATTACAGACCACGTGACAGTCCGAGGGATTAAGAGGAACAAATTTGCAGTGACATCACGGACTGTTGCAAGAAACATAAGGTTGTGATAGTAGGTGATTTTAATTTTTCACATATTGACTGGGACTCCCATAATGTAAAAGGACTAGATGGGATAGAGTTTGTCAAATGTGTTCAGGAAGGTTTCCTTAATCAGTATGTAGAAATCCCAACGAGAGAGTGTGTGGTACTCAGTCTGCTATCTCCCATCCCCATCCTTTCTCTCCCATCAATCTCCCATCCTTTCCACATCTACCCTGTCAAAGCTTTTCGACATTTGGAAGGTTTCAATGAGATTCCCCCTCATCCTTCTGAATTGCAGCGAGAACAGACCCACAGCCATCAAACATTCCTTGTATGATAACCCTTTCATTCCTGGAATCATCCTTATGAACTTCCTCTGGACCCTCTCCATTTCTTTCTTAAGTATTCTCTTGCATTTCCTATTCTCCATAAGTATCTCATTTGTTCCCACCTGTCTATACCTGTTATGTACCTCCTTTTTTAACTTAACCAGGGCCTCAATATCCTCTTGAAAACCAAGGTTCTCTACACATGTTATCTTTACCTTTTATTCTGACAGGCATGTACAAGTTTTGTACTCACATAATTTCACTTTTGAAGGCCTCCCACTTACCAAGTACACTTTTGTCAGAAAGCAGCTTATCCCAATCTACACTTGCCAGAAGCTTTCATCTCCAATTTAGAATTTCAACCTGTAGATCAGACCTATCATTTCCGTATTTACTTTGAAACAAATGGCATTGTGATCACCAGATGCAGTGTTCCCCTACATAATTTTTGGTCCGCTGTCCTGTCTCATTCTCTAACAGCAGACTGAGTACCACACACTCTCTCGTTGGGACTTCTACATACTGATTAAGGAAACCTTCCTGAACACATTTGACAAACTCTATCCCATCTAGTCCTTTTACATCATGGGAGTCCCAGTCAATATGTGAAAAATTAAAATCACCTACTATCACAACCTTATGTTTCTTGCAACAGTCCGTGATGTCACTGAAAATTTGTTCCTCTTAATCCCTTGGACTGTCACGTGGTCTGTAATATGGCCCCATTAATGTCATAACTTTCTTATTTCTCTGTTCCACTCATAATGCCTCACTAGACGAGTTCTCTAGTCTGTCCTGATGGAGCACCGTCGTGGCAATTCCCTGACAATCCCTCCTCCTTTGATCCCTCCTGCTCTGTCACATCTAAAACAATGGAAGCCAGGAATACTGAGCTGCCAGTCCTGCCTCTCCTGCAACCAAGTCCCGATAATGGCTACAATATCATAATTTCAGGAGTTGATCCATACCCTGAGCTCAGCTGCCTTTCTGACGATACTTCTTGCTTTGAAATATACACAGTTCAGGACATTAGTCACACCATGCTCAACCTTTTGATTCCTGACTTTGCTAGAGGTCCTTACAACATTTGTCTCCACAACCTCTCCACTAACTGTTCTGGCACTCTGGTTCCCATCTCCCTGCAATTCTAGTTTAAACTCCACATACAACACTAACCTTTCCACTAGCATATTAATCCCCTTCCTTTTCAGATGCAAACCATCTCCTCTGTACAGATCCCACCTTCCCTGAAAGAGAGACCAATGATCCAAAAACCTTATGCCCTGCCTCCTTTCACCAACTCCTTAGCCACATGTTGAACTGTATAATCTTCCTTTTTCTCACCTCACTAGCTCATGGCACAGATAGCAATCTTGAGATCACAGCCCTGCAGGTCCTGCACTTTAATTTAGCACCTAACTCCCTGAAGTCCCTTTGCAGAACCTTGTCATTCTTCCTACTTATGTCATTGGTACCTACATTGACCATGACCGCTGGCTATTCACCCTCCCACTTAAGAATGCTGAGGACTCAATCTCAAGATGTCCGGACCCTGGCAACTGGGAGACAACACACCATCTGGGAAGCTTGGTCTCATGTACAGAACCTCCTGTCTGCTTCCCTAACTAACAAATCCCCTGTCACCGCAGTGTGCCTCTTCTCCCCCCTTCCCTTCTGTGTCACAGAGTCAGAATCCGTGCCAGAGACCTGACCTCTGTGACTTTCCTCTGCAAAGTCATCCCCCCCCCCCCCATCAGTATCTGAAGTGGTATACCTGGGAGATGGACACAGGGGCATTCTGCACTGGCTGTTAAGCCCCTTTCCTTTTCTTGACTATCACCCTATTTCCTGTGTCCTGCACCTTGACTCTCTATATATGTCCTACCTATTACCCCTCAGCCTCCACAATAATCTGGAGTTCATCCAGTTCCAGCACCAACTCCTTAATGTGGAGTGTTAGAAGCTGAAACTGGATGCACTTCTCACAGTTGTAGACATCAGGGGCACTGGGGGGTCTCCCTTCATGCCTCTCCTCACTGAAGCCTTGAATAGCTAAGGCCTTAAAATCCCCAATCTAACTCTGTCCACTTCAATATGGCTGATCCGCTTACCCCGCTGATGCACCATCAATAACTCTCGGAGACGTGAGGCGAGATACAGGCTTTTATTGGCTGGAAGAAAGAATAAGCAGCAAGTGACCACCACACCACATCCTGGAGACTGAGGCCGGGGCTGTGTCTCCAATCGCCTTTATACCAGGGTCTGTGGGAGGAGCCACAGGAGGAGTCAGCAGGGGACGTGTCCAGACAGGTATATGTAGTTCACCACATTCACACCCCCTTTGTTTTAAAAGAGAGTCCCCATTGGGTGAAGTTTCTTACAAGTATATTTACAGGTTAAGTCTATCAGGTGGTCGAATCTGTCACTGCGATCTACGTAGCACCAGTGGTGATTGCACCAGTGCCGGTGGTGAATGCACCGGAGACGGTGGTTGTGCGGGTTCCGGCCTAACTGGAGGTGTCAGCCCACTAGGCGTCAGTGATCCCTCATGCGTGTGCGAGGCGCCCGGTATAGGAGTGTCGTGAGGAATCTGTGTAGGGCTTGGTGTGTGCGGTGTCACCTCGGGTACAGGGTTCATAGTTACCGTGGAGTGTTCGGGGTAGTGGTCTGCTGCTCCTGTGGGCGCCAGGTTGCGGATGGAGACTGTGTCCTCCTGCCCATCAGGTAAGACCACGTAGGCATACTGAGGGTTCGCATGTAGTAGGTGAACGTTCTCGACCAGCGGGGAGTATTTATTGCTCCTCGCATGTTTCCGGAGCAGCACTGGCCCTGGGGATGTCAGCCAAGCTGGTAGGGTGGTCCCAGTGGTCGACTTCCTGGGAAAAGAGGATAGGCGCTCATGAGGGGTGGCATTGGTGGATGTACATAACAGGGAGCGGATAGAGTGGAGTGCTTCGGGGAGGACCTCCTGCCATCGAGAGACTGGCAACCCTTTTGACTTAAGGGCTATAAGTGTGGCCTTCCACACTGTGGCATACTCTCTCTCCACCTGTCCATTTCCCCAGGGATTATAGCTCGTGGTCCTACTAGTAGTAATGCCCCTAGCCAGCAGGTACTAGCGCAGCTCGTCACTCATAAAGGAGGACCCTCTATCACTGTGGATATAGCAGGGATATCGGAACAGAGTGAAGAGCTGGCGCAGGGCTTTTATGACAGACGTGGCAGTGGTGTTGGGGCAGGGGATGGCAAAGGGGAACCGTGAGTACTCATCGATAATGTTGAGAAAGTAGACATTGCAGTCGGTGGAGGGAAGGGGGCCCTTAAAGTCAACACTCAGTCGCTCAAAGGGGCGGGTGGCCTTGATAAGTTGCACCTTTTCAGGACGGTAGAAGTGCGGTTTGCACTCAGCGCAGACTTGGCAGTCCCTGGTCATCATCCTGATGTCCTCAAGGGAGCAAGGCAGGTTCCGGGCTTTCACGAAATGGTAAAATTGGTTGACCCCCAGGTGGCAAAGATCTGCATGGAGGGCGTATAGCTGGTCAAGCTGTGCGCTGGCACACGCTTCCTGGGATAGGGCATCAGGGGGCTCATTGAGCCTTCCAGGCCGGTACAGGATATCATAGCAGTAGGTGGAGAGTTCTATTCCCCACAGCAAAATTTTATCATTTTTGATTTTGCCCCGCTGTTGGTTGCTAAACATGAATGCAACTGAGTGCTGGTCGGTCAGCAAGGTGAACCCTTTGCCGGCGAGATAGTGCCTCCAGTGCCTAATAGCTTCCACTATGGCCTGGGCTTCTTTCTCCACCGTGGTGTGCCGAATTTCAGGGCCTTGAAGGGTACGAGAAAAGAATGCTTCTGGCCTGCCTGCCTGATTGAGGGTAGCAGCCAGCGTGAAATTGGAGGCGTCACTCTCTACTTGGAAGGGAATGGTCTCATCCACTGCATGCATCATTGCTTTGGCAATGTCCCCTTTAATGCAGCTGAAGGCCGCGTAGGCCTCGGCAGAGAGGGGAAATGTGTAGACTTGACCAGGGGGCGGGCCTTGTCTGTGCATAATGGGGGACCCATCGGGCGTAATAGGAAAAGAAGCCCAGGCACTGTCTGAGGGTGGTGGGAAGAGGGAGTTCTAACAGGGGGCCAATGACCCTGTTCTCCACGACATACCCAAGGATAGTGAGTCAGGTGGTTCCGAACACACACTTGTCCCTGTTATAAGTAAGGTTCAGGGCTTTGGCTACTTGGAAAAATTGTTGGAGTTTGGTGTTGTAATCCGACCAGTCGTGACCGCACAAGGTGATGTTATCCAGATAGGGAAATGTGGCCTTCAGTTGGTTCATTTCCTGGTTCATTTCCCTCTGGAAGATAGAGACACCATTTGTGATGCCTAAGGGGATGCACAGGAAGTGATAGAGCCTGCCGCCCACCTCGAAGGCAGTGTAGGGGCGGTCCTCTGATAAGGGAGAATACTTTCGGACTGACTCTGGAAAGGAGGATTTTGTACATTGTGACAGGCTCAGTCACTGGAATCGCTTCCAAGTATGATTGGAAGCATGTAAGCCAGAGTTCAAATGCAAGAGCTGCTTCTGGAGCTTGAGGGTCCAAGTCTAATTTTTCCGGATGTAAAATACTCTCCATGTTTGAAGCCAATAAAATTGATGCACCATCAATAACTCTTGGAGACGTGAGGTGAGATACAGGCTTTTATTGGCCGGAAGACAGAAAAAGCAGCAATTGACCACAACACTACATCCTGGAGACTGAGGCTGGGGCTGTGTCTCCAATCGCCTTTATACCAGGGTCCTTGGGAGGAGCCATGGTCAGTGGGAGGAGCCACAGGAGCAGTCAGCGGGGGGGGGGGGGGGGGTGTCCAGACAGGTGTATGTAGTTCACCACACCTGCTTTACTGTAATTTGTTCTTGCCAATCAATTCTGAACACTGATCAATGCTCCTAACTGCTGCAAGTCACTGCCTTTTCTTCTCAGTCAGTGAACTTGAGTGAACTACGTCTTCTCAGGCTTCCAATCTTTCTGATTGGGCACTGCTCAAAGGACAGGAAGGGACAAGTTGTTCATCAATCAGTCAGAAATCTGATGGTGGATGGCAGAAGATATTCTTAACATAACAAGTGGGCGTCCGAAAAGAGGATGTTGTCCAAGTTGCATGCCATCTTGGATAATGACTCCCATCCACTCCATAATGTACTGGTTAGGCACAGGAGTACATTCAGCCAGAGACTCATTCCACTGAGATGAAACACTGAGCGTCATAGGAAGTCATTCCTACCTGTGGCCATCAAACTTTACAACTCCTCCCTCAGAGTGTCAGACACCCTGAGTCAATAGACTGGTCCTGGACTTATTTCCACTTGGCATGATTAACTTATTATTATTTAATTATTTATGGTTTTATATTACTATATTTCTTCACTATTCTTGGTTGGTGCGGCTATAATGAAACCCAGTTTCCCCCGGGATCAATAAAGTATGTCTGTCTGTCTGTCTTCAGGATCCTGTGCCTCCTCTCTGATGGTAGTAGTGAGAAGGAAGCATGTCCTGGGTAATGGGGGTCCTTAATGAAAGCATGGTCTGTGTATTTGGGGTCCAAAGAGAGACATGACCTTATCTGGTACCACAGCCAGTCTAAAAATACAGAGATGAGAAGCTGGGATTAGTTTGCAATTGCCAGCAATTACCTGTGCAAGTACACAGGATGTGCACACCTGTAAACTTGCATGCCTCTGACCTGCTGAACATTCATCCTGGACTTCTCAGGAAAAGTAAAGACTGTGAGGGAAAAGGTAAATAACAGGCAAATTGCACATTTAGAATATATTGAGGCTGTTAAACAGGTTTAAATGATTATGTTTTCTGAAGTGATTTTAAGTATTTCAACATATTTTACTAGACGGGCTTTTAATAATCCATGAATTTTTTTTCATGTTCTTAACTGTTAGTGATATTCAGTAGTTGTAATTTTTGATGAATTTGACAACCACCCAAGTTCGAAAACATGAAAGTGGGTTATCTATAATGCCTTATCCATTGCCTTAATTTGTGTCGTTGGGTTTACAGCTTAAGGCTATGCCCAACAAGTTCAGGTCACCAGATCTGAATCTTAGCTAGATCAGTAGCTAGTACAAGTACATTCGATTGTCTGGAAATCAGACCATTAACATATATTATTAAAGCAATACTTTATAATGGTGAAAATGACAGAGCTTTTCAATGGTACTCTGCATGCACATGAAATCATCCGCAGTCCATTACATAAATTAATGGGAAAGTAGAATAGATGGAATATAGTGTTTGGAAAGAAGGGATTTGAAGACCAAACTTAGTTTAAGGTAATATAAGAACTGAAAATGAACTTACTAATCACTGTTCATTAGTAATGGTTCACCTTTTAATCATTTACAAAAAGAATGACATTTGCTTGTCAGACTTGGTCGCAACCAAATGACTGAACATTGTTACACATGAATAATATATCATTATCCAATGTAATTAGGAACTCTCACCCTTCTTGTATCTAATTCATACTCCCTCAACAAGGGAATGGCCTCAGAGAAATGTTATTCTATTGCCAATTAGCCAAAACTTGGCTATAGGCCAACCTACAAAACAAAACCATTTATTTAATGTAACAAAAGAGAGCTTGGATGAAAAGCTCAATTCTTTTCTCTTTGAGTTTATGAATTGCTTCTCTGTTTAAAATACCAGCAGATGTTACTCTGTTCTAGTATATCTTAACATAGTTTGATATCAGCCTGAAAATGGGAACAATGGCAGAATTTTAATATGGGAGAACGTATGGGGATAGTTGATGGAGAAGAGTAAGGTGGGAAAGAAGTTAAGTTGATCAAGGAACTATCCATCAGCTCGTCAGGTTCTGTCTTATACTGAAGTAGGAGACAGGGTGGGAACAGGATTGAAGATCTGATCTATATGTTCCTTCTTCCAGCTTTTGCCATTATAGAGGCAAGAGGTCCAGGACTTGTCTTCAAGAATAAGCACTTCACCCAGATAGTCCACCCCCAGTACATTTCCAGATTATGTACTGGTAGAAAAGAATCTGTGCTGTAAATAGCAATATTTACAGGCATGCTAATGGGAAGGAAATTTAGGCAGGGTGCAAAAATCCAATTTTACCCATTAAATGGCTCAGCCCTTCTATCAAAGCACTGCCATTATGTACAAAAGGCTCCAAATTTAGAAGCCAATATTAAAAGTTACAGTATTTTCCAGGAACATCTGAAACTCTATACAAGATTGTGAGAGGTATACAAAACTACAAGGGGTAGAGACCGTTTAGAAGCAAGCAGACATTTTCCACTGAGGTTGGGTGAGATTAGAACTAGAGGCCATGGGTTAATTGTGAAAGGTGAAATGTTTAAGAGGAACATGGCGGGGGGGGGGGCGCTTCTTCTCAGAGGGTGGTGAGAGTGCGGAGCGAGCTGCCAGTGGAAGAGGTGGGTGAGGGTTTGATTTTGACACTTAGAAATTTGGATAGGTACATGGATGGAAAGGGTATGGAGGGCTACTGTCTAGATGCAGATCAACAGGACTAGGCAGAATAATAGTTTGACATGGGCTGAAGGGCCTGATTTTGTGCTGTAGTGTTCTATTCTATGATTCTATGACTATACTAACTAATCTTCTGAAAGGAATATAAAGGAAAACATTTGTTTATGTGAAAAAAAAATATTTTCTATATGTCCTTGACTCTACAAAGCACAGCAGCTGCCAATTTGCCACTGTTTAGTTAACAGAATATGACATTTAGTTCTTCTGCCTTGGATTAAAAAAATCCCCAGGAGTTGCATTGCCATAAGAAATAGTTCACGTTATCTTTTAAGACAGTAAGCAATTGAGAAACCGGAAAATACAGAGTTCAGGGAACCAGGGAACTGGGATCAATTTTGGATTGTTGAAGTTCACAATATGATGAATGGTTTCTTTCTTTGTTATAAATCCTATTGGTCAGAAACTTATCAAGGTGCTCCAGAGGCACCGAGTTACTTAGGTGACTGTGACTGTGTAAACGAACAGGTTAATCAATTTTCATATAGCAAGGTCTTCCAAAAAGAAATAAGATGAGAAATAAGAAATAAAATTCACTTATCTTTGGAACTGTTACATGAGAACGTAATATTATTTATTCGTTTATTTGTTTGTTTGTTTATTGGGAAACCTCACGGTTTAGCCCCTTCCAACTCTTTGAGCCACGCTGCCCAGCAATCCCCCAATTTAATCTCAGCCTAATCATGGGACAATTTACAATGACCAATTATCCTACCAACTGGTACATCTTTAGACTGGGTCAGGAAACTGGAGCACCTAGAGGAAACCCATGCCATTACGGGTAGAATGTAATAACTTTCTATAGGCAGCGGCAGGATTGTGCAGGACTATAGTCAAATACTCAACTCTTTAAGTGGAAAGCATTCTTCTCGGGTGCATGACAACCTGGTATGGAAGTTGTCCTGTCCAGGACCAGAAGAAGCTGCCGAAGATCATGAGCATAGCCCAGCACATCACACAAACCAAGCTTCCATCTTTGGACTCACTTTACACCGCACGCTGTCGGAGCAGTCCTGCCAGGACAATCAAGGACACGACCCACCCAGCCAACACACTTTTCGTCCCTCTTCCCTCCGGGAGAAGTTCAGGAGCTTGAAGATTCGTATGGCCAGATTTGGGAACTGCTTCTTTCTAACTGTGATAAGACTGCTGAACAGATCCTGACCCGGATCTGGGCCGTACCTTCCAAATATCCGGACCTGACTTGCACTGCCTTACTTCCCCTTTTCTATTTTCTAATTATGATTTATAATTTATTTTTAATTATATTTACTTTGATTTGTACTTCAGGGAGTACGAAGCGCAGAATCAAATATCGCTGTGAATGATTGTACGCTCTAGTATCAATTGTTTGGTGACAATAAAGTCAAGTAAAGTAGTGCTATGAAGTCTAATAGTTTTCTTTAATTCAACAAGCTTAAATTTATCACTTCAGTCGAGGACATAACTTATGATAAGGCTGAACAATCAGTCTGAATTTTTTCACTTAATGTTTAATTGAGCACTAGATTCAGATTTTGATGTCTATAAGAAATGGGCTGATAGAAACCAAATCTTAGAAACATGTAACTAGTCACAATTTTACAGAATGCCACCGAGCATTGGATCAAATTAATGAAACAACATATTATAGTTCCACACTGATGTGGTAATGGGCCAAATTTACTTTGAAATTCAGCATTTGGGCTTATAGCCAGAAGTTAGCAAAATGTCTAAAATTCACAGGAAGATATAATTTACTTTGAAAATATGTACTCTGATGTTATTCCTCTTTCAAGAAATGTGAGAATGAATGCAATTAGTTCCTACTTTGAAATGCTGCGTTACATCAGTGGGGGGTTTCTTTCATATTTCAAGTCCACGAGTTTCCTTTCAAGTCTTGTATGAATCCAACATGGTAATCAACGAAAGCAGTTGCAAGTACACAGCACACCTCCATGCCGCATCCATGGTATCTGCATTACCTAATCAGAACAAGGACCAGTCATGTAAAAGTAGGCCTGGTTTTATCAGCAGGTTGGAGAATTGCTCTGAGTACTCTGTGCAGGCATATTCTGGTGTTGTTGCCTTAGCTTCCTCTTCTACTGCTTTTCCTTTCAAAACTCACTCTCCTTTGCACGATCTTTGCTCAGTCTGATGAGCAATATTGTTGTTGAGGAAGGAATGTCGACCAGTTCACTTTGTCAGTAAAGGGGGTGGGTGCATTGTGGGAAGGCCTTGAATTTGTAGATCCATATGAAAAACTAGCATGTAGTTAATGCAACGTTCTTGTTCTGCTCTGCTGCCAGATGAACCAGCTAGTGTTCTACTGGGACTTCCCTCTATTAACCACGCTCATTCTTATCCTCCTCATGCTCTTGATGTTCTTCATGTCCTTTGGGCTTTGGGCCTGCATTTTGCTTTTTCTCTAACAATGATTGCCGTCCTCAAATCATTCAGTACAAGCTTCCCAATCTGCAGGGTTTACACTCCACTGCTCCAACCAGAGACGTATTTTCAGAAGATCAGTGGCACATTCCATTGTGATTCTGACTCTTGGTTCTCTTTATTGTGGATCTCAGCAGAGAGATTGGACTCAACAGGTCTCAGGATTAATGGAAAAAGAGGGTCGCTCTTTCTCCCAGCATCTATCCCTCTGTGTGATGTTGGCCTTGAAAATACCTGGCAGGTCATTTCCTGAGGATGAATGCATCATGAGTGCTTCCCAGAAGCATGGTATTCACCATTAGGAAATCATCCGATAGTGTCAAATGGCCCGAACTCTTGGGGAGCTAGGCACGACTCGAGTAGCAGCAGCACTCTCAATGGATATGATTAAATATTCCCGTTTCAGCCTGATACAGCTAAAAAGCACAACTGCTTCCAAGGTCAGTACAGACAACAAAGATGTCTTAATGTGTTTAAGTGAACTATCACTGCTTAAAACTTACAGAAACAGCACTGATTGTGGCCAGAAACACTCACGTAGGATACCACGGAGGAAGCGTGGGTGCAGAGTGGGATTACAAGTGCCTTTAAGGAAACAGGGTTTTAAACTCCCTATACCAACCACCTTGTGGGCAAACATGCAGTCTCTGGAGAATAAAATCGATGATCTCAGAGCTAAAGTGCTGAACAGAGGGACATTAGGACCATGTGTGTCCTTCGTTTCACAGAATCCTGGTTAACCCCTTTCATACCGGATGCAGTGATTCAGATTGACAGGTTTACTGTCAGGATAGATCGATAGAGTCTCTCAAAAGCAGAGGTGGTGGAGTGTGCCTCATGACCAACTCATATCATATATCAGTGCTGTCCCAATTCTGCTCACCAGACCTGGAATACCTAGCAGTGAAGTGCTGTCCATTTTACCTACCCCGGGAATTCTCCGGGGTCATTTTGGTAGCAGCATACATTCCACACCAGGCCAATGTCAAGCAGGCTTTAGATGATCAGAGCAATGGGATCAACATGAACGAACCAGCGAACAGCAGACTCTAATGCCTTCATCATTGTTTTGGGAGATTTCAACAACGCCTGTCTGAAAAAAAATCACTAAGCAATTACCATCAACTTGCAATCACTTGCAATACCAGAGGAAACAATACATCACCATCAAGAATATCTACT
Source organism: Hypanus sabinus (assembly GCF_030144855.1). NCBI lineage: Eukaryota > Metazoa > Chordata > Chondrichthyes > Myliobatiformes > Dasyatidae > Hypanus > Hypanus sabinus. The sequence goes on along the minus strand of NC_082710.1, from coordinate 39,557,184 downwards.
GTGCTATTCCACGCCCTCACTTTGGGAAGTCTGATCACCTGGCTGTACTTCTACTCCCTGAGTATAGGCAGAGACTGAAGTCTGCAGCACCAATAGTAAGGACCAAGAAGGTATGGACAAGAGAAGCACAGGAGAGCCTACAGAATTGCTTTGTATCAGTGGACTGGACTGTATTCAGGGACTCATCTTCAAACCTAGATACGTATGCTGCAGTTGTTACCCACTGCATTAAAACCTGTGTGGATGAGTGTGTGCCTACAAAGACTTACGGTACATTCCCAAGTCAAAAGCTGTGGTTGAGCCAGGAGGTATGTCATCTGCTGAAGGATAGATCTGTGGCATTCAAGTCTGGCGACCCAGGCCTGTACCAGAAAACCAGGTATGGTTTGCGGAGGGCTATTTCAAGGGCGAAGAGACAATTTCGAATGAGGTTGAAGGCGACATCGGATGCATGGCAACTCTGGCAGTGCTTGCAAGACTTTACTTCATACAAAGTGAAACCCAATAGCATGAATGGCAGCGATGCTTCACTACCAGATGAACTCAAGGCCTTCTATACACACTTTGAAAGGGAGAACACAACTACAGCTGTGAAGATCCCTGCTGCACCTGATGACCCTGTGATCTCTGTCTCAGAGGCTGTGTGGTGGTTCAGTCTGAAGTCCATGGTCTGGTCCGCAGACTCTGGACTCCAGGTTTTCCGGCGGTCCCTTGCTGCAGTTGGACTTGATTAGAAACACCTGAGGCTTATATTGGAACTGGGAATATAAGTGGCCCTGGTATTGAGTGTGGTTGGGAGGTTGTTTTGTCAAGATATCCATGGCATAGATGGCTGGTGGAAGGCTAGAATGGTCTTTTGCCATCCTTGGGGCCACGTTGGAGAACCATGGCTTCTGGGAGCCTTGCTGGTGGTACTCGGAGTGGTCATTGTGGTATGGATTCAGTGGTTTCCCGGGCCAGCTGGGTGGCCGTCAGCCACTCTGAGCTAGGTAGGGATCCAGTTACTTCCGTAGCCAGCCAAGGCTGCTGGCTGTAATGGCTACTTGGAGCTATCCTGATGCAGAGGTGGAACTGTCTGTTGTTCCTTGGTGCTTGTCTCTTCCTGTCCTTGCCTCTATGAGGTAAGTCTGGCTGTTCTGCCGTTGCTCTGTGGAGTGATCTGTCTTGTCTTGTCCTTGCCTGTGTGGGGTAAGTCAGGTTGTTCTGCTATTGCCCTGCAGGGGGGGATCTATCCTGTCTTGTCTTTGCCTCTGTTGGGGAGGTCAGGCTGTTCTGCCATTACCTGACGGATTACCTGCCCCAACTTGGTGTGGAGTTATAGATGAGTCCCGGCTTGTTGGAGGATAAGTCCTGGCTCCATGTTGATGTACAGTTCCTAGTCTGCCCCTAGCTCCAGCCTCTGAGTTCCCCAAGCTCCAAGCCTGCAGCCTCCAGCATCAAGCCTCAAGCCTTGTCACGTCCTCGCCTGGGTTTGGGGGTCTGAGCCCGAGGCAAGACCCAGGTTCTGGGTCCTTGTCCAGTCTTGGGCTTGGAGTCCACCCCAGGCTCCTTGTTCCCAGTCCCTCATCCTAGTCCTACTTCCCCTGCCTAGACTGCATCCTGTGCAATCCTTGGGTTCCGTCTCATCCTGTTTCCGAGACTCCAGTGTCTGTGTCCTGCAGTTGGGTCCTGATTCAACACCCGACTTATGACAGGCTGATGTTAGGCTGTCTTTAATGAGAGTGAACCTACGTGAGGTGGAAGGTCCAGATGTAGTACCTGGTGAGGCTCTGAAAACCTGTGCCAACCAACTAGCGGGAGTATTCAAGGACATTTTCAGCCTCTTTCTGCTACAGGTGGAAGTTCCCACTTGCTTCAAAAAGGCAACAATTATACCAGTGTCTAAGAAGAATAATGTGAGCTGCCTTAATGACTATCGCCTGGTAGCACTCACATCGACAGTGATGAAATGCTTTGAGAGGTTGGTCATGACTGGACTGAACTCCTGCCTCAGCAATGACCTGGACCCATTGTAATTTGCCTATTGACACAATAGATCAATGGCAGACACAATATCGATGGCTCTCCACATGGCTTTAGACCACCTGGACAGCATCAACACCTATGTTAGGATGATCTTCATCAACTATAACTCAGCATTTAATACCATCCTTCCCACAATCCTGATTGAGAAGTTGCAGAACCTGGGCCTCTGTACCTCCCTCTGCAATGGGATGCCTGACTTCCTAACCGAAAGCCCACTATCTGTGTGGATTGATGATAACATATCCTTTTCGCTGTTGTATCTCACTGAGGCACCGGTGTACTTTGGGGTGTGTGCTTAGCCCACTACTCTACTCTCCATATGCACATGACTATGTCACTAGGCATAGCTCAAATACCATCATCTCAATTTGCTGATGATACAACAGTATTGGTAGAATCTCAGGTCCTGACGAGAGGGTGTACAGGAGTAAGATATGCCAGCTAGCGGAAATTTGATTTGGCATGTCAGCAAATATGCTCAAAAACCTCTAAAGATATATTGTGGAGAGCATTCTGACAGGCTGCATCACTACCTGGTATGGAGGGGCTACTGCACAGGACTGAAAGAAGCTACAGAAGGTTGTAAATCTAGTCAGCTCCATCTTGGACACTAGCCTACAAAGTACCCAGGACATCTTTAGGGAGTGGTGTCTCAGAAAGGCAGCATCCATTATTAAGGACCTCCAGCACCCAGGGCGTGCCCTTTTCTCACTGTTACCATCAGGTAGGAGGTACAGAAGCCTGAAGGCACACACTCAGCAATTCATCCACAGAAGCACTGGGCTGTCCACACCACTCTCTGCAGAGCCCTGCAATTGAAGAAAATACAGTTGCCATACCAGGCAGTGATACGGCCAGTCAGGATGCTCCCAATTGTGCCCCTGTAGAAAGTCCTTAGGATTTGGGGACTCATGCCAAACTACTTCAACTGTCTGAGGTGAAAAGTGCCGTTATGCTTTTTTCAACGCACGACCGGTATGTACAGATCACGTGAGGTCCTCGGTGATGTGTGTATCAAGGAACTTGAAACTGTTCACCCTCTCAACCCCCAGATCGATTAATATCAATGGAGTGAGCCTGTCTCTGTTCCTTCTATAGTCCACAAATAGCTCCTGTGTTTTTGAGGGAGAGGTTGATTTCTTGACACCTCTGTGTCAGGGTGATGACTTCTTCTATTCTTCTCTGTAGGCTGCCTCATTATTATTTGTGATAAGGCCAATCAATGCAGTATCGTCTGCAAATTTAATTATCAGATTGGAGATGTGACTCTGAGTAAAATAGGGGGCTCAGGACACCGCCCTGGAGGGCTCCTGTGTTGGGGGTCAGAGGTGAGGGAGCCCACCTTTACCACCTGCCAGCGATCTGACAGGAAGTCCAGGATCCAGCTGTAACAAGGCAGGGTGAAGGCCGAGGTCTCTGAGCTTCATGTCGAGCCTGGAGGGAATTATGGTGTTGAATGCTGAACTGTAGTCCAAGAACAGCATTCTCACATAAGCATCCCTCTCCAGGTGTGTAAGGATGGTGTGCAAAGCTCTGGCTATTGTGTTATCTGTTGATCAGTTGTTTCAGCAGATGAATTGTAGGGGGTCCAGTGTGGGTGATAGCATACAGCAGACGTAATCTTTGACCAGCCACTCAAAGCATTTGCTTATTACTAAGGTGAGCGTGCCAGGGCTCCAGTCATTCAGACATGTTATCTTGGTCTTTTTAGTACAGGGATAATGGTGGAAGTTTTGAAGCAGGAGGGCATTCTACACTGGGAGAGGGAGAGATTAAAAATGCCTGCAAACACACCTGTGCAAATACAAAAGCAAAAAGATAGTATTAATAAATTAACAGAAATAAATATTGAGAACATGAGTGCTTGAAAGTGAGTATGTAGTTAATGGGAACATTTCAATAATGGGATGAACAAAGTTGGGTGAAGTTATCTCCTCTGGTTCAGGAGCCTGATGGCTGAGGGATATTAACTACTCTTGAACCTGGTGGTGTGGGTCTTGAGGCTCCTGTACCTTCCAGATGGCAACAGTGAGAAGGGAGCATACCTTGTTGGTGGGTGGTCCTTGATGATGGATGCTGCTTTCCTCCGACAGTGCTCCATGTAGATGTGCTCAATCGTGGGGAGGGATTTACCCATGATGGACTGGGCCATATCCATTACTTTTTGTTGATTTTCCTTTCAAGGGCATTGCTGCTTCCATACTAGGCTGGGATGCAACTAATCAATATACTCTTCACACATCTATAGAAGCTTGTCAAAGTTTTAGATGCATTTATATGCTGAATCTTTTCAGACCTAAGGTAGTAGAGGCAAAATCATGCTTTCTTTGTAATGGTATTTATGTGCTGGACCTAGAACAGATCTCTGAAAAGATAACACCAAAGAACTTGATCCTTTTCACCTCTGATCCCCTATGAGGACTGCATGGACCTCTGGTTTCCTTCTCTTGAAGTCAATAATCAGTTATGTGGTCTTTCTGACATTGAGTGAGAGGTTGTTGTTGTGGCACCACTCAGCCAGATTTTCCTATATGCAGATTTGTCACCATGTTTGATTTGACCTATGATAGTGGTGTCATCAGCAAATAGAGCAGGGGACTAAGCACACCACCTAGTGGTGCACCTAGCCGATGGAGATTGCAGAGATGTTTTTGCCAATCCAAAATGACTGGCGTCTGCAAGTGAGAAGAACAAGGATCCAATTGCATAAGGAGGTATTAAGGGCAAGGTCTTGAGAGCCAAAATCACCTTGACGTTGGTAGAAAGGAAGGCCAGGCAGTCGAATGGGATCGACGGCCTTTTCACAGAATGCCATGCATATCAAGGATGACAGCTTGAAAAAATACTGAGCCTGAAAATTTGTTTTTATATGGAGAGCTTCAAGTAGGATGTCATATCGCAGAACACTCTACCACAAGATTCGCTTTCCCAATAGGATATATTTGCACCTTCTCCAATAATAATAGTCTTCCTTGTGCCACATACTGATATGTGTCAGCTTACTTATACCACTGTGCCGAAAGGCTCCCAGTCCATCCTGTGTAGCCAATCTAAAAGGGGAATGTTGGTGAAAGCACTCTTCCTCATTCCTATCTTCACATCAACACTTTTCCAGATGTTGCCTTGATGTTAAGAGCAATCATTCTTATCTCACCTTTGGATGTCAGCTCTGTGTCCCAAAGCTGTGTGATTCTGCAAAATTCAATTTGCAGGTATTGGTGAATCAATGCTCCTTTTAGTTCTATCGATGGCATCTTCTATCACTTTGCTGATCACCAAATGTATACTAAAGAGATAGTAATTAGCCAGACTGCATTTATGCTGTTTCTTATTGTGAACAGGGCATATGAGAGCAGATTTCCACATTGTTGCATGGATGCCCATGGTGTACCAGTACTGAAACAGCTTGGCTTATTCTAGAGCACCATTCTTTAGAATGACAGCCAAAAATTGTATGATTCCATCTCCTTGTTGTATTGAATGCTGACAGCTATTTCATGTTATCATGTGGAGTGAATTGAGCTGTACATTAATGCTAGATTCTGTATTACTATTTAATGAAAATGATAATTTGCTCCAAATGAGTGCAGATTTATGTGTTTCATTAAATCTGTCTTACTTTTATCTTGGATAACTGAATGGTGTTAGAAACTGTTGTGTATTGCACATCTGTATTTGCATTATTACTTTTTAATCCACATTTTATATTATTTTTTGTATCTCAATGCCTACATTTTGTACTTTAAAGCATATATTTCTGAGTGAGCAACCTTGCGGCAATAATTTCCTTCAGAACAAATAAAGATTTATCTTATTTAATATTTCAGTAAAATTTGAGTAATATTGTATATGTATTGTTTGATTAAGCATGCTTTGTTGATTACATATTTCTTTGCAGGTTATCTGGTAAAAGTACACAAATGGCATACGTCATCATGCCACCATGTCATATGTACGTGTGTACCTTGCATAAAGTAAAAACAAAGTTAGACTCGCATTCTGTTCTCCCTTGGTTTTCTTCTAATTCATTTTATGTTTTGGAGTTGCAAAACTTAGCAGAAACCATCACTCCAATGGAGCAAATGACATGATCTGAGCTGCAGAATATCCTCGGACCTTGGCAGTGACGATTTACCCCCTGAAATAATGGCCTAAAACAAAAGACAGATTTAATGTGGACATTGAGCCATGCACTCCTGGCCTGAAAGTCCTTTCATTAATGGAAAGGATCTTATGAAACCAGAAGCTGCATGATGAAAACAGTAACAGTGCCCTGAACATTTTGAAACCCAGAGCACAAATGGAGATGATCTTTCATACAGTCAATTATCGGAATAAAGAAGAGCAGACAGGTTTCATTTAAAAGCTTTTTGCATATCAAAGCAATATTGTCGGGGAATTTTACATGTTCTAGCCCACTTTGTCAGGAATACTGTACCGAAATATAAATGTTTTTTAGCCATCTGTGACCTCTATGATGTGCAGCACAAATTGGATAATACAGTCTATTACACAGTTGACATTTCAGGCTGAGGTCCTTCATCAAGACCAAAATGCAATTGCTTGATCCACACTATATATGCTGCCTGACCTGTAGAGTTCCTCCAGCATTTTGTGTGTGTTGCTCTGGATTTCCAGCATCTACAGAATCTCTGTGAGTACAATGTATTATCTCCTTTAGATACTTGGAAGTGCTTAGTGGCATATAAATTTACAGTGACCAGCTCATCAATGCTCACTAGCTGCAGCTTGGTGATACTCCGCTGTGGCTTCTGTGACCCTTTCAATCTCTACACAGGCTTCTTCTGACATACCCAGGTCACTGTGATGACATGAAGTTTTGGTATGTATGCAAATCAAGTATCACCCAAGATTCAAACACCCCTTTTCTGGATCCATGCCAATACCTGAAGATGATTCCATTTAAAGAGAAAGAATTTAACCTTTTTTCTTGTTCTTTTCTTTTTTTTACATATTCAGTTAGCGCAAAGGAAATAAACCTCCCATGGATGTTCAAAATACAAATGCAAAGTTAACAAAAAAGAAAAAATTGAGTTATCCAAAAAGACAAAAAATAGAGAGAAAACCAAAAAGAAACAAAAAAAATATACCCCCCAAAAAAAACTAACCTAACCAATAATAAATCAAGATAAAAAGAAAAAAAAAGCAGAAATAAGAAAGAGAAACATGGGCTGTTTATAACATCAAAAAATAAACAGGATCATTAGTGTTGCCAGCCCTGAACCTCCCTACATATATTAACACAAAAATAGGTTTGGAAAGGGGTCAGCTCACGTGATATGAAAGTGTTAAATAAGAGGTCTCCAAGTCTGATCAAATTTAATAGAAGGGTCATATATAACACTTGTAATTTTTTCTAAGTTTAAGCATAACATAGTTTGAGAAAACCAATGAAATATGGTGGGAGGATTAGTCTCCTTCCAATTCAACAAAATCGATCTTTTAGCCATTAAGGTAAGAAATGCAATCATTCGACGTGCTGAGGAGGTTAAATGGTGTGGTTCTATCATTGGTAAACAAAAAAAAAAGAATTTAACTGGTGACCATGCCTCTACGTGTTGAATACTTAGGGCATCGTATATCACCATTATTAATGTTTATTCTCTTGTGTTCATTGAATCAAACACACAATAGTTGTATGGGGTCACAGTGTCACAATCACAATGTCAAACATTGCGTGGTACAAGCAGACTGAACCTACACGTGCTGTAGATTCCAGCTTCCAGTGCACAGCTGTACCACACGTTCCTACTTAGTTAAGGAACTTTGTGACAGATGCAATTTTTAAGATGTTACAACTGTGCCCCAACTCTGAGGGACCGAAGGGTACAAAGTAGCCCCTCCTTTTTGAGAATCGCAAGATCGCTATTAATTCAGGTCTGGGACCCAGGAAATGAGAGAGAATCCACAAAGGGGTTTGGAATGTCCTGGCCCCTCAGTGATACAAAGCCATGGAAAATGGCCATTGTCTCTTGGAGACGGAATTGTGCATTGAGTACTTTACTTCATGGAAGCCCTCAGGGAATGACCAAAGTGGGCTGGTTGAGGGATTGCCTCACCCCAGCCTGATTGACATCTGAGACCCCGTGAGTAAGGATAAAAGAGGGTCTGGGGAACAACCCCTTTAGATGCTCCAGGAGAAACGCTAGAAATCCTGTGACAGCATTTAATAGCGACAGCCGGTGGGGTCCGCGTGCATCCTTTCCCATGGCTTGGGATTGGCGGGACTGACCACGGAAGAACGGCTTAGCTAAAAGGAAAAGGACACCAACGACATTTCAAAGGATCGACATCACAAAAAAGGAAACTCTGGCAAGTTCCAAAATCTCTCTCTCTTGACTCCAACCAGAGGCTGCAGCCTGAATGAACTTGAGTGACTTTTATATTTCCATTGGACAATACATTATCCCCTAGACAACGAAAGAGCTTATTTCTTATTGATTATTATTACACCCACACTTTTAGATTTAGTATTGACAACGTATATTATCTGTATGTTTGCATTGATATTATTTTTGTGTATTTTTATCAATAAATACTGCTAAAAATAGTACCATCAGACTTCAACGGACCTCTCTATCTTTGCTGGTAAGTTACCCAGTTACGGGGTACGTAACAAAGACTTTTCATGATGTCAGTGAAAGAGTAGGATGACTTCAACTTGTTTTTTAAGAACTGGAATCTGATTTGTGAAATGAAATAAAATAATTTATAATTCCATTAGATTTTGCAAAGGGCAAAAAGAACTTCTAGGACAAAAACAGCTCAATAGATCATAGATAATTTCATCCAAGCAGAGTGATTTCAGAAGGAAAACATGGAGATTATTCATATCCTATTCAGTTACTGGGAAGAAAGAAAATAAATATTTTTTAATGTTTAAAATGAAGGCAGTGCTTTCTGCTGAGGCTACATTTGATGCAAGTAATTGCTATTTTCAAAGCAAATGGTGGTAAGCATATTCTGATGAATTAATGAGACAGGTAGTGTTTGAAAGGGTTCTTTATTTATGCAGCAAAGCATTTGCTAACAGATGTACAGAAGCTCTTGGAGTTGAATTTTGAATGGGTTAGATAAAAATGTTTTGGGAAATGTGTTTGCATCAAACGTTCTTAATTTCTTCTGAATCCAATGCGAAGTAAATGGTACTTTGGAAAGGTACACCTTTTCTCAGAGGTATTAGCACTGATTCTGAAATGTGTTATAGCCACCTCTGTTCAACTAGGGCTGCACCAGACATGTTTTCATCATATTCTGAGAAATGCATTTGTTCATCATGTTTGAAAGGAAGTCTTTAGTTCTAATCCAGAAAGTACCACTGCTAAATTAACTCCAGACACTAAAAGATTGTAAAGGTCACCATTTTTTTTTATTATACAGAAACCCAGATAAGTGAACAAGGTCCCAATAATATAGCCAAAAAGCAATTTGCATTTATATCATACCTTTTATGTCCTTGAAATACTGCAAAAAAAGTATTGGCCAATTAAATATTACTCAATTGTAGTTGCCAATTTGTGCAGAGCAATTCCCATTAATAGCCATGAAAAATTGTTTTGCTAATCTTTTTTGATGTTGTTGACTGAGGGATTAATGTTGGCTTGGACATTGCCAAGCTGTTTCAGTACTGCTACAATATTATGGCTGTTTGACATCTTTGAAAATTGACCAGAATATCAAGTCCATAAAAATGGAATCAATTCAATTTGGCATGTTATTATAGAACATAGAATAGTACAGCACATTACAGGCCCTTTGGCTCACAATGTTGTGCCGACCCTCAAACCCTGCCTCCCATATAACCCCCCACCTTAAATTCCTCCATATACCTGTCTAATATTATACTCGCTTCGCTCTATCAATGTACTTTTTAGAAGTGATAAGATCACCTGTGGTACAATAGCATGACAGTTATTCACCAAGAACTATCTGAACAAATACCTATTTTGGGTTATATTAGGATCACAACTCTAACCTAATAACATTCCTGGTTAAGCAGTGCTCAAATTTAAAATTTATAGATTTAGTTTAAAATCTTTCCTTTGTCTCCCTTCCTCATTCTGATATCCTCCAGCTCCATAATTGTCCAACATATCTGCATCCCTTCAAGAGTAGGTTCTTGTGAACTTCTAAGTTTAAATATCTCATGATTGGGTGGCAAATTCCTAGGCTCTAAAATGACCTACAATTCCCAAAGCTCTCACCTTCTCTATCTTTCCCACCTTTTTAAATACATATCTTAAAACCTTATCTTCATTTTTAAAGTCAAATTTATTGTCATATGCACAAGAACATGATATGCTCAGTTGCAATGAAAACACTTGCAGCAGCATATAGGAACATAACATCCAATAGACAACATACACATTCACAAAAAACATAAATAAATTATGCACTATTTTACAATGAAGAACACAAATGAAGAGAAAGGAAGTCCATTATAGAGCGAGCAGATGACAGACATTGGTCTTGGGGAATACTTTGCATCTAGTGATCATAATGCCATTTTTTCCAAGATAATTGTGGAGCAGGATAGGTCTGGTCCTTGGGTTGCGTTTCTAATTTGGATAAAGCTAACTTTGATGGTATCAGAAAGGATCCAACAAGTATGGATTGGGACAGGATGTTTTCTGGCAAAGGTGTACTTGGTAAGTGGGAGGGCTTCAAAAGTAAAATTTTTGAAGTACAGAGTTTGCATGTTCTCAGACTAAAAGGAAGGGACAACAGGTTTAGCGAATCTTGTTTTTCAAGAGATTGAGGTTCAGGTTAAGAAAAAAGAAAGTTCATAGCAGGGAAAGGCAGGAAGGAGTAAATGAGATACTGGAGAAGAATAAGAAATGTAAGAGAACACTTTACAAGAAATCAGGGGAGCTAAAAAAAGGCATGAGTTTGCTCTAGCAGAGAAGGGGAAAGAAAATTCCAAGGGCTTCTAGAGGTATATTAAAAATAAAAGGATAGCAAGGGACAAAATTGGCCCTTTGGAAGATCAGAGTGGCAATCTATACATAGAGCTGAAAGAGATGAGGAAGAGTTTTATTCAACTTTTTTTGCATCAGTAGTAACACAGAAGATGGACGCAAGGTCGATAGAAGTGATGCAAGACAGCAGTGAAGTCATGGACTGTTTATAAATTACAGAGGAGGAGGTGTTCGCTGTCTTCAGGCAAATTAGGGTGGATCAATCCCCAGGGCCTGTCAAGTGTTCCCTCAGACCCTGTGGGAGACTAGTGCAGGAACTGCAGGGTCATAGTAGAGATATTTAAATCATTCTTGGACATGGTTGAGGTGCTGGAGGATTGGAGGATAGCTATTGTTTTTCCATTGTTTAAGAAAAGCCCTAAGAAAAAGTGAGAAAATTGTATAAGTGAGCCTGACTTCAGTAGTGGGTAAATTATTGGAAGGTATTATAATGGATTGGATATGTGACTATTTGGATTGACAGGGTCTGATTAAGGACAGTCAACATGGTTTTGTGCATGGTAGGTCATGCCTAACCAATCTTACAGAGTTTTTCGAGGAAGTTAGGAGGAAATATTGATGAAGCAAAGCAGTAGATGTTGTCTACATGGATTTTAGCAAGGCTTTTGATATAGTCCAACATGGCAAGTTTGTTAAGAAGGTTCAGTCACTTGGCATCCAAGATGAGGAAGCAAACTGGATTAGACATTGACTTTGCAGGAGAAGCCAGAGAATGGTATTAGGTGATTGCCTCTTTGACTGGAGGCTTGAGACTAGTAGTGTCTTGCAGGGATTAGTGCTGGCACAGTTGTTATTTGCCATCTATATCAACAATCTGGATGATAATGTGATTAACTGGACCAACAAATTTGCAAATGACACCAAGGTGGGATTGTAGTGAACAACGAGGAAGGTTATCAATTCTTGTAGCATGAACTGAACCAGCTGGAAAAAAGGGCTGAAAAATGGCAGCAGGAATTAAATGCAGACAAGTCTGAGGTGAGATACTTTGGAAGGACATACCAATGTATGCTGAGTGTTAAGAAGTGAGGTAAAATATTTAAGGGGATTATGAGGGAGAATTTCTTCCCTTAGCGGTATTAAGAGTGTGGAATATGCTGCTAGTGGAAATGGTGGTTATAGGTTTGATTTCAATATTTAAGAGAAATTTGGGTAATTGCATGGTTGGGAAGGGTATGGAGGGCTATGATCCAGATGTGGGTTGATGGGATGAGGCAGATTAATGGTTTGGCACAGACTAGGATGGGAGAAGGACCTTTTTCTGTACTGTAGTGTTCTATGGCTCTGTGACTGTAACTGGACCAAAACAATAGTGTTGCTATACTAAGGTATTGATTAGGGTTCTGCAGGTTGTTATTGTTGTTGCTGGACTAAAAAAGCTGATTGCCAGAGATTATGTGATTGGTGAGTCCTGGGGTCTAAGCCAAAGGTCAAACCTGAAGTTGGTAAGCTATGGGGTGAAGTTCAATTTCTATAAGTCTGAGAATCCAGGCCAAGGACTGGAAGCCTGTCTGTTATGTGAGATGGTAGGAGGGAGGGATGAGAAATGGGCTTGTTTTGCTCTTATTGTTGCTGTTCGTGTTGTTCTGCTGAACATTACTGGCATGCTGTGTTACTATTGGAATGTGAGGCAAACCCTGTGGGCTGACCCCAGCACACCCTCACTGTATACTTCAGTATACATGTGACAAATAAATCTGAATCTGAATCTTATTCAGGTAAATCTGTATCTGAATAATGTGAAAATGATTGCCTTGGATATCAAAGCAACATTTGGTTGAGTGTAGTTCCAAGAAACATAATGAAACTGAAATCAGTAGGAATTAGTGCAGAAAGCATGTAATGGATAAGCTTAAACCTAACCTAACAGAACATGTTTCTTACAATAATATCCTATTTCCAACTTCCCGTACCAGTTTCATTAACGTGATTCCTCCCCTCTTAAGATCAAAACAGATTGCAGTGTATTCTTCTCTATGTTTCATTAGATAATGAAGCAAATCGATGAATAAACTCAACATAATAACTAATAATTGGTTTCCAATGCCAGATAATGAAAGCTCAGAGCCTTCTACCAAAGACATTCAATAGAATTATAACCACCAAGTCCCTTATGAATGCCATTGACTTAAAAATATTAGCTAGATTAGCCACGTACATGCAGTAACTCTGAGAAAAGGTCAGAAATGTGATACCCTACAATGAGAATCCCATCCACTTATTCCACAAACTAAGTCTTTCAAGACATTCAAGAAAAAAATAAGCTCTGATGAGGTATTTTGCAGTTATCTAGATGATTACAGTTTGATTATTCATCAGCTATCATGTTGCAGATTAACTCCCTCCCACCAATGGTCTGTACCTTCTAACAATTTGACCGGCTACTATGACAGCACCACACAAATGTGTACTAAAGAGAGAATAGCAGCAAACTGTGAGAATCCCAGTGCCTCCAACATTCCCAACAAGCTACACATCGGCCTGACAAGGTCATATAGCAGAGTCATGTCTGTTAAATCAAAAGCTCAGAAACCCTCTCCCAATAATACCGTGGGGGAAACTATATACTACAGCAAACCAAAAAAGGCCATTGCCATCACGAGACTGTTAACTGCAGGCTTGTATTGTAAAAAGTCCCAAAGAAGTATTGAACCAAAGACCCCACTCTTAGCTGACATATTCTAAGTCAGCACAGGAGAATGCTTGAAAACTGAAATGTTTAAGAAGATGAGTGAGGGCAATTGGCTGATAACATGTTTGTGCTGGATAAAGTTTGTTTCACCCATATGCTTCAAAAGAATTGTGAACTTTTGTGCTTGCTGCAAAATTTGATAATCAGAAGTGTGAAGGGATAAGAATCGTGCTAAGTATTTCCATTCATTGTGTTTATTGCAGTGTTTCTGGGGGGTTAACAGCTAAGCAAAAAGCAGCATGCTGCAAATGCTGGAAACAGGTTAAACCAGAGAATATTTCACAGTGCAGTTTGAATCAATACCAAAAATCCCTGTGAGAATCATATTATTTAATTCCCCAGGGTAGGATTTGTAGGAGTGTGAATTCTCATTTAACGAGATCAGGAATAGTATAAAATATGAATCTAAGGTTTTACTTGGCAGTCTATTTCCTCATTCGTTTAAACTGGCTTAAAAATTCTGTTTGTAAACTGTGGGATAAATTTGTTCACTTTTGCAAATATGTCATTATCACCTAAAGATAATTTTCTTCCATTTGTGAAGATTTGATACGTAAATAATGAAATGGAGACAAAATGTTAATATTAGGAACAGGTTCACAGAGACTTCTATAGAAACTATAGTAGTATACATCATATTTATACAGAGATGCAGTACTTGCAAAGCCATCCCATACCCTCATCTTGGCCTCTCTGACCACATCTCCGTAATGTTAATCCCAGCAGAATGACTGCTGCTGAAAATTGAGAAACCAGTCAAGAGGACTGTCACTGTATGGACTAATGAGTCCACGCTTCAGGACTGTTTTGAACAGACTAACTTGCAGATGTTCATGGAGGCCATCACAAATGGAGAAGACATAGACCTCAAGGAATATGCTTCATCTGTCATTGGCTACATCAATAAGTGTAGGGACAATGATGGTACCTCAAGAATGGTCATCTTAAGGACCAACCAGAAGCCCTGGCTGATGCTAAGGTGTGCTCCCTACTAAAAGCCTGGGACATTGCCTTCAAGTCTGGGCACAGAACACTCTCAGAGCAGCCAGGAGAAATCTTATCTTGGGCATCAAGAAGGCAAAGACTACCTATACTCAGAATGTTCAGGTACACCTGTCTGATAACGGACTCCAGTGTATGTGGTTGGGCATCAAGGGTATTGGCACATATCAAAACCTCTATCCTGTCACATTGGACACTCAGCAATATGCTTACCAACAAAACCGCTCTCCGTCAGTTGTAATAGTATCTGTCTTACATCTGACCCTTACGTACCTAGATTACAAAGACACTCATGTCACAATGCTGTTTCTGGACTTCAAAGTTCAAAGTAAAACTTATTATCAGAGTACATGAATACGTGTCACCAAATACAATCCTGAGATTCTTTTTCTGTAGGCATACTTAGCAAATCTATAGAACAATAACTGTAAACTGTAAATATAACCTACTGTTAACTGTAAACTGTTCAAACACAGATATACATAAATAGGAATAAATAATAGGCATGAAATAACAGAGACCCTGAATGAGTGTAACGATCCCCTTTTGTTCAAGAGTCTGATGGTTGAGGGGTAGTAACTGTTCTTGAACCTGGTGGTGTGAGCCCTGAGACATCTACGCCTTCTACCTGTCTGCAGCAATGAGAAAAGAGCATGGCCTGGGTGGTGAGGATCTTTAATGTTTGAGCTGCTTTTCAATGGCAACGTTTCATGTAGATGTTCTCAATCATTGGGAGGGTCCATCCATGATCTACTGGGCCAAATCCACCACCTTCTGCAGGATTTTCCACTCTGTTCCCATACCAGGCTGCATTGCAGACAGTCCGCACACCTTCCACCATGCATTTATAGAAATTTGCCGAGGTTTTTGATGACATGCTGAACCTCCGCCGACTCCTGAGGAAGTAGAAGTGGTGTTGTTCCTTCTTCACAATAATATTTATATGATGGGTCCAGGCCAGGTCCTCTGACATAGTGACACCCTGGAATTTAAAGTTACTGACCCTCTCCGCCTCTGATCCTCTGATGATTACTGGCTCAAGGACCTCTGTTTCGCCTCTTCCTGAAGTCTACAATCAGTTCCGTGGTCTTATTGCCATGGAGTGAGAGGTTGTTGTTATTACACCAGTCAGCCAAGTTTTCAATCTCCCTCCTATATGGCGAATCATCACTCCTGTTAATACAGCCCACAACAGTTGTGTCATCAGCAAACTTGTACAGTGGCATGCAGAAGTATGGGCACCCCTAGTCAAAATCTCTTACTGTGAATTGCTAAGCGAGGAAAAGATGACCTGATTTCCAAAAGCATAAAGTTAAAGATGACACATTTCTTTAATATTTTAAGCAAGATTACCTTTTTTAATTTCAAGCTTTTACAGTTTCAAAACAACAAAAAAGGAAAAGGGCCCAAAGCAAAATTTGGGCACCCCGCATGGTCAGTACTTAGTAACACCCCCTTTGGCAAGTATCACAGCTTGTAAATGCTTTCTGCAGCAGCTAAGCATCTTTCAATTCTTCTTTGGGGGATTTTCACCCATTCTTCCTTGCAAAAAGCTTCTAGGTCTGTGAGATTCTTGGGCTGTCTTGCATGCTCTGCTTTTTTGAGGTAGAGCCACAAATTTTCAATAATGTTTAAGTCGGGGGATTGTGAGGGCCATGGCAAAACCTTCAGGTTGCGCCTCTTGAGGTAGAACATTATGGATTTTGAGGTGTGTTTAGGATCATTGTCCTGTTGCAGAAGCCATGCTCGTTTCATCTTCAGCTTTTTTACAAACGGTGTGACGTTTGCTTCCAGAATTTGCTGGTATCTAATTGAATTCATTCTTCCCTCTACTAGTGAAATGTTCCTCATGCCACTGGCTGCAACCCAAGCCCCAAAGCATGATTGATCCACCCCCAAGCTTAACAGTTGGAGAGGTGTTCTTTTCATGAAATTCTGCACCCTTTTTTCTCCAAACACACCTTTGCTTATTACGGCCAAAACATTCTATTTTAACTTCATCAGTCCACAGGACTTGTTTCCAAAATGCATCAGGCTTGTTTAGATGTTCCTTTGCAAACTTCTGACACTGAATTTTGTGGTGAGGATGCAGAAAATGTTTTCTTCTGATGACTCTTCCATGAAGGTCATATTTGTCCAGGTGTCACTGCACAGTAGAACAGTGCACCATCACTCCAGAGTCTGCTAAATCTTCCTGAAGGTCTTTTGCAGTCAAACAGGGGTTTTGATTTGCCTTTCTAGCAATCCTACAAGCAGTTCTCTTGTAAAGTTTTCCTGGTCTTCCAGACCTCAATTTGACCTCCATCGTTCCTGTTAACTGCCATTTCTTAATTACATTACGAACTGAGGAAACAGCTACCTGAAAATGCTTTGCTATCTTCTTATAGCCTTCTCCTGCTTTGTGGGCATCATTTATTTTAATTTTCAGAGGGCGAAGCAGCTGCTTAGAGGAGCCCATGGCTGCTGATTGTTGGGACGAGGTTTGAGGAGTCAGGGTTTGAAGTTTTGAAATTTACATCACGTGGCCTTTCCTAACGATGACTGTGAACAAGCATTGCCCTAACAAGCTAATTAAGTTCTGAGACCTCAGTAAAAGTTATCTGTAAGCTCAAATCACTTGGGGTGCCTGAACTTTTGCATGGTTCCCTTTTCTTTTTTTCTACTCTAAAACTGTACAAAACAAAAATAATACACTAATCTTGCTTAAAATGTTGAAAAGAATGTTTCATCTTTAACTTTATGACTTTTGGAGATCAGTTCATTGTCTACTCACTTAACTATTCACAGTAACAGAAATTTTGACCAGGTGTGCCCTAACTTTTGCATGCTACTGTATACGGTGTTGGAGCTCTACCTATCCACATAGTCATAAAGGTAAAGTGAATAGAACAGGGGGATAAGTGCACATCCCTGCAGTGCTCCTGTGCTGATGGAGAATTTTTTTTGCCAATCCAGACTGACTGGGATCTACAGATGAGGAAATCCAGGATCCAATTGAACAAGGAGGTATTAGGGCCCAGGTCATGCAGTTTACTGATTAATTTTGAGGGGATGATGGTGTTGAATTTCAAGCTGTAATCAATAAAAAGCATCCTGATGTAGGCATTTTTACTGTCCAGATGTTTCAGGGTTGTGTGAAAAGCCAACGAGATAGCATCTGCTGTGGTCCTGTTGCTTCAGTAGGTATATTGGAAAGGATCCAAGTCACCGTTCAGACAGGAGCTGATATGCTTGAACACCAGCCTCTCAAAACACTTTATCACTGTGGATGTAAGTGCAACTGGGCAATAGTCATTGAGACAGGTTACCATGCTCTTCTTGGGCACCGGTATGACTGAAGCCTGTTTGAAACAGTTGGGTACCACACACTGCTGGAGCAAGAGGTTGAAATATCTGTGAATACACCAGCCAGTTGGTCGGCACAGGTCTTTGGTGCTCGGCCGGATACTCCGTTCGAATAGGATACTTTCCTTGGATTTGCTCTCCTGAAGTAAGTCTGCATGTCATCTTCAGACACTGAGACAAAAGGAGGTGTGCGCTGTTTCCTCCCTGTTCTGGTGGTCAAAGTGAATGTAGAAGGCATTGAGCTCATCTGTAAGTGAAGCTCTGCTGTCCCCTATGTTACAAGATTTAACTTTGTAGGAGGTTATGGTGTTCAAACCCTGCCAAAGCTGTTGAGTATCTCTTGTTGTTTCCAGTCTAGTCCAGAATCTCTACTTTGCCTGGCACATGGCTTCCTGGAGATCAAACCTGCACCTCTTGTAGCATTCTTGATCTCCAGACTTGAATGCCACTGATCTGGGTCTCAGCAAGTGCCAGATTCCATTGTTCATCTGGGGCTTCTGATTGGGGAAAACCCTGAATGATTTCATGGGGACACACACATCCACAGCTTTTTTAACAATGTCTGTAACGACTCTGATGTAGTCATTCAGGTCGTTAAAAGAGTTCTTGAACACGTCCCAGTTCATTGACTCAAGGCAAACCATTCCTCAGCCTCTTGCGACCATCTCTAGGTTGTGTTGATCTCTTGAGCCTTTCTCTTTGGCCTTTGTCTGTACGCTGGTAGCAGGAGTACAGCAAAACAATCCAACTTGACAAAACGTTGTGTCGGAAAGGATCAATAGGCATTCCTTACCGTGGTCTAACAATGGTCTAGTGTGTTGCGACCTTTGGTACAACAGGTAAATTGCTGGTGATAATTGGGCAGGGGTTTTTTCAAAGGGCCTGGTTAAAGTCATTGACCATGATTTGAAATACTTCGGAATGGGCCGCTTCTTGTTTACAGACAGCGTCTTGAAGTTTTGAGACTGCTTGTTTATAATCAGCCGCTGGTGACATGTAAACTGTGGTCAGGAGCATTGCTGCGAGCCCTCGAGGCAAATAGAATGGTCTACATTCCATTGTCAGTTGTTCTAATTCAGGGGAACAAGGAGTTCAATATAGCCCCAACATCCAAGTGCCAACAAGAATTGACTAAAAAGCATACGCCGCCACCTCTTTCCTTACCAGAATTCAAGGTTCGATCCATTCTGAAAATCTTAAAACCTTCTGGTCAGACAGCTGCATCTGGCTTGTTTGCTGTTAACCAAGTCTCAGTGTAACAAACTATTGAGATCTGCCTCATCAGCCTCTGACTCAGCAGCCTCATCCTGAGATCATCAGTCTTATTTTCAACTGACTACATATTCGCTAACAAGATGATAGGCAGAGGAGGCTGCGTCCCTCTGTGCTTCAGCCTGGTTTGACTCCTGCCTCTCCTGCCATAATTTTGGCCTTGACCTTGGCATTGATTCTTAAAGGCGCCGCGCTTTAATGGTCCACAGTTAACCATCGAACATGAGATCTGAAGATGACTGATGTAATCAATGTCAGTTCAGCCTTCAACATTATTGTCCCACAGAACTTGGTGAACAAACCGCTACTCTTTGGTCCATATACACCACCGTGCAATTTGGTCTTAGACTTCCCAACCAATAAACATCGTCTTTGCTCAAGATGGTTCCAGTAAACAATGTGACCAATAGCAATGTCCTGCAGAGAGTTCACAAACTACTTCTTTTACTTCATTCAAATATGATTCTACTACTAAGCTGTGTGAGATTGGAACCTATGATGTACATTTTGATTGTGTGCTTCAGGGCCCATTGAGCAATTTGTCACTCTGCTGGCTCTGAGGGATTTCAATGAGGTTTGGAGTAGAGTATGCGGCCTGAAGACAGAGCATGAGCCGATGATTAACTCCATTACTGCTCTACGATTGAGGCATCAAGGGTACGAGCCCATGATTGACTCCATTACTGCTCTACGATTGAGGCATCAAGGGTACGAGCCCATGATTGACTCCATTGCTACTCTCTGATTGAGGCATCAAGTAAGGTGGAAGTCAACGAGGATGAGAGCAGAAGACAAGCGGGTGTTTGGTGCAACCTGCTTGCCTTTGACCATGCTGTCAGAGGAAGGTGCAGGAGTCTTTGGATCCACGTTGCTCAGATTGATTGGCAAGGCTGTGGACTTGTTTTGGGGGACTTTGAGGTTCACGTTGCATGTGTTCCTGGATCTTGATTACTCTACTTTTTGCTGCTTTTGAGCAGTTTGATCAGGGCGATCGATGCGGGCTGGGGTGCTTCGGCGAAGAATGTCCCTGTGATCTTCACTAGCTACCAGTACAGCACTGAACTGAACTAACTGAATACCTCTGGTTTGATGTTTGTGTTGTTCACTCGTTTTTTGTTGTTAGTGCAATTTGTTCTTTTCTTTCATGTGTTGCATGTTTGATGTTTTCTTGACAGGGTTCCATGGTGTTTCTTTGTTTTGTGGCTGCCTGTGGGAGGATGAGTCTCAGAGACCTGCTCTGTTTATGAAGAATAAAGGTACTTTGAATCTTTCAATAGTCAGGATGTACAACCACTCCTCTCTCTCCATCTTCCTCAACATGGGTGGCACCCAGGGCTGTGTGCTGAGGCCAATTGCTGAACATTCTGCTCACACATGACAACACAGCCAAACATCTGAGTAATCACATTGTCAAGTTTGCCAGTGACACAACAGTGGCGTGGCTCATTACCAACAGTGATGAAGTGACCTACAGAGAGGAGGTGGGAGAGACTAAGGCCTGGTGCCAGGGAAATAACCTCTTCTTCAATGTTAGTAAGACAAAGGAGATGGTTATTGGCTTCACGAGAACTCAGACCATTCACACCTCCCTTTACATTGGTGGCCCAGGTGTGGAAACTGCGAGCAGTTTCAAACACTTGTGTGTGCACATCTCAAAAACCCCCATGGTCCCAGAACACATTATACACAATCAGAAAAGCTCACCAATGTCACTACTTTCTGAGAAGGCTGAAGTCAGCTGGACTTTGCACATCTATACTCACATCATTCTACAGATGTGTAATAGAGAGCATCCTAACAGGTTGCATCACTGCCTGGTGCAGAAACTGCACGTTGGCAGACGGGAAGGCTCTACAACAGGTAGTCAAAACTACCCAATGCACCAGTCTACCCGCTAACATGGACAAAAGTACAGAGAGGTGCTGGAAAAGGGTCAGTAATATCATGAAGGATCCCACCCACCCTGTTCATGGACTGTTTATCACACTCCCATCAGGGAGGAGGCTACGTAACATCCCTGCTGGGAACACCAGACATAAAAACAGTTACTTTCTCCAAACAGTAAGAATGATCAACACCTCAGCCCACTAACCCATCACTTTACATCCCCACCACTCCTTTTTATACCATTTCCTGTCAGTCACTTTATGTACAGACACTCCTCTGCCTAGCATCGCTTTATTGTCATACAATCAATCTAAATATATATAGTATATCTTGCATACTTATATTTATTGTGTGTTTTATTATTATTGTGTTTCTTCATCTTATTGAGGTTTTTATTTGTGCTGCATTGGATCTGAAAGAACAATTATTTCATTCTCCTTTACACTTTGGTCCTGGAAACAACATTAAACAGTTTTGAGTCTTGAATCTTACTTCAGTACACAAGTATGTGAAGGTTCTCAGTCATCCAGGTCATTGTATATCAAGCAGTGATATATCAAGGCAACTAGACTTGTTGTGTTGTCTAGAAGATGCCTCGCCGCTCATCCAAGAGGCTTCTTCAGTTCTGATCCATGGTGGGTAGTTTTCCAGCTTATAAACCCTGAGAGTTGATAACAGGTATAGCAATACCTTCGCATGAATGGTGGTGTGAACTGTTGTGGAGACTCCAAGGCAGAGATGTAAAGCACTGCATTGTAAATAGCTGATAGGTGATAGGTCTGCTCAGGGATGGATTTTCCAGTTTGACAAAAATGGCTTCTTTAGCCCCTCTTTCAAACCACCTGTCCTCCCTGTCTAAAATCTGCACATTGTTATCATCAAAGAAGTGATCCTTGTCTTTTAGGTGTTGATATACAGCCAAGTCTTGACCTTAAGTGTTTGCCTCCTATGTTGGGCTATCTACTTATGGAGTGGTTGTTTCGACTCACCAGTAAGCACAGAAGCAATTTAGCGGGTAATATCCTTAGAATTAAAAGTGAAGATAAATTAACAAAGAAGGGTAAACTGGAATATTCTAGTGTTTATGTGAACTGATAACATTTAAACCAAACTGGTCAGACAATATCTTCAGTGCAATGCTGGGAAGCACTGGGATGTAGACCAAGAACTACAGGTGGCAGGAATCCCACTTAGGGGTGGATCTTCCCTGCCAAGTCAATGGCACTGGAGGGATGGGCTAGTAATGTGCACTGTCACTATTTCAGCCAGCTGAGAGAGAAAGGAGAGGAATGTCCTTGACTTTCAAAGCTGAAGGATAGGATCCACTGTGGACAATACTAACTATAAGAAGGGGAAGAGGTGCAAGGCACACACAGCAGCTTCACTACCTTGGCACATTTGTCCTTGAGCCAAACTTGCTGTCTATATAAGGTGGTTGCTATCTCAAAGTATTTGTGAGAGCATTCACCTTTTCAAATTAAGGTGGGACCTCCATTTGACCCTATGAATTTATAGTAGGGATTTGTAGAATTCTCAATGAGCCCACCTCACCTCTATACTACATTTTCAGGACTTATTTGTTTAATTATACTTCCACAGAAAAGCACGCCTTTTATTTTTAGCAAGCCATGGTGTCTTTTTGCTGAGAGATGCCAGTGATCATTCGAGTTTTATTAGTGGCTGATTCAATATGATTGCACGGTCAGTCAAGGCCTTCACTGTCAATCTCTGTCTGGCTCAATAATTAATTACAGAAATTCTAGTAAGTTTCCTGTGACATGAAGGAATAATTTGAATCTGACCCTTTGCTTTGCTTTCATCCCCGTACATTTGTTTTTTTTAAAAAAATATCCAATAACCACTGAAATACGAATGTGCTACCAATCCAATGTTAGCACATAGAATCAAAATGCCAGTTATAGTGAAAGTCAGCAGATGTCAATCATTCAGGCACTGCTGTTTCCTTTGTATATATTAGCCTTCGATTTAACCTTCCCTTCCAAAATTGTGGACTAGAACATCAGATAAATGAACCTGGCATAACCCAATGAATTCTTGCTAACCCATTTTTACTTCTTATTTTCATTGTTGAGGAGAACCGGAGGAGAACTGTTAATCAATATGCACATTTTTGATGCAGCTTCACACTCTGCAGTGAGATGTTAGATTGCTGCTAGCTGTCTGGAGTTCCTCTGACAATGTGTTATCGGGTCGTGTTTGTGCTGACAGTCGCAACCCATGCAGGAAACATTAAGTCATATGGTTTTTTTTTGAGGTGGAATAAATCAAGCGTGCAGTATAACTGCAAGGAACTAATTTCCACCTTCAAATGGGATGATTATCTGTGTATCAGATGAGACACTTCCAGCTCCGGCACACTTTCTTACAGGTTCAGTGCTGTCACATGAATTTTAATGAATGCAGTTAGTTGTTATATGAAGTTAAAGTTGATTCTTTGATTTACATGCAAATTTTTGCTGTGACAACAGGCTTTTGCTCTAACAGCAGATAGCAATTAAACACATTGTTGTCTATATCTTGGAATAAAGTGGAGTGGACATCTCATAGTGTGAAAGTTTCCACAGCTTTCCAGCTGAAAAATGTTTTGCCTACAAAGAAATGTAGTGCGAGCTAATAATAACTCAGTGAGGACACCAGGAGCAGTGCACGACTGAATCAGAAACAGAATCAGCTTTAATATTACTGGCATATGTCTGAAAGGTGTCAAAATGGTTGTTGTGATGCGTCTAATGTGGTAGGGTGGTGGGATGTGCTTGTGGCTCTCACTTTCAGCTTCCTCTGCTGGCTGGCAGTCTTTCAAAAGGGAGAACTGAATGTGTAAGTCTCTCCCTGCCAGTACATAGCCTCTCCAACAGCAAGCCTCATGTAGTGCCTCCTCGCTGGTGAAACTGAACTTCTTCTGGACTCAGGCTGAACTACAGATGACAGGGAGGAGTTCTGGCCTCTGCACATGCAGCACGCAGGCCCACCACCATGTGGATACACCCTGGTGCTCGTAAAGCAGAACCCCAGCTATGAGTAAATAGCCCCACTGCCTTATGGGTAACCTCAGGAGAGCCGAAGGCTACGGGGAGTAAACCTGGACAGCAAATCTGGAGTGCAGCCCCTAATGCAGCTGGACGACATTAAACAACCTTCCGGCAGCAAGATATATGTATATACCTTGCCCAGTACACTGCTGGTGTTTAGCGCAGCAATGAAGGTTCTCCATCTTTGGTGGCATTCACAGCTTCCTTCATCATCTCAGTTACTTCCTCTCAGTTTACTGTTAGTCATGAACGTCCAGGTGGAGACTCAGGAATCCCTTCATGCTGTAGAAGGACTTCATTGCTGATGCCATAACAGTTTTGTTTAACCAGTCATTGTTGTTAGCCTTGAGTTAAAAACCCTGAATCTGGAGGATCGGTGGACCACTCTTAGCCTGGCCTCTACCCTTTGACCTGCTTGGCATGGGTGATCCTACCAACAGCCATTAGCCAAAGCATAAAGCCCTGACTCCAGCCAATATAGCTCTCTGGGTCATTGAGGCACGCAAGCATCCAAACTATGAAAATCTTGTGGTCCTTCTGCAGGATTTAAATATAATTAAATTGAACTAGTAGTGCAAAAAAAGAGAAAAGAAACTGGTGCAGCATACACTAAATGCTGGAGGAACTCAGAAGGTCAGGCGGCATCATCCATGGAAATGAACAAGCAATCAGCATTTCAGGCACAGATCCTTCTTCACGTGTCCTGAAGAAGGGTCTCAGATGATGCTCGACCTGCTGAGATCCTCCAGCAATTTGTGTATGCTGTTTTGGATTTCCAACATCAGCAGAATTTGTAGTGTTTGTGAAAAAACAACTGAGTTAGTTTTCATAGGTTCATTGTCCATTTAGAAATCTGATGACAGAGAGGAAGAAGCTGCCCCTGAAACACTGAGTGTCTGTCTTTAGACTCCTTTACCTGATCCTTGATGGTAGCAATGAGAAGAGGCATGTTCTAGATGATGGGGGTCCTTAATGATGGATGCTGCTTTTTGAGGCATCATCTTTTGAAGGTGTCCTTGTTGCTGGTGTGGCTACTGCCCATGATGGAGCTGGCTGAGTTTACAGTTCTTTGCAGTCTTTTCCAATTCTGTGTAGTGGCCCCTCTATACCAGACAGTGATGCAGATCTGTAGACATTCATGAGTGTCTTTGGTGACATACCTATTCTCCTCAAACTCCAAATGAAATACAGCCACTGACATACCTTTCTTGTAGTTGCAAAAATATGTTGGGTCCAGAGTAGATCTTCAGAGAAGCTGACACCCAAGAACTTGAAACTGCTCACTCTTTTCACTTCTGAATCCCTCAAATGAGGACCTACGTGTGTTCCCTTAATTTCCCCTTCCTGAGGTCCACAATCAATTCCTTGGTCTTACTGATGTTGAGTGCATGGCTGTTGCTGTGAGACCACTCAACCAGCTGATCTATCTCGCTCCTGTATGCCTCCTCATTACCATCTGAAATTCTGTCAACAATAGTTCTGTCAGCAGCCAATTTATAGATGGCATTTGAGCTGTACCTAGCCACACAATCGTGGGTGTAGAGAGAGTAGAGCAATGGGCAAAGCACACATCCTTGCGGTGTGCCAGTGTTGATTGTCAGCGAAGAGGAGATGTTTTGATCCGCACAGACTATGGTTGAGGATTCAGTTTGAAGCTTGTTGATTAGAAATGAGGGTATGAATTTGTTGAACACTGATCTGTAATCAATAAACAGCAGCCTGATGTAGGTATGACTATTGTCCAGGTGATCCAAGACCGAATGGAGAGACAGTGAGTTTGTATCCACTGTAGACCTATTGTAGCTATTGGCATATTGTGATAGGTCCAGGTCCTTGCTTAGGCAGGAGATGATTCAAGATGTGCAACATCTCAAAGCACTTTACTACTGTAGATGTGAGTGCCCCTGGGCAATAGACATTGAGGCAGCTCACCCTGATCTTTTTGGCCACTGGTATGATTGTTGCCCTTTTGAATCAGATGAGAACCTGCTGACTGCAGCAGTGAGAGATTGAGGATATCCTTGAACACTCCTGCCAGTTGGTTGGCACAGGTTTTCATTGTCCTACTAGATACACCATCAGAGCCTGACACCTTGCGAGGGTTCACCCTCTTGGAAGATGTTCTGATGTTGGCCTCTGAAACAGAGATCACCAGGTCACCAGGTGCTGCAGGGATGTATTTTTATTCTCCCTTTCAAAGCGTGCACAAAATGCATTGAGCTTATCTGGGAGTGAAGCGTCACAGCCATTCATGATGTTAGGTTCACTTTATAGGAAGAATGGCCTGCAAACCCTCCCAGAGCTGATGCGCATCTGATTCCATCTCTAACCTCTATTGGAATTGTTTTTCCACCCTTAAAAGAGCTTTCTGAATAAGCAGAGAGCCTGTATAACCAATAATAAATAGATTAAGAAATAAACAGGGTGAATTGTTGTAGACGAATTCAATGTAAACTCGGTTACCAGAGTGGAAACAGAAGGGGGAAAGAAACAGACAGAAAAAACAAGGAAATATCTTTGTAAGATTATTTTTTTATCAGGGATAAAGAAGTTTGTCAACAGTAATTATGCTTAAGCAGACTGCTAAATTCTTATTGTTTGCAAATCATTAAGACAAACACTGTAATTATGAATTACTGTCAAAAACCTACTTAGTCCTAAGCAAACAATGCTTACTATTTTCATCTTCGTTAGAGTTGACACATAGCGTGAAAGTTGGTGAATTTCTAGAAAAGTTACGATGATGTGGAGTGTGCTATGATACACCCTTGCAATAAAACAGACACCTTTAATTTGCCTTCTGCTTGGAAATGCATACTAAACATATGAGGCATTGATTATCAACAGATTATGTTCTGAGGGCCCTGCAAAACTCAGCGTCAAAACTTGAGTGAAACTCTGCCTAGGATGAGGGCTCAAGAGACGCTGTCGGAGGTGCTACCAGAGGTGCTTCACAGGCAGACACTCAGATAAGGAGGACCAGCTCGTTGGCCCTCTGAAACTGGATTATCTCAGTGTGGGCAGGTGTCACAATTTAGCTTAATAGAGCTAATACTTTTACTTTATGGAAGGAGAAAGCAGTCACAGTTTCAATATTCTTATTAACACTGAACCAATATTAAATTAAAAGATAATTGAAATTGCATTAAACTTCCATTTCTTTTAGTATGAACTGAAATAACTGCAGAAGTAGCAAATTTGTCATCTCATCGGAGAGGCCTAGTTAAAGAGCACAGAGCAATAAATAGGGTTGGCTTCCCAAGGTTTGAAGAGTCTCATTGACGGCATTATGAGCAAGCTCCATATAACATGAGCAACAACAGCTATTTATTCTCAGGAGATTGAATTGCTTGCTGTATTAAGGAAATGAAACCAGTTTCTATTGTTAAGGATCAGATAAATTTTCATTGTATTGAGCCTTTTGAAGATTGTGTGACCTTGAAGAGCTAGTAAGGGCTGTTAGTTGTATAACTAAGTGAATGAATAATGAGCTGGAAGTATTATATTAAATCACAGAGTTATGAAGCTCTACAGCACATAAGCATGTCCATCGGACCACACTTTCAGTGCTGACCAGCATGTCTATCTACACTAATCCTATTTGCATGCATTAATTTTGTAAGCCTCTGTGCCCTGCTCATTCAAGTACCTGCCCAGATGTCTCCACCATCTCCTCTAGCAGTTCATTCTGGACATCATTTACACATTATGTGAATTATTTACTCCTCAGATCCCCTTTAGATCTTCTTCCTTTCACCAGAAACGTTCCTCCCTCTCCCATTGAGTAGAAGGTACAAAAGCCTGAAAGCACATACCATTTGGCTCAAGGACAACTTCTATCCCACTGTCCTCAGAGTTTTGAAGGACCTTGACCTCACAATCTGATCTTGCACTTTATTGCACCTTCTCTGTAGCTTAGACTTCTTCTGCTTTGCTTTTGTTTTACCTTGTTCAACCTCAAATCACTGTGTGATGATTTGATCTGTATGAACAGTATACAAGACATGTTTTTCACTGTGTCTTGGTACATGTAACAGTAATAAACCAATACCAATACCAGTTAAACCTATGTCCTCTAGCTTTAGTCACTCCCACCATGTGGAAGAGATATTAGCTCACCACCCTGTCTATGCCTTTCATAGTTTTATCAGCTTCTATCACTTCACTTCACAGACTCAAGGAAAGCAATCCAGTTATCCAATCTCCTGATCGTTCAAGCCTTCCAATCCAAGCAACATCCCTGTGAAACTTTCCT
This sequence comes from Hypanus sabinus, assembly GCF_030144855.1. Lineage (NCBI taxonomy): Eukaryota > Metazoa > Chordata > Chondrichthyes > Myliobatiformes > Dasyatidae > Hypanus > Hypanus sabinus. The sequence goes on along the minus strand of NC_082710.1, from coordinate 39,528,657 downwards.
GCGCCATCTTTAGCTCAGTCAGATCCTTCCAAGGTGGCACTGGTGACATTCTGTATACCTCTTTCTAATTGCTGTCATTGCAACTTGCAGCATGTAACCCCCTCCCCCCTCCCCAAGTATTGTACCTTTAAATCAGCTTAATAATCTTCACATTTCACATCATCTGAAGGACCCGGCAGTCTAGGTAGGTTCGGTACCTTCAAGCAGTTGATGATTCATTGCCGTGGCTGGAAGCAGGTCAGGAGGGGCAGACTCCAAGCCAGGCTGAAACGCAAAGGGAAAAGGACTCCTCTACCAGCATGTTGTTGGCAAATGTGCAGTCACTGGAGAACAAATTGAGAACATGAGGGCAAGATTGCTATATTAAAGAGAAATGCAAGGCTGTTGTATTCTATGTCCAGCTAAGACATGGCTTTTCCCCAGCACACCAGACAAATCAATCAGACCCGAAGGCTTCTCAGTTTATAGAACGGACCGAACTGCTGGTTTGGAAGATGCACAAGGTAGAGGTGTGTGTTTCATGATAAACTCTTGGTGGTGCTCCAGTGTGGTGGGTTTATCAAACTCATGTTCCTCCGACTTGGAACATCTAATGGTCAAATGTCATCTGTTCTATTTACCCAGGAAACCCTCATCTGTGATCCTGACCACAGTTTATATATCAGCTGCGGCTGACAATAATCAAGCGTGTGAGGTACTGCAAGACATCACCTCTAAACAAGAAACAATATATTTCAAATCATAGTCAGAGACTTCAACCAGGTTTGTTTGAAGAAAACTCTTGTCCAATTACCATCAGTATATAACCTGTAGCACCAGAGGTCCCAACATAAAGGATCAGTGTTATACTGAGGTAAGAAATGTCCAGACCACATTTCAGTAAATCGGATCATTTGGCTGTCCTTCTCTTCCCTGCATACAGGCAGAGGCTAAAGAGGAAGCCTCTGGAGATTAGGACAAAAAAGAGATGGCCGCAGGAGGCAGAGAAGCAACTGCGGGACTGTGCTGTGTTCGAGGACTCATCTGGGGATCTGAATGAATACACCATGGTTGCAACAGACTCTATTGAAACAGCTGTGGACAAATGTATCCCCGCAAAATCATTCAGCCCTGGATGAAACATGAGATTCAAAACCCTTGTGCAATTGGATCCTGGATTTACACACTTGCAGACCCCAGTCAGTTTGGATTGGCAACAACATCTCCTCCATTATCTCCATCAGCACAGGTGCACCAAGAGGCTATGTGCTTGGCCCCCTGCTCTACTCGCTTAATACTTATGACTGTGTGGCTAAGCACAGCTCCAATACTATTTTTAAGTTTGCTGATGACAAATCAAAGGTGAAGAAGGAATCAGCATATAGATGGGAGATTGAAAATCAGGCTGAGTGGTGTCATAACAATAACTTCTTACTCATTGCCAGCAAACCAAGGAGCTGATTATAGATTTCAAAAGAAGGAAACCAGAGATCCATGAGCCAGTCCTCATTAGTGGATCAGAGGTGAAGTGGGTTAGCAACTTTAAATTTCTAAGTGTTATTATTTCGATGACCTGTCCTGGACCCAGCATGTAAATGCAATAATGAAGAAAACACAGCAGAACCTTTACTTCCTTAGGAGTTTGAAGAGATTCCGTATAACATATAAAACTTCGACCAACTTTTATAGATGTGTACTGGAGAGTTTACTGTCTGTCTGCATCACAGCCTGATATGGAAACACCAATGTCCAGAATGGAAAATCCCACAAAAAGTAGTGGAATGACACAGTCCATCACAGGTAAAGCCCTCCCAACCATTTAGTACATCTACATGAAATGCCCTCACAGGTAGGCAGCATCCATCATCAGGGACCCCACCACCAGGTCATGTTCTCTTCTCACTGCTGTTGTCAGCAAGAAAGTGCAGAGCCTCAGGACTCACTCCACCAGGTTCAGGCTCTTGGGCCAAAGGAGATAACTTCACTCAACTTCACTTGCCCAGTCATTGAAATGTTCCCACAACTTGTAGACTCACTTTCAAAGATTCTTCATCTCATGTTCTCAATATTTATTGCAAAGTTATTTATTATTAATGTTTTTCTTTTTGCACACTTTGTTGTCTTCTGCACTTCGGTTGAACACACTAGTTGAGCATTCATTCATTAATTCTGATATGGTTATTATTTTATAAATTTATTGAGTGTGCCCACAAGAAAATGAATCTCAGGGTTGTAAATGTTGACATATATGTACTTTGATAATAAAATTTAATTTGACTTTGACTTTAAAATGTGATGACCATGAAGAGAAGTATTTCATCCATCTTTCTACCACCCTGTCTAGTTATGTTCTGATTTTCCAGGAACTATGTGCTTGCATCGCAAGATCTAGATACTCAACAATACTTTCCAGGACCCTACCAGTTACTATGTATGCCCTGCCCTAACTTAACTTACCAAAATGCATCATTTTCACTTGCCCAAGTTAAATACAATTCAGTATTCCTTTGCCCATTTCCCAATTGATCGATATCCCAAATGTATCATTAGACAACTTTCTTCAATGTCCACGTTGCCACGGGTTGACATGTGAAAACTTTCTAATTGTGCCATCTACACTTTCAAATAAATCATCAATATATATGACAGACAACAGTCGATCTTGCACCAATCCCTTCAAAACACCACTGGTTACAGACCTCCAATCTATTAAGCTGTAACTGGAAGAAATCACAACCACCGTCATTGAGTTGGAGTTTCGCCTTACAAGGCTGGCCTGACATGTTAACGTTATTATGTAAAAGGTTTTTAGCATGCTTTTGTTGCGTAGGTTTTGGAGTTCAATAAAACGTGTTACGGGTTTCATTAAACATAAAATGTTCTCTTTATACACACATGCTGTTCAACTCTCTGAGTGATTATGCAGAAAGTTTGAAGTTAGTAACTCATTAGTTAATAACTCATCGGGGTGATTGATAAGTTTGTGGCCCAAGGTAGGAGATGAGTTATTAACCAAACTTTCTGCATAATAACTCAAAGAGTTGACCTGCTTGTGCATGTAATGAGATCTGTATAACTCATCTCATTCTACCTTAGGCCACGAACTTAACAATCACCCTTGCTGTGCACGCTTCCTGTAGGTCCAAGATCCATATGCTCCACTATTGCTGGACTAAGTGTGTAAATGCAGGAGGGGACTATGTTGAAAAATAAATGTACTAGGTTTTCTAAAATTGACTCCTTCTACCTTAGGCCACAAACATATCAATCGCCGCTCGTGTGTATGTATGTGTGTGTGTATGTATACAAATATATATGTTTCAGCTGAAATTATTGTTACAATGCTTGGTGTTTTTTTTTCTTTAATATAATAAAAAGCCATATTCATTCCTTTAAGAGTGGCATTCACTCCGCCAATAAAATGATTAGATTTTCATTAATTTTTCATGAATTGTTAATCAAATAATTTTAAGAGCTTTATTTTACTTCCCAAAGGCCCTTCATGCTACTAGTGCTATTCTTTCCAAGTATCAATCCTTGATATTCTAGCACCTTAAACTTTGGATTCTCTGAGCTTGGTCTGGATTTAGAAACAGTCACTCAGTTCTCCCTGACAGGAATATTTGTACAGGCCTGATGTTTGAGCCTGTGTGAATGTGCCGATCAAAAAGGATTGAAGTAATGGGCTGACCATTCCGAATAGTCTTTAAAAAGAAGGCCATCTATTCAATAAATGCTTCATGGAACTCATCTCCAGGCAAAGCCTGACATTAAAAGACATGGTAGAGAGAAGATACTGGTCCCCAAGCTTAGAAACATAGAAAATAGCTGCAGGTGTAGGCCATTTGGCCCTTCGAGCCTGCGCCGCCATTCAGTATGATCATGGCTGATCATCCAACTCAAAGCCCTGTACCTGCTTTCTCTCCGTACCCCCTGATCCCTTTAGCCACAAGGGCCATATCTAACTTGCTCTTAAATATAGCCAATGAACCGGCCTCAACTGTTTCCTGTGGCAGAGAATTCCACAGATTCACCACTCTCTGTGTGAAGAAGTTTTTCCTCATCTCGGTCCTAAAAGGCTTCCCCTTTATCCTTAAAATGTGACCCCTCGTTCTGGACTTCTGATGAGACACCGGAAAAACCACACATAGAGGGAAGTGGGCAGTTGACATTTCAGGACAAGACACTTCATTCAGAATGAAAGATAGAGGGCAGGTTGTCAGTGTAAAACAGTGAAGGGTGGGATGGGCAAGAACTGATAAGCAATGTGAGGAGGAGTGAGAGGCAGAAAAATAAGGGCAAAGTAGAAATAACAACAGGGGCTGAGAGGTGGAGGCAACTCAGGGCTGCAAATGATCAAGTATGAGAGGAGAGGAAGGAGGAGAATGGAATCAGAAAATGCAAGTGTGAAAGGCAGCTGTCTGGTGCAGGGGAGGGAAGCATCGATAAAGTCATCGATAAAGATGATAAGCAGATGGAGTGGGTGGAGCAGGGGAAAGAAACAGGGAGCTAAGGTGAGTATAGGAATAACTGGGTAGATTCACTTTGTTCTGCTACCCAAACTACTCAATATACCTGACACATTTGATTGAACAGAATTGAATGGAATATACTGCAAGTAGCAACATTTAATCTCAATTGTCTATGCTGGCAGTTAGGCTCCATCTGAGTCCTTCTCCCACTTTTGCTCATCAAATTGTGTCAGAATAACTTCAGTTCCTTTCTCTCTCTTGTATGCTTATCTAACATCCCACCTAAGCATCGATTCTATTTACTAAAGTTTTCTATAATAAATTCCAGATTCTGTGCCTCTCTGGAAAAAGTTCTGAACTTTCCCATTTGATTGTTTTGGTTATTATATTGATAGCCTTTAGTTTTTACTCTTCTTCAGAGTGGATTCTTTCTCTGTGTGCAAAGCAAAACATAATTTCTGTCTTAATTTTGAAGGTCTCAATTTAACACTATTGATTGCAAGTACACCTCTAGATAAGCTTTCCTTTTATTTTTAAATGGTGAGAAACTAGCAACAGAAGAATTTGTATGTGCTGTACATGAAAAACAGTTAATGTGCAGGTGAAGAGGGCAATTCAGTGGGTAAAGGTGGGCTGGATTCAACACATTGAGGATTGCTCACAGCCAAATGCAGAGTTGGATGAAACCACATCTGAAATATTGTGTGACCTCTCTACCTACAGAAGGATGTTCTTGAAGGATTGAAGGCATAGCACAGGGAATGAGTAGGATTGGTCAGGAATGGCAGGAGACCTCAGTAAAAACATACAAGAATGGGACATGGATTAACAGGATATGTGAATGATACTGAACACTTTAATCATCAGTGGATATGCTTACTCCTGACCTTGCAATTAAAGGAAGGCTATTGAAAACTTTTGCTAGATGGTTGGTCTTAGGACACTACTCTGAGGGAATTCCACAGAGATGTCTTCTGGCTGAGATGATTAGCTTCCAATCAAAACAACCATCTTCCTTTATGCTTGAAATGATTCTTAGCAGGAGTGGGGTTTCCCCCATTTCCCAATAATTCCAATGTAACCACAGCTCCTTGATGCCATACTCTGCCAAATGTACAATAGTATGGCTGCATAGAGCCTGAGCAACATATTATATATATATATGTAGATATTCACAGGCTTGAATGGTTTGCTGCATTAAGGGAATGAAACGGTTTTGAATATTAACAGTTAGATAAATCGTTTTCAGTCATTTCAAGATTGAGTGACTTTGAAGAGTTATCCTTACTCTGGTAAGGGCTGCTAGTTGTAACAATAAACAATGAATAATGAGTTGGAAGTATAATATTAGATCATGGTGTTTATGGTCAAGGCGGAGCTCATCAGATATTTAAGCAGCAAGGAGCATATGCGAAGCAGATGGGATGGAGATGAGATTAAGGATCTGATATGATTTTATTGTATGGCAGAGTTTATCATGAGGTCATAGGACCTCTTCTATGTTTTCATCTTCTTGTGATCATATATTCTCAGTCCTGTTCTCACGTCCTTCCAGTTCATTTACATCCCTGTTATATTACTTTACCAGAATTTGAATTTGTGCAATTAGAATGGTTCTAAAAATGTTTGGAAAAATGAAAAGTGGCCAATAGTTACTATTTTAATTATCAAAACTGAAAGACATGTTACCTCAAAACATAACAGGGACTGAGGAGATTACTAAGAGCCAACATAGACATGACAGGCTAAATGACCCCCTTCCACATCTAAAGGAAATAATGTACACCGGAATAGCAGAGGGTGGACCTGCAATATGTTCATTCCTTCACAGAAGTGGTTCTTTAATCGGAGACTTGCTGTTGAGCATTAACTGCTTTGTTGCCTCCTCATGTCTGATTTACTGTTCCTTCTCAATCCCAGTTACTGCTTTCTCTAAGCAATCTTTGGCACTGTTACTAATCAAGAACCTATCAAACTCTGCTTTAAATATAACCAATGATTTGGCTCCACAGCCATCTGAGGCAATGAATTCCAAAGATTCGCCACCATCTGGCTAAAGAAATTCCTCTTCATCTGTGTTCTAACGGGACATCCTTGTATTCTGAAGCTGACACCTCTGGTCCTAGATTCTGCTACTAATGTAACCACCCTCCTTCTGTCTGTCTAGGCTTTTCAATATATACTTTGCATAGATATACATATAATTTCAATATATAGTGGCATGCAGAAGTTTGGGCACTCCTGGTCAAAATTTCTGTTACTGTGAATAGTGAAGTGAGTAGACGATGAACTGATAGCCAAAAGTTAAAGATGAAACATTCTTTTCAAGATCTTAAGCAAGATTAGTATATTATTTTTGTTTTGTAGAACTTTAGAGTGAAAAAAAGGAAAGGAACACCATGCAAAAGTTTGGGCATCCCAAGTGATTTGAACTTACAGATAACTTTTACCGAGGGCTCAGACCTGAATTAGCTTATTAGGGCTATGGTTTGTTCACAGTCATCATTAGGAAAGGCCACATGTGTAAATTTCAAAGCTTTATAAATACCCTGACTCCTCAAACCTCGTCCCAACAATCAGCAGCCATGGGCTCCTCTAAGCAGCTGCTTAGCGCTCTGAAAACTAAAACAAATGATGCCCACCAAGCAGAAGAAGGCTATAAGAAGATAGCAAAGTGTTTTCAGGTAGCCGTTTCCACAGTTCGTAATGAAATTAAGAAATGGCAGATAACAAGAACAGTGGAGGTCAAGTTGAGGTCTGGAAGACCAGGAAAGCTTTCCGAGAGAACTGCTCATAGGATTGCTAGAAAGGCAAATCAAAACCCCCTTTTGACTGCAAACAACCTTCAGGAAGATCTAGCAGACTCTGGAGTGGTAGTACAACGACCTTCATGGAAGAGTCATCTGAAGAAAACATTTCCTGCATCCTTACCACAAAATTCAGCATCAGGAATTTGTAAAGGAACATCTAAACATGTCTGATACATTTTGGAAACAAGTCCTGTGGGCTGATGAAGTTAAAATAGAACTTCACCAGAACTTTTGCCGCAATGAGCAAAGAAGGAATGTTTGGAGAAAACAAGGGTGCAGAATTTCATGAAAAGAACACCTCTCCAACTGTTAAGTACGGGGGTGGATTGATCATGCTTTGAGCTTGTGTTGCAGCCAGTGGCACGGGGGACATTTCACTGGTAGAGGGAAGAATGAATTCAATTAAATACCAGCAAATTCTCAAAGCAAGCATCACACCGTCTGTAAAAAAGCTGAAGATGAAAACAGGATGGCTTCTGCAGCAGGATAATGATCCCAAACACACCTCAAAATCCACAATGGACTACCTCAAAAGGCGCAAGCTGAAGGTTTTGCCATGGCCCTCACAGTCCCCCGACCAAAACATCATCGAAAATCTGTAGTGTTATGTCTGCAGCCCCCTCCTTTGTGAGAATCGCAAGAGCACTAGTAAGAGGGGGGTCAGTAGACCCAGGAAATGGGAGAGAGAGAGAGAGACGTGCCGAATAGACCCAGGAAATGGGAGAGAGATGCAAAATAATGCGACATTGGCCATTGTCTCCTGGAGATCACGTTTGTGGATTGGGGACTATGCTACGTGCAAGCCCTTGGGCAAAGTGGGCTGGTTGAGAGAGAGATTGCATCATCCCAACCTGATTGACATCTGTGACCCCGTGAGAAAGTATAAAGGAGGGTCTGGGGGGAACACCCCCTTCAGACACACCAGAAGAAACGCTAATGATCCCGTAGTAGTGGGAAGCCATTTGAAGGAAGTCACGTGCATTTGATTCTGTTGCTGGAATCGGTGACTGGAACCACTGAAACCAGCTTTTAGCTAACAACGGGGAAGCCTGCTCCCCTGATTCAACAGATTCGCTTCATAAAAGACCCGGGCAAGTTTCTTTTCTCATCAATCTCTCTCTCTCCAACAAGTGAAAACCCAGCGGTCCCCCAAAAGGCTGAAGCCTGCAGCACCTGAGTGACTTTTGTATTTCCATCGGACAATATATTATCCCCTAGACAAACGATCGAGCTGTTTCTTATTGATGGTTATTATTAGACCCGCTCTTTTAGATTGAGTAGTGATGACGTATATTAGCTGAATGTTTGTATTAATCTTATTTTTGTGCCCCTTTATAAATAAAGACTTTTAAAAATAGTACCGTCAGACTTCAACGGACCTCTCTATCTTTGCTGGTAAGTGATCCAGTTATGGGATTTCGTAACAGTAGATAGATCTCAAAACAGCAGTACATGCAAGATGGCCCAAGAATCTCACAGAAATAGAAGCCTTTTGAAAGGAAGAATGGTCGAAAATTCCCCAAGCAAGAATGGAAAGACTCTTAGCTGGCTATAGAAAGCGTTTACAAGCTGTGATACTTGCCAAAGGGGGTGTTACTAAGTACTGACCATGCAGGGTGCCCAAACGTTTGCTATGGGCCTTTTTCCTTTTTTGTTATTTTGAAACTGTAAAAGATGGAAATAAAACAGTAATCTTGCTTAAGGTATTAATGAAATGTGTCATCTTTAACTTAATGCCTTTTGGAAACCAGGTCGTCTTTTACTTGCTTAGCTATTCACAGTAACATAAATTTTGACCATGGGTGTCCAAACTTTTGCATGCCACTATATATGTTGAATATATTCAATAGGTTTCAAAATGAGTCCTCCCACATTCTTCTAATCTCTGGAGAGTACAGACCCAGAATCATCAGCCTAGATTATTTATGCACGCAATAATCTCTTTTAAAGGAATGTGTGCTTGCAATAATTTTGATTAATTATTTTAATATATGATAAATATGAGCAAATACAGGGGTACATTTTTACCTGCCCTGTCTGGACAAAAATCTGAAGACCGTAAAGGTTCTTTTAAAAACTCAGTCATTGAATTGTGTTACTAGTGATGACACATACCCACAGGAATGTGGAGAGCATCAGATCTCTCTTTAAGCTGACAGAGTACAATTAATGAAGGGAAACGATTAACTGGAGTTCTGTAAAAGTCACAATTTTTATTTCAATTTTGAATTCCAAATTCTTCTGAAGTTTTAAAACATTTTTATTAAGCTTAGCATTCTATTCTTTAATATTCCTATTCTCAATTGCAGTCCAGTTCAGTTTCCATATGCTGTCACTACTAAACCAGAAGATGGCACAATGTACTTTATTAAAGAAATACATGTTTTTATTAGCCTTGAAAACTATTTCAAACTGTACTTTCACAAAAGGAAAGCTTGAAGCACATAAGATTATGGAAATAAGATACAAGACAGAATCAGGATGATCATTGTGAATCCTAATTTATTTTGAGGTGCTGCAGTCCCTTTTTGAAGATTTGCCTCTGTTTGTCTTCCGCCACAGTCACAACTCTGCTGCCTCTGGCCACCAGATTTTTCACGTATGTTGAATTGGAATAAGGTGACTTGTACTCAATGTGCCAGTGTAAAATAACAAAGTTTTTACCTTGTGATTGGTTACAGGACACCACCAACCATATCATTCACATTTTTCAATTTATTTTGCAAGACTTTATCATATAAAATTACCTGGATTCATTGTTACGTTGTTCCATCCATTTCCCTCCCCACCAAGATCCAAGATCCAACCTATCTGTCCTCTCCTCTGATCTTCCTCATGTCCATGCAGCCATAGCAAGTGGGAGTGGTTTACAGCATGCTCCGGTCAGATTTAATGGTGTTACAGGAAAGCAAACTATGAAAATAATGCAATACTGCAAAAATGTATTTCACACTTTTTGTGACTTCTGATATTGTATTTATCTGCAACATCAGTTAGCATACAAAAGAGAAATGATCAAAGGCCAATTCTCAGGCAAAACAGTCTAGCTTTTGTTGTTCATTGTAACTTTTTAGTTCTGATATTCTTCTTATAGATGTTTACTGTACCAATTCAAGACTTTGAACAGTCAATGAACTCATGAACATGAACCCATTCTTTGTTTCATTCGCACTGTTTATTTATTCAGTTTGTAACTTGTAGTAATTTTATGTCTTTGCAATGTTCTGTTTGCACAGTACAACCCATTTCATGTCACATACAAACAATGAACTTGATTCTGAATCTGATTCTCAAGAACCTCAGGGTGGCATGTTAGCATAGTGGTTAGCACAATGCTTTACAGTTTGGGCGATGCAGGTTCAAATCCCACTGCTGCCTGTAAGGAGTTTGTACGTTCTCCCCATGTCCAAGCCAAGACATACCATTTGGTAGGCTAATTGGTCATTATAACTTGCCCTCAAGCTAGCATTAAATAGGGGGTTGCTGGGCAGTGAATGGTCAAAAGGGTTAATCCGTATAAATAAAGCCTCTATATTCCTTGTCTTAACTAGATGACCAGAACTGTGCCCATTGTTTTAAACATGTTATAGCCAAGAGTCTAAGTAAGTTTAGTAATGTCTCTCAGCTTTTAAATTTCTCTGGAAGTAAAACCTGATGACTTGTTAGCGATTTTTCGCTGTTCTGTTTATTTGTGTCGTTGCTTCTAAAAATTGTAATTTTGTGCTCCTCAGCTCCATTACTCCTCTGCCCCAGGCCAGATTTTAAATTTAAGAGTATAATTCAAAGTTTAAAGTAAACTTATTATCTGAGTACATATATGCCACCATATACAACCATTTGATTCATTTTTGTGGGCATTGATCATAAATACAAGAAACACAATAGATTCAATAGGATGCTCCAATAGGATGGACAAGCAACCAATGTGCAAAAGACAACAAACTGTGCAAATACAAAATAAAGGAAAAAAAAACAAAATGATGATTGTAAATAAATAAGCAATAATTATCGAGAATATGAGTTGTAAAGTCTTTGAAAGTGAGTTGTTAGGTTGTGTGAATAATTCAGTGAAGGGACGAGTGAATTTGAGTGAAATTATCTCCTCTGGTTCAAGACCTTGGGAGGTTGTGGGGTAATAACTATTCCAGAACCTGGTGGCATGGGTCCTGAGGCTACTGTACCTTCTTCCTGATGGCAGCAATGAGAAGAGAGCATGACCTGGATGGTGGGGGTTCCAAGGGTTAATAATTAACACCATGCATAGATTTGTGAAGGGAATATCACATCTAACTAACTTTCTTCAGATAAACTAATTGAAAGGGATTGATGATTCTCTGTTGAATACAATGTGGGTTTAAGAGCAAAAGTGAAACCTAAAGGAACAATGGTGGAAGCAGCATCTAAACAGAACTGGTTAAGGAAGAGAAGCAGCAAGTTGTGAATGACGGTTTCCCAGTTCAGAGGGAAGAATCCCGTGGCTGCCCTCAGCGGCTGGTATTTGGATCATGGCTTTGTTCATTGTACTAGTGAGCAGTTTTTCAATATACAGTATATAATTCTAAAGTTTGCAGATGACGTAAAAGCTTAAATAGTGAAAAAAAAGTAGTGGCAGACTCCTGGAGTACAAGGATATACCGATGAAAAGGGCAGTGAGATGGCAGTTATAGTGTAAAGAGAGAACTGTGTAATGAATGCATTATGAAAGAAAGGATAAGCTGAGGAGATTTAAAATGAGTACTACTTCTTTAAAGGAGGTGTAGTAGCAGAGGGAGCTGGGGAGCTCTGCAGATACATCTTTGAAGGTGACGGAGTAAGATGGCGAGGCTATTCTAATGGTATAAAAGATCTTTAGATTTACAAGCAGAATAGCCTACCAAACTAAGTTGCACTAAGTTTTTGCAAATTACCAGTTACACCTCCGATACTGCCCAGTTCACACTACAATACTTTAAGAAGGATGATCAGGCTATGAAACTGTATGGGGATGATTTGCAGGAATGGTATCATGGATATTCACTTACAAGGAGTGGGGTCAAGATTTAAAAGATTGTTTGCCCTTAGACCCAAGTAGATGGACAGGTGATCTTATGTTTTGTAACTTCAAAACATTAAATTAATTCAAAGGAAAACACGGGAGTCTTGGCATGCAGGAGTAACTTTGTCTTTACTTTAAGTGAGGCATGCAAATATCATGTGGTAGTGAGGTGACACATGCAATAAATGCATTTTTAGATATAACCTATAATGAATTATTCAAATGAACAAGCATGCTTAATCAAACAATATATCTACAAGATTACCCAAATATTACTGAAACATTAAATCCACCACAGGTGATTTAATGGAAATATTCAAAATAATAAATAATTTTGATGGAATTTCCATTGACAAAATTAAAAACAGTGAAAAGGGAATTACCCCAAAAGCATTCAAGATAAAGTAACGGAATTATTTTTCAATCAGAGAGTTTTTCACTCAGAGAATTATTTTTCACTCAGCGAATCTGGAATGTTTTGCCTGAATGGCTGATGGAAGCAGAGTTATTAGTAAATTTTAGAAGCAAATTGGATTAATATTTTACAGTGAATATTATAGAAGTAAAGAGACATATCAGAAGTGGGATTAATTTGGACAGCCCCAACAAGGAGATAGCAAGGCGTAAAGGACTGAAAGGCCCAATAGCTATGTTGAACGTCATTTTCCATTTACACGTTCATTGCACAAGAGTGTTAGATACATTGAGAGATGCAGCATAGAATCGTGCCTTTGGCTCAATGATTCCACCCTGATCATGCATCACTAATCTGACATTAATTACATTTTATTCACCCACATTCTCATCATCTCACCCCTCCCCCAAATTCTACCACTCACTTTCACACAGGGCAAATTTATAATGACCAATTAATCTACCAGCCAGTATCTCTTTGGGATGAAGGAGAAAACTGGAGCACCCAGAGGCATTTCCTGATGAGTGCTATCATTTTTAAAGAATTTTGGAATGCACTAGACATTTATATAGTTCCAGTAGGTACTTAACAATTAGTAATGCTTGATTTTTTTAATGGGTGGTGATTGGATGGAGTAAGTAGGTGCCACTGAAACCATGATTAAGAAAGGCATCAATCACTGACAGAACCAAAATATCCTCTAGATAGGGTTTCAAACACTCCAGAGAGGTCAGAAATTTTTTTACCCAAATATCAGTGAATTATTCAGATTTTCTCTCAAGGTATTTGAAAACATGGGGAACTAAGTTTGGTGTGGTAAAGTGGTGATAAAATAAAAAAGAAAATCAGCAACAAACTTTTAAAAAGGACGAACAATAAGAGTCTGAAGTCTACTCTAACTTCTATTTCTTAGGTTGTTATGTTCTTCTTCAGTCTCATAGCCCTTCCATTCACCACCCACAACAGCATCATCAGAAAACAGTGATGGCATGACTACACCAAGTTCCACCTCTTAACCATCTCCCTCGAGCCCTTGCTCTCTCCAATTGATCAGAATGCTTGTTTAGCCTTTTGTCCTAGCTGGGGAGAAGTTATATCCTCCTGAATATTGCAAAAATTGAAGGAATTGTCCTCCACCTCCATTACAGACTCTGCTTCGAGTCATAAATCTTCCCCTCACCCTGTCAGCAAGTGAAGCAGACCATTCACTGTTTTGGCATCTTTTTAACTGAGTCAAACTTCAGAGCACAAAGCTCCATTATCTCTAAGACTGCATATTCTCACCGCACACATCTCTGTCTTTGGCTAGTTTAACTGTTGTGAAATCCTTATGCTTGAGTTTTGAAATTATTGGACTTGACTATTCCAATGCTCTCCTCCTTGACCTCCCTCTTTCTACCCTCCATTGGCAGGTGATATCACATTTGCTGTGCTCTACTCCTTACACTCCCACTTATTTGTGTTGACTTGCAAGGACTCAAGCTAATCAATGTTTTGATGTTTATGATTCTCACTCTGTAATTTGCTCCATCCATATAAATTTAAGATATATTTAGGTCTCACAATTACTGTACCTTGCATTCATGGAATATGATTGCATCAACACTGGCAGACATAACTACACACACCAAGACTCTAAGCACTGAAATTCTCTTCCCACATATCTCAGCTGCTTGCTCTTTTACAAACTTTTCTTAAAACCTGTCTTTTTGACCAAGCTTTAGGTCATCCACCTTAACAATGGGGTTGCTGTTAAATTGTGTTTGTGTTAAATTCCCGTTCAGCCCCTAAGATTGTTTTGATATCTTAAATTCCTTTGCTATTATGTTGCTTAATAAAGATTATTCCCATTGCTTATTGGGAACTGATCCGGGTGATAGAAGTTCTAATTAATCCAATTATTATTTGGAACAAATTGACATTCTCTTCTTTTGTAGAATAATGGATCTACTTAGGCTGGTAGTTTTGAAATGGGGTGAGTGAGCAGTATTTTCCCTTCTGTTGGCCATGATTCTCAGAGAAGCAATAGACAGTATGCATCTGCATATACATATATGTAAACATATATGATGTTAATAACATAAATTTCTTCTGCATTCTTCACTGAAAGAGGTTAAAATCAAAAGGTTTCTTAAACCTTGAAATGGAGTTTATCAGTAGTTCAGACAACTGTAGGTGCAGAAAAAGTCCACAGTTTTTAATGCTTTATTAGTGTACAGCTGCCGAGATGTTGGTCATACATAGAATAAGGTTTGCCACTCCCTACGGTGATTTACTAATAGTAACCCATAAATCTAATGCATTTAAAATTTATACTATCTGTTCTTTATGCCACAGGGAGCTATTAGCATCAATTTGGTGTAATCCCAGTGAGCTCCAAGATTTGTAAACGAGGTGTAATTTACCTGCAAAAGCACTTCCCCCTGCATCTCAATTTCCATTTCCCTTGAATTTATGAAGCCACCTTGGAAGTGGTACATAGGAGTAGTTACCATTTTACCCCCTTACACCTTGTATCTTTCTTATAACCCCATTTTTCAAGTAATGGGCATCGACATATCACACACCAGCTTGTACTCCTACCCCTCTCACCCATCTGCTTATTCTGGCTTCTGCACGTTTCCTTTTCGGTCTGGGCCCAAAATGTCAACTGTAATGAGCACTGGCATGGTCACATGTAATTCTATTGCACCACTATACTTGTGGTTCAGAGTGATCGAGAGTTGTGATTCGATTTAATATTTCCATGCCTCTCAGTGAGCTGGCCAAAGCTGCAAATACACAAGTTGAGGGCATCCAAGATATTTATCGTGACTCAGGGATCTGAGAGTTGGAGGTTTGTGGGTTTATGCCCCAATTTAACCAATTCCTAACAAAATCTGGGCTGGTAATTCAGTACAACCTGTGGGAGGCAGAGTTCTTTTATGAATGTGTAGCAATAAAAATAGATCGAGCATCACTTCTGCTATTTCACAAAAAGTTGCTTAGAACATATTGGCAAATGCATTCGACTACTGAGGAATGATGGACTCTTAGAGAGACAAAAATAAATGTACTCATATTTTCTGAAAATTATATTTCTTTAGTCACTTAACATCAAGAAAAAAACCTGGGAATTATATTGTCCTGCAGTATAACTAGAACTAGGTATTCCTAGAACAATATTCCAAGTTAAGGTGCTACATAGATACAGCTTGGAGAGATTTCATCTCCAGCAGCTCAGCTTCAATTTTGACCTCCAATGCTGTCTATGTGGAGGTTGCAAGTTCTATCCAAGACCATATTCCTCCCAGGCACTCTGCTCTCCTACCACAACACAAAAACCTACCGATCTCTAGGTTAATTGGTCATTGTAACTTGCCTCTGGTGTACAAATGAGTGGCTGAATCTGGGGAGACTTGATGCCGGTGGAATGTAATGGGATCAACATAAACTAAGTATACAGATGCAGTTGCTGTTTTGTGGAATTGGTACAACTTCTATGTAACAAGAAGGATGTTTCAGCCATGCAGTCACTCTGAATTCTGCAGTGTAGATGTCAGTAATTTTCATTCCAATGGTCTGCAGTGTTTTGTATCTCAGAGCACAGAGGTGAAAGGGCAGCGATGGAGTTCAGTTTACAACACAATCTTTTACACTTGTTTTTATTCTGAAAAGCTCATGGTAACCAGTCCCAGGAAAATAAAACGAAAATAATCCATATTGTGCTACATGGTTCACCATTTTATATTTGCCTCTCTTAGTTGTAGCATCATCTTTGGAATGGAAATGTATCCTAAGCCCTTCCTGAGTAACTGTTGCCAGTATCACGGTGCAGTACTGAGACAGTGATGGAGGGAGTTGTGCAGCAGGATGTTAAACTACTCTTTTCAGTTTAGTACAGAAAGTATGTCAATATAGGTAATACTTCAGCAAATTTCCATAAATGTATTTCCCAGTTGTTTACACAAATAAGCTCTGCTATTTGGGTAAATGCAGCGATCAAACAGCTGCCTAATGACCTTTCCCAAAGATGCATCATAATTCACGTAACTCATACGAAATGCTGGAAGATCTCAGCAGAGTAGTTAACATCCACAGAAGAGAATAAACAATTGACGTTTCAGTTCAAGTCTCTTCCTCCGTATCAGAAAGGAACAGATAGAAGACAGAAGAAGGCGGTTGGGGAAGGGGATGGAGTACAAGCTGGCAAGTGATAGGTGAGATCCAGTGAGGGGCAAAGTGAGTGTTGGGGAGGGGCCTGATCTCAGCAGCTGGAAGGTGGTAGGTGAAAGAGAGTGAAGAAGAAATAATCCAAGTAAAGAGGATAGTGGATCACGGAAGGTGGGGAACCAGAAGGAGGTTATAGGCAGGTCATGGGGGTGGGGGAGGAGAAGAGAAGGGATGAAGGGGTCTCAGGAATGGGGGATGGAACTGAGAGAAGAAGGGGTGGAGGAAACAGAACTGTGTGATTAATGGAAGTTAGAGAAACCGATGTTCATACTGTTAGGTTGGAGGCTAGCCTGATGGAATATGAACTGTAGCTCCACCAACCGAAGTTTGGCCTCATCATGGCTGCAGGGTTCTGTCTTCTTTCTTCCCTCTTGTTCTTTCAAGTTCTTTCTTCTTGCCATCTCTAACTATTTTTACTCACTCACTTACACGTCTAACACATGTGAGCAGATAAAAGTGGGATAAATGTCTTCAACTAACATACCAGAATTACACATCCACATGATATTTCAGGTGACCCTGCACATCATGAACTATGTGTAGACATTCCAAAGTTTCACGATATAGAGGCTAGCTATTCAGAACTTTTTTGACACAGTACAATAACTTCAATTTTTAAGTTGGTGTACCAATGTATTCACCAAAAGTAAAGCGAAAGTGATTTTGTTTGTTCAGCTGTACATCATATTTTGAAAATTTTAAAAAATATTAAATATACCCATGAAAGCAAAATGTGCTTATTCTTATTTAAAGTCTAAACTTGGCACATTAGGGTTTACCGAGGATACGTGTAATATTTATAGCTGGATAATAATTGTATCATTATTGTTTGCTTCATGTTAAATTAAATTACAGACCAGAAACCCCATTAAATGATAAACAGATAAAGATACTGTATACGGGGCACCGGGGTGAACCTGGCCAGCAATCCTAATTGATCTTAATCATTATTTCTTGTCATGAATAATGCTTGTGGCAGAAACAAACCTAGTTTGGTTTATTTATAGTAATCTATTGCTCTTTAGCCACAGAAAGTGATCTTCCAACAAGGAGTAATAATAAAAGCATGTTTAGGCATTTTAATGCAACCAACAATGCAATCTAACAGGCAACCAATTACAGAGCAATTTGCTTAAGTGATTGTTGCAGTTCAAAAGGGAATCAAACTTTCCTATTCCAGTTTAAATATTTACTATTAATTACATCTATTCTTGTTGTTTCAGTTTGCTACTATAATGTCCTCCACTCTTAACAACTCTTATCTCATGAGTCACAGCTAGAGGGTGGAGAGTTTTTATTTCAATGGAATCTCACATGCAACCTCACAGAAAATTTCCTATATGTATTCAGTTCTCTTTCTTTAATTTGTTTCAGCTCAACACGATCACTACGTTCACTTTAAATATTAGCCATGGCATCACTGATAATGTGAATTTTCTGCTCCCAACTTACTTCAGAATGATAGGATTCCATGTGTGGAACTGTCTTCCTGATATTTCACTCAGGTTGATGCTTTGAAAGGATGGCCAAGAAAGCTGAATATTCCTATTCATCAGTCAGGATTCTCTTGATATTCAGTCCTGTTCCCGCCGAAACTACACCCCAAGGCCCTACTGCTGAATGGCCTTTCATCTGCTTTAGTTATGCTGTAGGCCCTTTAATTCAATATGCACAGTTGTTATTTCATGACAAAGAGGCTGCAAGACAAGTGCAATTTAAGCTAGTGCTTCAGCCTAAGACACGTCAAAAGGTGATCACATATGAGGCCGTACAGATATAAGATATTTCTCGACATCAACTTTCTGGGCAACTGCAACAGAGCTTCCTCTCAGCCCTGAAAAGTGACCTCCTTGGAGTTATCATCTTCTAATATTCCAAGTCAAAGTGCAAGGCTGAAGATAATGGCTGCAATGAATAATCATTTCTCCCCCTCAGTCCACTGACTTTGTGTTAGACTGAAAGCTGTACATTCAGCTTAATGAGGTGCTTGAGAAAAGGAGAGAAGAGAATTCCACACCTTATTTTCCAGATATGATGATTGAATAGACCTCAGTAATAAACAATGTGATGGTGGAAAATTAGTGTGAAAGGTGGTGGCATCCGTCGGTCTCGAGAGACCATGGATCTGCGCCTGGAGTTTCCAGGGCACAGGCCTGGGCAGGGTTGTATGGGAGACCGGCAGTTGCCCAAGCTGCAGGCCTTCCCCTCTCCACGCCACCGATGTTCTCCAAGGGAAGGGCACTAGGACCCATGCAGCTTGGCACTGGTGACGTCGCAGAGCAATGTGTTGTTAAGTGCCTTGCTCAAAGACACAAACACACCGCCTCAGCTGAGGCTCAAACCAGTGACCTTCAGGTTACTGATGCCTTGCCCACTAGGCCACGCGCCAACAGTGTGAAAGAAAGGTAAATAAAACTGTGTTTTTAATATGAAATACAGTACAGTGCAAAAGTTTTACACTCATATATAGCTGGGGTGCTCAAGACCTTTTCACAGTACTGCAGTAATTTTATGTATTGCACTGTATTGCTGCCACCCAAAAAAAAATTCATGACATATATGAGTGATGATAATCTTGATTCCGATATGGGTCCCTATTGTGGACAGAGAGTGGCAAGGGGGGGCAATGAGAGGAGAAGTCATGATTGGGAAAAGGGGAAGGGAGAGGGGAGGAAACAGAGAGACATTCTGTAATGATCAATAAACCAGTTGTTCGGAATTAATTGACTTTGCTGGTGTCTCAGGGCTGCATGTCTCTGCACTTCTGTCTGTGGCATCCTTTCTCTGCCAACTGTCCCGCAACACTCTCAGGTGCTCCACCCTCGCTATTCCCAATGTTGTTTGCCCATGCCAGACATACAAACTTGCCCTCCGCTGCACATTGATAAATACAGTACTGTGCAAAACTCTTAGGCACCCTAGCTATATATGTGGGCTTAAGGCTTTTATACAGTCCTGTAATACATCCATTTTAGAAGAATATTAATTCAGGTGATATAAGACAGGTTTTGGATGTAATTATTTCAGTCTTGGCACTGTTAATAAACTACTGTCTCTTTGGCTGCAGCACAATTGTTTTTGTCTCTTCTATTTCCCCAATTAGCAGGAGTGCTACTGGAGAATACTTGTGAAAGGATTAATATTACAACAAGAGCATTATTGTACATAGCATTCATATTTCTAATCTTAGTATAGAGGTTCAGTGTCTCTGAATGAGTCACCTAGCACCTAATACCAGTTTTCAGTTCTAACTTCATAATTTAGGAGTACCCAGTCAAAAATTATGAATTTCTGAATAACTAACATACTTTGCATCCTAATTAGTTAAATTCTGTTTGGAATTAAGCAAAGAAAAAGAGCCAGAATAGATTCTTTAACTTACATATGAATGACCATTGTGTTATGGAATCCCTTACTAAGGTCAGAAGCAAATATGAATGGAGCATTTAGCTTCCATCCTCTGACATCTAATTCTGCATTGCATTTATCATAAACTACTGCTGATGAAGGTAGAGGAGCAGTGACTGGATACTTTGTCAGCAAAAGCTTGGGCATCATCTGGAAAGGCATAGAGACCAGTTATGTAGTGTGGCCTCTATATAGATGGTGTCACTCTGTAAAGTGAAATTGCGTCAGAGTACAAACCAGTCAGGCCCCGTCTGGAACTGGCAGAGGAGACTGTGTGCGATCAAGAGACCTTGCTGAACTTCCAGTCAGTCTAATAATAATGCAATAAGGTGTAGCGGTAACAATCACAAAAGCTACCTGCAACCTCACTGGTTCATAAATTCAGTGGCAGTGCAGAAAGGAGAATGGTGTCATGATACGAAACTAAAAGCCTCTTCCAACCAGGATGTTAAGTATGTAATATAATAAATTTTGTTCTTCACTGGTCTGTCTGAATTAGCCTTAAATCTCCCATGTCCCAGACCTGTAGAAATTAAATGAAGGGATAAATAATTGTTATGCATCTGGTTGCAGTGTACACTACGCTGATCTCAGCAAGTGTTCCTCTCATATGAAATAATAAATGCAAGAAACTATCCTACTAAACAGTGATCAATTCCTATAGGAACATGTGATACTTGATCATCCCTAAATGGGGCAGCAGTGATGTATGGTTCCTGTGCAAACACTCATTGCTTTGCTCAGCAAAAATGCTTAAATCCAACACAAGAGGCATCCATCCATAGTTTACTCAGAAGACATATGAATCACCTTGAACTATAATTGGAGAACAGCATCCACTACTGCAGAGGGTAGCAGTACTGCTGTTTTTCTCAGAGCAGTGTTATTATCATCTCTTTTAAGTAAATTCTCAGAGATGCTGCTGAAGAGATCCAGCAGTTCTACAATTATTTTTAAACACAGAGGAAGTAAATGTTGCAAACTGTTTGTGTTATGTTGGGAAATGGAGGTGCTCTGAGGAAATGGCATAATGTATGAGGTCTCACTCTTCCAGTTGATTAGGAGTCAAATTGTAAGAGCAATGGGACTCTTTCACTTTTTTAAAACAATATTATTACCTAAACAAATGGGGTGCAGTAATATAAGCACTTAAGTGGCACTGAAAGCCCAATTTCTATATATTTTCAGTCACCTAGAGGTCATCCATTGTGCTATTTTGTCACACAAAAATGTTGAATTTCACTAACTGTGGATTGCATTTATCATTAACAGTGGGGTTTAAATACTGGTACACTCAGTGGTCATTTTATTAGGTACCTCCTGTTCCTAATTAAGTCTCCACTAGGTGTATGTTCATGGTTTTCTGCTGCTGTAGCCCATCCACTTCAAGGTTCAACGTGTTTGCTTTCTGAGATGCTTCATAGTTGTAACGTGTGCTTATCTGAGTTACTGTCACTTTCTCTTCAGCTCGAACCAGTCTGGCCACTCTCCTCTGACTTCTCTCATTAACAAGGTGTTTTTGTCCACAGAACTGCCACTCACCGTTTTTGTTTTTCACACCATACTCCGTAAACTCTTGTGACATTGTGCGTGAAAATCCCAGGAGATCATCAGCTTCAGAGATACTCAAACCACCCTGTCTGACACCATCATTCCATAGTCAAAGTCACTTGGATCACTTTTCTTCTTCATTCTCATATTTGGTTGAGCATCTCAACCATGTCTGCATGCTTTAATACAGCAAGTTGCAGCCATATGATTGGCTGATTAGATATTTGCATTAATGAGCAGGCGTGCAGGTGTACCTAATAAAGTGGCCACTGAGAGTATATGGAAATTATACTATTGTGCTGATCAATCTCAGCATTGTGCAAATTAATTCAGTGGGACTGTAGCCACTTAGAATGAAGTCAGACATAGGTGAGAATGCAGAATAGGTATCACTGCATGAATTATAATCAGGTGCACTGTATGACTTGAATATTGTAAGCTAATGCGATTTCCCTGCCCCACTCGCAATCTGTTCCTATCCAATCATCTATAAAGGCAAGGAAAACATTGGCATATTCCGATATACAACAGTGGGGAATACTGCAATAAAACTAAAACTAATCAACAATTAACCCCCAAACATCAAAAAACTATAAACACGCGGAAATCTGCAGATGCTGGAAATTCAAGCAACACACACAAAATGCTGGTGGAATGCAACAGGCCGGGCAGCATCTATGGGGAGAAGTACAGTTGATGTTTCGGGCCGAGACCCTTCGTCAGGACTAACACAAAAAAATATTCCCACAGGCTTGAGTAAATTCTCTTACCACAAAAATGAAGAATGATGATTGGCAACTTCAAATTATTTAGGGCTAAAGTTTTTCCTTGCGATTGGAGAAAATATAGTTATAGCATGCAGCTTGCAACACATACTTTGGTTCCTTCCGTACTCATTAACTTTGCCTTAGCTATGGTGCATTTAACCTTAAGACAACAATGCAACTAAAAAAATACAGTACATAACTTTCTGTGCATCATAATTTTCATAGAAATACAGTAACAATGCAACAATGTATAATGTAGGAAGGAGGATTTTTGATAATACATAAATTGTAAAGCTATAAATTCTGTATCTTGTACATTCTAGAAAGTGTGGCATTAATTTTCAATAACAGCAGCAGGTCACCCAGCATTTATAGAATATTTCCACTTTCCAATTCCATTGAAATCAATAAAATTTAAGTTGCTAATAATGTAGAGCAAAATTAAAAGTCTTTCTATAAATTCCCCACTAATAAATTTATGCACAAGAAGCCTATTTAAATGATGACAGTCATCACACATACAGTGATGTAATGGAGCTAGCTTAAACTTATATTACAATGTCCTTTACACACGTTGTTCTAATGCAGGCAGCTTCACACACATATTGCACATGCATGCATAAGATGTAGGATCCATCATGATATGGTAGAATATTGCCATCCCTTCATTGTCACTGGATCAAAGTCAGAATTGGCTTATGTTCTGAAATTTGT